>NC_057863.1:312324910-313628660 GCF_019393635.1 Dromiciops gliroides | reverse complement strand
TTTCAATATTTAGCAGAAATCTCAGGAGGTTATGGAATCATAGACTCATAAACTCAGATTAGAGCTAAAAGTGACCTTAGAGAACCTGGAGACCAATTATAGATAATAATAATGATGATGTTAATATGAGTAATAAACCTTTATGTAGCATGTTAAGTTTCACAGAATCCTTCTCATATAAGATTTATTTTTTTCCTCACCACAACCTTGTTGTGTAAGTACTATTATTACCTCCCCCCCACCCATTTTACCGATGGGGAACTGGGACTGAGGGAGGTTAAGTAACTTTTTCAGGGTCACACATATAATTAATGTCTGAGGCAAGGACCTGAAACCTGTAAAGTATTATGCAAACAAATCATCATCATCATCTTCATCATCTACCTCAACAAATATTTATTGTTAATGACTGGTCTGTGAAAAGCACTGTGCTAGAAGCTAGAAAAGAAAGAAAAAGGAAAAATGACAGTTCTTGCCTTCAAGGAGTTTATAGTCTAATGAGAGGGATTAACAAATACACAAATAAGGATGATACAAAGTAGCATGAGATAGATAAAAGCACATGAGAGATAATGCACACAGAATGCACTAAGAAAATATGAAGGAAAAACTAACAGGAAAAATGTCAGCCATAGACATAAGGACTTAACATTTACCAGATACTTCATACACTTTGACTCATTAATCCTCACAAACAAATCTGTGCAATAGATATTGTAGACAGTACAAATTATATAGTTAAGGATAGGAAGAATTATTAAATGACCTGCCCCGAGGTCACATGGCTACCAAATGTCAGAGGCAGACTTTGAACTCGAGTTTCCATTAACTCAAAATTGAGCAGAATTTGTGTTCCATGGTATCCTTAAGATACTTATTCTTGTTTGTAATTCATCTAACAGGACCACATATTTATGGGGCTTCTGTTGACAGAAGACATGCCTTAGCATAGCAGACAGAAACATGGAATGATATAGTTGAATGGAAATTTAGAGACCATTTAGTTCCTCAACCTTTCTTCCCTCCTCTCCTGTTTTTTTCTCCCTCTCCCCTAAGAAACATTGCTTTCAGCTATGGAGGAAGTTGAGATAGGTAGGGAAGGGATCATAGAAAACTTCAAAGATGAGGAACTTTCAAACCACAGGAGAAAAATATCACGTGGTAACTGAAGGACATTTATTCCAGACACTTACAGAGATGCCTGAGGGCAGAACAAGATCAGGAAACCGGATCCCTAGATGTAGGCCAGTATGAGTGGAACACAAAACAGATTAAATGTTGTTGTTGTTGTTGTTGTTGTTGTTGTTGTTGAGGATCCTTTATTTTTGAAGAGGATCGATGATGTGATGGGGTGATATCTTGACTTGCTCATGAATTGGACTTAAGTGAGGCAGAGCTGCAGAGTTATCAACCTCAATCTCTTTTCCAAAGTCATTGAAGTCCAAAGGCAAGACAAAATTCAAGAGGACCAGCAATAGCCTGGTATGTGATGGGTGACCCTAACCTTTCTAAATCAAGGTCATTTCCCAGACCAAATTCATTAAATGACTAAGGGCTAGGCAGGAATTGAGACAAAAGCCTCATTTACCATCACAAAAATATAATCAGTGTTATCTGTTCTGGCAAGAATCTTTGAGGGTCTTCTTCCTCTCCCAGGTGAAATAAGAATGAAAAGGTAGATATCCTCACAATTTAGGTCTAAGAGAGACCTTAGATTAGGCCATCTGACCCAACTCTATAATTTTATAGCTGAAGAAACTGAGTGACTAGCTTAAGGTCACACAGTTAGTAAGTAGTAGAGCTGGGCCATTGCTCTCCCCATTACACTGTATTACAATAACTTGGAATCTTCTTTCAGAGTGCCTTAAGTGCTAGGGTGTGTAGTTAATATTTGGTCTTAAAGGCAATGGGGAATCACTGAAGATAGAAGTGGGGATTATGATGATCTATTATTCAACACAGCACAACACTATAGTTTCTATTTTCTTAGACTATACCTGCCTCTTTGGGTGTCCTAAATGCTTTTGTTCATCTTTAATTTCAAGGCATCAAGTTGCTTTGACCAGAACTGTGGTTTCCTGAGAATGTACAACCTTATTAAATCCTTAACATGCATCTTCTACAGGTTTCTTAAAGCACTCCTTTTGCTTAAAGTATTACATTACTCAGCTTACTGAGCAGAATATGAATGGTCTAGTGAAGCAAACTTTAAACCGTGGGATATAGAACTGAAAGGGACTTTGGACATGATTGAGTCCCAATTTCTTGCATAAAACTGAGTCCCAGAGAACAGTGATCCAAGGAATCTGATACATAAGTTAGTGGCAGAACCAGACCTGGAACTCAGGTCTGTGACCTCCTGACCTTTCTTCTGTACCAAGCTGATCCCCTCAGTAGAACTGCATCAGTTATATGAGTTTCAGTCCAGAACTTGGAAGCTAATGATTCTACCTTTTTCCTTTGTTGTCAAACAAGGTTTAGAGGTGATACTGAGCATAGTGTTTACGGGATCATATATTTAGAGCTGGAAGGATTCTAGAAAACAACTGGTCCAAATGTCTCATTAAACAGATGAGGAACTGAAACCTAGAGACGGGAAGAGGCTTGTCTAAGGTACACAGAATATATCAGAGCCAGGATTTTCATCCTGCTTCTCTGACTCCAAATCTAATGATCTTTCTATTACGTTATAGACCCCCGATCAAAAAGAAAGGTGACCTTGTCAATTGCTAGGTAAACCTCATAATAAGATTTGTCAACATATGCTTATGTTCAATTCAATAAGCATTCATTATGCACACACTGTGTGCAAAGCACTGTGCTAAGAGATGAGTTCTCTGAAAGTTATTGTAGGCTGGGACTGATGCAGGATAGTCCGGTGCTTTTGACTCAGCACTGGAATGAAATTAAATACTCCTAGTTAACAAAAATAAGTTTACTAAGCTATTACATGGAAAAGATACTCAACAAGTATACAACATTGATTCAGTTGAGCACAGCTCCTCTGTTTCAGTGTTGGCTATATTGCTGTCTTGGTCAGAAGTCAGGGACAGCCAAAATGGCAGAGTAGAAACAGGAACTCACCTGAAGTCTCCCAGATTCCCTTCCAAACAACTTTAAAACAACACTGCAAGTTTAATTCTGGAATGGAAAAGTCCAACAAAAGGTTAGGCTGAAACAATTTTCTAGCCCAAGACAACTTAGGAGGTTGGCAGGAAAGGTATGTCTCACTGGGCTGGTGGTCAGGCCTGGAGCACAGCACAGACCACACACTATGGCAACACCAGTAGTATGTCTTGGAAGTGGCTGCAATAGCAGTGGCAGCTTGGGAGCTCTCAGTCCACAGATGGTAAGGGGGTCTGATAACTGGTCAGAAAGAGATTACTGGGAACTCTTTGCTGGTGCTTGGGTTTAGGACCCTGTTACATTGCCCAGATGCAGTTTCATAATTTCATAACAGAAGAGTGACAGAATGTGAGCAAGGGCTCTGGCCTCAGTTTTAAGACCGAAAGGAACACTAGTACATAGAGTCTTTGCAGAGACTTGAGGTCTAAGTCACAGTTCCAGGGCTAAAAAGAGCAATAGCACCTGTGATGTAGGAGAGCAGGGTCCATAATCTGGAGAAGAGTGCTTGTGGTGGTTCACCAGTGAGTTGGGGCACTGATTTCAGTTCTAAGGCAGTTAAAGTCTGCAGTAGAGCAGAGTGCCTGGTCACAATCCCAGGGCCAAGAGCAGTGCTAGTACTTGCAGCTACAGGGCAACAAGGTCCCTTCCTGGGTAAAGACCAGAGCATAAGCCTGGAGAGCAGTGACCATACCTGTTTTTAGATCACACAGTGCCAAAAACATATTGATTCTCAGAACTAGCTCTGAAAGCAGAAGAACAAAAAACCTGAACCTTGAGACAGTGGCCCTCCACACTGGGGGTGGAACCCAAATGTGTGTATATGGGAAATTACAGAAAGTTTTTTCTGATAAAGGCCTTATTTCTCAAATATGTAGAAAACAGAGTCAAAATTTTAAGAATATGAGTCATTCCTCAATTGATAAGTGATCAAAGAATACAAACAGGTAGTTTTCTGGAGAAGAAATCAAAGCTGTCTATAGTTGCATGACAAAATGATCTAAATTACTATTGATAAAAGAAATGAAAATTAAAATAACCCTGAGGTACCATCTCCCAATTATCAGATAGGCTAATAGGAAAGGAAAATGATACATGTTGGAAGGGATGTGAAAAAACTGGCACTCTAATGAATTTTTCATGAAATTTTGAATGGATTCAACCATGTTGGAAAACAATTTGGAACTATGTTCAAAGGGATGGAAAACTATGCATACCTTTTGACCCAGGAATGTCACTAATAGATCTGTATTCCAAAGAGATCAAAGAAAAAGGAAAAAGACCTGTATGTATCAAAACATTTAGAGCAGCTCGTTTTAGGGTAGCAAAGAATGAGAAATTGAGGGGATGTCCATCAATTGGGGAATGTCTGAACAAGTTGTGGTATATGGTTGTAATGTAATATTATTATGCTATAAGAAATGATGAGCAGGATGCTTTAAGAAAAATCTGGGAAGATTTATATAAACTGATGAAGAGTAAAGTAAGCAGAACCAGGAGATATTGTACACAGTAACAGCTATATTATAATGATTAACTGTGAATAACTTGGCTTTTCTGATCAATTCAATTATTCGACAATTCCAAAGGATATATGTTGAGAAATGTCATCCATCTGCAGAGAAAGAACTGATAGAAAATTAATGCAGATCAAAGCATACTGTGTTGTTTTTTAACTTTATTTTTCTTGTGTTTATTTATTTATTTGGTCTATGTTTTCTTTTGCAAGATGGCTAATATGAAAATACCTTTTGCATGAGTTCACATGTATAATCTATATCAAATTGCTTGTTTTCTGAAGGACAGGCAAGGAAATAGAGGAAAAGAGAGAAATTTAAAATAAAAAGAATGTTATTTTTTTCTACATGTAATTAAGAAAAAATAAAATGAGAGAGACAAAAAAGAGAGAGAAGTCTGAAGGACAAACTGATCACTCCTTCTGTGCTAACTTTTGTACTCAGTCCTTGGTCATTGAATGCACATTGCCTTAGACAAACTGGTGTCTGGGAAATGACCTTAATTTAGAAAGACCAAGGTATCAACTGCATCCTGAGCCATTGCCAATTTTCTTGACTTCTGTCTGGCCACTGGACTTCTATGGCTCTGGAAGAGAGAGTGAGGCTGACAACTTTGTGTAGCTCTGCCTGATTTAAATCCAATTCATGCAGATGTTAGGACATTACCCTTGTGATGTCTTTGGTCCTCTTTGAAAACAAAGGATGAAAAACAAGAACTGGTGAGCACTTCCCTAGCTTTCAGCTCTTTGTTATGACAAAAAGGATATATATATATACCTATATATTTACATACATACATGCATACATATGTACACGTGTATATTTGTATATATTATTATCTATATTTTTATTTATTTTAAAATAAATATCTATATATTATTAATGAAACATTGGTTACTTTCCCAATTATCTGTTCTCTTCTAAATTTAATTGCATTTATTTTGATTATACAATATATTTTTAATTTTACATAATCAAAATTGTCACTTTATCTTCTACGGTCCTCTTTATCCCTTATTGGTCATGATTTCTTCTCCTCTCTATGTATTCTGTGACCTTCCAAATATCACCGACAGTGACTCAGCAGTCTTAAGACTTACTTCATCTGGACTAGGTGACTTGAATTCATGATGAAGAGATAGGTGCTCTTTTAGTCTGACAGATGTGGTATATTCCCCAACTTCAGTTGCTTTGGATATCATTTCTTCACAACTGTTTTGCTTCCAGCATGGATCAGTTTTATATATACTTGGTCCACTTTGGTTGCTTTTCCCAGATATCTTGGCATTAGCGTCAATTCTCTCTTCTACATGAGCACTTTAAGAATTGTGCTGTTAGCCCTTAAGGATTCAAATGTGGTGAGTCCACTGTTTTTAATGGAGAAAACAGTGTGTTATAATAATCTCCATAAGTCTTTCCCATTTTTATTTTCCTCATATTTGTCCCATTTTTATCCTAACTGCTAGTTGGTGTAGTGGAGAGATGACAAGAGTTGGAATCTGAAAGACTTTAGAGTTCAAATCTGGCCATAGACACTAGCTATATGACCCTGGGCAAGTCACTTTACCTCTTTCTACTTTGGTTGCCTCATTTGTAAATATAAGGATAATCTTAGCACCTACCTCAAAGGGTTGCTGTGAAAATTCAATGAAATAATATTTGTAAAGGACTTTGCAAACATTAATGAACTAAATAAATGCTACCTATTCTTGTTGTTGTTATCCTTAAGCTTTTAATAACTTTGCTTATTTGAATTTTTGCCATCTTAAAAATCATATATATATATATATATATATATATATATATATATATATATATATATATATATATATATATATATATATATATATATATATATATATATATATAAAACCTATATCAGATTATGTGCTGTCTAGGGGAGGGGGGAAGGAGGGGAGGGAAGGAGAAAAATCTGAAATTGGAAAGCTTGTATAAACAAAAGTTAAGAACTATCTTTACATGTAATGGGAAAAAAACTATTAATTTTTTTAAAATAAAATAAAATTTAAAAATATCATACATATATTATTTCATCCTAAAATGATGTTCTCTTTTGATTCAGTGTCATATTGTTGACTGATATACACTTTTAGTCTTCTAAAATCAAACAAAAAACAATCTAGATTCTTTTCACATGAACTATTTTCTTGTCACATATCTACTACTTTTATGCAATTGATTTGGAGGATGTCCAAGCAAAGGACTTGGAATTTGTCCTGATTCAAATTAATCTTTCTAGGTTTAGCCCATCATTCTAACTTATTAAAAGTCTTTGGCATCCCC
The DNA here is from genome assembly GCF_019393635.1 of Dromiciops gliroides. Taxonomy (NCBI): domain Eukaryota; kingdom Metazoa; phylum Chordata; class Mammalia; order Microbiotheria; family Microbiotheriidae; genus Dromiciops; species Dromiciops gliroides. Next base: position 313,621,716 of record NC_057863.1, on the reverse strand, counting down.
ATTTTGACCTCAAACATACTATGGCTCCCCTTTTTGTGTCTTACACAAACATGAGAAGAATTTTTCTTTATCAAAGTTATTGATAAAAATATTGAAAAATAGAGTCAAGGACAGGACTTTGTGGTACACCATGTAGAGGCCAAATTTAATATGAGGAGATTTAATTGGGTGGCTTGCCAAAATATTGGGGTTCAGAAAATAATGAGGGACCTCTAGGTCCAAAGTTTTCTCCCCTCCAAACTGCCTTTTTTAGTTATTTCTCCCAGGCCAATAAGAAAGGAGCCTCTTTTCCACAAACAAATCAGGTTTTATTAATAGGAATAAAATACACAGCAAAGGTGAAATTAATAAAGTCAAGGACAAGGGAATAGAGAAAAAGAAAAATGGATAAGCTCCATAACTCTAGCAAAGGCCTATACAATCCCCAAACTCACTTCCAGCTCAGCTAATTCAAAGAGCCAGATTCATTTTATTAACTCACTACGTGGGGTCCGTAGTTTCAATAGGAAACAGCTGTGTAGCCAGCGCCAATAGGAGAATCCCACAGGAAATCCAACTGGACAGGCCAACAGGAGAAACCAACAGGCCAACCCCTCTATAGTCCATTCCCCAGAAGCTCAACAACAGGAAAGACCAACTCCCCTCAGTGAGCATTCCTTTTTCTACTTTTACTCTCCCTCCCCCAAAAGGTAGGTCCTTCAAGCTGAATCAGAAAATGGTTCCCCTACTAACATCAGCAGCATATGTCACTCAGGACAGGCCAGGTGTGGCCCATATCCAATCATCCCTAGCCGGTTTTCCAAACAGTACTACATCATTCAGGTGGGAACCCTAGGCGTCTGCCAAATTCCATTATTTTGCCACAATCACTAGAGACCTCCCTCAAGTTTGACACTGAACCATGGATAATATCTCTTTTGAGTACCTTCCTATAGTAGAATCTTGAAGTCTTCATGTTGTCCATTATGACATTGTGAAGGAATTTTCCCCCCAAAGCCTCATTGAATCCATGTGGAATATATTTATAAATTCCCCTAATAGACCAGTCTAACAGATTTGCTTTCTTGTCATCATTTATCTGTCATTATTTCATCTATCCAAGCATATTTCTGCCTCTGATCTTCTTCTTGTCCTGAGAATAAATATAAAAGATATTGACTATATATGGAATCTGTTGCAAACAGCCTGTTATGAGCTGTTAGCATTGTTGGCATCTTTTTCAGAGAACTCAAATCTTTGCGTTCATTGTCAGTTGAAAAAATAAAGTATGTTAACACACCCTTAAGTTTAATTTACATCATTAACATTTTCCCCATAACTTTCTTAATTCTAGATAATCAACAAAACAACTCAAAACATGATTTGTGGGACTAACAATTTCTAAGGTATAAATGCTCATACTAAAATATAACAATAGAGTTTCCTTAGTCAAGTGGCTCCAACACAACTGCAGATACATCACAAAACTTCTCCCTGTCAAAAATGATTCTAGCTTTCCAAACTGTCTCCTTTTTAGTCAAATTAACTAATTTTAAAATCTATTTTATTATTTTTATAATTAAAAATTTTATATTATATATGTTTTAATAGTAAAATCTAGCTTTATTTATTAATTTAATATATTTTTAACATTCAATTTTATTAATCTCACCTTTAATGTTTAGGATTTCCAATTTGGGGCTTAATTGGAGATTTTTAGTTTGTTATTTTTCTAGGTTTTTTTTTAATTGAATACCTAATTCATTGGTCTGCTCTTTTTCTATTTTATTGATAGAAGCATTTAGAAATGTAATTTTTTTCTCTGAGCAATGCTTTTTCTGTATTCCATAGGTTTTGATATGTTGTCCATTTACTGTCATTCTTTTCAATGAAATTGTTGATCATTTCCAAGATTTGTTCTTTAACTCACTCATTCTTTTTATTCTTTTTATGGTTGTTTGTTTTTGTCTTTGTTTTTGCAGGGCAATGAGGGTTAAATGACTTGCCCAGGATCACACACCTAGTAAGTGTCAAGTGTCTGAGGCTGGATTTGAACTCAGGACATCCTGAATCCAGGGCTGGTGCTTTATCCACTGTGCCATCTACCTGCCCCTATTCCAATACTTTCTAATGGGATTACTATTTTGTTTAGTCTATTTATGATGTTAAAAAGCTGGACAATTGCATTAGTCTTCCATGTTCAAAGTAGAGGACAGATTCCTTAGTTAATTTTGAATTGAGAAAGGGAACAGGTCAGGTTTAGATAGAATTGTTATCAGGTATTGGAAGAAGCAATGACCTTGGTTCCCGTGGGGACCTTGGGCAATTCACTTCAACCCTGTGATGTTAGTCTCATCTATAAAATAAGAATAACAATAAAAATGCCTTATCTTCTTCACAGATATAGTATAAGAATCAGGTGTTCTCATGAACATAAAGGGCTGTGTAGATAATTTTTATTATGTGTTGAAAATACTCAGTTCAACCTGAGAATGAGGCTTTGTAAGTAAGCATAAATGAAAAAGTTCCTGGTCAAACTACTTTCCCTCTCTGGACCTCAGTTTCTTCATCTGTATGATAGTTTCTGAAGTTTTTCCTAGCCCCAAATCCTTTGATCTATTAGCCTGAGAGAAATATGGGACTTTTGTAAATTAACATGTCTTTAGGATCAAAAGGGGTTAAAGCGGCCAAGGGAAGAAATGCTTAAGTTTCATGAAGAAAAAAGGAAAGAAAAAAATAATGAAGACACCTGCTCTTCTGCCTCATTCCCATGCTCCAAAGGACTTTGCATTGCAAAAGTGTCAGGGTCAGAAGGAGAATAGGTTGTCAGTGGCTAGACAGTTCGGAATTTTATGGCTCATCAACTACAGCAGATTATTTTCTATGTGTCTTCATGATTTTTCGCTGATGTACTCATGTTGCAGTGGTTCCGCATCAGTGAAAAGGAACTGGGTTGGGGAGGTGGAGGAGAAAAGAAAAGAAAACATCTTTGTCCCATTCACATTTTAGCTATATCTAAGACTTCTTAAAGACCTTTAGTGAACTGTGAAGCTTAGTGAGTAGCCCTGACTAATTCCAATGGGCTCCATCTTTATTTTAGGTGAAAGTAAAGCAGAATATTTGAGACTGTGTGGGCATGTTGAAGGAAAGGGCCATGGGTTAAGGCATGAAGCATATAATGGAGAAGATTCCTTTTTAAGGAATTAAGGAAAGGAGTTAGGACTATTTATAAAAATAGCAACTATATGCCACCTTTCTTTAGCTTTAGTGAATATAGTACTTAGAGCAGTAAACATATAGTGAAAGGCAATGTGCCATAATCATCAGAAGTACAGGAAGGAAATCTCTTTGTCTGAAAGCTCTGGATCTTTCTTTCAAGATCCTCTTCATACCTTCAGGCTTGGCAGTCTTGAGAATTATGTTTGTCTTTCCTGTCACCAATTGATTGCAGTAAATATACTTACTTGTTTGGAGGGATAAGGAAGGAACCTGGCAGCATCTATCTGTTGAAAAGTCATTTAATTTCTGTCTAAGGTTTTCCCCTTTAACAGTTTGAGATTCCTTCCTTCCTTCCTTCCTTCCTTCCTTCCTTCCTTCCTTCCTTCCTTCCTTCCTTCCTTCCTTCCTTCCTTCCTTCCTTCCTTCCTTCCTTCCTTCCTTCCTTCCTTCCTTCCTTCCTTCCCTCCTTCCCTCCTCCTTCCTTCCTTCCTTCCTTCCCTCCTTCCCTCCTCCTTCCTTCCCTCCTTCCCTCCTCCTTCCTTCTCTCCCTCCTTCCCTCCTTTCCTACCTTTCTACTTTCCTTTCTTTCTTCCTTCCTCCCCTCCTCCTTCCTTCTCTCCCTCCTTCCCTCCTTTTTCCTTCCTTCTCTCCCTCCTTCCTTCCTTCTTTCCTTTCCTATCTCCCCACTCCTCTGCTCTACATTCCTCTAATCCTCTTTCCCCCTCCCCTCTCCTCTCTTCTCTTCTGTCTCTGAAGAATCTCTTAAACATTATGTAGTACTTCAATAGCAGAATATGACAAAATTTAGAAGAGATAAGAAAATAGGGTGAAACATCAAGTCTTTGCTCTTAAGAAGCTTACTGTCTAATAGGAAGTCAAGAAAAGTATACAAATAACTACAATATGAAGAAAAATCTCACAGGTCTGTATCAAAAAGAAAAATACTACTAATAACTAACGTTTGTATAACGCCTTACAATTTATGAAGCTTTTTACATATACTACAAGATAAGCTTGGTTATCCCCACTTTATAATTGAAGAATCTCCATTTTAAATTGAGTAGTTAGATGGCTTGCCCAAGGTTATTCAGTTTGTTAGTATGAAAACTGTCATAAATTCAGATCTTACACCAATTCTCATGATTTTTATCCTATGTCCTGTAGCCAATCCCAGTGTTATGGAAATTTAGAATAAGGAAAATTCACATTTAGTTATGAAAATTAGGAAAGTTTTCATGAAAGAAATGGTATTTGAGATGAGCATTGAAAGACTCAGATTAGGACAGGTGCAGATTATGAAATGGTCTTCTCTTAGGGTCTTTAAAGTTATTTGTATTTTTATAACAGCCCTTACCAGAAACAAGTGTCTTAGGAAAGAGAGTAAACTTAAAACTGCAAAGATTTAAAGGATAATCACCATCAAATGACTTAGAGCAGTTGCATCTGTGTAACCATGAAATAAATACTTTGGGGTTTTAAAAAAATTATTGGAACTTAAATGCTTGGAGACTTCAGTGAGGTAATAAGGGGGAAGAAATCAACAGTGGGGAAATTTTGGAGGACATTTCACTTCCAAAACTAGGAAAGGATGATTAAAGAAAACAGAAATAATCAGAAGGATTGTGAGAAAATAGGCACACTAATATTGGTGGACCTTTGTGTTTACCTAATTGCTCTAGAAATCAAGTTGGAACTGTGTGAGAAAAGTGTGTATTTCCTTTGCCCTTATGATACCTCTTTGATCAAGGAATTCAGAGAGAGAGAGAAAGGTCTCATGCATCAAATATTCAGAGAAGATTTTTTTTGTGTGGAAGCAAAAAAAAAATGAAAGTAAAGTCGATTATGGTTGGGAAATGGCTAAATAAATTGAGGTATATAAATAAAATAGAATATCACTACTGTGAAAATATATAATGAATATTAGAAATTAAGAGAAATATGGGAAGAAAAATATGAACTGATGCCAAAGTAGCAGAATCAAAGCTATATATATGTATATATGTATTTATGTGTATATATACACACACAATGACTATGATAATATAAAGGAAATGGCAGAATTTAGATGAATGCAAAGGTCAATCTTGACATCAGAAGACTGATGATAGAATGTGTGTGTGTGTGTGTGTGTGTGTGTGTGTGTGTGTGTGTGTGTGTGTGTAGATAACAAAATATAGAGATATGGACATGTAAAGTAACATTCTGCCATGAAGCATCATTAAGCACTGAAACAAGGTCAAGAAAATTCTTTTCTGGACAATCTAAATAATCTTGAGAAAAATTTAGGTTGGGTTTTGTGTAAAAACACCAACAAACCCCCGACCCCGTCCCCCCCCCCCCAAAACAAAACAACCAAACACACACACAAAAAGAAAAGCTAGGGAATCTCTCCAACATCTTGGAGTCCTTTCCAAATTTGTCTGGTCATAGATGTATTTAGTAATACCTAAAATAGTTATCAATGTCCTTGAGAAACTACATGAAAGATTGAGAGTCAGGGGAACATTTGTAAAAGTTTTCTTTTTTCAAAAAAAAAAGTTTTCTTTGAGATTCTGTTGTGCTTTAACTTGTATTTAAATATGTTCAGATTTTTCACAAAAGTAATTGTATACTAAGTAAAAAAAATGGGTATTATTTGAAATTGTTGCGTAATTATATATTGTGTTCTGAGTCAAGATGTATTCACATTTTTTGCAATCATTTATTATCCTCAATTTTAAATCCATATGAGACTTGGATTATGGGAACTTATCATTTAAGACATTAATTGCCTTTATTCTGAGTTATCAGATGCCAGTTGGCCAAGATGTCATCCAATCACAAGAGGAATACATGCAAGAGCAGACACTGAACTGTCACATGAGGGGAGACATACATGAAGTCAAGGTATGGCCGAGGGAACGGCTTTTGACTAATGTTGAGGTTGGATTCTCTTGGTTTAATATTTTATTTTATTTTTCCCCACAATATTGTACAGATGGCTGGAAGTATTCATCCCACCCATCTCACTTCTACACCTGGCTTCTATGCTCCCTCCTATATGCCTGATGCCATGGACCATCTCAATCCCATGCATCTGATTAAGTCTGACTCAGGTTCTTCCAATATGTTCGGTGGCATGGACATATATTCCATCCACCTATTTTAAGCCTGGCATACTGTATGGGCAGTACATATTGCTCAAGTGTGGGAATGCTCATATCCCATCATTTCTCTGTTCTTTTATGGTAACCCCCATAATTATCTCAGGTGTCATGATAAACAACAGTGTTGAATTTGGCCTTGACACCTGTTACCAATTATATTAGATTTTCTAATTTCTCATAATGGCATGAGGATAATTAGGCAGATGATGCAAAAAGTGATGAAACAAAGATAAAAATTATTTTTAAAAATTAATATCGCAGCAATTGTCTTCTCAATTACCCTCCATAAGGGGGGACTATAGTAAGATTATAATTTTAAAGAATGTTTCAATTTTTGTTTTATTATATGTTTCATGTGTAACAACTAAGATTCTGTATTCCCTTAGACATGTTTTTGAGAACTTTCATTGTTTGATTTGATTATTGACAAAGCTATTTTAAAGTTGTGTTAAGCTCAATTTTGTAGGAAGTTTTCCTGGCTGATTACCAGCATCCACACATCAACCCCTGAAAAGACTTCCATTCTACGACTACACCTAGAGGACATCTGAGAAAAGACTTTCAGAGACTTTAAATGAACAGTTTTGATTTGTTCTTTTTGTTGGTTTTTTTTTCTCTTTCTGTTATAATATACACCATCTGTAACATGTATTCTCTGCAGAGGCCCTCCCTTTGCAAGACTAATGTCAAAGCGTCGGTTCATGAGGACAAAAAAAATCGCCCCCTCTGGACAAAACTTTCCTCTCTTCCTTTTCTATATTGTTGTTCACATATTATTAGTTAGCAATAGTTATCATATTGTTTTTACTGTTCCGTCAAGGAAACATTTTGTTTCTTGAGGAACAACAGGGAGGCGTTAATACTGGACATGGAATTTTTAAAGAAAGAACATTGCTCCTATTCTGCAGATTATAACTTTGTTCAACATAGGCCTGATCCTCCTTGACCAGGAAGAATATGACCATTTGTTGTGTGACTAGTACTTCTACCTTTAATGTATTTATTTGGAGAGAAGGAGGGAATGGAGAAGAAAGGAAAGAGAGATTGTGGGGACAATCTTTAATAATGCACTTTCTAAATGTCTTCTTTTTGAAGAAAATTAATGTAGTACTAATATTTAGGAACCTCTTCTTTTTAATTAAAAATTTTAAAAAACACACAATAGTAATTAGATTGTTATTATTTGGGATACTTGCTGAGTGTATACAGTATAGAATAAATCCAGGGACAGACTTTCTTTGAATCAACAGCTGTGGTATTCATGAGTTTGATTTAATTTTTTTCCCTTTTTAATCACTATATGGATTTGTTTTCTGGAGGAAACAATAGATAAGACTTCCTCCCTTCTTTGATTTAATAAACTGCAACTTCCTATGCTTGCTAACTAGAAAGTGAGTTGTTTATGGGAGGAAAAGCAGAGTTATGAGCAAATACCATTAAATTTGTGCTTGTATGAAGCCTATTAATGTCTTCCATGAATGCATTTTAAAATTTATTAAATCTTGCTATTCTTCTAAAGCAAGAAAAACAATGGTATCTGATTCAAACATTTTTACCCTTTAATAAAAAGCAAATTGGATGAAAGTCAGTTTATCCACAAAGATGGAATGTCTGTGAAGACAATTACAGTGGAAAAGGATTAGCTGGTTTCATTCAGATTTATAAGAATGGTCTGTGAAGTAAAGAGATAGGATCTGACTATCCCAGAGGGCAATTTAGCATTTTCTTTGAAGGAGAAAGGATGGAATAGCTGGAAGGAAAGGAGGTTCTGTGCTCTGTGACCCCTTGAAATTCTGACTAGTTGTAGTTCTCTAGTACTTTGGGAAAAAGTGATCTTTTTCCTTATAAACTTCAACTCCTCTACTTGTGCCCTTCATCTAGTTCCCTCTAGTTTCCCTTTTGATCATCCTTTCTCCTCTCCTGATTTTCAATCTCTCTTGATCTCCTTGATTATTCCTTATACATTGTTAAGATGATCTGATCTCATCTATCCCTCAAAATACAAAACAAAACAAAAGCCAATGACAAAAACCTTTCACTTAATCTTACTTTTCTTTCTCCTCACATCCACAGCTAAAATCCTACCCCCCCAAATATCAATTTATGTTCCTTGTCTTCATTTTCTCATCACCATTCATTTCTGCACTCTTTGTAATTGGATTCAGACTTCATCATTCAAATGAAACTTTACACTTCGAGGATACCAAATATTTAGTAATTGCCACATCTTTTGGCCTTTTTTCAATCATTAGCTATTTTTATCTCTCTAGAGAATTTGACACTGTTGACTGCCCCTCCTTCTAAATTCTCCTCACGGATTTTCTTGCTACTTTTCTCTATTGGCTCTCTTCCTACTAATATGGGTGTTCCTTTTCAGTCTCCATAACATTATCCTTTTCTCACCCCCTCCCTGCTTACTTGTACATAGGGCTGATATCCTGAAGCTAGCTCCTACCAATTGTTAAGTTTTCAGCATTACTATATATATCTCAGAAATCATCAAACACTACAAATCAGGGCTTGATTTATTGTTTTGTCAATTATCTAAATCTGATACAGTGATAGAGAAAATGTTATGAATGCAGAAAAAACTTAAAAGCCTATGGCGGGGGTGGGGGTGGGGGGGACGGACAGCTAGGTGGCACAGTGGATAAAGCACCAACCCTGGATTCAGGAGGACCTGAGTTCAAATCCGACCTCAGACACTTGACACTTACTAGCTGTGTGACCTTGGGCAAGTCATTTAACCCTCATTGTCCCACCAAAAACAAAAACAAAAACAAAAACAAAACCAAAAACAAACAAACAATAATCCTCTGGGGGGGGGGGGGCGGTCAGCTAGGTGGCACAGTGGAAAGAGCATGGGCCCTGGATTCAGGAAGACCTGAATTCAAATTTAACCTCAGACACTTGACACTTAGCTGTGTGACCTTGGGCAAGTCACTTAACCCTCATTACCCAGCCAACCCCCACAGCTGGTTGTAAAGTATTTACTAGCATACCACTGGTTGTACCATAGAGTTCTATACTAAGCCTTCTTCAATTTTCATTCCTTCCTTTTAACTTTTACCTTAATAAAGATGAATCCCAGATTATACATACATACATACATACCTATACATGTATGTATGTACATACATGTATACATACATCTGTCTATTTATCTATGTATCATCCATCCATCATCACCATCTCCAGACTCAGTTTCTTTCTTGACTTCTAGCCCTGTATCATCAACTACCTATTTGACATCTCCAACAGAATATCCTGTAAACATATCATATTCAACATATCCATGATGGAACTAGTTATCTTTTCTCCCAAACTTTCCTCACTTCCTAACTTCCCTATTTCGATAAGGCTATTGTCATACTTCTGGTCCCTCAAGTTCATAGCGTGGGGATTATCTTCAATTCTTTCTCCCTCATTCTTTAAATACAATGAGCTGCCTAGGCTTGTCAATTTAACAACATGGTCTGGTTCACATCTGTCTGCTTCTCTCCATTCACACATCCCTAATTTTATTTAGGCTCTTATCATCTCTTGACTAGACAATCACAGTACCTTTCTAATTAGCCTTCTTGTATTTAGTATCTCCCCTCTCTCTAATCAATTTTTTGCACTTCTCCTATAGTGATTTTGCTAAGGCTTAGGTATGATCACATCATTTTCCCTGCTCAGGATATTCCAGTGGTTCCCCATTACCCCAGGATTAAGTACAAACTTCCTGGTCTGATAGCGAAAGCCCTTTACAATCTGGTTCCAACCTCCCTTTCTAGCCTTATCATTCATAAATTTCCTTCAAGTCAACAAACGTTTAAATGCTTTCTATGTCCCAGGTACTATGCTCAGTGATAGGTACACCATGAAAGGCAATAGCAACAAAACAATCACTGCTATTAAAAAGCTCATTAACTAGTAGGATGACAATATGCAAACAGCTATGAACAAACAAATTCTATAAAGAATAAATTGGAGGTAATTAACAAGAGGAAGTCATGAGGTTTAAGAGGGATGGGGAGAGGTTTTCTAGATGGTGGAATTTAAAATGGGACTTGAAGGAAGTCAGAGAAACCAAGAAGTACTTAGGAGAATTCCAGGCAAGTTGCCTGAGCTCTCCTTTGTTTCCCTCAAAAAGAACATTAAATAAAGCCTCTAAATGGATTCTGAAACTACAGAGCCTACAAAAAGACAGAGAAACACAGTCTTCCAACCTGAGATAATTTAGAAGACTTCAGGAAAAGTCAGTCTCACTCGAGCAAAAGGGGAGTGCAGCGCACTTCAGCACAGTACACCCTGGAGGGGGTCAGGACAAGTCAGCAGGAAGCTCTACGCCACAGCCAAGCATCTGAGGCCCCTTGATCCTGGCTCAGCAAGCTAGTGAGCCTGTGGTGAGTTCCACCAGCACCATATGAGAGGGCAGGCTACCAGCTAGAAGGCCACCCATAGGAGAGGCATGACCAGGCCTGGCCATCCCAGCATGCCAGGAGCAAGTACAGGGAGCAAGCCCAGGGTGGTGAGAAATCCCCAAGCCATAGAAGCCTCAGAGTAGAAAGCCAGTGACACAGCCCCTATCTCCCAGCACAAGAAGCTTGAAAGAGTGACCCTGGTGCCCCAGGAGCAGACCTCAACTTTAAAAAAAATAAGCTGCAATATGAGTAAGAAACAAACAAACAAACAAAACTCTTAGCATTGAGAGCTTCTGTGTTGACAGGGAAGAGCTAAATACAAACTCAGATGAGGACAATACTCTCAAATTTCCTATATGGGAAGCCTCAAGAGGGAAGATGATTTGGTCTCAAGACCAAAAAGCCTTCTTGGAAGAGCTTAAACAGGATTTAAAAAATCAATTGAGAGAGGTAGAAGAAAAAATGGGGAGAGAAATGAAAGCAATACAAGACAATTATGAAAAAAGAATCAGTAGCTTGGAAAAGGAAGCACAAAGATTGACGAAAACAATTCCTTAAAAAATTCATTTGGCCAAATGGAAAAGGAGGTGCATAATCTTACTGAAGAAAACAATGCCTTAAAATTTTGAATTGGGGGCAGCTAGGTGGCGTAGTGGATAGAGCACTGGCCCTGGAGTCAGGAGTACCTGAGTTCAAATCCGGCCTCAGACACTTAACACTTACTAGCTGTGTGACCCTGGGCAAGTCACTTAACCCCGATTGCCTCACTTAAAAAAAAAAAATTGAATTGGACCGTTGGAAGCTAATAACTCCATGACAAACCAAGAATCAGTCAAATAGAATCAAAAAAATGAAAAAAATAGAAGAAAATGTGAACTACCTCATTGGAAAGACAACTGACCTGGAACATAGGTCCAGGAGAGATAATTTGAGAATTATTGGACTGCCTGAAAGCCACGATCAGAAAAAGAGTCTAGACACCATATTCCAGGAAATTATCAAGGAGAACTGCCCTGATATTATAGAATCAGAGGATGAAATTGTCATTGAAAGAATCTACCGATCACCTCCTGAAAGAGACCCCAAAAGGAAAACTCCAAGGAATATTGTAGTCAAATTCCAGAATTATCATTTGAAGGAGAAAATACTCCAAGCAGCCAGAAAGAAGCAATTTAAATATCATGGAGCCACAGTCAGGATTTCACAGGAACTGACAGCTTCAACATTAAAGGATCGAAAGGCTTAGAATATGATATTCCAGAAGGCAAAAATACATGGAATTGGGAAATGGAATGTCATGTTCAAATAACAACAAGGACCAGCATTTGGTCCAGCCAAGCAAACCTTGCTCTTCTTCACCCATGACATTTCATCTCTTATCTGTGTGCTTTGTCTTTCATGACTCCTGCATGATCTTCATGTACCACAAAGCTACCTTGACTAATCCTTTATGTTCATCAAAACTAAGATCAACTACCACCATCTGTAAGAAGTCCATCCTGATTCCTTTAGTAATTAGAGTCCTCCTTCATTAAATACACTGGTTGTAGTTTGTATTTAATTTTCTAGGCATGTGTTTCTGCTCAGAAAATGTAAGTTTCTTGAAGGAAGATATTGTTGTGTTTTTGTATTTCTATCTTCTGTGCCTCCATAGAGTCTTTCATGGATCACATACTTGTATGCTTGTTGAATTTAATTCAATGAGAATATTCCTGATATCCTGCTTGAAAGATAGTTTGACTCTATCAGACCCAACTCAAAACTCTGAAACCAGTAACATGTACCTATCTGTCATAGGTTATTCTTTCTATAAGAAAATAATTATTAATAATGAATTTCTTAGACCTGGAAAGACATGTATGAAATGATGTACAGTGAACTGAGCAGAGCCAAGAGAACTCTGTGCACAGAGACAGCAATATTGTTTAATGAAGAACTGTGAATGACTTGACTATTCTCAACAATACAATGATCCAAGACAATCGAACAATATTGCTATCTCTGTGCACAGTGTTCTCTTGGTTCTGCTCAATTCACTATACATAATTTCATACATGTCCTTTCAAGCTGTTTTGAAGTCATTCTGTTTGTCATTTCTTACTGCACAGTAATATTCCATTACCATCATATACCACAGTTTGTTTAGCCTTTCCCCAATTGATGGGCATACCTTTGATTTCCAATTTTTTGCCAATCCCAAAGGACTATTGATAAACCATACTATCCACCTCCAAAGAAAGAACTGATATTGATGGAACAGACTGAAGCATGCTATTTTTCACTTTCATTTATTTTTATCTATTATTTAAGGTTTCTTGTACAAAATGACAAATATGTTAATGTTTTTACATAATCATGCTTGCCACCTCAGGGAGGGGGAGGGGGCAGAGAGAAGGAAGGATAAAAATTGGAACCCAAAACTATAAATAAAAATGTTTATTACATTAAAAAAAAAAGCTTATTGCACCAAGTTTAAGGTGCACAACTTCTTTCAAAGTGTGTACCCTTTCTTTCAAGATCATAATAATATGGCCTTTCTGCTTAAAAAAAAAAACAATAAAAAGAACTTCTTGGTGAGACCCAGAGCTCAGTTTATCTTTTCTACCTCCCCCCCTCCCCCCACTCCATAAAGTTCAGCTCTTGTCTGGGACAAGCCCAAGGGAACAAAAGAAATTGAGATTGATTCTGTTGTCTAGCTCAGTGAACTGATGGGATTAAACCATACCTAGATACTGGACTTTGCCTTTGCCCTTCTTTTACATACTTTTCCTTTATGTCATTGGTAGAGTTCATTTTAATTTGGACTACCCTCCAGTCATGTCAACCAGTGGAATGGAATGATGCTAACCAATTAGCTTTGATCAAAAGCTATATAAAAGCCTCTATAAAAAGAAGATAAAACCCTTGACCATGCCAGGGTCTGGGGCACTCTTGGTGCGGGCTCTTCCTCTTAGAACAGTGTAGGTTTTGTAGGGCTTCTGAACTCTCCTTGAGACCACGTGCTGTCTCTTTGAGAGACAACATGGGCCTGGGGCTTTTCTCCTGCTTGTGCTAACTACCATGCAGTCAATTCTTTACTTGTATATATGATATTAATAATAAATGCTTCCTACCAAAATGGGTCCAATAACAATCAATTAATTTATAAAATACAGTAGCCACAATCATTTTAGAAAACACATTTCCTTTGCTTTTTCTTTCTTTGATAGCTTCCATATCCTCAACCCAAGACTCTGCCTCTCCTTTTTCTACACACCCCAAACCACTTTCTAGAAATATGTGTGTTTTAGTATACCATTACATGAAAAGCTTAAGCTTATAGTGAGGTAAAGATTCCAGTTACAAATCAGCATGTGTTTCATCAGATCTAGAACTGGAAGGGATGGTAGAGGTAACAGGATCAAACCCCTTCATTTCACAGATAAGGAAACATAGGCCCAATGAGAGCAAGCAACAACAAGGTACTTGAGCTGGGATGATAACCCAGGCCCTCTGCCTCCACTGTTCTTTCCCTTAGACCATACTGGTTTTTCCACTCATCCCTGAAATCACACCAAGGAAATAGTTTTCTACTCTACATTTTGCAATGATGTGGGACTCTGTGTATAGAGAAACCCAATGATTAAATAGGCACATTTTGTCTTCTTATGTCCCTAGTCTTTTCTTTCTTCATCTAGTTCCTCAGTTGCATTTTTCTACAAGGAAAGGAAAGAAGCATTTATTAAATTTACACTATGTGTCAGGCAACATGTTAAATGCTTTATAAATATTATCTCATTTATTTCTACAACAGGTGGTAGGTGCTATTATTATCCTCATTTTATAGTTGAGGAAAGAGGCAGACAGAGCTTAAATGACTTGATTAAGGTCACACTGTAAGCTAGTAAGTGAGTGAGGCTAAATTTGAACCTAGATATTCCTAGGAAGCGCAGCAGTCTATGCATTCCACCATCTAGCTGCTCCCTTTCAATCTCCTTCTCTTCCCTTTTTATTTCTTCTTCATTCCTTCACCTCATCCTCCACCACTCAAAAACTACTTTCAGAATTTAATCTGAAAAATGGTTTTATTAGGTGTGAATGAATGATAAAGTTTAAGGCAAGTGGCCTGTCTAAGAATATTTGTATTTTTAAAGGTGATAAAACCAATAGTTGAAAAAAATGTACTTTTAATTACAGAATATTGGTCATTTGTAAGGTAGGCCTTGTGTTGAGGGTGTGAGTGTGTGTGTGAATGTATTAGTGTTGGGGAAGTAGGGTAGAGGGACCATAGAGATGTTAGTCAGTTGGATATTTTTTTAAATACGGGAATCTTGTGTTTTCCTAAAATGAACACTTGGACAATAACTTACCCTTATAATTTCTAAGTATAAATCAATGTTTAATTTTCCTTTTGCTTGGTGTAACTCTTATATTTGCATCTACCCAACTGAAGGGCAGCTAGGCGGTGCAATGGAGAGAATGCCAAGCCTGAAGTTAGGAAGACTCATCTTTCTGAATTAAAATCTGGCCTCAGACACTAGCTTTGTGACCCTGGGAAAGTCACTTACCCCTGTTGGCCTCAGTTTCCTCATATATAAATGGTAAACTACTCCAGGATCTTTGCCAAGAAAACCCCAAATGGAGTCATGAAGTCAGATAAGACTGAAATGACTAAACAACAACAACCCAACTAAAGTATTTATGGTGAAATAAATATATTAGTTTTGTAAGCTGCTATGTGCTTTTCTGCTGAGTTGCAGGAAAATTCATTTACAAGGCCATAAACAAAATAAAATCATTATCTCATGTACTGTTATTTTTCTAAATAGGATAAATCATATAGCTTGTTGGCTGAGGGTGCTAATTGTGTTTAAAGGATATACTCACTCATATTCATTGACCTTACTTTTCTTTCCTACTCATCCTACCCAGGATTTTAATTAGTTCAGTGTTCTGTGTAATTAGACAACTCTGAAAAATGTTTTGTTTGCATAAGACTGGAGCATGTTTATACCACTCATAATACATATGTACACATAGTACATGTGTTGTGTCTAAATATATGTATATGCCAGTCAACAAACATTTATTAAATATTCACTAAATATAATATGCTCCCCTGCTGCATAGAAGACCAGATGAAGATCTGGCCTTCCAGTCAAGAAAACCTTGGTTTAATTGGCTATACAATTAGAAACTCAGTAACCTAGCTGGAGGGTCAAACACACTGCCAATAGTCACATGACACTAGATTAAAATGTAATTGGGGGCAGCTAGGTGGCACAGTGGATAGAGCCCCAGTCCTGGGGTCAGGAGGACCTGAGTTCAAACCTGGCCTCAGACACTTGACACTTACTAGCTGTGTGACTCTGGTCAAGTCACTTAACCCCAATTGCCTCACCAAAAAAAATATAATTGGGAAATATTTGACAAAGTAAATAGAAATACAATAAAACATAATTTTATTTTGTGGATTTCTAAGTCAATATATAGTCCTCAAGGATCCTTATGTATAGTTCCCTGGCCTCCATTTCTATTTGAGTTTGATATCAATAACCTAGGCAACTCTATGAGGTCATTAATTAGGCGAGATGAGAAAGGATGGAGTAAAGGAAGGGAATAAGCATTTTTTGTGTAGTACCTACTATGTGCTAGATACTGTATTAAGCATTTTACAAATATTATCCAATTGGATCCTCATGAGAGCCCTGTGGGGCAGTTACTGTCATTATTCCTATTTTACAGTTAAGGAAACTGAAGCAAACAGAGGTTGAATGACTTGCCCAGAGGCACACAGCTAGCAAGTATCTGAGGTGGGATTTGAATTCAGGTCTTTTTGATGGAAGATGGTAATGGGGATCTCCATGCCAGGAAGTTGTTCCCTATACTAATGAATTCAAGTATCAATTGAGTATATATATATATATATATAATATGTGTTTACATATGTGTACACATGTTCATAGTTATATGTATGTGCACATGCATATATAATCACGAGCATATGTATGCATAAATGAACAGACTGAGAGGCACTTTTGGTGCCCAGGGCAATAGAGTCAAAATCAGGAAAATCTTGGTTGAAATTCTGGCTTTGATAGTAACAAGTTGTACTATGAATAGCAAGCTTTCTAATTTGATCATAGATTTAGAGACCATCTTATCCAACCACTTCTTTTTTATAAACAAAGAAACTCAAGTCCAGTGACACTGAGATACTAACTGTCAGAAGTAAAGTAGTATGCAGGGACAGAATTTGAACCCATATTCTACAACTCCAAATCCAGCATGCTTTCCTCTATACTGAATAGCCTCATGGAATGCACAGCACTTTCTACTTCTTTTGAGTGACAGGAAATTCACTGGAGAAGTCACATTGCCTCTTTCTGCCTTGATTTCTTCAATTGTGGAATAGGAATAATAATAGCACCTACCTCCTAGGGTCAATGTGGCCATAAAATAAAACCATATTTACAAAGAGCTTTTCTTGGCAAAGGTACTGGAGGGATTTGCCTTTTCCTTCTCTGGCTCATTTTACAGATTGAAGAACCTGAGACAAGCAGGGTTAAGTGACTTGCCCAGGGTTACACAGCTAATAAGTGTCTAATGCCAGATTGGAACTCATGAAGATGCATCTTCCTGACTCCATGCTTAGTGCTCTATCCCCTGCACTACCTATCTGTCCACCTGTTACACAGTAGTCCCTAAATGCTCATTCCTTTCTTCACCACTCCTCCCCTTATCCCCACATAACCTTGTTCAGTTTGAATACTTGTCATATCTTTCTACCAGATGTTAAACTCTATAAACTCAAAGGTTATATATTACTTAGTCTTGGCCTTGCCATCATCGTCTAACAGAGTGTTCTGCACCTAATGGGAAATTAATATATATTTGTTGAATTGGTAATTACTTGTGTATGAAGATTGACAAAAACTGATCAAGAAATGTAAAAGAGAAATAGCTTTGGGAAGTGGAAACCTGTAACACTTGAGAATCAGGAGAAACTGGAATCTGAGTGTCACTTGCTTCTAAAACAGGCTTTGTGATCATGGGCCAATCAGTCTCCTTCCATCTCAGTTTTCTGTAAAACAGGGATAATAATACATCTCAAATGACACATCATAGATATCTACCGACCCTCTTCCCGAGGGCATCCCTTCATAATGCTTTTCTTTGGAAAACGAAACCTCAGGATATGTTTTCTTTTTCATTCATTAAAGAACTTAGGTGCTTCTCTCCTCTTGATTTCTGCTCCCTGGATGTAGCCCGACTTTCCCAAACCAACAGGAAACTGTCCTACCATCATTGTTTAAAACCTTGGGAAAAGGTATGTCAATCAATACAGTGTGTTGTAGAAAGACAAATTCAGTGATGAAAACAATGAGAAAACCTGAGCCAAAGCAGGTGAGAAATAATGGAAATCCTCAGGGCAGCTAAGTGGCGCAGTGGATAGAGCACTGGCCCTGGAGTCAGGAGTACCTGAGTTCAAATCTGGCCTCAGACACTTAACACTTACTAGCTGTGTGACCCTGGGCAAGTCACTTAACCCCAATTGCCTCACTTAAAAAAAATGGAAATCCTCCTTTTGCCCCCTTAGATAAAGGGACTGAGTGTGGGTAACAGAGTGGGAACCAGCAAATATCAATGGGGAAAAGGATATATTCCAATACTCCCATCCCAACCAAAGAGACAGGGAGAATGGGGGTAAATGGGTGAAAATGCAGCCAGTTCTGGAAAGGGAGGGCAAGGAGGCTGTGTCATCAGGAGGATACCAGGATTCTGTGAGAGCCGGAAGAAAGAAAGAGTGGGAAAAGAAAAGATTTAAGATGAAAACAAGCTTGCTATCTATGGGATCTCTCTTAAACTTCCACCTGCTGCTTCTAGTTCTGTCATTTGTGGGCAAGTGGAACAAATCAAACATTTTTTTTCCCATACCACATCTTCAAATGCTTAATATCATGTCTGGCCTTTCCAATTTTTCTTTTTCCTATTTCTTTTTTTTCTCCTTTTCTTTCATTGTACAAGCCAAACATAACCATTTCTTATTGATCCTCATAGGATTTGGTTACCAATCCCTCCCCCCTCAATATCTTGGCCAATGTAAAGAATTAATTGTTATTTGAGGTTTTTATGCCTCCACAAACTGCATGGTGCTCCACCCACTGGTTGCAGCTGTCACCATGGCGCTGGTACCTCATGTCATCACCACTCGCCAACGCCCACATGGGCCGGGCAAAATTATGATTGGAAGCCTAGTGAGGGCAGTCATGTGACTGTCAGAGTGGCCAGACAATTGGTTGGGGGCTGTGTGGGGTTTCTGGGAACGGGGAGAATTCGCCATTCTAGCTAGAAGCTGGAAGGCGACAGGAGCTCTGCTATGTATTCTCAGCTGATTCCTGGGTGGTGGTATTTTTCAGTTTGTATAATTTCCCTTTCCCGATTTTATTTCCTTTCCCTTGATCCTACTGATGCTGTTTGTGGTTTTTTTTTTTTAAGTTTGTTCTTGTTAAAATAAATCCTGTTCTGTTTTGAGAAAAGCTGCCGGTCTCCTTCCTTGCCCCAATAATGTGGCGAGCTGCTTAGCTAACACGCCCCAAATAAAAATTGGTCCCCACACCACCATTATCTGGATATGCTACACCTTATCTCAGTGTTGCCCAGAATTAAAGACCACACTCTAAATTTACTCTAGCAACACTATTATTTCTCTTATTCTTGGTGCTATCCCTCCCGAAGCAGCTTTGTGTATATTATGACACTTTGTTCTATATCTAGTACCATGTCTTTTCATTTGTCTCTGAATTCTCCATATTTGTTAATTTTATAGTACAGCACTCCATTCCAGTCCTACACACAGTGTCCTAATCAGTGTGTACCCTTTGTTTCCAGGTCTTTGCCCCAGAGCATTTATTTCTGAAGAATTAGCATAGCATGTATTTCTTTATTATCCCTAGAGTTGTTTGTTCATATTCATTTGTTCATATGCCCCTAATATTTGAAGCCTGGTGTAGAGTTTGTGAACATCTTGATGTCTGAGGTAGTTGTTGTTTAATTGCCTTTGTCTTTCTAATGGTTTTATTGACATGCCACTTTGGAGGTCTGTTCACTTTATTGAAGGGCACATTGCTATGTTCACTTGCCAATATAATTCCTTTAGGGATCAACTTTTAACATTTTCCTCACCAGGATTGCATTACCTCCAAAAACAAGGTGAAAAAGATTCCCAAGATTTTAACCAGAGATCATCAATCACTGTGGTTCTCTCCCTAGTTTGCTGAAAGCTCAGGTTTTCCCAAAGACCTACTTGCTTTCTGCTTTCTGAAGTAAACATTTACTGCTCTTATGCTCCACGGGGCTATTTTTGTTCTTTAGACTGGGCAGTGGAAGAAAAATGACTTGACTATTTCAAATGGCATCTGTTTGGGCAGTAGTTTACAGGTTGTTTAACTGTTTTTATAAGCCAGAAGGCCCAGGCTTTATTCCTAACTATGGCACCAATTGTCTGTGTGGCCATAGGAAAATCATTTAACCTTTCTGGTTCTCAGTTTTCTCATGTGTAAAATGAGAACTTATCCATATGATCTCCCTCCCAGCTCTAAACCTATGGTTCTTTGATCTTGGAGAGGATAGTCTCTCATTTATCAGTATAATTTCATTGAGGTCACCTCTATCTCCCTACATTTATCTAAGTCACATTATTCTTCTAAAATATCTGATTATATCACTCACAACATAGAGGATAATAGAAGGTTATAACTTTCATGATTGTAGATGGAAGAGTGTAATCAGAAAAGGGATAGAACAGATGAGAAAAGACAAAATCTTGTTGATATGAAATTTAAAAGCTTTCGCAAAAATAAAATTAATACAGAGATAATCAGAAAAATATGGATTGAGAAAATACTTGCATGAAATATTTCTGGTGGAATTGTGATATCTAAACTCTATAGGAAATTGATGCAAAGCCTTGGGGGGAAAAAGTGATATATGGTAGGAACAGCAGGTAGGGCCAGTATGACTACTAGACTATAAATTGTATGGATGGAGTTAAATATAAAAAGATTGGAAAGACAGAAAGGATTCATGTTGAAATGGGCTTTAAGTGCCAAACAGAGTATTTTTATTTGTTTCTGCAAGTAATAGGAGTCATGGGAGTCAATTTAGGATAGGGGTCATAGGATCAGTCCTATGCTTTAGGAAAATCACTTTGCCAGTGAGTGGAGGAAGGATTGGAGTAAAGAGAAAGTTGAGGGAGAATGACCAACTAGAAGGCTATTGTAGTATAGCAGAGAGATGATGTGGGCATGCACTAGAGCAGCAGCTATGTGGTTATAGAGAGAACATAGAGGAGAGATGTGATGGTAGCAATAAGATTTGGCAACTGATTGGATATATGGGAAAACTGTGAGATAAGAGTTAACAGAAGGCCACAGTTGTGAATTTGGAGGACTAGAAGGATGGTGGTGTCTTCAAATATAATAGGAAAGTTCAGAAGAGGTTTTTAGAAAAAAGATAATGAAGTCTCTTTTGGATATATTGAATTTGAGATGTCCCTGGGCTACCCAGTTTGAAAAACAGTTGGAGATGTAAAATTGAAGATCAGCAGAGAGTTTGAGGCAAGATAGGTAGAGTTGACAATTATCAGCAAAGAAATGGTAATTAAATCCATAGGAACTGATGAGGTCACCAGGTGAAGTAATATAGATGGAGAAGAGAAGAAGGCCCAAGCCAGAACCTTGAGGGATACCCACAGTTAGATAGCTTGATCTACAAGATAATCCAGCAAAGGATACAGAAGGAATGTTCAGGTAGGTAGAACAAGAATCAGGAGAGAGAGGGATTTGGAAAACCTGGAGAGAAGAGAGTATAAAGGAGGAGGGAAAAATACATTCTTTCAGCAGAGAGGTCAAACAGAATGAAGATTGAGAAGAAGCCACTGGGTTTGGAAAATAAGAAGTCCTTAGTAACTTTGGGGAGAGCAGTTTTGATGGAAAGATAAGGCCTTAAAGAAAGTGGGGGGAGGGAAAGTAGAGGCACCCATTGTAGATAGCCATTTCAAAGAGTTTAGTTATAGAGGACTGAAGAGATACAGGATAATGGTTAGCAGGAATGGAAGGATCAAATGAAAGGTTTTTCAGGATAGGGGAGACATGGGCATGTTTGTAGGCAGTCGAGTGAAAGAGTGGGGATGACTGAGGGGGGCACTCTGTTGGAGGAGATGAAATGAAACTGAATGATTTGTGTAACTAGGGAAGTTTACCTGAGGAAGGAGTAACATCACTTAATCATATGAGTTTGGGGTAGAGGAGAAAATAGTGGCAAAAGGCATATGGATGATATGAGATGAGGAAGAGGGAAAAGGGAGCTCATGGGGAATAGCCTCATTTTTCCCCAAAAAATACAAGGCAAAGTTCTCAGATGAGAGAGTGGGGGAAGTAAAGCAGGTATTTTAAGGAGGGATGAAAAGGTTTTGAAGGACCACTATAGAGAGTGGGATAGTGAGTAGATATGGGAGGCATAGTAGGATTGCCTAGCATCTATGTTGACTGTGTGTAACAGAAATTTGTAGTGGATGCAGTCAGAGTGGTTGTATAATTTTCTCCATTTCATTCACAAGTATGTGTATAGAAGAGAGAGTGGCAAATGGTGGGAGTGATCCAAAACTTGAGACTTGAGATTTGGCTAGGCATGATTGGTATTAAGTGCGGTAGATACTTAAGAGAGGAAGATAGTCTAGTGTCAAATTGGTTGACCAAAGTGCCAAGATGGATCAAAGAGGAGAAAGTGGTTAGTGAAGAAGGAGATTACCTGGGAGAGAAATGAGGGGTCAAGGGATTGGAGATCATATCATGGATAAAAAGTAGGTTTTTGTAAGGGATGGCAGAGGGAGAGGTGAAAAGCCAATAAATTATGTTTGGATAAGGGTATTTCAGAATTCTTGAAAATAAAGGTGGTATCTTGGAAGGTGATAGGAAGATCAAGGGTATAACTGTTTATTACTGAGGTTGGGGTGGAGTAGTAGGTAGCACATGGGAAAATGAGTAGGTTGAATAACTGGTTGGTATAAGGTGTTTGAGGGAGAATCAATATGTATTGTCTAGTATAGGGTTTCTTAAACATTTTCTACTAGTGACCACTTTTTCCCCCAAATATTTATATAATGCTGGGCATATAGATATATATAATAGGCATACCTAACCTTTTACTGTTGCCAAATTTTTCAAAACCCCCACATTGTTACATGGACTCCATATGGCGTCACAAGCCATGGTTTAAAGAAGCTTTGGTCTAGTACAAAGGCATGAGCTGGGGAGGAGAGAAAAATGTGAGCCAGTTACCGAACTCATGGGGGGGGGGGAGAGTGACAGAGAGGTCTAGCGACAACAGCTATTAGGATTTTAGTTGGGTGGTAGATAAGAATAGTATGAACTTCAAAGTAAGAGAGGTTACTGAGTCCTAGAAGTAGAGGTAAAATCTGGAAGTGGTGTCGAAGAGCAAGGAGTAGTCCAACTCTCACCCCCTGACCAGTGAGTCAAGGAGAATGAGTGAAAATACAGCCATTACTGGAAAGGGTGGCCAAGAAGGCTGTATCATCTTGGGTAGGGGGAAGGGGGGAGAACTAGGTGTCAACAATGGCTCGTAAATGGAAAGAATGGGAGAGGATAAGTTTTGAGATAAAAAGAAGATTGTTGCCTATGGAACAAGCATTCCAGAGGCACAGTGGAAGGGCTTGGGTGGTGTTTGCTTGAAACTTTACAGTGGGAGGGTTGAGGGAGATGGGAATAAGGAATTGGGAAGTGGAAAGACAGGAAATGGGGTTCGAATGATAATCTACAGGAGTTCATAGTCAATGAATAAGGGTTGACCAGTTGTGAGATTGTTCATCACTGAGTGGAGGGCACCACTCTTCCCAAGGAAAACACAAAATGAGATGGGAGACAGTTGGTGATCAGTAGTGTCAAATACTACAAATAGGAAATGGAGTGCTGTATATGAAACCATCAAGTAATTCACCATGAAGAGTGCATGGGGGCAGCTAGGTGGCACAGTGGATAGAGTACTGGCTTTGGATTCAGGAGGACCTGAATTCAAATCTGGCCTCAGACACTTGACACTTACTAGATGTGTGACCCTGGGCAAGTCACTTAACCCTCATTGCCCTGAAAAAAAAAAGAGTACATGGGGGAGAGTAAAGTGTAAAAAGGAAGTGAACTTGAAAGGCATTAGAATTGATAATTATCACTGGAGAAAGCAATTTCAGTTGAATCCTGAAATCAGAATTCAGATTTGAGAAGGCTTTGGAGAGAGTGAGGGGAGAGGCAATAAGTAAGGCAACAAGCATGATTAAGTGATTACTATTGGCTAGGCGTGGTGCTAAGGGATATGGTTATAAGAGAAAAGGACAGTCCCTGCCCTCCAAGGAGCTTATATTCTTCTTCTTTTTCTTTTCTTTTCTTTTTTTTTTTCAGGGCAATGAGGGTTAAGTGACTTGCCCAGGGTCATGCATCTAGTAAGTGTCAAGTGTCTGAGGCTGGATTTGAACTCAGGTCCTCCTGAATTCAGGGCCGGTGCTCTATCTACTGCACCACCTAGCTGCCCCCCCCCCCAGGAGCTTATATTCTAATGGAGGAAGGCAGCACACAAAAGGGAGCTAAAAAGGTTGGGGGAGGGACAGCTAGGTGGCACAGTGGATAAAGCACTGGCCCTGGATTCAGGAGAAACTGAGTTCAAATCCAGCCTCAGACACTTGACACCAGCTGTGTGACCTTGGGCAAGTCACTTAATCCTCATTGCTCCGCCCCCCCCCCAAAAGGTTGGTGGAGGTATGAGTGGGGTTGAAAGATGGCAAATTTCAGGTCAGCAGAAAAGCCAATGGTAATTTTTTGGTGCTAAAGCATTAAAAGAACCAACCCTCCTTTATGTAAACAATATAAACTTATTTAGGGTGGTAGAGGTGGAACTATATGGTGAACTGTTCATTGGGTCAAAACAAAGCATGGCAGTAAAATGAAAAAAAAAATAAGGTGTTTGTGTATCTACTTTTAATGACTTTCAGAAACCAGATATTTTCAAGGGAATATCTTCAGATGTCTACCTATCTGTGAACAGGTGTGCCTCAGCACTGGAGAACCACAATTTCACTATTTCTGCTCCCACACATAAGTCTGTTCAACACATTGCTATGCCTTCTGTTTCTACACAGTGGGATGCTAAGTACTACATGGTAAAAGTTTGCAATAAGGCACATGCTGTGTTGAATTATGCAATTAACTCAGAAGATCCTGGTGTCATTCCATATTCTTTTCCACATTTGTTCTCCCCAAACCATATACTATTTGTAATTATTGTATTAAAATTGTCATTTTGCTTAATATTAGAACATATATATACACACATACATTTATACTTATACACACATGTATACATATACATACATATATACATGCATATATGCGCACACACATATATACATATATACAGATACTTTTTTTTGGAGGCAATTGGGGTTAAGTGACTTGCCCAAGGTCACACAGCTAGTAAGTGTCAAGTGTCTGAGGCTGGATTTGAACTCAGGTCCTCCTGACTCCAGGGCCAGTGCTCTATCCACTGCGCCACCTAGCTGCCCCCACATTTTTTAGAGATGCAATAAAGTGCCCCCCCCAACTCACCAATGAGCTTAAAAATATAATATCTAGAAAGAATTTGAATAGTAAAAAAATCCAGGAAATAGCATTTACTACACTTGTTTTAAGTGATAGCATATAGATCCTAATCTTCATGCTTTCTATTCATTTTTTTTTACTTTAACAATTAGTTTTAGATTAAGAACTTTTAACAGAATATGAAATGGAACTTGTGTTTATAATGTTGTCAGATGATTTCTAGTGGGTGGGAATCAAAAGAATATTGGAAGGGAAAATTCAAATCCCCAATGACCCAGAATCTAAACAAAATGGAAGAATAATTGATATTAAGTATGATCAAATTCAGCAAGGTTAGAAGTAAGGTAATACATTTAATGAATTTCCATAAATGTAAATTAGAAAATGATTAGCTAGGAAGGCAATAGAATAGATGTAAAAAAGATATAGGATTCAGAATAACTCCAGATTAAGCATAAGTGAACAGGAAGAATATAACTACCAAATTTAAATATATCTTAAGAGCTGCTACAGCATCCAAAGTATGTGTAAAATCAATGCAATAATTATACCACAAGGTTCACTCAAATTCAAATTAAACAAACAGTAATTAAATACCTATTATGCTGTTGTTCAGTCACATCTGACTCTTCTGACCCCATAGACCATAAAGTATTAGACTCACCTATCCTCCACTATCTCCCAAAGTCTGCCCCAGCCCTTCCACTGTGCTTTCTGAAATGCCTGTTCCATAGGTAACTATTGTCCCATTGTCCTTTCATCTTTAATTTTTTTTGGGGGGGAGGGTTAAGTGACTTGCCTAGGGTCACACATCTAGTAAGTGTCTGTGGCCAGATTTGAACTCATGTCCTCCTGAATCCAGGGCCTGTGCTTTATCCACTGTGCCACCTAGCTGCCCCATCTTTTCATCTTAAAAGATGGCCTGACTCTGGGAAGAGCAAGCCAGAGCATACTTGCTACTTTACCCTAGTAGAATATAAGCTCATTAAAGACAGAGCCTGCTTGGTTTGTAGTCTCAGTTTATATAATAATGGCTTGTATATAGGCATGAATTCATGCCTCTGAAGGGTGAAAGAGAAGAGCATGAGTGTGAAAGATGGCTCAAGTTTTAACCTTAAAAGGATGAGATGGATAGATACTATCATGGAAGCAAACACCAATGGTATTAGCTAGCATTTATGCATCTTTAATATTTCCAAAGTGCTTTAACTTTGTTATCTCATTTTATCCTCACAACAACCCTGTGAGGTAGCTGTTATAAGTATCCTTATTTTAGAGATTAGGGAACTGAGCCTAGAAGAAACTGAAGCAAAGAGAAATTTAGTGACTTGCCCAGGGTAACACAGCAAGTATCTAAGGCAATATTTGAACTCACATCTTTCCTGACTCTAGTCCAATACTCTATCTAATCTACCACCTAGCTGCCCTATTTTTTCCTATATTTTCCTTTTATACCCTGAGAATAATTGATCAATAGCATTTATGTGCATTAATAATATGATACATTATTTCCTATAGACTCAACTCTGCCAACAGAATATTCTGTTCAGATGAAGAGAAATATTTGAGGTCCTCCAGAACTCTTGGGACTATTATCTCTGAACTAAGTAGGATAAATAAATTTGCCCACATAGGCGTTAGTCATCTTGTCTTCCTCTTTATTTTCAAAGTCATCAAATGTTCTATAACACTGAATACTTCACAAATTGCCTTGTAATAGCTTCACTGTTTTGCTTATTTCAGTTTCCCCTAAATTAGTGATAACTTGCTAATAGTCTTTCTTTGAGAAGGTGTTTACACTTTCAGTTGATTTTGAATGGTATCTGGAATTGTTGTTGAGGGACATGTAGGAAGAGGTACAAGGCTGGGGGGAGGGGAATCAACAAGGGGTCATATAAATAAGCAAAGTAATTTTATTTATTCCTTGTTTCATAGGAATACAAAATGGTTAACTCATATGCTATTAAAAATAAGAAGAGACATAAAACTTTACAAAGAAAATTGTAAAAATATATGTTTCAGTTATATTTTGTGAACAAAGAGAGAAGGGGGAATAAGGAGGAAGAGAATTAGAAGAAAAAGATTGAGATACAGAAGAAAATATACATGGCAAATAATAAAGTGGCAAAGATGAAGAGATGGAAAATTGTTGTTTGGGAGGTAGGCAGTATATGTGGCACACCAAGACACAAGTAAAAAGACACATAGAGAAATAAAGAAGAGGTAGAGAAATTGACAAAATATAGAGAGAAAGGGAGAGCTAGAGAGACAGGAGGAGGGAGGGTCATAGCCTTTTGCTTTGTAGCTTTCCTATTATTTTATGACAATTTATTTTTATTTACGTACATATCTCATCATTCCTTTTGGAGTATATGCTACTAGAGGATAATGACCTACTTATTCAAGAAGGCAGAACTACACAAGGAAAAGAGCACTAAATTTTAAATTAAGAAGATATGTTAGAATTCCATTTCTGCCTGTTAACTTGTAAGAGTCTCAGATTCTTTAAGTTTAAAATAAGGAAGTTTTGATGATTCAATTTCTAGTTCCTCCACCTCTGCATTTTTGCATTCTGAGAAAACAAAATCACAAAAAAAGATAATTCCAATAAGAAGGGAACTTACTACATGTGTAAAGAGATTTGTTGGAAACTAACCAACCACTTTAGTTTTGTTTTTTGTTTTTGTTTGTTTTGTTTGGGAGCAATAGGGTTAAGTGACTTGCCCAAGGTCACACAGCTAGTGTTATGTGTCTGAGGTTGGATTTGAACAAAGGTCCTCCTGAATGCAGGGCCAGTGCTTTATCCAGCTGCTCCCCTCCACTTTAGATTTTTGAAAGGCACATACAAATATCTCCATGAAATCTTACTGCAGTGGTTCATCATTGTCTTGAGATTGCCCAGGGTTCTTGATGGCTTTAGAAGAGGAGTACAAACTTTGACAAGTTCTTCTCTCCAAAGCTGTATAAGAGAAAACCATATAGATTCTTATATATATATATATATATATATATATATATATATATATATATTTTAAAATAATTTAAATTTCATTTTCAATTCACGAAGCAAAACAAGCATTTCCATAACAAAGCACATAATTAAAAATAGATGATTGCACATGAAACTGCAAATCTGTTATGTACAACTTATTATTCTTTTAAATATATAATAAATTCATCATGTAACTTTATTTTTTGCCTCCCCCACATAATACATGCATGCATGCACATATATATACACATATATATGTACATGTGTACACACATGTATGTATCTATATATGTGTATAAATCTATATATGTACATATCTATGTAAAATATTCTATAAATTATTCTATCAATCAATTCTCTCACTGGATGCAGATAGCATCTTTCTTTATATGTCCTTTATTTTTTATTTCTATATTTATAATAGTTAGAGTGAGTTAGCCATTCAAAGTTGTCCTTAAAACAATATTGCTGTTACTATATACAATGTTCTCTTGGTTCTGCTTATCATCATTTTGTATGTCTTTCCATCACCTTCTAAGATCATTGATCTCATTATTTCTTACAGCACAGCAGTATTCCATCATAACCATACAACACAACCATTTTTGAGCCATTCCCCAATCGATGGGGGTACCTATAATTTTCAATTCTTTGCCACCATAAAGAGAGCTGTTATGGGGGCAGCTAGGTGGCACAGTGGAGAAAGCACATGTCCTAGATTCAGGAAGACCTGAATTTAAATCTGGCCTCAGACACTTGACACTTTCTAGCTATGGGACCCTGCACAAGTCACTTAACCCTCATTGCCCCGCCAAAGAGAGAGAGAGAGAGAGAGAGAGAGAGAGAGCTGTTATAAACATCCCATTCACATTCAAAGTTATAATTACCATTTGTGAATTTCCCTTCATCTTATTTTTACTATTTTCTTTCTCAGCCTCTCTTTTTACTCTTTCCCTATTACCTTATCTTCTCCCCTTTTCCTCTCACCACCCCACTTCATTCACCCCTCCAATAATTCCCTCATCTCCTCACCTACCTCACAAGTTCAATCAACACATCCTTCCAAAAGTCCCCTGTTCCTTCTCCCCACCCTCCCAAATGTCGATCCACACATTCCTCTAAAAGTCCCTCTCCCACCTTATCCCCTAGTTTTCTCACCTCTCTATATATCCAGAAGACTTCCTTTCCAACCCAGATGAGAATAAGGTTCCAACATTACCAGCCCTCCACCCCCAACTGTTTCCTCTGTATTAGTTCTTCCTTTCATGCCCAATTTTTATAATACAATTGCTCCCTTTTATCTTTCCCTACCCAATTTTGTTTTTTAGAATCACCCCATCATACACATATCAATCCCAAACTTTCTTTCAAACTACTTTATGTGAGGTTTAAAATCTAAATGTATGGTCGCCTTAAATTAGAAGCTTTAGAACCAGTCTTTGGGCATTAAGCATTTATTAAAATATACTATGTATTAGAAAGAAGAGAACACGTGGAGTTAAGAAAAGGCCTATATAGCCTAGAGTTCCAGCCTGGTCTGGTTCTTCCTCAAGTCCTCTGCCACGAGCCTGCTTCAACCATGAACTGCCTCTCAAACTGAGTGTGGAAGCTTTTTATAGGTCTGGAGCAGAGGCAGTCCTTACACAGTGCTTCAAGCTGATTGGTAGGCATCATCCAAATCCATTGGTTCATGGACGTGAAGGTGGTCTCATGTTGAGTTCAAAGTCCTTAGCTTCTGACAACAATACCTTCTTAAGGGCTATCCAGGTATGGTTACAATCTAATTAAGTTGAAGTTGGCTAATCAGCAAAGTCAATCACTCTCATTTAATTCAATGAGTTTAGATTAATTTCCAGGTGAATCTTGGAGTATCTGCTAAATCCCATTATCTTCTCACACTTAGTAATGATGGTTTTAAGAATATGGATAGCATTTTCATATATACAGCATTTTATCTATCTATCTCTGTATGTATGTATAGATATACATACATATATTATCGATACATAGTATATTCCATATATAATAGATACACACATATAATATATACCAAACACACACACACACACACATATAATGAAATAGTTTGACCTTAATGAGTGTCTCATAATTAGTCCTTAATGTTTTCCTCATATTTTTTCTGGATCTTTTACATTGAATTTTCCATTGAGTTCTGGTCTTTTTATTACAAATACTTGAAAGTCTTTCAGTTTGTTAGATGTCTG
Organism: Dromiciops gliroides; assembly: GCF_019393635.1. Classification (NCBI taxonomy): domain Eukaryota; kingdom Metazoa; phylum Chordata; class Mammalia; order Microbiotheria; family Microbiotheriidae; genus Dromiciops; species Dromiciops gliroides. The sequence goes on along the minus strand of NC_057863.1, from coordinate 313,591,101 downwards.
GGTTTTTTTCCATTCAGTATTATACATAGTTTTGTTGGGTAAGTTATTCTTGGACACAACCCCAGCTCTTTTGCTCTTTGAAATATAATGTTTCAAGACCTATGGTCTTTTAGAGTAAAAACTTCTAGGTTATATTAGATTATTATATTTTACAATAAAACCATTTGAATTTAGATCTCATTATTTCCACTAAGCATAGCTGAGCTAAACTATAGTGGAAGTGAGTAACAAGATTGACAAGCAGGACAATGCTTCTTTCAGAATTAGTTATCCTCAGATGATTGTAATTCTGTAATTTGAGTCCTAAGGCCCATTAGTATGGTATTTTCTTTCAGTGGTGGAGATCAATGCCAAGGGACAAGATAAAGCCTTGGGGGTAGGAGAAAGGAGAGGTTCATTCTCTTGACTTTCTTTGTGTCTCTTCAGTTTCTTCAAGTCTTTGGAGCCTCTTCAGTCTCTGTAGTCACTTTGGGCTCCTCTGGCTTCTAGCTATGAAAGAGAAGATAGACAATACCAACCCCACTTCAGGTATTGAAGGGAGAGTAAGACTCTGGGAAGAAGCTGATATGGGAGGAGCTGTCAGTCCCTATTATGTTCTTCCCTCCAGCTACACTAGAGACTTGGGAGGAGGGGGATATGTATGTATGTATGTGTGTATATATGTATGTAAAATATATATGTATGTATACAAATACAAATATATATGTGTGTACATATCTGGTATATATTATATATACATAAATACAACTGTATATACAACATATATATGCATGTATATGTGTGAATGTGTGCATATACACACACTTTCTCTGATTTCTTTTTTGTTATTGACTTGGATAAATGGGTTTCTTTGCTACTTCTTAAGTGTGTTCATTGTGGAACTGGTATTTGGTGGGAAGGGAGTTGGGCCTTGAATATAAAGTTTGAAACTTCCTTTTTTTCTCTCTTAAAAAATAGTGACTGGGGCAGCTAGGTGGCGCAGTGGATAGAGCACCGGCCCTGGATTCAGGAGGACCTGAGTTCAAATCCGGCCTCAGACACTTAACACTTACTAGCTGTGTGACCCTGGGCAAGTCACTTAACCCCAATTGCCCCACCAAAAAAAAAAAAAAGTGACTGGGGGCAGCTAGGAGGTGCTGTGGATAAAGCACCAGCCCTGGATTCAGAAGGACCTGAGTTTAAATACGGCCTCAGACACTTGACACTTACTAGCTGTGTGACCTTGGGCAAGTCACTTAACCCTCATTGCCCTGCAAAAACAAAAACAAGGAAATAGTGACCAGAAGGTTAGTCTGAACCCCCAAACTATATGCCCTAGACTAACAATATGTAATGGAACAGAAAGATATAATTGTAGCCCAGTACCACTTATCTATCTGAGGAGAGTAGAATGGTGGAGCTTCTTGCCTCTACCTTTCTCCTCCTGACAAGAAATAAAGTCTCTCTTGGAGAAGGATGTGAGTAGATGAGGCTAGACATTTTTTTTTAATTTTGATTTTTAGTTACAACAGTACAACAAGTCATTTTATTCTTGCATCTTCTCGATGGTTTCTTCTTTATATTTGTCCTTTGCCTATCCAACTTGTGGGGATTTGGTTTTACGCTCAAGAATCTTTTGGGGATCTTTGTCCAGTTTTAGCCTGGTGATAACTACCTTACCATGGTGAATGCACACATAGACAGTTATGCCATTAGCTTTTCCATTACTAAATGGAAACACTCAATGTAGATGACAGATAATTTTTTTTTTCTGTGAACCTGGACTACCTTACCAATTTGCTGACCTTCATAGTGTCCACAAACCACTTGGAACTTGTCCTTTCGGATGGGCATGGAGGGGATATTGTATTTCTGCCTAGCTCCTTGGAGAGCATGATCTTTTCATGGATGTATGAGGGCTGGATGAAGTGTCTCTTGTGGTCCTTGCTTTGGTCCAAAGTCACAGAGGGATTGAACTTCATTTTGGCAAGCTGGGTTCCCTGAGGAGATCCTTACAATGACACTCCCCTGCTATATTTGGGGGCCAGCTCTAGCAATGCTTTGACTGTTCTCTTCTATATTCAGGGGCTCCATCTGACTCTGAGTAAGGATAGACATTAACTAAATGAAAGTCATACCCATGGGACCTGTTAAAGGGAAAAGTTAGGAAAGAGTGGCTCTAGCAACACAAATTTGGGGTTGGCCAAGAGGGAGTAGATAATTTTACTATCAAGTCACCACCTACTCCCAGCCACAGCAACTATTTAATAATTAAGAATTTAAAGGAAACAATATTCATAGGGAGGGGTGGGGAAAATATGATTCATAGTAAGAAATGTGAGGTTCTGATAGTTGATAGTCTAGATAGAGGCTTCCTTTATTCCTATATATTATGAATCATTTTTTCTAAGGAAAAGTTGAAAGGTACTAGAAAAGGTGATTATCAAATAACATGAAAATTTTAAATTAATTGTATTATTGGACAGGAGATGGTGAGTTATTGGAGTTGTGTCATTTCCAAATAGACTCTGGAAATAACTTGCATAAAAGATAAAATGAAGACCAAAATAGGAAAAATAATAAAATGAAATTTGTTGTATAATTGAAGTAATGCCAACAACCTAATTAACAAAAACTGACCCCCCCAAAAGAGAAAAGAATGAATGGGAAGATAATAAATGGAAAAACCACTATTTCTTTAAAAAAAATTTAACCTGCATAAAATAGTTAATATGATCTTGAGACTAAAAGAACCTAAAACAGGCCTTTGTCAGCAAATTCTTGATCTTTTTATGAAGCAGGGAGATGTAGTAGCTAATTGCAATACTTTAAATTTAAAATATTGACTCATTTATAATATCTAAGTATGTGGAGAGGCCTCATGTAGGAGATGATGCTTCATGGCTCAGACCACTTCCTACATGAGACCTTTTCTGATCCCTACATCTAATAGTATATTTTCTCCAATAAAAATTACCTTGTATTTATTTTGCAAATATTTAATCTATGCTTATATGTGACCATGGAATTTCCTGCAATAGAATGTAAGTTCCTTGTGACCAGGGACTATTTTATTTTTCTCTTCTAATCCACAATACCTAGCATAGGGACTGGCACATAATGGGCATTTAATAATAGTTTATTGATTGATTCGAAGATTATAATTAGTCTTTCCTCATAAACAGTGGGAAGTCGGTAAGAGGAACAAAACAAAGTATGAAGAAAATTTGGAGAAAAACCCAATTATGAAAGTCTTAGAATCTCTCCCCCCCCCCAGCCTCAATCTATTCATTGAGTTAATTTGTTCTTTCTTGTCTTCAAATATACCAAAACTATTTTATCTTTAAAACAGAAGCAAAAAACAACAAGCAAACAAAGAAATCTCTTTCCTGAGATCTTGTCATACCCTAGATTTCATCTATGAGTTCATTGCTTCAGGAATGTCCCAGTTAAGGGCAGTTAGTATCAGAGAATTGCCTACTACCATGAGGTGCTAAGTAACTAGCCAACGGTCATGCACTCAGGTTGTGTCAGAGTCAAGAATTCCTGACTCTGGAGGCAATTCTCTATATGCTCTGCCATATTGCCTCTTTGTTGTGAGGAAAATAATTTATAAACCATGAAATACTATAATGTTATTTATTGTTATCATTCAAGGACAGATAGCTAATTAGTTCCAGTCGAAACCTAGGTCTGCAAGCTATTTACAGTTTGCACGTTGCTATTTACAATTTGCACGTTGCTATTTATATGCAATAGGTCAAATAAGTTTCTCTATGAGGGTTCAAAATATTGACATAAATAAGTATATATTTTCATAACATGGAGGTGATGGATGGTATTATTTAGGGGGTAGCTCTCTTTTGTTTGCAAATCTGGATTGCCACCCCTTCAAAAATAATTCTAATTATTCTAGCTACAGCTAGATGCTAGATGGGAAATTGTGTTTTGTGGGGGCTAACTTGTTTTCAGAAAAAGGTGAGTATGTTGCCATGGAGAATGGAGATGAAAAGAAGGAAAATAATGATAGGAGGTTTGGAACTATCATTGATAAATGGTCATATGAATAGAAAATGAATTCTGCTTGTTTAGTATTTAGGATTAGAGGAAGAAAGAGGCATGTGCATGTGTGTGTGTGTATGTAAATGTACAAAGCTGCATCTTTTAGGTGGGAAGAGAATGATGGCAGACTAATGAAAGTAGATTGCCACCATGTATTAATATTTAAAATATTAATAAGTAAAGCAGAGATATTATCTTTAAAGATTTTCTGGATAGGCTATTCCTGAGTTGTGTTAATATACAATTTCTCTCCCTCCCCTTCTCATTTATATACACACACATATACATATATATACACATACATATACATATAATATACATGCAGATGTACATACATGTACACACATCCAGAATGTATCTACATATGTGTATCTAGATAATGACCTCATCAATGTAGAAAATTCTCAATGTGTAAACTTTTATTGTCTAAACAAATTAGCAAACCATATATAACTTATATTTTTAAGAGCTCTTGGGGCAGGAAGAGCTTAAAAAATACTTGTCCATAACATAGCTAGTATATGTCAGAGTCAGGATCTGAACACTCATCTTCCTGATCTTAAACCAGGCCTCTAATCTATGATATTGGGCATTATTTTACCTAATTTAAATTATTAACGTCCAGGACCATGGAGTATCATTACCTAGGGAAAGGAAGAAGGAGCAACTTTAGCCAATACAATTCAGATAGGCTCTTCTAGACTTCATCTGATAGTCAAGCTTCATCATCAGATGTTCCTTATATATTTATATTTTTTTGTATGTAGACTTAGGTAATGATTGAAGCATTCCCTTGTCAAATACCAACATCTGAGAACCCAACAATGGCCTTTGAATAGACTATTCCCCATACCTATAATGTACATGCTCCTCACTTCCATTTGTTAGCCTCCATAGTTTCCTTCAGCATTCAACTCAATTCACCTCAATACCACCTTCTACATTCATCCTTTCCTGAGTTTACCAGCTGCTAGTATTTTTCCTTTCCAAATGATTTACATTTATTTTATATATATTTTGTACATATATTCATATGTACATTTTGTCTTACCCTACAGAATATAAGTTCCTTGAAGGTAAGAAGTGCTTCACTGTTATTTTTGTACCCCCGTTACCTAGTACTTAATAAATTCTTATTGATGAATTTATTGGCCCCCAATGAACAAATTGACTTGAATTTATTAATTTATTGCCTATGGCACCCAAGAAAACAAATAAAAATACATAAGGGCACTTGGTCCTATGTGGTCCCTCTCCACTAATGTGATGACTATTGGCAGATAAAGATGCAAAGACTTCTAAAAGTCAAATAATAGTTAGGCCATCTTCAAACATTAAACTGGTTTTATTTTAAGTATGTCCTTTTATCTAATGAAGGAATAGTTTCTAAAATGCTACCCAGTCTGTCAACAAACATTCATTAAAGGTTCTTAATATATGGCAGGTGCTGTGCTAAGTAACAGTAGCCTCTGGCTTTAAGATGCTTGCAATTCTAATCTGGAGACAATGTATAAATAAACAACTAAATATTTAAAATACAGACAGATTAGATGAAAATAATTATAAATTAAACAAAAAAAGAAATAAATAGAAATGTGAACTTACTAAAAGCAGGAAAAATCACCTTGATGACGTGGAATTTGAGATAAATCTTAAAGAAATTCAGAGAAACTAAGAGGCCTAGGCAAAGAGAGAGAACATTCTAGGCATGAGAAATAGGCAATGCAAAGCCATTGAGAAAGAAAATGGAATGTGTTGTGTTAGGAACATGAAGTAGGCCAGGGTAGCTGAATTAGATAGTTAGCCCATGGGGGAAAGCAGCTGTGTTTTACCTTTCTTTGTTTTTCCAGTGCCTACCACAATACCTGGCACATAGAAGGCACTTAATGCTTATTGACTGATTAAAGAGTACATTAAATAGCATAGATTGTAAGAATAATGAAAAGGTAGGAAGGGGTCAGGTTATGAAGAACTTTAAATTTCAAATAGAGGGTCTTATATTTGAAACTAGAGGTAATAAGAAGCCATTGAGTTTATCTAATGGGAGGTGGCAAGTAACATGATCAGATCTAAGCTTTAAAATTAGTCTCTTTGGCAACTGGTTGGAGGAGTGATTGGAGTGGTGAGATCTGAGACAGTGAGACTAATAAGAAAATTATTCCAATAGTTGAGAAGTGATGAGAGTCTGAGCTAGGATAGTGGCTAGGAAACTAGAGAGAAAGGAATGTGTAGGAGAGATGCTGGGAAGATAAAAAATGACAACATTTGTTAAAATATTGGAAAATGTTGGATATGTACTGAGTGAGTGAGAGAGAGAGAGAGAGAGAGAGAGAGAGAGAGTTTGGGAATGACACCAATGTCATAAACCTTGGTAACAAGGGAGAGGTTGGTGTCATCAAAAGTAATAGGAGAAAGAGATTGTGGGCCTGAGCACTATCCTTAATAGGAGATCCTGGGAGAAGCTAGCCATCCAATCAAAGAGAAGGGTCAAAAGGCAAAGGATGAATTCCAAGAATTGAATTAAATGAATTCCATTTAATTCCATTAAAGGGGGCCATAATGGGCTGTAAGCAGAGTCCAACCCCACGATCATGCTGACACAGACTTGAGACACATCGTGAAAGAAGAACTTACCCCAGAGCCTCCAAATCAGCTGCAGCATCAACATCTTATTGAATTAAGTTTACAGTCAGGTGATTGAGTTGAATGGCTGATGGGGGGAGGGGGGCGGGACGTGCAGGGTTGTCTGCGGGACCTAAGGAAGAATTTGGCTATCCCACCCCAGCAGGGAACCAGGAATAAATCCTGAGCAGTGGGAGGCCCAGGTGGAGGAGGGGCATAGACTCGTCAAAGCTAAGAACCACCACAGCACTCTGCTGGCTGGTTAACTAGCAAGTTGGCTTGAGGTTATCTTCAGACCAGAGAACAGGCCAGGTGAGAGAAAAATCGGCCCTCCCTCAAACTGAAACACCAGAGACCCTCTGAAGCTTGGGACAGTGTAGCTTGGAAGTAGGGCCCCACTGTAAAAGGAAGATAAAAAACAGCAAGAAGAACAAGAAAAGAAAGTTGAGAACAATAGAAAGTTCCTTTAGTGACAAGGAAGATCGAGGTTCACCCTCAGAAAAGGAAATCAACCTCAGAGTCCCTACATCCAAAGCTTCCAAGAAAAATATAAATTGGTCTCAGGCCATGGAAGTACTCAAAAGGGACTTTGAAGAGAAAGTAGGAGAGATAGAAGGAAGATATAGAGAGGTGGAGGAAAGAATAGAAAGAGAAACGAGAGCAGGAGAGTCATGAGAAAAAATCAACAGCTCAAAAAGCCAAATGGAAAAGGAGAGAAAAAGGCTCTTTGAATCAAATTATTGCCTAAGAAGTAGGCCTGAACAAATAGAAACTAGTGACTTTTTGAGAAACCAAGACACAGTAAAGAAAATCCAAATGAATATAAAAATAGAGGGCAATATGAAATATCTCCTTGAAAAAACAGCTGACCTGGAATAGATCCAAGAGAGATAATTTGAAAATCATGGGACTACCTGAAAACCATGACCAAAATAAGAGTTTATACAGCATCTTCCAAGAGATTGTCAGGGAAAATTGCCCTGATATTCTAGAAGCAGGAGGCAAAATAAAAATTGAAAGAATTCACTGATTACCTCCTGAAAGAGATCCCAAAAAGAAAACCTCCAGGAATATTATAGCCAAATTCCAGAGCTCCCAGGTCAAGGAGAAAATATTGCAAGCAGCTAGCAAAAAGGAATTCAAATACTGTGGAGCTACAATAAGGATAAAACAAGATCTAGCAGCATCTACAGTAAAGGACCAGAGGGCATGGAATATGATATTCCAGAGGGCAAAGGAACTGGGACTACAGCCAAGAATCACATATCCAGCAAAACTGCATATAATCTTTCAGAGGAAAAGATGGGACTTCACTGAAAAAGAGGACTTTCAGGCATTTGTGATGAAAATACCTGAACTGAATAGAAAATATGCCTTTCAAATACAAGACCCTGGAGAAGCATCAAAAGGTAAACGGGAAAAAAGAAATCATGAGGGATATTAATAGATTAAACTGTTTACATTCCTACATGAGAAGATAAAACTATGAACTCATAAGAACTTTTTCAGTAAGGAATACACAGAGGACACAACTCTGAACTGAATATGAAGGGATTATATCTGAAAAGCATTTTTTTTTGTTTATCCTTGTTCTTTGTGGGGCAAATAGTATAGGGTGTCTTATATCTGGGGCAATATTTGGGCTTGGGGCCTCCTGGGTCCAGAGCTGGTGCTTTGTCCATTGTGCCACATAGCTAACCTATGATGACATGTTTAAAATAGGGTTGAGGGGTAGAAGTCATACACTGAGGGAGGGGGAAGGGGAGAGGTGGCCTGGGGAGAAGTAGTTCACATGAAGGAAACAAGACAAAAGCTTATGGAGCGGAGGAGAAGAGGGGAAAGAAGTGGTGGAGTGAGTGAAACTTACTATCATCAGAATTAGCTCAAAGGGGGAATAACATACATATTCAAGTGGGTATAGCAATATATTTTTGCCCTGAGGGAAAGTGGGAGGGGAGGAAGATAAGGGGAGGAGCAAAAAGAAGGGAAGGAGGAAAGGGCAGATTGGGGGGAGAAAGCAATAAAAAGCAAAACACTTTCGAGGAAGGTGAAGATGTTCTGCACAACTGCACATGTATGACTTACATTGAATTGCTTGATTTCATAGGGAGGGTTGAGGAGGGAGGGAGGAAGAAAAATTTAGAAGGCAGAATTAGCTGAAAGACCTTAATCTCTTCAGAGTAGCCTCAAGGAGGGAATAACATTCACACCCAATTGGGTGTAGTAATCTATTTAACCCTACAGGAAAGTAGAAGGGGAAGAGGATAAATAGGAAAGTGTGAAAGAAGGGAGGGCAGAGGCAGGGAGGGAACAGTCAAAATAAAACACTTTTGAGGAGGAATAGGGTAAAAGAAGATAGAAATAGAGTAAATATCATGGGAAGGGAATAGGATGGAGGGAAATAGTCATGATGGTTGACTATAATGGCAAAACGTATGGTACCTACTTTGCTGGGACATTGTGAATAAAATTCTTTGTCAAGTTTAAGGTACTATATAGAAGTTATAATGAATAGGATGCTATCAGAAAAGCCTGGAAAGACCTACATGAACTGAAGCACAGTGAAATGTACTGTATACAAAATATAGCAATAGTGTAAGATGATCTGCTGGGAATCATGTGGTTATTTTCAGCAAGGCAATGATCCAATATAACCCTGAAGGACTTAGGAAAATTGCAATCCATCTACAGAGAAAGAACTGATGGTATCTGAAAACAGATTGAAACATTTTTTTCTTTGACAATTCCTTAATCTGAAATTTTATTTTTTTGTCTGTTTTCTCTCACAACCTATCTAATGTGGGCATGTTTTCCATGACTACTCATGTATAACTTATATTGAATTGCTTGAGTTCTTGGGGGTGGGGGTGGGAAGGGAGGGAGAAAGAGAAGTTGGAAAACAAAGTTTTAAAAAATTGATGTCAAAATTTGTTTTTACATATATTTTAGAAAACAAAATTCTAAACAGAAAAAACACCCAAAAACAAAAAAGCAAAACAAAAAGCAAAAAAAAAAAGTAATAAGAAACTTGGGAAGATAAGTTATGCAGGTAGAAATGATGAGATTTGACAACATCTATATGGGGCAAGTTGGGGTGAGGAAGCTGAGATCCTGGGTAATTGGGAGGATGGTGGTGCTCTCAAATATAATAAGGATGTTCAGAACAGAGGAAGGGGGTAAGGGAAAAGGAATTTGCACATGCATATTGACATATAATAATAAATGTATATGAATGAAAAATAAAATGAAAATGTTAAATGAAGCCACAAGATATAAAGAAGCTACAGCTAAATGGGAGGATAACAAATAGGCTCTCTTTGAAGGGACAAATAAGGGGATTGCTACAATGTGTTTCATTATGCACCCAAAGGTGACAAATGGTTATTTCAACTTTTCATCCCCATGATGAGTACAGGCAAAAAAAAATTGTAGCTGATGCATCAACAACTGTTATAAAAAAAAATCAAGAAATTCTATGAAGTGTTTTATAAGTATACATATACTTTCATATTCAGTGACTAGGTCATTTCCAAGGTCCCTTTCAGCTTTTAACCCTATGACCTTATGAATTCCTATATAGAGATTTCATGTGAAAAGATATTAGGTAAAGAAACATAGAAATAGCAATAATTAGTTATAAAATAGTGGCTACATATTCAATTGCACTTTGTTCTGGAATATTAAATGTATCTCCAAAGCATTAAAATCACATGTATGTAGGAAATTTTTCAAATACATATGAAGAAAACTAGACTGATATGCCATTCACTAACTTCGTGCCTTTGTAGGAGTCATCTAATTCCTCTGGACCTTAATGTCTTCATCTATAAAATGAGGGGGATGAATTACATCACCTCTAATAAGATTTTTTTTCTTTTAGTTGGCATGGATCTATATTTCCATTGTCATTCACAGTATCTTTCTATACTGTTAGATTTCATTTCAAGATCAATTAATCCAACACCTACATTTTACAAATAAAGAAGATAAAACTAGAAAGTAAGAGTGTTGCTTCAATGTAGAGTGCCTTGAATGCCTGGCAAAGGATTCTGAATTACACTTAGACAAAGGAAATTACTAAAGACAGCTGAGTTCAAGTTGAGAACAGATCAAAAGCCAGGAAAGATGAAAATCATCAATTATAAGCTTGAAATAGATCTAGCGTGTCAATCGATAAGCTACTTTATCAGAGAAGCCTGTAGTTCAGGCTATAAATTGCTGAGTTTACATTATGGGTAAATGGGACTAGCATGTTTGATCACATTGAGACTTCTCCCCATGGCTTCTGTCCTTGACTCAGACTGGGGTCTGAACAAGTTATGTTCCAAAAGTTTACTTATTCAGATCCCAGAATGCTCTTTGGCAGAGAAACAGTTTTAAATACAGATTACTTTCCCCCTCCAAACAACAACAACAACAATAACAAATATATATATATATATGTGTGTGTGTATATATATATATGTATATGTGTGTGTACACATATGTATACATTTATGTATACACACATATGTGCACATACAAAATATCTATAAATATATTAAGATGACAAAATATAATTACATATAACATAAAAATGAACATATATAGATACAATTCTTTAAGTAGCTTATTATGTTGTATTATTCAGGTCATATAAACAATAACAATATTTCTTGATTATAGTTTTACTAGGACTTCTGAGTCATATGCTCAACAAGATGGAGGAATTGTCACCTTCTCCAAACTTCTCACCTCTCAAACCTCTACAAAATAGAGATTATGTGAAAGAGATAACACAATTTCAGATGTCTCCAATGGTCTAACAAAAACCCTAAGTAGTTATAAACCTTATGAACTAACAGAAGAGAAGACAATTTCATAACCCTTAAAGGGATGACTTGGCTTCCCCTCTCCCACTAGCTAGCATGCTGTGGCAGAGCTATAGGAGCCGCAACTGACCCAAAGGGGTTGCCTGAGAACTCAACCCTGGCACCTCCTTCCTTTGCCTCAGAAAACGAAAAGGCAGAAGATTATTCTGATTGAGACTGCAGACTGGCAGCACTGTCTCACAAGAGTACTCAGCCAAAGAAATGGGGACCAGAAGGAATTGGGGCAGGATGCCAACATGTTTGTAGATCCACCAAGCCTAAAGCAAAGATTATTGGCATCTACCTGGGGTCAATTCTATTCCCTCATACGTTGTTTGGGGCAGAAAGTGAAGCAGGGGAAACATGAATTTCCCCATGTGCTAGGAGGCTGAGACAGCTTCATGATAGAACCCCAGAGTAACCACCATCAATTGGAAAGCTGCTACCAGACAGTGAACAATAGGCTTATTTATATAAGGGGGATGGGAGTCAGGAGGGCTGAGATTATCAAAGATTGAAGGAGGAAGAAAACTCGGTCAAAGACTTTGAACATAAGCAACAGGGAAGATATTAATAAGAAAAGGAAATATGGACTCCAGAGCTGCTAAACGAGTTTGAACATCTATGAATGTAGTTCTAGAAGTTGTATTTAAACTACAACCAAGTATCATTTATAACATGTTTTCTTCTGGAAAATGAATGGCCAAAATTCAACTGACGAGGTCAGAAAGATATATTTTCCTCAAACCAATCATGATAGCAAAAATATCTCTAACTCCCCTATAATACATTCTATTAAAAACAAAAAAAAGATTTTGCTGTTGTTGTTGATTCATTTCAATCATGTTTGACTTTTCGTGACCCCATCTGGGTTTTCTTGCAAAGATATTGGACTGGTTTGCCCTTTCCATCTCCAGCTCATTTTACAGATGAGGAAATTGAGGCAAATGGGATTAAATGACTTGCCCAGGGCCACACAGCTAGAAACTTCAGGGAAAGGGTTGTTGTAGTTCAGTTGTTCAGTCATGTTCATCTGAATCCTGAATGGGGTTTTTTGGTCTTGTCTGGTATTGGAGTGGTTTGTTGTTTTTAAGGGAAACAGAAGTTAAGTGACTGTCCCAGGGTTACACAGCTAGTAAGTATATGAGGCCTTATTTGAACTCAGGTTTTCCCGACTCCAGACCTAGAGCTCTATCCACCAAACCACCACTCCCAGATACCTAAAACTTGCAATTTCTTTATAAAAATTTTAAACTTGCAAACATGACTGATAAACTGATTGTTTTTCCTTTCTTTTTTATTGTTATGTTACAAGAGGTGGTTTGTTGAGTAGGGAAGGAAATAAAAGTGATGGAAAAAGAAAAGATGCCAGTGTATTTATGTGTTTATGAATACATATATGCATATGTATAAACACACACGTGTATGTGTGTCTATTGAAAAGTGCTGGACTATAAGTCTGGAGACTGAGGGTCCAGTCCTAGCTTCAACACTTACTAGCTTTATAATCATAGGCAAATTGGAATCATATTTGTACTACCTACTTCACAGTAGGGTTGCATATTTTTTCTTTTTTTTCAGGGCAATGAGGGTTAAGTGACTTGCCCAGGGTCACACAGCTAGTGGCAAGTGTCTGAGGCCAGATTTGATCTCAGGTCCTCCTGAATCCAAAGCTGGTGCTTTATCCACTGTGCCACCTAACTGCCGCCTTGATGGTTGCATTTTGTAAACCTCAAAGCACTATATGGATGTGGGGTTATTGTAGCTGTTGTTTGGCTAAGGGAAGGCATCCTTCTAGTTCAATTACTAAGAAGGTGTTTTGGATTGTGGAATATAGGACATACTATCTCTTTACCACCAAGCCCAGACACTTAGAATGGCCCAGAATTTCAAAAATGAACTTCTATGCTATCCATTAAGTTTTTAAAAGGTGACTATTCATATATTGGAAAATTCCTATATTTTTGTGCAAGTGAAGTAAAAGATAAAAATGTCTTCTTTGACCCTATCATGAGACAGAGGAATGATTTTTAATATTAGTAGCATACAAATTCCAAAGATGGATAAGTGAACATTTTGTTCTTTGTATCAGTTCTGCCATAAAATCTCAAATATCATCAGATAATAATACCTTACATTTATTCCAAAAGGGCTTTTTTAAGTGTTCACATATGTTACTTCATTTGATTCCCACAACCAAATGCACTTGAAATGGGAAAGTGATTATCACATACAGTTCTTTATCCATAAAAAGAACACTATTTCAAGCACCCATTATTAACAGGTCCTAGTATTGGCCATATAAAAAGTGCAGTATGAGAAGCTTATCTCATAGAATACATCTGTAGCACAGATTTTTTAATGTGGATGCTGTTGGTTTTTTGTAAAGTGGCAGGACTACCATTAGGCATATCTCCCAAGGAGGTCAAAGTCAGTAATGTCTAATACACAGTAAAAAAAATAATCTTATATCATTTCTTTGTGGTAGCAAAGAACTGGAAACAAAGGAAATGCCCCCAAATAGAAATGGTTTAACATTGTGGTACTTGAATATAATGGAATATTGTTATACCCTAAGAAACAATGCATACAAAGAATTCAGAGAAGCCTAGAAAGATTTTTGTGAAATGATGCAGAGTGAAATAAGTAAATACCCCCAAACAACCAACACAAGGACTACAACAATGTAAATGAAAAGAACAACTACAATAAAAAACACTGAGCTCTTAATAATTATAATGACCAAATTTGGTGGTGTGGTTCAGTCATATTTGACTCTTTGTGACCCCATTTGGGGTTTTCTTGGCAAAGATAGTGGACCGGTTTTGCCATTTCCTTCTCCAGCTCATTTTACAAATGAGGCAACTGAGAAATAAGTGATTTGCCCAGGGTTCGCACAGCTAGTCAGTATCTGAAGTTGTATTTGAATGCAGGTCTTCCTAACTCTAGGGCCAGCACTTTATCCATGGAGCTACTTCACCGCCGTATTAGCACTCATTCCCGTTTAATAATAGTTCAGTGCTTATTTAATGTGGATCAAAGTAAAGGCCGTTGAGGTCTTAGAATGAGGCAGCATGGTCTAACGAGTGTTATCATTTAGTCCTTCCAGTTGTATCCAACTCTTTGTGGCCCCATTTGGGGTTTTCTTTACAATGATATTGTAGTAGTTTGCCATTCCCTTCTATAGCTCATTTTACAGATGAGGAAACCGAGGCAAATAGTTGTGAGATTTCCCCAGGGCCACACAGCTAATAAATGCCTGAGGTCTCATTTGAACTCAGAGAGATGAGTCTTCCTGACTCCAGACCTGGCACTGTATCCATGGTGCCACCTATGACCTATAGAGCAAGAGATCTGGGTCCTATTCTTATTCTGTTGCTGACTCAATGCATGATTTTTATCAAGTTACTTAACTTTTATGGGCCTCAATTTCCAATTCAATCCAATAAACATTTATTAAATGTCTATTATGTGCCAGGCATTGTGATAAGAGCTGGGGAGACAGGGAAAAGTAAGATCAACTGGCAGCCCCTTGGGAGAAACCTCAGGGTTACCCCAATATGGAGGTATCTTATTCCATGGAAGTGAAATTAGGTGGGGCAATAGATGCAAAGTGGAGTAGCTGAGAGTCCAGTTTCTGCCCTCTATAAAGAAAAGCATTTGGAGGAGAAACACTCCACCCTCCAGCTTTCCATTCAGAGGAGCTGAGGGAGGTGACCTCAGTCAAGGCTTGAGTTAGCAGCATGATGATGACTTTAGAAGTGATGGTGAGTTTAGAAGTTAATATCCTGTCCCTAGAGTTGAAATCAGGAATCATCCATAAAAAGGAGAGTTTAGACTTAATGCTCTATGTGAAGAAATGTCCTCTTCAACTATAAAATTACATTATCTCCATTCAAGTTAAACTAACATTTATTAAACCCCTACTCTGTACAAGGCATTGTACTGAGATCCAGGAACCAAAAGTGAAACATGTGTTCCAAAAGTTTACAACTTAATAGGAACATGTGATATACAAGTCAACAGTTATAAGAAGGGCAAAAATAAAAGCCATCAAAGTGTTATTTAAAAAGTAATTTCAAGTAGTGGAGGAATAAGAGAATTCTTCATGGAGTAAGTAACATCTGAACACTAGATCTTAAAGGTAGAGAAGGATTTCAACATGTAGAGATGTGGAGGGACTGTAATGTTACACACACTGCTGTTCTCTTTTAAAACTTGCTGTCAAAACTGTTAAATACATGTCAAATTTCTTATCTGATACAATAAAAATGTCATTGGAGTCAGAGGACATGAGTTCAAATCTTATTTCTGTGTGATGTTAAGTGAGCCACTTAATCACTCCGGGCCTCAGTTTCCCCATTTGCAAAATGAGGATCTTAGACTAGAAGGCTTCTCAAGTCCTTTCTATCTCCTAATCTGTGATCTTGGGATCTGTGTCATCTCAAATTTGCTAAAGCTAATCTTCCTTGGAATATTTTGACTAATAAGACACTTGGGGAACTGAACTCCATGAAATAATCATGCAATTTTACTTGATAAAGGAAGAGATATTTAAGAATGAATATCAAAGACATGCACTTGAAATTTCTATTTCAGTACAAAACATGCAAAGTCATAAAAACAAAACTCCTATCTAATAAATCTTAAGAGTCATCCTAAATATATAGGACATACATACCTCTGTTGGATTGTCTTCCGGCTTCCAGAGAGTGTGACTAGAGGCTGCTGTATCACCTGCCAGGAAAGACCTAGACAAGGAATATGGAAAGAGAGGGAGAAAGTATCTGTTTAGCTGGCCTCTATTTCTTTAAGAGGGACAGGTAGGTGGTGCAGTGGATAGAGTGTGCCAAATCCTGAGTTCAAATCCAGCCTCAGACACTTGCTATGTGTGACTCTGGGCAAGTCATTTACCCTAGTTTGCCTCAGTTTCTTCCTTTGTAAAATGACTTGGAGACGGAAATGGCAAATCATTTCAGTATCTTTGCCAAGAAAACCCCAACTGGTGTCATGAAGAGTTAAACAGGACTTAAAAATGACTAACCAACAACAACTGTCTTTAAGAACATGATCACTACACAGGTGGATAGGCATTCCCCCACTTTCTGCCCCATCCTAACTTTTTCAAGGCCTAAGCTTATAGAAAAGAAGCTGCCTCCTGAATCTTGCTACATGACTCATGGAGGGCCCACTTTCAGGAATTTTATTTTTCTGGTAGAAACAGAGAAGACAAAGGATGAGTTGTTAAAGCCCCCATTTCAAATATCTAGATTCTAGAAGGTACCTCAGTGTCATTTGATAATAGTGATATTGCCTAGAAAACAGTGTGTTCACAGTGGAAGTAGGAAAGTATAGGACAAAATCTGAAAACTGCTACTAATGTAGTCTGGTGGGGACATTCAGTGTGTGAGGGAAATTATATGAAATAAGACTGGAAAGGAAGGTAGGAAGCAAATTGTAGACAGCTTTAAATGTCAGACTAAGTAATTTTTATTTTGTCCTAGGTCCAACAGGGAGCCATTGAAGCATTTTGAGCAAGGGAATAATGCAATCAGACTCATTCATTGAGAAGATAGAATTTTGGCTGCTGTGTAAAACTTGGATTAGAGTAAAGAGATACTAGAGGCAGGGAGATCAGTTAGGAAGTTATTACTGTTGTTTCCCAGTCACCCATGGAGTGATGCAGGGCTGTATACCTGTTTAACTTGAAAAGACCACAAGTCAGGACTAAAGTAGAGAAAGAATTGGTGCATGACTTTTTATTAACAGATGATTGTGCACACTATGCAGCCTCTGATACTGAGCTGCACTAGGGTAAAGATTGGTTGTCTGGGGAGCAGCTAGATGGCACAGCAGATGGAGCACCAGGCCTGTAGTCAGGAGGACCTGAGTTCAAATCCGGCCTCAGACACTTCACAGTAACTAGGTGTGTGACCCTGGGCAAGTCACTTAACCACAATTGCCCCCCCACACACACACACAAACAAAAAGATTGATTGTCTGATATTTGTGTTAATTTTGGCCTGGTAATTAACACCAAGTAAACAGAGGTTCTCCACCAGCCAGCACCATACCAACTACATGTGGAACCATTAGTAATAACAAGTGGAGAGATTTTGAATGCTGTGGATAAGTGCACTTACCTTGGCAGTATATTTTCCAGGGATGTACATGTAGATGATGAAGTTGATGCATATATTGCCAGAGCTAACTTGGTGTTTGGGAGGCTCTGAAAAAAAAAAGTGTGGGAGAGAAGAAGTATTAGTCTACCTACCAAGCTAAAGGTTTACCAAGTCATTGTGCCAACTTCATTGTCATATGTCTATCTGGATGGTATACAAGCATCATGACAAGAAACTTAATTGCTTCCATTTGGATTGTCTTAGGGAGATTCCGAAGATCACTTGGCAAGATAAGGTAACACACACTGAGATCCTTTCTGGAGTTTAACTGCCAAGCATTCAAACTCTACTGCAGAGAGTGCAACTCTCCTGGGCTGGCAATATTGTTCCAATATCAGACATAAGTTTGCCTAAAAGACTGTTTTACAGAGAATTCTCACAAGGCAAAGACTCACATGGAGAGTAGAGGAAGTGATGCAAAGACATTCTCAAGGTCTCTCTAAAGAACTTTGGAATCAATTATGAGACATGAGAGACATGAGCTGGGCACAGGAGAGCCCAGCATCATATGCCTGTATCAAAGAAGGTGTTGTGCTCTATGAGCAAAGCAGAATTGCAGTAGCTCAAAAGAAAGATAAGATATGCAGAATAAGAGACATCTCCACTCCAAATCTTTATATGAATTATTTGTACCTGACCTGTGGTAGAGCCTTCCAAGCTCATATTGGTTTGATCAGCCACAGTTGGACACACGGTACCTTGACCCTGACATAGTGACATAGGATTGTTATATTGGTTTCCTTTGAGCACAGAGGACAACAACCATATCACAGTTGTAATGAAGAGTGATGACATAAGTGGAAAAGTTGTAGCTTTGGAAAGTACAAACTATAAAAATGGTGATATACAAATGATGAAACCATGTACTCCACTCCAACACATTCATTATTTCAATTCTTTCAAGTTAATTTTATGTAGATTTTTTCTATTCGATGTCTACAAGTTGACCCCCAAACCTTGGCCTGTGTAAATTGATCCAGAATCTAGTGTCATCGATCCCATGAGAAATGGAGTGAGGATATAAATGATGCTGCTCATCTGATCTCTGCTTCTGGGCTATTCTAATCAGATGTTAGTTTATCAGTTATTTGAGTGTCTCCCATGTACCTAACACTGTGTTGAGTATTGTGGAAGATTCAAAAGAAATATCTGCTGGCTTTCAGGAGCTTATCATCAATTTGAAAGGTTAAGATATGCAGCTTCTGAATAAAACAGTTAACATCCAAATCAATCAAAAATTTTCCAGGCCGAGCGATTTGAATTTTATACTGTAGATCCAAGGTGTCAAACATGCTGCCTGACTACACTTCCAAGTGGGACTTGAACCAGATAAAATTGTGATTGGGAAATATTTAAGAAAATAAATAAAAATACAGTAAGACAAAGATTATTCATTTCAAAACTAAGTCAACAGGCAGCCTGTAGTGATTTTATGTATAGTTTAGTGGCTTCCATTTCTATTGGAGATTAATAAAACCTCCCTAGACAGTGGAAACAGAAGAAGCAGCCATGAACTCGGAGTCAATCTAGATTTGAATCCCGGTTCTACTGAACATTTGTGTGACCTTGGGAAACTTACTAAAACACCCTTGAGCCCAGGTCTCTCTTTCTGTAAAATGAGCTGGAGAAGGAAATGGCAAATCACGCCAGTACCTTGGCCAAAAAAACAAAACCCAAATGGGGTCAAAAAGAGTTGAATACGACTCAACAATAGCAGCAAATCATAAAGTGGGATTAGATGGCGTCTAAGGTCTCTTCTAGCTCTAAATCTGTTATCTTGTTATCCTCCATTAATTAACTGAAAACCTTAACCCTCATTCAATTTAGCTTTAGGAACTGGGTTATTGACTTTTTCTTTCCTCCCCCAAACCTAAGTTCCTTAGTATTTCCTCCCTCATTGTATTTATTTGTTCATTCATTTTCTTTTCCAGTATTTTTTTTGTTTACATGTGCACTCAATTTTCAACATATGTTATTTACCATCCTTTCACACCTTTTAAAAGAGGATTTGTTGTCTAGATGCCTTTTTCTTCTGACTGTGATACATAAGCCCAGTAAACCTGAGCGGGAAACCTGACCTAACAGCTGGAGAACGACACTGAAATGAAGGTCATAGTTCTGGCTCTTAATTCTGCTGAGCAGTCTCTATATAAATACTGTTTAAATAGAATGAATCTGCAAATAGACATGCTTAAATATATCAAATCCTAGCTTTCTAACTGATGGGCAAGCTAGAGCAAACCACTGCCATGTATAAGCTCCTTGCCTCCCCCCTATCCCCACCTTCTCTTTTGTGTAAAAAGGTTATCCAGCCATGCAAACCTCTTAGGGTAAGCTTAATTAAAGTCAATGGAGGGAGAAGTATAAGCCCTTAAAGAGTGCAACTTTAAAAACATTGACTGAAAAATGGTAGTATTGGGTGTATTTAGTTGTAGTTTAGTGTAGAGGGATGAAAGGCAGAAGGTAGGAGTAGATTTTTCTAGCTTAGGAAGAATGAGAATGATCCTTGAGAGAAATCAAGAGACAAATGTCCCTTCCTGGTTAAATGTGGCCCTGCCAAACCAATAGCAAAGCTTGGTAAGAGCCCCACTGAGAACAAAGCAGGACTGAATTTGCTTGGTAGGCCTTTTATTACGATTTGCATTTTTCTGCATAGCAATTCAGGGGTTTAATAAAACATTGATTTACAAGCTGTTTCAAAAGTACATCATCTTCTGGGCTTTAAATTAAACATTTTATGCAGTGGATGGGGTACAGATGAGTCTGATTCTCTGCCCTAGGGGGACCATCTTTCCTGCCCCATCTGGCCTCTTTAAATGCAAAGACTTAGTTGACCACTTTTGTTTGTGAGTAGTTTGTCAATTTCTAATTTCTGTTTAATTTCATAAGACCTCCCACATTTGCATTTCCGGGATTGTTAGATAATGCTTAGTGCTTTTCATCTTCAAAGCGCTTTATAAATATTCACTAATAAATACTCTCAGCGCTCCTATGAGGTCAGGCATTTTAATTTTTTTTAAAATTTCTGATTTCCCTATGGGTATTTCAATTCAGTTTAACAGACATTTAGCATTACCGGCTTTCTGGTCAAATGACCTGCATTTGAATCCTGGCCCTGCCACTTACTAGTTCTGTGACCTTCTGAAAGGCAATTAATCACTCTGAATATCATCTGGACAACGAAGGAGTTGGACCAGATGGCCAATAAGGTCTTTTCTGGGTCTTAATCCTATGATCCCTATGACTTACTATGTGCACAACTCTGTAAAAGGCACAAGGAAAGATGCAAAGTTTGGGTAAGGTATATTCCTTGCCTTCCTATAGCATATGGGTCAGGAGAGAGATATGACACAGCTCAAGGTTACTCATAGAGCAGTGTTACTAATAGCTAATAAAGCACCAGCCCTGGATTCAGGGGGACCTGAGTTCAAATTCAGCCTCAGACACTTGACACTTACTTAACTGTATGACCCTGGGCAAGTCACTTAACCCTCATTGCCCTGCAAAAAAAAATTAAAACCAACCTTTTACCCTAAAATTTTATGCCATTATACTCCATTACAGACAAAGGTGTTTCTCCTTCTCTGAAATATAACTTACATTGGCACTATAACAAGGTGGAAACTTTATAGATTATAACAAAGCTTGACAGAGAAGAACCCTAATATTCTGATAAGGATTTGGAAGAGAAAGAGAGCTGCTGCCCATAGTGGGGATCATACCATTCAGGGCCTATCAAGCCTCAGAACCAAGACTGGTAGGGGAGAGGGGATGGAACCAGGAAGGCTTGCCCCTAATCCTTGGAAGAGTATTCTGGGTATTTCTAGCAGTCTAGCAGAACCAGGGATTTTAGCTCAACCAGGACCTGGAGTGCAAGAAGATTATGGCGAATTGGCAGAGCAGAGTACTCAGTGGAGAGCAGGCCCATTGAGCTCAGTGAATTAGTGTCCTTGAAAGAGAAGACTCAGTAAGTCTGACACAACAATGAGACTGGCCAGGACATCTCACTAAGCAGAGAACAAGTCAGGGATCATCACAAGGGAGCACCAGGGGCCAAAAGCATGAGAGGTCTTAAATACCTCCCCCACCCCCACCCCAACATGTGTTTCTGATCTATGGTCTTCATGAAAAATCTCTGCATTTGATCCCTTTCCCCTTTGATGGTGTGTATAGTTGCAGGAGAATATGCTCTGTTTATGGGTTGGTAAGAAGGAATCTTCTATTGTAAATCTTTTTAACATGCTATATTGGCAAATGCCTTTTCTTTGAACTGATTGTTAAAAGGTAGACAGATCAGGGAAGATACATAAACAATAATTTTAGGAGTTTGGGCCCAGGATCCACAGAGTATCTTGAATTTAGGGAAGCTATCCCCTAGGAAACACAGCCTTTGAGTACCAAGGAGGGGCCAAAAGGGTATTTGGATAGGAAGCAGCAGATCAGGGATGAGAATCTAGGTCCTCTTGCTGTCAATCCAATAACATTTCAACTTTATTATGAAACTGCACCCAAACTGCTACAATGTGTGCTAAATCAAGACCAGCAGCACTAACAGTAACAGTCTACTAATAGGCACATGTGGTATTAACTTAGGGATGATCATCTGGAAAAGAGGAAAGTCCTACTGACTTCAAAGAATTGAATATTTCCCCCTACCCTAAAGTATCTTCAATAGCTAAGAATTCACTTTGCAGAAGAAATAAAGATGGGCCTATGAGCCTTGCAGAGAAGATCAAACTCCATTCTGTTGTGGTATGCCTGTGATTTGAGACCCTGGATTCAGTCTCTTGGCTCCTTTTTATGCAGATAATCTGAGTAGGGGTTTGTTAATATTTAAATTCAATAATCAGAAACTAAATACCTGCCAAATGGAAGACACACTGTGTTAAGCACTGAGGATCCAAAGGCTAGGGGGAAGCTATGTGGTGCAGTGCATAAAGCACCAGTCCTGGATTCAAGAGCACCTGAGTTCAAATCCAGCCTCAGACACTTGACACTTACTAGCTGTGTGACCCTGAGCAAGTCATTTAACCCTCATTGCCCCCCCCCAAAAAGACTAAAAATGTGGAGAACATCCCAAATTTTAACAGTCAATAATCCCTGTTGGTGGGGTAAAGGACAGTCAGAAGGTATTTGAACTAGTGATAGCATCTGGATCATGCTATAGCCCCAGGAAATAGCCCACAGATAATATATGATGGTGTGAGTATACTAGATCTGAGAAATTGCCAACCAGCACAGATATCTCATGAAGGTGCTGGGATCTTTGAAACTGTCCCTGGCATAGAGCTTTCTGCAGGATCTGCTTAACCTTGAAGCTGCTTTTATTTTATTTAATTTTTTTGCTGTAGTTGCTAACCTGTGCTTAGATTCAAAGAATGCCTGGGATGATGGCTTATTCTAGACTCTTCTCAGTTTTATTCTCTAGGAAACTTGTAGGGCTAAATCTAGTTTATGAGTGTATAAAAATATACTCAGTAACCAGATGTGGTATACATGCCTTTAATCCTTGCTATTGGGGAAGCTGAAGCTAATGGATCATTTGGGATCAAGAGTTTCCAGCCTCAGTAAGACTAAAACAATCAAGGGCAGCTAGGTGGTGCAGTAAAGAGAGTGTCCGTCCTGGAGTCCAGGGGGTCTGAGTTCAAAAACTCAAACACTTACGAGCCATGTGACCCTGGGAAAATCACTTAGTCCTATTTTCTTCAGTTTCCTTATCCATAATAGGAGCTGGAGATGGAAATGGTTCCAGTATCTCTGTCAAGAAAGCCCCAAATGGGGTCACTAAGAGTCAGACACAATTAAAAACAAACACAGCAAAACTAATCAAGTGTGATCTAAATCCAGAAAGTGATATGGTGAGCCACCAGGATGCAGATGATACCAGCCTACCTAGGTCAAGGTAAACTGGTTCAGGTCAGAAATAGAACAAATCAAGATGTTTCATATTGATCATTGGTGCTTATCAGCTATGGAATCTGGCCCATGAATATCTACTACACCTCTAAACTGGGTGAGATAGGGACACCCAGCTTCACAAAAATACACCCTGTCATTTTCATGACATAACTCAAGGATATGTCAATAGCCCCTTTCACTCTCCCACTACATTCATTAATGACCTCATTTGCTCCCATAGATAAAATCATCAGAAATCTATGCGCATAAGTGCCAAATCTATTATCTCCATATCCAGCTTCTATCCAGATTTCTGGTTCAATATTTCCAATTTCTTGCTGAATATCTTTACCTGGATGCCTGCTGAGACCTGAAACTGAGCCTGTTCCAAACTGTATTCCTTCCTAAAATTCCCTTCCCCACAACTTCCTTAATTTCTCTACCTTTGTTGGTAGTACCACTAGCCTTCCAGTGACCTCAGCTTCAACTCTTCCCACACCTTCATCCCCTCTAGATCCAAACATTTAATATCTTGTTAGTCAGTGCTTAGCTCTGAGATATCTTTCAAATCTTAAACCTCGTTTTGCATTCCTACTGCAATCCTACCTTTTCTCCTCCTTAGATCAGATTTTCACTTAAAATAATTTGGAACTATGCCCAAAGGGCTATCGAACTGTGCATACTCTTTGATCCAGCAATACCATTGCTAGTTTTATATCTCAAAGACATCGCCAAAAACAGAAAAAGACCTATGTGTACAAAAATGTTTATAGCAGCATTTTTTTGTAGTGGCTAAGAATTGGAAATCAAAGGAATGCCCATCACTTGCAGAATGGCTAAACAAGCTGTAACATATGATGGTGATGGAATATTATTATGCTATAAGAAAGAACAAGGAGAATGATTTCAGAAAGTCTTGGAAAGACTTGTATGAACTGATGTATAGTGAAGTGAGCAGAACCAAGAGAGCATTGTGCACAGTTACAGAATAGAAATTATTTTGCTCTTTATGATCCATGGACTGTGTTTCTGAAGAAACATGCAGATTTTCCTAAAGCTAACTCTTGTAACAGTCAGAGAATGATTTCTGAAGCTCTGCCATAGGTTTTAAGAAGGAAAAAGAATTCAGGCAAATGGGCATGAAAAGAAAAAACACAGCTGTGATTGCTACTACTTTTATGATTTTTTATTTTTTGGGGGGGGTGGGTTAAGTGACTTGCACAGGGTCACACAGCTAGTCAAGTGTCTGAGGCCAGATTTGAACTTAGGTCCTCCTGAATCTAGGGCCAGTGCTTTATCCACTGTACCACCTACCTGCCCCCAATTGCTACTACTTTTAATACCAGCATTTGGTAAGGCTGGTAGTGGTTATAGTGTATAAACCATGTGAATGTCACCTGGGGCTGAAAAAAAGGAAAAGATTTTAGCTGTCTGAGTTTGTCTGTAATGAACATGATAATGTTCCTCTCTTTCCTCTTCTCACCAAGGAGAGTGAGTTCTCACTCTAAAGCTTATTTTTGGTCTTTTAAGTAATATTACTATTTTTTGCATGTGTAATTAGTAGTAATGTTGTCTTTAAAATTTAAGTGATCATAGGTACTCTGAGCTGTGTGCATCATTATTGAAATGGAAAGTCTGAGAGAAGGGGGAAGTAAGGCAAGTTATGCAAAAAGAAAAGAGAATGGACTCTTTCTCAAATAGAGTTTTCTCTCCAGCTGGGGGCTCTAGTGCTATATGAAAGAGAATCTTGCACCAATTATGATTCTCCTAGGAAAGATGAAAACTTTAAAAGATAACAATAGTTTTTGATGCAGAATTGTGCTCTATTAGCCATATACTCTTTCTTCCCATAATTCTCTCCATGCATAGACACAGAGATTCCACCCCACCCCACCCACAAATCAGAAGAAAAGTAAGGATGCTGACTAAAACATGTTAATGGAAGGAGAAGAGGAATGGCTGGTTAAGAGTGGTGAATGATTCTTCTATTCCAAAGTTGGGGGTCAGAGGAAAATGAATGTACCCTCATCCTCCTACAATAGTCCAGAAAAATTTTTTCTTAAACAACCATCATAGACACACTATTAAATATGTATCCCCCTACACACACACACACACACACACACACACACACACACACACACACACATACTTTAGTTTGTGATTTCCTTGCATGCGTTAGGTATTTCATTGCTATCTTTGCTTCTATATTTTCTTAGAGTGCCATGCATATAGCAGACACTATATTCACATTTTAAAAATTGAATTTAATTTCACTAGCTAATTTAATGTCACTAGTTTCCAATCTAAGTCCTCAGTTAGGAGTTGGTTGGTTTCTATTTCGCAGGGACAAACACTAGTTATATAATTTCTTATGCTATTTTTATGATGTTTTCTTGTTGTTTTTTCCCCTAGATTTTATTACATTATAGATATAGAGTAAAAATAGGCTCAATTAGCAAGAAATTACATTGGCTACAACTGGTAAGCCCTAATTAACTGAACAATAGATTGCATTTGGAACAGACTCTTGAATTTTTCTTTTCTTTAAAATCCAATCTGTTTTAATTAAAATAACTATGTTATCATGTGTTAATAGATTTATAATAAAAAGAGAACTAAGAGGTCCTTTAGTATCTTTCACCTCTATTACAATTTATTAATAACTGGTTTTCATATCACCTTTGTTTCTGAATATGCCACTTCCCCCTTCCCTGGTTAGTGAGCCATCATTTTTAACAAAGATTAAAAAAGAAAGATAGAGTTCACTAAGACTTAATAATATATCAACAGAGAATAAGTGGAAATGCAATGTTACAGAACCATAGTCTACCAACGTGCAAAAAAATGGAGGAACATGCATATTTTTTTCCTTTGAGGGAAGAAATGAAGACACAAGCCCGGCATTATAATTATATAACATTGAGGGGGTATTGTTTGTGTTTTGTTTTGTTTTGTTCTTTCCATTTATATTATTCTAGTAATATTGTATGTTATTTTTTCTGGTTCTAATTTTACTTCATTCTACATCTGTTTGTCTTCCCATACTTCTCCAAATCCTTCTTAATCATTGTTTCTCATGTTTTCTTTAATTGTGTTCATGTGCTACAGTCTGTTTAAGCATTCCCAAACAGATGGGCAACTAGTTTGTTTCCAGTGTATTGCTACCCCAAAAACCAAAACTATGAACATTTTGGAGACTTATGAGATCTTTCTTTCCCTCTTTGGTCTCATAGGGACATATGACTGCCAAGATGGCAGAAAGAAGCCAAAAAGTTGCCTGAGCTCTCCTGAATTTCCCTCAGAAAAAAAACATTAAATCAAGCCTCTAAATGGATTCTGGAGCTACAGAACCTACAAAAAGACAGAGAGACACAATATACCAACTTGAAATAATTTAGAAGACTTCAGGAAAGGTCTGTTTTACTTGGGCAAAAGGGGAGAGCAGCACAGCTCAATGCAACAGGGACAGGGTCTGAGTAAGTTAGCAAGAGGCTCTTGGCCATAACACAGATCAGCAGCTGAGGCCCCTTTGCCCTGGCTCAGCAGGCTGGTGGTGCCGCAGGCCAGTTGTGAGGCCCAACAGCCCCAGGTGAGAGGGCAAACTTCCAGTTAGAGAACCACCCATAGGACAGGCATGATTAGGCCAAGCCATCCCAGTATACAGAGCAAGCCTAGGGTGGTGAGGAATCCATAAGCCTGTGATGTTTAAAATCTAATGTGGGTCCTAATCTGCCCCCCCAGTTGTTTTGGGGGGGAACCTGGTTAAAATTACTGATAAATTCAGCAAGAGTTTAAGCTTTTAAGGATTTATTAGAGTAAAGACAACACATGGGATCCCATAATGCCAGAAAAGTCTATCTACTTTCCTCTCTTTCTCTTTCTGCCTTTTGTCTTTCTCTGACCAAGTCAAGGTCCCGAACAAAAAGAAGCCCTCTCTTTTCCTCTGTTTCTGCTGCCACGTGCTGGTTCCTGAATGAAAAAAACAAAATCCAGCAACTTCCTGTCTCCCTCCTCAAAAGGGGAAGTCCTTCAAGCTGATTGGTTGAGAGTGGTCTCCTGTTGATGTAGTAGTCCCCAGCTTCTGAGAACAGCATGCCACTCAGGGCAAGCCAGGTGTGGTCTTGATTTAACCATTCTTAAGTAGGTTCTCAGTCAGTTTCTCAGTCTCACCCAATTCAATCAATTCTAAATCAGTCTTCAGGTGGGGCCCCTGGGCGTCTGCCAAATCCCATTATTTTATTACAAGCCACAGAGGCTCCAGAGAAGAAAGCCAGCCACCAGGCCCCTGTCCCCTAGCATAAGAAGTTTGCAACAGTGGTTCCTGTGTCCCAGGCGTAGACCTACATTTTAAAAATCAAAAATAGCCTAAAATATGAGTAAGAAACAGAAAGGAATGCTTACCATTGAGAGCTTCTATGGCAATAGGGAAGCCTAAAACAAAAACTCAGGTGAGGACAATCCTGTTAAAATGCCTACATGCCTACATGTAAAGCCTCAAGATGGAAGATGAATTGGTCTCAAGACCAAAAAGCCTTCTTGAAAGGGCTCAAAAAGGGTTTTAAAATCTAATAAGATTAAGAAGAAAAAATGGGAAAAGAAATAAGAGAAATGAGAGTTACACAAGAAAATTATGAAAAAAAAGAGTCAACAGCTTGGAAAAGGCAGCAGAAAAAAAGAAATGGTTGGAACAACTTACAGTTCCACCAACAGTTATTTAGTGTGCTTGTCTTTCTGCAGCCATTTCAACTTTGACTATTTCAATCTTTGGTCACCTTTGTCAATTTGCTGGGTACATCATAAAATGAAAGATTTATGTTTCTTTTACTCTTAATGATTTGGTCCAATCTTTTGTTCTTAGGCAATTATTTTCATCAGAGAGCTTTTGTACCTCCTTTTCCATTTGGCCGATTTGGCTTTTCAAACTGTTGACTTTTTTCTCATGTCTTTCCTGCATCACCCTCATCTCTCTTTCCATTTTTTCCTCTACCTCTCTAACTTTATTTTTAAAGTCCTTTTTGAGCACCTCTATGGCCTGAGACCAATTCATATTTTTCTTGGAAGCTTTAGATATAGGGGCCCTGACATTGACATCTTTCTCTGAGGGTGCACCTCGATCTTCCTTGTCACTAAAGAAACTTTCTATGGTCCTCACATTTTTCTGTCTGCTCATCTTGTCTTTCTTTTACTTGACTTTTAGCTCCTTAAAGTGGGGTACTGTTTCTAGGCTGCACTATCCCAAACTTTGGAAGGTGTCAGGTGGTATGATTTAAGTAGGAGCAGGTTCTTCATTCACCTGGCCTGTTCCCTGCTCCATAGATGACCCCAGACCAACTTGCCAACCAGCTTTGTGTGTTGTGGTTGTCAGCTCTGATAAGCCTGTGCCCCTCCCCCACTTGGGCCACTGCTACTCAAGCCTACCTCCTGGTTCCCAGCAGGGGTGAAAAACCCAAGTTCTGCCTCAGCACCAGCATAGACGTCTGTAATCTCCCTCCCTTCCAAGGGCTCAGCCCTCTCACCAGATTGTGAGCTTAGTTCCAGACAACACTAGTGCTGCAGCTGATTCATAGGCTCTGAGGGACTCTTTCTCTGGCGAGGCCTTCCTGGGACTGGACCTGTGTCAGGGTGACTGTGGGGTTGGTCTCCACTACTGTCTCAGCACAGCAGCTCCCTCCTTCAGACCTTCCAAGCCGTCCTTGCTTAGAATATGATTTCAGCACATTCTTCTGTGGATTTTGGTGCTCCAGGAATTGTCCTATGGCATTATTTGGATGTTTTTTGGAGCGATCATTTTATGAGTTCAAAAGTTTATTGCCTGTCCTCCACCATCTTGGCTCTGCCCCCTGGTCCAATCTTTCAAATAATTGTTAATAGCTTACAATACTTATTTTGAGAACTGTTTACTCTTTGGCCACTTATCTAGGTAATGAATAGGGTTTTAAAAAATAGGTAGAGAGACTGCTAGGTGGCGCAGTGGATAGAACACTGGCCCTGGAGTCAGGAGGACCTGAGTTCAGATTTGGCCTCAGACACTTGACACTTACTAGCTATATGACCCTGGGAAAGTCACTTAACCCCAATTGCCTCACAAAAAAACAAACAAGAAATAGGTAGATAGATTTATATATATATATATATATATATATATATATATATATATATATATATGTATATATGTATACACATACACATACATACATATGCATGTGTATACATGTGTGCATACATATTCACTTATATAGAGCATATAATGTATATAATATATAACACATGTATATACTTTTAGTAAACCACTAAAGTCCTACTCCGATGCTTCATTGTTGTGGGGAACTAACTATGGATTATCAAAAGCTAGTGCAATGGTAGATTATTCATTATCCGAGAACTGCCTAACAAAGTCCAATATATGTATATATGTCATATGTGTGTACATATATATCATATATGGGTATGCATGTATATTATTAGATCCTTATCATATATTTGATGTAAAGTATTTTCTCTAATTGACAATTTCTCTCATTTTTTCCTAAAGACATTGATTTTCTTAGTGAAAATCTTTTCAATTTCATATAATCAAAATTATTTATCTTATATTTTGTGATCCCCTGTATTCCTTGTTTGGTTAAAGACTCTAAACATAGCTGTCAAAAGTACCAGATCTGGTTCCATTTTAATTTTTCACCATGTGATCATTACAATTCAGGCATATATCTGTTTTGAGCTTATTCTGGTATATGTCCTCTCCTTCATAGAAAAGAAAAGAAAAGAAAAGAAAAGAAAAGAAAAGGAGAGGAGAGGAGAGGAGAGGAGAGGAGAGGAGAGGAGAGGAGAGGAGAGGAGAGGAGAGGAGAGGAGAGGAGAGGAGAGGAGAGGAGAGGAGAGGAGAGGAGAGGAGAGGAGAGAAGAGAAGAGAAGAGAAGAGAAGAGAAGAGAAGAGAAGAGAAGAGAAGAGAAGAGAAGAGAAGAGAAGAGAAGAGAAGAGAAGAGAGAAAAAGAAACAGAAGCACAAAGGGATGAAGTGATTTGCTCCAAATCACAGAAGTATTAAGTAACAGGTCTAGGACTTAAATCCAAGTTCTCTAAATCCAAATTCTGTACCCTCTTTGCTAAAAGTAAATGCCTCTTCTGTGCTTCCAGGAATTGTATGGCTTAAGTTTTGGTGTAGGTATTTCTCCTACCAGTGTAGCCTGTCACCCATTCCTTACTTAGTAGATTGTGTTCAAAGGTTGCTGTTGACAAAATCTTTTTCATCTGCAGCCAATCTGGTGATCAGCCTCTCTGGTTTTAAATGATAAACAAACAGTCCACCTCTACACCCACTCTTGTGCCCTGCTGTCATAGCTTTTGATATCCCAGAGTCAGTTCTTCTCAACAATGAAGCACTGGAGTAGGACTTTAGTGGTTTATCATACAGATACAATAAATAAAGCATACCTAGTTTTTTTCCTTTTAAAATTATTAAAGTCATTGATGTCTACATTTCTATGCATTTGTTTTAAAGAAACCATGTTGAATATTCATTGACAGTCAAAGTACCCATTTTTAATAGATTGCTTGTGAGTATTTTTTCCCTAGTGGAGCAATAATGTCAGAAAATTATTTTTGAATAATATTCTCTCAGATTACCGTCCTCCTCATTTCTAAAACCACTCCTCTTTTCACCTTCATTTGGATCTTTATATAGAAGATGGGGAAGATTAACCAATTGTCCAAATGCAGGGCACAAAGGGAAGCAAACACAAACAGATCTACCCTTCCAGTGAGCCACTGTATGTAATAGTCTGCTTCATTGATTTCTGAATTATTAATAGATACTGTGCTCTGTATACTATATCTGAGCTTCATTCCTTATCTATTAGTGAGAAACTATTTAGTAAAGAGGGTATTATTCTTTTAAATTTCTTGATGTGAATGATTTAATTTCTTATTTTTTGTTTCTGTTTATCTTTTAAAATTGACACTGTGTGAATTCAGGTTTGTTTCTTTTCTTCTTTCTTTCCTTTTTTCTTCTTCCTCCCTCCCTCCCTCCTTCCTTCCTTCCTTCCTTCCTTCCTTCCTTCCTTCCTTCCTTCCTTCCTTCCTTCCTTCCTTCCTTCCTTCCTTCCTTCCTTCCTTCCTTCCTTCCTTCCTTCCTTCCTTCTTTCCTTCCTTCCTTCCTTGTGTTTGAGACAGAGAGGATCACAGAATAATAGGTCTATAGCTAGAAAGAAAATTATTGGTCGTCTGAAACACCTGGAAGAAGTCATAAATAAGCACTTCAGATGACATGGTTCTCTCACTATGAGCTCAATTAATACAAGGAAAGGTTGACTCTTAATGGGCAGAAGAATGTTTAAGTGTACAAAGAAGTTTGGCTGATATAGTAGAAGTAGTTTAAATTTTTAAAGGCCATTTCCATTACGAGCACTATTTAAGACCAAATACATAATGTTTGTTTGGAGCTCTTAGACATCAACAGCTGTTTTTAAATCATTTTATGGTTAGAATTGTTTGATGCAAGAGTGAGCTATCCAGTCCGAGGAGTTAAATCATGAGTCCCATCAGATTATACACTCTATAAGCTTTGAAAAATGCAGATATTCAAGACCCAGCCTAACAAGGTGTGAAATATCCTGTCACATTTCAATAGCAGTAGATCATAGAATTTGAAGGGAACTTAAACACACCATTGTGTAAAATATTTCCAAAAGTAATCTATACCACCTCAGGGTTGGATGAATCAAGTTGTAACTCTTAGGTAATGCTAAACATTGTCAGTCTGTTGAATGATGTCTTTTCCATATTTTGTAGACCTGTACCTATTGCTTAATCCATTCCCCTTCCCCCATTTTCTATTTTGTTTTCTTATTAAGAACTCTTCAATAAAGAAAAATATCCTTTGGGAGTCAAGAGATCAATGGTGTGAATGAATGAATTTTTTTTCCCAAATGGCATTAAGTAGCAGCTGAATAAAGACATGATTAAATAGGAGTCCAGTGCCTTTGAAATCAAGCTGGCTAAGAAATGAGTGATGTTCTAGTCTTTTCAGCTAGTGAGGGCATTCTACTGGTGTGATGGTTAAGAAACAAATAAAATAGCAAACATTTACATAGTGCTTACTATGTGCCAGGCTCTATCCTAAGCACATTACAATTATGTCATTTGATCCTCACAACCCTGGGAGGTAGCTGCTATTATCCCCATTTTATAGATGAGGAAACTGAGACACAGGCAGCTAGGTGGTGCAGTAGATTTGGAAGAATCACCTTCCTGAGTTCAAATCTGGCCTCACATACTTTACTAGCTGTGTCACCCTGGGTAAATCAGTTATCCCAATTTCCCTCAGTTTCCTCATCTGTAAAATGAGATGAAGAAGGAAATGGCAAAACACTCCAATATCTCTGCCAAGAAAACACTAAATGGCATAATGAAGAGTCAGACACAACTGAAAAATGTTTGAACAACAAACTGAGCCAAACAAAGTTTAAGTGACTTGCCCAGGGTCACACAGCTAGTGTGAACTCAGGTCTTCTGGATTCTAAGTCTAATGCTCTATCCACTGTACCACCTAGTTGTCCATGCGATGCCAAATAAAAGAAATCTGCCTGTGGGCAAATATTTGGCCAGGACATTTATTCATAAGACAGACAGTTCCTAGGTTGAGCGAAGCCTCTAGTCTGATAAACACATTACAGTTAGCAGTCTCTTTGTGCAATTTGTGGGTAGGCCTTCTGGTCCACATTCTTCAAATGTTCCATAAAATTTTTCCTTTCTGGAAGACTTATTTCTCAAAAAAAACCCCAAAACTCATTTGTTAACCATAAAATTGGGCCCACAGATCTCCTTATGGTGGCGGTTTCTATTTATCTGACAGTTTATCATCCAATTCTCACTACCCATTTGTGACTTTTAGGGTCATTAGAGACTATTTTCTAGTATTTCTAACAAGGGAACATTAGGTAACAAACCAATCTCTGCAATATGGCTTCCCCAAGATTATTATTATTCTTTTTTCTAGAAACTGAACTAGTGATTAGGTTTTCACTTTTGACAATTAATATTTTGCAATTTAGTTGCTTCGTTGAAGATTCATTTTAGTGTTTGACAAAGGAATAGATAGCACAAAGGCATTTCCCCTCAGATAATAAAGTTAGCCCCAAATCTTGTAACCTTATCCAAAGTGATTGCATTTCAGCAATTACATTAGGCTCCCCTGAAGCAGGTTAATTGAATAGCTGGGCACTGTTTTGTTGAGATTTATCCCCTTGTATAAATCTACTTGTGTCAGGTCTGTAGCACTGTTAAAAAAATAGTCCCTTGAACCCTAAACAAGATGTATTAATTAAATAGAATGAAGAGGATAATCAAGGCAATATACCAGTAAGAGAAAGTGTCATTCTGTGGGTAGAGGCTTTTCTCAGCTTTGTATGAATTTGCGAAAGCCTTTCCCCAAAATGCTTTCTTCCACTCATCAGACTATAATTTTAATGATTGAACATTGTGGGAGTTGCTCAAAATTTATGTCAGTTCTGTATATAGGCAGATGAGGTGTTTTTTTTTTTAATTCATCAATAACATCCACCAATCTTAGATGAAGTGCTAGGCACAATTCTAGGATATCTGGACACTGAAAATCAATAGATATCTGCCCCTATCCTCAAGGTTCTTTTAGTTTAGGAGATAAGTTCACATTGGAATTTGAAGAGAGCCCGGAAGTTTAACAAAACATCTCTCCCTCTTGCAATCTGAAACCCCACCATTAAGGATTCATTGTTTTTCTTTTAAGCATTGCTTTCCCCAAGAGCCTTTTAAAATGCAAATACTACAGAGAAGGGTACCTTAGTAAGAATGTATTTATCCTACCACAGAGGATGGTTGTGTGATTCAACTGAGATGATATGTATGAAGACTTCACATAGCTGAAAGCCTGTACAGATGTCAGTTATCAGCACTATCTTTATATCGCTTTCTTCTTGGACTGGAATTGCTGGGAGAGCTTAAAGTGTTTGAACACTGAGAAGGGATTATTCTCTGAACACCTATGTGTATAGCAATCTGGGAGAATACAAAGAAGAATAAAACAGTCCTTGATCCCAAGGAGAGTCATTGAAAAAGGATAAAACTATATAAAAAGGTAAATAATGCAAAAGTGGAATAACAATTCAATACAACGGCACAAAGGCAGTCTTGAAGTAGCACATGTTTGATTGCTAAATTAGATAAGATAAAAAATGGTAGACTGAAAGAGACAAAGAGACAGTATGGTATAGTGGAGGGAGTCAGAAAAAAAAAAATTGGAATCCCAGCTTTTAGACTGCTTATATAACCATGGTCAGCCCCCTTAGCCTCTATGAGCTTTCTTTTCTTTTTCTGTAAATTCAGTGGTTTGGAATAGATGATAAAGATAAAGATCTCTTTCAAACCGTATGATCATTTTAGTATTTCAGAGGAATGAGAACCATACATTTACAGATCATTTGGTTACAATGATTCTTTTTTCTTTTCTTTTTGTTTTTTTTGGGGGGAGGGCGGGGCAATGAGGGTTAAGTGACTTGCCCAGGGTCACACAGATAGTAAATGTCAAGTGTCTGAGGCTGGATTTTCAGGTCCTCCTGAATCCAAGGCTGATGCTTTATCTAATACACCATCTAGCTGCCTCCCCCCCCTCCCCCGTTCCAATGATTCTTAACCTGGAATTTATGAAATTAAAATTAGATAGATATAGATAACTATATTCTGATATAATTGGTTTCCTTTGTAATCTTGTACATTTTATTTTATGCATTTAAAAACATTATTATGATAAGGGATTCATGGACTTACCAGATTGCAAAAGTCTTTACAGTGACACACAGAAAGGTTTAGAACTTCTGATCTAATCTAACCTCCCTAATTTAAGGATAAGGAAACTGAAGCCCAGAAGAGTTAATACAGACAAGTAGGAGAGCTATGAAGTGATGCCAAGACTTTTAATTTTAAGCCCACAGCCTTTCTATCATGGCACTGTGCCTCCCAACTAGTATACTGGTAGACTATAGGAGCAGTAGACAGGATTTGCAGAGGGAAAGTGAAAAGTAAAAAGCTGGGAGGTAAGAATTTGCAAAAGAGCTCAGGGTAGAGCCAAGATTATGGAGGAAAGGCAGTAAGAGCTCAGCACTCCTGCCACAGACACTGCAAAAAATCTCCAAATAATGCCATAAGACAATTCCTGGAGCAGCAGAACCCACAAAAGGACGGGCTAAGATAATTTTCCAGCCAAAGATGGCTTAAAAGGTTGGCAGGAGGGGCTGCTGTGCCAGGGTGGGAGTGGAGTCCAAACCCACAGTTTTACCAACACAGATCCAGCCCCAGGCAGGCCGCACCAGAGAAATTTACCCACCCACAGCTGCTGAATCAGATGCAGCACCAATGTCTTCTGGAACTAATCTCACAGTCTGGTGAGAGGGTCAAGTATTTGATTGGGGGGAGACTACAGGGGTCTCTGCTGGAGCTGAGGTGGAGTTCAGTTCTTCTATCCCAGCTGCTGGAAACCAGGAAGCAATCTTGAGCAAGGTGAGGGAGGGGCACAGGCTCACCAGAGCTACCAACCCAGTGAAAAAACAAATTTTGTTTCCTGGTTGAAGAGCAAGTAGGCTTGGGGTTATTTACAAACCAGAGCACAGGTGAGGCTAATGAACAACTTGCCACTCCTCAAATTGTACCACCTTGGAACCCCTGAAGCTTGGGATAGTGCAGCCTGGAAACAGTGCCCCACTTTAAGAAGGAGTTAAAGTCAAGAAATAGGTGGGCAATATGAGCAGACAGAGAAAAATGCAGACCATAAAAAGTTTGTTTAGTGATAAGGAAGATCGAGATACACCCTCAGAAGAAGATAATAACATCAGGGCTCCTGCATCCAAAGCTTTCAAGAAATATATGGGGGGAAGCTAGATGGCGCAGTGGTTAAAGCACCGGCCCTGAATTCAGGAGTACCTGAGTTCAAATCCGGCCTCAGACACCTGACACTTACTAGCTGTATGACCCTAGGCAAGTCACTTAACCCCCATTGCCTGCAAAAAAAAGAAAAAAAGAAAAAAAAAAGAAATATATGAATTGGTCTGAGGCCATAGAGGTGCTCAAAAAGGACTTTAAAGATAAAATAAGAAAAGTAGAGGAAAAAATGAGAATGATGTAGGAACGTCATGAGAAGAAAAGTCAACAGTTTGAAAAGACAAATGGAAAGGCTCTCTGAAGAAAATAATTTCCTAAGAATTAGGATTGAACAAATGGAAGCTAGTTACTTTATGAGAAACCAAGAAACAATAAAGGAAATCTAAATGAATGAAAAAAATAGAGGGCAATGTGAAATACCTTCTTGGATGAACAGCAAACCAGGAAAATAGATCCAGGAGGGATACTTTGAAAATTATTGGACTACCTGAAAACCATGATCAATAAAAGAGCTTAGACATTATCTTCCAAGAGATTGTCAGGGAAAATTGCCCTGATATTCTAGAAAAAGAAGGTAAAATAGAAATTGAAAGAATCTACTGATCACCTCCTGAAAGGGATCCCAAAATGAAAACTTGAAGGAATATTATAGCCAAATTCTAGAGATCCCAGGTCAAGCAGAAAATATTGCAAGTAGCCAGAAAGAAACAATTCAACTATTGTGGAGCCATAATCAGGATATTACAAAATCTAGCAACTTCTACATTAAAGGATCAGAAGGCATGGAATATTATATTTCAGAAGGCAAAGGAATTGGGATTACAATCAAGAATCACCTACCCAACAAAGATGAGTATAATCTTTCTGGTGGAAAAAAAAATGAGACTTCACTGACAAAGAGGTATTTGTGATGAAAAGACCTGAGCTGAATAGAAAATTTGACTTTCAAAAACAAGACCCTAGAGAAGCATAAAAAGATAAACCGGGAAAAGAAATCATGAGGGATGTTAAAAGGTTAAATTGTTTAGATTTCCACATGGGACGATATGTCTAACTCATAAGAACTTTCTCAGTATTAGGGTAGATGATAGGAATAAATTTGGACAGAGGGCACAGGTGGTAATCGCTTATGAAGGGACGATATCTGTAAAGCATTTATTTTTTATTTATTGTTTTTGTTGTGGGGTGGTCAGGGTTGGATGACATGCCTGGGGTCACAGGATTGGTGAGTGTCTTGTGTCTGAGACCAAATTTGGGCTCAGGTCCTCCTGGGTCCAGAATGGGTGTGTTGTCTAATGTGTCACGTAGCTGCCCCATTATGACATCTTTATGGTAAAATTGAGGGGTGAGAGGATTTGCACTGGGTGAGGGGAAAGGGGAGAGGTAGATTGGGGTGAAATCTCACATGAAAGAATCAGGAATGGGCTTATGGAATGGGGTAAGAAAAGGGAGAGGAGTGAGACAATGAATGAGCCTTACATTCATTAGAATTGTATCAAAGACCTTACTCTCATCAGAGTTGACTCAGGAAGGGAATAACATTTACACTCAATTGGATGGAGTAATCTATCTAACCCTATGGGAAAGTAGGAGGGGAAGGGGATAAGGAGGGACGGGTGTAAGAAGGGAGGGAAGAGTATGGGAGAGGGAAGGCAGAAGCAAAACACTTTGGAAGAGGAATAAAGTAAAATAAGATAGAAAATAGAGTAAATATCATGGGGAGGGAATGGAATGGAGGGAAACAGTTAACAGTAGTAACAGAAAAAAATTGAAGCAGAGGCAAGAGTAATGTAAGATGATGATGATCACTGGATTGATGTTAGTTGGAGGAAGATGAGGATTGATTGATGATGAGAACTTAGTGATGGTGATTAATGAATGATGAAGATGAGGATCGACTGATGAGGAGGAGGATTGAGGATGATGACTGATGGATGATGATGACAAAACATGGTACTTTACTAGAATATTATGAAGAAAATTCTTTGTCATGTATAAGGTACTATATAAATGTTATGTATCACTATTGTTGTAATCAGCCTCATGGGTTTATTGTAGGGATATCTCTCTTTATATTACTATATAAATGTAGTTTACTATAAAGAAAATGATGAGCAGGATGCTATCAGAAAGAACTGAAAGGACCTGCATGAGCTGATGCAAAGTGAAATGTATTTTATAAAAAATAACAGCAATATTGTGAGATGATCTGCTGTGAATGACTTGGTTATTTTCAGCAATGCAGCAATCCAAGACTACTCTTAAGGTCTCATGAAAAATGCAATCCATCTACAGAGAGAGAACTGATGGTATCTGAATACAGATCGAAGCATATTTTCTGTTAGTTCCTTTATATGAAGTTTTGTTTTTGTCTGTTTTTCACAACCTGGCTAATGTACAAATGTTTTTCATGATTGCTCATGTATAGCTTACATTAAATTGCTTGAGTTCTTTGGGGAGGATGGGGAGGGAGAGAGGAAGAGAATTTGGATCACAACATTTTTTGAAATGATGTCAAAATTTGTATTTTACATGTAATTTGGGAAAATTAAATTCTAAATATATATTAAAAAAGAATCTGGAAAATATATCTGTGGGACCATGCTCTTCTGCCTGAGGTAGCACTGACCTTGTGATATAGCAGATAGAACTAAGGTCATGGAGTAGAAGACCCAGCCGAGTTCGGATTCTGTCTCTTTACTTATATCTGCATGACCTTGGACAGGTCACTTCATCTCCTTAGAACTTGGTGGCTGGACTTCACCTTCATTATTAATGAGATGATGGTGTTGGAGCAGATGACCTTTAAGATCTTTTATATCTATACATCTATGAGCCTATAGAGCAATGTATTAATCACGAGCTTTACTCAAGATTTTGGTTGACATCAAGGAAAGATTCCATTCCCATTTCCTGGTTAATTAAAGCTGCTGATTGGCAAGGCAACAGAGATATGTTTACAAGAGGAATGTAGTCATCTATGGCCCCCAAATCCCAAATATATAGCAGAGTGCCTGCTTTTGAGAGGAGCTAGCAATCTCCCTTGAAGTGCTGGAACTCTTGGTAGGGTAGCTCACAGACACCTTTCTGAATGTATGAGTCTTCTCTAAAGTCCACCAAAAATGGAGATTCTTCTCTGGCTCTCTGGTTCTCTGGCTCACAGCCCCACCCTCCACCCCCATTTAATCAGTCATCAAGTCTAGTCTCATCTATTTGTATAACATTTTCATCATTATTTTTGTCGTTTCTCCTTCATTCTTGAAAAGGACTATGACCTCAGGAGGTGATGTCATGACATTCAGTGAATTGGATTTAAGTGAGGCAGGGCTTTGCAAAGTCACCAGCCTCATTCTCTCCTCCAGATCCATTTGGGTCCAGTGGCAAGATATACATCGCGATGACAGGAGATGGCCCCAGATGCAATGGGACACTGACTGAAAAAATAAGGTCTTTCCCATGCAATGCCTATGCAATGATGAAGGCTAGATAAGAAGTCAGGCAAAAAAATGGCTTCATTGATTGGGTCATGCAGCAGCCTCTCCCATTTCTAGCATTATCATCTTCAATTACATGGCCACCAGCCACCATGATGTATCTCTCCAGTACAATATAAGCCTTTGAGGTCAGGGAGAATTTAATTTCAATTTTGTCTTTACATGCCTGGCACCACTTGGCACAGGACTTCACACATTCTGGGCATTTATCAAATGTTTATTAACTTGGGTTGATTTGAGGTGGGCCCTCTTCCATAACCTGTTTCAGGGAGGTGCTCCTGGCTTATGTTTCTGCATCTCCCTACCTGTGCTCTAGCTCTGATCCATCATTTGCTCATCAGACTATACCCTAGTTTAGTCCAATATATTGATCTTTGGATCATAACCCATCCACTTAACCAAGCCCTTGTGCAGGCCTTATTGCCTGCCTGACCTAGCTCAGGTCCATTCCAACTCCCCCTTCCCTGATGATTACCTCTGCCTAATCTCATCTACCTCTTTTATAAACCAGGTAGGCTTGATACATATAAAGGAGTGTCATAGAAATAAGAGCAAGGACTTTAGCAGTCATTGAATCCAAATTTTGCATTTTAGAGATGGGGAAATGGAAGTTTCTGAAGGATGACCTACCTGTGGTAAGGGAAAAAAAAAGTGGAAGGAGGGTTCAAATCCAAATCTCTATGATGCTCAGGACAGAGCTCTTCTCACTGCTCTTTGAGTACAATGATTGATTTCATTTTTATATTCCCTCCACACTTGGTAGGTGCTGGATAAATGCTTTTTTAAATTGAATGGAATTGAATAGAAACATGTGGCTGTGGCATTATTTAAATTCACTGAGACAGTGACGTTACAAGTATTGTTTTAATGAAACTCTTCCTCTCTTTTCACCTCTTTAATTGCCTTTATTATTCTAACAAGGAGCTAGGTATTGTGGTGAAGTATAAATAAGGAGATATGGTGGTGGTGTGTATAGTGTTGTTGTTTTTTAATCACTTTGTCCCTATCTCAGCATTCAAGGTGTTGGATGGGAAAAAAAAAAATCTTTGAGTGTGGTTATGCAGTACCATGGGGAATTTATGTATCTCTACACTGCATCCAATGCTATCATAAAAAGCAAAGTATTTGCTACTTCATCTCTGCATGCAATCTCACCAATTTCCATTACCAACCTGCTTCCTGAGCTATAAATTGGTCCCATGTACGTCTGGATCACGAACTGCACAAAGTCATTTCAGCCACCTAGTGCCATTGATAAAGTCTTCCCTTGGCTTCAGAAACTAACCTCATCTGCTACAGGAGCTCCCGAAGACTGAGCTATGCAGATAAAAAAAGGCTTGCATGCAGCTTTGAGGATGTGTCAAGATTCTCTGTCTTATCCTTTGATTACATATGTATGTATGGTTGGGGGAGAAGGGGAAGGAGGTGGAGAGAGCCAAAATGTTCTTTTGTAAATATGATTAAATTTATAAGTGTCTCCTTTTTTAATGAGGCCTCAAAAACCTTTGTCTTTTCTGGAGGGCAGGGCTGGTTCAGTATATTTAAAGGACTGGTTGTTGCTGCCTCGTCAATTGAGGCTATTTGTGAATAATTCAGCTGTTCATATGTTTTTTTTTGATGAACCTTCAGAAATTGTTGACTTTTCTGACTGTGTCAAGGTTGGATTTTTATAACACATCACTATTTAATCAGAGGCCAGCAGAATTTGATCCAAATAATACAGTTTTTACCCTGTGTTAGGTATTTGACCTTAGTTAAGTGGCTTCCCCTCTCTGGTCCTCAGTTTCCTTTTCTGTAAAATCATGATCTCTAGTGCCTCTTCCAGATCTAAATCTCATGTCCTAAGCTCCAGTTCTGTATTTCTAACAGCTACCAAGCAAATGAGTACTTAGAAGTTATTATTATTGATGGAGACAGTGGGTTAGTGGAAAGTGGAGTTAGACT
This sequence comes from Dromiciops gliroides, assembly GCF_019393635.1. Classification (NCBI taxonomy): domain Eukaryota; kingdom Metazoa; phylum Chordata; class Mammalia; order Microbiotheria; family Microbiotheriidae; genus Dromiciops; species Dromiciops gliroides. The sequence goes on along the minus strand of NC_057863.1, from coordinate 313,549,158 downwards.
TAGGGTCACAGTGATATAGGTTTGAATCCCCTCTCTTGCACTTATTAGCTGTGTGACTTGGGACAAGAAATCAGTTTCCTCTTCTTCGAAATGGGGATATTACTTGTGATAACTGCCTCACAGGATTATTGTAAGAAAAGTATTTTGCAAATCTAAAAGCACCATATGAATGTTATTTACGACCATATGTAAGGTGCTATATAGTTACTTAGAAATACACATAAGAAGTATATAAATAGTACCTACCCTCAAGAGCCTTAAAATTTACTTTGAACAAAAACCATATATGCACAAAAAGAGAAAAAAAACACAATGCAAGTTTTATCATTATAGTTATATATACATATCAAAAGGGGCAGCTAGATGGTACAGTGAATAGAATGCTGGACCTGGAGTCAAGAAAACTGGAGCTCAAATCCAGTCTCAGACACTTACTACCTGTTTAACCCTGGGTAAGTCTCTTAACCCTGTTTAGTTTAGTCTCCTTATCTATAAAATAAGCTGGAGAAAGAAATGGCAAACCACTTCAGCATTTTTGCCAAGAAAACCCCAAATTAGCTTATGAAGAATCAGACACAACTGAAAAGACTGAACCACCACAAATACATGTCAATAATAATAATAGGCATTAAGTACATACATATATATGTATATTCTTGTACTTCTTTCAAAATAATATCTGTATATATACACATATATATCCTTCTGAAAGAAGTATATATGTATATTATATCCTGAAGGAGTACCTACACCTCTGTGTCTCTTTCTTTGACCCCTATTTATTGCAATCTGGTTTTATTCCTTCTGAAAACTAATTTCCATAAATGACCTTATTCTACTCTCCCTTTTTGTGTTATTTGATGACTTAATCATGCACATCTTAAAAAGACAAAATAAACAAACAAAAATATCTCTTTTTCCTGGGATTACTTGACATGACAATGCTTTTGGTCGCCTCCTCCTTCTCTGACTGATCCTCTTCATGTTCCTCACAGGCTTCGCTCATTTTTAGTGAGTGACAACATAGAATACATATAGTTAGTGTTTAATCTAGAATCAAAAATTTGAGGTTCAAATCTCACCTCTGATCCTTAGTGAACCAGGGCAAGTCAACTAACCTCTCTCTTAGGTTCAATTTCTTCATCTCAAAATAGGGCTAATTATACTTGTAATGCCTGTGTCACTGGGTTGTTGGGAGATTTGAGTAAAATTTTTATTTAAAGTGTTTTACTTTGCAGATTTTAGTCATATATGAATGTTGGGTACTATTACTGCCTACTAAATAAATGTCTCAACACATGTCTCAGACTTCAATTCTCCCTTTTCTATGTCTTCTTTCCTTTTGTTGCTTCAACTGTCACTGTTAAATGGGTAGTTCCCAAAGGCAAATTATTAACATTTTTTCTAAGTTCCAGAACTGCATTTCTAACTGCCATTGAATGTCTCCACTTTCATGTTTCACTAATGTATCCAACTCAACAAGTTTGAAAAACAAATCAGCATCATTTCTCTTAAAGTAACTGTCTCTCTAGACTTCTCTATTTCTGCTAATGATGCCTTCATTCTCTCTCTCTCTCTCTCTCTCTCTCTCTCTGGAATAAGGCCTTGAAATGTTTCCTCTTTCTTCTTACTTATCCCCTACATTCAATGAGCCACTAAGTTTTGGAGATGCTTATTTCCTAATATAGCTTACACCCATTTCTTCTCATTAGTATGACCCTCATCAAAGTCATCATCATGCCATGCCTAAATTATTGGAATACAGTTATCCTTTCCACATTGCAACTTTCTCTGTCAAAGCTTCACTATATATGGGTTGGCATAAGAAATTAAATGGGATTTTTTTTTCAGGGCAATGAGGGTTAAGTGACTTGCCCAGGGTCACACAGCTAGTAAGTATCAAGTGTCTGAGGCCAGGTCTGAACTCAGGTCCTCCTGAATCCAGGGCTGGTGCTTTACCCACTGTACCACCTCACTGCCCCCTTAAATGGGAATTTTTGGGGGGTTTTGCAGAAGCCATAGATGACATGCAAAGGCCAGCAGATGACAGAGCCTATGACAAAATTTTACACAAATTTTACAATTAGGTATTGTAAACACCCCTAAAAGGAAAAGAAAACAAAATAGATTGCTTCTCTGGTATGAAGAGAGGGCCAAAAAAATTTACACTGATTTTCCAGATTGCGGGGCTGCTGTACCCCTAGTTCCTATGACGTGGAAGTGATAACTGTAGTCTCTGAGCTTTTCTCCTCATGTCCAGTCTCACACTTTTGCAAATCATCCTACATGATACTGCCATATCAATTTTCCTAAAACATTGCTTTACATAGGTTGATCCCCTGCTCTAAAATCTTTAGCCAAAAGAAGATTATTTTGGCAACTGTGCTAAAGAAAAGATCAAAGGGGAGAAACTGACAGCAGGGAGCCAATTTAGAAAGTAATGCCAATTTCCCACCCAGTTCCACCCATTATGGTCTTCTCTGACTTCTCTACCATGGCCCCAGGAACCTCATCATTGGGAAATCTTATCATCCTGACAGATGCTATCAGCCTTGGTACTCATACCTAATCAGTACCCTCTTGCCCCTCTGATTAGAGGGGCAGAGCCATGAACTCCTCAACTTCCATTTAAGGAGGCAGCACAGGACAAATATTTCCCTATTTTCTATCTAGCTATATGCATTTTCAACTCCTTTTAGTTTTCCCCCATACCCACATTCAGGTTACCTTTCCATACTCCCACTTGTTTTTAGCATATGTATCATCTTCCTCCACTACACTGTAAGCTCCTGTTTTATATTTCTATCCCCAGTGCTTACATCAGTGCTTCTCACATAGTAGACACTTAATAAATATGTTTGACTATTGTGATAATCTATGGAAGACATGGTAAACTAGTATGGTGACTGGAGGGAGAGGAGGGAAAAATAGGTTTAGGGAGAGTAATGTAGAGGGAAAGATAGGATAAGAGGTAATGATTGGAGAGAAGAATTTCAGATTTTTAAACTATTAATGGTTATGGATAATGGGAAGATCAAGGATGTGACAAGACCTTTAGGTAGTTCAGATAGAGTAAAGGGTTACATTATGGATTTCAGAAAGATAATGTACGGGGAAAACAAACTTATTAAGGGGAAATCAATGTACTTATTGAAAGTTCCAAATAATGGGGCAAAGGTTGGGATAAAGAAAAAGACTATGATCAAGTTCTGAACTCCTTGGGGAGAGGAAAGAATGCCCTGAAGGTTGATATATAAAAACATAGGGATATAAATTTAGAGCTAGTAGGATATTGAAAGGTCCTTTCGTCCTTACTCATTTTAAAAATCAGGAATCTGTGGTCCAAAGAGGCTGAATAAATTGGTCAAGATCATTGCAACCATGGTGAGATAGTATACACAGATAAAGTAAACCTAAAATATGAAAATGATGGAAACAGAGAGAAGATCTGAAAGTGGCAATGAGGATCAGTCATACTACCTACTCTTCCTTTTTGCCCAGGTTGTCAAAGACATGCAAGCAAGCCCAGTCAGTGCTAGAAAGGATGGTCAGGGAGCCAGTGACCTTCTAGAAGGAACCAATTTCCTATGAATACAAGGAGATAGAAAGAATATTCAAGAAAGACATCTAAAATGAAAAGAAGTAGAATCCAGAGGGCATAGTTGAACAGGGTAGGGACTCAGGAGGGATAGGGTTGAGGGTTACAAGAGAGTAAAAACTAGTGGCCAAAAAGGAAATAATTTCCCTAGTCAGCCAAATGACTCTGAATCACAGAGAGCAGAAGTGGAAGAAGTAGGAGGTTACTAGGCATAAGATGGGGACTACCATGTGACCAGGTTTTCCACTCTCAAGGGTCCAGGAATGACAAAAGGCAAAATAAGTTTGTTCTTTGTAAAACACCAGAGAAGTTGGGAGACCTGCTTGGTGGTTGTGCTCCTAGAGCAATTAAACTACTGCTGCATATGCCCTGAGATTGTTGTTGTTTAGTTGTTTTTCAATCATGTCCAACTTTTTATATATTGAAAATGTAGTTGCAAATTATAAAAAAGATAAATTTAGAGGGGGTAGGAATGGGGTGGGGTGAGGTGGGAGAAACTTCCTAACAGTAGAATTGCCCCAAAGTAAAATGGGTTTGGAAGGTAATAGGTTAGCCTATATTATAGGTCTTTGGGTAAAGATTGGTTGACCACTTCACATGGTTGTAAAGAAAATTACTGTTTTGATATGTGTTAGACTAGTTGACCTTGGAAGTCCCTTTTAATTCTGAAGTTCAGCGATTCTAACAAAGCATTATTAAGGTAGTAGAATTAGAGCAGGACCTTGAAGAATTAATCAGAGTTGGGGGCGGCTAGGTGGCGCAGTGGATAAAGCACCGGCCCTGGATTCAGGAGTACCTGAGTTCAAATCTGACCTCAGACACTTGCCACTTACCAGCTGTGTGACCCTGGGCAAGTCACTTAACCCCATTGCCCCACAAAAAAAAAAAAACAACAAAGAATTAATCAGAGTTATATAAAAAGAAAGGCTAGATGAAAGCATTCTGGGGTTAGCTAGTAGTGGATGAGACAGCCAAAGAAGAATGAACAGTTGCAAAGACAGGAAAGTGGTATATTCTGAGTAGTGGGACTAAATTAGTATGACCAGGGTTAGGGGGGTCATGGAGGGATATAATGAGATATGAGGCTGAATGGGTAGGTCAAAGTCTTATTTTGTCATGCCAGGCTCAGGAATTCAGATTTCATCCTTTAGGGAATGGAAAACCATCGGGGTTTTCTAAGGAGCATGGTAGTACTTTAGTAAGAAGTCTGAAATATAAACAAAGAATTGGAAAGATAGCCAACATGCCTGCTCTTCTTTGAAACTTGGCATATTATTAAAGCAAAAGCATTCCTAAGGGTCGACTTAGAATCTCCCCACTCTATTCCACTTCTCTTTGAGTTTAATGTCTCAAGGTTAATGGAGCTAGTTTAGTATTTTAGTAACACCTGATGAATGAAAAATCTGTGTGTCCATAGGATCCACATTTTTAGCTCCCAATTTCAGAAAGTACCATCATATAGCAAAATGCATTTGATATGGGTAGTATTTACTTATTTATAGTTTCTTAGAGAATTTCTCTCCTTTTTTGGTATGGATTAAGTAGCACAACAGTTCTCCCTTTGCCTACATCCCCTCCATAGATATTAGGTCAGTTTAGCTTAACAGTATAGTGAATTCAATGGGGTCTTTATACAGTTCATCTAAATGTTCAAGAAAACATGAGAACAGGAAGCTTCCACAACTATATAGCCAGGCTTTCAATTTCCTGTAGAAATACAGCCTTTAAACTGAATCAGTTTCCGAAAGTCTTCTTTATAATGCACCTTACTTCCAATAACTGTCATAAATCATAACTCCTTAGGTTTGCATTTCAATCAGTCATAGGTGTCTAAATCTAAAACATGAAGGGACCTAGGAGTGCATCTCATCTAAGCCTTTCATTTTATATGTGAGGTAACTGAGCCCAGGGAAAGGTGCTCTGGTGCTTTGCCAAAGGCAATTATGAAGCGTCAAAAGTGGGATTTGAATCCAGATCTTTTGACCGCAGGGTCAGTACTCTTTGATGAGACAACACATTCTTGGCTCTCTACTCAAACATGACATTGACTCTTTTAAATGGCTATTCTCATTACCTGAAACAATGAGAAATAGAACACTCAGTTCTGATGATACCATTTTAGTTCTTGAAATGAACTCTTGGAACTGCTTTCTTTCTTCTTCAATTTTTCTCACCGGAAAGATTAAGAAAGAATTTAACCTCTATAGAAATATTTCATGAGAAAGGGTGAAATTTAAACTGATTTCCATGGCATTGCCCAACCTGAAATGCCTTCTCTTTTTTCTACTCTGTTTTTACAACACAGGGACAACTTATTGTATAGCTACATTAGTGGTGGGTTCAAAAACAAGTAGAAACATGTATGGCTGTGCTTGAATAATCATTATGGGTTCTCCCCATAAATTAAGATGTCCAGAAACATGACTGCCAGGTATAATTTGGATGTGCATTCTTGGCACACTGATTGGTAGATGAACAGTTCCCTGCAATACAAGTGTAAGGTTCAATAACCAACCAGGAAATTGCATGAAAGCAACATTATGCCCTCCGGACTCCAGAGGATAGGCTCATGAACAACACTATCAATTATGCTCATACTTATTATTAAATCAAATGACTTTTCTCCTTTCTTGAAGAATAAAACAAAATTAGCATGAGTAAGGGGTGTTATGTAACTAGATGTATTTCCAACATCTAGCTAGGAGTTTCTGACATTGTCTTACTAAAATGTGTCTGTCTGTGTCTGTGTCTATAGATAAGCATTCAATTGGTTATATAAACATCTTCCATACAGATTTCACCCTTCAGCTCTATTTCTATAATATATATCAAAATTTGAAAGTCATAATAGATGGAATGCTACATTTAAAGGCAATAACTAGAACAGTCACTAGAGCTCTTGACTATGAGGCAAGAAGACCTGAGTTTAAATTGTTAATCAGACACTAGCTGTGTGACCTTAGGCAAGTCACTTAATCTCTGTTTGCCTCTGTTTCCTCAAATTGAGGCAAATTATAAAATGGAAATGATAATAGCTTCTGTCTCACAGGGTTGTGAAGATCAAATGAGATATTTGTAAAAGTTATAGTAGGGGTTGGGGGTACTTAGTTGACACAGTAGATAAAGAACTGGCCCTGGATTCAGGAGGACCTGAGTTCAAATTTGACTTCTGACACTTGACACTTACAAGCTATGTGACCCTGGGCAAGTCACTTAACCCCCATTGCCACACAAAAACAAACCCAAAACCAACCAACAAACAAAAAGTTATAGTAGGGGACAGCTAGGTGGCTCAATGGATAAAGCACTGGCCCTCTATTCAGGAGGACCTGAATTCAGATCCAGCCTCAGACACTTGACACTTACTAGCTGTGTGACACTGGGCAAGTCACTTCACCCTCATTGTTCTGCAAAAAAAGAAAAAGGAAAAAAAATAGTTGTAGTAAAAAGAATGGGCAGTGCTATGGAAATAAATTTAAATTTCACTCTTGTTCATGGAGTATTTCTAAAGAGATCAAATTCTTACCTAAGCTCTTATTCCCATTCCATTTAGGAGACAGAAAGACTTGGGTTTCGATACCACCTCAAATATCTGCTAGTTTTGTGACCCTAGACCCTAGAAAAGTCACTTAACCTTGCTGGGACTCAGTTTTCTCATCTGTGTTGGACTTAGTCTAATTTTCCTGCGAGTTCTTTATGTATAATCCTAAAATATAGGTTCACTTCCCATCACTGACACTTAATAACTATGTGGCCATGATAACTCACTTAATCTCTCTTAGTCTCAGGCAACTCTTTAATACTTTCCTAAGTTATAGGAGTTTTTTGATTACTGACTTATGTTTGTCTATCATTGTAAGCAAGCAGCCCAGAGTTCTCAATTTCTCTCCAAGGCATATTGCTAATTTCTACCCTGCTGCTGCAGAAAATAAACTAAACAAAACAAACAACAACAATAAAAGCAGTGGTTTAAGTAATTGCTTATTTTATCCAAATCTGTTTTCCTTCTTACTCTTCTGAGAATATGAAAGCAACATAATTATGTCACTAGTGAAGAGAGGCAATCTGGTATGGGAAAGAGAATATGGTGTAGGGAAAAAGCAGGATATAGATGCAAGGATCCTGGACCTGAATTTTGGAGTTGTGGGCTCACATTATCAGTTTAATAATCACTAAGTGGCCTTGTACAAAGTCACTTGATCTCTGTAACACTCGGTTTCTTTATCTGGAAGAGAGGTGTGATAATACTTGTGCTGTCTACTTCATAGGGTTGTTGTGAGGTTTATGCTACATTGTACACCTTAAAGTAGTATATACCTGTGAGATTATTATTTTATTCACCAAGGTTTGGTACTGGGCCCTATGCTCTTCTCTTCCATACCTTCTCTTTTAATAATCTCATCAACTCTCAAGGGTTTAATTATTATTTATGTGCAGATGACTCCTATTTCTGTATATCAAATCCTAGTGTTTCTACTAGGCTATATTTCTGCATTGCTTCCTGTTGGATGACTACAATTAGATGTGATATAGATATCTGAAACGCAACATGTCCAAAACAAAACTTATTATCTTCTCCCCCCAGAAAAAAATACTGGCGCCTCTTCCAAACTTCCCTATTAAGCTATCATCCCACATTTCTGGTTCTCAAATTCCTACAAACATCCATCTGCATCTGATATCTCAAATTCCTCTTCTCCTTATTTTCTTAACTTCTAATCTACTTTTTAGTTCATTACTCAGCTGATATTGTTATTTCAAATGTTATCAGCCATCTCTTAATTGCTAAATACCTTTTCTTACTCCCCATCCTGACCTCATTAGACATCATTGATAAGCCTCTCCTTCTAAATACTTTCTTCCCAATGAACATTTGTAATGCTGATATCTCCAACTTCTCCTACTTTTCTGACTGCTTCTTCTCAGTATCCTTGCCAGACCATCATCCACATCCTCCCCTCTAACCATAGGTTTTCTGGAAGACTCTGTCTTGTACCTTCTTCTCTTCTCTCTCCACACTTGGTTATCTGATATCATCCTATGAGTCCAGTTATCTTATCTTTATACATAATTCCCAGATCTTTATGACCAGCCTTACTCTCTCTGCTGAGCTCCAATCCATCATCACAAATTGCCCCTGAATATCTATAATTGTACTCTTTGGGTATCTCAGACTCCAGATATCTGAAATAGAACTCATTATTTTTCTCTTTAAATCTACCTTCTTCTTAACTTCCTTATTTCTATTGAGGGTACCACCAAACTTCCAGTCACTGAGTATGACAACCTCATAGTATTTTTTTACCCTTGATACCTTGATACTCTTCACTTTGCCTTATCTAGTAAGTTGCTAAACCTTGTTGATATTACCTCCACAAAACAGCTTGAATTTCTTCCCTTACCTCAACTCACATGATCACTATCTTATCCAGGCCCTCATCACCTATTGTCTAGTCTAATAATTTTCAAAGTGTGATCTGAGAATCTCTGGGGGTCCCTGAAACCTTTTCAAGGAATCCGTGGTATCAAAACTATTTTCTTTTTTTAATGAAAGTATTTTATTATTTCCCAATTACATGTAAAGATACTTTTCAACATTTGTTTTCATAGGATTTTTAGTTCCAAATTTTTCTCCCGCCTCCCCAAGACGGAAAGCAATTCATATCAAAACTATTTTCAAAATAATTTTAAAGCATATTTATTTCAAATGTGGAAAATATCAATAGATACAACTTACATGAAAACAAAAGCTCTTTGGTGTTCTTAATAACTTGTAATAGTATAAAGGGGTCCTAACATGAAAAAGTTTAAGAACCACTGGTCTAGACTATCATAATAGCCTCCTAATCAGTCTCTTCTCAAGCTCTTCCTCTCTCCCACTACCTTGATCAATCGATCTATCCTCTGCGTTGCTGCCAACCTGACTACAAGTTTGGCCATGTTACTCCTCTGCTCAAGAAACTTCAGTAGCTTCCTATTGCTGTTTGGCATTTAAAATTCTTTATTATGTCACCCTAATATATCTTCACAAATTGATTTCATCCTCTTCCTCCTAATATGTGCTGTATTACAGATAAACTAGACTACTTGCTACTTCACTATATTCTGTGCTCCCATCAGATTTCTTTCGTAACACAGGATCTGTCCTGTGCTTAAAATGCTCTCAGTCATCATCTGTGCGTCTTAGAATTCCTGGCTTCCTCCTAGACATCTCAAGTGCTACCACCTATGTTACCTTTCCACTTGTTAGTGTCTCCTGTATACTTTTTTTTTTTTTTTTTAGTGAGGCAATGGGGGTTAAGTGACTTGCCCAGGGTCACACAGCTAGTAAGTGTTAAGTGTCTGAGGCCGGATTTGAACTCAGGTACTCCTGACTCCAGGGCCGGTTCTCTATCCTCTACGCCACCTAGCTGCCCCTTCCTGTATACTTTTAGTATAATTTTTGTATTGATATATCTGTGTAAATGTTTTGCATTTATTTCTCTTTGTAAATGGTTTATTCCTATAGAATATAAGCTCAAAGAGGGTAAGAACTGTTCTTGCCTTTGCATTACTAGTGCCTTGCATGGTGCTTTGTATGTAGTAGTTACTTAATAAATGATGGTTGAATTGTTGAATGAATGCCTGTTGGGGATATTAATATTAATATTCCCAATCACCCAAGTAACTCCAGATCTATAACTTTGGGATCATTCTCTACTCTTCATTCTCTTGCCTCTAAACTATTTTCTAATGGCTTGCCAAGTCATGTGGACTTCATCTTCACCTCATTTCTTGCATCTCTCCATTTCCATAAACTCACATAGTAACTAGAGTGTTTAAATTATTAATTCAATCCCCTAATTTTGCCCAGGTATTCTGTTTTATTTAATATGTTCACTTTTAATTCATGGTCATTTAAAATTTGATCAAGTGAAAGGAAATTGAGTGGGTAAAGAGCTATGGATTTGAATAGGGAATGATTCCAACAATATCATGAATCAACATGTAGCTGACAGGTCCACATTCAGAGGCCCTGGGAATTAAAGTAAGGACTGTTAAATGAGTTTGCAGGTTGGCAGGTAGGCTTCAGAATCTTGAAAATGTGGTCTGAGAATGCTAGATGACATTTCTTTCAGTTTGTTCAAAATATAGTTCATAGAGCCAGGTAGCTCATGACCTACTGCAAATGTTCTCTAACCTTCTCACTTCTAGATAAATTGAGAATTTGTAAAACAGAATGGCATCCATCCCTGAATAGCCAAAGTGAACCATTTTTTCCCCTCCAGTGAATGAAGAAATTCTTTATCCATGATCCAAAACAACATAAAAAGTAATCAATCAAAAGCACAGATGCTTTAGTTCTACAAAACATTGACCAGATTTGAAATGCAGGCACTCTTATTTTACAACTAAAAAACAATAACAAAAAAGACAAGGAAAACATAGCTCTTAATCAAGTTCTACATGCATTATAGGGGTGCCTGACAGTGTGAGTTCAAGTTATGGCTGGTGGGGCAGAAAGGAATTGATGGCTTATGTACTTTGTAGGAAATTAGAGCTGCAAACAAATTGGGTCAGGATAGAAGTCCCCTGGAAGAATTCTAAGGGAGGTCAGAAGGGAGAGCAACTCTCTCATCTAATCAGCCCTGGCTCCAGAGAGCAGTTACTAACATGGAGAAGGGTATTAAAAAAAAAAAAAAACCAGGAATCAATTCTTGATCACTGGGCTTCCTCAGAAGATGGAATATTCATCTTCCCCAAAGCCCAACAGGATGGTAGAGCAGATGGAAAGATGGCCTTAAAGTCAGAAAGATGTGGGTCAAGCATTTGGTCACATGACTCTAGCAGGCACTTAGCTTTTTAGGACCCCCTAGGCAACTGTTCAAGTCTATAAGTTACAGAGAAGGTATAACTGCATAGGGAAAAGTTCAATCACTGGACTTCCCTGCCTAGATGAAGTTAGACGCCCTGTGCTAAAATAGCACCAACAACAGCAGCAGGAAGGACAATGCTCTGTTAAATACAGTGATCTACTTAAATAATGTCTTCATAAATATCTAATGAATCAATGAATGAAATGAATCAAGGACACGTGTTCTAAAACCACACATAATTAAGGGTGAAGTCCTATAAGATAGGCTATGAGAATTGAGGAATTCAGAGGAGAGAGGTGTCAAACAGGCCTCAACTAGTTGTAGAAAGTTTGATTATAGAACATGAGATGTGAACTGGGCCTTGAAGTATGGACAAGATTTAAATAATCAGGTGAGAGACAAGAACAATAGCCTAAGGAAGTGAAATATCATGAAGGCAGTAATGAGTTCATGGAAAAAAAATAGATCACCCTTATTTAAACAGGGTGGGGTATATACAAAAGCACTTGTATTCATGTGCTTTTATATGTGTATAGGTTGAAAGTCAGGATAGGGTCAGGTTAGATTAATAAGGGTCATGAACTTTGGAGAGAGAAGTTGGATTTGATTCAGTAGGCAATAGGGAGCCATTGCTGGGTTTGCTGAGGGTAATGAAAGTACAGATTCTGGTTTAGGAAGATGATGGAAAAGAGGCCATATTGAAGTAAGGGAGCACTGAAGTCAGAAAGGTCCACTAAGAAATGACCTGACATCTTCTAGGCATGAAGTGATGAGGCTCTAGTGTGGAGATTGCAGTAATGGAGAGGATAGGAGGAAAATTCCAAAGGAAAAGGTTGGTAAGATGAGATGACTAGATGTGGAAAGGGAAAGGAAAGCAATGAGACAAAGATGACTTCAAGGTTTCAAGTACATTTGGGAGTCCTAGTAATAATAAAAAAATAAATCCCTGGTATTAATCACCTAGAAAGTTGGCAAGTAACCCTAAATTGTATTTCACTCAATTAAATAGACATTAAGTGAATATTATGTTCAAGGAACTAGTCTAGACAGAATAGTCCCTATGACGGAATGATCAGCACTCTAGACTTGGAGACAAAAAGACAAGTTTCTGTTTTGCCTCTGACATTTGCTGAATGTGTGAGCCCAGGTAAATTATTGAGACTTCCTGAGCCTCAGTTTTCTCATTTCTCAATAGGGATATTGAATGGTACTGTTTTCACAAAACTATGAAGAGAATGTGAGGAAATGTTTATAAAGTGACTTACAAGTATTAAAGCATTATATAAATATAATAATAAACTAACAAATGTTAGCTTTTCTAGAGAACTTGTGTGTCAGATGCTGTGTCTAGCATTTTGTAATTATTAACTTACTTGATCCTTACAACAACCTTGAGAATCAGGTGCTTTTATTATCCTCATTTTATAGTTCAGGAAATTGAGTTTAAGTGACTTGCCCAAGGTGACACAATCGGATATGAATTCAGGTCTTCCCGACACCATGCCTAGTGCTCTATCCACTGTACCATCTAGCTACCCTATCTGTTTGTTGCTGTTATTAACCAAGACTAGGGACTCTAAGATAAAAAATGACAATCCTTGACCTCAAGAAACTAACCAGGAGCTATGCCATACACAAATAAATATTCTACAAGGTAGAGCATAGAGGTGTTGAGGTACAATGAAAAGAGCCCTAGGTCTGTAACCAGAGAAATCAGAAGACCTGAGTTCAAATCCCCCTTCTGACACTAACTGTGTGACTTTGGGAAAATCCTTAACATCCCTGGCCTCAGTTTCTTCATTTCTAACATAAGAATTTCATCCTAGTTCTTACAAGATCATATGATCTTTCTCATGATTCTATGATAAAAGCAAAAGAAGAATCCAAAGTAATCTCAGAAAAGCCAAGGGGAAAGAAGGGTTCAGGTTGGGTGGGGGTGGGATGGGGGTGGGGCAGAATCAGAAAATTTTTATGGAGGAGGTGACATCAGAGACTGACATTGAAAGCAGAGAAGAATTTGAATAGGCAGATCTGTAACCACATATACCATGAAAAATTCAGGAAGCTATACTTCAGACAGAATCTTGAAGTTTCTCTAGTTTGTGGCTGTGGCCAAGCCATGCAGACAATGAACTATAGAAATATCTAATTTAAAAACAAGCAGTCATCACATAAATTCATGGTGATGCCAGGCTTTAGCCATTTGACTATTCAACTCTAGTCTAATGTTCCACATATTTACTCTGTTCAAAAGAAGAAGATGGAGCCTCTACTAGCTGTGTCTCTTATGAACCACCTTGAGATTTTTCCCAAGGGAATGAAAGCAGTGTGAATTTGGAGAGCAGACATTTCCTCCCCTTTCAATTAGGTTGACCTATGGTCTTGCTATAAAGTACTGATGTCTATATTATGAAACTGTGATTAGTTACACCATAGTGAATTCTTACTCTCCCTCCCAATCGATGGCAAAAAAAGAGGTCAGATTTGGAAAAAATGAAATTGATTTACACTGAGAACAAAGCCTATTTTACTTCCTTTCAGCTACAGTTTCTCTTCTCCCTTCAATGAATTCCAAGCAAATGCTAGGTGGGCTGACCTCCTCCTTGTCCATCTGCTTACTAGCCTGTCAACCCTTTTTTTGCCATACCCTCTGGAAGATCAAGGTTTTTACCCTGTTACTTACCTCACATGGGTGCTGATTATTAAACTGTTTAGTACAGGTGATCTATCAGGCTACTTTAGCTGTATCAACCATTTATGGCTTTTGGTACCCTCTGGCACCTTAGGAAATGCTCAGCCAAGTTTGCAATCCATTACAGTATAGACTGTGTCAATTTCAAAGGCCCAGAGATTTTCTCTGGAAGATAAGTTTGCTTATATTTTTTCTGATACTGCTAAAAAGACTCTGAAATAATCAGATCTAAGAGGTTGTCTAGGCTATTTCCCCATTCAACAGATGAGTGGATCCAAGTTGATTGGTTGCACAGTCAGAATTAATATACTAGGTCTCAACAAGAAAAACAACTTCTTATCAGTAGGTTTTTAACCAATATTCACATATACTTTTAATGACTATTAAACTTTTTTTAAAAAATTGTTGTTTTCCCATTTCTATGCCCAGTGATTGGAATGCTTTTTTTCCTTTCATCTCTACTAGTAGGATTCTCCCTACTTCTTATCAAGATCCAAGACCTCTCCTCTCTTTTTTACTATTAGAAGACACCCTATTTTCTAGAGTTAAGGCCTGGCCAGTGATCTGTAAGTTGAGCTTGGCATGATAACTAGATGAACTTTGCTGCAACTAAATCACAGAACTGATGGTCCCTGAGCCTAGGCAAGCAACAACAGGCCCAGGCATGAAGCCATACTAAGAATGCACTTTTTTGTCACTAGACAACCTTTCTTCACTGTTGCTGCTATGCCTCACCACTATTGCTACACTACACTGTTGGTACACTATACCACAAATAGATAAATCAAAATTTAGCCCCACTGTCTCCGGTCTCCTAGTAGAGGAGGCCCTGACACATGTGTCTACTTTCTCTCCTCCAATGGAATAAAGAGAGCTTTTTGCTTCTAACCCGTGTGAGTTCTTTGTTATTTTTGGAGTTAACAGTGGTTGCAAAACCTCTGTGACTCTGCTCATTTGTTACCAGAGCTAATACTCTCTTTGCCTGATAGGCATGATATTAGGAGCTCAGGATTCAAAACCTAAAACGAAACTGAACCAGACTTGTAAGAGTTTACATTCTATTGGGGTAGAGGGCAGAGTGGGAAACAATATGGACAACAACTTGTGTTGATATAAAATATTTACCAAAAAAAAATAAAGTAGTATCTGAAGAAGTAGGAAGCACTAGCCACTATAGAAATTAAAAATAAATCAAAATTCTTAAAGGACCTGACACTTGAACTGATGCTTTGAGAGAGGTAGGGATTCTAGGAGACTCATAGGCATAGTGGAGAGCCTATGTCAGTGTGTGAAAGCAAGAGATTAGATGGAACAGATATTAGACTGACCACCAAACTGAAGATCTACAGAGTGATTGTGCCCAGCTAGCTCCATATGTGGAACCATCAATTATAGCAAATGGAGTAGTTTTGAATACTGTAGATAATTTCACTTAGCTTGGCAGTATACTTTCCAGTAATGTACACACTGATAATGGAGTTGATACATGCATTGCAGAGCTAGTTCAGTATTTGGGATACTCTGAAGGAAAGTATGTGAGAGAAGGGAACAGCAACAGGGGCTGTTTGATTGGAATGCGAAGTGTGTAAGGGAAGTAATGGGAAATCTATTTGGAAACGTGGGTTGAAGTCAGATTGTGAAGAGCTTTAAATTTCAGAGGAGTTGGAATTTTATCCTAGAGAAAGTAGGAAGTCATTTAAACTCCCCTTCATCAGGGGAGAGACATGGTCAGGTCTGTGCCTTTCTAATATTGTGGTTATTCATGTGTTTTACATGTCCCCTTACTAGACTCAACACTTCATGAAAGCAATGACTAAGTCATACCAAAAATGTGTATCTCTCTTATACCTAGGTACCTGCACACAGTAGACATTTAAAAAATGTTTGTGAAAATGAAGTGAAGGTTAAATCAAAGCCTTAGAACTATATACTAAGCCTATTTTGGTTGACAAGAGGTATCCTTTGATCAGAAATAATAAAACTTTTTAAAAACATTCCTCCATCCCCTTTATTACATAAGGCACTTTGTTTTTGTTGTTGTTCATATTTCAGTCACGTCTGACACTTTGTGACCCCAGGCAATGATAGGTAATAGTTTGTCATTTACTTCTCCAGTTTATTTTACAATTGAGGAAACTGAAGCAAAGAGGGTTAATTGTCTTGCCCAGTACATGTCTGAGGTCAGAACATAAGGTATTTTACATTCCTGTTGCATATGGTAGGTCATGTTAGATGCTGGAAGAATCTAGAGAAAAAAGTCATTGTAGTAGTGACCTGTATGATTGTTTGTTTTTGTTTGTTTGTTTGTTTTTGCAGGTAATGAGGGTTAAGTGACTTGCCCAGGGTCACACAGCTAGTTGTGTCAAGTGTCTGAGGCTGGATTTGAACTCAGGTCCTCCTGAATGCAAGGCCTGTGCTTTATCCACTGTGCCACCTAGCTGCCCCCTGATCTGTATAATTGTTAATGGAAATTTACAGGGGCTAAAAGTCTTCCCAGATAATTAGCTATTTTGATCCAAATTCATGTATGGGCCTAAAGATATCTATATCTATATGTAAGCCTGCTGTCTAGCTAGGTTTGTACATCTTTATGGGTATGTAGAAAGATCCTGATATCATTTCAGGTAAAGGCTCTTCATTAAGGTATATTGATTACTTATGGATATGTTGTTCTTTTTCAGTCTGAGTGTTTATAATTGATTTTAAGTTAATGAAATAAAAGATTGTGTTTAACCTTGAGAAAATGCCTATTCTTAGTTTTCATTATCTTGCTAGATGTCATTGAAATTAGTATCATGTCTTTTTTTTCTCTGAGGCAAAACATGAACAACATGGACTTAAGATAATGAACAGAAATATTTCTCCAGTGTTAGTTTCACTTTTGTGGTAGTTAGGATGTATATTCAAAGAAATATACATGTTGGACAGAAATAATGATAATAACTGTAGTTCCTTTCTTTAAAAAATTAATTGAAATATTGTTATTAAAAATAACCTTAAATGTCAATGTATACAATTAATTTTCCTTAGAAACCATTTACATTGAAAATTAGTTCGATGCATAAAGCATCATAATACTTTTTCAGTCCCTTCCCCTAAGTTTCCTTTAGGATGCTTTTTTTCCATTCTCGCTCTATTTTCCTCATATGATCATAGTTAGTATATACTCTATTCTTCTGAATCTGTATTATTCTCTTCACATTATTTCATAAAGGTCTTTCCAAATACCTTTTTACTATTTAGACTACTATTATATTAAAATACCACAATTTAATTTAACCATTCTTCTATTGTTGGACATTTGGGCTGTTAATAATAATCCCATTGTTGGGAATATATCCTGGAAATGTTATAAAAAACAAAACAAAAAAGAACTATTCAAAGATTTTCATAGCATAATGTAGTTTATTTTCAACACAGTGATGACGTTTATAGTAACTGAAAAGTTCCAACACATGGAATATATCAATCTATATATCTTTATCTATCTATACCTATGTCTATGTCTATGTCTAAACTATGGTGAGCAATTACTGTCTTCAATTGGCTAAAATTATGTAATTAGAACTGTGAAAACCTTCCAAAGTCTTTAGCTTTGACCTCTTGCTCTATGGGTTTGACTGCTTCTCTTTTATTGAGATCTTTCTGCTAGATGGCATCTGATGGACAAATGCTATGAGAGAAGAGACCTCCGGTCTTTTCCCCTTCTGAGGATGACATGTGGAAGGGAGTACAGAGAGTCAGAAGCACAACCAAGAAAGAAATGAAGCATAGTTATCATGGGCCCATCCCAAAATTAGAGGTTCCCAAAAGGAACTCACCAGTGGGAGAAGGGGGACAGCATGGCAGGGAGATATTTCACTAGGGTTAAGGAAATTACAGGATGAAAATGCAGCTGAGTTAGGGGAGCGAAATCTCAGCATAAGAAACACCTCCAGGATGGGACATTAGACAGGAACCTCACATTTAGACCACCAATACCTGCATAAATACTTATGGAACTTCTAAAAATTATGTGATTCTTTCCCTCTCTTTTCTGGTCATAGAAGCAGAAGAGTGCCATGTAAAACATAGAGAGGACAGCAAAAATGAGATTGTCAGAAAATTTCAGGAGGGAAAAAATGAGAGGCCAAGAAACTATTCAGATGCCTCACACTTACAGAATCATGAGGAATTTTTCTATTTTTTTTTGGTGGGGCTGTGTGTGGAGATAATATTCATTCATTTTTATGGCAAAAGAATTAATCATCATGTCTCCAGTCTACTGCTAATTATTCTTTCCTACTTAGAGAAGGTAGTCTGGGGACAGCTAGGTGGCACAGTGGATAAAGCACTGTCCCTGGATTCAGGATCCTGAGTTCAAAGCCAGCCTCAGACACTTGACACTTACTAGCTGTGTGACCCTGGGCAAGTCACTTAACCCCCATTGCCCCACTAAAAAAAAAGTGAGAAGCTAGTCTGGTCCTTGGAAAACAGGCATAATTTGCCACTAGGATCCTACTGGGGACTTTTTCAACAAAATAGAATGTGCTTTTGCTATACTGGCTTGGCCTATGAGAACTACAGCACATTTCAACACCAAGATAAAACATTAGAATAAGACTGTAGAATCATAGATTTGGTGAACCAAATGACCTTTTATTTTTGCTGGGGGTGTGTGGAATTGGGGTTAAGTATCTTGCCCAGGGCCATACATCTAAATAAGTATCTGAAGTTGTATTTGAACTCATATCCTCCTCCCTTCAAGGCCAGTACTCTAGCTACTGTAACACCTAGTTGTCCCAACTAAATGACTCTTTGAATCATTGCGTTTATTTCTTTAACTTCCAATAAAGGGAATCTACTTCAACTCCTTTCCTTTGCTAAACATAGAAACACAGTATAGATTCCGCCAGGAACCACCTTGACTAACTAAAATACCCAGTGTGGGCAATATGTAATTAGACTTGAGAGTTGGTATAGCTATATATCCCTTGAACATTGTGCTTCTGTCACTGTGTCTCTGCTTACTAAATTTAGTTACTTGAGGCACTCTTTTATTTATAGAGGATGGAATTATCAGTGGAGAGGTTAAATTGTCCTGTACCCTAGGGCACTTGAAATGAGAAGCATTTTCATGCTTACAGGGTTACATTTTAAGTCCTTAATTCTTGTGAGATGATGTGTATATTAATGAAGGATTAACTTGATTCTCTGAGGAAATCATTGTATGGACAATATGAAGCAATAAGAAATCTTTCCTTAGAGGAAAGTGACTTAGGCTAATGTGGTATTGTTGGCTACATCTTTTTTCACTCTTGACCCAAATATAGAACTCAGTAGGCAAAATCTTTAATTTTTGTAATGCTTACTGAATAATGCATATGTAGAAACTACTCCCTTTCCCTGCCTCATTTGTAAGGACATTTTCTGAAAGCTATATTAGGTCTGATATGCATTAATGTGTATAGGTTAGCCTCCATGCAAAATGATAGCTCAGAAGGCCCCCCCAAATGTGTTTCTCTTAGCAGTCAACCATATTCTTTCAAAGCAATTGACTTTCAATTGGACAGCATCGCAAGAGAGATGAGAAAAAAGATTCTCCCCATACAAACAGGGGTAGACTTTCCCATAGGTTATCACATGACCAGTGGAATAGAGAATACACAGAGAGCAAATACATGGCCAAGAAGTCCATACTGCATTTGATTGTTATCCAAAACAACTTGTGTGTCTCAGAACAAGAGCAAAAAGCCCAGTTCCTGCCAATGGATCAGGTAAAGCTTGCATTTATTGGTTTGCTCTAAATTATTTTCCTTTGTCGTACATTCCTTCTGTAAAGAATTAATTGTTATTTGAGGTTTTTATGCCTCGGCAGGCACTGGCCTGGTGCTCCACAAACCGCACGGTGCTCCACCCACTGGTTGTAGCCGTTGCCAGGGCTCTGGCACCTCACATCATCACCACTCGCCAATGCCTACATGGGCCTTGCAAAATTATAATGATTGCAAGCCTAGTGAGGGCAGTCATGTGACTGTCAGAGCGGCCATCCCATTGGCTGGGACTGTGTGGGGTGTTTTTCTAGGTTTGGGGGAGGAGAATTGGGCATTCTAGGTGGAAGCTGGAAAGCGACAGGTATTCTGCTGCATATTTTCAGCTGATTCCTGGGTGGTGGTATTTTTTCAGGTATTATAATTTCCCTTTCCCTTGATCCTACTGATCCTGTTTGTGTTGTTTTTTGTTTTTTTAAGTTCGTTCTTGTTAAAATAAATCTTGTTCTGTTTTGAGGGAGGCTGCGGGTCTCCTTCCTTGCCCCAATATTGCAGCGAGCCACTTAGCTAGCACTCCCCAATTAAAAATTGGTCCCCCACACTTCCATAACAAAATCACTTGTCTCCCTACTTAAAGAATATGCTTTTATTTTGAAAACTTTGATTCTTTCATATCTCGTTTTTTTTAAACAACTTGAAATTAAAAAAAAACACACACACACACAATATCACACAAGTAAGGGACCTTAGACATCCTCTAGTCCAATCTCTCTTTTATACTTATATACCATCTTCTCCAGGGAGTTTTCATTGATCTAGCCAGTTAGTAATGATTCAAAGGTCATTACCTTGAGACAGCATATGGCACTTTGTTTTATAAATCTCTTATTGAATTTGCCATTTAATATTGTATGTTACAACTATCTCTGCTGGTTTCGTATCCTCCTAAAAGTTCCTTCCATTAGGAAAGAATCAGGTCTTATCTCTTTCTCACTGACCTTATTCCCCCAACCTAGGTTTGTGAAAGAAAATGAAGAGTATTGAATTTTAAGTCTGAGCAATTGTACTGATTCTTGTACTACCTAGCTATGTGACTTTGGGAAAGTCATTTAATTTTCCAGGCTTCAGTTCCTCATTGCATTGTAGTTCTGTGATGCTGGACATTCCTGGTCCTCAGTTTCCTCAGCTTTTAAGTGAGGGGAATAGAGTCTATGGCCTCTGAATCCCTTTCTATCTTGAGGTCTATGATTCTATTTTATTTTATAAAATAAAGAGGTGGAAGTGGATAACCTATTAAGTATTTTCTATCTCAAAATGGTACTTCCTACCCCCATTCCCTAGTACCTAGTACAGTGATCTCATATCATAAGCAGTTAATAAAGGTTTATTGTTTTTAATGTGATACATGGTTACTTCAGGACTGCCTGAAAAGAATAGAAAGCATTACGTATTATACATTCAGAACCAACACTCTTATGAAAAATAGAGGTGGCAGTTAAATCCCCCAAAATCTATACAAGGTTTTAATCATACAGTAAAAGTACATTTTTATGACTCACAGAATCTAAATCTGTGATGGAACATACAACAGGTAGCTTGAAGGAAGTTGTTGGGGACTGGCTAGCTAACTAAAGCTAGCTCATCTAGGAGAGTAATCAATAAGCAATTAGTTTAATGCAAATATCAATGACAGCTTATCTTGCAGGACTTCAAGCTCTTTCCCCATGGCTTATCACCAAAGGAAAGACTTAATGACAAATTGAAGTGGAACTTGAGAAAATTAAAGCTTTCTTCAAAAAGAAGTGGGGTAGATGAAATAGGGAAAGAAAAAAGTCATAAAACAACATGAAAGAATGAAATGTGAAGGCAAAAAAATTCAAATGCTTTTTTTTTGTTTACTAGAAATATCATCCCAGTCTAGGAAATTATTCTATACTTGAAACTTAAATACTGCAAAGAGTCAATAGAGAAGCCACATTGTACCCCTGACAGTCATTGCTTTGAAAATAAAATGGAAACTGTTAGGTGACATTATCCTGGAGCATGAAGTAAATGAACTTTTGTAGATAGAAAATATTCTGCCAGGAATTAGAGGAAATGAACAGGAAGGCTTTTCTTGGCTAGACCCAAGTGAGGCTAGTCTCTTGGTAATTGATGTTTGGTACTGGAGTAGAATGAGACACTTGTAGGTCACTCAACAGTTAAAAGGAAATTTCCTAAACCATAACAGGAGAAGGCTATTCAACAAAGAGAGGCATTGAGGATGCTTTGAGTTAATACAGCTGAACAAAGCTCCCTTGCCTGAGTTGTACATTGTGGTCCACCAGTGAAACATCAGAGCACACCTGGAGCTCCTTATGGATGTTTTATTTTTAGAAGACAAGGAGCTGAAATTGAGAGCCTTAGTCTTTAGTCACCCCTGAGCCAATTTAATCTTAAGGATGGTCTCCTTCCATTTTAAGCCTAACTTGCATGAAGGCAAGAGTAGGGTTATTGTTCCCACCACAAAAGCTACCCTGTTGGGAGACTAGAAAGTGCTCTAGGTGGAGAATAGAAGTGGTAGCAAAAGAGGCGATCACTGAACTGTGTCTCTGACCCTATTCCTAGGGGTACTTTCCAACAGAAATCCCAGGTGCCTCATTCATCGTTCACATTCCCTACTTCCCCACATTCCTCCTGGAAACTGACAGATGTTCAAGCTTGTGGGATAATTTCTGGTTCTGTTCCTTAATCTTCTTGTATTAAACAAAGCTGGCATTGCTTAGCTCCAGAAAAGCACATTAGCTGAGGGAAGGGAGAAGAACTGAGGCGGGGCAGGAATGAATTCAGAAGTTTAGGTAAGCAGCAGACAAACTCATAGTCAAGCCATAGCACATCTCCAACTGATTAGACTCAAGAGCAACAGGTCTTACAGCAGACAGAAGTGAGTTTGAATCCTGCCTCAGACCTTACCTGTGACCTTAGGTAAGTACCTTAACCTGTACACCTTAGTTTTTCCATTGTAAGATGGGGTTAATAATTAAAACTACATCATAACATTGTTGTGAGGACCAAGTGAGAAAATATTTTTAGTGTTCAGTATAGTGTCTTGCACATAATAGTCACTTAAATATTTTTCTTGGGGCAGCTAAGTGGCACAGTGGATAAAGCACCGGTCCTGGAGTCAGGAGGACCTGAGTTCAAATCCAGCCTCAGACACTTGACCCTTACTTGCCATGTGACCCTGAGCAAGTCACTTAACCCCAATTGCCTCACCAAAAAATGAAAGAAAATAAAAAGAAAATAAATATCTTCCTTCCTTCCTTCCTTCCTTCCTTCCTTCCTTCCTTCCTTCCTTCCTTCCTTCCTTCCTTCCTTCCTTCCTTCCTTCCTTCCTTCCTTCCTTCCTTCCTTCCTTCCTTCCTTCCTTCCTTCCTTCCTTCCTTCCTTCCTTCCTTCCTTCCTTCCTTCCTTCCTTCCTTCCTTCCTTCCTTCCTTCCTTCCTTCCTTCCTTCCTTCCTTCCTTCCTTCCTTCCTTCCTTCCTTCCTTCCTTCCTTCCTTCCTTCCTTCCTTCCTTCCTTCCTTCCTTCCTTCCTTCCTTCCTTCCTTCCTTCCTTCCTTCCTTCCTTCCTTCCCTCCTTCCCTCCTTCCCTCCTTCCCTCCCTCCCTTCCATAGTGGGGCATTTGGAGATATCGCCTCATTTGAGCTGCCAAGGCCCCAGTTAAAATATTTTCCTCCCAGATTCAATCCCTGCTGATATGAGGTTACAAAGTAGACAATTAACTGCAGAATGCATTTTCATTTTGGTCATTGCAAAGTAGTAGTGAGCATCTTGCATTCTTCAATGAGAGGACTTGGGTTTAAATCAATTTAATTCAACATTTACTAAGTGCTATGTATACAATATTCATTTGGTTCTGGGGATAGAGTGCCAAAAAAGAAGGTGGTTTCCTATAAGAAATTTCTGGAGAGGGGCTAAGAATGGATGCAATATGTACACAGATGAGTAAATATAAGATAATTCAAGGACAAAGAAAGCCCAAATGACTGCAGATAGGGGAAGCTTTAAAACGGGATTTGACATTTGAGTTGAAAATTGAAGGAAGAGAAAAATTCTGAGGCCCAATTTGAAGAATTAGTATACTCTATGAGGGATAGTATGAGGGATAGCTTGTACAAATCTGGGAAGTGGAAAGTTGGAGTATAGAATTTGGGGAAGAACAAGGACTCATAGATTCATAGCTAAAATCTGAAAATTATGTCAGAGGACATTTAGTCCAACCCACACATTTTACAGATAAGGAAATTAATGGCTACGGCATTAAGTGCATTTCCAGAAGTCTCATAGGTAGTAAAGGAGAGAAGTGTTATTGAACACAGGTCCTCTTTTCCCTTGTCCATGGGATATATGGAGAAAAGTAATTGGAATTTGTGAATTAATCACTTTTCTACAATATGTAACAACAGATTCGTTTCTATATGTGAACCCATTACAACTAACCCAACACCACTAGGACATTTACTTGGAATTGTTTTCTGGTAGTGGTGATAGATGAAATCTTATTCATCTCTACTCTTTCTTTGGGGCCTGCTTGTGAAGAGAGTTCCCTATCAGAAGCTACTGAGTACAGTTTTAGATCCTGATGGATGCACTTGGTTTCACACAGGACACAAGATGTTCTTTTACATTGTGGTTAGTGATTAGCATATTCATGTAAATTAAATTGCCATGTATGTCATACCTGCATGACTTGTTGGCTAGAATAAAAGCACACGTTGGTAAGGCTACATAGTTCAATACATTTGTTTCACAAAGTAATTCATTAGGAACACCACCTTGTTTTCTACAATTATTGCAGGCCTGACAGCCATTCTCTAGTTTTCTTTGTTTCGAAGGTAGACTTGACCAATTGACCTTACCATACCTTCAAGTTATTCTATTCTGGTCCTTTTTGATTGAATGTTTGAAAAACCATTTATTAAGAGTTTATTATGTTTTAGATACTGCGGTAAATGCTGAGGATACAAGTACAAAAAGTAAGATAGCCCCCACCCTTCAGGAACTAACATTTATTATCAAAAGACAACATATCTAATGGTAGCCCAGGAGCGGTGTTCTGTTCCATGAAGCCAAAAGGAATGGCAAATGGAGTGGTTGGGCAATTGAGTATCATATCTTTTCCCAGTTTTCTTTTTTTTGTTTGTTTATTTTTGTTTTGTTTTCAGAGAAAAAGTAGAAAACGCAGGAGGGGAGAAGTTAGAGTGAGGCAGACATAAAACAATATGGCATGATCCTCAGCAAAGATAATCAGCTAGATAACTTCCATAGATGCCCTAGTCAATGTAAAGGAAATAAATTCTAGAGTTTAGCCTGCATAAGCACATACAAAATAAACTTAGAAAATTGTTAGTGAACAGTTTTAATCTTTCTAGTTTTTGAAAGAGATATTCCCATATGGTGTTCAGCCTCGAGGTTGTTCCTTGCATTGGATTTGTTTGAGAACAGGACTGAGAATCCCATTTCACAGAGTTCGATTGTAAAGGTGGAATTAAATCTGGGCATAGTGATTTACACCTGCAGTACTGGCTATTGAGGAGGCTGAAGCTGGTGGATTGATTAAGTTCAGGACTTCTGAGCTGAGATAGGACTAAAGCCAGTTGAGGTTTCCATACTAATTCTAGAAACAATATAGTGAAGCTGTGGGAACACAGGGCCACTAAGCTGCTAAAGATGGTAGAACTCGCCCGGGTTGAAAAGGTCAATGCTTCCCTGATGCAGTAAGAACTGGCAGTGAATAGCAGCTAACCTGATTGAGATAGGGAGATCTAGTTTAGCATGTGTGCATGTATGTGCGTATACATGTGTGCATGTGTGTGCATATACATGTGTGCATGTATGTGTATGGAGAGGGAGAGAGACGGGGAGAGAGCACACTTTGAATGTATTTAGTATGAAGGGGAATTGTTTCTCCAACAGTATACCAAATTTTTAAAAATTTCATTGATTAGATGTTTTTTTTGTTTTGTTTTGTTTTGTTTTTTAGTGAGGCAATTGGGGTTAAGTGACTTGCCCAGGGTCACACAGCCGGTAAGTGTCAAGTGTCCAAGGTCGGATTTGAACTCAGGTCCTCCTGAATCCAGGGCCGGCGCTCCATCCACTACACCACCCAGCTGCCCCCATTGATTAGATGTTAAAAAAAAATCCCTATGTCCCTTGGTAAGCCCTCATTCTTCTTGATTACATGTATTCCCCTAGGTTATAGATATGACATAAGAGCAGGAAGAAACTTTCAAATTATAAATTCCTTTGTAGCATTTCAGATCCCAACATCACAAATGCTAAGGGATTGTCCAGGTTTTCTTATTACAATGGAATTCAGTTGTATTATATATTGTTTGAGATATGCAGGGCTTAGAAATATCATTGTTGCACAATTTTCTGTGGTCATCGTACCTTTCATAAGAGGATTTGAACCACATTACATAAAAGAACGAATACAGCTAAGCTCTGTCATAACACTGCTCGTTGTTATGTACACTGGTATACTAAATAAAGCAAAAAGGTATATCCAGAAAAGGCCTGCTATCCCATAGATAATTTTTACAGTATAGAAGCTTGTTTCAAAACACCAGAACTAGAAGTAGGGTCTACTGTCTTTGGTATGAACAGGACAGTGTATGAAGAAAGAGTTTTCAGAAAGGTGTTTTTTTTTTTTTTGGTTATAAATGGAAATCTACTTCATTATTTCAGACACTCATGGAGGCTTTTAATTACTTAAGGAAATATGCATTTCACTTGCCAACCATAAAGTTCCAGGCCTGGTTAGCTGAAAATGCAGCTATCATAGCAATGAATTGAAGACCTCAAGCTAAATTTCTCTGGAATCTATTCCCTTGCAAAAGGAAACACAATAGGCCTTGCACAAAGGTTGCATTCTATTCCAGCACAATAATTTAGATGACCTTGTTATGATCAGACTATTTATCCATTCCAACCCTTTAACTGTTATAAAGGAAAAGCTGGTCATGGATAAAAGAGTGAGGGGGCTGAAAGAATTAATTGGAGGATGACAGGATTTAGAGCCAGAAGGAACCTTCAAGGTCATTCGGTCCTACTGCCTCATTTTGCTAATGAGGAAACTGAGGCCCACAAAAATGAATCGTCTTGCCCATGGTTACACTGCTAGTGACTGAGTCGGGATTAGAACCCAGGTATTCTGATGCCCATGCTTTTCCCATTATGCCATAGTTATTTTAGAATCTTCGCCACACCTCAGCTTCAAGTCTACAATCTATTCAATGACAATTGCAGGAAGCAGCCCAGTTGTGGGAACCACTTCTGCAAATAGATACCATAAATCCTAAGGAGTCAACTGAGGCACATAAAGATTATATGACTTGCCTAAGGTTATACAACTAGTTTAGAGGGCAGAATTAGGACCCAGGATGGACATCCTGACTCAAAGACCTTCTCAAGAATCACATTGCTTTTCAAGGACACTGTTGACAATTTAATTCTATTGAGGGAATTGTTAAGAAATAAATAACAAAAATAAAACCTCTGAAGGACCCAACTACCTTCTATACTCTACCTTCTATCACCTCAGTCCCTGAGGGGGGGGACTAATCATCTAGACAAAGTCACCTTTGAGTTCAGCATACCTGTTGGACAACTTGTGTCCTTGTTTCAGGACATGGTGTCTCATTTGTCAAATGGATTCAGTAGCACATCAAATAGGTCATTACCTGAAAACTGGTTTGGGTTACAGTTCCTGGACCCCTGGATCTTTCAGCCTTTCAAAGCTCATAACATAATTCTTTCTCAATATTATTTTATCTATAAGCAATAAAGAATAGCCACAACAGAGAAAGAAGCAATAATAGGGGCATCCACTCTATTATGGTTGCATAATATCTTGGAATCAGAGAGGGCCTAAAATTCATTGTCCACTTAGAGGCCTACAACAGTTCATTTTCCTCACAAAAATGAAACCAGAGAGAAGGCACCACTAAGCTCATTTTATAGATAAGGAACCTGAAGCTTCTAGAGGTCAACTGACTGGCCCATGGCTATACAAGTAGCAAATATCAGAAGTGGGACCTGAATCCAGGTTTTCTGTACTCCATTACCCACATTGGGCAACTAGAGAGCTAAGATTGGAGTAAGGAAGACCTGAGAGTTTGAATCTAATCTCAGATACTTGTTAGCTGTGTGTAACCCTGGGTAAATCACAGTCTCTGCTTCAGTTTTTTTTTTTTCCAACTGTATGGGGATGATAATAACCCCTACCTTTTAGGGTTGTTGTCAGGACCAAATGAGATAATATTTTTTAAAAGCTTTTCTATGGTACCTGACTCATAGTAGATGCTATGTGAATGCATATTATTGTTCCTATTCCCCCTACTCCATTTTCCCCTTAGCTATGTAAAATGAAGGGGTCAAACAGTATTATGCTAACAATGGTGATGTTGACAATAATAATAGTTCACTTTAATATTCCTTTTATAATTACATGCTTATAACCCTGTCAAGTATTATTATTCTCAGTTTAGAGTTGGGGGTACCCAGGCTAAGAATTGCGGTTTGCCCATGATTACATACCTCCTGAGTGATAGAACTAAGCATTGAACTCAGATCTCCTGACACAAGGGCTCATCTTAACATCACATCATTTTGCACAGGCTAACATTTATAATTCTATCCTTGGATTGTACTAAACACTAACTAGAATAGGAACAAGGAACTATAATGGGAACTGTTAATCAGATTGGTATCCTCCAAAGTTCTTAAAATGTTAGATTCACTTAAATTCTAGCGATAGAAGCCTTTGTTTGAATAGAGAAAAATTTGAGAAAACAATGTCATAAACTCTTTTCTTTTCCTTTAGGGAATTATGAAGCCTCATTCTTAAAGCATATAGCCAGGAATGTAATCTTCTAGGCTAAAATTAATTAGCGTAAGTTGCTCAGAGGATCTTCTGAGAGTGGGGGAAAAAAAGCAGAAAAAAATGCTGCCTGCCGGGCTTAATAATCAAGAATCCTTAAAGGAGGGCTTTAGCATTAATATTCTTTACAGACAAAATACACCTACTGTTGTGATTATTAATGGCTGGTTGGGGCAGGGAGGAGGCTAAAGATTCAGGAGGGAGAGAGAGACTTTAGGGAACTCCAGTGCCTGATGAAGGCAAGTGAAAATTGAAGAATTCAGGGAGGGAAATGAGTTTGTGTAAATGACTGTGAAGGGAGACTGTTTGTCACTGATGCTTGGGGTCATGGATTCATTGTTTTTCTTTTGAAAATTATAATTGATGTTTCATATATTATAGACTAAAAATATAGCAATGGGCTCAGTTAGACTCTGAGAAATAAATAGGCCTGTCTGGAATGTGACTGGAGGTCCTCTTTGTGTTGTGAGTAAGCCCACAGGCCATAGAGAACAGCTACCCAGGCTATGGAAATTTCATGATTGAGAGCCCATGGGGGAAATGTCTCTGTCTTATGAACTGATCCATTTTCTTGCCTGCACCTACCTTTTATTTCCCTCAGCAGCTCTATCTCTTAGAATTCATAATTTCCTTCAAAAACAACTCAAGAACCACTAGCTACCAGCCTCCCTGCCCCAACCTCATATTTATTTTGTATAAATTTTTGTATCAGAGGCTGTGTTACAGAGTAGATAGAGAGCTGACCTCAAAGCCAAGAAGGGAGGGCCTATTATGTGCCAGGTACTTCAATAAGTGCTCCCCTTCCCCTTAAAAACAGTATCTCATTTGACCCTGAGAACACTTTTAGGTAGGTATTATTATTATTGGGCAGCTATGTGCTATAGTGCTTAGAACACCCAGCCTAGAGTCAAGACCTTAGTTCAAATTTGGCTGTGTGATTCTGGGCAAGTCACTTAACTCTCTTTGTCAGAGTTTCCTCATCTTTAACATGAGCTAGAGAAGGAAATGGCCAACCATTCCAATATCTTTACCAAGAAAATCCTAAATGCGATCATGAAGAGTCAGAAACAACTAAAACCACTGAACAACAGGTATTAATATTATCCTCATTTTACAATTGAGGAAACAGAGACAGAGGTCAAGGGACTTTCCCAGATTTACACAGCTAGTAAGTGTCTGTGGGTCAAATCTGAACTTGGGTCTTCCTGATTCTAAGCCCAGTGCTCTGTCCACTACACCACCTGCTACCTGATAGGAACATTTAACTCAGGTCCTGCCTCTGAACACATTGACCATATGAACCCAGGCAAGTCACTTATCATCTGTAGGGGCCAAATTTTAATTGGGAGTGTTAGGCGGCTCACCACAATATTGTGTCAAGGAAGGAGATTAACAGCCTCTTTCAAAAACAGAACAGGGTTTATTAACAAGAACTTAAAATCACAAATATGATTAGTAGAATTAAGGGAAAGGGGGGAAAAAAAGAATGGGGGAAAGAAAATAATACGACCTGAATCACACCAAAGCCAGGGGCTCAGCAGGATATACAGCTGCATACCATCTCTTTCCAGCTCCAGTGCCAGAATGGTGAATCTCCTCCCTTCTCACCAGCAACTCCCCCTCTCATAGGAAATAGGGCAGTCACACACATAGCCTGAAGCTAGTTGGCTGGCAGCCCCGATTGACAGAATTAACAGATGGTTGTAGAATGGCCAGCCTCCCAGCTTCTGCATGCTGAAGGTCACCTGACTGCCCTCACCCAGCTTCCCATCATTATAATTTTGCCAGGCCCATGTAGGTGCTGACATACAAGGTGGGTGGAGCACTGTGCCTGTGCCCCAGCCAGGGCTCATGATGGGGCTTCTAAATCACTATTAATTCTTTACACCTCTGTGCTATTGGAAACTCTCTCTGACTGTAAGTTGCAGAGAATGCCAACCTGCATTGATAGGAATGTAATCAAGGTCCAAACT
Organism: Dromiciops gliroides; assembly: GCF_019393635.1. Taxonomy (NCBI): domain Eukaryota; kingdom Metazoa; phylum Chordata; class Mammalia; order Microbiotheria; family Microbiotheriidae; genus Dromiciops; species Dromiciops gliroides. The sequence goes on along the minus strand of NC_057863.1, from coordinate 313,518,363 downwards.
TTATTCCTGCATTTTACATATTTAACTAATGTATGTTATTTCCCTGATATATCATATATGTTCCTATTGCAAGGACAGTTTCATTTCTACCTTTATATCCTCTGTATCTAGCACAATGACTCATAAATAGTAATAATAATTATAATTACAATTATTATTATTAAAGCTAACACAAAGTGCCTACTATATGGCAGGAACTCTGCTAAAGGCTATACAAATATTATATCATTCAATTCTTATAACAACCTCATAAGTCAGGTGCTATTATTATCCCCATTTCACAGATGAGGAAACTGAGGCAAAAGGAGGTTTTCACTTGTTCAAAGTCACACAGCTAGTGTCTAAATCTTGATTTAAACGCAAGTCTCCTTGACTCTAGCCACTGTGACACCTAGCTGTCCCTTAAATATGTTAAAAGTTTTGCAGAGCTGGTGATCTTAACTTCAGGTTCATGACGTTTTAAAAAATATTTTGATAAGTGTCTTTCCTTATAATTGGTTTCATTTATAAACCTAGGTAGTTTATTTTATGCATTTAAAATATTTTCCTTACAAGGGGTATATAAATTTCATCATACTGCTAAAGGTAGCCATAACACATACAAAGTTAAAAACTTTTGTTATAGAATGATTGATTCCTGCTGACCTTTGAAATATTTAATCAATTTAAGTAATATCATTTAAAGGCATAAGAAAAAGTTTTTAGTATAAGGGGGAAAATGGAAAATAGCAAAAGAGTAGAAATATTAGGTATAAAACACAAGATAAAGATGGATGGGTTCATCTTGATTTTAGATTTCAATCTTTCATTGATACATTTTTCATCCTGGAATTCTATTTCCTCTCTCCACAAGTCCCCTACTCCCTACCTCCCACTCCCTGTCATTCTTTCTCAGCAAGAGACATATTAACTTGTGTAGTGGAAAAAGCACTGTCCTTGAAATCAATACGTTTAGGTTGGAGTCACTGACTGAAAAAGAATTATTAGCTGTATGGCCATGAATGGTTCACTTAATCACTCCAAATGCCAGTTTCTTCATCTGCAAAATGGGGATAATGGATCTGATACTCTAGATCTCAGAAGACTGTTGTGAAAAAAACAAAAAACTATTTTATAAATCTTAAATGACTTTATAACTATTACTTACTATTATTTATTTTATTCCTTTAGAAGAATCTTCATCAGAAGCCTTTCTTATCCTTCCACTTTTTTTTTTTTTTTTGGTGAGGCGATTGAAGTTAAGTGACTTGCCCAGGGTCACACAGCTAGTAAGTGTTAAGTGTCTGAGGCCGGATTTGAACTCAGGTCCTTCTGACTCCAGGGCCGGTGCTCTATCCACTGTGCCACCTAGCTGCCCCAGAAGCCTTTCTTACCGTGAAGAAATCCTTGGGTTCTCAAAGATCATTCAAAGTTTCTGTGCTGATCAGTAGTGGAATTGGGCCCCTGAGTAGTCTCTGCCTTATCAGCAGTCTTCCAATTGAATCTACTAGTTGCTTCTAGGTGAAAAAGATGATAACCATGAAACAAGACAAAGGTTCTCAGTCCCATATACACCCCTTCTACAAAATTGTAGTCTGTGAGATCTTGCCTGTTCATTTTCTGATCCCTTTGAAATCTCCCATCCTAAAATCTTGGGTGAATGTTAAACTATAACCAGTTTTCTCTACATTTCTATCACAAATTCAATGACAGAACAACTACTTTTTCTCAAGATGCCCTTATTTCCACATCAACAAATGAATATCTGTTCAGGATAAGTTTATCCAATCTTTAAACTATAATATTGTGATTAATAAAAATAAAGCAATTATTTATTGGCCTGTTTTTTGGAGGACAAGGGAGCTTTAGAAGATATCTAGATAGCTCAAACCTGAATCAGTATTATATCTCTGTGCCAGGTTTATGATATTTTCTAAACTCTTCATCTGTATCCTCTTTCCAAGGAGGCAGTCTCTGGTGTACAAATAACAATGACTGCCTCCCTGGAGCTGCACCCAGATTCTTCCCATCATCCTTCCCATGTTTCCTGTATTTCCTCACATGAAAACACACACACACACACCTCTGCCTTTAACTCCAACACATCTGTCCTACTCCTGTTTCTTTTGATTAAGATATATCTCTTCAGAATCATATTCTAGTCTCATCCCATTAATCTTAGTAATAATCTTTGAGTCACATTTGCCTCCTTGCTTCAGAATCCCTAGTTCACCTTGTATGTTATGCATGTTTGTTGCATTGTGTATCCAAAACCATAAGTTTTATTGGTGTCACTTTTTGTGGATTTTTGTCTCTCTGAATTTTTAGGTGTTTCTACTGATTTTCTTTTTCTTACATTGTAGAGACTTTCTAAGGTATCTAGCTTGGGTTCTGAATCTATCACTTTCTTTTCATCATGTTTGTACATAGTGAAAGCCATAGCTAAGTTCCTCTCCTTCCTCTTCATATTTTTCACCTTTTCTTCCCAATTTGGCTTACTTAACTGATCAACTTCCTTCTTTTTCAGCTCAAGACCTTCCTTTTCCTCTTCTTCCTCCTACTTCTGTTTGAGTCTTTCTTGTTCAAGTCAAGTCCTTTTCTCTCATTGTCCCTTTTCCATGTCCTTGTCTGTGTCCTTATCTTTTCTCTTCTTTTCTTTCTCCTTTGCCTTCTCCAAAAGAACTAAATTTCACATAATCACGGAGTTTGAGTTGGAATATACCTTAGTTGTCATCTAGTCTAATCCCTATGACAAAGGAACACCTGTTAAACATACCCAGCATGTGGTCATCCAGCATTCTCTTGAAGCCAGGTGTACCCATTTTTTTTAAGGAAGCCTACACCATTTTTGAGGACTCCTGAGTCTTTGATATGAGCTTGAACTAAATCTGATAATCCCAAAAGTATTTAGAGATGAGGATGAAAGGGAAAACAAAACAGAATGAAAACAAATAGATATGAAATGGAATTGATTTACAAATTTGCCCACATTTTTATAGTGGTGAATCCTTATTATGATTAAAAACACAACCACTGAATTTCTTGGTATCCAACATGCTATATACATTTCCTCTCTGATTCCAACCCATTTCCCAAGGACTGACTCCATTTCTAATCCCCACCTAATTCCTAATACTGCTGGTAAAAAATAATCAGAAAAAATTTCTCACCTTTCTCCCCCAAACACTAGATACTTTAAAAAAAAAAGTATTTGGTTTCTTTTGCCATTTGTATCCTCAAATTGACATATCTAAAATCTTATAAGTTCAGACATAATGCCTGGATACAGATATCTTGGGGAGTATTATATTTTTCCAGAAGCTTTGCACATTATATGGAAGTTCCAAATCATGTCAAATGTTGTCATAAGTTTGTTACTTGCAGCTCTATCAAGGCTCATGATCTACATGTCTTGCTTCAACATTTTTCTTAAAGGGATAGATTAACTTTTTTGTTTGTTTGTTTTTTGCAGGGCAGTGGGGGTTAAGTGACTTGCCCAGGGTCATACAGCTAGTGTCAAGTGTCTGAAGCCGGCTTTGAACTCAGGTCCTCCTGAATTCAGGGCCAGTGCTTTATCCACTGTACCACCTAGCTGCCCCCTAGATTAACTTTTGAAGAGTATGTGGGTTTATATGTGGTTGAATATAAGATTGGTGAAAATAAATTTAATGAGTAGGCAAATAATGCAAATGTGTAGAAAGACTTAAATAAAAATTTAGAGGGATTAACAGATCTATAGAAAAATAGAGTGCATTTTAGTAATCATATTAGACACATGATTATTCTCTATTCCTAAAATGTCTTGTGAAAATTAATGGTTATAGGTATATTAAAATGGTTTGGTTCAGATCAACATCTAGAGTTTGGGGTTCTTTAGATCAATGGCAGGCAATATTGCCATGTTTTTTTAAAACTTAATTTTTAGTCAAGCTATCCAACAAAACAAGGTAATCTCATGGTCATTATAGGATTAAAGTAGAAGGGATAGTACAAACAGGACAAATGGAAAAGATTTACAAAAGTAATTTTAGCCACCATTTTTCCTCCATCAAGGATGGTAGACCCTTCATCTTTAGCTCTATCATTCCCAGAGGTGGTTATAGAAGTATTAGAGATGACATTAAAGAGAACAAAGACAAAAAGAGCATCAGGATTGAAACAAATATACAAAGAGGAGATCTATGCTTGAGCATATAACATTGTGGGGGGCATTGAGTCAGCTGGGTGACATAGTGGATAAAACACTGGCCCTGGAGTCGAGAGGACCTGAGTTCAAATCTCACCTGATACACTTACTAGCTTTGTGACCCTGGGCAAGTCACTTAACCCCCAATTGCCTCAGACATCTGGGGCCACCTCCAGTCATCCTGTTGTATATCTTGCCACTGGACCCACATGGCACTGGTGGAGTCATGATACCATCACCCTGATGTCATGGTTCTCTTTGTGAATGAAGGAAAAACAACAACAAAAGCCATCCAAAGGAGGGCAAGATACCAAAATGCTGGATCCTTCTTAGTACTAGGAAAAAGGTACCAAGGAAACATCAATAACCACTAAATTGTACTTCTACTGTATCATCTATAAAGATATTTTATGAAAGCCATATAAAAACATACATATATGTAAATATATGTATGTGTACCTATGTGTATACACACACATACATAAATATATATGCGTGTATATACACACATGCACTACATATATACTATCCTAGGTGATTCTATTATAGGGAAGAAGCAGGCTTTCATAACTGATATTCAAAAATAGACCACATGTCTATCATCTCACAAATAACTGAAATATAGAGAACATAAGATCACTTGTGCTTATTTGTTGATTACAAAATAAAAAATTATTCAGTAAGCCAATCCACTTACCTTACTATTCTTTTGACAGTACTGCATATCTCAGTTATATACATCAATCCCATTCCACATTTTTTTGTAAAATGTAACAACATATTTTTTTAACAATCTGATTACCACATAATAGGAAATAATACAAGGAAACTTCACAGAGCTTTTAATAAAGTCAAGGAACTTGGAATAGGGGAGTTAAACAGGAGCAGAGAGACACCCTGTAGAAATAGAGTAGGATCAAAGTAGTGTAGGCAAAACTAATTAGAGGGACAAAGTGCTGACTTAAGAGTGAAGGGATAAAAATCAATACAAAAGAAATAAATGGAGGGAAATACAAGGCTAAGAAAATTTAACCCTAAAAGTGAGTGAATTAAACAATCCAATCCAATAAGAATATCAAAATGGATAAGAAAATGAAAGCCAACAATTTGTTATATACAAGTGTTCTGAGCCAGGCCTGTTTCAAAGGAGAAAAATTCCAATGATATTTTTCATAATTTAGGCTCAAGTCTGCTAGAAACAATTTTATTTAATATATGAACAGGCAATTTCAGGTAACATTTAAAGAAATCTTGACTATTATAAATGCCCAAATTCACTACAAAGGACAAATGATAAGAAAGATGCTATTTGCATGTAGAGAGAGAACTGATAACTAGAAGTATGTATAGAATGATTTTATATACATACACATATGTGTGTATATGTATATATAGACATATTTGTGTCTAATGGTAGTCATCTCGAGGGTGGGGAAGGAAGGGGAAAAAAGGAAATTTATATGAACTTTATTACATATTAAAAAAGAACATCAAGTTATACATAATAGATTTGTAGGTTCATGTGCAATCATCTGTATTAATTATACTATGTTATGGAAATGCTTGTTTTATTCCATAAATTAAAAATAAAATAATTTTAAAAGAATAAAAAACTTTAGTAAAACCATATAAATCATCATCCTTTCCATATATTAACTAAACCCAGAGCAACATTTTGAAATGAAGTCTGATATCTAAGATATATATGTGTATATACAAATGTATAAGAACAAGATCCATACCCCAATAGGTAAATTATGAAAGGATATGAACAGGCAGGTCTCAAAAGAAGAAAGGCAAACTATCAATAACCTAATACAAAAGCTTCAAAATCATCATTAATATAAATACAAATTAAAGCAACTATGCAGTCTCGCCTCATTCCATTTAGACTGATGATGATTACCCAAAGAGGAAAAAAATGACAATTGTTAGAAGGGCTAAGGGATGACAGGATTGCTCTAATGCACTGTTCATGGAACTGTGAAGTGGTCTAATAATTCTGGAATGCAATTTGAAGCCATATCATAGAGCCAAAACTGACTTCTAGGGAATTGCAATGATTAAACTTGAACTCCTACCCCTATCATCTATCCTCCAAAAAGAGTTTAGTAAATGTCACTCACTTCCTTCATTGTATTGATAGGCCCTAGGGGCGTGGAATCTTCAGGCATGGTTGATACATTGATTCATTTTTATTGAATTCCTTTTTTTTCTCTCTTTTAACATCTTCATTACAAGAATGATTCCTTGTATAGAAGAGAAGGAAACAGATATATTTAGAACTGAGTGTGACTTAGAAACCAAATGTATCTGTAAATATAATGAAATAGAAGAAAAAGACAATTGATTGCTATTGAGAAATGAAGGGGTGAGAATGGGAAAGGGATATAGGAATTGTTGTTGTTGTTGTTTGAAGGAGGGCTTGCTTCCTCAGAGAGCCCTTTAGGGACAACTCCTTTTGCTTCAGATCCACGTTATATATTGTTAGTCTTAAATATCTGTTCAATTGGTCTTTAATTTATTTGGTTGCTTGTTGGTAATTGTCCTTCATTCTCAAAGAGGAACAAAGTGCTACCATTATGTTGGAGTCAAGTTACAGTGTGTCGGACTATGGCTGATCATACCAATATGAGTTCAGAACTCTGTCACAGACCAGACACAAATAATCCATATGAACATTTGGAGTGGAAATTTTTCTAAATTTGTACATCTCATGTTTCTTTTGGGTTACTGCAATTCTGCTTCACTCAGAGAATATAGCAATTTCTTTGATGTGTGCACATCATGCTATGTGGTTCTTTGCCAGTGTCTTCCATGTCATTCAATTGATTATAAAGTTCTTCAGAGAGACCTTGAGAGTGTCCTTGTATCTCTTTTGCCTGCCATGTGAGCTCCTGCCTTGTGTGAGTTCTCCATAAAACAGTCTTTTAAGGAAACATATGTTTAGCATTCAAACGACATATCCAGCGATTGCCATTGTGCTGCTCTCTGCAGCATAGGAAATGAGAATGAATCTACTATCATCATTTATACTTGTTGAATCAATCTATTGATATTTTAATATCATAAATTTCATTGTGTTACTTCAATCAGTCATTTATATTTTAAGCATCATATCTAATTGTTGAAAGACTGGTATTCCTCTCTGCCAGAGACATTTGGGATATTGAGAAGGTGGGGAGAAATTTTAAAGGTGGGAACCATATGATTTAAGGCTAACTCTGAAGAAAAGCTATTTTATTCACAGAATCATTAAATTTCAAAGTTGCAAAGGACTTCAGTGGTCATCTTGTCCAATCTATATGTTTAGTGTTATAGATAGACTCGCATATGGGCACCCTATTCCTCTGAGGACCATTCCAGCTAAAATTGCTTATTCAATAGTCAAAATTTTTCTACACTCAAGAGTCTGCTCTGCCCTATCACAAATTTGTTGTCATTAGCTCTTCCTATTCTAACCTTAATTCTTCCTTATTCCCCAAGAGTCCCAGATGCATATCTTGTGCTTTCTAGTAGATATTATTTTAATTACTATTTACTCATCACTTCATACCGTAGCTTCTTTCTTCAGACATTTTGGTATGCATTCCTATCTTCCCAACATTATTTTTACCTCTAATAATCAAGTTTCCGACAACTATATCATTGGAATGCATCCTTATAATTCACAAGGATATGAATATATCCTCGAGCTCTCAGAGGAGATGTCTAATGGTTACTAATATAGAATGTAGTCAATCACTCATTTCTTAGCATTTCTGGCAAGATTAGCTCTCTTTGAAATATCACTATTTACAAGTCTTCTTCTAGGCTACAGGCCAGGTATAATATTTCTGTCCTCTAGAATGCCCTAGTTGAAACATCATACAGCCCCAGATAACACAAGTTAGGACTCTCAAGGACAGTGCCTATAATACACTTATTTCCTGAGACATCAGTGATAAAGATTTCCATCTTTACCCCAAACCAACTGAAAAGATATCAAAATTTTTACAATTCAGAGAAGCAATTGCTAATCTCATGACTGGGTAATAGAGTGTTTCCCACAGTTGACATCATATAACACAATGTTGAACTCATGACAGGTTTAGGAAGGACTTTGACAAGCTGGAGAATGGCCAAAGGAAGGCAAGAGAAGGATGAAGGACATTGAATCTATGCATTGTGAAAATGAATGGGAAGAACTGGAGATGCTTAGCCTAGAAAATGGAAAACTTGGAAATGGTAGGGTTAAGAAGGGGACTAGCTGTCATGTATAAAAGGGATCAGACATCGGGGTTTTTAAATTATTTTTGTTTTGATACAGAGGGTAGAATCATCAATAGGTACAAGCTAAAAGAGGATAATTTACTCTTGATGTCGGGGAAAAGTTCCCCAAATTTAGAGGTGTCAAAAAATGGAATGGGCTATTAGAGGGGGTAAATGGGTTCCTCACACTTGGAACTCTCTAAGCAGAGGCTACCTGACTACTTTTTACATATGTTGTTGTGGGGATTCCTATTCTGGCATGAGTTGTGCTCTTCCCCCTATTTCCTAGTACCCGGTAAAATGCTACTATTTTTAGAGCTCAGTCATTTAAGCCAGGCCTATAGAATTGGACAAAAAAAAAATCAGAAGAAATGAAACACATATGTTTGTGTGTGTACTTTTGCCTACATTTGTGAATTTGCATCCAATTTCTTTTCTTTTCTTTTTTTTAGTGAGGCAATTGGGGTTAAGTGACTTGCCCAAGGTCACGCAGATAGTAAGTGTTAAGTGTCTGAGGCCGAATTTGAACTCAGTTCCTCCTGACTTCAGGGCGGATGCTCTTTCCACTGCACCACCTAGCTGCCCCTTGCTAATACTTTTTACTGTAGTTTACTCTCCTTTATCCAGTCTATTCTCAATTTTATTTAAATAGTAAAAGTGCCATTTATAATTTTCCATGTTAACATTGTTTTACTCCTCATTACTCTACTAAGAATCATAAGGTCTGCATGATCCTGTTCTCTTTCTTCCATAGGTTTTCAAGTTTCTTTTTTCTGGAACAGTCTGAAGCAAGCTTTCTGAAACCAAACCTTATTTTTAGTAGATTTTTTCCCCCTGTCAAAGCAGAATCTCTTTCTGAACTTCCCTCTGAAGCCAGACTTTTCTTCTTTTCTCCTGTAGCCAGTCTCCCTTCAAACTAAAAAAAAAAAGAAAAGAAAAGAAAAGAAAGAAATCTTTCCTCTTCTTTTGACTTGCAGCAATATTTTTTTTTTCCTGGTGAGCTTTTAAGGTGAACTTACTCTCATATTCTGTCATTCTAATCAAATTCCTCAGGCAGAAACTGGGTGGCCGGGGGTGGGGAGTGGGGTCATCTTACTTTTCCTCTGTCAAAATGAACACAGATATTTCATTAGGTATTTCTATTTGTTTATCATCTGAATCACATGCACTGGTCTTCATCTTTTTAGACTATGCATTCATCGTATTTCTTGCCTATGTTAACATATGTTAACATACTGTGTGATTGGCCATCTCTTTTTAAGTCTATGTGTACAAAACCAATTCATTAGATAGTTTATTTCCTCTTAGGTTATGAACTTGTAATCGGGGAAAGCTGCTACCAGGTGTACAATTAATGTGCCTTTAGTTCAAACTGTAAATTCTGTTTACTGAGACAAGTAGATTATGGCCACTTTTACTCAATTATTCATTTTTATGAGAAACAGAATTGCTTATTTAACTAGCTCAACATAAACACTAAGGAACTGAGAGTGCTATTCAAGCAAAACCAAATATATATATCTATATCTATCTATCTATACATGTATATATATATATATAGAGAGAGAGAGAGAGCAAAATTTAAAGAAATAAAACAATAAGGAATCTTATTCACAAATTAATAAAATTAATCTTAAGATTCCCATTCTCTTTCCGTTATGACTTTAAAGAAATGCACATTTAACTCTTTCATTCATTCTCTTTGAGGATAAAAATTCTTCTCAAGGCTTGTTCACAGCTTCTTCATTCCTAGAATCCCTGTAACTTGATTCAAGGTGGTAGATATCTGAAATATTAGCCTTTCCTTTGCTTGGCTCTAGAAATGATACTCCAGAGATTTTTTTTGCCCCCTTACTTCAAAGCTCTGTGTTTTTGTTCCATGTATCTTGGCAGAAGTTGTAGGAAAGGGAAGATTTTCAGAAATGTACTACATTAGCACAAGAGCAGCATGGATCCCTTAATATCTTTTATTTTATCTGGAGTAATTTTTCCATCTCAAAGGAAGGTGTAATCCCCTTTTATCAAGTATATGTCTGCAGTTTTTCCAATTGAAAGGGAGTGATTTTTATCTTAAAGAAAAGGTATTCCCACTCATTAGATAGTTCTTTGCAATTTTTTTTTCAACTAGAAGGGGGTAAATTTTTTTTTCTCAAAGGAAAAGACTACATACCCCCTTTTTTGAGGTTTCCGACAATTTATATAAAATGTTCAATATACGTCATTAAATACTGAGATCTATTGATATAATTTTTACGTTTTGCCTCAAGCTGTTTTAGCAGAGCTTTTTCTTATAATCCAACATTACCAGAAAATCTTTCATATCTATCATCTCTCATATATATATATATATATCCATGTGTATTTATCTATATACTTTATGGTTGGCATTCTGTTCTTTTTTAAAAAAATATCATATTCTGACTTTATCATGCATTTTTCTCCTACTCTTCCTGTTTTTCCAAAATATTTTCCTCATGTTCCCTCTGTCCTTAGATGTTTTCCTTGAAAAGAGAGTCTGTGTCTCTCTTCATACTTGTTGCCCCAGAACCTAGCAAAAAGATCCGCACAGATAATGCCCTCAATAAACATCAGTTGAATCGAATTGAATTCTCTTGATGAAGATTGCTTGTTGTTTTAAACTATACAATTTCCCCATCATGCACAAAAAGAATAGCAGAGAGAAAATTACCCATAGTTGACACTCATCAATGTATGTTGATGATGAGAATCTGGTGATAATATTGCTTGGACAGCATGAACCTGGGTAGCTGCCATGTTATGTCTGCTCCTCCCTCTGGGGAGTCATGGGGAGAAACTTCATGTCTATCAGTATCATTTTGGCTAATCAAATTTTCAAGGATCACCGATACTAATGTGAAGGTAAACAGAAGTAGCATTATAGAAAAAAACACTAATACATATGAGGTGATTCCCAGTGCTTCAAACTATTGGGGGGGGGGATAGCCTCCATACCCTATGCATTCACAAAAGCACACTTAAAACTGTTGTTTACAGTACATTCCTAAGCATCCTTTTAATTCTTAGAACTGGGTCAATGCAAAAAGCTATGCCTGAAAGTCTCCCTGACATTCAAAACTTGCCTAATTGCCTTATATCTTGACTTTTTGAGAAATCAAGTGTGACTTATTTTACAGTATCCAAAGGTTACATTTAAAATCAACTCTGAGTTTCAGTTTATAAGAATTATGCCCCTTTAGGAAATCAGAAGGAGAGATTAGAAGTTTGCATACTATGGTAGAAAGACCTAGGACTTTGGACTCAGAGAAACAGATTTCGAGTCTCATAGCTGACCTTCCCTATATGACCTTGGATAAGTCATTTTACTCCTTATTTCATCATCTACAAAATGAAAGGATTGGATTAGATAATCTCTATGATCCTGTCTAGCTCTAAATCTATGATACGCTATCATGATAACATAATGTTTTTTGTTTTATTTTTTAAAGAATACTAAGCTGAATCTGGAATTTGACCAGGATTTGGGGGTATCACGTCATCTTCTGTTTTATAGGTCTGAGATCTTTTCTTGATTTTGCTTCTCTGCCTTTTCTAAGCTTGACAACCAACTATTTCTACTTATCCTGACCTCTGTCCCTATCCACACACTATTGGGAATTATTGAGTCAAACTGAATTCAATAACTGTCTTCTACTAACGTCATTGGTATGATGACTCCTCTTTCTAGATTGAATTGAAACTTCATACTCTGGCCATTGATTTTCTTATTCCTTGTCCTGGTTTCAAAGTTAGTTTAAAAACACTGTGTGGTAAGTAGCTACTCTTAATAGTTAGGTATCATCTGACCATTAAGCTTTGCCTTACCAATGTCAGGCTGAGTCAATCAACCAACAGTTTGTTTTGTTTTGTTTTGTTTTTGTGGGGCAATTGGGGTTAAGTGACTTGCCCAGAGTCACACAGCTAGTGTGTCAAGTGTCCGAGGCCGGATTTGAACTCAGGTCCTCCTGTATCCAGGGTCAGTGCTTTATCAAGTGTGCCACCTAGCTATGCCCCCCACGGGTGTTTTTAAGGACCTACTATGTACCAGGCATGGATCTAGAAACTGATGATGTAAATAAAATTAACATAACAGTCCCAATTTTTAGGGAGCCTACATTCTAAAAAGAGTCAGTCAGCAACCCTTTATTAAATGCCTACTGTGTGCCAGGTAGTGTTCTAAGCACTGGGGACACAAAGAAAGTCAATTAAAAAGCCCCTGATCACAAGAATCTCATAGTCTAATGGGAGATAAGGACATATACAAATAAATAAAATGTGGTTAAATACAAGGTAGTTTGAAAGGGAGGGGATTATGGTTGAAGAGATTAGGAAAGACTGCATGTAAAAGGTGATTCTTTAGTTGTGCCTTGAATAAAGGGATTCTGAGAAATGCAAGAAAGAAGGAAGTAAAAGCACAGAAGAGAGTTGGGGCAAAGGCAAAGATGGTAGATTGAGTGTCATGTGTGAGGAACAGAATGGACAATTTGCCTGGATTAGGGTTTGGGAGAGGAGTAATATACAGTGAAGCTATAGAAAGATAGGCTGGAACCAAGTTGAGATCTTTAATAGCTAACTGAGGATCTTAAATTTGCCTCTTTTTTATATCTAACATGCTTAGCATAGCACCTGCTATATAGCAAGGTACTTAATAAATGTTTATTGCATATCCCTTTGCTTAAAAAATAGTCAATGGAGTTTAACATTGTCAGAACTGCACTTGTAGAAAATCACTGACAGCAATGTGGAAAATAAACTGGTAGGAAGAGTCTTGAGGGAGGGAGACCAGTTAGAAGGCAGTTTATGGTAATCAAAGTAAGGGTCTGAACTTAGGTAGTAACTGTGTACAGAGAGATGAGGTCAGATGCAAGAACTATTAGCAAGATTTGGTAATAGATTAAATATGGAGTGAGGAGGAGAGAGAATGAATAATAGAAGATAAGACCAAAGTTAAAAACCCAGGATACTGGAAAAATAATAGTATATATTGACACTGAGCCTTCCACATAGTAGGTCTTTAATAAGTGTTTTGAGGATTAGATTATTTTAATCCCTTACCAATTTGAGTGTATGCTTCAATGAATCTTGGGGGTACCAGTCATGTTTCAACAGTTTGTGGAAAAAGTGATAGAAGACATGAATTACTCAGAGGTACTGATATACCTAGAAGAGTCCCTTGTCTTTGGAAAGACCTTGGAATCGTATGAGGAAAATAATAATCAAAGTGATGGAGTCACTAGAATAAGTTGGTCTGAAACTATCAGTTGACAAATACCTGTTATATAAATCTTCCACTAAGTATGTGGGTCATATAGAGTCACAAAAGGAGCAAGCTATTGTCCTTTGTTCCTGAAGGGGACCAAAATGGCATCACTATGACTGTGGCTGATCAGACCATTTTGATCTCAGATAGCTTTATCACAGGTTGGGCACAAATCGACCATGTGAATATTTGGTGTTGATTCTCTAACTTTGCTGTATCTCACATTTCTTTTTGAGCTTGAGGGAGCAAGTACTGAGTCAGTGAAGCTAGAAGAGCTTACCAGCTGGTCAAATGCAATGAACTCAATGAACTAAAGACTTTTCTAGGATTTGGTATCTATTATCAAAAACTTGTAAAGAAGTATACTGCAATTGCTAAGTCATTCTATGATCTCACTCATGAATATGCATTTCAAAAGGAGATGGGTAAAGTAAGTCATCTTAGTCTGATTTCTTTGACACTATTTGGAAATCTTTGGGATAAGAAGTGGACAAACAAGTGGCCAACTGCCTCATTCATCCACAAGTAATGACCTATACAGATTTTCCTGAGAAAAATCTTATCTTAGGTCTATGGTTCCACTGTGACTACATATTATACTATGCCAAAGCCCATTAACATCTGTAACTGTTATTAGTATTTCAAGTGGCTTTTTTCCCAAGCTAATTCTAATGATTTATCTTTAAAAACTCCCTTATTCATTAACATCATTTTAACACTAGTATTTTCTCTTCCATAGTGATTGGTATTATATTCCACTCATTTTCTGAAATCTTTATCCTCTTTAGAATTTTGAAATGGCCTAAATCCTCTGGTAATTTGCAGTCAATGGATAATGTTTTATTTCTTTTCTTTAAATCTCTGTTATTACTTCACATTTCTCAATATTCTCAATAGCATCTTTTAAAATATTTTCAACATCGTTATCATCTAGGTCAGGTTGTAGTCACTTTAATCATCTCTGTATGATTCTATCTGAATTGCTAAACACAAATGTTCTAAACACATATCTAAGTTAATAATATCAACATCCAGATTTAAACATAGTTATATTAAATACAAATACTAATTCTTATGTATTCAAACAATCACAAGTATATCACATAAAATTTCCTGACCAATTTAAATAAAAAACATACTAAATTTTTTCTCTCTGTAAACACTTTTGTGTCTCAGCATCTAATAACTCCCAGATAATAGAAACTATTTACTAGGTTCCTAGCAATTCAAAGGTCCTTCAAAAATTCTTGCAGTATAGAACATTCTATAAATGTAGAACATGGGGGAGATGGAGAAATATCCCAGAGGATGTACTCCCAAACTGTAACATGTTAGCATCAGTGGTAATTGCTGGCAGGGGCAATGAAGCAAATTATCACCTGTCATACAGGTCATGTTGAATCTTATTCACTCTCTGGGTTAGCCCACTCACTATACCTGGTTTCTTGTACTAGCAGTGCTAGGTTCCCAGAGACAAACTACCACTACATAGTGACAAACAATTCTTTCTTAATGAAAGAAGATAAATAATTTTGAAGGAAACTACACTTGTCTTATTCTCCATTCTAGTTCTTTAATCCTCACAGATGTGCTCTTTATGTTTTTAACAACTTACAATGCTGCACACTGAAATGGTATGTGACTTTTAACACAAACAGATCACTCATGATGATGTCACTTTTAGATCTTAGACATCACTAGTTACGTAGCAACAATGCAAAAAACCCCAATACTAACATCATGTTGTTGTTATTAAGTCATTCCAGTCATATCTAACTCTTCATGACCCAATTTGGGATTGTCTTGGCAAAAATACTGTAGTGGTTTGCCATTTCCTTCTCCAGATCATTTTAAAGATGAATCACTGAGGTAAACAGGATTAAGTGACTTGCCCAGGGTTACACAGCTAGTGTCTGAGGCCAGAGTTGAACTTAGGAACATGAGTTTTCCTTACTTCAGGTTAGGCACCCTATCTACTATGTCACCTAGTTGCCCCCAACTACCATAGATTTTCATACATCAAAGTAAATGAATAAATTTTAAAAATATATATCATAACATATATATTGTTATATGTTCTTAAAAATTTATTCATGTATTTGTATATACATATTACACACACACACGTGTGTGTGTGTGGTGTGTGTGTGTGTGTGTGTGTGTGTGTGTTTTGTGTGTATAAACTTTGGTAAGGCTCTCTCACCAATGCATACGCTTAAAGAATCCAGCAAGGAAACACATAAGAAAATAAAATCCATACACTTAGGGTAACTTGCATGAAGTAATTCACAACTATGGACAACAGACTTTGATGGTTTAGGTCCACTCAACTTATGCACCCTGGGGAGCTGTTGTCCCACATACTGCTTATCTGTTTGTTCTCACCATTCTTCAGCAGATCCTCTTATCTTCCAGATGTGATTTTGGCTGGTCAAAACAGATCCTCCTCTTCTAAATGCTATGTTGTTTGATAAGAGCAGAGTTCAGATTAACATAGATCAAGTCGACCCTTTAAGTTAAGCAAACAAACCCAGACAGATTACCAAGGTACAAAGCAACTATTTTGCCCTCTACTTTTCCATATTAAACCAGAAGTGGCAGAAGAAAGCAACAGGTATGTGGGAAAGTTCTTCATCTCTAGCTGGTGCTGAAGCAGTTGGATAATGAAAGTAAGTCTCTCTCCCACCAATCAGGAATCACATAGCTGAAGTCTTTTGGTAGGTAACTGATTTTCACTGCCATAATCAGAACATTTTTATCTGCCTATCTGCCAAGTGGACATAACAATTCATAGGGAATCTCACTTCCCTTTGGCCTTTTCAAAATGCCTCTTTCATAATGGTGACAAACATCTATGGCAAACATGTCTCCTTAGTATATATTTTATTGTACCATATTATATATTATATATTCATTGATATTACTAATCAGAAGATCATTGAATAAACTCATCTCTAGGCTTTCATCTATTAAAGAATTTCATCTACCAAAGACTCTTGAATTAGTTTAACATGTATTTGAAATTTTTTGTATGAGAACTTCTAACCCTGAATTTTGCTTGAACAAATCTGATGCTGTTTTATGATCAACAAACAATAAATGAGGTTGCATCTTGTTTTCTTTGTACCTTTCAGTGAATTGTGTAAATGAAAAGGTCTTATTCCCTGTAGACAATTATCTGTGAAAGCCAATCTGTGCTCATTTCAAATTTTTATTAAGGATAGCCTTGATAGTTGCAGACCATTTCCATGAAAATTTTGAACTTATGAAAAAAATAAGTATAGTATCAACCTTGGGATAACCTTTTTTTCTGGTGATAAATAGCATACATGATCTTTTCCCACTCTCTTAAAATTATCTCCTCTTAAAGATGCCTGAAAAAAAAATTGATCAAGATGTGTTTTCAGAATGTGTCAAATCAAGAAGCATATATTAAGCATCTACTGTATGCTAGGAGCTGTACTAAGTCCTGGATATATGAGTAAAGGAATGGGGCAGGTAGGTGGCGTAGTGGATAAAGCACTGACCCTGGATTCAGGAAGGAGTACCTGAGTTCAGATCTGGCCTCAGACACTCAGCACTTAACTAGCTGTGTGACCCTGGGAAAGTCACTTAACCCTAATTTCCCCACAAAACACAACAAAATGAAACAAAAAATATAGGGAACAAAAAGGTCTTGCTTTCTAGGACCTCACAGCCCAAAGGAGGCAACAACATGCAAACCACCATGGCAAATGATATACAGGATTAACTGGAAATTATCAATGGAAGGAGAGTACACCATTAAGAGGTATTAAAAAAGGATTCTTATGGAAGATAGGATTTTATTTGGGACTTGAAGGAAACCAGGAGGTAGAGGTAATGAGAAAAAGAAGTCCATGAATGGGAAACAGCCAGTGAAAAAGATGGGAGTTAGAGATGAAAGACATCCAAAAAGTCAGTGTTGCTGTATCACACTGAAAGAAGTAAAGTAGAAGACTAAAAAGACAGGAAGGGCCAAGATATGAAGGGCTGTTCAGTGTGAAACAGAGGGTATTATATTTGGTGCTGGACATAATGGGAGTCACCTGAGTTTATTTAATAGGGAAGGAGGGTAACTATCAGACCTGCTCTTTAGGAAGATAGGTTTTACAGTTGAGTGGATAATGGACTAGAATGGGTAGAGAATAGAGGCATGGGGCTGAACCAGAAAAACCAACCAGATATGAGATGATGAGGACCCAAATCAGACTGGTGGCAGTGTCAGAGGGGCAAAAAGGGGCATATACAAGAGATGTTGCAAAGGGAGAAACAGAAGGAGCTGGCAACTGATTGGCTATCCTATGGAGAGTAAGGTATTGAGGAAGATACCTAGGTTGTGAGCCTGGATGACTGGCATGATGGCAGTACTCTTAACAGTGATTAGAGAGTTTGGAAGAGGGGTTGGATAAAGCATGGGGAGATAATGACTTCACTCTTTTTTTTTTTTTTTTTGGTGAGGCAATTGGGGTTAAATGACTTGCCCAGAGTCACACAGCTAGTAAGTTCCAAGGGTCTGAGGCCGGATTTGAACTCAGGTCCTCCTGAATCTAGGGTCGGTGCCTTATCCACTGTGCCACCTAGCTGCCGCATGACTTCACTTTTGGATAATTTGAATTTGAAATGTCCAATAACTGGTTGGAGATACAAGGATAGAGATCAGAAAAAACTTTCAATATGGCTGCTCCCTACCACTCTACCGAACAACCACTAATAATGGGCATGAATCGTATAATAATTGTCAAATTCAATTGCAATTTTCAGTCCCCATCCTCCTTAGCTTCTCTCTGGCATTTGATGTCACTGTCCTTTGTGGCAAATCCTCTTCTACCTTTATTTTACCTATTTCTAGATCCATCCAAACCCAAACTTTCTAAAATGAGTTTATTATTCTTAGCCAAATATCCTCATCTCTCTAATTGTACTAGATGTGGCAGGTATTAATGTTAGGTTACTGCCACTCACCTAACCTCCAAAGTTCAGAATCTAAGGTTTATATCTGTCTTTTTAGCTCTCCCTCACTCCTCTTCTGCAATCAGTTACTAACCCTGCCAACTCTGCCTCACAAAGATGCCTTGCATTCATCCTCTTCTATCCCCATTACCATGACATCCATATAGGTTGTACTGCTGACTTATCGTTATAGCCTCTTAATGTTGCTTTCTACCCCTGCACTGCTCCTTCCTCCAGTCTTTCTTCATATTGCTGCCAGAGTGCCACTAGTCAAAACCATGCACTGGCTCCGTATCATCATATTAATAAAGCTTAAACTATTTTGTCTGATATTCATGGTTCTCTACAATCTGGTACCATGCCCCAAGATCAGCCTTTTCTAATATCACTACTATCCAAATATTTTAAATTCCAAACAAACCAGACTGCCTATTCAGCCATGCCAACCTGGATCATTTCCCCCCCTGTCTCTCTGCCTTTGCTCACACTGTTCCTTATGCTTAGGATGTCCTTCCTCCTGTGTTTTTAGGCCAAATGCTAATACAATGCTCTCTCTGATCTCCTCCTAGCACTACTCCTCCCTCCAGTCCTTATGTAACACTTTTTCTTCAGCAGCTACTTTCACTCATCATGCATTTTTTTGCCCATTAGTAGACCGAAAGATCCATGAAGTCAGGGCTTTTGTCCAAACCTTAATATTTCCTTCTATAATAACACATGGGAATTTGAAGGCATTAAAAAGATTTATTAGATTGATTTTTGAATTGGAATTGGAAAATTTTTTAATAACATGAATCAAATTCTTATTCTGAGTGATAAAATTTCAGGCTGCACAAGAAATTTAGCAAGGAAAATTGCCTCACTAAGGTACAACTAAGTAGTACTTTTATACATGAGTTTGAGTAGCACTTTAGGAAGACCCTAGGAAAATTTTGAAATGGTAAATATTGTGTTTTTTTTCTCATTTCACTGAAGCAAATCTGGATTTTTGCAATTTATTTTTCATGAAGCAAACTCTTAATATGATGTTTGCTGAATCTTCATGAATGTGGGGCAGATGAGGATTTGGTGAATATATCCTGTTGAGTTGCCTATTTGTTAAGAAAGTTGAGTGTCAAGTGAATTTGAGGACATCCACTTGGGAATCCTTTATAAGAGTCAAACTTATTAGCAAACAATGGTTTGTAACAGCAATGTTTGTACTACGAAAAGAGAATGTGAACATATTTTAGTTATTAAAATCCTAGGGTCATAGCTTTTTTGGGACTGGAAGGGATTATAGAGGTCTTGTAGTCTAGCCCCTTCATTTTACAGATGAAGAAACAAGCAAAGACATGTTAAGTGACTTAGCCAAGGTCACAGACGACAAATAAGGATTTGAATACAGGTCTTCTGATATCATATCCAGTCTTATTTGCACTTCAAAGGTTTTATATTTTAGGATTTCAGAAGTACACCCAATAGTCACTTGTAAAAACTATATTAACTTAACGGGGCCCTAATCTGTGAACTCCTGGCTGGCTATCTGACTGCTTTTAATTTAATATGGGAAGAACCAATTGGGAGGCTTCCCCTCTCCCCCAGTGCCTCTCCCAGCCTGATAAAGAAAAGATTAAAAAACATTTTCTATTAAAGCAAAGCAGTTTATTTATGAGAACCAATTTAGAAATAAGAATACAGAAAAGTAAGATATACAACCTGAAACCTCAGTCAACAAACTCTGCTGCTTCCTATCCCCCTGCACGTCTCTCGCTCTGTGGGTGTGGCTTGACCGCTTTGCTACTGCCTGTGCTTACAACCCCTGAGCTGCATCTCCTTTCTCCTTCTAACTTCTTTCTCTGTAGCAACTTCACTACCTTTTCTCTAGCTCTCTTCCACTTTCACTGTCAGCCCCCTGTAGTGTCCCCCTCTCACTTTCACTGCTCAGCTCCTTTCTCTGTCTCCGAAGTGTCCCTGTAGTGTCCTCACCTTCTAACTTCTCTCTCAGTAGCGACCCCCTAGCGTCTCTTCCTTCTCACTAGCTCTCCTCCCTTTGTAGCAGCTCTTCCTTCCCCTTTTACTACCTCTGCTCCTGAACATAAACCCTTCTTTGTCACCAAACCCTCAGGTCCAGGCCATGCCCACTCGTACGCCAAGCTAATTCACTGGCTGCTCCCAGGGCTGGGGGCTGGGCAGAGGAAGCTGGCATCTGTGTGAGGCTTATCTGCATATCCCCACTGAGTGGGGCTTGGGCTCCCCAGGCCTCCATGTGGGGCAGTTTCTAGAGAGCCGGTCACACTGGGGGAGGGATGGCCCATTCAAGGCATCCAAGGCTAATTTCAGCAGCTCACACACCAGACAAAATATCTTTGACTCACATGCCAAAAATTAAACTAAACATGAAGAGAAGCATTAACATATCTTCCAGACATCAATACCTGATATTTATATGACATTTGAATATTTTACAGTATGTTTTGCAAATGTTATCTCAGTTGATCTTCACAATAACCCTGAAAGGGAGATGGTATTGTCATCTCCATTTTACAGATGTTGAAACTGAAGTTGTGAGAGGTTAAATGATTTGTCCAGGATCACACAGCTAGTAAGTATACAATGCAGGATTTGAACTGAGGCCATCTCTAATTCTACGACTAGTATCTTAACCAGAAATCCACACTGCCTTTGAGAGTCCATAAGCCTTATGTTCTCATATTCACTTCTCTCATTTGAACCTTGATGAATCCCATAGCAGCAGTGATGGATTGAAAAGAATGGGATAAAAAAAAGAAAAAGAAAAGAATGGAATAGATGCAAAATAACAAGTGGAGAGAGGGTGTTGGATTATTGGTCTGGAATGAGGAAACTGCCCCCCCTTCCCAGGCATACACACCTTACTTAATGAGGAGGGGGCGGTTGAAGAAAACAATAATGGAAAGGGCATGTGATATCTTCAGAGGACAGCCAGGTTTCAGTTATGGAAAGAAGGAAGAAAAAAATTATTCTTAGGATAAAGGAAGTTTCTCCATTGTGTAGGAACATTCCAAGGGGAACAATGAAAGGATGTAAGAGACAGTAGGCTTGGGTAGAACAGGCGTGGACAGAGTTAGAGAAGGATAAGATGGTTACAAGCATAGCAGTGGGTCTGGCTTACACTCCTTAGCTGGAGTGTAATGTGGAGGGGCAAAGCAATTGATGAAGCTGCCTCAATGTAGACTTAAATTTTACAAAGGATTGTAAAGTAATATTTCATTTGATCCTAAAAACAACTATGATATATTGTTTTTCCCATTTTACAAATGAAGAAATGGAGATTCCTCCACTTATAGATGTGAGAATCAGGGTGCCACCCCCTGCTGAGAAAGACATTGTGAGAACCAGGGAGAAGACCCCCTGAAAAGAAAGCATGTGATTAGGGTCCAGAAGTTGCCTGGTATCTGGAAGTTACAACTGTTCATAGACTGCCTGTAAGTCATGTCAATCAATGGACCAGCCAATTAGTTTGGAGCTGTGTGTGGTGACATCACCTCTTCCTGTCTGGCAGGAAGCTTCCACTGGAATACATCGAGGATCAACCCTTTTCATTTGGGAAATGGTGTGTGGTGGCAGAACTTCACATGTTCTCTTGGAAGGATGGATAGCTAGGTGAAGGTAGCTTTCTCTTTCTCTCTTTGCTAACCCTTAATATACTTTAATAAATGCTTAAAAACTTAAATTGTTGCCAAATTTATCAGTAAACTTAGCTAGTTCTATGCCCTACCCCCACACTGGGGGTGAGGGGAGGCAGATAAGGTGATCATACATTAGATTTTAAACAACACATAGAGGTGTCAAGTAATTTGCTTTGGTTAACAAAGCTAGTAAAAAGTATCCAAATTGGGATTTGAACCCATTCCTTCCTTATTCCAAGACCAATGCTCTATGCATTGTACCATGTTGTCTCCTTTTCAATGAAGAGAAAAGGATGAGTGGACAGTGGGTTGAGATATTAGCCAAAATATTTGATTAGTGTATACATACTCTTAAACTAAGGTCATTCAATCAATAATCATTTATTTAGCACCCATTATATGCCAAGGAATTACACAAAGACTGGGAAATATAAAGAATGACAAATGAGTCCTTCACTCAAGAAGCTTAGAATCTAATGGGGAGACAATATGAAAAGAACCATACACAAATAAGTTGTATATGTGATCAGTTAGATATGTCAGAACGAAGAGTGAGCTAAATCATGGATTGGAACCAATGGGTGATAGACTACCAGTTTTCTTGAGGAATTTGACTGAGAAGAAAAGATAACTTGCCTAATACACAGAGTTTCCCATGGTGGTTACATGAGGGTGTCATTGGAATTCAGTGTCAAGGTAGTAAATGTTTAACACTTGACTGGGGGGTGATGTGTGGATTATAAACAAAACACACTTTTAATTTTAATCTGCTATTAACATTTTCTCCATTACTTTAAGTCCAGACAATCAACAAAACAATAAAATAAACCCTGATTTGGAGTTGGGCAGTTTCTGAGGTGTAAATGTTCAAACTGAAAATTTAACAATCAGCTTCCAGCACATCCCTGCCTTGGATGTAGATGGCGTGAGCAAGTAGAAGACATGGAGAATATGGATAGTAGAAATACCAGAGTAAGAGACTAGGCACACAAAAATAGAGGGGTGTTTTAATAGTGTTACCTTGGAATAAGAGTTAAAGAGGAACACATCAAATTTACTTTGAGTATTGGTTCCAGGTTTGTGCTTTTTTCATTACAAATTTTCTTCTAACACTTCTCTTCTTAGATTTAGTTCTTTTCAGTACCTATCCCTTATATTTATTGTTATTCCCAAAGACTACTAATTCAAAGCCCAAGAACACTGTTACCTAAAATTAATTATTCCTTGGCCACCATCACGTGCATATGTTCTTCTACCATCACAAAGAATGATTCTCCCCTTTCCCTTTGCTTTGGAGTCTCCTGTGTTTTTGAGTGTGGAAGTGAAATCATTTTTAAGGTTCTCTCCCTACTTTCCCTTTCTTATACAAAATATAACAGACAAAGCAAAATTGAGTTTTGTAAAAGATTTTCTTTCTTTGGCTTTTGGTGTTTTAGCAAAATACCGCTGACTAAAATCTTAGAAACCACTAGCTCCTATGACATGGGTAATGTAAATATGTCAGCAGAATCAAATATGTCTCATATGTATAAATTGAAAATAAGTCTGTGCCCTGTAGGCAAATAACCTTTTTGTTCATGCACATGAACCAAAATGTGTTTTTCCTCATGACTGGCTTTTGATTATAATTTTAAGAACATATCATGGATTCATGCATTGAAAGTTTTCTTTTTTTTTAAATAATAAACATTTTAATTTAGTTTTGAGTTCCAAATTCTCTCCCTCCTTCCCTCCCTCCTCTCTCCCTTCCATGAGGCAGGAAGCAATCAGATATAAGTTATTCGTGTGCAATTATGTAAAACATTATCATATTTGTCATTTTGTACCAGAAAACTTGAATAAAAGAAAAAATGGAAGAAGGTGGAAAATAGCATACTTCAGTCTGTGTTTAATCGATATCAGTTCTTTCTTTGGAGGTGAATAATATGCTATATCATTAGTCCTTTGGGATTTTCTTGAATCATTGTATTGCTAAGAATATTTAAGTGTCATTCATAGTTCTTCATCAAACGATATTGCTGTCTCTGTGCACAATGTTCTCTTGGTTCTGCTTACTTCATTATATGCCACTTCATACATATCTTTCCAGACCTTTCTGAAATTATTCGGCTTGTCATTTCTTATAGCACAACAATATTCCATCACCATCATATACCACAATTTGTTTAGCCATTTCCCAACTGATGGGCATTCCTTTGATTTCCAATAGCCACCATGAAAAGAACTTCTATAAATATTTTTGTACAAATAAGTCTTTTGTACAAATAAGTGCTTTTTGATCTTGAGAGGCACTGGGGATTACTGAAATTGGTTATAGACTAAAGTTTATCCCCCTAAATTTCAGCCTTTTATGTAAAAAGAGAAGCTAATGATAAATTCATGGGACACTATTTCACTTACACCATCATCAGAATAAGAGACTGGGATAATGGATAGGTAGCTGACCTTGAAGTGAGGAGGAGCCAAATTCAGATTGATCCTCTGACACATACTGGTTCTCTGACCCTGGACTAGTCCTTTAATTTTTCAGAACTTTAGGCAGCTCTTTAAGACTATAATAAGTCAGAGAAAGCATTGACTTTCATTGACACAGGGAGAAGTTTTTTCACCTGATGAGTTCTCTATATAAAGGTAATCACAGGTCCAGTGCCTTAGACAAGAAGAACATGTACGAAATGCTTTGAATTAATAATAATATTGACATGGGAATTGGGAAACTGGCCAACTAGCTATAAGGATGGACACACCTAAGAAGTAGGGGGAGATTGAATTCTATAGCAAGAAAGTCAGTTAGGCATGGCTACTTACCTGAGCTAGGAGACAGATAACTCCAGAGGTCAGGACTATCATTCCAAAAGAAAATCCCCCCTGATCCTCAGAAAACTTTCCTCACCCCCAAAGAGAACTTTCCATCGTGAGGCAGTGGTCACCCATCTACAGTCTGTAAAAGCTTTTGCCTTTCTTCTGTTGGATGAGGAAGCTGTCTCTAAAATATCTCTTCTCCTTAAGGGAAGTCTTTGACTTCTCTCTTAGTCACTTACTCTACGACCCAAATAAGATTATTTTATTCTAATTGGATTATGTGTGAGAGGGTATAATTCTTTAAAGAGGAATACCTAAGGACCCCCCCTCCCCATTTCCCCCTTGACAATATTTATCATAATTCTTCCTTTAATAAGACATAGTTTACCAAATCTTATCTGAAAACTGTTAACAGAAAGAGACTGAAGTCTCTGTGTGTGGATGGATAGATAGATGAATGATAGATGATAGATATAGATATCTATATATTCATGATATAGTAGAAACTATCTTTATACAGATCTCTCTCATCAATATCATTTATCATGAATAAGCAAAACTTGTTTAAATACAAAAATCTATAGATATTATGTGGGAAAGGTTGGATAGAAAAAAACAAGGGGTTAATCACATGGTAAGAGAACAATGGATAGTTGGTTTATAGATTTAGAGCTATAAGGGCCTTCACAGGATATTGAGTATGGCCCTTTTATGTTATAGATGAGGAAATTAAGGCAAGTAACTTGTCCAGTGTCAAAGAGATATTTCTGAATATCACTCAAGTATCTGGTATAGGATTTGACCCCAATCGTCCTGTCTCCAAGACCAGCACACTATCTATTCTACAGCACTACCTTTTATATATAGGAAGACATGAACAGAACCCTCATAGGATGGGCAAACATAGATAGGTTTTGATCTACAATTATATGCCAACAAAACTGAAATTTTTGAGTGCAAGTGTAAGTACAATTATGTGAAATACCAAAATTACCAAAATAAGAAATAAGCAATTTTAGAATTCAACCTCAGAAAGAGAAGTTAATTAAAAACAAACTGGGGAGGGGGGTTACCAGTTAGGTACCACAGTGGATAAAGCACTGGCCCTGAATTCAGGAGGACCTGAGTTCAAATCCAGCCTCAGACACTTGACACTAGCTGTGTGACCCCAGGCAAATCATTTAACCCTCATTGCCCTGCCAAAAAAACAAACAAACAAACAACTGGGGAGGAGGCCCTGAGCTGGGAAGTTTTACAATTGAATTCTATCAAATGCTTAAAAAGCAACATCTTTACAGCATCTATTCTGGTACCTTTAAAATGTATCTTTGACCTAAATATAAAAGGTTTCTTCATTACAAAACACAAAAAGTAATAATAAAAGGATGGGGGAGGTAGAAATTCCTTTGCAATGGGGAGAATCATTAACCAAATAATTGATAGAGATTATAAAATACTAAAGAGACAATTTTGATAACATGAAATGAAAAGGCTTTTGTTCAAATAAAATCAATGAAGACCGGAAAAGATGAGTAATTGTTAATAGTTTACTATAAAGAAAAGTTTTCTATCAGACATCACTGATACAAATTTGATATCCAAGAGATATACTGAATTCATGCAAATGAAGAATGCCATGAGCCATTCAATTTTCTATGCCCTGGATAAAATGTTCAGTTTCTTGCCTCTTTCCCTTTGCATAGACTGTTCTTTTATGCCTGGAAGGCTCTGCCTCCTAGAATGCCTAGCTTATTCATGCCCCAGCTTATGTGTCAGTTCTTTCAAAAAAGATTTCTTCATTTCCAAATTCATCAATGAGATCCTTTATCACTATGTATAAATTTTATTATGTATTTATGTATTGATTTATTATATATGTTATAAATTTATTATTGTATAATCCTATGTATTTTGTAATTGCTCTTAATTTTATAATTACTATGTATCAAATTATATGTTGTATGTAAATGTGTATATACATAGTATGTACACATTCATATATATGAAGTTCATGTATCCATATATGTGTATTTGTGTGTATTTATATCTATCTTTATCTATCTATATCTATCTATCCATCTATCCACGTTTTACATCTACCTCAGAAGAATAGAAGCTCCATGGATGCCAGGACTGTCTATTGTATTTGTTTCACCAGTTATTAGTCTGGTATAAATGTTTCTTGACTTACTGCATCATTTAAAAGAAGAACCAAATTTATGAGATCTTAAATTCATTAGAATATTTCTGTATTTTGAATATAAGGCATTGACCAGATCATAGAATGCCAAAAAATGGGAAGAAGCCCTACTGATAAATAGTCTGGATCCCTAATTTTATATATGGGAAATGTGAAATCTCTAGAGGTTCAGTTAATTGTCGATGATGATGATGGTGGTGGTGGTGATGGTGATGGTGGCGATAATGATGATTATGGGTGTATGAAATAGGCAAAAACTTAAATGGTAAAAGGGTGAAGGATCAGATATTGTCAGTTTAGACATTAACTGAACAGTAGTAGGGAAAGAATCAGAATGAATGAAGAGAGTTGTTTATCTCACATATGAAATCCTCTGATTTTTATTTACCCAAGGTAAGTTTCTCCAAACAGGATGAACTGTTTGGCCTAAATATTTATTTCCCTTCTGTTCTTAACTCTGCCCCCCACACCAAAGAGACCATATTGTGTCTTGCAAGTAGCATACATTCAAGGAATATTTGTTGAATGAATGAATGAAAAATAAGAGTATGTAGGAAACAAATTAGTTATGAATATGTAGGGCTGGATGGTCATATTATCTTTTAGGGTACTTTTGAGTGGTCATACTTTCTTTTTTCTTCATCATGAAATAACATGGGAAGCTTGAGTTTTTTCAAGGGGAAGGAACAGAGGGAGATATGCTGTAGTAGAAATTCCCTCAAATCTTTCTATTCTTACAGGGAGTTCGTATAATCACATTTTCTATCCCATCACTTGGAGTGTTTGCTCCAAGTGAACTTACCAGCAGAGAGCAAAGGAATGAGTATCAGAATATGATAACTGAGGCAGAGCCAAGATGATAATATAGAGGAGTCAGGAAAGTTAAGCTTTCCCTACATTCCTTTCTTTAAAACAAAACAAAACAAAAAAACTTTAAAATCATCATCAAATCAATTTCTGCAACATAGCATAGCCCAACAGGGAGAGAGATTTTTCCAGACAAAGACAACTTTGGAAATAAGGAGGAGAGGTCTGTGACACTGAGGTTGGGACTCGCTGGGATTGCAGTATGCTTAGCACCAGCTATGGGCCTAGAAGGCATTGGTTTATGGATGGATTTACTAATGAATTTTACCAAACATTTTGAGAAAAATGAATTCCTATACTATATAAACAATTTGAAAAAATAGATAATGAAGAATCTTATCAAATTCTTTTCATGCTACAAATATAGTTTTGATAGCTAAACCAGAGAGAGAGAACACAGAAAAAGAAAACTATAGACTAATTTCCCTGATACATAATGAAATGCAAAAGTTTTAAATAAAATACTAGCAAGTAGACCACAGCATTATATCACAAAGATCATACACTATGACGAGGTGGGATTTACTCCAGGAATGCAGGGATGATTCAATTTTAGAAAAACCAAAAGCATAACTCACCATATCAATAACAAATCATATGATTATATTAATAAATGCAGAAAAAAGATTTTGAAAACAAAACACTGATTCTCATTTAAAACACACACACACACACACACACACACACACACACACACACCATAAGATGATGGAGGAAAGGCAGGGTCTTGCCTGAGCTCTCCCAAATTTTTTTCCAAATAACTTTAAAATAACACTTCAAAATGCATTTTAAAGCTGCAGAACCCACAAAAGAATGGGATGAAACAACTTTCCAGCCCAAGACAAATTAAAGATTGGTAGGAAAGCTCAGTTGCACCAGCATGAGAGCAGAGAACAGTCCAGTGAAGGCAACACTCTTGCAAGACAGCAGCAAGCCATGGAGGCAATGGAATCAGCAGTAGCAGCTTCTGTAATCCTCAACCCACAGATGTTAAGGGAATCAGATAACTGGTCAGAAGGAGATTTCAGGGTTCCTCTTGCTTACACCTGGTGACTTTGTTGCATTGCTCATACATGGACTTGGGTTGCAGTCCTGGGTCATGATCTCAGGGTGAGGAAGGTGGAGGGAGAGGCAGAATGGGGTAAGTTATTTTACATAAAAGAGGTATAGAGAGCTTTTAGATTGAAGAGAAAAATGGTGGAGTTGGGAGGGAGGAAGTGCTTGACCCTTACTCTCATTGGAATTGGCTGATAGAGGGAATAACATACAGCCATTTGGGTATAGAAATCTATCTTGCACTATAGGAAAGTAGATGGGGAAGGGGATAAGAAAAGGGAGGGGGCTGATAAAAGGGAGGTGGATTGGGGGAGATGGTAATCAGAATCAAAACACTTGAGGATGAACAGGGTGAAAAGAGAAAAAAGAGTAAGTAGGATTAAAGAGGGGGAAATATACAGTAAATAACTGGACAAAATTTTATATAATTTCTCTAATAAAGGTCTTGCTTCTCAAATATTTAGAGAACTGAATCAAATTTATAAGAATACAGATCATTGCCCAATTGAAAATGGTCAAAGGGTATGAATAGGCAGTTTTCAAATGATGTAATCAAAGCTATCTATAGTCATATGAAAAGACACACTGTCATTATTGATCAGAGAAATGAAAATTAAAAGAACTCTGAGATGTCACTCCTATACCTCTCAGATTTGCTAATAAGACAAATGGAAAAAAACAAATGTTAGAGAGGATGTGGAGGAGTTGAGTCACTAATGTACTGTTAGTGGAGTTGTGAACTGATTTAATTATTCTAGAGATCAGTCAGGAACTATACCCAAAGGTCTATAAAACTGGACAATCCCTTTGACTCAGCAATACTACTACTAGGTCTGTAACCCAAAGAGAATAAAAAAGGACCTATATGTACAAATACATATACATGTGTGTGTGTGTGCACACATTCTTTAAGTGATGGCAAAGAATTGGAAATTGAGGAGATGCCCACCAATTGATGAATGGCTAAATGAATTGTGGTATGTGGTTGTAATGATACACTGTTGTGTGCTATAAGAAATGATGAGGAAGATGATTTCAGAAAAACCTGGGAAGGGTTATATGAACTGAATCATAATTGAAAGGGTAGCTAGATGGCTCAGTGTTGATAGAATGCCGGGTCTAACGTCAGGAAGACATCTTCCTGAGTTCAAATCTAGCCTCAGACACTTACTACCTGTGTGACCCTGGGCAAGTCACTTAACCCTGTGAGCCTCAGTTTCCTCATCTGTAAAATGAGCTGGAGAAGGAGATGGCAAACCACTCCACTATTTCTGCCAAGAAAAGTCCAAATGAGGTAATGGAGAGTCAGACATGACTGAAAACAACAGAATAACTATATGATGAAAATGCTATCTACCGCCAGAGAGTGAACAAATAGGCTGAGTGAAGATTGAAACATATTTTTTCACCTTCTTTGTTTTTCTAGCTTTTTGTTCACATCTAAGGTGGAAATATATTTTAAATGACAGCATGTATAATATGTAGCATATTGCTAGCCTCAATGAGTCAGTGAGGAGGTTTAGGAGGGAGAGAATTTGAAATTCATTTTTTTTCAAAAAAAATGTTAAAAATGTAACAAACAACTTGGGGCAACTAGGTGGCACAAGTAGATAGAGCACTGGCCCTGGAGTCAGGAGGACCTGAGTTCAAATCCAGCCTCAGACACTTGACACTTACCAGCTGTGTGACCCTGGGCAAGTCGATTAACCCCAACTGCCTCACCAAAAAAAAAAAAAAGTAACAAAGAAGAAAGAAAATGGAATCTGAAAAAAATTAAAAAAAGATATGATACTCAAAGCACCTGTGTTAAAGACCCAGTTTGGATATGAACTCAACATTTGGACTTTATGTCTCTTGGCCTTTCTAGGGCTTAAGAATTTATTAATCTAATCAACAGTGAAGGGCTTTCTCTGCTAGTATCTCATAATTAAACATCTTGGGTCAACCTGTTTTTAAAAGAGATGAAATACTTTGACTCTGATAGCAAGCAGGCAACAAGCACTTATTAAGCCCTTACTGTCTGCCATTTCATATTGCCTATGAACATAATAGCTAGCACTTAAATAGCATTTTAAGGATTGCAATGTCCTTTACCTATATTATCTCAGTTGATTCTCACAGCAAACCCTTGTCATAGACTGTGACCATCCTTATTTTAGAGAGGAAGAAACCAAGGCTGAAAGAATTTAATAATTTGCCCCTGTCATATAGTAACTGTCTAAGGTAGGATTTGAATTCATCTTCTCGACTCTTAATCCAGTACTCTGTTAAGCACCATTAAAGCATAACTGCATAGCAGTTTTCCCATATTTTTATAGCACAAGCTTTAAATTGTCTTCCACCCTCGCCCCTGACCCCCATCCCTGCTCCCCCATCATACTCTTCTGGAACTTCTTGGACAAGTCTAGTCCTCTCTATTCTAACCATGCTAATCTATTTGTCATATCCCATTGGCACTTCACACTTTTCCACCTCATAGCTATTGTACATGCCATTCATCTGTCCAGAGGGTCTACCCTGCTCTCTACAACTAATCACATTCCTGTCATCTTTCTCTGTTGAAGGCTCACCTCCTCTATCAAACTGTTACAGGGTAATGTCTCCAGATTCCAGTCATTCCAAAGTATCTTATTTCTTCCTCCCTCAGATAACTCATACTTTTTATTCCTATAGTTTGCTGTGTATATAGTTCTAGAAAAGTAAATTCAAAGACTTTTCAGGCCTTTCTGATCATATCTGCATAAGAAGACCAAGAATGTGGCTAGGAAGGTAAAGAAGACAATGACCTTGCCCCCTAGATTAAGCTTTGTTTCTCTCCCTTTTCCCTTCCCAATCATATGCATGGCAGAATTAGAAAAGATGTGGAGTTGGAAAACAGGAACATTCAAGGGTTCAAAACTGAACTCAAATGCTCCCCTCTCTTTGTGATCATTCCTGATCATCCCAGATGATTAGTGCCTCCCTCTCCCCCCAAAAAGATTTCTTTTAATTTGGAAATTTTTATTTTAATATGTTGTTTGTTCTTTGAATAGGTTATATATATATATGTGTGTGTGTGTGTGTGTGTGTGTGTGTGTGTGTGTGTGTGTGTGTGTATATACACACACATGTAAATATACATGCACCACCACAAGACTGACCTTCCTAATGAAAATTTCTTGGGGGTAAGGACTTTTAATTTTTGTATTTGTATCTATAGTGCCTAGTACAGGACTTGCCAAATAATAGTCAGTTTTTCAATGTTTATCGATTGATATGTAGTTTCATTAAATGACTTTTCTTTGAACTAAGTATTTCCTCTGGCTGTTAAAATTAAATATATCAATGAGAGCTCTTGCCTTATGCTTTTGAATGGGTACAAGCCCAATACAGTACCTTTAATCTGGAGTAACTATCTCTGAGGGATCCACCCTAAAAGTTGGGAAATTTCCCAAGGTACTACATTTCCATTATTTACACCCACATACTGTACAAACTGAAATATGCATCTAAAGACTAATAAATATCTGAAACTGAGAAGAACAATCAGCAAATTAAATTCTTATTAACACTACTACTCTCAGGTTAAAACATTTGTTGGTTTTAAAATTTATTCCCTTCTTTCCCTCTCTCCCTCCCTCCCTCCCTTCCTCCCTTCCTTCTTTCCTCCCTTCTTTCTTTTCTTCCTCTTTTTCTCCCTTCCTTATATTCCTCCTTCATTCTTTTATTTCCTTCCTTCCTTCTTTCTTCCCTGCTTTCTTTTCTTCCTCTTTCTTTTTCTCTTTTCCTTCTTTTCTTCCTTCTTTTATTTCCTTCCTTCATTCCTTCCTTCCATCCATCCTTCCTTCATTCCTCCTAATAAAAATTTAACCTGCATGCACTTCATTCTGGCTATGTCCTTATTCCTCAATTTTACCATTATTTTTTAAAGTGCAGAATATGAAGAAGCAGGAAAGGCATTTTATAGACAGTCTGTTGGACTTACAACAGTCTCTATGTTGCTTTCCTGAATGATAAAGGACTTTGAAAATTATGCTGCAAGTTGTGAGAACAAGCTATGCCACTCCAGCACATTCTCCTGACAATCATCATGTCTCTCAGTGCAGGAGAAATGATGTATAATGATCTGATCACCTTTCTGAATAGGGATGAAATTGTGAGGCCCAGCACCACTACAGTGAGTGACACCTCACATGACCTTGTTAAGCTCAGCTGCACATCCCATATGTAGAACGACACCTGCAATGTCTGATAGTCATTGGCTCTCTCCCCAGGAATAAAGCATTACCAGCATGGTTCCACAGAGCTGGCTGGCAGCTGGGGCTATGTATGCCATTAGGCAGCTCCCATGCTGGTTGTGTTGGTAATAGACAGTTCCCAGGAGGAATGAGGAGCTCTACTCCTACTCCATTTAAAATTGTGTTAGGATTTTGGGGACACTGCAGAGAATTATGAGTGTTTGTGCTGGTCACTTTTTGGTTGTCAACTTCTCAGTAAGGTCCATAAGCTGGACATTATAATTCTTAGTTGTATAGAGGCCGGACTAATTAATTATCTATATCCAAAGACATAGCAGCATCTTGGATTTCAGAAAGCCTCATATTATGAAGAAAACAAAATACTATATAGATTTGAAATCTTAAGGTAAAGATAGAAGATTAGTTTAGTATAAAAATAATCTCCAAATCTTCAACAACAACACCAGCTCCAATAACTCAGTTTTACATAGTACTTTACAATTTTCAGGTATTTATGTATATTATTTCACTGGATCCTCACAATAATCCTGCAAATCATACTATTATTATCCTTATTTTGTAGAGGAAGAAACTGAGGCTCAGGGAGATTAAATACTTTATCCATTGTCACATAGTAAATAAGCATTTATTAAGCACTTACTATGAGCCAAGCGCCATGCTAAGCACTGAGAATGGGAAGAAATGCAAAAATATTTTCTACTTTTAAATAGTTTACATTTTAATTGGGGAGACAACCTGTAAATAACTAGAGATATATAAGCTATATACTGAGTAGATTGAAGCATCACAGGCAATATTTACACTTAGTTTTTCATGGTTGGAAATCCTGTATGCTGTCTTACTAAGCCATATTACCTTCTCCAGAAAGCATCCTTTTCAGAAACAGACTTAATGAGACAATGTAGCTATCCAGGGATATCACTAGTATTCTGAAAATTAGATACATATATACTCCTTTTTTCAGAATAGTTGTATATAATAGTATTTTCCAACTTTGCAATGACTATAACTGTAATAATTTAAAATAAATGTATGAATAATAGATAATCCTATAAGTCAGTAATAGGTAGGGCTGACATTATTGTATAGTAATTATAAACAATCTCATGTTTGGCAATGAGCATGCCAAAGTCTGATAAGCATGAATATAACTAGAAGTTAGTAAATAAGGCTCAGGCATTGTACAAAACCAAAGTAAATAATAAAACTAAGGCTTGGTAAATGAGACCCCAGAGTAAACAGAAGTTAGAAAGGCAAAGTTTGGGGAAAGTAAATAAGAAAAATTACTGAACAAGGAATATCTAGGATTGACTGCATTTTTAAGTGAATAAATGTTGGAAGGCTGTATTAGATATGAAAATAACAATTCATAAAACCTACAAGTATCTAAGTTTGAGATGAGATGGCAAGTCCTCATTCCTCTTATAAAGGTGGACAAGAGAAATAAAGTCATGTTGATCTACAAACACTATGGGAAAGAATGTAATTTAGTAGGAAGAGGATTTGGACATAGAATCAGGAGAGAGCTAGTTTTAAATTTTGCCTTTAGCATTTATTAGTCCATGGAATGGACTGGGGATGCATATACAATATAGATAGATAGATACACTATATGTATGATACATATATATACTATACACAGTACACATATATACTATATATACATATGTATATGTTTGTGTATATGTGTGTGTGTATATATATGTATAGTCCCTGACCTCAAGGAGTTTGCAATCTAACAAAGAAAGATAGCACAAAAAAGAAAGCTGGAAGGAAGAGTCGGCTGGGTGGAGACTATGGTGAAGAGGTCCCAGGCTTGGGGACATGGTGGAGAAGGCAAAGAAACACCAAATGAGTGCAGTGTAGGTAGGAAATGAGGTAATATCAGTCCTGTCCCCCTCCTTCAATATATAATTTTATGGCTTTACCCTCCAAATAGAGGGGCAAAGGGTGCTGATGAGATGTGTAACAAGACTGACTGTGTCTTGTAAGATGATGAGATTTTCTAATGATGAGTTTATTGAAGATATATCTGAAAAGGCAAAGAAGTCTAAAATACAGCTAGGTGGGGAATGAAGGGAGTATTCTCTAAACTCTCATTAGTGAAGTGATAAATCAGAGGACTGAAGATGAAACTTGATCCCCACTTTCTGCCACAGAGGGTATGGTCTTAAAATGCAGAAGGAGAAATATAAGTTTCAAACATAGTCCATGTAGTCATTTATTTTACAGGACTCTATGTTTTGAAGAATTTATTTTTCCACTGGAGAGTAGTGGGAGAGATAGGAAATAAATGTTTGTAAATATGAATGGAATGTCTTTAAAGTACAGCCTAAGCTGCAGCTTCACCATCTTTAAAATGGAAAATAATGACTACAGAATTGTGAGGATCAATTAAATAATGCATAGTGCTTTGGAAACCTTGGAAAACCTTATAATTATATAAATATCTGATATGGATACAAAAATCTTAGTATAGTTTTAAGCATTAATAGCATAAATATACGTATTAGCTTAAATCTTAATAACTTAAAGCTGCACTAAGGTTTTTTGGAATATCCTATATAGAATTCTAAGTGATTTTCCCCACCCCATGGTATATGGGACTATGTCAAGCCTAATCCTCACCCAACACTGTGATTGGATAGACCATACAGCTTCAATTCAATTCCACAAGGATGTATTAAGGGCTTATGGTAGTATTTTCAAAGTACTCTTCTGGGCATTGGGGAGAAAAGTAAAAAAGAAAATTAGTATATGTCCTTAAACTTCCCATTGGAATAAACAAATCAGCTTTGAACCAGAGAGTGATAGAACTTGGAAGGCATTTTAGAAATCCAACTAGTCTTAGTCACTCATTTTATTGCTAAGGACACTACTACCCAGAGGGGCTAAGAAAAATCATTCAAGGTCACACTTGACCTTGTAAAGTAATGGAGCCAGTAATTAAAACCAGCTCTTTGATATCAATGACAGATTTCTTCCCATACTATCCCACGTTGCCTTCTATAGGTTAGGTTTATGAATTAACACATAGTAGCTTCTGATGGTACAAATTTCATCAAACCAGCCAGTCAGTAACCACTTACTTTATGACTACTATGTACCAGGCACTGTACTAAGACCTTTTATTTAACATTTAAAGCATCATTTTGTTACTATTATAACGGCTAATTAATAGAGAGCTAATCCAAGCCGAGATCATTGTTCCCATAGCTTTACTTTTCTCCTGATATCCCAAATATTCATTAGAATGGACTCTTCATGAGTCGAATAAGATCTAGTTTGTCACTACTCAGAGCATATAGATTGAAGTCACATTGGGCTCAACCTCAAAATAATAAATCATATCACAATGCGAATATAATTTATCCTTTTCAAATGAAAGATGTGATTTACAGTGCCATATTTCAAATGTATGAACAGGACACCTATAATCAATCATCCAAATAAGGTAGATTATTTAGGAGCTATTTGAAGGCAGGCAGACTAAAAGTGTTTGGCTATTATGGAGTTTTGTGTGTATATGTATATAATGACAAAAATGGTCATTCTCTATCTCTAGCAGACACAAGATTATTCTAGGCTTCAATTGTTGATTGTTCTTTAGCATTTTGGAGTATTTTCCTTCATAATATGCCTCCATGCCACAGAGGCACACTGCAGAATTCTAAGGAAAGGTCAGCATTCGGGGTAATGAGGGAAGAAAGAATGTGTTGGTGCCATATGTTGGGAATGTATCTTCATGATGCCAAAATATAAAACTGTATTTTGAGCCTTCTTGGAGCTGAAACACTTATTTTTTGCTTTGATTTGGGCTTCTGGAAAGTTCTTTCTGAATCTCAAAGAGGAAGGAGGATAGAGGACATTACCTCTTAATCCTAGTGCTGGAAGTTTGCATAATTTTAGACTTTCATCTGAGAAGTACAGTACCCATTTGTCTTCTTCCATGTGTACAAAATAGCAGTACAGTATATAGAATGACTAAAGCTGTTGTGATGGTATTGGGTCCCTCATCCCACTTCTCTTGCATAAAATGCAGCTGCAGTTGAATGAACCATCTGTGAGACTCAGTGGGGCAGGGACTAGACCAGTAATAGCATTGTCTGAGTGAGTGGCTGACTGATAAAGCAATATGTTCCATCCTTGCTGTGGTAGTAAAAAGCCTGAAACGGTCCGTAAAGCTCAGGAGCTGAGGGAAAAGATGTGAAAGAGACTTGTGGAGATGCAGCCGGTGAAGGCATCCAAGGGAGGAGCAAGGGCTAAATAAGTCAGAGCTGGACATATGGTAAGGAGAAATTGTTGAGAGGACAAAAGGTTTAAAAATAGCTGTCCCACGGTGGGTTTCATGAATATCGTAAAGCCAAATGTAAGTTGTTACCGACATGCTCTTATCATATTCTTCATGAAATATTAAGGAGGAGGCCAGGTGGTTGCAGAGTTTTGAGAATGATTAAGGTTTTTTCCCCTTTCACAATTGGCAAGGCATAATTCCAATCCATGAAAGTAGTAAAGATTTAGTGACTCAAAAAGATGATGTTATGGGTGGGTGTACATATGAGTAAAGGAAATCTGTTAAGGAACTCAATTCTATCTAATTTCATCCTATCTCATTCTATCCTTTTATCCTATCATGTTATCCTATCCTCCCCTAAACCAGTACTTATTTTCAGTGTACCCTATTAGGTTCTGGATTTACCAAGAAAACAAACAAACAAAAAATATCCTGTCCTTAAGAAGCTTACATTTTATTGGCAGGAAACAATATATACAAAGATGTATAAGTGTTCCCATTCTCTCTCTCTCTCTCTCTCTCTCTCTCTCTCTCTCTCTCTCTCTCTCTCTCTCTCTCTCTCTTTTTCTCTCTCTCTCTCTCTCTCCTCCCTTCCCCCTCTCCCTCTCTCCCTCTCCTTCCCTCCCTCCCTCCTCCCTCCCTCCTCCCTCTTTTTCTCTTCCCCTATTTGTATGTATGTATGTATGTATGTGTGCGTGTATAATATATATGAGATGTGTGTATGGGGGGGGAAACTAGAGGGGAAATCAGGAAAGATCATTTGTAGAAGGTGACATTTGAACTGAGCCTTTACAATCTTCCAAAATGAATGTTATTGGGGCAGCTAGGTGGTGCAGTGGATAAAGCACGGGTCCTGGATTCAGGACTACCTGAGTTCAAATCCTGCCTCAGACACTTGACACTTAACTAGCTGTGTGACCCTGGGCAAGTCACTTAACCCTCATTGCCCGGAAAAAAAAAAAAAAGAAAAAGAAAAAGAAACAAAATGAATGTTATTGAGTTCTCTTTGGGCATGGAAAGATGTCCTCTACAGTTTCTCCTGGTATCTCTAAAGGAGAAGGGGGGCTCAGAACAACATTTGGACTAATGAAGAGACTGTTAGAGCTAAAGGGACAACAAGTTTAGAATCTGTGACTTTTACTATTTTCTCAGTGAAAAGAAGTCTGTAATGTTACCTCAGCAACAAGTCCTCTCGGAACCAAAGCTCCACAACTAATTGTTGTGTCCACTAGTAATGGAAATGCCTTGAGGGCAGGATCATCTCACTTGTGTATTTTTATTCCTATCTCCCAGCACAGTACCTGGCACACAATAAGCACTTAATAAATGATTCTTTCTGATCTCTAAAGTTCGAGGCCCTATGAACTATACCTATATGGCACTTGAAGAGATAAAGGGAAGTGTCTGCAGCAGATGAAGGATAATTCAGAGCAATCAGACAACATATGATGCTTCTCATCTCTTGGCTGCTGCATCGATACGTACTCCACAGCCCTCTGTGTGATTTAGGGGAGCAGAAGGGGAAGCAAAATCTTGAAGAAAATAGTTTGGCAAAGATTTAATCACTAAAGCTTCTGCCTTCTTTCCAAGTATTCCCTCCCTAGAGATGTAGCCACTCATCTGTATGACACCCTTTGTGTGCATTTGGGGGAATAGAGATGGGAAAAAGGGGATAGTGAAAGTAAATGATTAGATTAAAAGGAATAAATACCACTGCTTGGGTTGTTACAGGACCATGTAATAATGGATAGTTCTGCATTTTTAAAATATTCCTGATTTTTATTATAAATAGTAACATTTTCAATAAAAGAAATCACAGATCTTATGAAAAAATTGGTACCATAAGAGGCCTCCTACTTGAAAATTATTTTCTTGGGTGTATTCAGTCAAGTAGTGTTTATTAAGTGCCTACTATGTGCCGGGTACAATGCTAAGCATTGGTGGTTTAAAGAAAGGCCAAACAAAAAAACAGCCCCTGCTATCAAGAAGCTCACAGTCACTTTTACTTGATATTCAATTTGACTTTATTTTCAGGTCTGAATTCTCACCCTCTGATATCACTTCCCCTTCCTACCTCCTACTTTCCCTCCATTGAGAAATAGAGAAAACCAAAATCTATTACAAACATTTATAGTCAAACAAACTAATTCCCACATTGGCTGTTTTCAAAACAAACAAAAACCAAATAAACCTTAATCTGTACTTTGAATCCAATACCATTATATATGGAAGTGGATAGTACGTTTCATCATTAATCTAGAATTCCAATTGGTCATTGTGTTAAACAGATTTCCAAAGTCGTTCCAAGCTGTTTGTCATTACAATATTATTCTTTTTTGATCATTTTATTTTACAGTAGGTCATAAAAGTTTCCTATTTTTCTCTGAAACCATTCCCTTCATCATTTCTTTTAGCACAGAGTAGTATTCCACATCATTCATATTGCATAACTTGTTTCTCTATTCCCCAATTGACACTCTACATTTTCCCCTTATTTGTCACCACAAAAAGAGGTGCTATAAATATGTTTGTATTTTTGTGTCATTTCCTTCTTTCTTTGATAGCTTTGGTGTATGCACCTACTTGCAGTATCATTGGGTCAAGTGGTAAGCAAAGTATAGTAGCTTTTGGAGCATAGTTTCAAATTTCTTTCTAGATTACCTGGAACAGTTCATAACTCCACTAACAGTACATTAACGTACCTATTCTCTCACAGACTATCCACGGTTTATCATTCTTCTTCTTTTGTCAACCTTGCCCAGTTGATGGGTGTGAGCTGTAACCTCAAAATTGTTTTATTTTGAATTTCTCCAATTATTAGTGATTTAGAGAATTTCTTTTTATAAGACTATTGAGGGGCAGCTAGGTGGCGCAATGGATAGAGCACCAGCCCTGGATTCAGGAGGACCTGAGTTCAAATCCGGCCTCAGACACTTAACACTTAACTAGCTGTGTAACCCTAGGCAAGTCACTTAACCCCAATTGCCTCACCAAAAAAAAAAAAAAAAAAAAGATAAGACTATTGATAGCTTAGATTTCTTCCTGTGAAAACCATTCATTCATATCTTTTGACAATTAACAATTCAGAAATAGATAAGGACACAATCTAATAAGGGATATAACATGAAACAGCTATGAAAAAACACAGTATGGGGGATACTCAGTTAAAATGCTTGGAGTCTTGAGACGGAGTATCATTTGTGAGGAAGAGCAAAGAGGCCAGTATGACAGGATTACAGAACAGATGGAAGGGTGTAAGGTGTAAGAAGACTTCAAAGGTAGGAAGAGGCCAGCTCATGAAAAGATTTTAAAAGGCAAACAGAGGGTTTTATATTTAATCCTGGAGTTAATAGGTAGTTACTTCAATTTATTGAATAGAAGAGTGATATGGTCAGACCTACATTTTATGAACATCAATTTAACAGCTGAGTGAAAGATGAATTGGAGTAGGGAAAGACGAGACAGAGAAAACAGCCCACAGACTATTGCAGTAGTCCAAGTGTGGAATGATGGTGGTATGGAAAAGATAGCAATGTTAGAGAGAAGGGGGGACATTAAAGATATTGTAATGGTAGATTCAACAGGACTTGGCAACTGATTGAGTATACTGGGCAAGAGAGATGGAGGAGGAGAGAGAGGATGATATCTAAGTTCTAAATCTGGATGCCTAAGGGCATGGTGGTATCCTCATAAGAAATAGGTAATTTAGAATGATAGGGGATTTGAGGATTTGAATTTAAGATGTTTACAGGGCATCCAGTTTGAGATATCTGATAGGTAACTTTGAAATGACCTGAACTGAATAGAAAATTTGATTTTCAAATACAAGACCCTAGAGAAGCATAAAAAAGTAAAGAGGAAAAAGAAATGATGAGCGACATTAAAAAGACAAACTGTTTACATTCCTACATGGGAAGATAATACTTCTAACTCATAAGATCTTTCTCAGTATGAGGGCAGGTGAAAGGAACATATTTAGACAGAGGGCACAGGTGTGAATTGAATATGAAGGGATGATATCTGTAAAGCATTTATTTTTTTTTTGTTTATCCTTGTTTTTGTGGGGCAGGTAGGGTGGGGTGGCTTATGTTTCGGGCTGGATGTGGACTCGGGGCTGGATGTAGGCTTGGGGCCTCCTGAGTCCAGGGCTGGTGCTTTGTCCACTGTGTCACCTAGCTGGCCCATGATGACATCTTCAAAATAAAGTTAAGGGGTGAGAGGAATGCACTGAAAGAAAGGGAAAGGGAGAGGTGGATTGAGGAAAAGTAGTTCACATAAAAGAAACAAGGAAAAACTTATGGAGTAGAGGGGAAGATGGGGAAGGAGGGATGTGGATGGAGGGAAGAAGAAAATTTAGAACACAAAGTGAAAACTAATGATGAGCAGGAGGAGTTCAGAGAAACCTGGAAGGACTTACATGAACTGATGCTGACTGAGAGGAACAGAACCAGGAGAACATTGTATACAGTAACAGCAACATTGTGAGATGATCAATGCTGATAGACTTGGCTCCTTTTAGCAATGCAATGGTCTAAAGCAATTTCAAAGAACTTCATATTAGAAAACGTTGTCAACATCCGGAAAAAAAGAACTGTGCTTTATGAATGCAGATTGAAACATATAGTTTCTGCTTTGGGGCTGTTTTTTCCTTCTTTTTTTGAGGTTTTCCCTTGTGCACTGACTCTTCTTTCACAATATGACTAATGCAGAAATATGTTTAATGTGATTGCACATATATAACCTGTATTAGATTGCTTTCTGTCTTGGGTGGGGAGGGAAGGATGGAAGGGTGGGAGAAAAATTTGGAACTAAAATTCCTATGAAAACAAATGTTAAAAACCATCCTTATATGTAACTGGAAAATAATAAAATACTGAACAAGAAAAAAAAAGTGATTAAGAACATTTTTATATGTGACTATAGATAGCTTTGATTTCTTATTCTGAAAACTACCTGTTCATATCTTTTGACCATATATCAATTGGTGAATGATTCATATTTTTTTATAAGTTTGACTCAGTTCTCTATATATTCGAGAAATGAGGTTTTTATCAAAGAAACTAACTGTAAAGTTTTCCCCAGTTTCCTGCTTTTCTTCTAACTTGACTGCCTTGGTTTTCTATGTGCAAAAACTTTTTTAAAGTTCACATGATAAAAATTATTCATTTTACTTTCCATGAGTCTTTCTTTCTTGTTTAGTTAAAAATTTTTCTGTTATCTATAGATCTAACAATTAATTTTTTCCATGCTCCCCTAATTTGCTTATGATATCATCCTTTATGTCTATATTATGCATCCACTTTGACCTTTGGTATACAATGCGACATGTTGATTTATACATAGCTTCTGCCAAATTGCTTTCCAGTTTTCCCAGCAATTTTGGTCAAATGGTGAGTTCTTGTCCTAAAAGTTTGGAGTTTTGTGTTTATCAAACCCTAGATAACTATGGTTATTTACTACTATTTATTGTGTACTTAATCTATTCCACTGATCCACCATTCAATTTTTTAATCAGTAGCAGGTTATTTTGATGGTTACCAATTGTAATAAAGTTTGATATCTAATACTGCTAGGCCACCTTACTTGATATTTTTTTTTCTTTTTCATTGATTCCCTTGATATTCTTGACTGTTCTTCCAGATGAATTTTGTTATTATTTTTCTAGCTTTACAAAATAATTTTTGGTAGTTTGATATGGCACTGCATAAGTAAATTAATTTAGGTAGAATTATCATTTTTATTTTATTGGCCAGACTAACTATGGGAAATTAATTTTTGTCCAATCGTTTAGATTGATATTTGTGTGAAAAGTGTTTGTACTTGTGTTCACATAGTTCCTAGGTTTATCTTGGCAGGTAGACTCCTATTTTAAATTGTTTGCTATTATTTTAAGTGGATTTTCTCTACCTCTTTCTGCTGAATTTTTTGACAATATAGAGAAATGTTAACATTTTATGTGGGTTTATGTTATATCTT
The DNA here is from genome assembly GCF_019393635.1 of Dromiciops gliroides. Taxonomy (NCBI): domain Eukaryota; kingdom Metazoa; phylum Chordata; class Mammalia; order Microbiotheria; family Microbiotheriidae; genus Dromiciops; species Dromiciops gliroides. The sequence continues at coordinate 313,474,615 of NC_057863.1, read as the reverse complement.
GCAACTTTGTTTTAACTAGTTTTTCAGTTGATTCTCTAAGTATACCCTCAAATTATTTGTAAAGAATGATAGTTTTCGGTGCAACTTGGTGGGACAGTGGATAAAGCACTGGTCCTGGATTCAGGAAGACCTGACTTCAAATCTGGCCTGAGACACTTGACACTTACTGGCTGGGTGACCTTAGGCATGTCATTTAACCCTCACTGCCCCACAAAATTTTTTTTTAAAGAGAATGATAGTTTAGTTTCCTTGTAGCCTATTCTAATTCCTTCAATTTCTTTTCCTTCTCTTATTGTTATAGCTCTACTAAAGTACTAAACACTAGTGGTGACTTGCTTCACCCCATATCTCATTGGAAAGTCTAATAGAATGGTTTCTTGGGAGAAAAAGGTGAGTACCTTTAAAGAAAGATGGAGGGGACAAAAGAAAAACAAAAATATTTTACCTGGACAGTCTTGGAACCAATAAATCTGTGATAAGGTTCAGATATTTTGGAGCATTTCACACTTACCCAGAACTACCTTAGCTTCCATTTTAAAATCAGCAGGTGAAAAAAGAAAAGATTGTACTTTGTAGGGCAGAGGGTAGTTTATGACGTTTGTCCCTTGATGGATTACCTACTCTCCAGTACAGCATCTGAGAGAGACTGCAAGGTTACCAGGAGCATATGTACAAAGGGAGCATTCACATTTCCTGAATTTTGCCTGGGTCCTGCCGTTTTGATACATGACTGTGCTATACAAGGCCAATCAATTCAGTAGGAGGCTCCATGCTGAGTGGAATATGCAATTTGTGTGATTAGAGTTATCATTATTACATCAAGCTGAACAACATTTTCAGCTTTGTGAACTACAGAGGGAAAGGACCAGGAGGAGATTGGATTCAGTCTGGGGGGAAAAAATCATTTTTACAAAGAGTAAGAAGCCCCTCCTTTTCCCTCCTATGCACAAACTAATCTGTTGGCAGTGAGGAGGAAGGGTGGAGAAACTGATGAATAGAATAGGAATCATTGACTTTGAGAATACTGCATCTATTACTGGAAAATCGTTTGCATCCTGACAAAAAAAAATTATCACTTTATCTGCATACTACTGAATCATTATCAGGATTAAAATTTCACATAGGTTCTACCCAATTGGATTTTATAGTCAGTATCATCTCTTTGTCTCTCTCCTCCATTTCACTCCCAAACTGCACCTATTTTTAGGGTTAATATAATCTAAGGCAAAAGTCATCATGACAGAGTGGGTAGAAGACCAACATTAGAGTCAGGAAAATCTAGATTCAGTTGCTGTCTCTGATGCATATTTTGTGATCCTGTACAAGTCCCTAACCCTAACCCTAACCTCTCAGTGGCACTGGGCAACTATATCTCTCCCTTTGTTTTCCAGCTAACCCCCAACTCCCTCTTTTTCTTTCTTGAAAAATTTTAGCGGCATATTTTTCCATCACATACTTTGACAGATTACTCTGATTTTGTGGAAGGTCTCTTGTTACCAAATAAAGCAATTAAGCAAAAACTAATGATTCAGTGACCTCGTCTAAAAGTGTATGCAACATACCACATCTGTAACACCCCCCCAACTCTCTATTTTTTAAAAATCAATTTTCCTCTCCCTCCCACCCTCCTACCTCATTGAAAAAATAAGAAAGGAAAAGATTTCTTATAACAAATATGGATAACCAAACAAAACCAATTCCTCAATGAGTATACACAAAATTATATGTGTCTTATTTTGTAACATATCCATCACCTCTTTGTCACAAAAGTGAATATAGAATGTTTCATCATCAGACCTCTGTAATCATAGCTGGTCATGCATTTCATCTTATAACTATTTCTTTAACATAGTTGTCATATAATTAATTCTTCTGGTTCTGCTCATTTCATTCTTCTTTAGTTTATCCAAGTTTCGGAGACTTTATATAGTCTCTAAGACTATTACTTATGGATGAGTTGCTGGCTTATTACATCTATATAGGGAGTTTCAACACTGCATATACTCTACCCTGTTTAAATCAAAGTTCTGGATGTGCCTCCTTTCCCCTTAAAAAAAATCTTAAAAACAGGTATTATGCATTGGAAAAGTTTTGAGGCATTAGGTGAAATTGGGGCTATTTTTTCCCCATGATCTTGGGCAGTGGTAGAAATCCTTAGTGGACAAGTATATAAGATCATCTTTGTTGAAAGTAAAGTGGGGCCCCCAGTTTGTCATGAGCAGTGAGTGCCTTGTCCCAGTTCATAGCTAATTCAGATTAAACTCAGGCTGATGAGGGATCATTGTCATTCACACTCTTTGTGGATGTTCTGGGCCAAAGCCCAGAAAATTCTTGTTCCTAGGACAAATTCAGTCAAAGATGTTGGAGGGAGAGGGTGTGATGGTGGAACAAGGGGATGGAGTAGACCTCTGCAGGACTAGGCCCCTTGGGAAGTATGAGGAAAGTGCTTGTACTCTCTGGAAGAATAAGACTATGGAGGGTTATAATGCAATGCACAGGATGGTGCTTACTGTCAACAGGAAGTATTCTTCCTCATTTCCTATTCCTCTCCCCCACCAAGTAGGTCAGGGGAGGGGTTATTAATTATGAGTCAGCTTCTAGGTAGTGAGGTCAACATCATAGCAAAGTAGCAATGGTTTCTTTACTCTAGTTCTGTGTACTGGGACTGATTGCATATTTTTACCTTTGGCTTTGAAAATAGTTGATATTTGTAAAGTATGGAGAAAAACAGCGTGGCATAGTGCATATGAGAGCTGCATCAGTACAAGCTGTGTTCAGATCCTCCCCTGGACGCGTCACTTCATCTCCTTCTCACAGGTCTATTCATTGGATTCCTAAAATGATGAGCCTTAGCATAGATGACCTATCTTACTAAACCTATTAGCTCCACTCCATTTCCTCCCAAGCTTGGGGGCACCATTATCCTGACCACTGGCAAAAACCTATTTTGCTACTTCCAAGGCAACCCCACTAAAATATAAAGCAAGTTGATTATATGAGAAATCAAGTTGGTTTTTTTGTGTGTGTGTGTGGCAGTGAAATTTGGAACTCTGAGGTTACTTTATATCCTGAGAGGCTAGGAACCAATCATACTTTACTTTGAAACTCTTTTGCAGAACATTCCACTGAAGGTAGTAAATGGCCTGTGGCCACTGGGTATCCAGACTACTCTACAGCTTTGTATTCATTGAGTTATTTCATGAATGGGTGGGTTTTATTTCACAAGGCCTGACTTGAGAACTGTAGTAGATGGAATTATACACTTGAAAATAAATGTAAGAATTAGCAAAGTAGGTCAATACAACTTAAGGCCAATTTGTTTTGATGACCTTAAAGGGACTTCAAAATGCCTATATTAGAACTAAATCTCATCAAATTGGAAGTCTACTACCAAAATGTTCAGATGGGGTACATTGAACTGTGTATTGAGTCTTTCAAAATTTTGTTGAAATAAAGCAAATTATTGGTGGTCATTGTAGTTACAATTAAGCAGAGGAAGTGAATGGGATGAAGAACAGCAAAGGCAATATTGAATGGAAGCAAAAGTTCTGCTTCAGTGGCACCTGAAAGGGTCAATACTATTTTCCTTTATGCAGGGACTATATTTGAATGTATATGTTTTAATAAAATTGGACTCATCTCCCAAAACCTTGTATAAGCAGTTTAAGGTTTCACAACTTGTGTAGCCATATTCCTTAGAGATTTATTTTTGCTATCAAGTCTTAGGGTTGCTTTGGCTAAAACAGAAAAAGGTTTTCATAGTGAAGACAAACTACAATGTGCATGAGTTCCTACATAATGTCATTTCAAAAAATCAAGTTAAAACAATAGCTCTTCAAAATACAATGAACAGCTAAATGTTGCATAATGGCTAAGATTTCCATAAAGCATCATTGATAAGGACATGAAAATAAGTTCATTATATAGACCTGGACAATCAAAAAGGATTCATTGAAAGGTTTCATTCTTTGTGTTCCTTTTGTCAGCTTCTTTAGAAATAACATTACCATTCATCAGGTTGGTATTCCTCTTAGTGGTCCAGGAATTTTAGGTGTCCTTGGCCCTTCAGTGTACCCTTTGTCCTAGAAGCACTCTCATGCTATAAGTGATAAAACTCCCCAAACACTGCTACCCAGAGCAAATGAGACAAAAGCCAATAGATCTATGCTGAAATGAAGTCTTTATTATATCCTACAAGTTGAAAAGGCATTATGGAATAATGACAAAAATTAATCCCTCAATTTGATTTCCATTATTTAGTATGGAATTCATCCCTATCACAAAGATGTTTAGAAAGTCAGAGTATTAGCATTTAAATGATTTACATTAAAGTCTATTGTTGGATATTTAGGATCAAGATTGAATTTTCTTCTAACAGAATGGGTGGGGGGAAGCATATAGAGGAAACAGAGCTTATATTACATAACTGGAATTGTTGAGTCTAGTCTCTGTAGGACACAGCACTTCTAGCATGCAGGGGTCAAGCAGGTCAGCAAGTCAATGCTGAGAGATGGAGCTTAACCTCCAGCAAAATTTCTATCTAATTTTAAATCTTTCACAACAACATTAAAAAGAGAAATGAACACAGAAAGGCGAGAAAGGGAGATACAGTGGAGGTAGATTGTTTATGTGGGTTTCCCTTCTTTCTTCTTTTTATCCATTTCTTTGATCTCCACAGACTTGAGGAATTATTGACATCCATTTCATTTGTCTTTCCCTGAGCTTAAAATTGAGGTGATGGGATGGAATATTACCTGTGCACTCCGGAACATCTGTGAGTGACATGTGATAGTTGCCAGGGAAACTAGATTTCAATTCTATAGACCCTCAAAAGGTACTTTACATTGGAGAGAGGAAGCTCAGTTAAGGTTGAAGTAGCTAGTTAAAGGTCATGTTGATCCTGTGCAGAATAAGTGGAGAGGCCTTTCTGAGTGGACAGAAAGTCCTTAGATTTGAGAGGAAGGTTTCAAAAGAGGGAGTTTGTGGCCCCTATTTCATTGGACCTTCTAAAATAGACTTCAGAGGAAAAACATATCACCACAATTTGGGGAAAATACCAAGAGATAAGTAAGGAGTTCTTTGAACCTATACAATAGTGGGTATAAAAGTAGAAACAGTAATAGATAAGCTATTTTCTTTATCAGTGTTTTGTTGATAGATCATTTAAAGCTAAAGATTAGTAAATCTGAGAACCATTGGTTTACACTTTCCTGTATATTGAATTCCTTATTTATCAGTCTGTAGAGTTAGTGATTGCCAGTAAATTCATTTAATTAATTTATAGACGGGGCAACTAGGTGGCGCAGTGGATAGAGCACCAGCCCTGGATTCAGGAGGACCTGAGTTCAAGTCTGGCCTTAGACACTTAACACTTACTATCTGTGTGACCCTGGGCAAGTCACTTAACCCCAATTGCCTCACCAAAAAAAAAAAAAATTATAGACTTAAGTATTATCATAAAGAATTTGGTTAATATGTTCTTGGTTTTCTTTCCACTTCCCTTCAGATTCTTAACAATGACTGTTATACTTACTTTTTTAGCTGGGAACTCTTGACTGAACAACAAACTACATATAGAATAGTTTTAGAAATTTATTTAAGGGGTCAGCTAGGTTGCACAGTGGATAGAGCATTGGCCCTGGATTCAGGAGGACCTGAGTTCAAATCCGACCTCAGATACTTAACAATTACTAGCTGTGTGACCCTAGGCAAGTCACTTAACCCCAATTGCCTCACCAAAAAACAAAAAGAAAGAAACAAAAAAATTTATTTAAGGCTACATTTTATAATTTCTTTTTACTCAGTTCATACAATCTGGTAGTTGTTGTTTAGGAGTATGGCTTGGAACTCATCAAGCACTATAACCTTGTGACACCCTGGTGACTTTGTGACTCTTGTTTCCAAGATGCCTAGGGTTCAGGCAATGGAAGCTAAATATATTCCAGATCTCATGCCTTCTGCCCTCTTTAATAGGACCCTGGGGCCTTACTGCTCCGCAAATGAAGCATTTCAGGATATTTTCTCCTGGGGGCAGCAAGACAAGGGAGTAAGGCAAGGATCAATGGACTGGGGGACAGCTAAGTGGCACCTTGGATAAAGCACTGGCCCTGGATTCAGGAGGACCTGAGTTCAAATCCGGCCTCAGACACTTGACACTTACTAGCTGTGTGACCCTGGGCAAGTCACTCAATCCTCATTGCCCAGCCAAAAAACAACAACAACAACAACAACAAAAAGGATTAATGGACTGGAGGGAAAGGAGAGGATAGGTAAGGGGAGATGGAAAGAAAAGATAAGAGAAATGTAATGAAAGATGAAGAAAAATGGGGAGTAGATAGATTGAGATAACAAAGATGAAGAGTAGAGAAGATGAAGACAAGACATGATTTTGTTTAAATGTGGAACTCTCAGATAAGGAAATTTGCCTGACAGCCTTAGCCTCTAACAATCCAGGTAAGCAACATATCTATAAGTTATACCTTTAGAGAGTTGCTTTGAACAATCGTGTCATATTAGAGTAGAAATGGGGGTCACTAAAGTATAAAAAAAAGGATCCTGTGAGCATTTTTGACTTAGAAAACCATATATTACACTTTTATTTATCTTTTAGTTTTAGTTAAATATATCCCAATTATTTATACATATATATATACATATATATGCATATATGTATATATGTGTATATATATGTGTGTGTGTGTGTGTGTGTGTGTGTGTGTATATTTGGGTGGGGCAATGAGGGTTAAGTGACTTGCCCCAGGGCACAAAGCTAGTAAGTGTCAAGTGTCTGAGCCTGGATTTGAACTCAGGTACTTCTGAATCCAAGGCCAATGCTTTATCCACTGTGCCACCCAGCTGCCCCCTTCCCAATTATATTTTATCCCTATGATAGTATGGTTGACACTTCTGGCCTAAAATATTGAAGGGTTAAATTACTCACACAGTTCTCATAGCCATTATGTATCAGTTGCAGGATCTGAACCCACATATTCTTGGCTTCAAGTCCATCTATCTAGCCACTATGCCAGGTTTTATTTAAAAAGATTCAAGGATTTAAATATCATATAGAAACTATAATAGTTTCCTTCTTCAGGTAAGAATGGGCAGCAAAGATATGAGGGAATTATAGTCAACAACAACAAACAGAGTTAGAAGCAGGGAGGATCAACTCAGGACACTGAAAGAACAGGAGAAACAAGGAAGAGAAGAAAAAAACAGCCTCAAAAATGACTGCTTGTGGCCACAGGTTTCTAGTTCTTTTTAAATGGGCTACCCTCTTCTGTCCTAAATAACTTACTGACGTAAAGAAAGGCTGATGGCAGCACATATTTGTGTGTCTATCTTGATCTTGTTAACAGTCTTTCTCAACACTCACTTTGTTATGGTCTGGCTTTTGCTTCGAGGAGCCAGGCAGAACAGATAATATTGCATTTAATAAAAACATATGAAGACCCCAAACCCACAAAAACTCATAACTGCAAACAAAAGAAATTAAAAATAGCCCAAGGTAGCACTCCATATAATCTCTTTAGTATAAACTGTTTGGACAGGAAGGTGGGAATATGTATAGCTCTATTTTTTTCTTCTTTCCAATATGCTAACAGAACAGAACATAATTTTTAAAACAACTTCATAAATTCATTTCCCCAGAGCACCATAACATCAAGAAGTATTGCATATGGGCACCAACTGGTTCCTAAGTTACTAAATCTGGAATGATCCAATGAAGTTAATGACACAGAGTTGGCTAAGTTGAGGCTTTCAGTAGCATATACAAAAAAGCCAGTAGAAACACACATGCCCCAAATAGCTATCTTTTAAACAGACGATCATTTTTCTTTTTAAATAATGAACTCAGAGAGATTTCTAAAGCATTCTATTTGGGAGGGACTGAAAATGGCAAAGGCACATAAAGCAGCTTAGATAGAGAGGAATTAGCTTCTGGTCCCGGTATTTACCCAGTTCTCTGCCTTTAGTTTCCTAATTCTTTAAAAGAACACCATCAGATTAGTCTGAGGCACATGCCACATAACGACGCCCATCTGTCAGCTGTGGACAAGGTCTGCATATATGCCCTGGCAGCTCTTCCCATTTTCCGTAAGGATTATGTTTTTCTTATTCCACTTCCCATGCTGCTGACCATGAGGTGTTGCTGTTGACTTATTTTCATTTTCCTTTGGGAGTTTGGGAGAAAGCTGTTGAGCAAGTAAAAGAAGAGTTATGAGGAATCCCCTCCCCATCTCCTACAGAGGATGTTCTATTTAGGAAAGGATTCCAAATTTCTACTTTTTCTTCTTCTCTTGTGATAAAAATTTTGATTTTGGGGGTGTTTGGATTTGGGGAGGATGTATTCCCATGAAAATCCAGGAAGTGTTGTTGGCAAATATTATATCCCCTGAATTTCATTGGAGCTGCCAGTCACTGTCTCCAAATAGATAATCATCAGGGCAATGTAGAAAACAATCCTTACTTAGACACCCTAAAGTGAGTGCCAGGTTCTTGGATCTCAACCTGGGTCCCTGGAACTGAATCTATGCACCTGGGTTAGCAGTGGTCAGGGATTAGTCCTTTCCTATGCATGCCAAAGATGATGGTGTGATTCATTCCACATGTCTTCCAGGCCTGCCTAATTGTACTAGGACATCACAGAAGAGTGACACTTGTAACAAACCTCTCAAATTGCATCTATCTCAAGCATGTTTAACCAACAGCTCTAGTCAAGCTTTCTTAAAAATGGAATGCTAAGGTTTCAGCAACAAAATCCTGAAATAAATTCTAATGGGAAGGAAAAAGGAAGCTGTCTAAAGACACCAATGTGAATATACAGGGAACACACTGACTGATTTAGTTTAAATGTAGCCTGTGGTTCCCTCAACATGATTGTAAAAGCTTCATCCAGGATCAGGGTTCTTAAAGGTTTCATTATCTATTTACATTCATAGCTCCAAGCCCTCATTTCCACTAAATCTTAACAAAGACAAATGACCTATGAATTCAAAGCAAAATGCATTTATTTAATTAGGATGTGAGGTAAATAGCAAAGAATTGAACTAGGTAGAAGCTAAGTTGTCATCTATTCAGTTTGCTCTGCCTCCGAGGGAGATGTAGCATTCTCAATACAGTGGAAGAAGGACACATACCCTTTAACTTACAGCAGGGAACTTGAGTGTAAGCAGTGCCTATTGGGCTACTTCCTTTTCATCTTGATGCTACAGCTAGTGTCAACTCCAGCATTTGACAAAGTCTCTAATGCGATCATTGTGAACAGGATGGAGATAAACAGGCTAGGGGGCAGCTAGGTGGCAGCTAGGTGGTGCAATGGATAGAGAACAGGACCTGGAGTCAGGAGGACCCGAGTTCAAATCTGGCCTCAGACACTTGACAATTACTACCTGTGTGACCCTGGGCAAGTCACTTAATCCTCATTGCCCTGCAAAAAAAAAAAAGATATATGGACTAGAGGAGAGGTGTCATACATGTAGCTTATGACCATATGTAGTCTATAAAACTCCCAAGTGTGACTCAAACCAGATTAAAATGTATTGGGGATATATTAACAAAATGAATAAAAAATACAACAAAATATAGATAACATTATGTTTTAAAAGTAAGTCAATATTCTGCCCACAGAGATCATTATGAACAGCTTCAGTGGTCCCCATTTATATTTGTGTTTAACATTGCTAGTATAGAGAAAAGCAAAATTATATGGATTTGGAACTCATTGAATGAAAGGATACAAAGAGTAGTAACTAATGGTTCCATGTCAACTTGGAAAGAGTCTTTTTCAGAGTGCCCCAGGGATCTCTGCTTGTTTCTTTCCATTTAATATTTTTTATCAATACATGAATGAAGGCATAAAAGGCAAGCTTGTAAAAATTTTAGGTGAGATACTACATTTGGAGGGAGAGATAACACCGAGCCAGGATGCTCAATTTTGTTTACATGGAAAATTGGGCCACTTAATAATAATAACAACTGGCATTTCTATATCATTTTAAGGATTACAAAGTGCTCTACATATATTTTATCATTTGATTCTCACAATTCTATGAGGTAGGTGTTCTTATTAGCTCCATTTTTACAGATGAGGAAACTGAGTCTGAGAGAGGTTGGGTCCTGTCACACAGCTAGTGTCTGAGGCTGGAATTGAGCTCAGGTTTTTGTGACTCCAAGCTCACCCATGGTGCCACCTAGCTGGTGGTTCTAAGAAGATGAAATAGAACAATCGGCTTCACAGAGGATGATGGAAACTCGTTTGGATGGCAATTTATCACCAAAAGATGTAGAGAAGAGGTGGCTTTACCTTCAATCTCAATATCAGTCAACAAAAGAAAATACAATCTTAGGCTGTTTTTAAATGAAGAAGTGAAAATGCAGTTATTAAGGGTTAACTATGTGTGAAACCCTCTGCTAAGACCTCTAGATCTAAATAGAAAAGTAAGAGTCTCTGATCTCAAGATCTCATATTCTAATAGGAGGAACACATAGTTTAGAGCATAAGGGAAGAAGGGATGATATACAATCTGCTTGAAAAGATATGTTGGAAGAAACCAGTGGAGGATGTTAAGAGCCAAACAAAGGTACTTGAATTTTATTATAAAGATAAGAGGAAGCCACTGGAGCTTCTTGAATAGAGGAATGAATGGTCAGCTCTGTGCTTTAGGAATATTGACAGCTGTATAAAAGCAGTTTTGAAAAAGACAAGGCAGGAGGGCCAATCTGGAGGCTATTAAATATTCTTAGGGATAAATGATGAGAGAATTATCTTTGGACTGGGAAATCCAAAAAAGGCAGGGAGATTACCCCAAATAAATACAGAGATAATAAGATAGCACCGAACTGTCCTTGAATTAGAGGTAATAGTTCCACTCTACACAGATTGTCAAACCACATATGGAGAATTCTACGTGATTCTGGGTGCCACGTTTTTAGAAAAGACATCAATACACTGGAGAGTGTCCTAAGGAGGTCAACAAAAAGCATATCATGTCATATGAGGATTAGTTGAAAGAATTGTGAGTGTTTAGCCTAGAAAAGTGAAGAATTATGAAGGATCCAATGGCCCAACTTAAAGAATAGAAAGGCTATCTTGTGCTGACTGGGCCCTGAAGGAAAAACTAGGAACAATCAGTGGACATTTCAGATTGAAAGAATTTGGATCTATGTAAGAAAATTTCCCTACCAATTAGAACTACACCAAAGTGTTATGTGCTGCTGTTGAAGGTAGTAGATTCATTTCCTTGCTAGAGATGTTTGTTCATTTGTTTGTTTGTTTTATTTATTTACCTATTTATCTGTTTACTTTATTTATCTATTCATTCATTCAACTATTTATTTATTTGTACATTCATTCATTCATTCATTTGTTTATTTATTGGAGGCAATGAGGGTTAAATGGCTTGCCCAGGGTCACATAGCTAGTAAGTTCTGATCTTTTTAAGTGTAGTAACATTTTTATGTATAGTTTCGGGTTCCAATTTTTATCTCTCCTTCCCTCTGTCCCCTCCCCCTCACTGAGGCAGCAAGCAAATACATGTATGATTGTGTAAAACATTACCATATTTGTCATTTTGTACAAGAAAACTTGATAATGTGTAATTTAAAATTCTAAATGTGGGTTCTAATCTGTCTCCCCCCACCAGTTTTTAGGGGAAACTGACTAAAATCACTGATAAATGAATTTAGAATTTTTTAAGGGTTTATTGAAAGATAGTAAAAGAAAGAAAAAGATTGAGAAGAGATTTCTTATAACCTGGAAATCCTAGCCTTCCTAATCTCCCACTTCTGAAGTTCCCTGCCACCATGCCTCACAGCCAAAGAGGAATCACAGTCCCACCAGCGTTTGCATACTCCTTCGTGTCCTCCTCCCAGAAATGGGAGGCTCCTCAGGTTGATTGGCTGGTAGCCTTGATAGACCCAGGAGCAAACGTCACTTCCTGACGCCAAGGACCTTGATCGCATGGCTTGCCCTCAGAGGCCTTCTCATGGCGGAGCTTTTCTACAGTAAGTCTCCAGCAGGTGCCATCATTACAATCATTACAATAAAAAGGAAAAAAAATGAAAGAAAATGAAAAATAGCATGCTTCTTTCTGTTCCATAAATATCAGTTCTTTCTTTGGAGGTAGATAGTATATTTCATCAATAGTCCTTTGGGATTATCTTAGATCATTGTATTGTTGAGAATAGTCAAATCATTCACAGTTCTTCATCAAACAATACTGGTGTCTCTGCACAATGTTCTCTTGGTTCTGCTTACTTCACTATACATTAGTTCATACATGTCTTTCCAGGCCTTTCTGAAGTCATCCTGCTTGTGATTTCTTATAGCACAATAATATTCCATCACCATCATATACCAGTTTGTTTAGCCACTTCCCAATTGATGGGCCTTCCTTTGATTTTTAAGGTCAGATTTGAACTCAGGTCCTTCCAACTCCAGAACCAGTGTGGTAGATATTTTTAAAGCAAAGAATGGATAACCACTTTTTCTAGTCCTGCTTTCCTTAAAATTCTCCACTTTACCTTGTCTTTGGTTCAGCCAAATTGACCTTGTTGCTATGCCTTATGCACAATTTTTTCTCTCTTGTCTCTATACCTTTTCACTGGATATTTCCCATGACTAGAATGTATTCCTTTTCCACTTCTATCTCTTAGAATTACTAGTTACTGTCAAAGCTCAGCTTTTAGAATACATCTTTTATGAGACATTTTCTGGCCCCCCAGTTATTAATGCCTCCCCCACTAAATTACTTCATGTTTATTGTATTTATTTTTTTGCCTAATTGGATATGTGACATTTGTTTGCCCCCTAAAAAATGTAAGCCTTTTGAGGGCAGAAACTGTTTCACTTTTATCTTTGCATCCCCACAATGTAGTACAGCTCTGGCATGTAGCAGCACTTAATAGCTACTGGTTGGTTTGTTGATTGATGTTATAGTGGGGATTCTCAGGCACAGATGGGAGTTGATGGCTCCTGAGTTCACAACTGTGAAATTGTAGATGATAAAATTTCTGATTATAATGTTATATTGTCACTGTACGGGAGATAGAGCAGTCATAAAGCTCCCTTGCTCAATGGTCATTCCGAATTTTAATAGTCATCTAACTGGGAGCATGCAGAAGGTAAACATTTGTAGAGCACACCCTCATTGTATTTCCTTCTATGACTAAGTCAAAGCTGGACCTTGTTTTATACTAAGTGCCAAGGAGGCATGGATGGTTCTGTGAAGCCCCTCTCACAATATCCTCCCTCCCAAAGGTGGGTGGAGTAAAAGTGATGATCAGGAAGGTAAAAGCTAATGATTTCAATTGTTCCCACTCTCCATTGTTGCCCTATACTCTCTATTCCCACTTTCCTAGCTAACCAATTTCCCCTTTCAAACCCACCACTGGATCTGACACAGATACAGTGCTGAGACCTGACAGTAGAAGAATTTTGGCCCTTAACTCTTGGGACAATGCCTTTTCTGATCCGAGTTGCATATGCTTTATCTTCAGGGTTCATATTCAGGTGAACAGAAATGTTCTACAGAGTTAGTGGCATTTGAAAAATGGGTATTTAAATGATGATCTCTTCTAATCCATAACAGAGGTCACCACTGGCCCCTTCAGCTCTTTTCTCAGAGATTTCTCCTTAGAGGAAAGGACTAATAGAAGAGCAAAATAATAACAGTAATGGCATCATTATGCCTCCTTCTGCTCTTCTGAAGCCTGTAAGTATGAATTACTGGCTCATGCTTCTGGAGAGGTAGCTCTTTTGGGCAAAATTTTGGCTCATCCATGTCTCATGTGACAAGACACATCTATATGTCCAGACCAAAGGGTTAAGGTGATCTTTCCATTACATAGGACATTTGGAACCAGCCTGATGAATTTACTGGATGAGAGAGGTACCTTTATTGAAGTGTTTCTGGGGTGACTGTCCTTCTGATACTTAGGTAATCATACCAAATCACAGTAGTATAATAGGATGCCATATCAGACTGAATCAGACTTTAATGGAATCATTCCATTTATTTTGTCAGAAATTTGTATAAAAGCCTCTAGGCATTTTATAGAGCTTTAACATGGTCAAGGAGGTTAATGCATTATGGGTGTCTTTGGGCACTGGCAAGGAGTCCACCATTAGGGGGTAAGACAAAGGGTACTGGAAATTATGTGATGTGATTAGGTATGGAAATGTTCAAAACTTTTCAGTTACTAATTGGCATGAAAATCATGCCATCTTATTTTCTATATCAACCTTTTTCATTTGTTTTGGAAAGGTTGCATTGGGTTGAAGGAACTTTTCCTATGATGATGTGTGGAATAAAGAATTATGATGTCATTGTTATAAAGGATTTCTTAGATGAGAAAACGCCCTCCATTAAAGCAGGTCAGTACCTTCTCTACAACTTGTAGTTTTCAGAAAGCTACTTAGAACAATGAGAGGTTAAGTGACTTGCCCAGGATCACATAGCCAGTGTGTATAAGAGGCAGGATTTAAACCTAGGTCTTCTTGGCTCCCAGGTTGATTCTATCCACTAAGCCATGCTTCCTCTCCTTGTCCTTAGATTAGTTACTTAAAATAAGGTAAATAGTGAAGCCTTTAATCACTGAATGGGCATTGCCTCAGACTAACTGAAACCTGGGAAAGACCTTAGCTTAAAAGGGCCAACATCTCCTACTACATCCGAGGCCATTGCTAGTCCTTTTGACCTATGTCTTGCCACTAGACTCTAATGACTCTGGAGGAGAGAGTGAAGCTAATGACTTTGCCCAGCTCTGTCTCACTTAAATCCAATTCACTTGCATGTCAAGACATCACCTTCCTGATGTCATTGGTAGTCTTTGAGAATGAAGAATGAACAATGAAAATCATAACAATGACAACAAAACAAGGGAGCTAATGACTTGCTTAAATAGGAAGATTTACTTTATAATTGGAAGTATAATTTGAAAAATCACATCTTAATTTGTTTACCCAACAATTCAATTATTTTTATAAAGATTTGTGGTTACTATTATGGGCAAAACATTATGCTAGGTGCTGGTCATATAAAAGTTGAAAATGGCATAGTCTCTGGGAGTAAATGTGACAGACCCAAAAGGACTCAGGGCCAATTTGAGAAGGCAGACATCTCACTTTGTGAATCACTTTGAGAAATCAGAGAATATCCAGAGCAGGGTGGTCAAGATGGAGAAGGGCTTTGAGTTCATGACGTATGAGGCTCTGTTAAAGGGTCTGGAGAATTTTAGCTTCAAAAAAAGACTTAGATGGGAGCAGAGACAGAGAAGATATCTGTCTTAGAGTGACTGAAGGACTCTCTTGCAGAAGACTGACCTAAAAGTATCAAGTAGACATTTCAGAGAGTGACTTTATACTTGATCTAAGAAAAACTCCTAACAATGAGAGCAAATTAGAACAAAAGTGTAACAGTGAGAGTGGGACTCCCACAGGAGGTAGTTTGATCACACTTACTGAAAGTCTTTAAGCAAAAGCTGGATGACCATTTTTTGGTGAATACGGAAAGGGGATACTCGAATAAGGTATGGGTTGGATTAAATGGCCTGCAACGTCCCTTCTAAATCTAAAGCTTCTTGTCAATGATACTTGAACAGAATCCAGGTATATCTGTGGCACTGTATCTCTAGAACTATAAATGGCTATTGACTGACTGACCAGAATCCATGGTTTTCTATGTGGAACCTTTCCTGAAACTTCTAACTGCTGGTGTTTTCCTTCACAAATGACTGTGTGTTTATGTGTGTGTGTGTGTGTGTGTGTGTGTGTGTGTGTGTGTGTGTGTTTGGCTAGGTGACACAGTGCATAGAGTGCTGGGTCTGGAGTCAGGAAAACTTTTCTTCCTGAGTTCAAATCTAGCCTCAGACACATACCAGCTGTGTGACCCTGGGCAAACTAACTTAATCCTGTTTGCCTCAGTTTCCTCATCTTTAAAACAAGCTGGATGAGGAAATGGCAAACCACTCCAGTATCTTTGTCAAGAAAACCCCAATGGGGCATCCATTATGAATTAGCCTCCTTGGTCATGTTAATGCTCTATAAAACATAGAAGTGCATATTTATGTGTAGATGTAAATATTGATATATTTGTTTTAGAAATATAAATGTATTTCATACTTTTTGTTGTTGTTCCTTTTGTTTGTTTCTATGGAAGGTGAAGAAAATCCAAATACATTCAAAAGAAACTGATGATAAATTTTCATGATAGGATTGAATAGCCTGACAAATCCTACTCTTAACCCCAGAGATTTTAAGCTTCCTGTAGTCAAGAGCTGTTTTAGTTTTGTCTTTGTCTACCCACTCACTGCCTACCACAATGACTGGCACATAGTGCTTAACAAATGACTATTGAATGATTGAATGGGTGGATATGAGGAGAGAACCTGTTCTAAAGATCATAATGAGGAAGGGGAACAAGAGCTGTTAAGTACCTGGACATCATCACGCTGTTCTCATTTGATTCTCATAACAACCCTATAATGTGCTGTTGTTATCTCCATTTTACAAGTTGAAGTAATGGAGAAAGACAGAATTTCAGTGACTCATCCAGGGTTATACATCTGATAAGTGTCCAAGACCAGAATTGAATTCAAGTGTTCCTGAATCCAAACTAAGAATTCTATCCATTATGCTACCTGGAAGCGACCTTTGAAGAAATCCAGTCCCACCCCTAAAAATTTACAAATGAAGATACTCTAACTAGTTTGTTGGCACACTGGTAGTTTAAGTGGCAAAGGTACAATTTCAACCCAGGTCCTCTGCATCCTGATCCATCGCTCCTGTGACTATATCCACATTGCATCTTAGAAGGGGTGAGATGCCATCAGGGAACAGTAAATCATCTCTCCTGACTTGAATATAGAGTGGATGAAAGGGAATAGTGTGAAATAAGGCTAGAAAGGTACCCTTTGAAGTATCTATGAAAGACGTTTACTTTTCATATGGTCAGAGCTATACAATAATTTCACAACATGCCATCATAGCAAGAATCTATGTTCTGCCTGCCTTTGCAGATGAATTAATATTCTCCTTGCAAAGTATTTCTTTTTAAAAATAGTTAGAATTTTATTTTTCCCAAATTATGGGTTAAAAACAAATTTTAACATTGATTTTTAAAACTTTGTGTTCCAAATTCTCTTCCTCCCTCCCTCCCCAGCCCCTTAAGAACTCAAGAAATTCAATATAAATTATACCTGTGTAGTCATGCAAACCATTTCCATATTAGGTTGTGAAAGAAAACAGACAACAAAAACTTTAGAAAAAGGAACTAAGAAAAAATTATGCTTCCATCTGTATTCAGATACCATCAGTTCTTTTTATGTACATGGATTACATTTTTCATAAATCATTCAGAGTTGTCTTGGATCATAGTATTGCTGAAAATAACTAAGTCATTCACAGCAGATCATCTGTTATTTTGCATACAGTACATTTCACTTTATATCAGCTCATGTAAGTCTTTCCAGGTTTTTCTGAGAGCATCATGCTCATCATTTCTTATAGCACAATAGTATTCCATCATAATCTCATTGCACAATTTGTTCAGCTATTACCCAATTGATGGGAATCTCCCCAATTTTGAATTCAACTTTTTTTTTTTTAAACTCTTTATGGATAGCAACCTAGTAGTGGTATTACTTTACTAAGTAGAAGAGTATGCATGGTTTTATAGGCCTTTGACCATAGTTCCAAATTTGTTCTACAGAATGTTTGAATCAATTTACAACTTTACCAAGAGTGTATTAACGTCTCATTTCCCCCATATCCCCTACAACATTTGTCATTTTCTTCTGCTGTCCTATTATCCAATCCAATAGGTATGAGGTAGTACCCAGAATTGTTTCAACCTGAATCTCTCCAATTAATAGTGAGTTAGAGAATTTTTTCCATATGGCTATAGGAAGTTTTGATAATTTCATCTGAAAACTTCATATCTTTTGATCATCTATCAATTGGGGAATGGCTCTCATTTTAACAAACCTGACTCAGTTTTCTATGTGTTTGAGAAATGACACCTATCATATAAACTTGCTTCAATATTTTTTCACAATTATTATTGGGGTTTTTGGGGGGGTTTGTTTTGTTTTGTTTTGTTTTTTGGTGAGGCAATTGGGGTTAAGTGAATTGCCCAGGGTCACAAAGCTAGTTAATGGTAAGTGTCTGAGGCCGAATTTGAACTCAGGTACTCCTGAATCCAAGGCCGGTGCTTTGGATACTGCACCATCTAGCTGCCCCTACAATTATTATTGTTAACTATATTTTTCTCTATCCTATTCCCTCCCCATGACATTTACTCTTATTTTCTATCTTCTTTCACCCTATCCCTGCTCAAAAATGTTTTGCTTCTGACTTCCCCCTCCCCAATATGTCCTCCCTTCTTTCACCACCCCCATCCCATTCTCCTCCTACTTTCCTGCAGGGTAAGATAGATTACCATACCCAGTTGAGTGTTTATGCTATTCCTTCTTTGAACCAATTCTTATGAGAGTAAGGCTTACTCACTCTGCTGTACCTCCCCCATCTTACCCTCTATTCCATAAGCTTTTTCTTCTTTTATGTGAGATGCTTTACATTATTCCATCTCTCTCTTTCACTTTTTCCCAGTGAATTCCTCTCACCCCTTAATTTTACTTTTTAAAGATATCACTTCATATTCAAGTTACACCTGTGCTTTCTGTCTATATATACTACATCCAGCTGACAATAATGAGAAAGTTCTTATGAGTTACAAGTATCATCTTCCATGTAGGAATGTAAACAGTTTAATCTTTTAATGTCCCTTATGATTTATTTTTCCTATTTACCTTTTCATGCTTCTCTAGGGTATTTATATTTTCTGTTCAGCTCAGGTCTTTTCATCAAGAAGACCTAAAAGTCCTCTCTTTTATTGAATTCCCATTTTCCCCCTGTAGGATTATACGCAGTTCTGCTGGGTAGGTGATTCTTGGTTGTAATCACAGTTTCTTTGCCCTCTGGAATATTATATTTCAGGCCCTACAATCCTTTAATGTAAAAGGTGCTAGATCTTATGTTATTCTGACTGTGGTTCCACAATACTTGAATTGTTTCTTTCTGGCTGTTTGCAATATTTTCTCCTTGATCTGGGAGCTCTGGAATTTGGCTATAATATTCCTGGAAGTTTTCATTTTGGGATCTCTTTCAGGAGGTGACGAGTAGATTCTTTCAATTTCTATTTTACCTTCTGCTTCCAGAATATCAGGACAATTTTCCTTGACATTTTTTTTTGAAAGATGATGTTGAAGTTCTTTTTTTTTTAATCATGATTTTCAGGTAGTTCAATAATTTTCAAATTATCTCTCCTGGGTCTATATTCCAGGTCAGTTGTTTTTCCAAGGAGATATTTCACATTGCCTTCTATGTTTTCATTCTTTTGGTTTTGCTTTATTATGTCTTGATTTCTCATAAAGTCATTAGTTTCCAAGAACGATTTTCTTCAGAGAGCATTTATACCATCTTTTCCATTTGGCCAATTTGGATTTTCAAGTGTTTGACTTTTTTCATGATTTTCTTGAATCACTTTCATTTGTCTTTCCATTTTCCCATCTACCTCTCTTACTTTATTTTCAAAGTCCTTTTTGATTGCTTCTATGGCCCAAGACTAATTCATATTTTTCTTGGAAGCTTTGGATGTAGGAGCTTTGAATTTGTTATCTTCTTCTGAGGGTGTATTTTGATGTTCCCTGTCACCATAGAAACTTTCTAGGGTCAGCATTTTTTTTTTGTTTGCTCATTTTCACAGCCTATTTCTTGACTTTTAACTTCTTCTTAAAGTGGGTCACTGCTTCTAGGGTGGTGGCTGCAATGTCCCAAGCTTTAGGGGGCTTGAGCAACTGTTATCTGAGATACCTCTAGGAATATATAAGTCCTTAGTTCTTCCAAGGTGGTATGATTTAAGGAGAGATATGTTCACTACTCCCCTGGCCTGTGCTCTCATCTGTAAACAACCATAGACCCACTTCCCTCCAATTCAGACCAGAATCCTGCTGCATTGTGGCTGCAAACTGTGGCGTGCATGTACCCCGCCCCTGCCTGGGCTGCCACCAAAGACTGCATTCAAGATCCAAGAATGGGGAAAATAAGAGAGTCCTGCCTCAGTGCCAGCAAAAAGATCCCTGTAATCCTGCCTTGGCCAACCACTCAACCCCCTCACTGTCAGCGGGATGAGTTCCAAGAGCAGTTGCTGCCACAGCTGATAAAGTGACTCCCAAGGCCTTGTTCTCTGGGGCAGCCCACACTGGGGTTGGGTCTCTGCTGGCACAGCCTGCACAGAGCGATGCTCCACTCTCCTTCCTGTACAACAGACCTTTCCTTCTGATCTTCTAAGCTGTCTTTGGCTAGAAAATCATTTCACCCTTTCCTTTTGTGGGGTTTGCTGCTCCAGGAATTATGGCATTATTTGAACATATTTGGAGGGGTCTTGGGGAGAGCTCAGGGAAATCACTGCCTCTCCCCCACCATCTTGGCTCTACTCCCCAAATATTTCTGATGAAAGTACACCCTCCCTTCCACTTTTCTCTTATGGTGATGCCTATCACTCAAAAGCTGGCTTGTATAGTTTCATTGAACAGCCCTGAAGAAACTGTTTCACTCAATTATGAAGTACATTGGAGTAGTTGCTTTAAATTAATTATC
This sequence comes from Dromiciops gliroides, assembly GCF_019393635.1. Lineage (NCBI taxonomy): Eukaryota > Metazoa > Chordata > Mammalia > Microbiotheria > Microbiotheriidae > Dromiciops > Dromiciops gliroides. Next base: position 313,453,956 of record NC_057863.1, on the reverse strand, counting down.
TCTTTCTCTATGAAAGAAGGAAGAAGTTCTGTGCCCTTTATTATCTCCTACACTCTGAGAAGAGCATGAGCTTCAGTATGGAAAGTTTCAGAAGCCCTGATTGAGACATTCAATGGTGGTTCAGAAAACTTGACTCACCTAAAGTATACCAGGATTATTAAGAGTATTGGGTGTGTTTAAGTAGTGAAACAATGATCATGGTAGGGGAAAGGAGGAAGGAATGTGGCCCCATGCCAGGATTCTTGCCTTTCTTGGCACCATTTCAGGGCTTGGGGAAATCCTTCTATGAACATTGTTCTTCTATTTATCTCTCTTCCCATCTTTGTAGCAAATCGTCATTAGTATTACATTCTCTAGTCATTTATCTCAAGAATAACAACAACAAAAAATTCTTTGCTATAAGCATGAGCATTTATTTGTGTGTGCACCAAGTGAGTCTGAATTAAGGTAGGGGCTGCAGTTCTTTTGTCCTAAGGCAGGAAATTGAGATTCTTGTAACTTTGAAAGGAAAGGGGAGGAGATAGGGCCTATTGGTGATATTAAATTGTCTCTAAAAAAAAGTCTGGTGTTCTTGTTTTGTCCTTTGTTCTCAAAGAGTACCATGACATCAGGGCAATGTTATGACTTGCAGGTAATTGGATTTAAGTGAGGGATTGCTGTGCAAGATCACCAACCTCACTCTCTCCTCCAGAGCCATCTGAGTCCAGTGGCAGGATATACATCAGGATGACTGGGGATGGTCCTAGATGTTTAAGGCAATTGGTGTTAAGTGACTTGCCCAGGTTTACACAGCTAGTGTCGGAGGTCATATTTGAACTCGGGTCCTCCCAACTTCAGAGTCAGTGCTCTATCCACTATACCCCCTCGCCACCCTAGAAAAAATTTGGTAATAGGATGGTGTGGTAGGGTGGAGTAGTTGAGGTATGATCACAACGTAGCACCTCTTCAAAGGCTACTTTCCCAACTCCCAGCTGGTACTTGTGTCACAGATGGACTGTGGTTACTACTTGCTCAAGGTTTTAGGGATAAACCTGAGGGTTAGGATTTCTATTACTATTGCTCATGAGCTCCCCCTGGTCTAGTGCTCATTAACAATTTGCAGCCAGAAAATTAGCCTTTACAAAAGGTATTTCCAAAGGAAGTATCTTAAAACTTGTTCTGTACATTTTAGGAGGTCTGACTTGATCTTTTCTACCAATCACTCAAGATTCTTCCATTGTAGAATCATTTGCCTTTCACCTTAGGGGTGTTTAAAATTAGTTCAAAGGTTATCCACACAATGCAGTGAGGTTATAGGAAAATTCCTTATTATGGAGTTGAATTGGTTGAATGGTTGATTGATCACCCTTGCAATATACCTCCCTCTTTTAAAAGAGTTTCAGAGCTATGACCTCAGGTGCTCCAGCTCCAGCAAGGGGACCATGTAGCTATCAAGAAAGCTGGCCTGGCTTTGGTGTAGGGGTATGCTGGTAAATGTTTACCAACTGACTCCTGAGGAAAGAAAAAAAAGTGTATTCATGACATACCTTTATGGTTAAAATGCACATCTTTGTAATTTTCTTAAGTTTAGACCAGAGGTCTTCAATTTGGACTGTAGCCTACTTTTGCCCACTGAGAGCTAAGGATTATTTTTTACATATTAAAATAAAGTTTTATTGTATTCAAACATGTCCAAGCCCTTCTTAGCTCATGGGCAATACCAAAACACAGGGTGATTTGGTCCTTGGGCCACAGTTTACCAAATCCTGATCTAGACAATCAACAAAACGATAAATCAAGCTCTGATTCATACCCCTTGCTAATTTGTGAGGTATAAATGCTCACACTGAAAATTTAACAGTGTGCTTCAAGACTGAGAAAGAATTAGTGGCCTCTTCCTGCTTCTATTGAATCATGACACCAGCATCCAATATTCTAGTGCTCAGAAAGAGCCAGGGTCCTCACAGGAAACTTGACCTTCTCCCTCACAGAGTCACATTTCAGCAACCTGGTAGAAAGATCACTGGATAAGTCAAGAAATCGGAGTTATAGTCCTGTCTAATAATAATTCTGTGCCTCTTTTTCCTCTTCTATGAATAAAAGGGAGATGGTAGCTGCAAAGATCTATAACATTTGGGACTGATTTAACATACCTCAATTAATCTTCATTTTCAATGAGAATAGATTGTAACTCCCTCTATCATTTGGATGTCATTGTTTCTACCAGGAACCATCTTTTTTCTCATGTAAAGTAATGGAAGTTGGGCTACATGAACCTCTAACATTCTGTCCTGATACCTTGTGGAGTGACTTCATGTTCTTTTCCATACTCCTTCCCAAAAATTTCTATCCATTTGCTATAGGAGTTGCCACTCCACCCCCACCTGTCAAGCTTCAAAGTAGTAAGGTTTCTTGGATTCTAAGTGTGAAGGTAAAACTGACCTTACATAGTACATAGTTATCAAAAATAACTAATTGAAATGGGATTCTGCTTATAGAGAATGTACTTCCTGTCCCTAGTCTCATGTCTCGACACAAATGGGTCTCTTATCTTACTGAATAAGTTAGTTCTTGGATGGCAGGGTACTCTTCTCCTAATTTCTTAATCACAAAACTCTTTAATACCATCACCCACTCTCTCTTTCTTTCTCCAGTCACAAAGAGGTGACCCCCCTCCTTGCCAATCCCAATTCCTCTACATATGTATTCCAGTACCACCCCTCCTATCTTCTCCAGCAGATTGCTTCCCTAGTCAAATAATCCTCTCTGTCTCAAATTTTCAACTTCGCACTATCTACTGCTTGCTTTCCTATTGCATTCAAATACATCCAAGTATCTCCTATCCATAAAAAACCTTTACTAGATCCTACCAGGGGCAGTTAGGTGGCAGAGTAGATAACATACATGGGTTCAAGTCCAGCCTCAGACATTCCTTAGCTGTGTGACCCTTAGCAAGTCACCTAACCCTGCTTGCCTCAATTTCCTCATCTGTAAAATAAGATGGAGAAGGAAATGGCAAACCATTGCAATATCTTTGCCAAGAAAACTTCAAACAGGGTCAAGAAGAATCTTATTTGACTGAAAGGATTCAACAACAAAAAGACACTACCACCATCCCCTAAAGCTGTTTTCCTATTTCTTTCCCATCTTAATCAAATTCCTTAAAAAGGCTGTCTATAATCCCTTCACAATTTAGCTTCAGTGTTTATCACTGAACTGAAACTGTTTTCTCCAAAGTTATCAGAAATCTGCTTATTGTCAAAACTGATGGTCTTTTATCAGTTTTCTCCTCCTTGATTTCTTTGCTGCATTTGATACTATTGCCAAGTGTTGTATGCCTCATACTGACTCTTCTCTGGGTTTTCCTCATATTTGTCTGACCTCTCCATCTGAGTCTACTCATCATTCACATAATGCTTCCTAATTGTGGATGTTACCAAGTTTCAGACCCAAACACTATTCTCTTCTCTCTATATGTGATCTTTCTCTTGGTATTTTCATGAACTCACATACCAACTCTTTATATAGAGAGAGTCCCACATACCCAGTTGCTGATTACATACTTAAAACTGGATATCCCAGAGTCATCTCAAATTCAACTTCTAAAACTCATCTTCTTTTGCCCTAAACCTTCCCCTCTTTCAGACTTTACTATTTCTGTGAAAGACACCGCCAACTTTCTAGTTTCCAGGTTCATAACCTTGGCATTCAATAGCTTTGACTACTCACCCTTCCTCATCTTATACACCTAATCAGTTGCCAAATAATGTTGTTTCTACCTCCTCAAAGTCCCAGGCATTTGATCCCTTCTTTCTCTTCACACAGCTACCACTTGACTTCAGGTTAGATTGCTGTAACAGCCTCCTAACTGGTTCCTTATAACCCCAGTCTAAATTGCAGGCAGCTACCAAAGTAATTTTCCTTAAATGCATATCTGACCACGTGACTCTCCTCAATCAACTCTAGTATCTCCCTTTTGCTTCTAGGATAAAACAAAAACTCTTCTCTTTAACTTTTAAAGCCCTATACAACCTGGCCTTATATATCTTTCCAAATGTATTGGAGATTATTTTCCCCCATCTTGCACTTGTATCCAACAAAATTGGCCTTCATCACACATAACACTCCATCTTCCACCTCCACATTTTGCATTTGATATTTCTCCCATTCCTGGAATGGATTCTCCCCTCCCTGCCACTTTAGAGTTCTACTCTTGAAGATTTGCTTATCAAACATTATCTTCAACATGAAGCCTTTCCTATTGCCCTCTATTCCAAACTACCTTGTATTTAACTAGTTTGGATTTGTTTATATTTATTCACTTTATATTTATGCTGAATATACTTATATATATATATATATATTATATATATATGGGCGTGTATATATATGTATGTATTTATGTATGTATAACCATAGTCTCCTTCATTAGAATATAAACCCCTTGTGAGTAGAGATTGTTTAAATCTTTGTACTGGTATACTCGGCACCAAGCAAATTGCCTGGTGCATAGTACAAATTCAATAAATACTTGTTGATTTATTGAGATCTTTGTTCACAGAGGTTGGTGTCCTGACTGCTCTGTTTTCTCCTATGAGGTTTTGTCCCTGGAGTCCACAATAAAGGTTCTTTTCCTGGCTTTGCCTCAGGGTTATCTCTGGTCCCAGGCATAATAATTCCTATGTATGGCCCTGAGAATACATACTAAAAAACATGTAGAGTTGACACAGAAACCAACTCTGTCCAATTAGAGAGACATCTTGCTTAGAGGCCTCTCCATTCAATATACTTTTGTTGAGTTAAGCAACCCAGCCCCAGTCTGTATCTGGTTCAGGTCCTTGGCTCCCACAAAGGTTTCTTTTACTTTCCTGATACCTAATGTTCTTACCCCAGTTTTTTCTACACTGTTCTGGCCAGGACAGGGAACAGTAACTCTATTCTGGTCCTTCAGTCCTTGTACCCAACATAGACTGAGTTTTGGTCCTGGTCTGATTCTTGTGACCCTCTCTTTCAGAGGCTTATTTGTCCATTCAGCTGACCTCAAATTTCTGTCTCCATCAGGATGCCTAGGACTAAGATTTGCTCTATTATTCAAACTACGTTGGCCTGAAGCTCTAGGGATTTTTCTTGCTTATCCAATTACCATAGAAACATAGAATGTTAAGAATTGGATAGGGCATTAGAGGTCATCTTATCTAAGCACCCCTCATTTTACAAATGAGAAAAATGAGCTCCAAAGAGATTAAGAGACTTGCCTGATGTTACAAAGGTAACTGTCATAAATTTCCTGACTTCCAATTTATTCCTCTTTGTGCCATGCTCAGCTGCATCCCTTTTAACAATTTTTCCTAGTTATTGCCACAATGATTTAAAATAAATCAACAAGTGAGCACTTGTGAAGTACTTACTATGAGCAGCAAGCACTGTTCTTAGGTGGGCTGGGGATACAGAGGCAATAATAGAAATAGTCTCTATACACAAGGAGCTTACATTCTAATGGAAGACAAGGAGAAAAATTAGTTGGCAGATAGGTAGAGAAATAGAGATTTTATATATATATATATATATATATAGAGAGAGAGAGAGAGAGAGAGAGAGATCTATATATAGATATCTATATATAGAGAGAGATATGTACAGAATAAACATAAAAAAGAATAAATACAAAGTGGTTAACTCCAAGGCCATTTGAGAGGAAAAACATTAATAGTGGAGGGAATTGGTGGAAAAGTTTATACAAAATAGGTGCTTTGAAAAATGTTTATTGAATGAAAGAAAGTTTATGGAGAGCAGAAACTGTGTATTCTTTATCTTGATACACCCAGGGCATGTTAGAATGCCTTGCACATAGTAGGTACATAATTAGTGCTTATTGGGGGGGAAAACACACCATAGATCATAGAAAACTAATTATCAAATACAGGCCCTAAACAATGGGGATAATTTGTCATGAAGGATAACTCTGGCACTGCAGCCAGAGGAACAAGGTGGTTGAAGAAAGGAGAGATAATTAGATTTAAATAAATAAAGGTAATTAGATTTAAATAAATAAAGGCTTGCTGATAATTGGATTTCTGATTGAAGCCCTCTCACTGATTATATTTAAGGACAACTTCTGTTTGCATTAGGGCTTGGCAGGAATCTGCTGATTGCCAAGAGCGATAAATACAGCTATAAATAAAGCCTTTATCAAGTCCCCTGAGATTTCAACAGGTAGGGAAAACAGGGATTTTGTTGTAAGAGTTGGTCACTAGAGAAACCAACTGAAATTATAGCATGCTAGAGATTGTGCAACTGTGGAAGGCAAAGGGCATCTTACAGTGCAGGTCAGAGAGTTTAGCAGTTTGTGTGTCTGCCAATGCTGCTGACAGCTATATGTACAGAATGCAGGTTAGTCGATGCTAAAAGAGGTTGAAAGAGAGGAGAAAGGACATGCCAGCACTAAAATTATCATGAAGAACAAATAAAGTTTGTTTTGTTTGGGGGGTTTTGTTGTTTTGTTTTGGGTTTTTTTTGCAGAGGGAAGTTGGAAGAACTTTAAAGAAAATAATAAACAATCTGAAAAGGCAGAAAGGGCACCTTAATCAATTCAGGAGATTGGGGGATAAAAGAATGTGACACAGATTTAAAAAGCAAGGACCCCTGACCACATGGTACTATTTAATAATAATGAATCTCTTTGCCTAAAGCAGGGAAGTTGGATCTTCTAGGGGGAAAAACAAAATTTCTTGGTCCAAGGAATGGGGGTGTCCACTCACAGGTGCCACAAGAAGAGAAGTCATCTAGCAACACTGAGTGGAAGAAGAGAGGAATAGCAGTGCTAACTGAGACTCCTTGTTCAACAGTACTGTTGTGGCTATTTATCAGACTGACAAATAATAGAGAGAGGTCTACTGTTCTACCAAGGTATAGATCTGGAACATAACAGTGAGCCAGTAGGGACCTGACAACCACTATTCACTTCCATGCGGTTACCAACTATACTATCCTACCAGATGAAACCTAGAAAACATTGTGAGGGGTTATATAGTTTGGGACAAGACTTTAGGGGCAACAGTGGTATTGCCATCACAGCTGCAGATTCAAGGCAGTTCCAATGAGAGAGGTGGATTTGTAAAGGGAACAAATGGATAAAAAGATATTGTCTGGAAGACAGGATTAGAATTTCTAGACCAAAGTTTAACATGTAAGAATGATGGGTTCTTTGACAAGTGTACCTAATGAGAGCTGATAAAAGATATATTTGCCTGGAGTCTTGTGAATATGATCAAGAAAGTTTTTCACAGAAAAAGTTAGAGGGAAGGCATAAACTGCCCATGTGTAACTGTCAAATTAGATACCACTGGGACTAGCAGGTACAGAAAAAGGAAGATAAGTATCAGTAGAGATGAATAATAATTCACAGGAGACAGTATCCAAGAAGAGAACCAACATGCAATCTGTGCTTCAGCTGTCTATACACAAAAGTACAAAAGTATCATCAATAAGAAATGGAACAAGGTACTCTAATTGAAGAAGGGAAATTTGACCTCATAGGCAACACGGAGACTTGGATTTATTGGACTAATTATTGGAACATGGCTATAAAAGGGTATGACTCATTTAAAAAGAAAAAGAAGAGAGAAACAGTGGTGGAATAGTAGCTCTGCATATTAAAAAGACATGCCACATGTGACAAAACCCAGGAACCAGAGGGTAAAGACATACTGGAAAGGACATTGTTTAGGATGAAGACAAGGAGAAATGGAAGGTTATCATTGTAAGGGTATGTCAAAAGTCCCTGGGCTGAAGTATAAATAGACTAGGAGTTCATTAAACAAATCACAAAATGGAGATATGCTATCATAGTAATAGAGTACTTCATTTCTCTCCCCCTCCCCCTCCCCTTCCCCTTTCCTCCTCTCTCACTCTGTCAAAACGAGAGCAGTTGATTTAGTAGAATGTAAGCTCACTGAAGGCAAAGAATCTTGCATTTTTTTGTCTTTGAATTCACAGGGCCTGGCCCAAAGCAAGTAATTAAAATATAAATTGAACTAATGACAATTTCATTCTCAAGAAGTTGAGGGAAACTGCTGTTTTCACTATTAAGAAGTCTCAGATGACCATTCTATCATAGAATTCATGAGAGAGGAGAGGAGTTGAGCATAGTTTGACATTGACCTAGGTTGTGGGAGAATAGCATTGAAGGGTGGGGCACTTCATATAGTTCAAAGAAAGGATAAATAAGGACCTATGGCCCAAAAATCTTCAAGAGAAGTCAGCCCGAAAGGAATGAAAATACTTCAGGATGAAATTTTAATGATACGAATGATTTTGATGGGTAAGAAAAGGGAGAAGTATCCAAAGAAAATGGTGTAAATATACAGGATACTAATCAAACAATATCTCAAACAACTATTTTTTTAAAGATGTGTATATACAAAGGAAGAAAATGCAAGTAACTGTGAAAAATATAAAACAAAGGCCTTTTCCAAAAGAAGGACATTGACAACAATGAGAAAATAGTGTGTGAAAGTGTAACAGGGTTAAAGTCAGGGTTTTAAGGAATAACAGGCACACAAATGCACTGTTAATAGCATTATACATATTGATCCAACCATTCTGGGTATTCTATAATAATCCAAGAAAATTAACTAAACTTTTCATATCTTGATCCAATCAATTAAAAGACAGAAGCAAACTTTCAACATACACCAGTATACTCATAGAAGCACTTGTGGTTGCAAATAACTGTCAATAAATGGATGCCCATTAATTGGGAATTATTGAACAAATTATGGCAAACAAATAAGAGGAATTCAGAGAAAAATAGGAAGATTTGTATGGATTGATGAAATAAGCAGAAGCAGAAGAGCAGTGACTACAAGCATGTAAATGAAGATAGTACTAAAGGAAGCCAAACTGAGTAACTGAAAGACCAATAATGAATCTAGAAATGACATAATAACTTTCTTTTTTGTTGCTCCAATATTTTCCACTCTTCTCCTCTATCCCAGGGGTATTATGCACTATATACCATTCCCTCATAAGACAAGAATTTTTGTATTCTAACAATATATTTCTGTAGCCAGGTGGCACAGTGGATAGAGTGAAGTCATGAAGAAATCATCTTCTTGAGTTCAAATCCAACCTCAGACACTTACTAGCTATATAATCTTGGGAAAGTCCCTTAACCCTGTTTACCTCAGTTTCCTCATCTGTAAAATGAGCTGGAAGAGGAAATGGCAAAGCATTCCAGTACCTTTGCTAAGAAAACCCCAAATCAGATCATCAAGGATCAGATGTGACTGAAAACAATTGAATGACAAAAGCAATATATTTCAAATTGTATGGTGTCCTATGACCAAAATAACTTGAAAAATGTTGGTGTAGAGCATGTGGCATTATAGCACATTTTCCTGGCCTCTAGAGATCACATATGGACATTGGATGAATCTATAGGGAGGTAGTTGCTGAAAAAGCAACCTCAGAAGTCATCTATTCTAACTCACACTTGAATTGCTTTCCCCTTTACAGCATAACTCATGGGAATTTATTATCCATCCCCTTTACTTGAAGACCTCAAGGGATTAGGATGGTTATAGTATCTGTTGCCTTGGTCAGACGAAATCTATACCATTTCATCCAGTTCTGGGTGCCACTCTTTAGGAAGGGGATTGATGAGATGAAAAAAAAATTATGGAAATGAAACCAGGATAATGAAAAGCCTCAAATTCATGATATTTGAGAATTGGTTGAAGGAATTTAAGATTTATTGAAAGAAACAGAAAGCAGAAGACTTGATATGTGCCAGGGGATAATATCTGTGTTCAAGTATTTGAAGAACGATTTTGTGTAAGAAAGAGTAGACTCTGACTGACTTCTTGGTCTAACAGAAAGAAAAGTTGACATGCACTTATTAAACACCAACTATATTCCAGGAACTTTGCTGAGCACTGGGAATCCTGCCTCCCAAAATGTGTGCATGTCAAAAACAGCCTGTGCCCTCAAGAAGGTCACAATCTGATGGGCAAAACAACATGCAACCACTATGTACAACTGCAATGCACAACTGTGTGAAGATATATACAGGAGATCATCTCATATGGAAGGCATTAACATCAAGAAGTAATGGGAAAAGTTTCTTGCAGAAAGTTAGATTTTCTTTGAGATTTGAAGGAAACCAAGGAAGAAGAAGCCAGGAGACATAAGTGAGGATAGAGAGAATTCCAGGCATGGGAGAAAGTCAGTGAAAATGAAGGAAGTTAGGACATAGAATGTCTGTTCAATTTTTATGCCTATTTCTTGACTTTGACTTTATGTTACAGTTGAGCTCTGCCCACTTGGGGGTAGGGTAGGGGAAGGCATAGAATGGCTGGCCTGATTTTTCTAGCTTCATCTGTGGGCTGATAGGTTTTTGGTGTTTTCAAGATGATGATGATCTAGGAAGAGGATTGTGTGTTGCCCTCCTGGTTGATATCAGGTCCTTACCCAGGTAGCCTCCCTATTCCCTCAAAAATGCAATTGTTCCTTTTCATTCTGGAACTGCAACTCAGAATTAGGGAACAGGTTATGGAGCTCCCAAAGGTCACCCAATCTTGTAACAGTATAAGCTCAGGGAGCCCCTGAAATATCTTTCTGAGCAGGTATTCATTCCCCTTAGCTTCCTTGGATGTTGGGCACACCTGGTGCTGCTGCCCCTACTACTGCTGCCATTGTCACCATAGCTGCTTCTGCCACTGCTGCTGCTGTTGCTGTCACCTCTACAGTCTATGGCTGGTGCCACTTTTGCTATGCCCCAGAATGATCACTTTGATAACCATAGTAGATGTATAGTAATAGGTAGAAGATGCAAAGAGAAAGAATTATGATTGAAGTAAACAAAACTTCCTAATGATTAGAGCTATCCCAAAACACAATGGAAAGGGGTTAAGTCATTTTCTGCCATTGTCCCATCTGGAAACACCTTTGCATTCACTTAATATTTTTGTGCAATTTCCTACATAAAGTAAATATTAGTTTTGGTATAAAGTGAGTTAAATGACTTTCCCAAAGTTACAAAACTAATCAATGGAAAAGTTACAAAGCTAGTCAAAGGTATTTGGCTATCAAGTCTAAATCCATCAAACAAAATTGCTAGAAGGTTAGATGGGCAAGATAACATGATATAGTGGATTGAGTATCAGGTTTGAAGTCAAGATGATCTAGGTTCAAATCCTGTTTTTGACTTACTCTAGCCATATAACTTTGGGCAAATTAGTTAACTTCACAATGTTCAAGGAAACCTTCTAAGGCTATTTGTTATAGATAAGTTACCACATTAGTGAAGGGTATTTGCACACTGGCAGTTCTTCATTCCAATGAAATCTGAGATCCAGGTCAAAAAACAAAAGGTGAGAAAAAGGTAGTCAAAAGGTAACTAAAAATTGAATATATTGCCAATAATTATTGCGACTATGTAGGCAAATCACTTAATCTTAGTTCAGTTTTTTATCTATAAGGCAAAATAGTTGAACTAGAGAATCTCAAGGTACTTTCCATTTCTAACAATCAGGGGAATTATGAATCTATAAATTATACAGCTATATAGAGATAATTCAGATGTCAATTTTGAAATACTGGATACTTAAGTATTAGGCTACTATAAATATCAGGGAAAGTAGAATGAGCATTTTTTTTTTCTGTGAGCTAGAAAGTTAAGCACAAAAAGTGAAGGATGAAGAAAAGTATGGGATTGTGTGGGGCTGTATAGGGGTAGAGAGAATGGAAGGAAGGTAGAGAAAACCATCCTAATCTACTACTAATCTTCAACAACAGAAAACAAGGCTTCTTCAGAAACTTTCACTGTCTATCTATAATAATACTCTTTCACATTAATATGTAATGGGGTTTTTCTAAACATGGAGATATTCTGATAGGCTTGCAGGGTACTTGTATGTTCTGTGATCTGCACATACTACTACAAAGGAAAACCCCCATTACATAGGTAGGAAGCACTCTCATCTACATTATCTCACTTAACTTTTACAACTGCCCTGTGAGGTAGGCAGGGCAGACCTTATTATTATAATCCCCATTTTATAGTAGAAGCTAAGACACTAGGAGATTAAATTACCTGCACAAGGTCACATGCCTAATAAGCAGCAGAGCAGGATTAGAATCTAGGCCTTTAATTGCCAGTCCAATCTTTCTTCAGTTGTTGTTCAGTCATGGTCATTTTTCTTTTCTTTCCTTTTTTTCCTTCCTTCCTTCCTTCCTTCCTTCCTTCCTTCCTTCCTTTCGCAGGGCAATGAGGGTTAAGTGACTTGCCCAGGATCACACAGCTAGTAAGCGTCAAGTGTCTGAGGCTGTATTTGAACTCAGGTCCTCCTGAATCCAGGGTCAGTGCCTTATCCAAGGTGCCCCCTAGTGGCTCCCATGTTCTGTCATTTTTCCATCATTTCCAACTGTTCATGACCCCATTTAGGATTTTCTTGGCAAAGATAGTGGAATAGTTTGTCATTTCCTTTTTCCCAAATGAGGAAACTGGAGAGACAATTAGCAAATAACTATGTATACACTAGATGTATATAAAATACAAAAAATATGTATACACACACACATACTCAGTCACTTTTCAAATGTGCCCAATTCTTTGTGACACCATTTGGGGTTTTCTTGACAAAGATACTGCAGTGGTTTGCCATTTTCTTCTCCCATTATTATTTATTTATTTTTTTTTTTAGTGAGGCAATTGGGGTTAAGTGACTTGCCCAGGGTCACACAGCTAGTAAGTGTTAAGTGTCTGAGACTGGATTTGAACTCAGGTACTCCTGACTCCAGGGCCAGTGCTTTATCCACTGCGCCACCTAGCCACCCCCTCCCATTAATTTTACAGATGAGGAACTGAGGCAAACAGGATTAAGTGACTTGCCCAGGGACTTGTAACTAGGAAATGTGTGAAGCCAGATTTGCACTCAGGAAAATGAGTTTTCCTGACTCCAGCTCAGGCACTTTATCCATTGCACCATCCACAGCCCTATGTTTCTTGTGTTTTGTAATGGCTCTCACTAGTCATGAAATTTGGTATCAAATATTAGAGATCCAATACTCATCAGAACACTTACAATCTCTCAAATTAGAAAAACATTTCAATACTTGACAAATATGGCTCTGTTAATAAAAGCTGCTCTTCTAAATCAGCCACGCCTCAAAGATGTCATTTTAAATCTATCAAAGTTCCTAAATTTAAAACTTTCCATGGTATTGGTTGAGCTCTTTCTCAATAAATAACATCACAGCTCATTTTAGCATTTGAGTAAAAAGGGGAAAATGGTTCTTTCACTTTTGTCAAAAAAATAAACTGGCCTGTAACTTTATTATATATCACCCAAGTTGTTTATGGACCTTAGGACAGTGCTGAACATGCCCAGTCACTCTGTAAATAATATTTGAAAGAAATAATGATCTTTTTTCAAAGATCTATCAAGATGTGGGGAGAGATGCCTGAACTCTCCTTGAGAAGCCTGTCTCTGGAAACCCCTGGCTACTTTTCACAGGGTCAGTGTGAAGTGTTCTGTGTTATCAGTAATGTAAATCAAGTCCCTGCCTCTCCACTTGTCAAGCATGCTTAGTACAAGCAGATTGCATGGACCTTGCAAGTAGAAAAAGTCCTTAAGGGATGATGGTTGAGGAATTGCATGGTAGTGGCAATGGGAAGCAAAGAACATACTCACTCCTCTTTGACCCTATGAGCTGAGGAAAGAGTGATCTCCAGAGGAGAATATGTGTTTAATGCTTTCAGGGAAGACCCAGGTTTTGATTAAGGCAAGAAAAGGGAAATAACGTTGCATGACAACATTGAGCAAGGGTTTGTTGACAGTTGGTACCATCCTCAACTCTTCACTCTCTCACCCTCTATATACAATCATTCTCTCCTCTGACACTGCCAAAGCCCTGGTACAGACCCTCATTACCTTATGCCTTGACTATCCCAATAGTCTGTCGGTTGTTCTCCCTGCAACTTACCCTGCATATAGCTTGTTTGTACATAGTTGTTTGTTCATTGTAGCCTCTATTATTTTGTGAACTCCATAAGAGCAGGGACTGTGTACACCTTTTTCTGTATGCCCAGGGCTTAACACATAGTAAATCCTTAATAAATAATGGTTGATTTGACAATGGAGATTCCAAAGAACACAATAGAATGGGTCAAGTGATGGGTGAATCATTCTGGGAGTGAAACTAGGGGATAAAATTAAGGTTGAGGACTTGGGAGAAGATAATATTGTCATGTTGTTTGAGTTTGAAGAAATGAGGCTAGATTAAAAAGAAGCTTGGAGTGATATCTTCTACATATTATTTCATAAAGTAATATTGAGTAGTGGAGAAAGGGATGTACCTGAAAAGAGGAGAGAACAAGGCTCAAATTCTGCCTCTAACAATTTCTATCTGTGTATCTAAGAAAACAAGGTTTAAACTCTGAATCTCGGTGTGTTAATCTCTAAAATGGGGATAATAGTGACTTCCTCACAGGACTTTCATGAAGATCGAATGAGATGATATAAACACTGCCATTTTTTTAAAGTAAATAAATGTCATCTATTATTATTATTATTGTTGTTGTTGTTGTTGCATTATATAGTAAGCTGTGTTCCAGATCTATCTCCAGAAGATAAGAAGGTCTGGTTCAGGTTTTACCTTTGACACATGCAGGTTGCATGACCCTTAGACAATCAGGCTATCAGTTCTCTAGGCACTTCTCAAGACTCTAAGCTGCAGAGAAGGTGCCAACATTGATAGGGGGAGTTTTCTGATACGAGAATTCACCGTAGTGATGAAATCACAGCTTCAAGTCCCTATCTCTAGCAGTAGAAATTAACTAACTTAAAGAGTTAAACTGCCTTTGATCTTGAAATATGTGTCAAAGGGAACTTAGTTTCTCATTTCACTAAAACCATTGGTCACCACTCTGCTTCTCCCTCCATTTTTCTTACCTTCTTTTCCTTGTTTTAGGAATGGACAGTAGTACAGTCTAGTGGTAGAATGTACATCATTACAATGTGAGCTCCTTGAGGACAGGGGTTGTGTTTAATCATAGTAAATTTCCTGGCATAATAAGTATCTAAAAAATCCTTATTGACCGACACTGGAAATGGCTTGGGCTATAACCCTTGCTTTGTCACTCATAATCTACATGCCTTTGGAAGCATCCTTTAACTTCCCTGTGGCTTCATTTCCTCATTTGTCAGATGAGGTGATTGGACCAGATTACCTTTGAGATAACTTCAACCCCTAGCATTCTATGATTCTATTATCTGATTAGAATAGAGAGAAACAACAAGCTTTTAACAAGGGAATAACATTTAAAATCCTGTTTTAGGAACATTAAAAGAAGATATTAAAGATGTAAAGTCCAGATGTTTAAAGAATATGGATGCCATTGTACACCAGGTTGAGAAATATCAAATTTATCATTTAACTGTTTGGGGGGCATTGAAGGTTTTTGATCAGGAGAATAAAGTAATGAAATTGGTATTTGAGAGGTTAGTAATGCTGTGGGAACTATGCAGAATAGATTAGATGGAGGAGAGACTGCAAACAAGCAATAATCTAAGAATGAAGTGATAAGTACCTGGACTAGAATGAAGGCAGTGATAATGGAGGGAGGGGATAAATCTGAGAGCCACATTGAAGAAAGAATCAGTAGGACAAGGTTACTGATGGCATATGAAGGAGAGGGATGAGGGAGAAGGTACCTCTGATATCTTGAGACTGAGTGATTGAATGAATGATGACACTATTGATGGAAATAGAAGACCTAAGAAGGGACGCATCTAAGAATCCTTGTGCATAGTTAGAGAAAGTTTAGTAGCATTATAGATGAGAGGTTGGAACTTGGGAGATTGGTTTAAATAATTAGTCTATAGGTGATGGCAAAATCTTTTAGCATCAGTATATAAAAGTATATAAAGTATATTTAAAAAATATATAAAAGGTAGAATATGAGTCTTAGGGAATGCCAAGAGTAAAAGGGTTATCTGAGGATTAAAAGCCAGGGAATGAAATAAAGAACAATCCTTCAGAAAGGAAAAGAGAACTAGAAAAGTAAAATATCTGGGCAGCTAGGTGGTGCAGTGGATAAAGCACCAGTCAGGGAGTCAGGAGGACCTGAGTTCAAATCCAGTCTCAGACACTTAACACTTACTAGCTATGTGACCCTGGGCAAGTCACTTAACCTCAATTGCCCGGCGCAAAAAAAACAAAAAGTAAAGTATCGTGGAAACTAAGGAAATTTAGTATTCAAGGAAGGTTTAAACAGTGTGAAATGCTGCAGAAGGGAAAATGTCATTAGGTTACCTCTAATGATATTCAGAAGTACAATTATTTGAGAATAGAAAAGTGAGTGAAGAACAGATTTCAAGGATTAAGAAGCGAATTGCTTGTGCAGAAGTAGAGGAATCACGTGTAAATGATATATTTATTCAAGGACAATTCCAACAGAGGAAACATAATAAATGGGCTGCTAGCAATAGGTTTCTCCAATATAGTGAAATCTTGTGTGTGTTTGAAGACAGAAGAAAAGGAAGCTGTTGGGAGAGGAGGGTTAAATATGTTTAAAAAAAGAAGTTGACGTGTTTGGATTGTTCAGGTTTTGGTAAAAGATGAAAGCTACAGCATAAATGGCAGTGGCAGTTATGTGGAAGAAGGGAAAGGGAAAGCCTGGTAGAGGGATAACCAGAGATTAGGAGAAGGGAATGTAAGATAACTCATATTGCATGATCTCAATCGTATAAAAAGCAGAAACTGGTTTATTCACTGAAAATAAAGTGGTGGCAAAGGAAAATCTGGGGACCTGAGGATCATGAAAAAAAGTTTCAAATGACCAACGTTGGAAGTGTGCTACAGAATTAACAAAAGATAATTTAAAAGATTACTAGTAGGGGAAGTTGGTGGTGCAGTTCGGGCGCAACTAGGTGTTTCCCTGCCCCGCACTCCCCCCAACCTCTCCCACCCCCCATTCCCCGCACAAAAAAAAAAAAAGAAAAAAAGATTACTAGCAATTAAGAAGCTCCCAAATAAAGGTGAAGCACTATATTGTGACCAGCTAAGTATGACATCTCTTTGACAATCAAGAAGTATTCATTAAGCATTAATTATGTGCTAGGCACTGTGCTAAATTCTGGAAATACAAAGAAAGGCAAAATATGGTCTTTACCCTCAAGTAATTCACATTCTAATGGAGGAGATAGCATAAAAACAACTATGCACATGCAAGATATATACAGTATAAAAAGGACTAATATGGTAATGTTTTATATGATTGCACATGCATAACCTATATTTGATTGATTACCACTTCAGGGAGAGGAAAGGGTAGGGAGGGAAAAGGGCATAGAATTTGGAACTCAAAACTTTGAATAATAATGTTTATTATCAAAAAAAGTATTGTAAACTATTAACAACCATATGAAAGAATGCTTCAAATCACTACTAATAAGTCAAATACAAATTAAAAGAACTACTAGGTTTTACCTCACTCAGCAAATTAGCATAGTCAATTTTAGAAGTGTTTTCAAAATATAAGTGCACAAAGGTATTGTTTGTAGAGCTATGAATTGCTACAACCCATATGGAAAGGAATTTGAAATTATTCAAATAAAGTAGTTAAAATGTAAAATATGTACATATATATGCATATACATACATACATACATATATACGTACATACATTATAAATAGCAGGTATTTTCAGAAAGAAAATTTTATCCAAGTGTTTGGATATCTCAAGCCCAAGAGAAAAAGAATGTAGACTATGGGTGTGATACAAAATTGGGAATTGTAATCACAGATAATTAAATCACTGAGGAATTGTGGGTTGGCAGATGTTGGTAAAGGTGGTCTTGGAACTCAGAACTTTGAATAATAATGTTTATTATTAAAAAATTGTAAACTATCAACAACCATATGAAAGCATGCTTCAAATCACTACTAATAAGTTAAATACCACATAGCAAAGCCAGAGGTGTTCTGATTTATCCTTGTAGGTAATATGCTTTTTTTTTTTAAAGAAAAAGAAACAAATAATGCCCCAATCTAAAGCTAGTATACTTCCCAATAATAGAAACATGGTAGATTTGCTTTCATTGTTATTGGTGTTTCTTAATTTTGGATTTTAGCCAGAAAAGAATGCATTTTAATTCTAATGGGAAAAGTAACAAAAGAGCTTTGGCAAATGAGGCAAGGCTTAGGCCCATTCTGACCCCTGTAGCTCCTCCCGACTCATCAATCTTCGATCTGGCTAGTGAGGGAGTTGGTCCTCGTTTGGCTTCCTGGCAAAGGCAGCCATCTGACCAATTGCACCTGCTTCCTATAGTGCTCCCACAAGCACTATGTTGATTTAAATTAGGTGGGAGCTAATGGGACATGAATTACACATGGGATAAAAATGTGTAGATGGGGGGGGGGGGGCGCTAAGGAAAGCCAATCAGCCAATCAGGCATGGATCAGCCCTGCCAAGCAATAAGGAAATTCTGGCAGGACAAGGTTAAGCACCAAATAGTATCAGGGATGATGAATGTACTGGAGGAAAAGAAGCAGACAAGTTTATGAGTCTGGAAAAAACCTCCATCTGCCTTTTCAAGTGGTTCCAGCTTCTCATTCATATTAAAGATAATTTTGAACTGTGCTCCAGCAGCATTGCTAAAACAAATTGCTTCAGGGAGCAGGCATCCATTCTGCTAACCTCTACTTGATGACTTGCACTGCATAATGAGTGGTTTGTAACCATCACAATAACAGAATTTGGGCTTCAGAATTAGAGGTGCAACAGAAATTAGTTTGGGAGTGAAGACCTTCCAAAACCATATATGTCTACCTCTCACTGCCCTGCCCCCACCTAGACCTTTGAATAACAATGAGTGGAATGACCTAATTCCAGTTATACCTTGTTTTTCTTTATCAGTTTAGCTCATTTTCTGGATACCTTATCCATTAGATTTGATTCTTTGAATAACTACAGTCCCTCCAAAATACATTTTCATTAGCTCAGAGAGCATGTCAGCAACATCATGACATTTTTGGTGAAATTGGTGAAATTGGTGAAATATTTGACCTTTTTTATGGAAGCAATGGAGGGAAATGTGTAAGTACATAGGTATATATATACATATATATGTGTGTGTATGTGTGTATGTGTGTATATATATGTATATATATATGTGTGTGTGTATATATATATATATATGTGTGTGTGTGTGTGTGTGTGTGTGTGTATATATATATATATATATATATATATATATATAGTGGGGCAATTAAGGTTAAGCGACTTGCCCAGGTTAACACAGCTAATACGTCACAGCTAATATGTCTCAAGTGTCTGAGGCTGTATTTGAACTCAGGTCCTTCTGAATCCAGGGCTGGTACTTTATCCACTCTGCCACCTAGCTGCCCCTGTTTGTACAGATTTTGACTTAAACCCATGATTCCATTGGTATAGGGAACTCCTGATGTGGGCCTTTGTCTACTTGTATTCATTGTTGACTTGTTTAGAGATGAAAATATTTACATTTATTTATGCATATGTATGTGTAAGAGGAAAGAATATGTATCCTCTGATAAATTTCCAAAAAGAAAAGAATAAGAATAATTGGTAAGTATATAGTTCTTTACTTTTTACAAAAACTTTTTGCCCATATTATAAGGCATGTGCAGAGAGAGCTAGACTGGCAGTCAGGAGAACCAGGACTTGAATCACATCTCAGACTCTTACTAACTGTGTGACCTTGGGCTTCAATTTCTTTATCTGTAAAATGATGATTATATTATTACTTACCTCACAGTGTTGTTTTAATCATCAAATGAAATAATTTTGCAAACTTTGTAAACCTTCCAGGGCCACCTATATGTAAGCTTTAATCTTATTTGATCCTAACCACCACCCTATGAAGTAACTAGTACAGTTCTTATTTTTCAAACAGTGACATTGATTTTTTTTGGTAAAATCATGATTTTATAAATCATAAATTTTCTCCTCTTGTCCCTCCCTCTTCTGCTCCCAGAGAAGCATCTCTTATAACAAATATTTTAAAAAGAAAAATATTAAAAGAAAATATTCAGCAAGATAGATCAATATACTGAGAAAATCTGACATGATATGAAATGTTCCAAACCTGTGGACCCCCTCCTACCTCTGCAAAGGAATGGGGGGGAGGTATCTTCTCATATTTCTTCTTTGGAGCCAAACTTGTTTTTTTGTTTTGTTTTGTTTTATTCTTTTCTGTATGTGTAATTTTAAAAATTTATCATGCTGTAGTGATTGGGACTATTGCTGTCTTGGTTCTACTTACTCCACTTGCATTACTTCTTGTAAATCTTCCAGTTCTTCTCTGCATTTATCTTGTTCATTATTTCTTACAACACAAAAATATATTTACGTGCCACAGTTTGTTTAGGTATTCCCCTAGTTGATGACCATCTACTTTGTTTCAAGTTCTTTGCTACCACACACACACACATACACACACACGTAATCTTTATTATAAGGTTTGCAGATGAAGAAAATGGCACTCAAAGAGGGTTTTATTTAGGATCATAGAATTTTTAATTTAGAAAGCCTTCAAAAGTCAACTAATCCAGGGGCAGCTAGGTGGTGCAGTGGATAAAGCACCAGCCCTGGATTCAGGAGGACCTGAGTTCAAATCCAACCTCAGACACTTGACACTTACTAGCTGTGTGACCCTGGGCAAGTCATTTAACCCTCATTGCCCCATGAGAAGAAAAAACAAAAAACAAAAACAGTCAACTAATCCAACCTCATTATTTTTCAGATAATGAAACTGAGGCCTAGAGAGGCTAAGTGAGTTACCCAACATCACTCAGCTAATAAGTAGCAGAGTCAGTTTTTGAACCCAGGTTTTTTACTTGCTCAAAGTTGCCCAAATATCTTGTGGTAGAGTTGGGAATGGAACCTAGGCCTTTCCAGCTGCCAGTCTTTTTGTAACCTCATGGTGCTTTTCACATAATACAAGGCAAAAGCTATAAATGTTGTTTACCCTAGAAGTTGGTCATAAAAACTAATAAAATAGAGGATTGTAGCACTGAGGCCTTACCCAAAATTTTAGTCTTACAATGTCAATGTATGCAAGTACTTCATGACTGAACAAATCACTGAAAGCCACTGCCTGTGCCTCTTAAAGTGATGTCTGAAAATTATTATTAATAAGAATGCCACTGAGACAGGGATGGGTGAACCTAACAAATAAACTGAGGAGGGCTCATTATTGACAACCTTAATATCTCATGTTCCTTGACACTGAATGATTCTGCTGTCTGCGGTTGTCAAGGAAGCACATGGAAGACTAGAAAATCTGTAAACAGATTCTAAGAGGAGGAGCTCAGCCTGGGCCAAGACTGGGAATTTTCCCAATTTTCAAGGGAATAAGAAATTCTGTCTTAAAACATTTATTCAATAAATAATTTATACATTTGGGTACTGATCCAAATTGAATCTACCAGAAAATGAGAAAAGCTTTGAACTTGGTAAAGGAAAAATTGTCTTTTAAAAATAAATGCCAGGGACTGAGGTGGGACATTGATGATTGTGTGTCGGTCTTCACATCATTTTATGGCACTTTCTATCCTCAGTCCTAAGAAAAGCTATTTGTCTGTCATCACTGTTTATTATAAAGTATAGTCAGGGAAACCAACTAAGAGGCACATGATAGTTTTCTCAGAAAGGTTTTAAGATATATGAAATTTTTTGCTTCTGAGTTACTACATTTTGGCCACAGTGGGGGTGGGGGGGAGGAAAACAGAGACTTGTGAAAGAAATGAGAACCACTAACATTTTTTTCTTCTGTCTTCGTGTGTCTTCTAGCCAGAAATCACTTTTTCCATGTCCACTTCCAGCCCCTTTCAAATTCTTTACCCCCCCCCCCCAACATATTCAATTGGGTCTAGAAATCTATCTCACCCTACAGAAAAGTAGGAAGGGAAGGGAAGGGATTAAGAGGAAGGGTACTGATATAAGGGAAAGTAGATTGGAGGAGGTGGTAATCAGAAGTAAAACACTTTTGAGGAGGGACAAGGTGAAGGGAGGTGAGAGTAGAACAGAACAGAAGAAAGAGGATGGAGGGAAATATAGTTAACAATCACAACTATGAAAAAAATTTTGAAACAAGTTTTTCTGATAAAGGCTTCATTTCTTAAATATATAGAGAATTGAGTCAATGTTATAAAAATAAGATCCATTCCCCAATTGGTAAATGGTCAAAGGATAACAGGTAGTTTTCAGATGAATTAATCAAAACTATAGCCATATGAAAAGATGCTCTAAATCACTACTATTTGGAAAATGCAAATTAAAACAATTCTGAGGTACTAGCTCACACATATTAGATTGGCTAATAGGACAGAAAAAGAAAATATTGGAGAGGATGTGGGAAAATTGAGACACTAATTCACTGTTGGTGGACTTGTGAACTGATTCAACCATTCTGTAGAGCACTTTGGAACTATACCTGAAGGCCTATAAAATCACGCATACAGTTTGACCTAGCAATAACACTACTAGGTCTGTATCCCAAAAGAGAGAAAAAGGAAAAGAACCTATATGTATTAAACATTTATAACAGCTCTTTTCTGGTGGCAAAGAATTGGAAATTGAGGGGGTGACCATCAACTGGGGAATGGTTTAACAAGCTGTGGTATATGATTGTGATGAAATACGATTGTGTTATAAGAAATGATGAGTAAGATGCTCTCAGAAAAACCTGGATGCAAAGTGAAACAAGCAGAAGCAGGATAACATTATACACAGTAACTGTAATATTATACGATAATCAACAATGACTGACTTAACTGTCCTCAGTAATACAATGATCTGAGACAACCCTAGAGGTCTTATGATGAAAAATCCTATCCATCCCTGGAACTGGTGGAGTCTGAATACAGATGGAAGCATACTTTGTTTTTTACTTTATTTTTCTTGGGGGGGTTTGTCTGTTTTCTTTTTACAACATGACTAATATGGAAAATATTTGCATGACTATACATGTTATAACCTATATTAATGGAGGGAGAGGGAGAGAATTTGGAACTCAAACTTTAAAAAACAAATGTTAAAAATTATTTTTACATATAATTGAGGGAAAATTAAATGCTAAATAAACATTTTATTTAAAAAAAAATCTTTGTGCAGAGAGATTTTTTTCCCAGATGGGTCTGATATGGTTTCTACTTTCAATGACTCATGAAATGGGAGTTTTTCATTTTAAAAAGTGTTTATTGTAAAAGTAGCACCTTTAAAAAATAAAATCATGGGGCAGCTAGGTGGCACAGTGGATAGAGCACTAGCCCTGGAGTCAGGAGGACCTGAGTTCAAATGTGACCTCAGACACTTAACACTTACTAGCTGTGTGACCCTTGGCAAGTCACTTAATCCCAGTTGCCTCACCAAAAAAAAAAATAATAAATAAAATAAAATCATTCTAACTGGGCTACTCTGCAAAAGAAAATAAAATGAAAATTGTTTGATACTCTCATGAATGTTTGAATTCGTCTGCATGGGCCCTCCTTTCATCAATTTATCCTATGTGATTTATCCATGATGTTCCACAAATCAACCATATTATATTTACCCAGTACATTGACAGCAGGTGAGTGGCTCAGTGAATAGAGTCCTGCGCCTGGAGTCAAGAAGATCTGGCATCAAATCTGGTCTCAGACACTAGTTGTGTGATTCTGGATAAGTCATTATTGGGGGGGTGGGCAATGAGTATTAAGTGACTTGCCCAGGGTCACACAGCTAGTAAGTGTCAAGTGTCTGAGGCTGAATTTGAACTCAGGTCCTCCTGAATCCAGGGCTGGCCCTTTATCCACTGTGCCACCTGGATGCCCCGGGTAAGTTGCTTAACCTCTGTTTGCCTTCATCTGCTAGAGAAGGAAATGACAAACCACTCTCATATCTTTGACAAAACGCCCTGTGGATGGCACCAGCAGGCTATGGTTCATAGAGTCACAAAGAGTTGGACATGACTGAACAACAAGAAAACTACCACACTGGCAGACTACTGGTGTACCAGAGAAGAATGGGAGTTACACAGCGGTTGTTTCTTATTCTTGCTACTTGACTAGGGCACTTGTCTTGTTGGGAATATAGATCCTTAATAATGCCTTTTATCATATATTTTCACCACCATTACTAATGTTCTGTAACCTACTTTTCTGTCCACCAGGTATCTTTCAATTTTCCTTTTGGGTAACATTAAGAAATTGATTCTTCTGTGATGATAGTGCCCTATCATCATAGAAAAAAAGTTGGGAAGGGTGGTCAAACCTTATCAAATACAAGGAGAATAATTCTGTGTTGGAAGCAAACATAGAGCATCATCAGAAGACTATTGGAGTTAAAGAGAGAGACCTTTGCAGTAGTTTGAGGATCATTGAAAGTGCTGTGTACTATACCAGATGCAAATTGGTTTGATCTCTTATGCAATTACTCTCCTGCAATTCTGAGTCTGGCTCATTTTCCATCTGTAACATCTGCTCAAAATATGTTCGTATGCATCTTATATGTAATTAATGGACTAACTTGATGGGATTGTGATACCATTGAGCTATGTGTCACAGTCTGGTAATACATGGATTTCATTCACTTTTACTCTGAAGTCGAAAGTCTAAAAATACATGTTGACAGCTTGGAGCATCTTTTAGAGTTCTCCTTAGGTTTTTCTCTACTTCATTGTCTGTAACAGATGCTAGTGTATTTGCAGCAATTATCTTCAAGTCTGTCTATTTCCTTATGCTCATCAGGAGCACTGTAGGAGAAGATAACCAATTGACCCATGAATTATTGTTCTTTTCATCTTTGAGCACCTGATAAAATTAGTTTCCACACTTGTTTCTCTCAGAAGAATGTCTGAATTTACCATCCCTTTATGTATTCTGATTTCATTTATAGCAAGAATGTCAGTGAAGTTACTGCAATAGATGGCCTACGGTTTGGTCACTGGATGAAGACTTCATATTAGCCATATGAATAGTTAAATGAATGTTTTTAGATACTTAATAAACAGTGTGATTCTTGGCATGCTGCCCCCTTTTCCCAACAGCATCATTTTGGAAGTAGATAGTTCACAAAGAAGGGAGAGCAATTTAGTATTTTTTGTATATTTCATGGGTTGCTCTGGCCAAAACGAGAATAAACTAGGCTAAATGCCCAGAGAAACAAGTGAAGTCAAAATGAGCTGGCAAAATGCCCAAAACTCCATCAGAAAGAACTGAAAAGAGAAGCTGAAAAAGCTGATGATTCTTACCTCATCTTCATTGGACATTAGTGTATTCAGAACACTCAGCATGTGCAAGGTCGTATACAATACATTGTACCTGAATAGAAAACTCATTCTGAATCCTGGGGGGAGGAAACACAACAGAGATTTCAGCAAAATCAGTCTAGAGAATGCGGTAGTAGCTTAAGGTGACAGCAGATCTCCTATCAAATCCACATAGACTGTTCCCTGTGTAGTTAGATAACATGATTCCTATCTCTGTACCTCAATTTCTCATTTGTACTATTTGTATCTTTATACTCTCAAGTAAATTTTATGGGCATTAGTGAGATCACATATTTAGAAATATGTGTATGTATGTGTGTGTGTATATGTATGTATGTATATACGTAAACATATATTACACATGCATATACAAGATCCTTAAAAGAAAGGGATTGACTGCTCATCATTTTCATACCATGTGATACAGTGAAAAGATCTCTGGGCCTAGAGAAAAGTATCCTGAATTCAGAGCCCACCTCTGATTTGTATTGCTTGCATGGCATTAGGCAAGGCATGACCTCTCTGGGCCTCTGTTCCTAATTTGTAAAATGAGAGGGTTGGGTAAAGCTTCTAATGTCATTTCTACCTCTAGCTCAAAGATCCTATGATAATGCACAGAGCTGTGCTAGGAATAAGGCCTATGTGCTTTTTTTTTTTTTTCAGTGAGGCAATCGGGTTAAGTGACTTGACCAGGGTCACACAGCTAGTAATTGTCAAGTGTCTGCAGCAGGATTGGAACTCAGGTTTTCCTGACTCCAGGGCCAGTGCTCTATCCACTGTGCCACCTAACTGTCCCTGGCCTTACTTAAATAGAATTTTAAAAAAGAGAAAAAGAAACAACTGACCACCTTTCAAAGAACTTGAGAAACAAAACAAGAGAATTATTCCTTTGTCACTGATGATTCCCTTCTGAGCATGAGACTTCACATTTTAAAAAGAGTTTTTTAAAAATCATAATAACCCTGAGGCACTCCAAAACAAAAGTCAATAAAAATATACATACTATGATATATTTCCAAATTGGGATTGTATAACATAAAAATAATGGCCACAAAATCATAGATTTAGAGTTGGAAAAAAATTTCAGACCATCTATTCAATCCTTTCATTTTAAGGATGAGTAAACTGGAACCAAGAGGAAATGTTAAGTGACTTGCCCAAGGTCACACAGCATCAAAAGTGAGATCTGAACTGACATCCTCTGATGCCAGAAGAAGCAAGCTTTATTACTGATAGCTGGCCTTATTTCCTATGTTAGACTACCTGACATTGGTAGGTCTAAAACAGGGAGGTCAAGCATATGGCCTATAGGTTACTTGTGGCCCATGGCACTCCTGAATGCTGCCGGAGCCAGATTAAAAGATAATTATGGAATATTTTTAAAAATAAATTAAAATAAAACAAACTGTTAATATGTGGTTTTCTAAGTCAGTATGCACCTCCAGAGATCCTTAGGTGTGTTTTAGTGGCCCCTGTTTCTATCTGAGTTTCACACCAGTGGTCTAGAAAACAATAGGCAGCTATAAAGTGGCTGGTCTTGAAACATCATTTATTCCTACCATTTTGCCTGAGATTCTATTTTTCTAGTAGTTGGTCCAACAGTGGAGATTCTAGAATCCCAGCAGTCTCTGAAGAGATGTTGTGAGAGTGAGAGTGATTGTGTGTTGTGGGGTTGATAGACACATCTGCAACTATATTAACATTTCCCAATTCCCGTAAACACTGGGGATATTTCCCACAATCAAATCCCAAACCCTTTTCCTGTGCTAGATCCTTTTTTAATACAACCAATGGACCATTAAATAAATAAAAGCTCTCATTGTTTAGAAAACAGTGCTTGTCATGAAGCGTGCATTTGTCAAGCTTTCCCTATGGAGGCTCACATTGATCAGGCCATGTCAGGTTGCATTACTCAGTTTCATTAAGACTGCCTCACAGACAGGACCACCCCATTCCAACTGGAGTAGCCTAATGGGAGAATTCTCCCTGCATGTCTTCCTAAGGGAAGGTTCGAGAAATGCCTTATTGAGAGTGGGGGAGAAGGCAATAGAAGCTTAATGAAGGCATGTGTCAGCACAATTAACTGCTGCCCTGGCCCATTGCTATTTCCCTCAACTGTTTCATCAATTTGTCACCTGTGAGGGTCTCTGCTAACCCCTATTTAACTAAAAATTCTGGTGTTAGGAGACTCTATTAAAGTAAAATGGAAGAGACCAGAAAAAAGAGGGAATTTCAAAAGCTGCTTTAATGAAAACATGTTCTATTCTCTTTACTTAAATGTGACCTAGCCCTTGATCTTGCTGTTTGCTTAGCTAGATTCTGATTGGATTAAAGGAAACACGCTCTAGAGAACAGACAGCAATGTCAGAAAAAAGGGCAGAGAATGCCAAGAAACCCATTTAGCACCACTGGTGAATATTTATTTGGATTGTGGCAAATGCTGTAAGAATTAGATCAAGATGCAATAGGTTTAAGCTTCTTGTCACTTACATTGAAGGGAAGTAGAGTAGTATCATATTGGTTATAACAAAGACTGCAATTCATCCTTGGAATTCAAGTGGATGGAAGTGAAAACCAGAATTGGAGGCAAATGCGTTCTTTAAAAAGCCCCTTTAGGTTCTTTCCTTCTATACACTTTTCTTGACTGGTTACTTGTCAAAAGAGTTAAAATAACTCATTTGACCACTTATGCCTTCCTGTTTATGTGTGCAGTTAATTTTTGAAAAAAGCAAGAACTTGGAACCTTTTTTGAAGTTGTTTCATAGAGCCACTATGATGTATACAATTAATTAATTAATCAATTAATAAAATATTTATTAATTATCATGTGCTGGGCTCAGCTTCAAAAATGGTGGTAATATGTTGCAATGGAAAGATCATGATACTCTTGGAAGCAGAAAACCTGCATTGAAGCATTACTCCTTATGGGTTGTATTTTAGGTTCCTCTGTCTTCAGATAGGCCTGACTAAGACAATAGGGAAGTTTCAAGGTTTTGTTAAGAATATAACAATGGGGGCAGCTAGATGGTGCAGTGGTTAAAGCACCGACCCTGAATTCAGGAGTACCTGAGTTCAAATCAGGCCTCAGATACTTGACACTTACTAGCTGTGTGACCCTGGGCAAGTCACTTAACCCCCATTGCCTGCAAAAAAAAAGAATATAACAATGGCCTTATGGAAAAGATCCATCACCATACAAACCCTTCTGTGTCCTCTGTACATGCAAATACACACACACATGTATATATAGATATATATGTATGTGTGTATATACAACTGAACATAGAGATAATCATGATAATGATTTGGTCAAAAATTTCTATTTCTCTCTAATGGGATGCCTCTAGCTTCATGTCTTAGAATCACATCTTACTTTTCTTTTTAATTATGTTGCTTTTCTAATCATTCAAATAGGCACAACTTCCAATGAAATAAGTCTTCAGAAATGACAGAGTAAAGTGGGTATCTGAGAGTTTGTAAAACAAACTCACTGTTAGAGAGAGTAAATTAGAGACCTAGTTTTTAAATGTTTTTTTTTAAAGACATAACCCATAAAGAGACAGCTTAGCAGAGTAAGAAAAAGATGACTAGTAATCAAGAAACCAAGGTCCCATGTCTAGTTCTCCTGCATTTTTCCTCTCTGATCTTGGGCAATTGACTGATCATCAATAGACTTTCCTTTACTATAAAATGGGGTTAGGTAAATTAGATCTAGGACCCTTTGATCTCTTTTAGATGGTAACTCTTACATAGGGTTCACGGCAGGAACAAATCCAGGATTCATACACTGGTTCTGATGTGGAGGACCTGCCCCATAGTCGAGATTTCTCTTTGGCTCAATTCACTCATCCAACTGTATTCCAGGAACATCTCTAAACATACTCATGATATTGCTCCTAGTTTCCCCATGTTGGTGATAGGGCCTCCATACCTGCACAGCCCCTCAGTCTATACTTACTGATATATAGGATGGCCTTCATTAAATAGCCACAGAAAAAGATGCAAAAGATGAAAAGGACTCATTCAAACCCCTGAACAGAGAGGACATGGAAAGTACTTGAATCAGGAATCTCACTCAAGGAAAAATGTAAACACACTTTTGGGAGCTATGGACAAAGCAATCCTTCCCAATTGTACCTGTATTTTCTGAGCAACTTGGCAATAAATAGCAGGGACAAGGACAAGTGGTATGATCTTAATGTCCTCCTCCCTATTCCCTAAGATAAAGCTCCAATATTCAGGCCTCAGGGTTCACATTAGCAATCTGCTTCCTTTTCTAGTACTAGTTCTAGTATAAAAAATGATTCCCTCTCAAAGGACAGTGCCTGAACACTCAACCTGTGAATGCTTGGCCTTGGAAACTCTTAAACTTCTGACCAGCCAAGAGATAAGTCCCAAGGCTGGGGAAGTGCTCTCTAAGGAGCTCTCTTTGCACATATCTACCTCTTCTTGGCACTTCTGAAGGAACTGTATCAATGCCCTAGTTTCTGTCACATAATAGGCATGGATAGCTCATTCTCAGGATTTCTAGTTTCCCCCTGTGTTCAGAAAAAGAAAAGGAAGGCAAAAAGCAGCCAAGAACCTGAGATCCATGAATTACTCCATCAGGCCACCTGAGTAAGCTTGTGTAGTTAACTATGTGCTTCTGCTACAAGTCAACATGAAATATTCCTGGGGGTGGGAAGAGGAAGGAAAAATCCCCTCTTACCTCTGCTCCCCTCTCCATGCTACATGCTGGAACAAAACGCAAAAGGGAAAAGGCACGATATTGTCAACAAGTTGATTGGAAGAATTAATCATATTGATCAGGGGTTCTCAGATAAATTGCTTCATTACATCACTTTTGCCTGTCATCCATTTCTGTCTTCCAATTTTCTCAGCACACACCAAAGTAAGAGAAATGACACTTAAGTGTCACATCAGAGTGTTACAAGTGAGTTTTAAAAGAATAATTATAAGATTTCTAAAGAGGAAAATTTTCATGTACTTGATTTTTTTCAGAAATGTAATTACAAATGAATCTGGTATTCTATTAGAAAATTCTTTTTTAACTGAATTTGTTTGACTCCCACTATGATACTCAAAAAGAAAGTGTTCAACTGAATTATCATCAAAAAGCATTTATTAAGCACCTAATTGCATGCAGGGCTTAGATACTCTCCTTATCCTCTAGAAATGTGTAGTTTAATTCCTTCATTTGAATATATCTTAGGGCTTAGCGGAACAACCTGTTAAAAATACCTGACTTCTAGTCACTGAAAATCTTGCTAAAAGGGAAGGCCTGAAAGCAATTAATGGTTTCTATTTATAAAGGGAAAAAAATGTTTTGTTTTTATAATTCGTATGTAAGATATGGGAGCTGGCTTCCAAGTCCTTTCCATAAGTAATACCATAATAGACATATACACACAAACCCATACTCCTCTCACATGTCCATCTACACATATACATATAGTATGTATAAATACAGATATATGGACACACATAGACACATAGACATATATATTTGACAGAGGTATAATTCTTACGATTTACAGATGTATACATAAAGGTGTATATAGTGAAAAATATATGTACACATGTAGCAGACAAGTTCAGGAATCTTTCCCATCCTTTTAAAAAATATATATTATTGGGGCAGCCAGGTGGCACAGTGGATAGAGCACCGGCCCTGGAGGCAGGAGGACCTGAGTTCAAATCCGGCCTTAGACACTAGATACTTGCTAGCTGTGTGACCCTGGGCAAGTCACTTAACCCCCAATTGCCTCACCAAAAATATTTATATATCTATATCTATATCTATATCTATATCTATATCTATATCTATATCTATATCTATATCTATATCTATATCTATATCTATATCTATATCTATATCTATATCTATCCATCTATTATTCCCATACCTTTGTTGATTGGATATTGGGAAGGAAGAGGCAGAAAGAACTCTTGGAGCATACTATAGAAGGCATGGTACCAGTAGACAAAACAAAATTATCATCCTACTATGATGTGATGACTTTAAGGGGGCATGATGGAGAACACTGAATAAGGATCATTGTTAAGCAGAAAAGGAAGAAAGGAGATGGAAATAGAAGAACCACAAAAGAAAAGGGAGAAGACTTCCATATGATGTCATCAGGTTAGGGATAAAGAACACTCACTAAGAGTATTATTATAGAGTGGGAGTATAACAGAAATAATATATGGCAGCTGTGGATACCACAGCTGCTATAAACAGACAGCAGTTAACAAATGAGGGTTCAAAATCTGAGCTTGCCATAATATCAGTGACTGTGATTACAGATAATAATACATTAAGGCTATTGGTTCTTCCCTTAGCTTTCCCTTATAGGTGGTATGTGCTGTCAGGAAATAAGGCTGAGCCTTTCTGGGGAGGTGGGGAGAGAGAAGGAAGAAGTCTAAGTGATGACTCACTGGGACTTGATGGCTCATTATTATTTCCTAATGCTTCTAAATACACATTTTGTGCAGGATGTTTCAAGGTTTGTTTGATGTTGTTTTTCTGTTTTTATATGGAGAAAGATGAAGTAGTAATAGTAATACCAGAAAATGATAATTGAAATATTTTTAAAGGCACAGAAGAAAACAGTTCAGAAATAAACAGTCAAGGACAGTTTTGAAAGTAATTTATTTTTTAAAAAATTTAAATTAAAAAACTTTTAAAAAGGAAAGCAATTTATTGAATTTATAATGTACTCTTTTAAAAAAAGTAGGGTGAAATAGAGCTTCACTGTTTCATACATAGCAGTCCTTTTATGTTCTGCTATATATGTATAAATGCTATTTTTTATAATGTCCAGTATACTTTATATAAAAGAAAAATTAATTAAATTATAAATAAATACCCTATATTCAACACCTTTAGTAGCTTTAGGTTGTTTTAAGGAATGAATTCTACCCACATGTACAAAAATATTTATAGCTGCTCTTTTTGTGGTGGCAAGGAATTGGAAATTGCAGGATTGCCCATCAATTGGGGAATGGCTCAATAAGTTGTGGTATATGAATGTAATGGAATACTATTGTGCTGTAAGAAATGGTGAGCAGGTAGATTTCAGAGAAATCTGGAAGAACTTGCATGAACCAATGATGAGTGAGATGAGCAGAACCAAGAGAATATTGTACACAGTATCAACAACATTATGTGTTGATCAACTGTGATAGACTTGATTCTTCTCAGCAATACAATGGTTCAAGATAGTTCCTAAGGACTCATGATGGAAAATGCTCTCCAAATCCAGAAAAAAAGAATTGTAGAATCTAGATGCACATCGAACCATAGTATTTCTATTGCTTTTTGTTTTTGCTGGTCTTCTTTTTTGAGATTCTTTCCTTTTTGGTCTGACTCTTCTCTCATAACATGAGTAATGCATAAATATGTTTAATGTGATTGTACATATGTAACCTATTTCAGATTGCTTGTTGTCTTCGGAAGGGGGGAGGGAGGGGTGGGAGGGAGAAAAATTTTAAACTTTAAATCTTATAAAAACAAATGTTGAAAACTATCTCTAAATGTAACTGGAAAATAATAAAATATTTGTATAAAAAAAGAAATGAAATCTAATTCTCTTGG
Source organism: Dromiciops gliroides (assembly GCF_019393635.1). Taxonomy (NCBI): domain Eukaryota; kingdom Metazoa; phylum Chordata; class Mammalia; order Microbiotheria; family Microbiotheriidae; genus Dromiciops; species Dromiciops gliroides. The sequence continues at coordinate 313,421,085 of NC_057863.1, read as the reverse complement.
GGCAAGTAAAAATGAGATACATTATGATTATTCTTCCCAGTGAGAGAATCTGTATGAGTTGGGACATGAGTCAGAGCAATAATAATTTATTGAAAAAATAAGTATTTAATAATAATAATTTATTTTAATTATCTAAATAAAACTCAGTTTAAGTGATAAGAATGAAGGGTTTAGGTATCTTATTTGACACTGAGGTTATACACACATATTGCAATATAGTGATACACTTCTCTCCCCTATGTAAGAGAATACACAGTTGTACATGTCTACACAGAGAGATGGTCATTGATGTATACAGAGACTAAAATATAAGGGCATATAGATAAAGAGAAGAGATAAGAAATAAGGTTTATGTCTTGGTGGGTGACAGAAAGAATACATAAGTAGAGACAAATAGCTTGTCATCAGGCTATTGCAGTAGTCCAAGAATAAATTGAGTTCACTCCCTTCACTTTCCTGGTTTTCATCCTGTTCATCCCATCACTCTTTTTCAGGCATCTTTGCTGTCATTATCATGACAAGGTTCTGTCCTGGTCTTGTTAATGTTTTGTTTGTTTGGTTTTTGTTTTTGTTTTGTTTTGTTTTTTACTTTGATGTTTTTATCTATTTCCATTGTTCAATTATCATCTCTTTACAAATGATTCCTAAATCTCTTTTCTATTCATCCCAAATCTTTCTGCTGATTCCATCCCACTTGTATTCCATTCCATTCTGTATTTCTCATACTCCTCTTCATTAACTGTATCCCAGTCCAAATACTTGTTTGCTATCTCCACTCGGATGTCTCATCAGCACCTGGGCATCAACATATCCTCAAATAAGCTGATTGATCATCTTTTCCTCTAAAGCCAACTCTCTTCCAACTTTTCATACTTTTTGTTTAGAATTTTCCCCAAGTCACATGTAAAAAAACCACAAATCATTCACAATGATTTTTAAAACTTTGTGTTCCAAATTTTATTCCTCCTTCCTTTCTCAACCCTCCCTAAGAAATCAAGCAATTCAATATGTCATACATGTACGGTCATGCAAAACATCCTCACATTAGTCATGTTGTGAAAGAAAATAGACAAAATATCTTTAGAAAAAGGAACTAACAAATAAAATTATACTTCAATCTGCATTGAGATACCATCATTTCTTTCTTTGTTGATGGTTTGCATTTTTCATAAGTCCTTCTGATAGCATCCTGTTCATCATTTCTTTCACAGTTACTATTGCTAACTGTATTACCCTCCATCCTATTGCCTCCCCTTGATATTTACTCTATTTTCTATCTTCTTTCACGCTATACCACCTCAAAAGTGTTTTGCTTTTTTACTGCCACCTTCCCCAATCTGCCTTTCCTTCCTTTGCCTGTTCCCCTTGGCTGCTTCTTGAGTCTGTTAACTGGTTCAGAATATGGGTGTTCCATCTTAGCTCCAGCAGAGACCCACAGCTATTTCGCCCCAGTCAGCCATTGAACCCCCTCAACAGTCCATGAGCCAAGTTTCAGAAGAAGCTGCTGAAGATTCCAAGGCTCTGAAGGCATGGACTGCCTGGGACAGGATCTGTGCCACGTGCTGAGCGCCTCTTTCACCCAAACAGTAAATGATCCCAGTCGCCTAATTAGTCCATCTTTGGCTGCAAAATAGTCTTACTCTGTTCTTTTAGTTAGTTATGCTGCTCTAGGAGTTGTCTTATAGCATTATTTTTGGAGGTGTGAGGATGGATTTGTCGGGAATGTGGAAAATTCACAGCCTTTCCTCCATCATCTTGGCTCCGCCAGCCCCCAACTTTTCCCATTTCTATTGAAGGGACCCTCACCCTCCAAATATCCCAGGTTTTTAATCTTCAATTTATCTTAAACAAATTCTCTCTCTCTCTCCCCCATCCATTATAACCAATTAGTGGCCAAGTCCTGTATTCTGTTCTCTATTTTTCTCATCTGTCACCTTCTATACATTTATATGACCACAAAAGCTCTTATCACATCTCACCAATAATATTTTAATAGCTTCCTAATTAGCCTCCTTATATCTTGTAACCTTTACCTCAATAAATTTTTATCCTAGTTGCCACAATGATCTTCCTAAGACTCAACTCTGACATTGCCATTGCCCTGATCAAAAACTTTCTATGGCTGCATATTACCTCTAGGATAAAATCCAAATTCCTTAGGGCAGAATGATCTGCCTCCGATCTACTTCCTTTCTAGTCTGTTCTTTATTTTATTTTAATTGTCTTTCTTTATTTTTTTGTGGGGCAATGAGGGTTAAGTGACTTGCCCAGGGTCACACAGCTAGTAAGTGTCAAGTGTCTGAAGCTGGATTTGAATTCAAGTCCTCCTGAATCCAGGGCCAGTGCTTTATCCACTGTGCCACCTAGCTGTCCCCCTTTCAAGTCTGTTCTTACATAACCTTACTTCCCTTAGTTCATTCACAGTTCCAGTCAAACTAGATTGACTGTACCCTGAATTTGACTTTCCATATATTCTTCACCAAGGTACTTAACATCCCTGGGTCTGTTTTCTCAGCTGCAATGTGAGGAGGATTGGCCTCTGAAGGCGTTCCCAGGTCTGTCTCTATGTCTTATGTCCTGCCTCTTTAAAGGAATAGTCCCCCATGCCTTCTGATCTCTACTCCTTACTCACTTCCTAATTATGACATGGAGAATGTCTTCCTCGACTTAGTAGTTGTGTCCTCTCCCGTCTCAAAATTTTCTAGAGCCCTTTTTTGTCCTATCTCTCCCTTCCTTCTTCTATTAGATTTACCTGTGTACTTGTATCTTTCCTATTACATGTCAGTTCTTTGAGATCAAGGACTGTTTTGTTTTTGTATCTGTATCCCCAGTATCTAGGAAAGTGTCTTGCACATGGTAGATTCTTAATAAAATTTTTTTGAATTTTGTTTAAATGAATTCTCATGTCTTCTAATGAAACATTTCATTACTCCTTAGGTTTGACTTTTTGGTTTTGGGGGTTTTTTATTCCAAAAGGCACTTGAATATTGTGTGAGGGTGGCATTTTCCACAGCAAGGATATTTTAATTTCTTTTATTAACAAAAATATAACAGATCATCATGAAGGGAGACTACAAGGTTAAAAAGAGATTATAAGGACTCATCTGCAATATTTCAAAAATTATAAAGCATGCCATTTTCCCATAAGAAAATTGACATTTTGTTCTTCCCAATAGCATTTTCAATCAAACTCCACAGAAAATGGAAATCATTATCTGGAATTATGGAAAAAAAAGAGAAACTCTTGAGTCAGTTAATTTATATATGTGGTTGCATGTATACATAAACATGTATATCTAAATCATGATCATCTAAAAGGCAGGTTCTTTGCTTCTTAATTATAGTGCTTGTTTTTGTCTTATATTGCTCTTACATTTTTTTTTTTTGCAGAGGTTTGCTTTCCTTTGTAATTCTATCTAGTGATTTTTATATTCCACTGAAGTTTCCCATTAAGCATTTGAAGAATAAATAAGTAACTATGGTGGGTGGATGTGGATTGAGAAATGGAATGTTCATAAAATAAGCTTTATAACCACAAATAACTGAACATTTCTTAATTTGACTCAATCAGGTTTTTTTTTAAATACTAGAATTGAAATTTGAAGTTATTATTTTCCCCTTCTCTGCTATCTTTAATTAGAGCAAACCTGTAACAGCCTGCAATTTAGGAAAATTACTTCTTAAAAAGCAAGATTATTTACCACATGAGTGTTCTCCAGATTCCAGATTTTCAGTAGATAGTACATGCACTGATCATACTGGGGGAGGTTTATATAGGTCTCAGAAAATAGCTAACTGGAACCTGAGGTTAGCAAAACCTGAAATGCACAAGTCCTTTTATGATTTCGAAGAACTGTCCACAAATAAAATGCCATAGTAAAACCTCCTCTTATTCTCTGTTGCCAGGAAATATATAGAAATTTCTAGAAATAAATCAGTTGTTCGATTTTTACATTGACTTCTTTAAAAAGAAATTACATTCTAAGTAAAAGACCATTTGTAATCTATATTAACTGATGGAATTCTAACATGCAGAGTTATCTGAAAAAAATAGCAGATCCTTCACATAGTTGCCTTTTTTTTTAATGCCAGTGAATGATCCAGCACATGTCTAGGATTTGGTTTGGCAGACAAGAAGGAGATTGGCATTCCAAGTAAAAAGGAATAGCATGGGGGGAAAAGGAGTATCAGCATTATTTCTGGAGGGAATAAGAAGACTGTGTTTGGACTAAGTGGTGGGTTCATCAAGAGAGGGTTCATGGATGAGGAAGGAAAGACCCCTTAATGGAGAGACCAAAATGCCAGGCTAAATGAAGTGTTCATATTTGAACTTGACAGGGAAGAAGTCAATGCAATAAGGAAGAAATGTGATCATGTTAACTGTTTTAGCTTGATTAAACTGACAGTGATAGGATTGGAGGGAGGAAAGTCCAATTAGGCTGAAAGATCAATTAAGGAGGTCATAAAAGTTATATGGGTAGTAAGAACCTGAACTAAGATGATGGTAGAGGTAAATCTGATGGTTAGAGTAAATGAAAAATTTCTAAGCTTTGGTGACTCGCTATGAGGACAGAGAAGAGGGAAGAGCTAAAGAATGTTAACACTACTTGTAGAGGGGCAGCTAGGTGGAGCAGTGGATAGAGTTCTGGCCCTGAAGTCAGGAGTACCTGAGTTCAAATTTGGCCTCAGACACTTGACACTTACTTATCTGTGACCCTGGGCAAGTCACTTGACCCCAATTGCCTCACCAAAAATACTACTTGTAGAAATGAAGAATTTTGCTAGATAAGCTGTTTTGGGGGCAAGTAAAGAGATGATGATGGTGGTGGTGGTAGTGGTGGTGTGTGTGTGTGTGTGTGTGTGTGTGTGTGTGTGTGTGTGTGTGTGTGTGTGTGTGTGTGTGTGTGTGTGAGTGTGAGTGTGAGTGTGTGTGAGTGTGTGATTTAAGTTGGCAGAAAGACATCCTCCAAATGACCTTAAGGACAGTTGGAAATGTGTGAGTACATATCAAATGAGAGCTCTGAAATGGAGTCATACATTTTGGTGGTATCAGGGTAGAGACAGCTGAGCTCTCCAAATAAGTTGGGATAATGGAAAAAGAGAAAAAAAATGAGGCAGAGCACTAGATCTGGAGGGCAAGCATGAAGTGGGATGAGAAAGGAGACAGAAAAATAAGTGGTAAGAAATAGGAATTAAAAGTAAACCTTTTCAAGTAACAAGGATGACAATAGAAAGGATTACTTTAGTTTGTGAGTCAGGTTATGGAGAAGATAAGCATTAATGGACCAGAGAGAAACAGGAAATGATGATATTCTATCTATTTTCATTCTCCTAGGGGATTTTATTATCATGTTCAATCCTTGAGTGCAGGGGAATAGAACATAAAATGCTCTGTTCTTTCCTGCCTCTCACCCCTGACCATTGTTTTCTTTGGTTGTTTTACAGATGAATTTTGATCAAAATAAGCATCAAAGGCAGCCAGAGAGGGCAAACCAAGTTACCAAGGACTAGCCACAAGGTACATAGTATAGTAGAATGTGGGATGAGCCATGAAGTCTTCTGGGTGCTTTGCCTTGTTGGTGGTTAGCAGGTTAATAGGCTGTTTTTATTTAGTTATTTTTTATTTTTTTTGCGGGGTAATGAGGTTAAGTGACTTGCCCAGGGTCACACAGCTAGGAAGTGTCAAGTGTCTGAGGTCAGATTTGAACTCAGGTCCTCCTGAATCCAGGGTGGTGCTTTATCCACTGTGCCACCTAGCTGCCCCAATGAGCTGTTTTTATAGATAAGAGCTACACTTAGTAAGTCAGTCAATAAGCCTTTATTAAGCACTTACTATATGACAAGTATGGTGCTAAGGACTAGAGGCATAATGGAGAAGTACAGAGAAGGATGGTCTGGTGAGAAATGAAGAGATTGCCAGCTAGGGAGCCTTTCTTAAATGGAAATTCTGGGAGAGGTACTTTACTCTTTAGTCAGGAGAGTGAGCCCTGGGGCAGAAGGTACATCCTGGGTGTGAGTTTCAGGGATGAAGCGATTTTCCAGAACAGAGAAGTGTTCTTGAGCTCAGGAATTTGAAGAAAATCCTTATACACATCAGCTACTTCCTCCAGCTATTCATTGCTCAATCACCAATACCATAGGGATCCTCACTCCCACTCCAAATGCAGGATTGGAATCAGAGACATAACGAAAAATCTTGACACATGAAATAAAAAGGACAAAAAACAGCTGGGGAAAGGAAGCATAACTTGCACACTCAATTCGTTTGGGGGAATGGTGATGGCAGAGACCACAGAACACCATAAGGCCATGTCTAAGAGTGAGTAGCAGAGTGGATTGGGCCAGATAAAAGGTCACCTAGAGTACAACTATTGAAGAATGGAAGTTGCAGTCTATTAGCTTATTAATTTAATGAATAATTCTTGTGAACTAAATGCAAAGCTAGTTGCCTCTGTCTTTCTGGAGGACTCAAAGTGCTATCATTACCCTTCCAATTGTTGATGCTCTTAGACAAAGCTCTGATCACCCCACCCTTGTTATAACTCTGATTATTGAATAGATAATGCAGTTACAACAGTTCTTACAACTATAATGCGGTGTCAGACTCAACTCTTGCAACTTGCAGACAAAATCCACCTCTGTATTAGTGTTCTCTCTCTCTCTCTCTCTCTCTCTCTCTCTCTCTCTCTGTGTGTGTGTGTGTGTGTGTGTGTGTGTGTGTGTGTGTGTGTGTGTGTGTTCCATTCTGTATACTTCTCATCTCTCTCTACAATAACCCTTGCCTTTAGAGAGTAACATATCACTTCTGAGGGAGGGTCTTGCATACCTATTCCTAAATAGCCTTTTCATTGGAGTGTCACAAACATGAAGAAAGAGGTATTGTAGCAGACATTTCTTGGCAGATAGAAGACAAGAAGGTGGCTTACCAAACCACTGGAAAGGATATGAGGCAGAGTAAATTCCTTACAAAGAAGAGAAACTTATTCACAATTCACAGTGCTTTTGCTCCAAATCTACTTCTCTGGAACAGCTTATTGTAATAATCATCATTATGGTTGTATTTGTTGATGGTACTTCAGTTTTTTAGAGGACCGATGACCTCATGAGGGTCACTATCTTGGTGTTCCCATGAATTGGATATAAGTGGGGTACTTCTGTGCAAATTTGTCAGCCTTAATTTCTTTTTTTTCTTTTTCTTTTTTTTCTATTTATTTTATTTTCCATTTACATGTAAGGGTAGTTTTCAACATTCATTTTCATAAGATTTAGAGTTCCAAATTTTTCTCCCTCCCTTTCCTCCCCCCTCCACAAGATTGCAATTAGGTTATATATGTACAATCCACAAGTGTTGTTTTTATCAGTTCTTTCTATAGGTGTGCATAGTAAGCTTCCTCATTAGTTCCTTGGGATTGTCTTGGATCATTGCACTGCTGAGAGTAGTTGTCATTCACAATTGTTCCTTGAACAATACTGTTGTCACTAAACACAGTGTCCTCTCAGCTCTGCTCACTTCACTATACATCAATGTTCATTAGTCTTCCAAGGTTTTTCAGGGATCATCCTGTCATTTCCTGTAGCACAAGTCCATTCCACTACAATCATATAACATAGCTTTTTCCATCATTCCTCAATTGATGGACATTCCCTTGATTCTCAATTCTTAGCCTCCACCAAGAGTTGCTATAAATAATTTTTTTGTACAATTTTCCCCCCTTTTCTCTTTTTCATGATTACTATTGTTAACTCTTTCCCTTCCATCCTATTCCCTTCCCCATGATACTTATTCTATTATCCATCTTCTTTCATCCTATCACTCTTCAAAAAGATTTGCTTCTGTCTGTCCCCTCCCCCACTCTGCCCTTCCTTTTTTTGCCCCTCTCTCTTTATCCCCTTCCCCTCCTATTTTCCGCCAGGGTTATAGAGATTACTCCACCCAATTGAGTGTGTCTATTATTCCCTCCTTGAGCCAATTCTAATGAGATTGAGGTCTTTGAGCCAATTTTGAGGAGTGTTAGGCTTTTTTATTGCACAGATTAAATAGATTACTCTACCCAGTTGGGTGTGTGTGTTAGTCCCCCTTTGAGGCAGCTCTGATGAGTTTAAGATCTTGGAGCCTTTTCTGATGAGTGTAAAATTCATTTCCTGCCCTGCTCCTCTCCCATCTCTTCCCCCACTCCATAAGCCTTTTCCTGTTACTTTCATGTAGGATTTCACTTCTGCCCTTCCCCCTCCTCCAGTGAATTCCTTTCACCCCTCAATTTAACCCTAAAGATGTTATCATCCAGCTAAGTGACACAGTGGACAAATCATCACCCCTGGAACCAGGGGGATCCCAGCCAAAACTCTGCCTCAGACACAAGACACTCACCCACTGTACAACCCCAGGTATGTCCCCCAGCTCCAATTTTTTTTTCATGGTTCTCTAGGGTCTCATATTTGAAAGTCAAATTTGCCATTCAGTTCAGGTCTTTTCATCACAAATACCTGAAAGTGTTCTTTTTCATTAAAGTCCCATTTTTTCCGCTGAAAGATAATGTTGAGTTTTGCTGGGTAGGTGATTCTTGGTTGTAATCCCATTTCCTTTGCTCTTTGGAATATCATATTCCATGCCCTCCGGTCCTTTAATGTAGAAGCGACTAGATCTTGTGCTATCCTGACTGGGGCTCCACAGTACTTGAATTCTTTCTTTTTGGCAGCTTGCAATATTTTCTCCTTGACCTGAGAGCTCTGGAATTTGGCTATAATATTCCTACGAGTTTTCTTTTGGGGATCTCTTTCTGGAGGTGATTGGTGGATTCTTTCAATTTCTATTTTAGCTTCTTCTTCTAGAATTCCAGGGCAATTTTCCCTGAGAATATCTTGGAAGATGGTGTCTAAGCTCTTTCCTTGATCATGGTTTTCAGGTAGACCAATAATTTTCAAATTATCTCTCCTGGACCTATTTTCCAAGTCAGCAGTTTTTCCCAGAAGATATTTCACATTGCCCTCTATTTTTTTATTTATTTGGATTTGCTTTATTGTGTCTTGGTTTCTCATAAAGTCACTGGCTTCCATTTGTTCAATCCTAATTCTTAGGCAATTATTTTCATCAGAGAGCTTTTGTACCTCCTTTTCCATTTGACTTTTCAAGCTGTTGACTTTTTTTCATGTCTTTCCTGCATCACCCTCATTTCTCTTTCCATTTTTTCCTCTACTTCTCTAGTTTTATCTTCAAAGTCCTTTTTGAGCACCTCTATGGCCTGAGACCAATTCGTATTTTTCTTGGAAGCTTTAGATATAGGGGCCCTGATGTTGACATCTTCCTCAGAGGGTGCCCCTTGGTCTTCCTTGTTACTGAAGAAAATTTTTATGGTCCTTACCTTTCTCTGTAGGCTCAGCTTGCCTTTCTTTTACTAGACTTTTAGCTCCATAAAGTGGCGCACTGTTTCCAGGCTGCAGTATCCCAAGCTTAAGAAGTCCCAGGTGGTATGATTTAAGGAGAATCAGGTTCTTCCCTTGCCCAGCCTGTTTCCTGGTCCTAGATGACCCCAGACCAAGTTGCCAATCAACCAGCTCTGTGTGTTGTGATTGTTAGCTCTGACGAGCCTCTGCCCCTCCCCCACCTGGGCCACTTCTACTTGAGCCTACCACCTGCTTCTCAATAGGGGTGTAGAATCCAAGTTCTGCCTTAGCACCAGCATAGACCCCTGTAGTCTCTCCCCTCCCCAGGGCTCAGCCCACTCACCAGACTGTGAGCTTAGTTCTGGACGACACTGGTGCTTCAGCTGATTCAGAGGCTCTGGGGTTCTCCTTCTCTGGTGAGGACTTCCTGAGACTGGATCTGTCAGGGTGACTGTGTGGTTGGGCCCGACTTCTGTATCAGCACAGCAGCTCCCTCCTTCTGACCTTCCAAGCTGTTCTTGGTTAGAAGATGATTTCAGAACATTCTTCTATGAGTTTTGTTGCTCTGGGCATTTTCCTATGACCTTATTTGGATGTTTTTTGGAGTGATCTTGTCATGAGTTTGGGAGCTCACTGCCTTTCCCCTTAATTTCTTATCCAAAGTCATTGAAGTCCATTGGTGACAAGGCAAAGGTAAAGCTGACTGACAATGGCCTAAGATGCTGTGGGTAACCTTGGTCTTTCTAAATTAAGGTCTTTCCCAGGTTGTAATGTGTCTGAGGCCAATGTCTTAGTCAATGACTAGGGACTGATCAAGTGTTGAGATAAAAGATGGCTCAATTGTTGCCATGGTTTGTACATCGTAGATGATTCAAAGGTTAATGATGATGCCAGTGGTATTCTGTACTGCATATGAGAACATGGCATGCTAACCTACTGAAACTCAAATTTTCAAGAGACATATTCAGGTACAATGGGATGTTTAATCATGTTTTTTTTTTTTTGAGAGCTCTCACCATTGCTTAGCAAAGCCATGCTAGTTTTTTCTTTCCTTATTTTAGGAAGTAAAAAAAAAAAATTCCATTTGTGGTGCGGTATCTTCCATTAATTATAAAAATGGCACAGATACTTTTTTGGGGGGGAATGAGGATATTTGTGAAAATAGGGAAGAAGCCAATTTTATTTAAAGTTAGCTTTAACGTAACATTCATAAAAGTCAAAGCAAAGAGTTTTGACACAAAAGATAGTCATGGAATAAATCTTTATGGTCCTAAGAGTAGGGACTCCTCAATTATGAGCAGTGATGAGGAAATCTGCCTCTGGTTTTGATTAAAATTTTTCTCTCTATTACTTTCATGAAAAATTTCGGCTTTCATAAAACATTGAATTTCTCTAAAAAATTCCTCTTTACTTAATCCGTTGTATGTGAGAGTTTTTAGAGGCACTTAAATCAAAAGTGGTGAACTGTTTGTTGTTTTTTCTTCTTCATATAAATGAAAACCTACATTATGTATGATAATGAATTTAGGTTTAGTGATTCCTCACTCCTTTTTCTGAGACTAGCAAGGGAATTAGATAAAATAAAAACTGAGAGTCTGCTGTTTTGCCAAAAACAAACTGAAAGGCAAGGTCCCAAATTTAGAATTATGTTCTAAAATGATTTTTGAATAGATTCAATATTTGCCTAATTGAAATTTTCCCTCAATCAACAAAAAGTTTTTCCCCCGCCCCCTTCACTGATATATTTAAGAACAATTTAATTTCTTTAATTCTCTGTAAAATAGACCACACAATTTCTTGTAATTACCACTCCATTTTTTGGCTTTCTTGGGCACCAGAGTTCTTATAGCAGACTGAAGAATCTTTAGGAATACATTTGATCTCAGTTCCATTATTTGAACCCTGGAATCTGTATTTCCATTCCAGGTTTTCCAAATAACTCCTTTTGTTATATTATAAGCTCTATGGAGTAGAGGTCATGTTGTATGTATTCATATTTTTCCCTTTGGAATATAATAGTATGTTGTACATAGCAGGTGCTTCACAAAGATCTCCTGAACCTCCTGAACCTCCCTTCCTTCATTGAAGAGGTGAGGGGATATAGGCATGAAAACCTGCATATCCTGTCAGATGGGGTACATATGTTGGTTGGTTTTTTGGAATTGTTTTCTTCTCCTCCTCCTCCTCCTCCTCCTCCTCCTCCTCCTCCTCCCCTTCCTTCTTCCCTTCCCCTTCCTCCCCCTCCTTCTTCCTCCTCCTCCTCCTCAGTGAATTTTTACCTTATCTTCCTTGGATCCAAGTCTTCACATCACTTTTCAGTCATTTCTAGATCATTTTGACTATACTCTAGCCATCCTCTTTATTTCTCACACTCAATGCTTTCCACTGCCCCACCAATTTGGACTTGGCCTGGGTTCTGATAGGTGAACTTTTGCCCTATTTTTCTTGGAACCAGACTTCCACACCACATCCCAGTCATTTCTAAGTCATTATGCCATGAATCCTTCATTCCCTTTCTAGTACCTTTTGTGTGTGCTGTCTTCCTCCATTAGAACATAAACTCCTTGAAGTTAGGGACTATTACTTGGATGCCCAGCACTTAGATCAGTGTCTGGCAAATAGTAATCATTTAATAAATACTTCATCATCCATTCACTCTTTGTTAAAATGAAAGATCACTGGATAAGAAGGGATAGGAAGACTATATTCAGAAATTATTATCTGAGTGCAAAATAAAGGAGAGGAAAGAAAAATAAACACAAAAGTCATTAATACAAATATAAGAACTTTTTGAAATGTATTTAACATAACGCCAATGACCTAATGGCTTGCTAATCTATAATTCTCAGTTTCTTTAATGACCAAACACTTCTCCCAGCAATATGGGCAATAATCTAGAGTTTTAATGAGGAATTATTTCACCTGGGTAAAAAATATAGTTGCATTGGGGAAGGAAGCACAGTACAGGGACAGTTTGATTGGGGGGTAGCTGGAGTAGGGAGCAGCAATAGTGCAGAGAATAAATGGGTAAAACAGCAAGGTTGTATATCAGGTGAATGTTGTTAAAAACTGATACTCCCACTCTTAAGTGCAATCTCAACCATGGTCACTGGAAGTTTTCAGCCCATCTTTCAAGGATAATGTGCTGATCACAGATCAATGTGACTCTATCAGCACTGAGTAATTGAGATGCACCACAGGTCTTTTGCCCAAAAATAGTCTTCAAGGCATCAGGAAAATGCTTTGGGCTGCTACTATCAATGTAAAGCTGAATTTCATCTGCCTTCTTACTGAGCCAAGAATTCTGCATTTCTTTAAGCTTCACTTGTACTTTATGTTTGTTGGAGTTGAATACTGCCTTCTTAGAGACAGTTAAACTACCCTGCTGGTAAACCTTGTGGAGTTCTCATTTTTAATTTAGTAGCTTCTGGATTTCCCCATCATTTTCATCAAACCAGCCTTGATGTTTGCAGGGTTTCTGGCCCAGATAAGGAAATTAAATGCCCTGTACCTAATCTCTGAAAGCTGCCCAATCCTATGATGCTCCACTGTTGACAACCATGTCAATAACAAACTCTTCGTGTATAGAGAAGCTCTCTAATCTGTTGGCATTTTCTTTTTTTTTTATTTATTTGTTTATTTTTATGCAGGGCAATGAGGGTTAAGTGACTTGCCTAGGGTCACACAGCTAATAAGTGTCAAGTGTCTGAGGCCAGATTTGAACTCAGGTCCTCTGGAATTCAGGCCCAGTGCTTTATCCACTGTACTACCTAGCTGCCCCATCATTAAGTCTTTGCCTTGCCTTGGGCCCCTGCTTTTGTTGAATGCAAATGTTTAGCTTAGAGGGCATAAGTCTACGACCCGTCTAGTATACTGTACCACACATCACCTTGGTCACTCTTACCTCTTGTCCATCTTTTTTGCTTACAATGACAAGTCTGTTAAATATCAATGTTCAGGGGCAGCTAGGTGGCACCAGCCCTGGATTCAAGAGGACCTGAGTTCAAATCCAGCTTCAGACACTTGGCACTTACTAGCTGTGTGACTTTGGGCAAGTCACTTAGCCCTCATTGCCCCTCCAAAAAAAAAAATGTCAGTGTTTGCTGAAGGTGCAACTATGAAGTTTTATTGCATTTAGTTAAATGGAAAACAATGTTGGTGATGAGAAGATCATGAGAGACACAAGTCTTCATTAGTAAGTTGCTATTGCTGTTTCTGATTCCATTCCTCTCAATGACTTCCTGCCATATCTAATAGTCTGTTCCTACTTTGGCATTAAAGTCACCCAGGCTTGCAAGTTTTTCCTCTTTCAGCACATTGATGATGAGGGTATCCAGGTCTTCAGAAAACTATTCTTTGACATCATTATGGCTTATCATAGTGGGAGCATGTGCACTGATGATAGTGGCATGCCACTTTCCTGCAAGTGGCAATTGCATTGTAATGAGCCTATTATTAACTCCTTTTGGGAGGCATACAAGCTTGTTGACTAGATTAGTTTAATTATAAAACCTATGCCAGCTTCACAGCATCTTCCATCACTCTAAGTACTCTAGAAAAAATGTGTATTCAGGTCCCTTTCCTTTGGCTTCCCTTTGCCAGCCTTATTTCATTAAGGTCTACTATTTGGATGAGATACCTGCTTAGTTCTCTTGCAATAAGAGTTGCTTACTTTTCAGGTCCACTAGATTTCATGTTGTCCATAAGTGTATGCATATTTCATATACCAACAATGAGTGGAATTGTCTTCACAAAAGTTTTTGTACATTTTTTGTGTTTCAACCTCTGGGTAGGATCCCTACTTACTGTAGTAAGCAAGCCAGGATTGTGTTAGCTGAAACAGACAAATTTTAGGGCACCTTTTCTAGCCCTTCCTAATTCCAGGAGGTAGGCATTGTGGTCCTTAAAAATGCTGCTCAGACACCCAGGGAGCGGTGAAATCTCACTGCTGCTTCAGTCTACTGAGAAGAGGACACTGTGCCCTGCACTGCCTGTGTGCAAGGTTATTACCATAGCTCCCATTATATCCATACCTGCTGCTTCATCATTTGCCCATGGCACAGTTCTTTGAGTAGGAAAAAAATAATAAATAACGAAGCAGTAAATAGTAAAATGGTCAAATGGTATAGGTGATGTTTTTTTGACTTGCACATATATTGGATTTAAGTGAGGCAGAGTTGTGCGAAGTTGTCAGCCTCACTTTCTCTTCCAGGGTCATTGAAGTTCAGTGGCAAAAGTCAAAATGACTGTTGATGGCTTGGGATGCACTGGATCTTTGATATTTAACCAAACTCCTTGCCTAATTGAAATTTTCCCTCAATCAACAAAAGTCCCCCCCACCCCCCCACCCCTTCACTGATGTATTTAAGAACTGATGTATTTAAGTGCTGTAACAGATTGTTCAAATCTGCCTATTTCACCATGTGGTAAAAAGTGAAAGTTTTTAACAGTCGGTTAGCAATAAGGACCACCCTTTCAGGGAGGAGACCGTGAGGAACTGCCAGTGTGTCTGCTAAGCACTCCGCTTCCGGGTGCGAGCTTAAAAGGCAAGGAGAGAACGTAAGTGATGTCTTTTTCCGCTCTCCTCGCCTGCTGGCTTGCGCTGCACACACAGACGCTGACTCAAGTTCGACTCGGCCTGGTTCTCCATAACAGCACATGCTTGATGCAGCTCTCAGCCTCAGAGTTTTTGATGAGTTCTATACGGGTTTTTGGTGAGTTCTATACGGAATATAGACTAAGCTTAGATCTAAGACTATTTGTTTGTACTTCCACTTTCCTATTTCTCTAATCAACATCACCTTGTAATTCCCAAACAATAAAAGCTCTAACTAAAGATCAGAGGCTTCTTCCACTTACTGGTCTGGGAGATAAATAAGGGAAAGGTTAAAAGGCAGTTTAATGCTCTTGTATCCAATTTTAAATGTCACAACCAAGAAAGTCTTTACATGCTTGGGGTAGACACCCTACCCAACTCACATATAGATTTGAGGTCTCTTGGTTGCCCTCAACCTGATTTTAGCCTATCTACTGAGATGGTTTTTCTAGGGTGTGGCCACTATGCATGCTACAGCTTCTTGGAACCACAGATGAAAATTGGGTGGCAGTTAGACACTAAAGATAGAAAGCAGCCCTCACACCAGAGGTGCCAGTATTCCCTGAACACCCCCATGCACATAGTAGGAGCTCAGTAAATGTTTAGCTAAATTTTTGCTCCAGTAAATATAACTGACCTGAGAGTGAGGTAGCGCCAACAACTTAATTAGGAAGAGAGAGTCATGTGTAATAAGAGGAAAGCTGAGTTCTCAAGACCATAAGCACATGGAGTCATTAGTGATGCTACCAAAGATAGCACTGTTCTGTCATAGGACTGATGTATTTCATATCAGCTGGGTTTGGCATCTAGAGAAAATTTTAGTCTAGCTGAATAGCCCACATTCCCTGAGATCAGATGGTAGAACATCTCACAGGAAATTTACTGGTGGAATTGCTTTTTTTTAGTGTATTGGGAGGAAATCCTTAGAAGTAAGAGCTCACTGAGTCTTTGGTAAATTGCTGCAAGCCAGCTTCACCCTAACCTTCCTTCCACTCCTGCGATGCCTTGATTTACTTTCCTTTAAGTGAATTTTTTTAAACAGCTTCAATTTTAGATTCAGGTAAGCTCAGCTGTCCTGATATTAATTCTTGAACTAACCCTTCTTTCTCTCTTTGTTGAATATTTCATGTTTTATTCATGCCCTGAATTAACCAAACAGAGCTGGTGCTTACACTTAAGTTACACAAGGAAAACAAGTATTTAAGCCTGTCTCTGCCCAGATCATCTATTTCAGTGCAGGCACAGTGACTGCACAGAGCAGTTTCCTATACTCATTGATCTTTTGGGTTACACAGTCCTGAAATAATACCATATGTTTGGTTCTATTGTATATTAGAGCATGTCTTTCTCCTCATTTTATCATTAGGAGATAAGTAATTTTGAAATGCCATGTCAGTCTAGTGTACCTGATGAACCCAAGCTGAAGATCTTACTACGTTATTCCCTTCCTGCTATTATATTTGCTGAAGCTCATTTAAATAACTAGCTCTGAGTTATTAAGTTTAGATATAATGACTGAGAATATGGGAGGACTTTACTGGCAGGGGTATGATTTGTCGCTTAAGCATTTGTGTACATTCAGGTTATTAAAACTGGCTAATCTTAATATGTATGTGCACAAAATCTGCTAGCGAACAAAGGGTTCAAGATTTTTGTAAAAAAATTATATTATTTTTAATTTTTGGAATAAAACAAGCATTTCCATAGTGTAGTATAATAAAAAGGATGATTGTACATGAAACTGCAAATCTATTATATACAACTTATAATTCCTTTAATATATAATATGAAAAAGTTATCATGTAAATTTCTTTTTTCTTTATTTTTCTTTTTTCTTCCCTTCTCTCCTTCCCTAGATATCCATTAGATACAAATAGGTGCATATACATATATATATGTGTGTGTGTATTGTGTGTATATATACACACATATATGCATATATACATACATACATACACATATATGTATATTGTAAATTTATTCTATACATACTTCTATTTATCAGTTCTTTCTCTGGATGCAGATATCATCTTTCTTCATGTGTCCTTTATGGTTAATTTGAGTACTTATAATAGACAAAATGACTTATTCTCTCAAAGACACTATTAAAACAATATTGTTGTTACTGTATACAATGTTATAAAATTTCATCAATTGGTTGAGTTACAGTCTTTGAACGTTCACAAGCTCACTGAAAAACAGCAGGCAAACTTTGGTAGACCAAGATGAGAAATGATATTCACTCGAATAAGTACGACTGCAGTAGAGTCCTGCTATAATCAAGAGACTGACATAACCGGGTTGTCCATTTAAATTTTTCTTGGACTAATCATAAATCCGTCTTCAGTCTGGGACTTCCTAAGAGCTGCTATTTATCATTTCAGCCTTTGGCTTCTAGCCCTGGAAGTAGCTGCTAAAACGATGCCCAGATTTTACCCAGAGGGATTATTTGGCTCTGGAGAGGCTGGCATCCAAATACACCCCTCTTCCTTACCCCATCCCTTTAATCTTCATTCTCTTGGTGTCGCTCTACCTGCTGGTCCTTTTTACTCTGTCCCCTTGTTTTGGGGATAATTACTTCACTCTCAGGCATTTTTAGTGATATGCCACTGTGGTGGCTATAGAGTGGAAGTGGACATTGTTCTTTATTGTTCCATTGTCCAAATGAATAATCTAACAATTCTAAATAAATGTTTCCTGACAAATAAAAATAAAATTACAGTCTGTTCATTACTTTTTGTCGCTTTTGAGTTATTTTCAGTCGTGATTCTTCGTGACCCCATTTGGAGTTTTCTTGGCAGAGATACTAGAGTAGTTTGCCATTTCCTTCTCCGGCTAATTTTACAATTAGGAAACTGAGGCAAACAGGGTTAAGTGAGTTGCCCAGGGTCACACAGCTACGAAGTGTCTAAAGCTGGATATTAACTCAGATCTTCCTGAT
The DNA here is from genome assembly GCF_019393635.1 of Dromiciops gliroides. Classification (NCBI taxonomy): domain Eukaryota; kingdom Metazoa; phylum Chordata; class Mammalia; order Microbiotheria; family Microbiotheriidae; genus Dromiciops; species Dromiciops gliroides. Next base: position 313,403,167 of record NC_057863.1, on the reverse strand, counting down.
TCTAGACCCAGCACTCTATCCATTATCCCATCATGTTGCCTCATTCATTACCTACCTCTACTTTTTTTTTTTTTTAAGTTCAAATGAAAGAATCATTCAGTTGTTCATCTTGGCACTGGGATGATGAAACTAGTGTTTATTTCTTCTCTATAACCACCAAAGTGATCCATAAAACTAAAATGGGCAACGGAAGGAACACCATATTTGAATTTGTAAAATCCCAGTTGTCTCCTAATAGAGTATACTCAAAATGTAAAAATAATTAATATCGATAATGTTACATTTGACAAGGTGCTTTCACACATGTATTAGTTGATCTTCATGGTACTCCTGAGAAGTAGATACTGCTCTAGTATCATTGTGCAGATGAGGAAGTAGAGACCCAGAGGGGTTAAGTGTTCACACAGATGGTTAAGTCAGAAGTAGAACCAAGTTCTTCAGACTTCTGGTTGGTTCTTTTAATTCTCATGATGTCAATTTCTAATACAACCTGATTCAATCAGTCCTCACTTACACATACAAGAATATTCAATTCTATTGGATTATTAAAACTATTAGAGGGGCAGCTAGGTGGAGCAGTGGATAGAGCACTGGCCCTGAATTCAGGAGGACCTGAGTGCAAATCCAGCCTCAGACCCTGATACTTACTAGCTGTGTGACCCTGGGCAAGTCACTTAACCCCAACTGCCTCACCAAAAACAAAACAAAACAAAAAACCAAACCTATTAGAGACAGCTAGGTGGCAGAGAGATACCAGGCATACTAGCCCTGGAGTCAGGAGACCTGAGTTCAAATCTGGTTTCAGACACACTAGATATGTGATCCTTAACCCTGATTGTCTTCCCCCCCCAAAAAAAAAAGATGACAAAAACCAAGCAACTATTGTTCTGCTCAGTAGCATTTTGTATTTTGTTATTTTATACTTGTTTATCGGTATAGATTTGGGCTATCATACAAAGATAGCCCCTTCTGGAAATGAAGGAAGCAGCTTGTTCAGTTTAGGAGTCTTTTTATGGAGTCACAGGACTCTATCTACATGATAGGCATACTTCTTCCCCCCTAATTACAATGCCTCATGAATTTTTAAAGTACTCTGTAGATTTAATCAACTTGAATTTTTACAGGTACCAATTTTAAAGGCCTAGTCAGAAGTATGATAGGTTTCAGGCCCCCACATTTTCTTCTTCAGACAGTCTCTTCATTTTTTGGACTTCATTCTGGTAACCATAGTTCTTTGTTTTGTCAGCTGATTAAGTTATTACCATTCCAGGAAGATATATGAGTAGAACTTGAAGCTCATGGCTATATCTCCCTTTTTTTTTTTCAGGGCAATGGGGGTTAAGGGACTTGCCCAGGGTCACACAGCTAGAAAGTGTCTGAGGCTGGGTTTGAACTCAGGTCCTTCTGAATCCAAGGCTGGTGCCTTATCCACTATGCCACCAAGCTACCCCTCATGGCTGTATCTCAGTGAACTTCAGCCCCATTCAGGACTGAAATTTGCCTGGAATGAACAAGGTTTGCCCCGGAGGTGCCAACAACTATAGCTTCTCAGACTCCTGGGACTATCACATTCTTAGTTCTAGCAATTCATTCCCACTGGGGTTGACTTCTCTATTGTGCCAATTTGCCTAGAGACCCATGCCATTTGGATGGTCCAAGGCAGAATCAGGATTCGAGGGATCAGTGATGAAGGTGAAACATGTTGAATGCAAACTGACCTTCCCCCTTTCAATAAGCTTTTGAGGGCAGGGATTCTGTTTTATACTTCTCCCATAGTCTTATGAATACATTTCCCTGAAGAGTAAGCTTTTAATATTAGCTTGTGAATGATTTTAAAACAATCAAATTTCTTCCCCACCTTCCCCCATTTCCCACTGTAATCATCAAGGGGTACCACCTCAGAGTTATTCGATTCAGTCAATTAAGTGCCCACTACATGCCACATATTGTTACTAAGTGCTAGGGGTATAGAGAAAGGTAAAGGATAGTCCCTACCCTCAAGGAGCTCACAATCTTTTGGGGGAGGGAGATAGTATACAAATAACTGTGTATATACAAGCTGGGGTGTATGGATGTTGAAGCAGGACTAGCACCTCTGGTGTGAGGGATTACTGAGGGCCCTCTTCAGGGCTGCTCATCCACCTGTGGTGTTTACCTAACATGCAACTCTCACCTGTGGCTCCAAGAAGCTGGAGCATCTACAGTGGCCATACCCAGGTAAAAATGTAAAGAATAAATTGTGATTTGAGGTTTTTATGACCCCATCTTTTGGCTAAAATTAAAAAGGCCCCAGCACGTGCACTGGTCCGGGCTCAGGCGCTGTGCCTCCACACCTTCCACCCACTGGCTATAGCCATCTCTATGGCGCTGGCAGCTCACGTCATCACCATGTGCCAACGCCTACATGCGCCTGGCAAAATTATAATGACTGGAAGCTCAGAGAGGGAAGTCATGTGACTATCAATCACATGGGGCTGTGTGTGGACAACCCAGGTTTTGCTGGGAAGGAGAAGGGAGGAGATTCGCCATTCTGGCATATGAGCTGGATAGAGACGGGATGCAGCTGTGTGTTCTGCTGAGGCCCAGGCAGTGGTGTGATAGCAGGTCGTATAATTTTCCTTTTCCCATCCCTTTTTTCCCTCATCCTTAATTCTACTAATCTTACTTGTGTTTTAAGTTCTTGTTAATAAACCCTGTTTTGTTTTTGAAAGAGGCTGTTTGTTAATCTCCTTCCTTGCCCCATTATTGTGGCGAGCTGCCTAATTAACACTCCTGAATTAAAATTTGGCTCCACAAACCATCTCAGGAGGTGATACTAATGAGAGCCATGTGGAATTTTGTATTACTTATGATCACCAAAATAGTTATAGGGCACATTGAAATATAAGAAACTTGGGTAGCTTGGGTAGAAAAAGGAAAGGCTTCCAGCTGGGGCCCAGGTATCTTCAAATAAAGCAATGGCTCCAATATATGTTCAAGTACAAACAAAACAATTGCAATCTTTTAGCGCTTTTTGCTAATCCACACTATGCTAGAATGCATGAGTGTTCTATTCTAATGCCAAGCCAACAAGAGTAAACAAAATAAAAAATTCTTAATCAAAGTTGATGAGTGGTATAGTTTTAGATGCCAAAATTGGTAATATAAATGGAGCATTAGTTCTCGAGTCAGATGAATAGGTTCAAATCATACCTCTGAGGCTTACTACCTTTAAAATTTGAGCAAGTTGGGGGTGGCTAGGTGGCGCAGTGGATAAAGCACTGGCCCTAGATTCAGGAGGATCCGGGTTCAAATCCGGCCTCAGAGACTTGGCACTTTTTAGCTGTGTGACCCTGGGCAAGTCACTTAACACCCATTGCCACGCAAAAAAAAGAAAAGAAAAGAAAAAAAAAGAAAATTTGAGCAAGTCACTTAACCTCCCAGGGTCTCAGTTTCTATATCTCCAAAATGAAGCACTTGACTTATTGATCTTTGAGATTCCTTTAAATTCCTAGATCAACAAATTCTCAAAGTGTAGCTCATGGAACCCTGGAAATCCTCAAGACCCTTTCAGGAGGTTTATGAAGTCAAAACTATTTTCAAAATAATACTAAAACATTATTTGCCTATTAAAAAAACTTCACTTTTCCATACACCTGTGTGAGGCTAGATTTTCTTTATATACTCAACTAAAACAATATATCACAACAGATTGAATAGAAAAACAAATATGAAAATCCATTTATCTTCCATTATTATGGGCATTAAAGAGATTTGAAAAAATATGTAAAAGAATTCTCAGTAATTTTTAAAATAGTAATTGTTTATATTAATATATAATGAGTTTATTACTGTCGTTTAAATTAATATATATTTTAAATTTATGGTATAATTTCTCATACGGTAAATATCAATAGTTATCACCCACAAATGAAAAAACTCTTTGGGATCCTCAGTGATTTTTTTCTATTCTTTCTCCCCGTCAGTAATACTTAAGAGTTGAAAGGGGTCCTAAGACCAAAAAGTTTGAGAAACACTGGTCTAGATCTCCGACCCAAACTTCTTCTTTCTTCCCTTCTATATGCAAATTGCATTTATTTATTAGCACCTATCAAAACAAAGGCAAAACTGGAACAAAATAGAATCATATCTGAGACTTTGTGACAACCTTTTTTTTCAAATGGTTAACATGCATTGGAGCCAACTCATCAAGGTTTTGGGAGTCTCATTCAGAAGAGTCATTTCCCGCAAACCTTTCTCTATGTAAGTGGGGGAAGATAAAGACAGCATCTTCCTTGGCAGCTTTGGTAGAATAAGCAGAAGTACATAAACTAGAACACTTACCCCAGTAGTGTCTAGTTAAGTGAGTCAAAAAAATCACAAAGGATTTCCCTTCTAGAAACAGGAGAGGAGAAGTTTATCCCTCAAAACAAAAGCAGATACAGGTCAAGTCATCGTATTCCTCACCAGCTGTATCTTAGAGATAAATACAGAGGGTTTCTCCTGGCAGCAACTTTACTCTAGGCTCTCAACTATTTTTCTGTTATGTGCTGTTTCCTGATGATAATGCTGTTTTCATTGTTTGCTGTTTAATGTTAATTACTTTTAGACTTCAGAATTACCCACAATACATTTTGGAGTCCAATGAATAACATCAGTCTCTTCTTACAGCATGAACCCCTCTTCCAACTTAGCCTTTGTTATCACAACATTGGGAGCTAGATGCAAAACAGACTCAGCTGAGTGATTCCTTCCTCCTTTAGGAGATAAGCATTTTTGAAGAAGGGGAAGAAATTATTCAAAAACTTTTTCATTTCCCTTCAGGATAGTCAGGCAAGGAATTCTAAAATCAACTTTATTAGGCTGGTTTGAGGAGCACAATCTGTACATTGGTCCACCATCATGACTGAGCAAGAAGAACTCTACTTCAGAGCCTTGTAATAAATAGGTGTGATCAGACAGGTTCCCTGCCCTCAACAAAAACAACCCAATCTCATAAAATGGTTAGAGGTGTGACAAATATTGTACATGTATCATCTAATTTGGCTCTCATAGTGACCCTGTGAATTAAATATTAATATTTATCCCTGATTAAAGATGAGGAATTATAACGTAAAGGTGAATTGATTTGTTTATGGTCACAAAGCCAGCTAATGTCTGAAGTAAAAATTTGAATCCAGATCTTCCTGGCTACAAGTTCATCACTCTATCCACTATTTCAGGAGCTAATCTAAGCATTTTTTAACAATTTGTGTATGCTTGTGCGTGTGTGTGTGTGTGTGTGTGCACGCGCGCGTGAGATGGACCCTTTTGATTATCTGGTAAAAATCTATGGACTTCTTCTCAGGACAAATATTTTTAATAATTTAAGAAAATGTTAAATTCATTTGTTGTTAGTGAAAACAAAGATGTATTTTTTTCTTCACTCAAGCTTATGAATCTCCTGAAGTTTATCCATGGAAGGTTTAAGAAACCATGAGCTAGGGGCAGCTAGGTGGCACAGTGCATAGAGCACTGGCCCTGAATTCAGGAGGACCTGAGTTCAAATCCTGCCTCAGACACTTACAGTGATTAGCTTTGTGACCATAGGCACTTAACCCTAATTGCCTCACCAAAAAAAAAAAAAAAAATAGAAACCATGAGCTAGTCCAATAAGGACATTTATAGCTTATAGTCTCATACAGGAGAAAAGATAAAACAACATCAAATAAACAAAGAATAGCTATTTTGCCAGGGAAAGATAAACCAGAGATGGTTTGGATTAAAAAAAAAATAAATTGGGGTGGAGCCAAGACGGTGGAGGAAAGACATTAAACCCACAAGTCTTCTGATAAAATCACCCCAAAAATAGCAATAAAAGAAGCCTTGGGGCATAAAAACACACAAAAATATGGGCTGAGAGTTTTCTCCAGCTACAGATAGATTTCAGGGGCCCATGCTGGGCTATGAATAAAGCCTAATCCTGCAATCTGGCCGACACCAGACACCCGCCAGAGGAATTTGCCCCAGTGCCTCTGAATCAGCTGCAGCACCCACGTCTTCTGGAACCGAGCACCCGGTCGGATTGAACGGCTGGCCCGGGGGGAGTAAGTACAGAGGTACCAGTGGACTGGGGGGAAGGATTCAACTGTCCCACCCCAGCGGGGAACCAGGAAGAAATCCTGAGTGGCGGGAGACCCAGGTGGGGGAGAGGAACAGGGTAACAGTCTCATCAGAAGCTGAGAACCACACCACAGAAAGCTTTGCTGGTTGGTTGCTTAGTAAAGTAGGCCTGAGGTTATCTCCGGACCTGAGAACAGGCCAGGTAAGATTAAAGCCTGCTCCACTTCAACCCAAAACACCTGGGATCCTCAAGCTGAGAACAGGAGTAGAGCTGAGAAGCAGCCCCATCCCCCAGTGGAGAGTTTAAAATCAAATGAAAGTGAGGCCAGGCAGGCTGAGAAGAACCCCAACCATCCCCTGGGCGACACTGTAGCTTGAACAGTGTGTCCTGGAAGCAGCGCCCACACTTAAGAAGGAAGTTAAAAGCCAAGAAATAGTAAGCTAGGATGAGTAGGCAGAGAAAGCAGAAGACCATGGAAAAACTTCTTTGGGGGTAAGACAGACCACAATATCAACCTCAGAAGAAGAAGATAATAACAGGGTCAAAGCTCCAACATCCAAAGCTTCCAAGAAAAAATATGAACTGGTCTCAGGCCATGGAAGCTCTCAAAAGGGACTTTGAAGAGAAAGTAGGAGAAATAGAAAGAAGATGTAGAGAAAAGGAGGAAAGAATGGAAAGGGAAATGAGTGATGCAGGAGAGTCATGAGAAAAAAGCCAACAGTTTGAAAAGCCAAATGGAAAAGGAGATTAAAGAACTGTCTGATGAAAATAACTGCCTGAGAATTAGGATTGAACAAATGGAAGCTAGTGACCTTATGAGAAACCAAGACACAGTAAAGCAAATCCAATTGAATGAAAAAATAGAAGGCAATGTGAAATATCTCCTTGGAAAAACGGCTAACCTAGAAAATAAATTTAGGAGAGATAATTTGAAAATCATTGGACTACCTGAAAACCATGACCAAAACAAAAGCTTAGACACCATCCTCCAAGAGATTGTGAGGGAAAATTGCCCTGATGGTCTAGAAGCAGAAGCTAAAATAGAAATTGAAAGAATCCCCTGATCACCTCCTGAAAGAGATCCCAAAAGGAAAACCTCCAGGAATATTAGAGCCAAATTCCAGAACTCGCAGGACAAGGAGAAAATAATGCAAGCAGCTAGAAAAAAGGAATTCAAATACAGTGGAGCTTCAATAAGGATAAAGCAAGATCTAGCAGCTTCTACATTAAAGGACCGAAGGGCACGGAATATGATATTCCAGAGGGCAAAGGAACTGGGACTTCAGCCAAAAATCACGTAACCAGCAAAACTGGGTATAATTTTTCAGAGGCAAAAATGGGGTTTCAATGAGAAAGAGGTCTTTCAAGCATTTGTGATGAAAAGACCTGAACTGAATAGAAAATTTGACTTTCAAATACAAGATCCTGGAGAAGCACAAAAAGGTAAACAGGAAAAAGACTTCCTGAGGGATATTAAAAGAAAACTGTTTGCATTCCTACATGGGAAGATAATACTTTGAAATCATAGGAACTATCTCAGTAAGAAATTCACAGAAGACAGGGCTGAACTGAATGTGAAGGAATGATATCTGTAAAGCATTTATGTTTTGTTCTTTGTAGGGCAGACAGGGTGGGGTGTCTTATGTCTGGGGCTGGATTTGGGCCTGGGGCCTCCTGGATCCAGGGCTGGTGCTTTGTCCACTGTGCCACCTAACTAATCCATGATGACATCATTAAAATAGGGTTGAGGTGCAGGAGGAATAAACCCGGGGGAGGGAGAAGGGGAAAGATGGTCTGGGGAGAGGTAATTCACATGAAGGAAACAAGAAGAAAGCTTATGGAGGAGAATAGAAGAGGGGGAAGGAATTGGGGAGTGAGTGAACCTTAATATCATCAGAATTGGCTCAAAGAAGGACTAACATACATACTCAAGTAGGTATAGTGATATTTTTGTCTTGGGTGGGGGAGAGGAAAAAAGGGGGGGAGGAGAAGGGAAGGCGGAAAGGGCAGATTGGGGGAGAGAGCAGTAAAAAGCAAAACACTTTCAAGGAAGATGAAGATATTCTGCATTACTGCACCAGTATGACATATTGAATTGCTTGATCTCATAGGGAGGGTTGAGGAGGGAGGAAGGAAGAAAAAATTAGAACACAGAATTAGCTCAGGGACCCTGATCTCATTGGAGTGGGCTCATGGAGGGAATAGCTTTCATACCCAACTGGGAGGAGCAATCTATTTAACCCTGAAGGAAAATAGGAGGGGAAGAAGATAAGGAAGGAAGGGTGAAAAAAGGTAGTGCAGAGCGAGGGAGAGAATAGTCAGGAGTAAAACACATCTGAGGAGGAATAGGTAAAAAGAAGATAAGAGTATATGTCATGGGAAGGGAGTGGGATGGAGGGAAATAGTTAGGATGATTGATTATATTGGCAAAACATATGGTACCTATTTTGCTGGGCTTTTATGAAGAATATTCTCTGTCAAGCTTAAGGTAATATATAAAGGTTATGATGAACAGGATACTACCAGAAAAATCTGGAAAGACCTACATAAACTGAAGCAGAATGAAATGTACTGTATACAAAATAACAGCAATAGTGGGGGATAATCTGCTGGGAAGCATGTGGTTATTTTCAGCAAGGCAATGATCCAATATAACCCTGAAACACTTATGAAGATTTCAGCCCATCTGCAGAGAAAGAACTGATAGTATCTGAAAACAGATGGAAACACATTAAAAAAAAAATTTTTTTTCATTTCTTCTGTGACATTCCTTAATCTGAAGTTTTGGGTTTTTTTACTGTTTTCTCTCACAAGTAGCTAATATGGGAATTTTTCCATGACTACTCATGTATGACTTATTTTGAATTGCTTGAGTTCTTGTGGGTGGGGGCTGGGAATACAGGGGGGAAGAGAAGTCAGAACACAAAGTTTTTAAAAAATTGATGTTAAAATTTTGTTTTTACATATATTTTGGGAAAATACAATTCTATTCATAGTAAAAAAATTAGTCATTTGGGGGATTTTTCTCTGGTGGAATTTTCCTAGAATAAGTATGTCAAACTTCGAAGAGGGGGAAAAAATCTGATCTGAATGACAAAGTGGTATAGAAAGAAAAAATAATAAAAAAGGACTGATTTTGGCATCATAGGATCTTTGTTTGGATATCAGTTCTCTACCACTTATCACCTTAAGCAAGTTACTCAACCTCTCTGGCTTCAGGTTATCTTCATTTTGAAAATATGGGAGTTTGCCTAAATGACTTCAAAGGTCACTTTTGGTTCAAAAATATGTGATTCTATGAATAAGGAGGTGATTTTTATATACAGGAGAAAATGAATGAATTAAATGATGAAGCAGTAAGGAAACAGATTTGCCAATTGACTGCATAAAAAAGACCTAAGACTATATTGCAGGTTGGATAATGTCAGTGTTTTTCCCTATAAGTGGACAATTCACTGTCATTCTCATGAATTAAATACTTTTTATGAACTTTCAGGGAAGATGAGTTCCTCTGCCCTTTTCAAATATGACACAAAATGAAAGTTGTATTTTTCCCCTCACCTTTTTACTCATCTCTTCTTGATGGCATATCCTAATATCAGTTTTCCCAGATTTTTCTATAAATAAAAGTTTTTTTGAAAGGATTCAAAATGCCATTTGTGATCCATGCTATAACTCAATATATGCTCTATCTCAGAAATGGTTTTCCATATGCCATTGTCAGCTGAAATGTTCTTTTTATTCTATCTTATCTAACACAGGTCCCTCCTTTACCCTTTCACAGAGTCTAGCCAGAGTGGGGCAATGTCATTCATTAGGTCTTTTTCTATGAGGTATGTCAATGAATGTAATTCTAATAATTTAGCTACACAATGTCCTTGTCTAATTTCCTTGTAAATAAAATTTCTAGTACTTTCTTTTCCTTGTTACTGGTTTTTTCCTTTTAAATGCTAAGAAAAGGGTGCTATACCAAAAATTGTTTATAGCTAGAAATCTTAGGCTTTTAAAAAAATGTTGATGAAATTTTGTTTTTACGTTAGTTATTTCTAGATACACATCTCCCCGCAGCAAGCCTTTCTTGAAATATCATTTAAGCAAAACTAACTTAGTGACCACATCTGATAATATAGGTAACATTTTCACCCATGTTCTCCCACCTGTCTCTCAAGAGGAAGAAGGTACATCCTCATCTCTTTTATGGAACCAAGGTGGATCATTACAATTATTGGATGTAATTGCTCAATATATGTTTTTGAAAGAGCTTGATATGGGGGTGGCTAGGTGGAGCAGTGGATAAAGCACTGGCCCTGGATTCAGGAGTACCTGAGTTCAAAATCCGACCTCAGATACTTGACTTACTAGCTGTGTGACCCTGGGCAAGTCACTTAACCCCCATTGCCAGGCCAAAAAAAAAAAAGGAGCTTTGATATGTTCTTCTCATTGATAAGACTTCTATGAGGGAAGGAAGGAAGTAGCATGGCAATGAAAAAGGATTCAAGATTTGGAGTGAGATATGCACAAAGGGCTATAAATCTGCATACCCTTTGATCCAGCAATACCACTACAAGGTTTATACCCTAAAGACATCCCGAAAAAGAGAAAAAGACCTATTTGTACAATTTTATTTATAGCAGCTCTTTTTGTGGTGGCTGAGAATTGGAAGTGAATTGAACACCCATCAGTTAGGGAATGGTTAAACAATCTGTGGTATATGCTGGTGATGGAATATTATTTTGCTATAAGAAATGACAAGCAGGATGATTTCAGAAAGGCCTAGAAAGACTTAAATGAACTGATGTATGGTGAAGTGAGCAGACCCAGGAGAACATTGTGCACAGGGACAGCAATTTTGTTTAATGAAGACTGTGAATGACTTAACTGTTCACAGCAATATAATGATCCAAGACAATCCCAAAGGACTAATAATCAAGCGTGCTATCCACCTCCAGAGAAAGAATTCATATTGATTGAACACAGACTGAAGCATGCTATTTTCCACTTGCTTTCATTTTTTTCTTTTATTCAAGTTTTCTTGTACAAAATGACTAATATGGCAATGTTTTACATAATTGCATATGTCTAAACTAGATCTGATTGCTTACCACCTCAAGGAGGGGAAGGGGAGAGAGGAAGCAGGCATAGAATTTGGAACTCAAAACTTTAAATAAAAATGTTTATTATTATTTTCAAATAAACAATCTGAAGGTGAAGAATTTGATTTCAAACTCTGGCTCTTTCACTTTCCTTCCAGCTTCGCTCACTCTAGAGACAGCCTCCCCCCTTTATTGACTGCAGTCTGGACTCTTCAACATGCTTCTGCACTGGGGCTTGCTTTCCTGATTATTGGGTGAGTCCTTGTCCTGACTGCCATTTCTTGAGAGGTCCCACTGTGCTCTTCTCTTTCTTGCTCAATTGCTCCCAGACTGCACTGCTTCCACACAGCTACCTCTCTCCCCCATCTTGCCTTTCTTCTTTTTTCTCTCTACTTTCAATCTCCCCCTTATTTTTTGTCTTCCCTGTTATAATGCCAAGTTGCTTGGGAAGTAGGTACTATCTTATTGATGTACCTTTATATATAGTTCATAGAATGATGACTAACATGTAGCAAGTGCTTAATTAAATGCTATATATCATACATCTATCTACTTCCTATGGGACCTTAGACAAACCAAATCTATTGATTTCAGTTCCTCATCTATAAAGTAAGTGGTTGCGCTACATGTTCTTCTCTTATCCTCCTCTCTGCTAGTTCTAAATTTACAATATTAATGAGAAATATTTTTTTAGAGACCCTATGATGAACATGACAATTCACACACACACACACACACACACACACACACACACACACACACACACACACACACACCCTTTCTTTGTTGTTGTTCAGCTGTATCCGACTCTCCATAGCCCCACTTAGGGTTTTCTTAGCAAAAATACTGGAGTAGTTAGCCATTTCCTTCTCCAGTTCATTTTATACATGAGGAAACTGAGACACACTAAATTAGGTGCCTTGCCCAGGGGTCACCACAGCTAGTACTTACTAGCTTTTTTTTTTTTTTAAACTAGTTTGAGTCTGGATTGGAACTCCACAGAAGTGTCTTCCTGACTCCAGACCCAGCACTCTATCCACTCTACTGCCTAGCTGGCCACCCCCTTAAAAAAAAAAAAAAAAAAAAACAAAAACAAAAAGGCAACTTTCTTAAAGGAAATATATTTGATCATAATCTCCTTGGAGGAGGTTCTCTGTTAGGTTTAACTTTGTATTTTCTTCAGTGCCTAGCATCTAGTAGACACTATAAAAATGTTTGCAGACTATTTATTCAATTTGTTGAAATCAGTTGGATAAGAGAGTTTAGACACTGTCAACCTCATTTTAAATGCTTACCCTGAGTCCACCTTCAGAAAGGCAGCCAGCTGCTGCCACACACATATCCAGTGGTATTTTTTGAGGGCCAAGATCTTTGTCATTTATCAAATGTTGACCCAAACTTTCTCCCAATGCTTTAGGAAGGGATTTCTGGTTTGATTTCAGCCAAAGAGCTTCCTAATTCCTATTCTCCTCTTTTATTTTGTCAATTGTAAAACAGTGCTCATAGTGATGTGTGGGTTTTTTAAAATTTTCAAAGTGAAATCAAAAGAGATTTTGCCTCTTTGAGAACTGTCTCACAGAGACCAGCTTTCTGTGCTTCCCTAATAAATTAGGGTTGACAACTTGAATGATCAAAAGTACATTCAGATGAAAGATTAGGTTAGTAAACACTCATTAAGAGATGCTCCTTTGATCAGTATGGTTGCTCATGCATATAGGTGTGCCTTCCTTTATCCACTAAATGTGTTTATCAAAAAGTTATGTGTAAATTAAAATTTTGCAAACCAAAGAAGATTTTACATACAGTAGGGGAAATGGCTATTTAAAGAAAATGTTCTCAGTTTTTTGGTAAGGCCCTTTAATTCATTAGGTTTTAAAATTTTCACTTATTGAGTTTTCCTAAGGGCAAAAGTAGATGCAGAACCTACATGATGGTGAATTACATCTGAAAATCTGACTTTTCTTCTTAGTTGTCAAAATGCTTATGTTTCAAAGAGTTTATGTTCTCATCTTTGGGAGAAATCCCTCCACAGGTGCCAGTCACAGTTCATCCCACATCTCTTCAATCCCATGCAACTCTTGTTTTATAAATCTCATAAAGAAGATTTACTCAAAGCTCTGAAGACCACCCTTTGGTTCTTTTATTATTTCATGGATGCCCCTGCCAATTCATTATCTTTCATTCTAGCTAAATGACCCTTACATCCTTTTTTCCAGTCATTCATGTCAATAATGTTGTCATTAAGTCCGCTTTTTAAGTGTGATACATTGTTGACACCTGCAATATATTTACACCTATAATAATCTCTCTGAATCACGTGCAATTTCATTACTTGGATGATTGTGGTTCCCATCATTCACAGCCATATACTATTGCCAAAATAATGCCAGGGTTAATAAGGTAGACATTTGTGGTAGTGAATAGCATGGAATTATTAAATGTCTTGAAATATTTCCCATGTGCTCTTGAGCTCAATTTCCTCCTCCTTTTCAGGTCTGAGTATAGCTCATTGTACATATGCTATGCCCATCTGAAATATATCTATGGCTGGACTGTCAGGTATTGATGAATTATAGTCTGGGCAATATTGTATTCTTCATCTACTTTCTTTTTCTTTATGCTAATGTTTAAAACAACAATAATGATAAAGGCTGACTGTATAGTACCTTAAGTCTGACAATGCATTCCACATATATTATTTTTTGATCTTCCAATAGTAATAATGATAACAATGATATTAAGTAACAAGCATTTATATAGCACCCACAATATACTAAGCACTTTACACTTATTATGTCACTTGATCTCTACAACAGTAAGATATAAATGTTTTTATTTTTCCCTTTTATAGTTGAGAAAACTTAGGCAAACAAATTAAGTGACTTGCCCAAGGTCACATAGCTAGTAGAGAGCCTAAGGCTGGATTGAATTCAGGTCTTCCTGACTCCAGACCTAGGGACTTTATCCACTGTACCACTGAGCTGCCCCACAATCCTATGAAGTAGTTACTTTGGGTTTTGCTATCAAATTTTACAAATGAAAGTGAGTGAGGTCTAGGGAGATACTGTGACTTGTCCAGAGCTATCCCAGGACAGGATTTGTACTCAAGTCTAGACTCCAACTAACAGCATTAATCAACTACATCCTATGCCAATCTCACTTGCTTTTTTTTGTTGGCAATGAGGATTAAGTGACATGCCCAAGGTCACATAGCTAGTAAGTGTCAAGTGTCTGAGGCTGGATTTGAACTCAGATACTCATGAATCCAGGGCCAGTGCTCTATCCACTGCACAACCTAGCTGCCCATTCACTTGCTTTTAAAAATTTCTAAATGCAATAAAAACAAATACTCTGGCTTTTCACAAAATATCTAAAATGTTTTTGTTTGATTCAATTGGATTTTCATTCATTTGTTATATACCTTTTATGTGCCAGGAACTCTGCTAGGTATTGCAAATACAAAGAAGAAAAATGAACAAGGCACTTACATTCTGCTGACATAGAACATATAGACAGGAGAGTCTAATACAAAGTAGAGAGTGACAGGAACAAAATCCTTGTCAATGGACTCTCAGTATATTTGAACAGGTACCCTTTGTCATATAAGTTATCTAAATTTTAACCCTCTTTCCACTGGACTCTACTTGTCACAGACTTCCATGGGGAATGTTTTGTATTTTGTTAAGTCTGGTTGGCTAATTGATAGCTGTAAATCACTAGTGAAAGCATGCTAATGGCAACACATAGACTTTTGTACTAGAAAACCACCTATCAGCCCCTAAGAATGGAGATAAGTAGCCAGCTGCCATCTGGGAATCCCACCAATCAGCAAGAGTTACAGTTGGGAGAGTTGCTCCAAAGTCTGCTTCAATAACATTAATTGGTAGTGAACCCCAGTGGGAGGAATTTTATGATACTTTCTGTGAATCCTTCTGATCTCTTCATTTTCTGTGTATTTTTTATTTGTTCCTATTATAATTGTTATTTATAGGTTGTTTTACTGTATATATTGCCATCTCGTTGTGTTTTCTTCCTTTTGCATCACTTCACATTTTTACTTATATGATGCTCTTCTGAGTGATTTTGGGTCTCATTGAACAGGTCATATAAGTTATAGTCAGCATGCTGTTATCCACAAACAAGAGCAACATAGAATGTCTTCATCAATTGGAATCCCTTTTCCTATTTAGAATTTGCATAAGACCACCAACATGGCACTGGCAAAGACTTTTGGTGAACATATGTCTCCCTGCTTGATGTCTCACATAATGCTGATACTCAGTGGATCATGGAATAAAGTTATCTCTGTGGTTGCATCTGCCATCAAATCTTATATGATACATGTGAGATACATGCAAGACTCCTTAATTGGGGAATGTTCTAAAACCTAGATTTTGCTTTAAAAATTTGTGGGGGATGATCAAGAAACAAGACACACAATGGGACCCTGTTATATTTTCCTCATCTTTTATTCAAATGTGTAACTACAAGAATATAGTTTAGAAAAAGATATGGGAGGGGCAGCTAGGTGGCATAGTGGATAGAGCACCGGCCCTGGAGTCAGGAGTACCTGAGTTCAAATCCGACCTCAGACACTTAACACTTACTAGCTGTGTGACCCTGGGTAAGTCACTTAACTCCAATTGCCTCACTAAAAAAAAAAAAAAGAAAGAAAGAAAAAGATATGGGAAAAAGCTGCCTTTTACCTTCTCACATTTTCATTAAGGATATCTTCAATGTGACTATTTTGCTTTAGTTAAACTTGTTTACATTTTATATTATTCTACTTCCTTTTTTTGAGTCAATAGTTTGGTTTAACAGCTTATAAACATCTGATTATCAAGATAGTATCTGATTTGAGGTTTCTAGACTATGGCCTAGGCAGGAGGAAGATTTAATGGAAGACAAACAGAAAGGTTAGCATTGGACAAGAGGAAGAAGCATTCCTCAGCTTAAAATAAAGAAAAATAAGATAGAATAGATGAGGATATGGAGCATATTTTGAAGTAAAGAGGATAAAAGTTGGAGAACATAATGCTGAATGTATTTTCACAGTAAAGTAGGTGACAAGACCATTTACAGAGAGTAAGGTGGCCAGAGCAAGGCTGAGATCTAAAGAAAAATGGAAATAATTTAAATAGTATGAATTTGTTGCTCAATATGTGAACCTATTTTTATGATTATCTCTTAAATCGATTAAATTTGCTGAACTCAAAAAAATGCAACAAAGTGGAGCACTAAGACCACTTTTCTTGGTATAGACCCATCCATTCCTACCAGAATAATGCACTAGCTTTGAAGAACTTTATAAGTCAGCATCTACTCAAAATGACGCCACCTACTGGAGACTTGCTGTGGAAAGCTCCACCATGAGGAAAATGTCTCAGAGGCATTGTGGTTTTTCCTTGGCGTCAGGAAATGACGTTTGCTCATGGGTGCTGTCTATCAAGGCTACTAGCCAATCAACTTGAGGAGCCTCCTATGGTCTGGGAGGAGACAGGAAGGAGGAAAGGGAGGCTGCGCAGAGAGCGCTGGGGCTTTTTGGCTTCCTGACTTGATGGTGGTGGCGGCAGAGGACTTCACAGGAAATTTGAGGAAAGATAGGAATGCCAGGCTGTTAGAATTCTGTTCTCAATCTTTTCTTTCTATTTTCCAATAAACCCTTAAAAACCTAAACTCGTTTTATCAGTGATTTTTAGTCAGTTTCCCCCAAACTGGGGGAACAGATTAGAATCCACATTTAGAATCTTAAATTACACAATAATTTACAACATACTACCATCAAGTTTACTTTCACTAAGCAAACCAGAATAGATACATTAGTTCAAAGCAAAAGAGATTTGATGAATCAACATACCATATTAAATGAAAAACAACCAAAAAGGACCTCTCCACCAGTAGGAGAAGGCACACACAGGAAAAACATATGTGTCCAGTGAACACATGGAGGGGACATGTGTAAGAAACAAGCCTATCCAGTGGATATGCATGAAAAAGCACACAAACAAGGGTGTCATATACATGGCCAGGAAAACTCACACATATAATCTTGCAGAAAACAAAAACAAAAACATAACTGATGTCCTAGGCTAAAGTCAACATGCTGTTCTCTATTGTGTGCCATATAATTTCTTTGGGGAGTTATATCTCTTGCTTCTAGTGATCTTGGAGTAATTCAGTTGCTCTCTTTCACTGATATCCAATATGTTAATGACCTCATTGATTGGAAGATTTCCTTCAATGACATAAATCACAGCCTATCCATGCTTCATCAACCTTTGTCACTTTCTTTTTTCTCTTCTCATAAATTTTCCACAGGGTGTCCACCCAACATGCTAACAGGCTTCCTCCCATTGTCTTGGTGTTATAAAGATGTTGACAAAGCACACAGATTATCTGTTAGCTATCCCTCATTCTTATTACATGACCAGCCTTTCTTCTTTTTCTATCACTGATTTCCTATGAACATCCTCTACACTGCTTGCCCTTTGGAATTCATTGCTTGTCATTTGTTGCAGCCTTCTCATAGTCATCACACCCCTCTCTATTGTGCTTTAAGTGATTATCAACTTTATTTCTTTGGAGACACTAATGTCTTTGACCTATCATTATATGACATCACCTAAAATATATTAACCTAGAAATAGAACTTTATTTCAGGTTATATCTTAAGGTCATTAGAGGAATTTTCTATTTCCCCAAAGTCAATCCAGCCATTTGAGTGAATAAGTTTGGTCTAACTATCTACCCAGCAAAAACTAAATGGATGAAGAATGAGTTTTGTCCAAGATAATTGTATCTATAGAGACCATTAATTAGTATATTATACCTTGGAAAGATCCTGCAAATAAACCTAGATTTGAAAAATAGGGGAGATCAAGCTTAATTATCTTTGGGAAGGGGGATATTACTATAAAGTATTTAACAAATTTCCTCTCCTTTAGAAAATTCAGGAGATACCAATAAAGTAGAAATTCTTTAGGTTTCCTAGTTTGGCAGGTTCACAAATGTATTCTGATAAGGGCAAGCAAAGAGCTTTAATTCTCTTATCAGTACTTTGCTTCAACAGATCAGCTTTGTTTTGTCAATAAGGATAATTCCACTGAGCCTTGAAAAAGTGCAAACTCAGACTTGTATATCTCCACAGAGACAATCAGCATAGCATCTTGTGACAGCCTCCACAAAGGTAAACATAGCTGCTTTCTGTATGTACTGCCATTTCTCCCCCTGAGCTAAAGGGCATCCTCAATTAGAATGTCACAGAAAGAACAGTAAAATCTCCAATGAAAAGCTCAAGTAAAATTCCTCTAACTTGGCTTTTGTGTTTTGTTATTCTCCCTGTACATCAGAGAATTGTGACTAGAAGAGGGGTAAATCTTTAAACCTCCTCTCAATTTGCAAACAGCATCAGTACCCATGTTGAAGACTACCACACACTGAGGGAAGTAATAATTGATGGCAAGTCAGAAGCAAGTTCTAAGGCTCTACTTTCTTTTATTATCGAGATAGTACAGATGTTCTAGGGAGAAAGGGCTAATCATTTCTTTTCTCTGTCTTTTAATTCCCTTTCTACTTTTCTTCAAGCCGCTGCACCCTTATTAGCCTGGCTGAGACTCCAAAGGTTTGAAGGGCCTCTTTTTTTTAGTGATCACTGAGGAAATGTGTCAAATTTCCTTCTTGTCACCCAAGTCAGTTCAAGTCTGAGAACTTCTGGCATGGCAGGCTGAATTTCACTAGCTATGGGCAAAAGCTTAGGCTGCGGTTGACAGTCTGTCTGTGGAGCATAGTTTGAATACATGCAAAAGATTCAAGTCAAAACTTGTTACCCTTAAAATGTACATTCCTCAAAAGAAAAACAAAGATCCAAATAGTTGGTGAGTATGCAAGAATTCTACAGAAAAGGATAGGCATTTTGGAAGGTACATCAGAACCTTGAAAATGGGCAGAATGTTGTGATTGGTGCTATCTTTGGCACTCAAGGACAAAGAGCCAGAATTATGTGTGTTGCAGAATTAGGGAGAAAGATTCACAACCTTCTTTCACCATTAAAGCCCTGCCTGTCTACTGTGATGCAGCCAAGTACTGCATTCTCTCCGAGTCCAAGATTTTAATGTAGTGACCACTGATCAGAAGGAAACCTAAAATGGATTACCTTTCACTTGTCAGATTATAATGGCTGACCTCTATTTGGTCAGGTACTGGTCACTGAAGCTTATAATTCAACGAGCTAATGAGCTTTTTTTCAGAGGCAGTGATTCAAACCACTGCCTGTCCTTTCAGCCACGTGATTTCTCTTTTCTTTTGGTACTTGATGCTTTCACTGCTGCTCAGCCCTTGGTATAATGGATAGACAGAATGGATAAATGTTTTGGATAGGGCATAGACTGCCCCAGATTACCACAAATTGTTGGCATACAAGTATAATTAGAGCCAACATCTGCATAATGTTTTCAGGTTTGCAAAGCTCTGGACGTATATTTTCTCATTTGACCATCATGACAACCATGTGAGGTGGGTCAGTAAGTTAGTCACTTAACACACATCTATTAAATGCTTACTATGTGCTAGGCATTGTTCTTTGTGCAGGGTATACAAGTACAAACAAAAAGAGTCAGTCTCTGACTTCAAGAAGCTCAGATTCCAAGATTCACCATTGGGAGAAGAGGCCCAGCAGGTGCTATTGTTATGCCTGTTCTACAATTAGAAGCAGCAAGGTGCTTTAGTAGATAGAGCACTGGGCTTGGAGTCTGGAAGACATGAGTTTGAATCTTGCCTCAAATATTTAGTATCTGTGTGACTCTGAGCAAGTCACATTCTGAGCCTCATTGTCCTGTTAAGTGAGGGGTTTGGACTTGAAGGCTTCCCTTGCAGCTTAAAATCTAGGACCCTATGAAACTGAGACTTAGGGACTTTAAGTATATGTCTCAGTATAAGATATCTCATAAGTATTAGACAGGATCTGAACTCAAATCTTCTTGACTACGATTAATAATGACACTAAGTGATTTCATATTCCACATGACCTGCTTATCTTTCAAATCAGTGCATATAATGCAGCAATTAGCTTGGCTGACACCTCAGATTCCACAGCAATGATGAGGTTTTCACAAAGACCTGGATAAAGCAGGAATGTGTAAAGTAATAGATCTTTGTTGCATGTGCTCCATTTCTAAAACAGAGCTCACATAGATGGATCACTTGAGACAGGATTATGAGATGAAACAGAAGAGGGATTTGGTGTAAAGGATACAACCATGTTAGTCACCAGACAGGTAGTCACTAGAACCTCAGGGCTGTTGAATTTTCAGTTACAGCAGAGGAAGAATAGGGATCCCTGATGGGGTAACCAGAGAGGCTACGCTAGATATAATCAGATATTTAAATCCTGCCTCTTTTCCTCATTGATTTGTGAGATGCATTCATACTTCTTTTCCACCACAAAAGAACAGCTCATTATTCTACTGTATTTTTTAAAAAAAGAATTTGAGCACCAAAACCTGTTTTTTATCTCATTGCCTTGTTTCATCCTTTGCTTTTTCCCTTGGTCTGAATCATCCAGAAATATATGGAGGAGCCAGTGGCCAGAAAACGTGATGCCATAAGGCACCCACCCCCCTTACCCTTCTGGCCAACCTCCTTCCTCCCTCCCACCGCTACCCCTACTTTATTTCTAGCCACCCAGAGTCTATCCAAGGATGTTTGACTGCTCACACAGGGAGAGGGAGGAGGAAGAGGATTGGGGGGGGGGAGAGGAGCAGGGGCCAGACCTGGTGGGGGGATGATAATGATAATAATAATGGAATTTATATAGCACTATAAGGTTTCCAAAGCACTTAACATATGTTATCTCTTTTGGTCCTTACGACAACCCTGTAGGTTGGTACTATTATTATCCCTACTTTACAGATGATGAACCCAATGCAGAAATATGTCAAATAACACATAGATATAGTGTCTGAGGCTGGATTTGAACTCAAGTCTTCTTGACATTCCAATTCCAATCCTCTATCCATTGCCCAACCTAGCTGCCTCTAACACTAAATGGGAGTCAACAACTACATTTCTTCTAAATGTGATGAAGGAGCACCAGGCCTTATACCTGCTTTCTAAAGTCCTCCAGATTTTATCATCAACCTTACATCTATGCCATAAAAATTCTTGGTACTAGCATCTGATATAATAAAATAACCTTGTACCCCCATACTTAGCTTTCCATCCTCTGCAATTTTAGGATACCACGGCCTTTCTCTCATTTCTATAACTCACCTTTCTTTTTTTTTTATGTGTTATTCCCCCCAGAGTATAGATTCCTTGAAAGAATGGCTGTTTCCTTTTTTATCCCTAGCCTTTAGCATGGTAATTGTCACATTAACAAATGCTCTCTCCATTGATTCAATTATATGTCCTAACTGGGAAAATTAAGCCAGAGTTCAGTAAGTAACCAATACTTGCTTCTACTTCATAAGCAGGGAACACTTTTTAATAGGTAAATACATGTTGTTGATTTCATTGGTCACAAAAACATTTGGTTTAAATTCATTTAAACAAGACTACTGGGAACAAGGATAGCTCTGGGGATAAGAAGAAGTAGATAGAAGACCAAAATATTAGAAAACATCTGCAAAGTTACTCAAAAGATACCACAAGCTAAAGCATATTACATAATTCATACATACATTTATATATGCATATATGTATGTATACATAAGTGCACACACATATTTTCATATATAACTTTAAATGTAATCTGTTTTTATAACAATAACTTTGTTTAAAAATGTAAAAACCAGGGGCGGCTAGGTGGCGCAGTGGATAAAGCACTGGCCCTGGAGTCAGGAGGACCTGAGTTCAAATCTGGCCTCAGACACTTGACGCTTACTAGCTGTGTGACCCTGGGCAAGTCACTTAATCCCCATTGCCCCACAAAAAAAAAAAAAAAAGTAAAAACCGGAGGCAGCTAGGTTTGCGCAGTGGATAAAGCACTGGCCTTGGATTCGGGAGGACCCGAGTTCAAATTCAGCCTCAGACACTTGATACTAGCTGTGTGACCCTGGGTAAGTCACTTAACCCTCACTGCCCTGGAAAAAAAAAAACACAAACAAAAATGTAAAAACCAGCCAGTTAGATTTGGCCCTCACCATTATTTGTCTACCCCTGGGGCCACTGTAATGAATTAGAATACTGAATTTGAAGTCAGAAGAACCAGGATTTCAGTTTTCCCTTTCATACATACTACCTCTGCAGCCCTTAAACAATTCACTTAGACTTTCTGAGCCTCAGTTTCCTCATCTGTAAAATGAAGATAATCAGAACTATAGTATAGACTTTGCTGAATTATCATGAGATTCAAATTTGATGATCTAGGTAAAACACCTTGCAGACCTTGAAGCCAAAGACATGAATGTCTGGGATAACAAGTGTAGTTCCAGTTGGAGAAACTGACACTTTGGGAGTTTAGGTGATTTGCTCAAGGTCACACTGCTAGTATATGACACAGTCAAGATTTAAACCTAAATCCTTTGTCTGCTAATCTTGTGCCATTATCAAGTGTTCTGCTCCCTTAATGTAAGACTCGGATCCAAGTTCAGCCTAAGAAAAGAGGAGAAAATGTGCCTCCCTTCCTTCTCTGAAGAGGTGAAGGACTCTGACTATGGAACAGTGCATAGTCTGAGGGAAGTACATTGGAAAGAGCATTGGCTCAAGGCTCAGAAAACTCAGGTTCATATCCAACCTGTGTGGTCTTGAGAAAGCCATTAAATTTGCTGAGATCTGCTTTCCTCATCTGTAAAATTAGGAGGGATTAGACCAGATCATGTCTGAGATCCTTCCTAGCTCTAGGTAAATGGTTCTATGACTATCAAAGTCTGGAATTAATTAATTAATTGATTGATTGATTTGTTTATTTATTTGCTGAATTGCTTCCCCATTTATCATTTAAAAAAATTCTGTTATTATTTTTCTTATTCTTTGATACAAGTTATGGCTTAAAAACTAAAGGTATTGATACTTTTTTAGGCTGGTTCCTTAGAAAATGCAAGGATGCTAAGAATGGACAACAGTCTCTAAGAAGGCATCACTTATTTTTACTTGAAGGTAATAAGTTTCAGAGCCTTCTTGGAGGGTGGGTTTTGTTCTGGAGAGTCTAATGCCACGGGTACTTAAAGGGAAGAAGGAGGTCTTTACAAAGGGGTCAACTGCTGCCAACTTAGAATCTTTTATCTGAAAGGGATCATTTCAGTATTGGGAACCTGATTTGGAGGATGCCATTACAGGATAATGATACCTCTAACTACCTCATGCAGGGCCTTTCTTTTCTTACCATTCATTCACTCAATAAGCATCTAAATGTCAATTATGTGAAATTTTCAGGCTATTGAAAGGAATTGGTGCTGCCCATGTACATTATGTATGTCCATCTCGGTTATATAAATATGGCTTACAGGGAAGCATAGATAAATAACTCAGAAATCTTGCTTACTCCTCTCCAAGAAAGACTGTGATTCTTGCCGGGAGTGAAGCAGAAGAGGCCACTAGGCCAGTTGTCCTCTTCTCTTTTGAGAGAGAAGAGTATTGGATTAGAATTATTATATCTATCTGCCTCTCTAAATATCACTAATATAGGGCCATAGCTTTTGGCAGGCTTTCATGGGTCACTAGAGTTTAAAGTTTTAAAGTTTACATTACCCCTTAGCTTATGCCTGCCAGTTTGATTCTCTTCTCACCAAATGCTTGTTGCACAAAACACTATCATAATAGTAAATACTCAGTAGACCCATTTGTCAAAGCAGATAAAAACACCCCCAAATCAGAAAAGTTCTACATATTAAAATATGCCAGAAAATACATGAGTGAATGGGTTCTTTATATGGAAGTAAGATGACCTCTCTGCTCAAAAAAGAGAGAGACCCTGATTTACCCATAGGGTAAATTCCCCAACTTGCTAGAGAGACAAACTGGAATCATGGACAGGTTAAAGAGCTGGCTTTGTCTACATGTCTGCTATTTCCAAAGTCTATCTTTCTCTATATGTCTGAAGTCAGTCCTCAAGAGAACCCAAAGTCACAAATGTCTTTTCTCAAAGCAGTAATAGAATCGCTAAGCTCTCACACCAATCCTGCCCCTCATTCAGGCCCTGAGTCACGTTAGTACTTTCTCTACCAATTTGGAACCACATTTCCAAGCATCACATAGCTGTCCTTCTCCAACTTAACTTGTGTGGTAGTTGGGTTACAATATCTTGTCATGGTTAACTCCTGGTCAACAAAAAATGGTTGAAAAGGACATATTTATTTATTCCTTCAGCACCCCCCCCCAAATTAAGCAAATATTTCTAAAAATACTTTATATTATTTTTTCTTCTCAACACCTCCTATCATAATCATAAGGATAATATATATAATTGAGACTCTCTGAGGGTCTGTTAAAAGCATTTGGAGAAGTAAAAGCCAATTTTTTTCATAAAAATAAATATCATCTCTGTTTCACCTGTGATGTGCCATATAATAATTGTACAGTTCATTCCTGAGAGCAATTATGATTCATATTTTAAAAATTAAAACCTTTTTGATTGATTTTTGTTATGACCTGTCCAGTGCCAGTTTTAAGATATATGGAGTGGGTAGACTTATTCTGTGCCTCTCCAAAGGAGAAAAGGAAAATCAATAAGCAGAAGTTAGATTTCATAGTTCTAAGATAGCTTTATACTAATCAGCTTGTCCAACAGAAGGAATAGATTGCAGTGTGGCACAGTAAGAAGAATACTGAATCTGAAGTCAAATTTGAACCCATATCATAGATTCTAATCCCAGATCTGCCCCTTTACTATCTATGTGTCCTTGGGCAACTCATTTAATCTCTCTCAGCATCAGTTTCCTTATCTATTAAATTAAGTGATTGAACTAGATGCCTTATAATGTCCTGCTACCTCTAAATAGATGATATTTTTGAGTTAAAAACCTGCTTGTCACTAAAAGTATTAAACTAGACTCTGGAAGAGATTCTGTGATAGCTATTATAGAAGGGCTTCCTGAATTGGGCAAGAATTTGAAGGAGATGCATGCTAAAATCTTTTCCAGTTTTACAACTTTGTGGTTCTACAATTCTATCAGTCCCCCAACTTGAACTCATATTCCAATTCCAGTGGGTTGAAGCCAACCTTGCTGTGTTGTTTATTATTACAGCATTTAGCCATACTTGGATTAGGGCTCACAAATCAGGGGTGTGTGGTTAAAGTTGAATGTCTCTATCCTTTGACCACATTTCCAAATATAGATGATTTATCAGCCCTCATCAACAGTACTTGATCTTCCAAAAAAGGAAAAGTCCATGTTCCCTTCACGGGCA
The DNA here is from genome assembly GCF_019393635.1 of Dromiciops gliroides. Classification (NCBI taxonomy): domain Eukaryota; kingdom Metazoa; phylum Chordata; class Mammalia; order Microbiotheria; family Microbiotheriidae; genus Dromiciops; species Dromiciops gliroides. Next base: position 313,377,649 of record NC_057863.1, on the reverse strand, counting down.
GCAGCTAAATGACTGGTGAACTGGTCCTTCAGAGAGGCCTTAAAGCAAATTATTATTCAGTTCAGTTACTACTGCCATGCTTTATTCCTCTTCTGGCGAGGGAATAAACTGATGACAACTTGGCCTAAGCACTTTAAGAAATGACATTTTGCTGAAGGGAGTCCAACACTATTGTGGTAAATGGTTGGCCATCTGTTAGTGAAAATCACCTCGACATTCATTCTTTATGGTAGGCACCTCTCCTCTACTCTCCTTAGTTACTCCTCTCATTTTGGGGACTATACCTTAGGATTGAGCTATGCTAGCTGTTGAGTGAGTGAGTGAGTGAATGAATGAATGAGTAAAAGTTCACCTCAGCTGATCATAGCTAGCCAACCTTAGACCATGCTTCATATCACAACCAGCCATCTACTATTACACAATAGCAAATCCATAATGTGAATGTTGCTCTCAGATCTGCATGCCTATGAGTACAAGCCCCTTCCCTTCCTTTCACCTCCCTCTTACACTTGCCCTGGATGCCACAAGCAAATCCTCACTATTATTGCTATTAGGAAGGAGATTAAGGCACAGCTAGGTTGCATAGTGGATAGAGCACTGGACCTAGAGTTAGGAGGACCTGAGTTCAAATCCAGCCTCAGACACTTAACACTTAGTAGCTGTGTGACCCTGGGTAAGTCACTTAACGCCAATTGCCTCACAAAAAAAGGAGATTATAATATCCTGCCCTATGCTTCCATTCCCATTCCTTCTGATTCCCTATTCCCAAATTCCATTCCCAGATAACCACTCTCCCATATATATAAATATATATATATATATATATATGTGTGTGTGTGTGTGTGTGTATACATACACATATACATATATATATAATATACATATACAGGAGTGAGGCAATCTACCCTTGAGAAGTTTATATTCTAATAGCATATGTATGCTATTATATATTATATATGCTAATAAATATATATGTGCTTTTAGAATATAAACTTCTTGAGGGTAGAGATTACCTCACTACTGTATTTTAACCTTAGCATCTAGCATAGGTTCTGGCACATAACTGGTGCTTAAGAAATGCTTGCTAATTGGTTGACTCTTAGCATCCCATGACATGATTTCAGAAGAATCGAGAAAGCACCCTCACTCCAGAAATTCCTCCCTCACCCAACTTGCTATTGCCTGAAATTCTACAATTTGAAGTTCTTTACTTTGGCTTAAGACTTGATTTCTTTTGGCATGGGGATGCAAGCTGCGGCTGCCACCTCTCAAATTTGGGATCTCTGAGGTTCAGGTGTCTGAACTAAGTCCAGCATCAATATGGTGAAACCACAGGATTGCGGGGTCGGGGTGGGGGGAGGAAGGGTAATGGACCAAGATTATTTAAGAAGGGAAAAATCAACCCAGGTCAGAAATGGAGCAAGTCAAAACTTCCAGGGGATAAGTAGTGGGGTCTGGCAGTGAGTCATCTTTCTGTAGTTTTGGCCTGTGTGAGATAAGGAGAACCAGTCTTAATTTTTTTTAATTGTTTGCCATAAAAATGTAAATATTCCTAGGTTAAGAAACATATTTGTGACTTAATGTGAATGACTGGATCATATACTTTGCTGAGAATAAGATTTTCCTAGGAAAGAGAGATAATAAATGCAAAAACCATCTTTAGATCATACCCCGATGGGAGACAAAAAGAAGACTGAAGGCAGAACTGTTGCCTTTATAGAGCCAGCCTTGAGCGGGATAGAGGTCTGAAATGATCTTGAGCTATTTATTTAGCAGTTTACTGCCTCAGATAATATTCTAAAGAACAGCAAGATATTCTTGCCACAAATAAGGTATGGAATGCACCATAATGTGTAAAAAAGTGCTCCAAACCCATACCCTCCAAGTTTTAGGCTAGCTTTAATTTCTTATAAAAAGGCCAGGGTGCAGCTAGGTGGCACAGTGGATAAAGCACCAGCCCTGGATTCAGGAGGACCTGAGTTCAAATGGGGCCTCAGACACTTGACACTTACTAGCTGTGTGACCCTGGGCAAATCACGTAACACCAATTGCCTCACCAAAAACACAAAAACAAACAAACAAAACCCCAAAGGCCAGGAACTCAGTTATATAGGAAGCAGATACCATGACGTTCATTTCCTTCCAATTATACCCCTACTTGACTTTGCTTTCTCTACTATTCATCTATGCGAGAGAATAGACAACATTTAGGTTGAAAACTCCCCAGAACTATTCAATAATTACAAGGCAAATGAATGAGGAAGCTAGGTGGTGCCATGAATATAAGAGTACCAGGCTTAAAGTCAGGAAGATGCATCTTCTTGAGTTCAAATCCAGCCTCAGATACTTACACACTAGATAAATCACTTGATCTTTTTCGCCACAGATCTCATCTGTAAAATGAGCTGGAAAAGGAAATAGCAAACCATTCCAGTATCTTTGCCAAGAAAACCTCAAAAGGATTCACAGAAAGTTGGACACAACTGAAAACGACTCAACAACAACAATAACAAAAGCCAAATTATCATTACTCATTTAGAGAGTGGCCTTCAGAAATGAAAATAGACATACACACACACACACACACATATATATATACATATATGCAAATATATACATATATGTGTGTGTATATATGTATACACACACACACACACACACATATATATATACACACACACAACAGCAATTAGGAAGATATGATTTCGAACTATCAGTCTCTTTGATAGGGAAACTCAAGCCCCTCATTAAGAAAAGAAATCTGAAGAACAAACATGTTCTTGGTTTTAGAAGTTTGGTCCTAAGGCTGAGAATAAGCAAACTTGACGAGAGAACCTTTCTGTACTACAAAGATTTCTCTGCTTTTTCTCAAAGAGCTCACGAAAGCCTCCTTAATACATATGCTAAGAAATCATAAAAGTATGTGTTCTTCTCTAAAGAAAAGGTAACCAAATATTTCAGTGAAGGGAAGCTGAAACAATCTTCCACAGAGATGGGAGCAGCATATTGAGATCACTTAGAAAATACAAGCAGGCCTGGAGTGTTTTTGGAGGTATGAGCAACTCTTCCAAACATGTACCTTGATTGCACGGGGCCCCCTAGTATATTCCTTTGTGTGTGTTCTGTTCATATGTATTCACTGTGTATTTCCATTCTCAGCCTCTTATGTTTTGGTGGGAGAGTGCGTCCCAGTTCAATGAGTGACATGTTTTGTTGCTCCTTTCCTTATTATTCCACTTCATTAAATGCCTTTGTGTTACTGAACTCTTTTTCTATAAATTTTACTGGAACCACAGTATTTTCTAAAATAATTGGAATGGAAATAGGGGGAACAGTGTTAGGAATCTGGCTTGTGTGAGAAAGTCTCTCAAGTATATATTGTGACTACTTCTTATTAATCAGTCAAAGAACATTCATTATTCATCCCATGTGATGGTCACTGTGCTTGGCAATGAGGATGCAAATTTAAAAAAATACAATACGATAGTCCCTCCCCTCAAGGGAAGGGCATAATCCTTTATTAAACTTATAATTTGCCAGGGGGCAGCTAAATGGTGCAGTGGATAGAGCACTGGCTCTGAGTTTGGGAGGACCTGAATTCAAATCTTACCCTAGACACTTACTAGCTGTGTGATCCTGGATAAGTCACTTAACCCCAATTGCCTTAAACATTCAGGGCCATCTCCAGTCATCCTGATATATAGCTTGCCATGGGAACCAGATGGCTCTGGAGGAGAAAGTGACCTTGTACAGCCCTTCACTCACTTAAATCCAATTCAGTGTAAGTCATGCCATTACCATGATATCATGGACCTCTTTGAGAATGAAGGACAAACAGCAGCAACCATGTGCCAGGCACTGTGCTAAGCACTTTAAAAATTTTATTTCATTTGATCCTCATAACTCTACCTGAAAGATATTATGTATCCCCATTTATTATTATTATTACTATTAGCATTATGGTTACTATCATCATCATCATCACCTTAAAATTATGGAAATTGAAGTAGACAGAAGTGAAGTGACTTACCTAGGATCACACAGCTTATAAGTGTCTGACACTGAATTTAAATTCAGGTCTCCCTGATGCCAGGGCCAGCACGCTATCTACAGTACCACCAACTACCCTCAAGGAGCTTACATTCTATCTTCTCCCTATATGTATACATATGAATAAACACAAAATAGGTACAAAGTACATTTTAAAAAAGTATGGGGATATAACTGGTGAGATCATCAAGGACCTCTTGTAGAAGATGACATGAGGTAAGCTTTAATGGAGCCTATGGACACACAGACACTTAGGATAGCTAGGTGGCATAGTAGATAGAATGCTGGGCCTAGAATCAGGATGACTCATTCCTGAGTCCAAATCTAGCCTCATATACTTATTAACTGTGTGATCCTGGAGAAGTCACTTAACCCTGTTTGCCTCAGTTTCTTCATCTGTAAAATGTGTTGGAGAAGAAAATGTCAAATCACTCCACTATCTTTGCCAAAAACCAAACAAACAGAAAACAAATGGGGATACGAAGAGCTGAACACAATTGAAAAATGACTCAACAAAAACAAATGGGCACGTGAAAAGAAAACACATTTCAAGCATGTGGACAGCCTGTACAATTGCATGGAAATTATAGAACAAATATTGCATGTGAGGAACATCAAACTAGATCATATTGGTTTAGAGAAGTAATATGAAATAAACCTGGAAAGGGCAGCCAAGTTAGATTGTGAATGACTTTAAATGCTAAACAGAGGAGTTTGCTTACAACTTAAGGATTAGTTCATGCCAGCTACTCCTAATGAAGCACCATCTCATCTTGCCCAAGATCATAAATCTCCTTTGGTGAATAAGTCTTTAATCCCAAGTGGGCATAATCAAAATTCAGCAGTGTGCTGTCAGAAGAGATGGCTTTGTGCTTGATCCAGAAGACAATGAGAATTAGAATGTAATTACTTCTCTTCATCATAGAATTAGTATTCATCAATTTTAAGGTAGGAGACAGGAAGACACTCCCCTCTAAGCTGTCCCAAAGGAGGCTTGTAACTTCCAGCACTATTGTGGAAATCTTTAACTTTGTATATGGAATTAGCTAAAATTAGCATGCATCCGATCTGTTTTTCAGATAGATATATTTGGCAGACTCCATTGTATAATCCAGATGCATTACCCCTACAACCCTTACTCCCCACTCCACACCCCCCAACCAAAATATCTCTTACATTTATGCTGCCAACACTGTGAGCACTCTTTGCTCTAAGAGATTAGAGGTTGACTACAAATAATTTCCAATGAATAACTCTAATTAGTGGCTAAAGTTGGCATATTTCCTGCTATCTGAAATTAGATCACAGAGTTAGGTGGAGATGAAAAAAGCCCTATTAACTCTCTCGACTTCCCATTTCTATTTGCTGGGGGAAATTACTGTTTTGAACTTTATCTGTGACTATCAGAAGAAGTTTAGAGTCAGCAGTAATAACAAGATATGTGACAGACTTGACTGCCACGCCACCTCTAACACAGCTCTGAATCTGTTCAAAAGGAAGTGCTACAGAGAATGGCAGCTTGGTTACATTCAAAGAAGCCCTGAGAACCCTTTCATTTCTGGTTGTTTTCACCTTTAAATGTTTTATTGGCATTCTTTTATTTTTACATTGATGTCATTTCCTAATGACACCTCCCTCCCCCATATACACACACTCCACCAAAGAATCTCCCCCTTGCAACAGTCAGTTAATAAACATTATTAAGCACCTACTGTATGCCAAATGCTAGGGGGTACAAATAGGGAGGGGGGGATACCTGTCCTGAAGGAGATTGCAATTTAATTGGGGAAAACAACAAACAAAGGAAGCTGAAAAGAGGGAAGAAAGATACTGGTGTGGAGTGTATGATGGAGAAAACCAATGAAGTACAGAAACTAAGAGATGATTGGTATGGACAGCCTTCTCCAATCAGAAGGGCAGAGAGGGTACTGATGATGACTGAGCAAGACTAATTTGATCTTGTAGGGTGATAAAGTGCTTGATGAATATGAGGTTCCAGGAGACACGATGGAGAAGCAACAAAGATGTGTAGCTAAGCAAAACAATCAATACATGTGGCCATGTGTGAAAATGTATGTCGCATTCTTCACCTATAGTTCACTACCTCTCTGACAAGAGGTAGGAGGCACAATGTATCATCAGGCCTCAGAAGTCACTGTCAATTTTTTCTTTCTTTAAAACTTTAAAACCGTGTGCATAGTTGATTCTACTGTGAGAAAAAGAGAACATGAAAGAGAGAGAAAATCATAGAGAAAAAGAGGTAGAAAGAGAGGGGGAGAAAGAGACAAAAAGATAAAGGGAAAAAGGGAGAAAGAGAAAGAAAAAGGAGAGGCACAGACACACACAGGGAATATTTATGAAGCACTCACTATAGGTCAGTCATTATACTGAGTACTGGGGATACAAATAAAAACATACAAGACAAGACAGGTCTTGGCCTCAGGGAGCTTACATTCTTATGAAGGTAGACAACACATAAAAGAGAACTAGAAAGAGGGTGAGGATACCCACATGAACATGGTGTGAAGATGTCAGATAGGTGTCATGGATACATGTTTTGAGGCAAAATAAATCAGAGCCAGATTTCCCAGGGGGCAGGATCCAAGGTTCCAGTTGGAAGGAGAGGAGGAGGATGGTCAGAATACAACATAATATGAGAAGTCTGGCAAATTACAAATCAAAGTATTTTCCCTCAGCCCCAACATGAGCCCTTTATGTGGAGTTCTATTACTCATAAAGGTGGAACTTGTCTGCATCGTGTAAATAATGTGTATTCAGTTATTATGCAAGGATGTAAGAATCATTACTTAATTATGTCTCATACCATTTAAGCACAGCAGAAAGATACCCCAGGTGATGACTTCTCAGGACTTCATGGGCGGTTAGACATTTATCCTTGAATTATAAACCACCACCACCACCTAAGGGAGGCATTCCTTGCTTAGAATCATGTCTGCTTCTCACTGGGGCATCAGTGAACCTGTTCAGTTGCTACTAACATGATGGATATCTAGTAAAGCCAAAGCTCTTCCAGAGAAAAAATGTGCAATAATGATCTTGACGTTTCATTGATGTCAATAGAACTAACTGGAAAATCTGTCAGCCCTTGAGATCCAGTGACAGATTGTGAAATCTGAGCATATAGACTTCCTTGGAATAAGATGGTGGATTATTAGCCAGTCAAAAATTATACATTATAAAGGACACATTACTTAGTAATAATGGAAAGTTAAATATCACATTGGCAAACGTGCTTTCCAAAATCTATGAAGTTTTTGCTCCTTTCACCTTTCTCCATTCACTCAAATGCCTATTACTGTATGTTTTTGGGGGCACTTAGCCAGAGATATGGTAACTTCAAAAGCTTGAATCCAAGGACTAAAGCTAATTTAATTTAAAAACATGGTAGAGTGTATATCACTAGGATCTTGTAGCATTTTCTTTAACATATGAAATGTAAAATATCTGCTTTAAAAAATAGAAATACTTAAAATTTAATTTTCTTCCCAAAATATTTGTTGTTTAGAAAAGCAATCCACATAGGGAATTTTACCTCTTGTCAGGTGTGACAGGGAAATAATGTTCAATTATAAAGACCTGAATGAACATGATTATGACATATATGTCACATATATATATATGAATATGTGTAAGTATGTATGTATATATATATATTTTCTCTCTACTTTGTGGATTATTCTTTCATTATTTCATTTTTGTTTTCATTTGGAAGTACACCTCTAAGTCAGGAAGATGACAAGAATTGTCCTATATGCTCTTGTTATTGTTCAGTCATTTAAGTCCAAAACTTTGTGACTCCATTTGAGACTTTCTTGGCAAAGATACTACGGTGGTTTGCCATTTCCTTCTCCAGCTCATTTTACAGTTGAGGAAAACCAGATTAAGTAACTTGCCCAGGGTCACATAACTAGTAAGTATCCTAAACCAGATTTGAACTCATGAAGATGAGACTTCCTGACTTTGGGCCTAGCACTCTATTCATTGTGCTACCTAGCGATATTTATTTACACTTAAGGTACTTAATATTTGTTTTACAAATGGGGAAACTGACACATGCTTCAATGTATGCCTTTAATACATTTGTATTTTCATGTGTTTGCATACTTACTTTAGTGAAGGAGATTACAATACATCTATGTCTGGTGATTCGGCGCTATTCTTGTCTCTTTTTTAGGTTGTGGGGGTGGAGGTGAACTGTGATTTTACCATTATAGGGAACTCTAGTATAATAAACTCCCTTTAACATTCTGTCTACAGGATGGAGAAGTTAAGGAACTTGCCCAGTGTCACAAAACCAGAGTCAGAAATAGAACTGGAACTCAGTGCTTCCTGAATCCAATGTCCACCCTCTTTGTCCTTTTCTATGCTTCCTCCCTTGTTCACATGCTCTAGAAAAATTTTCATTGGACATTAACAAACAATGCACCTTCTTATGGTTTTCTTGACTGATTTTTTGCCAATGCCAAAAGAGCACATTCATTACCTAATTAGCCTTCATTCTCACTGTGTAACTGACCCATTTTTTCATAGTTATATTGGTCCCATTTGACATCCTTTAAGCTGTATCTTCTGAACAATTGTTAGTTTGTAGTGTAGTGAAGCTCGTGCACTCCCATCATGCACTTATTTACTGCCCTTTGGTTGATCCTCAACTTCAACTTTTCCCAGACTGTGATCTTCCAGTACTCGCTGCCACATAGCAACAGAGGAAGAATATTGGAATGAAGGGCGAACAAAGAAGTCACTCTTTAACCAAGTTATGCTCCAATCCCCCAGTTTTCTAGTTTCTCAATCAATTACCTTTTTTTTTCTTATGTAGCTCTTATCTACGAGATACTATGCTGGACTCTGGGGGTATAAAAACAAAAACAAAACAGTTCTTACTCTCTAAAAGCTTACATTTTAGTTCAGTTTCCAACCAACCATAAAAGGTTAAATTGTTATTTCTTCCCTAACCACTCAATAATTGGATATGATGGGAGAGATTCACTTTCTTTTGTGTCTGTTTTTGGATAATGTAGCCAGCCCTAAAGGTGGCATTATCAAATAATTATGTCTAAGTATTTCCAGGCAATAGGCACATGTTGAAGCATGAAGCCAAATGCCAAAGGGTTAGTTAGTATGCATCCCTGTGCTTGTTTTCAGGGTTTAGGCTGGAATTTCTTGGAGAAGTTTCTACTTGTAAATGTTTTCAAACGCATATTCTCTCCATTTTAATAAGTTGAAAGTAAAAGTCTGTAGCAGATATACAGGAAAGGCTTTGAAATAGATGGCCGAAGTGCTTAAGAAAATGTAGCAACCTGTGGGAATACTAGACTGAAATATAAGATATCTATTCCCCCAAAATATAATAACTAGCACTTATTTATCCCATTAAAGTTTAGAAAGTATTATAAATATGCTGTCACATTTGATCCTTACAACAACATTGTGAGGTAGGTGCAATTATTAACCCCATTTTGCAAATGAGAAAACTGAGGCTGAGTCTCAGAATGACTACCCATAGTCACACAACTGCCTAAGGCAGAATTTGAACACAGGTCTTCCTGATTCCAAGTGCCAGATGGTTGCTTCTCCGGATGGTGGTCAATGAGTACCCCCTCAACACATAAAATGGAGTCTGAAACCAATGAGCTCTACATTCTGTTTCTGAGTGAAAATAAGATTCATATCTCTCAGTTTTGAAATGTTCAGGTAAGCAATATTCACTCTACTTCAGGTATTTGTTTTGTAGGAACAGATGTATTGGAGAAAAGGTAGACACAAATGGAGTAGGACTTTAGCCTTGACCCAATTTTGGAAGACAGATCTGCTGACCAGCTGGGTTAGGACTGTGTCCCCATATTCTGAAACAAGATTTCCTACCATGAGGACACTATGCTGCAGAACCCCAGCCCAGCTGGGCAAATTATCCAAATGTTTAAATTCTTTTAGCCAATATTCAGGTCATTAAGAACTGACTTCAGTACTGGAAAAAAGAGCCTAGGTTTTGTACCTCAGTTCAATTCCTGTCTTTGCCATTTCTTACCTGTGTGACTTTGGTCAAGTCATTTAACCTTCTTGGGACTCAGTTTCCTCAACTAGATGGCTTCTGAGATCCCTTCCAACTCTAGATCTTTGATCCTACTTGTCTTCTATGTTAGATTAAAATCTGCTAATGCATGCTAGGTGGCAGCTAGGTGGCAGAGTGAATAGAGCTCTGGGTCTGGAGTCAGGAGGATCTGAGTTCAAATGTGACCTCAGACACTAGCTGTGTGATCCTGAGTAAGTCACTTAAGCATCTTTGCCTCGGTTTTCTCATCTGTAAAATGAGATGGAGAAGGAAACGGCAAACCATTCCAATATCTTTACCAAACCCCAAATGGGGACATAAAGAGTCAGACACTACTGAAAATGACTGAACAACACCAAAAATGCTCCCTAGTTTCAGAACCATGATTCAGAATATTTTCACCAAAAAAGTTGAGGAAATAACACAGCCTTTGTGAAAAGGATAGTCTGACCATAGGGGCAAATGGACAATGTAAAGGAACTTTCTTATCTCCTCCCCAGTAGGAGCTCGAGAGAAAAGCAGATCTTTAAGAGGGGTGTGACTGTGAGGGGAGCCTTAGGAAAGAGAGGTGACCTAGGGGCAGTTGTGCCTCAGAAACAGTAATTGTTGTAGGGACAGTGATAACGACAGAGAGGATGAATCCTAGGTAAGAATTGTGCTCCTCTCCCCTTCCTCTTCCATGTTGACACCATGGGACAGTATAATTTGTTTCGTGCTAGTTGACTTAAGTAAGGTTATACTGCAAGAATATGCATTCTAAGAAATAACCACATAAATGTATTTCCATAGAAGGCCCTATTTTTTTTTAAATAAAGATTCCATAAATTCAACTCTGTGTGTATGTATGTGTATGAAGGTAATGTATGTATGTATGAAGGTAATTCTTGACGTTATGGAAAGTGAATTGGTCATTTTTCTGCTTGTTAACATCTTCATGTTGCACCAGGAACTCTAGCTATTGACATGATTATGGAAAGCTTCATAAAACAAAACAGAAATTCTATACGCTGTAGAACTGCTTAAAAAGTGGTGTTTGCCATAGAAAGTGTTTCCCATTTCAACCATCTATGTGGGTGTGTTTTTCTTTTCTTCTTCTTAGCAATTTTAAGCCTTTCTATTTTTCTGTGGGGGTGGGTTGGAGAGAAAAAAGAAAAGAACAAACAGATGCCCTTTGCAAATAGTGTGTGGAAAGATGCTAATTGTGTGGCTTTAGCGAGAGGTTTCCCATAAGAACACTGAGTGTCACATTTACCAGTCTTTCTTGCTAAAAACAGGGAGAAGAGGTTATTTTTATATATGCATGTATATGTAGATATGGATCTATAGATCCAGATATAAAATTATGTCTAGATATCTATACTTCTATATCTAGAGATCTAGATATATTTCTATATCTGGAACTAAAAATTTCTATCTATCCAGAGACACACATGCATGCACAATCTCAGCATGAGCATTCCAATCACTGGGGCTTATTTGGGTCAGCATTCACATGGCAAATAGAAAAAAATAATGGTAGAGGTTTGTGGCTCAGAAGTTTATCTCTCTGTAATGACAACTAGGCAATACACTGAATACAATCAGGGACTTGTGAGGGCAGCTAGGTGGTGCAGTGGATAAAGCACTGGCCCAGGAATCAGGAGGACCTGAGTTCAAATCCAACCTCAGGCACTTAACACTTACTAGCCATGTGACCCTGGGCAAGTCACTTAACCCTCATTGCTTACCAAAAAAAAAGAAAGAAAGAAAAGGAAAAGAAAAATTAAAAAAAAAAAATCCGGGACTTGGACTCAAGCAGATCTGAGCTCAAATCTAGCCTCAGACACTTACTAGCTGTGTAACTCTGGGTAAGTCACTTAACTTCTATTTGCCTCAGTTTCTTCATCTATGAAATGGAGATGAAAATAGTACCTAACCTCCCAAGGTTGTTGTGAGGATTAAATAATATAACATGTAAAGGGCTTTGCAAACCTTAAAGTGCTTTATAAATGTTAGCTTTTTTTCATTTTATCACTGTTTTAGCAAGTTACTTTTTAGCAAGGGCTGTTTTCCCCCTCCTTTGATGTTTTCAGGTGACAGATCTTTTCATGGTTTCTTGAAACTCCATGTGATCCCTGCTTGGACCATCACTCACTCTTCCCTGAAGCCAGTGCACAGAGTCCTCCTTGTGTTGTGCTGACGCAATATCTCTGTTTATCATAAAGTCAGGGAATTTTTTAAAAAGCCAATAGTTATCGATCACTCCAGATGATTAATTTGTACTAGTTCTGGGAAGATCAAAAGAAGGGTGCTCCACTAAGCCTGGCTCTGGAGAAGCTGCCAGGAGTTCCCTTGTTGCTTTTGCCATTGAAAGAATAACACTCAGGGTTGAGTTTACAAGTTCACCAGTTCTCTTGGAAAGGACAGAAACATCTCCTTCTTGTGACTTTGTGCTACTAGTGAAGGAATGCAGATTTCTGGATGCTCGCTTCGTTGCTTCCTGCTCTCTTCATCTATTTCCCATGCTGCCCCCACTGTTTTAGGGTGGCAGATGTTTCCATTAGGTTCTCTCAGGAGCAAGAGCAGAATGCTGTCTAGCTCATTGTAAACATTCTCATTAGAATTCAGCTCAGCAACAGGGCTGGCTGCAAATAAATGGGGAGAGTAGATTTCATGTTAGACTTTTTTTTTTTTAAACTCCTCATGAGGCCTGATTCTTCCTTAGAGGTTACAAAAGCATGAAAACATCTGTCCCTTATTCCCATACTCCAGGAAACCTGGTCCAGCCCATTTTTATTTCAAAACTCCATATTGATGATGAACAAATTTATTCCTCCTTAAAAAAAAAAAAACATGAGGGGGGGTATCTTATATGTTTTATTGAAAAAAGAAAGAATAGCAGGGTGTTTTTTTAAAAAGCTTTCTAAAATAAAGGCAAAGTCTCTATAAAATGCTCTACCTAATTGTGGTTTAGCCATGGAACTGCTTCCTGAATCCTTCCCCAACAGAATAAATTTTAAAATTTATGAATTTAATTGCTTTTTTGCCTTTATATTCAACAAACATTCACTAAAAATCTGCTGGTTGACAGGCACTAAGATTGCAAAGAAAAATGTACATCACTCCCTGTCCTCAGAGAGCTTTCAGTTGACTAAAGAGACTTGTGTGCCGATAAGAAAAAATCTGCTCTTTAGATAGAACTTTTAAGGTTTTCAAAGCCTTAACATGGATGAACAGATTTAAAACAAAATAAAGAAGGGGCCTTAGAGGTCATTTAATCATAGGATCATAAGCTCATGGATGTACATTTGGGCCTTCTAGGTCACCTAATGCAACCTCTTCATTAGGTACAAGAGGTTAAATGACTTGCCCAAGATCCAGACAGGAAACAGCAGATCTGAGATTTAAGGCCAAGCCTTGAGAGTCTAAATGCAGCCCTCTGCCCACAATACCATGCTTTTTCTCATCTTAGCTTCACAAATACAAAATCTATACAAATTAAATACAAAGTAATTTGGGGGAATGGAAATACCAATTAGTAGGTGGATGGGAACAGCTGTGTGTGTGTGGGGGGGGGAGTGTGGGAGGGTGTGTGTGAGGTGGCATTCAAACCAAACCTTAAAGGGAGCTCCAATGTGTGTTCCAAGAGGCAAACATGAGGAGAGAACATTCCAGGCATAGGAGACAAAGTGTACAAAATAATGGAAGCCAGAAATATACATGGAACAGTGAGGAGGCTATTTTGCCTGCAATGTAAATTATAGGAAAGGTGATCCTGTAAAATCATTCTGGAATGATAGGTGGGAAGCAAATTAGGAAGGGCTTTAAATGACAAAAGAAGAGTTTGTTGTTTATTCTGGAGGAAATCTGGAACATGTGAAACTTCTCAAGCAGGAGAAAGGCATGATTAAAACTGTGCTCTAGGAATATCAATATGGCAGCTGTGTGCAGGATGCATTGGAGAAGGGAGAGGTTGGAGAAGGAGAAGACTAATTATGAGGGTATTTCAATAGTCTAGGCAGGAAGTAATGAGATTTGACCATACCTGGGCAGAGAAAGGAGGACCCCAGGTTAAGAGCCTCTGGATGAATGGTCTTTGACGTCCCCTTTAACATTTTAATTCTGTCCATTTCCTGCTGAATGATAAACCAGAGGCAAGAGTGATTTTCTGGAGCAGCTAGGTGTCACAGTAGATAAAGCACCGGCCCTAGATTCAGGAGGACCTGAGTTCAAATCCGGCCTTAGACACTTGACACTTACTAGCTGTGTGACCCTGGGCAAGTCATTTAACACTCACTGCCCTGTAAAAACAACAAAAACAAACAAAAAAAAAGTGATTTTCTGTCGTGTTCTTGGTTACTTATGATTCACACTGTAAATACCTATGAACTTGGAGATATTTGGTCATTGGTGCTCTGAATTGTACAGAAGCATGAATAATCAAGGTCATGTGATGGTACATGACAAAAGCTGCCTCTCAGTTCCCAGGCTCTGTTAGAGTGAATTTGACACCATATGCTTTCTCAAGGTGACCTCCCTACATGTGGGATCTTTACTCCTATCTCAGAATCTGCCAGCAGAGCCCCAGCATTACTTTTTGCAACCTGAGCAGGCCCTGCTACGTCAGAATTGATTTTCAGATCTCATGGATCCCATAATTCCTATGCTCTGATCATTCACTTTGCAAAAACTGCCTGCCTTTATATTTGGGGACATGCTTCTATTGGCATCTACTCTTTTCATGTCCATGACATTCAGTCATGCAAAACCCTTAAATTACAGTCGTGCCCATCTTGGGGAATTTCTAGATGTCAGGGGTCATCAGAGGGTCATAGATCTACGAGTTGGAAGGGACCTAAAAGGTCATCTAGTCCAACCTTCTCATTTAAGTGATGAAGAAAACGAAGCCCAAGGAGACCGAATGATATATCTAAGGTTACATATATAGTGAGTGCCACAGTTCTCTGGCACTTTAACCCAAGTTCAAATCTAGCCTCAGATACTTATTAGCTGTATGATCTCGGACAAATAATTTTGGTTTTTGGTTTTTGGTTTTTGGTTGGGCTATAAGGGTTAAGTGACTTGCCCAGGGTCACACAGCTAATAAATGTCAAGTGTCTGAGGCCAGATTTGAACTCAGGTCCTCCTGACTCCAGGGCCAGTGCTCTATCCACTGCGCCACCTAGCTGCCCCTCAGATAAGTAATTTTATCTCTGCCTCAGTTTCCTAAACTGTAGAGTGGAGATAATAATAGCACCTACCTCCCAGAAATGTAAGAATCACATGAGATAATATTTGCAAAGTGCTTAGCATGATGCCTGGCACATAAGAGGTTCTTAATAAATTCTCATTCTCTCCCCTACCACTATCCTGTTATTGGAACAGCCAGGGGATGATCAGATATATCAGAAGGGAAAAAACAAAAATCTTCCAAATGCTGTAGAATTATTTTGGGTAAATCTCACTTTAAATTCAATGCAACAAACTTAAAAGGAATGAAATTTATCAACTCCACAAATTCAAACTCAAAAAAAAAAAAGTGTCACACTGGGGCAGCTAGGTGAAGCAGTGGATAAAGCACTAGCCCTGGATTCAAGAGGACCTAAATTCAAATGGGGCCTCAGACACTTGACACTTACTAGCTATGTTACCCTGGGCAGGTCACTTAATCCCCATTGCCCTGCAAAAACAAAACAAAGAAACAAAATGTGTCACACCATGGCACAGTGAGCCCTGCCCCCTTTCCACAGCTGTATATGTTATAGATTCATCATTATGCACACAGAAATGCTCTTTTCACTGGATGGAATCTGCTAGATAGAATTTGCTCCCTAGCACAGTCCTTTGTATGTTAAGATAACAGGTATGCAACAACAATGGTAAATATTTGATCTTTAAGTTTGCTTTACATATGTTAATGGGCGGCTCTGAAAAATCAACATATTCATACTAATCCTTCCTTTTGAAGATAAGTTTATGTTTCCCAGATGCCCAGAAGAGGTTAAGGGTCTATACTGTGTCTATAGAACAGAGTTTTACTATGAACAGTGATGATTTCTTCCAACAGTGACCAAATCCAAGACTTGAGCTTCATTGGAACCACACTATAACTGGTTGAACTAACAACTCAAAAAGTCCTTAAAATTTTGTTTTTAATGTAATGCCTCAGAGAGCAAGAGCTGCAACTGATTAAATTATGCAACACCAAGCATATTAAATGTGGTTGTTGGGTTTTTTTTTTCCACAAAAGCTACTTATTTATGATTCTGATTTAGTAAAATACCATGCTTCGCTGTTATCTCTAGATACATAAATTAAGTAACATTTCCAAAACATAAGGACAATGTATATTAGATGTCTGTGGTAAGGATCTAAGAACAACATTTATTTTGAAAAACACTTGTCCCCAAGGAGATGCCTATTTCTAGTCCAGTCTTCCCTTCTTCCAAACATAATTTTCACTCAATGAAAGTCTCTTACTGCTATTTCTGGGCTCCAGAACAGAAGCAGGGTCTTGCAAAAACAAACAAAACAAACAAAAACAAACACCCATAATATATATCCCAAACAGCAGGGACCATTAATTTATCTCTATGTGTGCAGAAGTATTTGGAAAGGAGAATTCAAAGTACAGCATGAGCTCTTCATTAAAGAAAAACAACCCAATGGGGTAAAGAACATGAGATATTAGAAACATATGAGGAGTGGTTGACATAAACCTTGAACAGTGAACCAGAGATATTTCTCTGGATAGCATCTGTCTTAAAATTACATGGACACTGCTATCTCCTGAGTCACAATCACAGAATCTGAGTCAAGGAAAAAAGGAAGGACTCAAAGGCGGAACCCAGAGCTTTACTTCAGATAGTAGACATAATAATGAGACAAATATACTGAGAATCATTCACCAAACTTTCAATAAATATCTACTATGGGGGTAGCTAGGTGGCGCAGTGGATAGAGCACCGGCCCTGGATTCAGGAGGACCTGAGTTCAAATCCGGCCTCAGACACTTAACACTTACAAGCTGTGTGACCCTGGGTAAGTCACTTAACCCCAATTGCCTCACCAAAAACCAAAAAACAAACAAACAAAAAATATCTACTATGTACTAGATGTTTTCATAGACACCAGGAATACAAACAGGAAAATAAGTCTGCCTCCTACCCTTATAAAGCTGAATTTCTACCAGACACTATACAGTGTTCTAGCAGGATCCGGATTCAAATATCACCTCAAACACTTGTTAGCTGTGTAACCCCGGGTGAGTTGTTGAACCTTTATGTACCTCAATTTCTATAAAATTAAGAGTTTGGATTAGATCGCTTCCAAAGTCCCTTCCAGTTCTACATCTATAATCCTAAATGAAATAACCATAAATGAGTACATATTCACCTGTGATATTTATACTATGGCCTTGAATATGTCCATCGTATCTATTTGCGGATATATTCTCCTCCAAAAAACACAGCACAAAGTACTGGGGGAGTGGGGAATTACTAATAACTGAGGGTAGGAAAAGGGAATAAAGGAAGTCTCCTTTGACCTGACCACTAAAGGGGTATAGGAGATCAATGAGGGGGAATGAGGAGAGCACTCCCAGTTTGGAGAATAGCATGTGGGATATCACATAGATAGGGTAAGGGACAAAATGTAGACTAATTATTCTGGAGCATAGCATAGAGCCCACAAAAGGAGGATAGAATTAGATTTGAACCCAAGGAAGGGTAGCAATTACATGGATACACGGGAAAAAATAGTAAACTTTAAACAACCAAAACCAAAAACATTGTTCTCATTTGAAAGTGAAAAAAAAATACACTATAGGATATAATTTTGTAATTTGTATTTCCTTTGTGACCTTGAGTATCACCTACATTTCAGTTCTTCTGTTCTTTCTATATAATAGGCACTTTATATGTTGACTTTCTTGCTACTTCATACAAGTGATTCTTGCCAATGTATCAAACACTTTACAGTTCCTGCTTGCACTGAGTTTTATATAACCAACATTTCTTTCTTGTCATCTACATTATTGAGTTATAAAATCCTGAATGAGGTTTAATGGAGGAAAGTAAGACGATAATAGGTCCCTAAGAGTTATAGGTTTGTCAAGGTGAGCATCCAACCGTCCAAGACAGAGTGATTTTTTCCCACTGCTTCAGAGGTTAGTGACCTCAACAACCTTGAGGTAGTGGTAAGTCAGTCAAAGGGATATATTTCAGATGGCAATAGTTTATTTTTATGTAACACTTTAGGATTACAGTATATTTTCTCATATATGGTCTCATACCATGTCTAATGCATAGTAAGCATTTAATAAATTCTTATTGGCTGATTGAATTGATTCCCACAATACTGCTTTGAGATAATAGGACAAGAATCGTTACCCTGATTTTATAGTTAAAGAAATTAAAGCTCAGAGAAGTCACTTGGCTTCTAACAGTTGGCCTGAGTCACTCTCAGAGCCAGGAGTAGAACATCAGCCCATGTTTTCCTGTTCCCCAGTGCCCATGATTTCCAAAGTTCAGCTGGTGCTGTAGGACATGGACCCTGCCCTCACGAAGATTGCATCATATTTGTAGGAAAATGATAATACGGTTGGGTGGTATAGTGAATAGACTGCCTCTCTCTGAGTCAGAGCTGAGTTACAATCTTTCTTCAGGCACTTTCTAGCTGTGAGATCTTGGTCAAGTCACTTTGTCTCTCTCTGATTCAAGTTCCTCATCTATAAAATGGGGATAATAATAGTACCTATCTTCCAAAGTTGTTGTATCAAAGGAGATAATATATGTCAAGTATTTTATAAAACTTAAAATATGACATAAATGCTAGCTTCATATGTGTGCATACACACATACAGATTTATATTATAATGTACATCCTTATATATACACATATATGTATATGTGCATATACATGTGTGTGCGTGTGCGTACATATACATATGTGTATATATGTGTGTGTGTTTGTGTAGGGTCCTGAAAAATAAGTTTTAACTTTACCTTGTCTAGATCACATGACTCACTCCCAGGATAGCTCCAAACTATGCCAACATATGCATACCTTGAGCTAACCTCTCCCCTACCCTGCTTCTTTTTTTAAACTTGGATCCCAAAGATAGATAGATAGATGGATAATAGAGATAGCTCATTTTTAAATAGGAAAAGACTAGAGACATAAATCTATCCAGATATAGATATCTATATCCATCTATAGATATTTATAGATCTATCTAGATCTAGATACAGATATATATATATATAGATATATATATATATATGTGTGTGTGTGTGTGTGTGTGTATAGAGAGATATATAGATATAGATATATTGCTATCTCTATTTCTCTCTGTATCTTTTTTTATTTAAAAATAAGCTCCTGGAAGGCAATCTTTGCTTAGCGGTGTTGGTATTCTCAAAGCTTAGCCCTGTGTATGGCCCATAATAAGAATTTTCTAAATACTTTCTCATTCATTAATTTCTTATTCATTAATTGACTTCTAGCTCTCATTCATTGATTCTCTTCTAGCTAACTTTTATTATCTTATGATTCTTTTCCCCATTTGACCAATATTTCTTAATCATCTTTGCTATTTCATTGCCCTTCTCCCTAGATGTGAGAGGCCCCCAGCCTTTGCTTTAGTCCCCTTTCTCTTTTCACACTACATTTTTTTCCCTTAGTTAGATCATTCACTCTCATAACTTCTATTATCACCTCAACTCTGGAGATTCCTGACTCTCTATAGTCAGCCCCAATCTTTCTCCTTTGAAATCTAGTCCTGGAATGCCATCTACCCCTTCGACACCTTGACCTTTCCATACCACCCATCCCTTGAATTCAACATATCCAAAATTAAACTCATTATCTTTCTCCCTACATTTGCCCTTCCTACCTACCTATCTCTTTCTTTTGATGGCATCAGCCTTCTCCCTGTTATTGAAACTCAAAACTCAGGGTTATCTTTGACTGTTCCCTTTCTCTCCCCTTTCCCTATCTAATCATTTGCTAAGTGCTGTCACTTATCCCTCCATGATATCTCCTGCATCCTCTCTGTTTCTCTCCACTGACTGCCTAGTTCAGGCCCTTACCACCTTTCACCCAGAATAGCCTCCTAAAATAGTCTCTCTGTTTCTAATCTCTCTCCTCATCAATAAATACTTCGCTCACAAAAATGCCAAATGATCTTTCTGAGATACAGGTCTCAGCATGTCACACACTGATCAAAAAACCTTTTCTGGCTCCCGGTCTCAGAAAAAAATATAAACTCAACCTCAAATTTCATGCTTTCCACAATCTGGTTCTAACCTGCTCATCTAGTCTCATTTCATTCCTCTCCAACACGTACCCTATGGCCCAGTTAACTTGTACTGGTAGTTGTTCCTTAATTTAGTCCTACATTTTTCTACCTTTTTGAAGAGCCCATCTCTTGAACACAGTCCTTTCACTTTGCCTGCTGAAGTCTTCTCCTTTTAAAGACCAGCTCAGGTACCATATCCTCTACAAAGCCTTCTCTAATCCCCTATACTTTGAAAAAGATATTTTCTTCCTATAATTTACCTTAAACACTTTGCATATATCTTTACTTTCCCCTTATTGCATTTTACCTGTACCATACTTATATGTATACACAATTATATTATAAACTCCTAGGGGGCAGGTATTGTGTAATTTTTCATCTTCACCTTCACACTAGGACAGTACTTTACAAATAAATTTTTTTTTCAATTAAACTGAATTAAATTACACTGTTGATTTGTTTTGTAGGCAGTGGAAATCCATTGGAAATATTTGACAATGATCTGATCAAAGTAGATTTAAATCTGGCATCAGAATGCAGGATGGATAGGAACAGAGAGGGAACATAGTTGGAGAGAGTAGTCATGATCCAATTACACTTAGTCATGAAGTCAGTAAAAATTTGAAATGAGGTAGTAGTTGTTGGAATAGAGAAGAAAGGATAGATTCTAGAAATAATTTAATAATAAATATAACTATATTAAGGTTTGTGTGAGAGGAAATATATGGGTGAAGAGAAAATAAGCTTTAGTAGGTTTAGTAGCATTGCATATGGAATGACTATATTATCATCTGTTCTAATACTACTTTTATCTGATTTATCCCATTTATCTGATGGTCAGACTTGATGGCAACTTTTGCTTTTTGAAACAGTCAGAATCCAGAAACCAGAAATAAATGAGACATTTTTGAACAGGGAAAGAGCTCTCAAAAAGCCCATGTGCTATATTACATGAAAGAGGTGAAGAGCCATCATCAGGTCTAGAGCTTACTAAGTTGTCTATGCTAATACTGAATTTACAGATATAAAGACCCTAATTATCTAGTTTCCTGAGAAACTTATTTCCCGAGTTTAAGTCTATATTAAATTAGAACAAACAACAGGGCTGCTCAAGTAGGCCTATTGATAGCCATGAAAAATATAGCTAAAGGGCACAGCTAGGTGGCTCAGTGGATAAAGCACCAGCCCTGGATTCAGGAGGACCTGAGTTCAAATCCAACCTCAGACACTTGACACTTACTAGCTGTGTGACCCTGGGTAAGTAACTTAATCCCAATTGCCTCACCAAAAAAAAAAAAAAAAAAGTAAGGGCATAAACTGACAAAAGAAAACCCACAATCATGTAGGTGATACATTGGCTAGAGCACTGAGCCTGAGACCAAAAAGACTAGAATTCAAATCTAGCCTCAGAAACATACTAGCTACATGATCCTGGACAAATCACTTAACTTCTGCCTACCTCAGTTTTCTCATCTGTAAAACAAGAATCATAGTCACACCTACTACCCAGGGCTGTTGTGAAGGCAAACAGATAATATTTGTAAAGTGCTTTGCAAAACTTAAAGTACTAAATAATGACAATTGTTATCATATAACTTTCTAGAGCCATTCAGTGTGGCAGTAGGGGAGAAGCTTTTGCAGCCTCAATAGCTCTTAAAACCATCACTTTATAAAAGTTCAATGGAACCTTGTTTTATTGAGAAAAAGTTATATTCTACTATATATGCTATGGCAGGGAAATAAAAAAATAATTTTGAAAAGTTTTACATGAAAAGTGGTTTTAAAAATTACCATTTACTCATCAACAATTTTTCCTTTACCATTCATGATAAAAACATGAGATGGTACTTTAATTAGTTGGGTAAATTGATTAATTGTCTAACAAGGGCCTTCTTGGTAAGTACAGAACAGGAAGGAGTAAAGATGGGCTAAAAAGCTCTAAAATATTGCACCAAGGAATTTCTCAATAGAGAAAAGAGATATTTAGAGTTCCCTTCCCATGATAATTGACAAAAAAAGTACTTGCCAGACCTGGACCTTCAACACTTATACTATGCTACCATACAATGCAGTATAATAACCAAACACATATAATTACCTACTGTTTGCAGAGCACCATGATAGTCTATAGCCTAAAAACAAAGTTTAGGTAAGACCAGAGTCCTGCCTTCATGGAGCTTACAATTTAGTTAAGAAAGCAACATAAATAGGTAGAAAACTGAATATTATAGAAGACCTCTAGGTAGTTATATATATATATATATATATAAAAGATATTGCCTATTGGCTATAATTCCTCTTACTGTTTTCTTTTGACTCCATCCATGAAAATACAAAATAATGCCTATTACCACTAGATTTGCCATAGTGCTTTGAAATCTTTGATGAAAAGAGCTATATTTGGATTGAGTGCTATTTCTATTAAAGGGCTTAAAATAAATATTTTCAAAAGTCTTAGTTCTGCGGGTGTATTTGTTTTGAATCTGCCTCATACATTTCACTTTGTACTGTGCAACATTCAGCCTCTGCTTTATTCTAGTCATGAATGAAATATGAAAGCATTTCATGAGGAAGTTAACAAATAAATAAGCAAGCAAACAGAACATGACTGACAAGCCTTCGATTTACAAACATATTTAAATAAAAGATCATATTAATATGAAAAAAGCTGGGGAAATCAATTATATTTGATCCAAAGCTTTCTGATAACAAAGTGCTGTTGTTCCTAAAGGATACTTTATAGAGGAATAGAGAGCTTTCTATGATGATCAGAAGTGCAGAACCTAGAGAAACAAATATGAATAGTAGGGATGAAAAAAATTAGTGGCTTCATTTTTTGTACCAGTGTATGTATATAAAATAAGGTTCTCTTTTGCATTTTGCATGTTTAGAAAACATTTGATGGACAGTAGTCCACTTATTTATCTGAGGGGGATAAAAGAGTCAGAGTATCTGAGAATCTTTGAGATGCAAAGGAAGACAGAAAGGCATCTTGGTTCTAGCTCCCTAGTTGCAGGCAATCTTTTCACCCCCTCCCCCACCCAAAGCAGCATTCAGATGATTTTTGAAAATTCATAAAAGGGTAAAATTCAAAGACCAAGATGGTGGTGTTGCTAAAAGATGATAGTAAAGATGCTCAGAAATCAAGATCAAAGGTAACTAATAAAGCATTGCCACTTTTTAGCAATAATTACTGGCTGAAAAATCATGAAAAAGATTTTTCTGTACTTAAACGATATTTTTAAATTGCTTTGATTTGACAGTTCCCAGGTGGTTGACAAATTATCCAACGAAATTTATTTAAATTCTTATATCTGATACAAGAGGAAGAAGGGGAAAGAGAGAACATGTTGCATCCTCCACAGCCACTCAAAGAGCATGGAACTTCACCATGTGGTTAACTAACCAGAACCAGTTACAGAATGTCTACACATGTTCCACAGTTACTCCAAGGCAAATTTCCCTTATACATTATCAGGATTCTCTGTGAAACAGACTTCCATAGTTTTGTTTTTTGTTTTTTGTTTTTTTATATGAAGAAGTTGCATCAACTAAGCACACTAATAGGGTCTACCCATGTTCTAGAACACAGTTACACTTAAACAGTCAATGACTAATACAGGAATGGATGTTCCAGCTTATGTTTGTGATCCATCAATTAGATCTCTCCTTTGTGTATATAACATCTAAATGAGTCAATGGATAGAATGCCAGGCCTGGTGTCAGGGTTTACTTATCCTCTTGAGTTCAAACTTGTCCTCAGACACTTACTATCTGTGTGACCCCGGGCAAGTCGTATAACTGTTTGTTTCAGTTTCTGCATCTCTAAAATGAGTTGGAGAGGAAACGGCAAACCACTCTAATATCTCTGCCAAGAAAACCCTAAATGACTCAACCATAACAATAACTTATATAAATATATAAATGAATATAAAATATAAATAATATAAAAGATAAATATAAAAGATATAAATGAAATAGTCCCTTCCCTGAAAGAGCTTACATTCTATTAGTGGAAACAACATGTATGTGTATAGACACATATGCACAAAAGTATATGTACATATATATATATATATATATGCATATGGATATGTGTATCCACATATCTATACATGAATTACCTTGCATTTATTTGGTCTATATCTATATCTAGATAGATATCTATCTTTTGAGCCATCACCATTCATCTTGACTTATGTTTTGTCACTGGACTCCAATGACTCTAGAGGAGAGAGTGAGGCTAATGACTTTGCACAGCTCTGTCTCACTTTAATCCAATTCACTCGCAAGTCAACACATCACCCTTGTGATGTCATTGTTCCTCTTTGAGAATGAAGGACAAACAACAACAACAACAAAAAGATATCTACTTATATAGATATATTTGGGAGAAAGGACAATAGGATCTGGAGGGTGAAAGAAATCAGAAGAAGCTTCATATAGGTAATCATTAAGCTGAATCTTGAAGGGAAGAAGGGGTTTTAAGAGTAAGGAGGGGGGCAGCTAGGTGGCTCAGTGGATAGAGCACCAGCCCTGAAGTCAAGATTACCTGAGTTCAAATCCGGCCTCAGACACTTAACACACACTTACTAGCTGTGTGACCTTGGGCAAGTCACTTAACCCCAATTGCCTCACTTAAAAAAAAAAAAAAGAGTAAGGAGGGAATACATTCCAGTCATGGCGGGGACAGCCATTCAGAGACACAAAGTGAGAAGAGAAGAGGGTCATGTGATGAGGAACAGCCAGAAGGTCAAAATGATGAGACCATCTATTGCAAGAGGAGTAATATATAAATAATAAGTTGGGATCAGGTTTTAAAGGCCTAAACTATTATATTTGAAGTACAGGCAAGGTGAAGTAAAGAAGTGACATAGTTAAACAGTCAAATATACACTTAAAGAAAGTACCTTCGGTAGCTATGTGGAGTCTTGATTGGAGTAGAGAAAGACTTGAGGAAGAAAGACCAATCAGGAGGCTATTGCAGTAGTCTAGATAAGAAGTAATAAGGGTCAGGACTAAAGTGATGTCTATGTGAATGTGGAGATGGGAATGATTAACTCACTAATCAGAGCAGCTATTCCACACTTTATTTTTTCTCCTAAACCCTCTCACTTCACTTTCCCCTTTCACCCTCTCAGCTCATGCCTCAAACTTTATTTAACAAAAAAACAAAAGCAAAAAAAATCCCTATCAATAAAACTTTATTTAAAACAACAACAAGAACAAAAATCAGAATTCATAACAAGCTCCCCTTTCTCCTCTGCTCTTCACCTCACAATCCTTTAACTTCCTCCTGTATTTGAATCTATGATGAAGAGGTGGCTCTTCTTTTCAGCAGCCCAATGCTTATACACATACACTTGGCCACTGTCTATCTTCTCAAGCAGATTGCTCCCCTTTTCTACTCTCCCTTCTATGATCTTTATTCTCTTCCTATCTAATGCCTCGTCCTCTGAAGCCTATGTCTTCTCAAATCTCCTCACTAGATCTTACCATCTCTACAAGCTATTATCTTATAACGCTCCTCTCCCCCCCCCCATTCTTAATTTCCTTGAGAAACACATCTGCTCCCTATCTGACTGCTGTTTCTCAGACTCCTTTGCTGGATCATTAGCCATACCATGCCCACGAACTGTCGTAAACCCCATAATGCTGTTGTGTTCCCTCTTCTCTGTCTCTCTACACTCTCTTATGACATCATCAGCTTCCATGAATTAAATTATCACTCTAATCATATGACTTGCATATCATTATATTCAGCGTTAATATCTCTCCTGAGCTCCAATACCACATCATGAACTACCTATTAGACATTTTGACCTGGATTTCATGCAGGCTTCTCTAGTTCAATATGCCCCAAACCGAACTCTTTATCTAGGATCCCAAACCCACTCCTCTTCTGAAACTCCTTATTCTTGTTGAGGGTTTCCACCATCCTTTCAGTCACCCTGGTTCACAACATTTTTGTAATCTTCACCTCCTTACTCTATCTCACATATCAAATCAGTTGCCATGTCTTCTCAGTTCCATGCCATTCCTTGCATCCATCTCTTTCTTTCCATTCACACAACCATCACTCTAGTTCAAGTCCTTAAAATATTTTCAACTGGTCTATTGCCAAAGCTTCTTTTTGGTTGTCTTGACTCACATCTCTCACCACTCCAATCCATCCTTCACATAGCTGCCAAAGTGGTTTTCCTAAAGTAGAGGTCTGATCATTTCAACTACCCTATTCAGTCAATTCCAGAAGCTCTCTATTATTTCTAGGATCAAATATAAATTCTTCTCTTTGGAATTTAAATCTCTTTAAAACCTCACCCCTCCCAAGAGTACAGAATAATGAATCCTATTCTGAAGATGCTGATTTTGAGATATTTACAGGAATTCATTTGTGATATCCAAAAGTCAATAGGCAATGTGTAGCTGCACCTCAGCAGAGACACTAATGCTGCATGTATAGATTTAGGAGTCATCACATAGAGATGAGAATAGAACCCTTGGGAGTTATTGAAGTCACCATGTGAAAGAGCATAAAGTCAAGTCCCAGGACATATCCTTGGGATACACTCATAGTTGTTGTCATGATATGAATGATGAATCATCAAAGGAGAGTGAAGAAAAGTAGTAATCATATGAGCAGGAGAACCAAGAGATCAGTGTCATGAAAACTCAGAGAAGAGAAGGATGGTCAATAGTGTCAAATCCTTCAAGGAAGTCAAGGAAGATGAGAACTAAAAAAAGCCATTACATTTTTACTAATAGAGATTATCTTCCCCTCCCCTAGCATTCCCAAAAGGAAACTTCTAGTTTCCTTTTGATGTAGAACTAGAAGCTACCTTAGGGTCCAACTCTTCTAACCCCTTTACTCATGATGAAACTGAGGGCCAGAAAGATTCAATGACTTGCCCAATGGCACTTGGGTAATAAGAAGCAAATCTAGTATTAAAACTTAGATCTTAGGGGCAGCTAGGTGGCGCAGTGGATAGAGCACCGGCCCTGGATTCAGGAGGACCTGAGTTCAAATCCGGCCTCAGACACTTAACACTTACTAGCTATGTGACCCTGGGCAAGTCACTTAACCCTGATTGCCTCACTAAAAAAAAAAAAAAAAAAAATTAGATCTTATGACCCCAAATCAAGCATCTATTTTTACTCTTCCACACACATACAAAAATTCTGGAGACCAGATGAGGAGAAGGGGGTGGAGAATAAGAGTTGGTGCAAAAATTCCCTATGTCTGACCCTTTTGTCATCTTCAGGGGGGCCTTTTGGGATACTCATCTAAAGTGGCTTCCAACTGAGCAAACTGACTGTGATTTGGTGTTAAGGGGATGTCTGCAGGAATAGATCAGATGAATGCTAAGGCCCTATTGTGCCCCACATATTTTGACTTCTAATGTAAATAAAAATTTCAAAATAAAAAGACAATGTGCTTGGGACTGAGATCAACTAGGACTCAAATCTCATCTCTATCACTTCCTATCTATGTGGGCTCAGGTGAGTCACTTAATATTTTCCAGACCTCACTTTCCCTCACAAATTTAAGGGTTTGAACTAGATGATCCCCAAAGGCACCTCCTAGTTCTCAATCCTATTTTCGTGCATGACAAATTAAAACCTGCCTGTGGATTTAAAGGACAAATGCTCAGTTGGGAAATCAGTTGACACTTAATGATAACAGTACTGGAACCAAACAGCAAATAGACAACAAATATCTGCAGACTTTAGGTAGGTTTTAATTGTAACAACCAAACTGGACCCCTGAGGATAGATTTTTTAAAAACTGTGCCACCCTTTTGTCCTCAGTGAGGTGGAGGTCTGTAGGTGTGGAACATTACAAATACTGTCAAAATCAATTATTTTTGCTCAGCTATTTAAAATTTTTTTTTTCTTATGAGAAGAGACTTACTGTGTCAGGGGTGGAGGCAATGAAGTACAACCAGAAATGACTGTGATATAAAATCTACATAAATGTCATTAAGTTGCATTTGCTTCATTGTAATTTTTTTGTTTTCATTTTCCCTCATAACACATATGCATAAAAAACAACATTGCATGCCATTTACCATCCTAAATCACTTCTACCCCATTATAAGTATAAATTCTATTGTCTTCTTTCTGGGAACCACTTTATGAATGTTTCTTGGATTGACTTCTAGGCCTACCCTAACCCCAACTCTTATTACACAATCAAGAGTCCATCAACATCTGCCCTTAGAAACATACTCTTAACAGTTCCCTCCCAAACACAAATACTGATGAAAACTAAACCAAAGGGAAGAGTCGACAAAGGATATCACATTTCTTTTTGACTCCTAGCCTGGTGGGCAGGGCTTCTCTCAATGTTGTTTTTTGACTGATTCTCCAGCTAAAAAATGCAAAATAATGGATCGTACCAAGTAGATTTGCAAAGTGCTTTGAAGTCCTTTGATGAAAGGAGCTTGGTCTGTACAGAAAATCATCACTATTAAAGGGCTTAATCCAAATATATTCAGAGGTCCTGGTTTTGAAAATACATTTATAAAAGCATCCTATAATCCCAGCAGCTCCCAACTTGCTCTCTGAACAGTTCAGGTACAGATGAAGGAGAGTACAGAAAGCTAGGGTTCACAGCCTGGAAGGAATTGATTCTTTTTGACAGTAAGCCATGAAGGGAGTAGGAAGGGTAGGAGTAGGAAAAGAGGAATGAGAAGAGAAATGGGAGTTGACTAGCAGAAGTCATTACTTGCCTTTGGATATAAAATGTGAGTGAGGCACAGCAGTGGAACTAGAATTTAGCTATTAAGAAAATAAATTAGGGGCAGCTAGGTGGCACAGTGGATAGAGCACCAGCCCTGGAGTCAGAAGGACCTGAGTTCAAATCCGACCTCAGACACTTAACACTTACTAGCTGTGTGACACTGGGCAAGTCACTTAACCCCAATTGCCTCACCAAAAAAAAAAAAAGAAAAAAAAGAAAAGAAAATGAATTTATGCCTTGCTTATATGTATAAGTCTATAGAGTTGGGGAAAATGTTTAAATTGATCTTTTTTGAAAACTAATTATTTATCAAATATGTAACTATTTATTGAGCCTACTATGTGCCCAGGGCCTTTATAAAGAACTATGAAGAATTGAATGCCAACAATAATAGCTAGCTTCTATAGTTTAAGTTTTGCAAAACACATTAGAAATATATGATTTTATCTTTACAATAATCATGGGAGGTGCATGCTATCATTGTCATTACTTCATAGATGAGGCAACTAAAAAGTTTGAAACAATATTTGAATTCAGATCTTCCTGACTCCAATCCACCACTATATACTATGCCAAATAGTTGAGAAAGAAAAAAAAAATTAAGGGAGGGAGGTAGGGAGGGAGGAATATGTTTACGCTGCCATAGATATAGTGGAGATATCCTGACTTTTGGTGATCACTTCATTTTCTTAATGTTCATAACTTAAACATATAATCATATATTTAAGATTCCTTTTCCAGACAGACTTCAAGTTCACTGGCCTACAGCTAACATACTATCTTCTTTATTTTTCTGAAGATTGGGATAACAGTTACTTTTCCCCATTTTTCCCCATACTCTGAACCCACCCCATTCTCCATAATCTTTTGAAGCTTCCTGATGGTGACTGAATAGTCACATTAACCAGTATTTTCTGTACCCAGGACAATTAATCAAAGGCAGGTATGTGTTCTCTGACCATGTAATTATTTACCTTAGGTTTAACTCCCTATTAGCCATTTTAGATCCATATTTTCTAGTACAAAGATTCTCTGTGATAGAGAAAAGAAACACAATACCAACTGAGTAATTTTGCCTCCTCTCCATCACTATTACCATCATTATCTCCACCTTAACCATCTTGTCCCTTTTTTGATCCTCCTTTTTCTCCAATATAGGTTTACCAAAAAAGAGAAAGAAAAGTGGGGAAAACAATCTCTGTTTCTTCTCTTTACTGTTCTTCTCTGAGATCAAATGTCCCTGGCACTATTCTTTCAGAATTGGACCATACTTTTTGTTTTAATCCTTAATTCAAAGATAATAATTCTTTGGAGGTTAATCCTTCCTGCTCTTGCCTCCATCTTCTATATGTCTTTGGTAAAAAAAAAAAAAAAGTTAGCTGATGAATTTCCTGTTCATCCATATTGCTTTCTCTAAATAACTCTACTTTTATATTATAAAAAAAAGATTGCTTAGAACATTTTGTCATGAATTGATTCAACCGTTCTGGAGAACAACCTGGAACTATGCCAAAGGGTTATAAAACTGTATATAACCTTTAATCCAACAATACCACTAAGTCTGTACTCTAAAGAGATCATAGAAAAAAAGAAAAGGCCCCATATGTGCAAAATTATTTGTAGCAGTTCTTTTTGTGGTTGGTAAAGAATTAGAAATAGAGGGGATGCTCATCTACTAGGGAATGGTTGAATAAGTTGTGACATATGGTTGTGATGGAGTACTATTATGATGTGAGAAAGAATGGTTTCAGACAAACATGGCAAAATCTATATAAATTGAGACAAAGTGAAGTGAGAAAAACTGGGAGGTCATTGTGTACAGTAACAGTGTTGTAGTGATGATCAACTGTGAAAGACTTGGCTACTTTAATCAATACAATGATCCAAGACAATTTCAAGGGATTTGTGATGAAAAAAAGCTATTCACCTCCAGAGAGAGAAGTGATGAACTCTGAGTGCTGTGGGGACCAAGCTAAGTGGCTTGCCGCAATATTGGGGCAAGGAAGGAGCCCGGCAGCCTCCCTCAAAACAGAACAGGATTTATTTTAACAAGAACGAACTTAAAAAAAAAAAAAAAGGATCAGTAGGATCAAGGGAAAGGAAATAAAATTGGGAAAGGGAAGTTATACAACCTGAAAAAATACCACCACCCAGGAATCAGCTGAGAATATGCGGCAGAACTCCTGTTGCCTTCCAGTGTCCAGGTAGAATGACCGATTCTCCTCCCCCAATCCCAGAAAAACCCCACAGAGCCCCAGCCAATGGGATGGCTGCTCTGACAGTCACATGACCGCCCTCACTAGGCTTCCAATCATTATAATTTTGCCAGGCCCATGTATGCGTTGGCAAGTGATGATGATGTGAGCTCCATGGCAACAGCTACAACCAGTGGGTGGAGCACCATGTGGTTTGTGGAGCCCCAAGCCAGTGTTCACCAAGGCATAAAAACCTCAAATAACAATTAATTCTTTACAATGCAAATTGAAGTATGATTTTTCTCAAATTATTTATTTATTTATTTGCTTTTTGATGATATGGCTAATATAGAAATGTTTTGCATGATTTCACATGTATAATTGATATCATATTTTTTCCTTCTCAGTGAGTGGAGGAATTGCTGCAGAAAGAGAGAAAATATGGAACTCAAAATTTAAAAAGAAAATATTTTTTAAAATAAATAAATACATTTTTAAAAAGAACAGTTTGTCATGTCCTCATAATTTCATTCTTGAACACTTCCAATCCTTTCCAAGCTGACTTCCTATAGAGAATTTGAGGACATGTTATTCTATCCTTCCTGTTTCTGATATCTTTGAAAGCTGAGTTCCTCAAACCTCAGATGCATATCAATGTCCAATTTTCCTTTTCTCTACTACAAATTCTGGTTCTGAGTGGTCATTTCACCCCTCTAAGTTACTATCAATTGCACTTCAGCTCTTTCTTATTAGCCAGGTCCAGAATAACAGAATAACAGTGTCCCTTATTACTTCCTTTAAATTTTGGAGAATTAAGTGAAAATTGACAAGACAAAACATTATTAGCTACTTTGCTTTCGGCAGAAAGCTCCATTGAATGTTGATTAAGAAGAGTGATTGAAAGCTTGGCAAAGCTGAGTATGCTAAGTCCTAAGGCAGCATCTCTAGATGGAAACAACTATTCCACACCACTCTTCTCCCCTAACATGACCCAAAGATTTTCACATCCAAAGCTATAGCACTTTCCCCCTCTAAATAAGAGGGGGACTGAGATCAGGCTGTATCAATTCCCTATAGTAACTGAAATCTGCTAATATCCTTTACCTTAAATCCGACTTCCTTCATTGAAATTGTTACCATTATTCATGTTTCATTTTAGTCCTTGGGCCTATTTCTATATACATTACCGACCCATCAAGTTCTTTGTAAAAACAAAAACTAAAACAAAAACTTCACAGCCCCTGAAGAAACTTAGACATCTATGAGGCTATAAAATTCGTAAAGGCAAAATTACTCAATTGTTTTGCTTCATTTCTCCATACTAGATCTTTGTACTGGAAGGACAAAAAAAAAATGGATAATAAGGAGTTAAAATCCAAGATAAATAATGAGATACTAGATCAACTAACAAGCTTTGATCAGTTTAGTAATCTCATCTGATTCACTTTGTATATATGCTCTAAAAACATGTTGAATAAATGAGTTTGCACTAAGGTCAGCTAACACCTTAGTAGGAACTAATTCAATCAGAGCTTCCCAACTGCAATATCTAGGTTGAGAATTGGATACTGAGAAAAGGAGACACTTAATCATTGATTTGTAAGAATGGGAAAGGAGGGGGGCAGCTAGGTGGTGCAGTGGATAAGGCACCAGCCTTGGAGTCAGGAGGACCTGAGTTCAAACCCAGCCTCAGACACTTACTAGCTGTGTGACCCTGGGCAAGTCACTTAACCCCCATTGCCCTGCCAAAAAAACAAAAACAAAAACAAAAACAAAAAAAGAATGGGAAAGGAAGTAAGTAATAATGGTGGGAGAGGTAGAAGACCACCAAAGGCAAATTTCCCCCACTTCACAATGATTTTGTGAGCCATTCATAGGGAGACCCTTAGGGGAAAGATAGAGTTAAGTTATAAGCCAATGCACAATTACAGGATAAAACCTTGACTCTGTTTATCATTTAAAGTCCTTCATAATTCGCTTCCAATTTATCTTTCCAGGCAGATATCCCATTCCTCCCATTCATGAATTCTATACTTGCCATACTCTAATACATGACCTTCAATCTTCCAGCTTTATGCATTTGCTTAGACTATATTCCATACTTGGAATTCCTTCCTCCTTACTTGTGCCTATTAAGTCTCTAACATCCTTCAAGGTTTAGCTCATATACTACTTGCCACAGGAAGCCTTTCCTGTTCCCCCTGATCTTAGTACCTGCACATACCCCCAGGGATATAGTGTAAGTGTAGATCTCTGAAGAAAAAAATAAATATATCTATGACACACTTTTACATTTAATCTGCATTATTAATATTTTCCATCATTTCTTATATAGACAATCTACAAAATAATCAATCAAGCCCTGTAGCATTTGCTGATTTCTGAGTTATAAATGCTTACGCTATAAGTATAACAATCATGAGACAGTTGGATCTGCTGCCAGCTTATCCCTAAATATCCCCTAAATTAACTTGTATTTACTTTATAAATATGTTGTATCAATTTAACAGTGTATTTATATGCTTTTTCCACCCTCCACATCAATAGAGTATGTTTCTTTAGCGTAAGAACCATTTTGTTTATGTTTTTGTATATCTTGCTATACCTAGCAAAGTGACTGGCACATAATAAAAACTTAATATATCGAATTAATTAGATAATAAATGATCAGGCCTACGATCCAACTATTTTGTGTTACGAACCTCTTTAGTAGGCTGGTGAAACCTATGGGCCCCTTCTCAGATTGGTGCCTTTGACCACATAGGATTATAAAGGAAATGAGTTATATAAAATAGTTATTACAATACTTTTTTAACAACAAGCTCATAGACTGCAGACGTAGAACTGTTGTCAAAGCAAGCAGACATCCAGCAGGACCGGTTGGTTTCAGAAATTACAACCTGTTCTATGAGAGAGAGTCGCTTATGAACCCTCTTGATATTATCTTCTAGATACAGATGAGCCATGTAGATATTGTATGACCATGTAGACCAAGCCAAAGCTTCTTAAACTGTGTGTCACAAGCCCATATGGGGTCACATAACTGAATGTGGGAGCAGCAAAAAAGTTGGCAGTGAATGTTTGATTTGTATACCTATTTTATATACCTTTACATGCAAGGTCTCATAAAAATTTCTCAGGCAAAAGGGGGAGGCGAGTAGAAAAAGTTTAAGAAGCGCTGAGCTAAGCAGATCCATAAAGTATAAGCTTCCTCTGAACAATCAATATTTTATCTTTATGTTCATGACTCCTAAATCTAATACCCCTGGAAGCTTCACCCAGTTCAATCCAAGTGGCAAGCTATTGCTGGAGTAGCCTTTCTAAAACATTTATATCCATCATCTTAATCCCTGACCCAAGAACTAGCAATGGCTCCCTATCACTTATTGTATCTTTCAAGCTGCTTTCATTTTAAATATGCTCTTTAATCTGGCCCAAACCACATAATGTCACACTTTACCCAGTCTTTGTCTTGCCTCTCACATGCATTTTGTGTTTGATACCTTCTTGTCTTTGCTCCTTCCAGTTCAACAATCTGGAGTGCCCTTCCACCTCCTTCTGCCATCTGTATTTAAACCATTTCTGAAGTCTCAGAATCCATCTCCTTTCTTCCATTAAGTTCCTCTGGTAACTTGACATTTCCCACTTCTTTCTCTAATTTCTTTTACAGTTGTTATCTATACCATACAACTTGTTGTTCAGTCGTTTCAGTTGTGTTCTACTCTTTGTGACCTTATTTGAGGTTTTCTTGCAAAGATGCTATTTCCTTCTCTAGCTCATTTTTACAACTGAGGAAACTGAGGCAAATGGAGTTAAGTGACTTACCCTGAGTAACTGCTAGTAGGTATCTGAGGTCAGATTTGAATTCAGGAGTATGAGTCTTCCTAACTCAAGGCTCAGCACTCCATTCATGGTGCCACCTAGCTGCCAACACCACCCAACTAACACATTGTGATTAGTTGTCTTACTCTCTAGTTGTCTTTACAACAATAAAATAATAATAACAATAATACAATAGCTAACATTTATGTAGCACCTTAAGGCTTGAAAAGTACTCTACATGTTATCTTCTTTGATCATACATGCAATTTGATCATAAAATATAATTCAACACTTTGTTATAGCATGACATGATACATTAAGTCCTGTTCTATTATTTCA
Organism: Dromiciops gliroides; assembly: GCF_019393635.1. Taxonomy (NCBI): domain Eukaryota; kingdom Metazoa; phylum Chordata; class Mammalia; order Microbiotheria; family Microbiotheriidae; genus Dromiciops; species Dromiciops gliroides. The sequence continues at coordinate 313,342,148 of NC_057863.1, read as the reverse complement.
TAAGGGAAAGGAAGTGATTTGGTGATTCTGAGAACTAGCAGAGAATAAAGGTTCTACCAAATCAGAAAAGCTTCAGAAATAATGATAATACTACTAATAAAAAAGAAATAATGATAATAAAATAAAAACAATAGATAACATTTATATTTTTGTTGTTTTCAGTGGCATCTAATTCTTGGCAAAGATTCTGGAGTGATTTGCCATTTCCTTCTCCAGCTCATTTTATAGATGAGGAAACTGAGGCAAACTGACTTAAGTGACTTGCCCAGGGTCACACAGCTACTAAGTGTCTGAGACTGGATTTTAATTCAGATCTTCCTGACTTCGGGCACTTACTATATGCCAGGAATTGTGCTATGTTTTTCTTTTGATCCCCACTAATTCTGTGAGGTATTATTTTTATCCCCACTTTACACATGAGGAAACTGAGGCAAACAGATTAAATAACTTGTCAAGGATCACACCACTAGTAAGTATTTGAGGCTGTATTTGAACTTGAAAATATACAACCTCTGACATAGGTTAATGACAGAGCTATGCTCATTTTGTTTTTCCAAATAGATTTAGCTAGGTGGCATAGTGTATAGATCACAGCACTTGGAATCAGAATAGACCTGAGTTCAAAGCCCTCCTCATATGCTGGCTATATGATACTGGGTAAATTCACTTAACCTGGTCTCAGTTTCCTCATCTGTGAAATAGGGATGAAAATAGCACCTACCTCACAGAGTGATTGTGAGGACTAAGTTAATGTATGTGAAGTTATTTGTAAATTTTAAAGTATTATATTAATTTTATTATTGTTTCTAATAATAATTTCAGTGAGGATAAGGACTCTTCTTCTACCTCTTTTGTTTTCCCTCAACTAAATTAGCACAATGCTAGACAAACATTAGCTGACTGGGAATGACTGTTCACCCTAGAATGTAGGAAAGTCGGGTCTAAGCCTTTAACTAACACAGCAGTTGACAGAGATTCTTTACCTCATTATGAAAATTACTTTGTGAGAGCCTCAATCAAGATGTTCTATTGCCTCTCTACTTTAATCTACTGTCAACAGGGAAAGTCTTATGGGAAGTATCTAATCACGTCACCTTTCCAAACATCAATAGGAAGTAGACTTGTATGCTGGGAATCTGGAACGTGTAATTGGCCCCAATTAAAAGTTACAGAGGGAGATTCTAATTCTGACTTAGTCATTAACTTTTCCCCCAAGTGAATCATGTAGTCTGTTGTATCTTCCTGTAAATTTTTGCCTTGTTCTGCCTTCCAGAAATACAGGAAGAATCTATGACAACCTCATTCTTCTCCCTCTTCCCGCCCCCGCCCCTCTGCCCCCTGTCCTCCCTCTAAGGATATATCCATCAGGTTAAACTTTTCTGCTCTTACTTTCCTTCTACTTATTTAAGAAGAAACCCATAAGAAAATAGTTTGACATACAAAGGGGAGCAGAGATTTTCCCCAAGTAAGTGCTCCAGGCCTCAGTAGTATACAGGTGCTGCAGACTGTCAAACAACCTCTCATGGTTCATGCAATGACATCTTTTCTCATCTCTTGCCCACAGTGCCTAGTGCATTAAAAAGGTTTAATAAATGTTTAATGACTTTTGTGTCATAAGAAATGACGAACAGAACGCTTTCAGAAAAACCTGGAAAGACTTAGATGAACTGAAATAAAATGAAGTGTGCAGAACCAGGACAACATTGTACACAATAACAGGAACATTGTAAGATAAATTGTGAATGACTTAGCTATTCTCAGCAATACAAAAATGTAAGATAATCCCAAAGGATTCATGATGAAAAAAATGCTATCCACCTCCAGAGGAAAACCTGGATGCAGATCTAAGCACTCTATTTTTTTGTACTTTTTTGTGTCTTTTAAAAATCTATTTTCTTTTACACTATGACTAATATGGAAGTATGTTTTATGTGGCTGCATACGTATAATCTATATCAAATTGCATGCTCTCTTAGGGAGTGGGAAGGGATGGGGAGAGAGAATTTGGAGCTTGAAATTTTTTTAAATCTAATGTTAAAATCGTTTTACATGCAATTGGAAAAAAATTAAATATTGAGAAAAAATATAATAAATGTCTAATGAATTAAATTGAACTAGTCCCTTAGTTCCCTGATTGCTCAGCATGTGAAGTATGTTGGACCAGCATGGCTCACAGATAGCATTCTTTGCCTCCATGTTCTATGTGTCTTAGCTGAATGTCTTCTTGGTGTAGGGAACTGTAAAGACCAAACACTCCAGATGTTTGGAGAAGTCTGAATAATGTCTGAACGCTAGCAGTCCTATTCCATAAAATCTACTTGGAAACACTGGAAGTGGGGTTACCCACCCTTCCTTCCTTCCCTCCTCCCTCCCTCCTTTCCTTCCTTCCTTCCTTCCTTCCTTCCTTCCTTCCTTCCTTCCTTCCTTCCTTCCTTCCTTCCTTCCTTCCTTCCTTCCTTCCTTCCTTCCTTCCTTCCTTCCTTCCTTCCTTCCTTCCTCCCTCCCTCCCTCCCTCCTTCCCTCCCTCTCTTCCTTCCTTCCTTTCTCCCTTCCTTCTTTCCTTCTTTATTTCTTTCTCTCTTCCTTCCTCCCTCCTTCATTCTTTTTCAAATTTTCTCTCTTCTTCCTTCTTTCCTTTCTCTTTCTTTCTTTTTTCTTTCTTTCTTCCTTTTTTCTTTTCTTTCTTCCTTAACTTCTTTGAATACTAAGACTTAAAATCCCTTTGAAATTGAACTATTATCCCCCTTCTCAGTTTAGTAGTAGAGAGGGGAAAAAAACCCAAAAATTCCATTTGCCCTTGAAAACTAAAAAGTGAAATGTGAGTATTTGAGATTCAGCACATACCTACTTTATGCCGGCACACAGCTGTCATCAGTTTTGGGGTTGGGGAAAAAAAGAACTAAAATTATCATCATAACCTTGAATTATCATTTCCTGTGTTATAGGTAGCTCCTCTGCCTACAAGAACAGAGAACCCCTATGACTCTTATGCTACCAGAATTCTTTCAATTATGGAGATTTGGGAAAGTGTATTTCAAGTTTCCTCTGAGGAAAAGGAAAGCATGTTCCTTTCTGAAAAGATGTTCATGGATCCAGTGCAATTTAATAGCCTATAAGTGCTAAATATTTAAATTTGTGTAAATTGTAGGTTACATGGTCAAAGAAAATTTAGATATCCTTGACTTGCTTTTAAAGTTTATTACCATCCCCCCACATCAGGCCTTCTTTTCTGTACCAGGCTTTTGTTTTTCTCCTCTTTGTCCTTCCTGACTGATACTGCTTACTCGTACCAAACAGCCAGTTTCTTTTTTTCCTTTCTTTCACATGTGCTTCAGGGGTGTTTTTGACCCCCTTATGTTTCTACCTCTGCTACAGTTATATTCTCTTCCCTCCCTCAAAATGTGTCCCTGTCACACTATTGGACAAGACCTGTGATTTCACGGATAAGAGGAACTCAAAGGTTGAAGAAGCTCTCTCTAACAATGAAGACCAACACCTTAACATATTCTCAGACTGCTGGTTTGGGGACTGAGAAGTTAAGTGATTTTCCAAGGTAACACAACCAGTAACTCAGAAGTAGAACTTTAATGCAGTTCATCTCAACTATGAGGCTAGAGGGGCAGCTAACTAGGTGGTGCAGTGGATAAAGCACTGGCCTTGGATTCAGTAGGACCTGCGTTCACATCCAGATTCAGACACTTGACACTTACTAGCTGCATGACCCTGGGAAAGTCACTTAACCCTCTTTGCCCCACAAAACAAACAAACAAACAAAAAACAAAAAACAAAAACAAACCTTGAGGCTGGAACTCTAACCACTATATTCTAGGCTTCTTGAAGATAATCAGCACACCTGAAAAGTATTGCAACATTTCCATAACTGTGGCTTCTATTTTACTCTTTCTCCTGATTGAAAACCTACCTCAGTAGAGCTATCCAGCCTCCAGCTGGTGCCTAATTAATAGTATTCATTTTAATTCCATAGGGAGATGTATTTCCCAATGAAACAGAAGGAGAATGAGTATCCTCCACCATGTTTGCCTGAGTCAGTGTCGGAAAGGTAAGCTGTCCAAATGCTCAATAGCAGCTGCAATAGCAGATCCCCCTTTACTGAGCTGTCTTTTGACACTGGACCCTGCTGAAGTGATGGACATGGAGTCTGTAATAGCAGCTGTGGCCGTTAACTTCTTCTTTTGTGATTTTTTTCTTTTTCATCTTCTTTTTAGAAATAATTGTACCATTCAAGAGTTTTATTCTCAGTGACTTGGTTTTGGATTAGGAGAGAACACGACTTCAACACAACAAAGAACATGTATAAAGGGGGAGAAAAGGACACAACAAATTACAATGACATGGGTGTGCTGAAAACTGGGTACTTTGGAAAATGCAACACCTACCTAGATAATGCAGATGATGGGTATAACCTATGAGTCCTTTTTTTTGAGTAAACAGATCTTCCATCTGAAGACCTCCACTCTACTATTACTGAGGCTGAATAGGTTAGGTCACGCATCAAGAAAAGTAGTTTTATATATGCATTTATATATATATATATATATATATATATATATATATATATATATATATATATGTATTAAAATAATAGCTATAACCTAAAATCTTTTCTCAAATATATAAAATAGGCATAGAGCCACAATTTAACATCATTCCTTGGGAGTCAATCTAATATAATTTCTTCCACGTGGATATGCAATTTTATCATCTTCCTTCAATGGCTGACAACTACTTATGGACTTAATGTCTCCATTTGACAGAATATTTATGATGAACTAGACCTTCTAGAGTTGTTCTATACCTTGATGCAACAGTTAGGAAGCTCAAGTAACTTGGAAGTGAAGCCAGAATGTGTAAAGAGAATTTTCATATTCCTGTTTGAGTCAGAACCCTGTCAGAAACTTCCACAGACTATAGCAATGTATTTTGGATCGACTTTTCAAATTTAATTCAATACAATGTCTTGCATTTATAACATCTCCCTGGAGATTCTTTTCTCAAAGTCTTCAAAATATCTTAGCTCAATTCAATGACTATTGTTCAATTTCTATTCATTGTTTCTAAGATTTTCCAATGCTTTAATTCCTTCATCTTCTTTATAGCAGATAGACCTTTCTTGTGTTAGGAAATTGATGGAGAAAGTCACATATACTCCTACTGACTCTTTCTCAGTTTATGTAATTTTCGAGTAGTAGTTAAAAGCTCATCAATATTTTTATCAATTTTCCCTCCTACTCCATCTAATTTCTTTCCTCCTGCTCAACTCTATTTTGGAGATGTGGAAGAAGAAGGAACAAGACAGAATGTTTAAAATGATTAGCCTAGGTTATGTCTGAAGATTTTTTTGTTTTGTTTTGTATAACAAAGTGTACCTCCCTGACAGATTCTTGTATTTTTTATCATTTATTTCAGATAACAGATGTTTCTTGACTAAGGTGTTTGTATTGAGTCGATTTCTCAGGGGATGTATTTAAGTCCTGGATGCAAATGAGATTTTCTGCCTTATTTTTTCTCATGGGGAATGGTCTGATATCTGGCTTGAATTTCAGGGTAGTAATATCAAATTTACCCTTGTATTCTATTAAAAATTGTTAACTGATGTTCAATCAAGAATATTACCAAGGATACAGGATGGTAGAGAGAAAGATGCAGCATAGAATAGTGGATAGAATGTTAGGTTTGGCATCACTAAGACCTGGGTTCAGATGAAACCTATGGTAATTATTTGCTGTAAGACATAGTTGCAAGCCATCTAACTTCCTTGGAATTCAAATCTAAAGTGAAGGGATTGGACTAGGTGTCCTTCATGGGTGCTTCTAGTTCAAAATCTGCAAGATTGTGAATGTAGTGTAACTTCCCTTGAAACTTATTTTGTGTTCATCATGGCAAAATTCTCCTACTAGGCAGGTAGGTGCTATCCTAGATAGACTAATGGACTTGGGGTCAGGAAGACCTAGAGTCAACTCCTGCCACAGATATTTAGTAGCTTCGTAACCCTGGGTAAATCACTTAAACTTTCTCAATCTCATTTTCCTCATCTGTAAAATGAGAGGAATAATAGCACCTAGGACAGAGTTTTTGATAAAAAAAATTGCATTAACACAGTAAGTGTATTGTGAACCTTAGATCACTACTTAAGTATTATTAATTATTATCATCATTGTTTTTTTGAGACTACTAAGTAGTAAATGTAAAATGAGGAACCTTGTTCATGAGTGCTAAAGTGTGTGGACTTAAAAAAAACCAACAACAAAAAAAGAGTGTGTGGATTTGTGGGAGGGAGGGAGAGAGAGAGATGCACAAACAAAGATAGAGAAAGAGACACAGAGAGAGACAGAAATAGACAGAGACAGAGGAAGAGAGAGAGAAAGAGACAGACAGAGACAGATGCAGAGGTAGAGGCAGAGGCACAGACAGAGAGATAGACAGAAACAGAGAGAGAGAGACAAAGACATAGATGCAGAGACAAAGACAGAAAGATGGAGAGACAAAGACAGATGGAGACAGAGAGTTGGAGATAGACAAAAACAGAGACAGAGACAAAGATAGAGAGCCTTCTAGTGAGCAGAATACCTTATCTCATTTGAACCACACAACAACCTTGTGAGTGAAATACTCCAGATATTATTATCGGTCTCTTACAAATAATAAAGCTAAGGCTGAGGGGTTAAGTTAGTGGTCTGAGGTTATACAGCTAGTAAGCACTTGAGATGGAATCCAAACTCAAGTCTTCCTGATTTCAAGTCCTTCACTCTACTCTACCTACTAAACCATGTTCTTTCTCAATCTTGATTATATTAATTATCTCCATTTAATAGAAGAAGGAATGCTCACTCAAATTAAATAAATTCACTGAATTGTCCTAGGAAACTTTGTAATAAAATTCCACCTCTGGTCTATCTCTATTCCAAGTGTAACCCTATTTCTTCTGTACCTCACTGCCTCTCAGTTATTTCCTTATATGCTTATACAAAGGGTTGGATGAAGGAAGGCTCTTATCTCAATCCAATTCAATTTATTTAAATTCAACCAATATGTATGAAGCACCTACTGTTATTTCTCACTACTCCCACTTTTAGATATTCAACCTAGGCCTGCTTATAATATTGAAACTAATTTTAAAAGATATAATGCTATGTTGACAGGCCACACATGATAAACTCAATTTATAAATAGATGTGCAGAAGGTGAGAAAGAAGAAAAAGCAGGTCTAATCTTTGTCTCAAGAATGTGCAATGAGATAGATAAAGCAGCAGCTCTTTCTAGCTTGACCCTTTATATGATTCCCCCCCCCCCATAACTAATACAAATAAGGTCTACTAACCCAAGGGCATTCACATAGAATGTTTATGATTGTGAATATTACTTAATTTCATTTTTCAAAATGTAACAATAGCCAGCTCCAGACTTGGCAGTTATGAATTATCCTTAGGCATAAAGTAAAATCCAGTACATTATGACTTTTTCTCTCAGACATGTAGCCTCCTCTATATACTTTTCTATCAGAAAATATGTTTGATAGATGATGACTATATTTTTGAAAACTTGAATATTTTTCCTACAAAGTGCTAAAAAAATTTTTAAAAAACCTTTTAGATCTAAAAGCCACAATATCATGTCTGGTTTCTTTCTTTTACATATATATATTTGGAAAGAGACTTTTGCATAACTGTTTTGTATACAGTTGTCATTATTTAATGCATCTAGTGAATGCCTCTAGTCTTTACCCTTGTGTTTTCTGGGGCCAGGACTAACATTATATTTGTTGGCAGTGCTCCATATGCAATGCCTCTGTGTATTGTTCCTAATCTTGACTGTTTAATGACCCCCCCTCTGTATTTTATTTGTGGCCTTCCTAAGAACAGCGTATTGCCTTGATAGCTATGAAATAGAAAATATAACAGGAAGGAAAATAATAATAAAAATAAATACTCGATTCATACAAACGTAGCCTACATCCATGGAATTCAAACCACTTGAGAAATTATTCTTCGGTCATTTATAAAATAAGGTAGAGAGTTAAATATGCATTTCCCCCCATTGATCTAATAAGGCCTTGATGAGGCCAAGCCTACACTTCCTGATGGGTCATGCAGCAGATATAATCCCTTCCAATTAGTAAATTACATTTCCCATGAGGTCCCAAGCCTCAAAAGAAGGACTCAATTGAAGATGGGCTAAGCCTTCATATTTCTGTGACAAGCTGTACCAGCAACACAGGGCATATAATCATGGCTAGAAGATGTGGGAAGGAAGAAATAGATGTCATGACATACTTCAGGGATGACAACACATCCCTTATGATGCTGCTGCAGAATCACAGGCCATGAATAGATAAGAGTAGGCTTCCAGATGAGCTATGGGGGGATGTGAACTAACAAAGCTGGAGAAACCACCAGGATCATCCAGTGCATTATGAACATTCCAGAAAAGTAGATCCAGGAATAGAGCTGCAGCCAAGAGCTAGGAGCAGTTCAGTAATTGAGAACAGGTGGAAGCAGAAACCACCTATATCCAAGCTTATGAGGTATGCATCCAGGCTTCTAGCCTCAAAGTACCCTGAAACTGAAGAGAATTTTCCATTTTCTCTAGTTAACAGTTGGGAGCCTAAAGGGGAGACCTTTCTTTTGTGAACTATTGTAGGGAAGAGTGGAAGGGCATTCATTTAAGAAATGGGCATTGATAATGTTTCTGTAATCTGGGCCCTTCTAAACTGTGTCTTAAACCTGGATTAGTTTTCTGAGGCATGTAATTTAGAGGGGCTCAGGCTACAGAAGTATTACTAATGCCCATTCCTCAAATAAATACCCTTTACTCCTCTCTTCCCTAGCATAAGAAAGAAGTTTCCTTTGGACTCCCAACTCTTAACTGGATAAAACAGGGAAAAATCTCTTTGGTATCCATTCCATACTGTGACTCCCAGCCCTTACCCCCTGCCCCGCTGTGGTAGATCAAAGCAAAATATAGACAAATAAATAAAGAAAAATCTTTCCTACCCCCCTCACCCTTACCCCATGTCATACACAAAGAATTTCTTATTGTCATTCAGTCATGTCTGACTCTTTGTGACTCCATGGACCATACTGTCCATGGGATTTTCTTGGCAAAGGTAACTGGAGTGATTTTCCATTTCCTTTTCCAGTGGATTAAGGCAAACAGAGGTTAAGTGATTTGTCCAGTCACATTGCTAGTAAGTGTCTGAGGCTGAATTTGACCTCAGGTCTTCCTGACTCCAGGTCCAGCACTCTATCCACTGAGCCACCTAGCTGCTTCTTCGGCAAATACTGGTTGAGTGCCTTGCCAAAGGTTGCACAACCAGTAAATGCCTGAAGTCAGATTTGAACTCAGGTCTTTCTGACTCCAGGTCCAGCACTCTATCCACTAAGCCATCAGTTATCCCACACACAGAGTTACACTGTTTTGAAGTTTCCCAGACTTCTGATAGGACACCGACCACATATAGAAAATTTGCAGATAGTTGACATGTCAAGTCAACCCATGAATAGACAATACATATGACGTCAACAATGCACATAGCCATAGTAACTAATGCTTACAGGATTGTGTCACCCCCAGACTCCCTATATGTCTCTGGTTCTGATAGCTTCCCCAAAGAGCTGTCATGATATCATCTGTGTTATCATCAGGCATGTGATACAGTCTGACTGTGGGCCACTTTGTCTGCTTCTATAAGCTACTAGATTCCTTTGCTGGTCTATTCTCTCATCAATCATTCTTTGAATTAATTTTATACTTCAATTTTATACTTTCAGCTTAATACTCAGTATTCAAATAGCCATTGTGGATGTTATCTCCAAAGATGCAGCATATAATACCTCCATACCTATCCATCCCTTGTGACTTTTATCTAGGTCTTCCCCTAGCTCTGCCACAGAGTATACCTAAATTTCTGGGAACCTTCTATGCTTTCTCTGGACATCATAAGGATACCAACAGTGAATGTGGACTGTTCACAGAAGATCCATTACACTTACCATGTGACCAGTTGACTTTTCTATTCATGCATTTCTTTTATGATACTCTTTCATAATTCCTTACTAATAATGTGTTGTAGTCTGTTCACAGCCACCATGAGCCTCTCCATGGTCATTTGAATGATTTTCAACTTCAAAGCTTTGGATACTCTAGTTCTATAGTCCTACAACAATATCAGATGAATATTAATATTAAAAAGATGGATCTTTATTCCAAATACAAGTTTGAGATCATTCAAAGAACTTGGCAGTTTAACAAAAACAATCCACCCCATGCTCCTTTAATTCTGTATCCTATTCATTGTCTATTTGCAGTCTGTACAAGATACAAGTGCTAATGCACAAGTTCTGTGGGCTGTCCAGCCAACCCAATATTATCATCTGACTAAACAAGACTATTTAAAGTGATTATGGATTTCACATATGGTGTTCTGGAGTTTGGTGCCATCAGCATGTTGTCTTCAAACAATGGCATCTAAAGGACCTCAGTGTCTATAAAGAATGCTCCTTTGCCTTACTCAGTCCTCTATGACAGTGGCAAACATTTCTGTTGGCTACAAAAGTCCATGTTTCATGCCTTGTCTGATATTAGGGTTCAGTGAACAAAGCTCTCCCTCTCTTGTTATATCTTTCAAGCAATCTTATATAATTCTCACATCTGTACCTTGCTGGAAGAGGTACATTTTGGTATACTGAATCAAAATTTTTATAGCAAATAATAATAACAGTGGGATCTTGTATAATTTATACCTTTCAATCAACTGTCTAATAGTAAATATGTGGCCTATTGTAGGATATAGTTTGCAAGAGGCTGCTTATTCATTTCGAATGCTCTCATAAAGATACATTTGATTCGCAAGTAAATTATTCTCATCAAACATTTTATACTGTTTCTTTGAGGTAAAAATAAGGTTTCAGATTTTGAGCTAAAGGAAAGAGATTGCCTTAGCAGCATGCCTGCCACACAGTTGGTGCTTACTAAATGATTGTTTCCTCCCTAATTCCTTCTATAATGAATTTCTATAGAAGAAAATCATTATGAGACTTCCCCTAAGAAGCAAAACAAAAAGTGGTTGGGTAGGTTGGGCTATTTTTGCTCAGCTTTCCTACCAGTACCAAAATCGCTGCCTCCTTTCCACATCTATTGTTTTGTTTCCCTATTTTATTTTTCTTTAAACTTGTGCTTTTACTGATGTAGGAAAATCTTTCTATCAAGGGAGATTCACAAACATTTGGCAACATTTAATCTTGGGAGTTTTCCTGGACCACTGAAAGGGGAAGTAACTTTCCTAGGCAAAACAGCAAGGTTGAATTAGAGGTTGTACATGAACCAAGAACTTCATACCTTGTTCCTTCTTTATCTTTTTTTCATGGATAATTGGCTTCATACTGATCTAATATTTTACTTTTCAAATGCATATTCTTTGTCCACTACTCTCATCTGATGCAAGGTTAGATGATCTTAGCTAATCTGGGATGGGGATTTGAGACAGTGGAGACAAACTCAAAAACAGGGGCCACTCAAATGTTCATAAGGATGACTGAAGGCAGCATATTGACTTAGAAAACCACGTGTTAACAATATCTGTGTTCTATTACATTTTTTTAAATTTTATTAAGTCGTTGCCAATTATATTTTAATTTGGTTCTGGTTGCTTCACAGTGTTGCAGGCAAGTAATATACCCAACACTGTTGTTATGAACCCAGGAGTTATATAAATCCAGATATGAATGAAATAGAAGCTACATTATTGTGGAATATGAACATTCAGGTTCTGACTAGCCCTGCATTATAATGCTGCAGTGCTCAGACAGCCTAGCACATGACTAAAGCAGGGTAGGGTCCAGAAAGCCTGTGCCCAAGCCACAGCAGGAGAAAAAGCTAAAACTGTTCCTAGGCAACGTAGCTGCCCAGCAGTCCATCTCTGAGCCACAACAGGAATAAGGGCCAGAAAAGTACCCTACCACCCCAGTGACTAATCATTTTGCACCTGAATCACGGCAGGATTCAGGGTCAAACCAGTGCCTGGGCAACTCAATAACAAGGCAGTTTCAGCCTGTGCCAAGGCTGGAGCCAAATCAGGAAAAAGGACCAGGCAGCACCTGGGAAGCAAGATACCTGGAGTGTTTAAAGAGACCTTTTACCAGTGCAATCTCCAAGATCTAGAGAGACAACAAAAGACATAGACCACTCTAGGTCGAGAACCTATGCAAGAACAAGGATACAGAGAAGAGACCAAGGACATGATCTAAGATGAGCCACTGATAAACTGATATAAAACCCAAGTATTCCTTTGAAAGATGGGACATAGTCTTCAATACTGAATCTAAAGCCAAGCAGAACTGCCCTCCCCTCCAAGAGTCTGACTCAATGACAGATTCATAATCCAGAAACTGAGGCTGGAGATACAAGTAAACAGAAGAAAATTCTAAACACAATGAAGATATAATATGAATTAAGAGAATCCTAAGAGGAAATCCAGAAGAGGAAAGTAAATTCAGAACAAATCCAAATAGAAGGAAGGAAGGAAGGAAGGAAGGAAGGAAGGAAGGAAGGAAGGAAGGAAGGAAGGAAGGAAGGAAGGAAGGAAGGAAGGAAGGAAGGAAGGGAGAAAGGAAGGAAGGAAAACTGCTTGGTCACAAGTCTTACAAGAGTCCCTAGAGAAAAAATGTAAAATAATATATTTTAAATTCAATTATAGTTGTAGACAAAAGAGTGGGATGAAAAATCAATAGTTTAGGGCAGAAAGTTTAAATCTTTACTAAAGAAAAGGTCTCCTGAAAATTAGAATAGATCTATCTATCTATCTATCTATCTATCTATCTATCTATCTATCTACATATCTATCTACATTCCATGAAACAATAAGGAATACTAAAATGGGAACAAATTAATGGGAAGAAAATGTCATGAAGAGTTATAAAGATGTATAAAGATATAATGGAAATGTACTGAAGATAATGTAAGGTATATACTCCAAAAACAAGCTCCAAGAAAACAGTACAAGGAGGAAGAATCTAAAAATGATTAGACTACTTGAAAATCTTAATCATTTTTTAAAAACCTAGATGCTATATTTCAAGAAATAGTAAGAGAAAACTACCCACATCTTTTACAATGAGAAAATAAAGTGCAAATAGACTCTACCAGTTGCCCCCTGAAAATAATTTCAAAATGAAAATTCCAAAGGATGTCAAAGCCAAAACACAAAGCTCCTAGGATTGAGAAAAATAATACAAATTTAAGAAAAAATAATTCAAGTACTAATGAATTATGGTTAAGATCACAAAAGACTTGGCAGCTACCCCTAAAATGGAGAAATATTACAATATAATTTTGCTTCCCTTCCCCTCCTCACCAGCCCACCAACAAAAAAAAGATAAAGGGTCACAATCAAGAATAACTTCAAAATAACAACTTACCCTGAAAAACTCAACATAATAATACAGAATAAAAGTAACATAAATTTAATGTGAGAGGACTTTGAAACATTCTTGATGAAAACAACAGAGCTGAATAGAAGCTTTGAAATACAAACACAGGAATCAAGATAAAACTAATCATGATGAAAAATTCTATCCACCTTTGAGGGAGAACTGATGAACTCTGACTTCAGATTGAAGCATACTTTTAAAATTTTCCTTATTTTTCTTGGGGCTTTTGTTTTTCTTTTGTAACATGGTTAACATGGACATGTTTTGCATAACTTCACATGTAAAATTGATATATCACTTGGCTTCTTAAGGAGGAGAGAATTTGGAACCCCAAATTCTAAAAAAAATGTAAATTTTTTTAATGTAATTGAGAAATATTTAATAAAAATACATATTTTAAAATAAAATAAAAAAGAAAACTACAGAGGTAAATACATTTGAACATTTGGAAGGGACTATATGATGACAAAGTACTTATATTCAAAATAATGAGAGAAAGCATTCAGAACCAACATTTTTTCCAAAGATCCTAGAAGGAGTTAAACTGAGGACTTGTGGTAGGTTCTGTTCTGCCTTGATTGTCATAACAGAAAGGAAAAAAGGGTAAAGTATCAGAAATGTACTAGAGAATACAGGAGAAGGGAGGTAAGAGAACTTACAATTTCATACACTTGGAGTGTATAAGATGAAGGAAGGGAGTGGGAGGGAGTAGATGTGTAGCACATAAACATCACTTTCAATCTGAACCAAACATAAGTTTGAAAACAGACAAACACAGGACTTCGGTGTATAAATACATTAAACTCAACAGGATATGATATAGGGAGAATTGGGGGAACTTAAGGTATAGTGTAAATGGGGGATTAATCATACTCAAGACAAACTCCAGTGCTGGAGACTAGATTGTCAAGAGGAATAAAAGAAAAGAAATAAAAAGTAAAAACCTATCATGGAGGCATGGCAAGGGGAAAGAAGGAAAGATCTAGTCAACCTTAGATTATTTGTGTTAAGCACTTTCCCTTTTTATCATTTTTTAGCAGAATTGATTAGAATGCAGAATTCAATAGTATGTTGCTTATAAAAATACTATTAAAACATAAATATTCGGGGCAGCTAGGTGGCGCAGTGGATAGAGCACCGGCCCTGGAGTCAGGAGTACCTGAGTTCAGGTCCGGCCTCAGACACTTGACACACACTTACTGGCTGTGTGACCCTGGGCAAGTCACTTAACCCCAATTGCCTCACTAAAAAACAAAAACAAAAACAAAAACAAAAAAAAAAACATAAATATTCACAAATAATTAAAATGACGTGCTGAATCAAATTCAATTCCAAAAACTGAACTAAAAACAAAACAAAACACCACAACAAGAGTAGCAATCATGATCTTGGACAAGGAGATAGTAAAAAACTGACATGATTAAAAAGGATAAATAGGACACTATATTATGCTTAAAGGCACCATAGTTAATTAATATCAATACTTAATACATATTTAGGAAACTGCAAAGCATGTAAATACTAATTATAAGAAGAAATATTAAAACTACAATAATAAAATTATAGTAGTAAAATTTCAAGACCTATACACACATGCTTATTATACATATTACTGACAAAGCTAGCAAAGATAAATAAGAATTTAAGAACATAGACAAATCTTACAAAAAGATACTTTAAAAAGAAATAGAATGATAAAAAGTTACACATCATAGATCTCTGGTACTTGCTGAATGGTAATAGGAACAGAAAGGAGTGTACATACTTTTCAATTGTGAATTGAACTTTTGCAAAAATTGAACAAGTGCTAGAGTAAAAAATCTCACAAATAAATATTAAAAAAATCAGAACTTTTAAGCATATTTTTTCTGACCACAATATAATAAAATTATTTTCAATAGTTTTTGCAGAAAAGATCAAAATTAATTGGAGACTAAATAACTTAATCCTAAAGAATTGTTGAATCAAAGAATAAATCAGAGAAAAATAATTTCATCAAAGAAAATGAAAACAATAAGGCAACATATTGCAACTTTTGAAATACAGATAAAGTAGTTCTTAAGGGAAAACTTTAATCTCTAAATGCTTTTATCAACAAAAGAAAGAACAGATCCATTAATTGGGCATGTAACTAAAAAAACTAGAAAATTATTGTTTAAAGAATTAATAGAAGAGCTAGTCTGACACTTTTAAAGAGAGAAAAACCAATTTGTCAGCATCAAAAATAGAAAAAGAAAATTCACAATTAAAGATGACACATAGGCAACCATCAAAAACCATTTTCCCAATTATATGCCAAGAAACTGATAAATTAGATAAAATGGAAGAATAATTACAAAAACATAAAATACCCAGATTAACAGAATAAGAGTAAATTTAGCCCATCATAGAAAAACAGACAAAGGAAATAATTAACTCCCAAATTGAGGGTGGTAGTAGAAAGAACTACATGAACAAATCAGTTTATAATTGAATTTTATCAAACATTCAAAAAACAATCAATTCCAATAATACATAAACTGTTTTTCAAAAATATAAACTGCAGGGATCCAACCAAATTCCTTACTTAATACCTTCAAAATCTTTCCTCTTTCTATCTTTCCAGTCAAGTAAGGTATTTGGGGTTTTGTTGTTGTTGTTGTTGTTTATTTTTTTTACAATAAATCTTTTTATTTGAAATTCTTAAAGTCAAAGGTGCTTTTGAACACCTTTGATTTTAAGAATTTCAGCCTGTGACTATAGACTGGTCTTGGTATAGAAACAGAATAGAAATATGGCAGATACACTTTAAAAATCTGGGCTCCTCTAGGTAAGAAAGGGTTAAATGCATGCCAGTAATTAGTGATACTTGGTAGGCCTTCTAAGGTCAGTTACTCTTGCCACAACTTCTGACCAGCAATGTTGCTAACACGGCACTGAGCAGCTAGCTCATCAAAACATTTCTCTGGAAACTCCCCCTCTCCCCACTACTCAACTGTTGACTGACACGTTGAGCTCCTTGCTTGTGGGGGGAGGGCAGGAGAGTTCTTTAGAGAAGAAAGATTCAATTCAAAAATGGTTTCTTAGTGGGCAAAGTGGGTTTCTTAGTGTAGAGAGGTTAATTCAAGTAAGGTCATTACATTATAAAAAAAGTGTTTTTTGTTTTTGTTTTTTTTAAGAGTGCAAGAATAATTTTCAACATTGCTAAAGATTAAAAGTGTCTTTGGTAACATTGGGGAAAAGCCTTCTCTGCCTACCCCACAACAGAATGGGAGTGCAACAATGGAATTATAAATGTTGACCTTCCTGAGCCCAATCCAGCCTCGAAACTGATTCAGGGATGCAAGAATGGCCCCCCTTTTCTCACCCTGATCAGCACAGTCAGGAGCAAGTATGGCACACTGCTTCTCAGACCACCGGCCAATTGCACCCCATAGACAGAGGTGAGCAGCAGAGGTTTGGAAGCCAGTCCCTGTAATGTGATGGCTGGGTAGCCTCGGGAACCCCTGCTCTTCTGCTTAAAAAGGTTTGTTCTCCTCACAGAGACCCTGATCAGCTCTGCTCCCCAGGCAGGAAATGGTGGCCTGGACCCACACCCCAGCAGCAGAACTCAAGTCTCTGGAGAGAGTTTTGAAGAAGGCACTTTTTAAGCCCGGATAAAAGCACTGCCCTTTGTCACCTGGGTTGCAAAGGAAGCAGGATGCTGTGCTCAGGTCCTGCTCCCAGAGCCAGAGAAATTTAACTGCATTAAACAGAAACATCCTATAAAAACAAACAAACAAACAAAAACTAAAAAAGAAAAAATTCTGTAATTCTGGTTGGCTTCTCCAATACCATCTTTCCAGTGTGCTTCCAAGGAGCGAAAGAACTCAAGTCCTCAGTTGGTGGCTTCTTTGGGGGTGAACTAAAACTTCTCAGAGTGCCTGAAAGAATGACACATGTGTCAATGGGTGTCTGATCATGAAGGATTAATTGAAAAAGGGGATTACATTTCAACCAAAGCCAAGGCCTTTGTTTGAAATAAAAAGAGATGCTCAAGATGCAGAGCAGAAGATGACTTGGGAAGGGGCAAAAAAGGCCAGCCAAAAGCAGCAGTCTCCTGGACTGAGAAGACCACTGAACCAGTGGGCAAGATGTCCACCCCTCCCTGTGGCTGTGGCTGATACAAGAAGACAAAAGGGGAGGGCAGCTTCCAACCTCTGTCCTCTGGAACACTGGTCTGGATCTGAGAAGCATCCATCAGGCCAAGGAGAAGGGCTTCTGGTTGGCATGTTTCACTGGCTAGAATAATTCATGAGGGATTAAAGAGGGTCTCATTTTAACATAAGGCTCTTTACTGAAAGCATCTGATTAATGGCAGGTGTGGATGTGGTTTTTTATCATGTGCTTCCCTCAAATGAGGCACTTAGCACAGCACCTTACACATACTAGGCACTATTTAAATGCTTATTCCCCTCTCCCCTACTCCCCTTCCTAGCTTTCATATACCTTACTCCCCTCCACTTATTCTGTGATCCAGTGACTGGCTTCTTTGGTATACTTTCTACAAGACAGTCCATCTCCTGACTCCATACATTTTCACTGACTGTACTCTATGCCCAGAATTCATTTCTTACTCACTTCTGACTCCTGGCTTCCTCATCTAACTTCAAGTTTCCACTAAAATCTCATCTTCTGTAAAAAGCCATTCTTGGTTCTCCTTAATATTAGTGCTTTTTCCTTGCACTACAAACCAAGACTAAAGTGGAGGGAGAGTTGGTGCATGATTTTTGTGGTTTGCAGATGATTGTGTAACTGAGCTTCTTTGGGGGTGTAACTGAAATTGAGATGTAACTAACTCAAGATCGATTCTCTGCTACTTCTGCTAATTTTGGACTAACAAGAAACACCAAGAAAACTCCAGCAGCCAGAACTACACCATCCATACATGGAACCATCAGTTACAGCAAGTGGAGGTATTTTGAATACTGTGGATAAGTTCACTTACCTTGGCAGTATAATTTCCAAGGATGTGCACATAGATAATGAGGTTGATGTGCAAATTGCCAGACCTTGCTCAGTGTTTGGAAAGCTGCAAAGGAAAGTGTGGGGCAGAAGAGGTGTTAGACTGGCCTACAGAGCCATTGTTCTGACCTCATTATTGTATGCCTATGAAACCTGGATAGTATACCAGGGCCATGCAAGGAAACTGAATCATTTCCATGTGAATTGTCTTAGGAAGATTCTGAACATCACTTGGCAAGATAACGTACCAGACTCTGAGGTCCTTTCTTGACCTAAATTGCCTAGTGTTCCAAATCTACTGCAGAAAGCACAACTCTGGTCGACTGGCCACATTGTTCAAATGCCAAACTTATGTTTGTCTAAAAGACTTTTGCAGAGAACTCACACTAGGCAGGCATTCACACAGTAGTCAGAAGAAGCAATAAAAGGACACTACCAAGGTCTCTCTGAAGAACTGTGAAATCAATTGTGAGACATGGGAGACACTGGGAAAGGATCACACAGCATGGCAGCCCTGTATCAAAAAAGCTCCTGTGCTCTGTGAGTAAAGAAGAATTGCAGTAGCTTAAAGGAAACACACAATATTCAAATTTAGAGACATCTCCACTCCAAATGTTCATGTGGATTATTTGTGCCCAATTTGTGGTAGAGCCTTCCAAGTTCATATTGGTCTGATAAGCCACAGTTGGACACCCTGTATCTTGACTTCAACATAGTGACGTCATTTTGGTCCTCTTCCAGAACTAAAGACAACTTGCAACTTTCTTTCTGAGAGTATCTCCAATTTATTATTAGAGAGAGAGAGAGACAGAGACAGAGACAGAGAGAAATTGGTCAATAGGTCTATTTTGTCTATAGTTGTTTCTATTAAGCACCCCCCCCCATTAAATTGAAAACTCCTTGAAGGCCAGGACTATTTTTACCTTTTTTCTGTATCTCTAGTCTTTAACTCAGTGGTTGATGGATAACAGGCATTTAACAAATGCATATTAACTTGAAAGTTAAACACTGAATTTATTTTAAGTAAAAGGAAAGGCAAGCCTGAATGTAACAGAGATTTATGGTTTCATGCAAAATCCTCTTATTCTGTTCTACTTTGCATGTGGAAATGCTCATTGTATTTGTTAAGTTCAGAATTAGAAAATTAAAAAGAAAGTCAATATTTGCATTACTTTTTATTCATAAGATACATATACAAAAATTAGCATTATCCTAATGAGTCTGATTCTAAAATGACTTAGACTTAAAAAACAACAACAAAGAAAAACAACAACCCTGGGCTCTAATTGGCAAATATTAACAATATCTTGAGTAGTCTAAGGCACACCTTGCCATGTCAATACATATGCATGTCTTTTCCCTGCTTTTTGACTCTAGCAAGACTGGTAAATCAAATCAACACTGCAATTCTTGGGAAACAAAAAAAAAACACAACATGTTGAGTGGGATGGGAAGTACACGCACTGACCCCTGTAATAGAGACTGGAGGAGAAAGGAGGCCAAAGCACTGATTTTATTTTTTTCGAAAGAAAGGTGTACCACACTCACTGGGACAACCAGGAGGTATGACACACTGAGATTAGGAAACCAAGCAGTTTTTATACTCTTTACAGACATCTAATTTGAGCAAAATGCAGTAATGGGATTAATACTATATGTTCAGCAATAAATCTTTCTCCTGGGATGTTCAGCGATAAGACTCTCTCTCCTAGATTGTTCAGCGATAAGTCTCTCTCCTGGGTCAGAGTGTCCCAACCTCAGGGGTTCAGCTGTAGGTTATTTTGCAAAATTTCCTGTTTCAGCAACAATCTATCATATCTACATAATATCTCGGTGCAGACCCTATGAAGCAATTTTTAAGTTGATATGCCTATATTTAGAAAGGGGGATAGTAGCTTCCCATTATTGCCTCTCGCTAGAGAAAAACACAGAGAGAGAGAAATAGGGGGCTCTAAGGGGCTTTAAGACTTTGAGATCAGATCACTAGGCCGAAGGGGGGGGCACTTTCCATCTCAGTGGAGGGTCATATCCCTATGTCCCTCTCAATGTTAATCAGTTGACCTATGATTTTCTTCATCATCCCTCTGATTTTCTGGTCCCAAACCTTTCTCTCCAACACTCTCCCAGAGGTCTTTTCTTTTTAGTATTATAATAAAAGATTCTTGAGGATAGGGAATGTATTTCTTGATTATATTTGTATCTGCAAGATCTAGCATATTGCCTGGCATATAGAAAGTGTTTAATAAATTATTTTTATTCATTCATTTATTTATTCTTTCTTTTGATCAAGGCTAAAGCTGAGTAATAATTTTAATTAAAATTAAAAAAAAACTATTCCCTAAAATGCAGCTATTTCTTCAGGTTATTCACACTACATGAGGGGCAGCATAGCAGAGTGGATGAAGATTGGCCTCACACTAAGAAATACCTGATCTTGAGTATTGTGTCTGATGTATAATAGTTGTGTGTCTCTGATCTGTCATTGAATCTCCACAGGCAAGTTTCTACGACTGTAAATTTCAGAATTTGCCCATCTAAATTGGTAAGGGGAGTTTTCTCACAAAGAGCTCCTTAACAATAATGAAATCACTTCCGTGCACATCAACAGCAACACAATTCTCACTATCTTTAGAGACATAGAATTTATAAAAGGGAACTGTATGAAATAAATCTGGAAAAGTATGTGAAAACAACTGTTCAGAATTTTAAACACCAAGCTAAAGAGTTCTTTTGTTTTTAATCTGATGAGTAATGGGGAGCATGGAAGGTTTTGGACTAGGGGAGTGAGTGACATGGTCAGATATGTACTACAGCCTTTCTCCTTCAATTTAAAGAACACCCAGGCTTTAAAGCATAAACGAAATTTCCCTTCCACAAAACTGTTACTGATACTCCCAGTAATGGACATTGCATCCAAATTTCACATTGTCTATTGTTTTGTAAGCCTCCAACATACATATTATGTAACTGTGCTAGCAGCCAGCACAGTGTTTGAGAAATATCTATTGACATTATGTCTGCAGTGGCCAATATATAGTAGATTCTTAATGTATTTCTGTTCATTGATTTGATCATTTGATTTGGCTCATGGTTTCCTACTCCTTGCATCTCTCTGATCAAACACATGTATCTGACTGTTTGACAACAATTACCTTCTTCATGCCCAGCTGAACTTTATACCAATCTTTGGTTCATATTGTCTCAATCTTTCTCTGATTGAAGATTTGACACTTTCTTAATAACTAGGACTATGCATTCTAGTTTTGTGATTTCAACAATACGTAGCATAGTGCTGGGCACTCTAAATATAGCACAGGCAGCCCTGTATGAGGTTGCTTCAAAGAGTCTTGTTAACCCACTGTATCCAAAGACTACTCTAAAATCATGGAACCTACCTACACCATTTCAACTAAATGACAAACAATACAATATATTTCCTATGAAATGAACTGGCTTCTGTAACATTATTTTGCCTTTTAGAAACAATTAAAGGCATTAAGTAGATCCTATCCATAATAATAAATATCTTTCAACTAGGTTTGTAGACTTACTGGCATAACAAAGAATTAATTAATTTTAAGCTTAATAAATATAGATCAGCTAGGTGGCAAAGTATATAGAGTGCTGGACCTGAAGTCAGGAAGACTCATCTTCCTGAGTTCATAACCAGCCTCAGACACTTACTAGCTGTGTGACCCTGGGCAAGTCACATAATCCTGTTTGCCTCAGTTTCTGCATCTCTAAAATGAGTTGGAGAGGAAATGGCAAACTCTTCCAGTATCTCTATCAAGAAAATCCCAAAAGGGGTCATGAAGTGTCAGACAGGACTAAAGCAACTGAACAAAAAAATATGCCATTCATTCTGCTAGGCTTTGAATATACACATGCAAACAAACAAACAAACAAACAAATAAATAAATAAATGGCCTCCACCCTCAAAGAGTTTATATCCTAATAAGGGAGACAACATGTGCCAATATGCATACAAAACCAAAACAAATGCAAGAGAGGGAAGGCACTAGCAGTTAGAGGATGGGGTGCACTGTGGTCAGAAAAAGTTTTATGTAGCAAAGATAATAATCTTATCTTATTCTAAAAATAGTTCTGTGTTGGTAGAATGACTTCTAAAGTTAGGATTAACTAACAAAAAATAAAGTAAAACTCATTCATTTCTATGTCTTCCTTATCATTTCACTCTGACAAAGTCAGTCTATTACATGACAAAACTCTTAGTATTAAGAATGAAATTACGTGTTCATCAATAAGCATTCTCTTAAAACATATGACCCTGGCCTCCTGGACTCTTTATTTGGGAGGTTTTCCTAGTGAACACTTGCTCTTTTTCATTTTTTTTTTTTTGCCCTCTCTGCTGAGTTATTCACCCTTTCCTTTCTGTCTCAGAAGGAAGTCTTTCTAACCTAGTGTTAGACCAAAGGGAGCCTTTTCTTACATTGTATATAATTCCCTTACATTTTATTTTTGTTCTAAGAGGCTAGCTAGATCTTTTTGATGTCCTGCCTGAAGAGTACTTCAACAAACTGTGTCATGAATTAAAGTGGTATCAAATTTCTTTTTTGTGTAACCCCTTCATTACTTCTGATAGACACCTCAAGTCTATAATCTGCCCAAAATGCTTAGAGAGAACGCTCACAGTGAACCTATTACATATTTTCACTCACTTAGCTTTGTTATATTATAAAAAGTGAATAAGGATCCTGGTAGGGAAAGAGTAATTCAAACTCCCAGTCTTTTTAAAGTAAATGATACTGGTGCATACCTGTTATCTCTGCACCTTGGGAAGCTGAAACTAGATTTGGGCTCAGGAGTTCTGCAATGGCTTAAGTCAATTAAATACAATAGGTCTGACACCAATGCTGTCACCCTCAGAAGCAGGTGATCACCAGACTGCCTAAGAAAGGGTAAATCTGTCCAAGTTCCCATGCTGAGAAGCAGCAAGAACATTTGTGTGTTAGACTTTTAGCCTTTAAGATAGGGAGACCCAGTTGAAAAATAAAATAAAAAGAGGGTTAGCTAGGTGGCACAGTAGATAGAGTACTAGCCCCAGAGTCAGGGGACCTGAGTTCAAATCTCATCTCAGACACTAACTAGCTTTGTGACCCTGGACAAGTCACTTAACCGCAATTGCCTTAAACATCTGGGGCTACCTCGAGTCAGCCTGATATTTATCTTTCCACTGGACCCAGATGGCTCTGGAGGAGAGAGTGAAGTTGGTGACCTTGCACATCTCTCCCTCACTTAAAAATGCTATTGAGTGCAAGTCATGATATCACCCTGATGTCATGGTCCTCTTTGAGAACAAAGGACAAGCAACAACAACAAAATAAAAAAGAAATGCTTTGGAGATGGTGGAGTAGAGGCTGCAACCCAGCTGAAGTCACTCAATATAACTCTCGAGATAACTTTAAAGTAATGCCTCAAATCAAACTTTGCAGTAATAGAGTCAACAAAAAATCAGGGTGAGAAATTTTTCCAGCTTAAGAAAACTTAGGAGGTCCACAGGAAAGAATTGTGACACTGGTGAGGAGGCCCATAGTAACACACACTGATGGAGGCAGCAACAGAAGCCACAGCAATGAAATCAGCAGTTTCTGGAGCTCTCACCTCAGAGATGGTGATGAATTCAGACACCTGGTCAGAAAGAGATTACAGAGGACCCATTTCTGGCACTGATTGGAAACTGTTGCCTACACACTGTTGTGGGTTGCAGTTCCAAAGTAAAAAGAAGCACTTGTAGTTGGTCACAAGGGAGCAGGGGTCCTAGTTGTAGTTTCAGGGACAAGAGGGGCACTAATGTTTGTGGTTGCAATGGGGCAGGAGCTACTTCCTGGGTAAAAACCAGCTATGAGACCAGAGGAACAATGACTACACTAGTCCCTAGATCACACCACCGTGAAAAGACTGAAAACTTGCAACCCCCCAGAACTAGCTCTGAAAACAGCAGTAAAAAATAAAAGCCTGAAGATTGGCTCAGTGACTCCTGAGCCCCATGTGAGAAGAACACAACTTTAACAAAAAGTTGAAAGTCAAAAAATAGGCTGGGAAAATGAGCAAACAATTAAAAAAAAACTTGGCCATAAAAAAGCTATTATAGTACAGGGAAGACATTTCCTAGCTTTGTGAACCTGGACAAGTCACCTAACCCTGTTAGCCTCAGTTTCCTCATCTTCAAAATGAGCTGGAAAAGAAAATGACAAACTACTCCAGTATCTTTGACAAGAAAATTGCAAATGAGGTCACAAAGAGTTGGATACAACTGAAACAACAGAACATCAACAACAACAAGGCAATTTTCAGAAGAAGAAATCAAAGCTACCTATAGTTATTTGAAAAAAAAATGTTCTGAATAACTATTTATTAGTGTAAGGGCCTAAAATTCTAGCTATGATATCTAAAATCTAATGAGTAGTCACCCTAAATTAGAATCTTTAGCAAGAGTTTAGACTTTTAAGTATTTATTAAAGTTCATCAGAAGTTGGTGAGGAGAGAGAGAGAGAGGTAAAAATCTAACTATCTCTAAGAGACCCCAACATCCGAGCCGCCAAGCTGAGGTCAGGAACCGAAAAAAAAAACCTCTCCTCAGTGGCTACTCCCAGAACCTCTTGTGAAACAGGGAAAAGGGATACACACACACACACACACACACACACACACACACACACACACACACACACACACACACACACACACACCTCCAAGCTAATTGGCTGGTAACTTTGATTGACACAACTAACAAGCAATAACTTCCGGATGCTAATGTCACATGGTTTCCAAGTCACATGCTTTCTCCTCATGGCGGAGCTTCCCTGCAATATCTTTCACAACAGGTTGGTAGCACTCTAAATCTCACATTAGAGAAATGCTAAATAAAGAAACTCTGAGGTACCACCTCACACCTATCAGAAATGACAAAATGCTAAAGGATGAGGGAAAAAAGGAACACAAATGAATTGTTAGTGGAGTTGAAACTGATCCAACCATTCTGTAGAATAATTTGTAACTATTCCCAAAGGACTAAAATATGTGTATACCCCTTGACCGCCCCCCCCAATACCGCTACTATTTCTGTATTCCACAGAGATCAGAGAGAAAGGAAAAGGACCTATATGTACAAAAATATTTATATCAGCTCTTTTTGTGGCAACCAATTATTTGGAAATTATGGGGATGCCCATCCATTGTAGAATGGCTAAACAAGTTGTGGCATATGATTGTGATAGTGGAAAATGACAAAGGGACTGGTTTCAGAAAAACATAACAAAACTCCTATGAACCTACTACAAAATTAAGCGAGAAGAATTGGGAGATCACCATGAACAATAATAGCAATGTTGTAATGATGATCAACTGTGAAAGACTCAGTTAATCTAATCAGCACAAAGATCAAAGACAATTCCAAAGGATTCATGATGAAAAATGCACCAGAGAGAGAACTAATGTATTCTGAGAGCAATAGAAATATAATTTTCTCACTTTCCTTATTTTGTTTATTTAAAAATATGGATAATTAAGAAATATATTTTCCATGATTTCTGTATAATTGATAATATATTGTGTGCTTTCTCAGTAAGTGGAAGAGGGTTGGTAGGGAGGAAGAGAATTTGGAAACATTTTAAAAGAAAAGAATGTTTAAAATAATTTTTTTTAAAAAGCTCTATGCTAATAAACTGACCAAAAAAAAAAAAAGAGAAAAAGAAATGGATTTCCGGATATAACATTCTTAGTTCAGAGACATATGGATTATGTGATTTATGAATGGTTAAAGATGAGCCTTGGCTATTGAAAACTCATGTAGCAATAAAAAAATTAAACAATTACTAGGTGAAAAGCATTGTACTATGATCTAGTAGTGAACAGTAGACTTGAAGAAATGCTGTCCTTTAACTTTTGATGAGAATATTTTCCACTCCAATTTTATTAGTTTTTTTTGTTGGTTGGTTGTTTTTACAGCAAGTCCCCAGATCCCATGATGAAGTTATTCATTCCACTCCCTGTAATCCTGAGGAATTCAGAATTCTGCAGAATTACTGTGGGGTTACTAAATGGACAAATTGAACCATGCATAAAGGAATTGAAAGTAATCTCCGGGGCGGCTAGGTATTGCAGTGGATAAAGCACCGGCCCTGGATTCAGGAGTACCTGAGTTCAAATCCGGCCTTAGACACTTGACACTTACTAGCTGTGTGACCCTGGGCAAGTCACTTAACCCCCATTGCCCTGCAACCCCCCCCCCAAAAGAAAGTAATCCCCAATTTAGAAATATGTTGTATTTCAAAAATTAAATTGTGTAACTGATATCTTTTATGATAAAAATGATGGGTATGGGGTTTTTTTTGCAGGGCAATGAGAGTTAAGTGACTTGCCCAGGGTCACACAGCTATTAAGTGTCAAGTGTTTGAGGCCAGATTTGAACTCAGGTCCTCCTGACTCCAAGGCCGGTACTTTATCCACTGCACCACCTAGCTGCCCTCCAAAATGATGTTTTAAATGAAGGTTAAGCTCTAGGCATACCCCACAAAAGCCTATACAATTCAATTTGACAAACATTTATTAAAGACCTACTGTGTTAGTACTGTACTTAGCTGCTAGTATAGGTACAAAGTCAAGCTAAGATATAGCCCTTATATTGGTTATAATATAAATGAAATATAATTATTGGTTACAGTATAAGTGATATAACACATATACAAATGATAGCAATATAATATAATACATAAGATCATAGATTAGTTTTAAAGCTTAGAGGTCATCAAGCCCAACCTTTTATTATTTTTTTTTATTTTTTTTTTGTGGGGCAATGAGGGTTAAGTGACTTGCCCAGGATCACACAGCTAGTAAGTGTCCAGTGTCTGAGGCCGGATTTGAACTTAGGTCTTCCTGAATCCAGGACCAGTGCTTTATCCATGGTGCCACCTAGCTGCCCCCCCCAACCCTTTATTATTACAGAGAGAGAAAGGGGCTAAATGACTTGCCCATGGTCGCACAGACAGTAAGTGTAAAAGTCAGAATTTGAACCCAGATTCTCTAAACTCCAAGTCTAGTTTGTTTACTATTCACTATGTCATGCTGCTTCTCAATATATAATAAATACGCTGAAATATAACATAAAGAAAATTTTATGTGAGAACCAATGATGAAAAGATCATTATTACCTAGGTATAATTATTGGAGAATTTTGATAGATTTGATTTTATGTTCATTGAACATGAGGTTCTGATTGGATCTCATCAAAAATTTTAAAATGAAGCTTTATACTTCAAAGATGAAGCCATAACAGAATGGAGAATAATGTCCATAATGGCTATAGTTATAATTGTGAGTGGAGATAAAAATGCCAAATGAAAGTACGCACACACATGTACAAGGTGTAAGTGTGAGAGAGAAGAGAGAAGAGAAGAGAAGAGAAGAGAAGAGAAGAGAAGAGAAGAGAAGAGAAGAGAAGAGAAGAGAAGAGAAGAGAAGAGAAGAGAAGAGAAGAGAAGAGAAGAGAAGAGATAGAAGAGGAGAGGAGAGGAGAGAAAAGAAGAAAAGAGAGAGAAGAGGAGAGGAGAGGACGATAAGAAAATAGGAAAGGAGAGAAGAGAGAAAAGAGGAAAGGAGAGGAGAGAGAAAAGAGGAGAGGAGAGGAGGAAAAGAGATGGAGAAAAATACAAAAAAGTGGTCAGAGGTAATCTACAGATCAAAAACAGCTGAAGTAAAGTAGAAGCCTGAGTTTTGAGGACAGAGAGTCATGAGATTGAGTGAAGAAGAGGTGGAGGAAAAGAGAGCTTCCTCAAAATCCTAAATTGAGAATTAAAGGTGACCCTTAGGGGTTAATTCATCCAACCTCCTCTCTTCACATAGAAGATAGACAATTTGCCCAAAGTCACGCAGGTAATAAGTGGTCTAGCCACTTTTTGGAGTCAAGGTAATCTTGCTCCAATTTTTTTTTTAAATCATAAGATCAGAATCACTGCATTGTATGGGAATTTTAAGGGTCAACTGCTGTAATGCTCTCAATGTACAGATGAAGAAACTGAGACCCAGGAAGTTTAAATTACTTGATCAATGTCACACAGATAGTAAGCTTTAGAAATGGTCTGAACCTAAATCCCACATCCTCAGAGTCAGTGCTGTTCCACTGAATAACACCTGTCTTCTTTTTCGAATGTAGAGCAAACTTAGACAAAAATTTGATGTTGACAAAGTTTGTCTCAGATACCTTCTCACCTCTTTCTGTATCCTTTTCTACCTTCTAGTCATCTTTTCCCTAGGTGTCCTTGTCTACATGCTGGCCTATGTCTTCTACAACTATACTCATCCTGGGTTCACATCTTTGAGGAGGAGCGGTGATAAAAGGGAGGGCAGATAAAAGAAGGCAATAGTTAGAAGGCAAGCAGACTTTAGAGGAGAAATAGAGGAGAGGGGAGAGAGAGAGAGAGAGAGAGAGAGAGAGAGAGAGAGAGAGAGAGAGAGAGAGAGAGAGAGAGAGAGAGAGAGAGAATAAATAAGAAAATAAGATGGAGGGAAATGCATAGTAAGTAATCATCACTGTGAATGTGAATATGTGAATGGGATGAACTCACTCATAAAATAAAAACAAATTGAAGAATGGATTAGAAATCAAAATGCAACAACATGCTGTTTTCAAGAAACACACTCGAAACAGAAAAAACAGGAAAAGAATCTATTATACTTCAAATGAAGTAAAAAAGGCAGCACTAGCAATCATGATCTCAGACAAAGCAAAAGCAAAAATAGAATAGGGATAAGCAAGGAAACTACATCTTGCTAAAAGGAACCAAAGACAATAAAATAATATCAATTCTAAGCATATATGCACTAAATGACCTAGCATCCAAATTTTTGAAGAAGTTAAATGAATTACAGGAGGAAACAGGCACTAAAACTATCCTAGTGGAGAACCTCAACTTTCCCTCTCAGAGCTAAATAAATGTAACCATAAAATAAATGAGAAAGAAGTCAGGGACATGAATATAATCTTATAAAATTTAGATATGGTAGACCTCAGGAGAAAATTGAATGGGAATAGAACATGCCACCCTCACAAAAATTGACCATTTTTAGAGCATAAATACTTCATAACCAAATGCAGAAAAGCAGAAATATTAAATACAACCTTTTCAAATTACTATGCAATAAAAATTACATTTAATAAAAGACTAGAGAAGCATAGATTGAAAGCTATTTGGAAACTAAATAATCTAATTATAAACAAGGAGAGGGTTAAAAATCATAGAAATCATCAATAATTTCATTAAAGAGAATGACAACAATGAAACAGCATTCCAACAATTGTGCAATACAGCCAAAGCAGTATTTAAGGGAAATTTTTTATATCTAAATGTATACCTCAATAAAAGAAAGAATAGATCTATAAATTGAGTGTGCAACTAAAAAAACTAGAAAAAAAGTTTCAAATATCTAATTAAACACCAAAATGGACTATTGAACTACTAAGTAAAACTAGGAACTGGTTCTATGGGGGAAAAAGAGTGAAACAGATAAACCATTTGGTTGATTTGATTTAAAAAGAGAAAGAAAAAAAACAAATTACTAGTATCAAAAATGAACAGGATGAATTAATTACCAATGAAAATGAAGTTAAAGCAATTATTAGGATTCATTTTTACTTAATATAATGGCAGTAAAATTGATAATCTCAATTAAATGGATGAATATTTACAGAAATTGAAACTGTCCAGATTAACAGAAGAAATAGAATACTTAAATAACCTTATCTTCTAAAAACAAATTGGACAAGCCACCAATGAGCTTTCTAAGAAAAAAAACCCCAGGACAAGATGGGTTTACACGTGAATCCTACCAGAGATTTAAGAAACAATTAATCCCAGTACTATAAAAATTATTTGGAAAAAAAGCTAAAGGAGTCCTACCAAATTTATTTTATGACACAAATATGGTTTTTATCCCTAAACCAAGAATAACAAAATCAAAGAAAATTATTGAATAATTTCCTTCATGAATAAAGATGCAGATATTTTAAATAAAATACTAGTAAAGAGATTATAGCAATATATCACCAAGATCATATACTAAAGCAGGTGTAATTTATACCAGGAATGCAAAGCTGTTTGAATATTAGAAAAATTATCAGCATAATTGACCATGTCAATATAACAACAACAAAAATCATATGCTCATATCAATAGATACAGAAAAAAGCCTTTGACAAAATATAATACTCCTTCCTAGAAGACTTAGGAATCAATTGAGTCATTTCTTTTTTAAATGTTTAGTAGTATTTTATTTTCCCAATTATATGTAAAGACAATTTTTAGCATTCATTTTTACAAAATTTTGAATTCTAAATTTTTCTTCCTCCCTTTTCTCCCCTTTTCCTAAAATGGTAAGCAATTTAATATAGATTATATATGTGCTATCATGTAAAACATATTTCCAGGCAGTGAGGTGGCGCAGTGGATAGAGCACTGGCCCAGGATTCAGGAGGACCTGAGTTCAAATCCGGCATCAGACACAACACTTACTAGCTGTGTGACCCTGGGCAAGTCACTTAACCCCAATCACCTCACCAAAAAAACAAACAAACAAACAAAAACATATTTCCATATTAGTCACAATTATGAAAGAAGAAACATCAAAAGGGGGAAAAAAACAATGAAAAATAAAGAAGGTTAAAAACTTCAATCTACATTCAGAGCCCATCAATTCTTTTTCTGGATGTGGATAGCATTTTCCATCATGAGTCCTCTGTAATTTTCTTGTATCATTGTATTACTGAATAGAGCTAAGTTGCTCATAGGTGTTCATCACACATTGTTGCAGTTACTGTGTACAATGTTCTTCTGGTTCTGTTCATTTCACTTTGCACCAGTTCATACAAGTCTTTCCAGGTTTTCTGAAATCCACCTATTCATCATTTATTATTGCACAATAGTATTACATTACATTCATATTCCACAGCTTATTCAGCCATTCTTTAATTGATGGGCATCCCATCAATTTCCATTTTTTTCCACCACAAAAGAGCTGCTATCAATATTTTTAGACATGTAGGTCTTTTTCCTTTTTTATGATCTCTTTGGGTTACAACCCTAGTAGTAATATTACTGGATTAAAGGTTATGCACAGCTTGGTTGCCATTTGGACATAGTTAATGGAGCCTTTCTTAAAATGATAAGTAGTATCTATCTAAAACAAAGGGCAAGCATTATCTATGATAGGAATAAGCTTGAATCCTTCCCAGTAATATCAGGAGTGAAGCAAGGATATCCATTTCACTATTAGTATTCATCTTTGTACTGGACATGCTAGCTGTTGCAATAAGACAAGAAAAAAAATTGAAGGAATTAGAATATACAATGAGGAAACAATAATATTGTTCTTTGCAGATGACAATATACTTAGAAAACCCTAGAGAATCAAGTACAAAACTAGTCAAAGCAATGACCAGCTTCAGCATAGTTGCAGAATATGAAGTAAATGCACATAATCAACATTTCTATATACTACCAGCAGGAAGAGAAAGAAAGAGAAATTCCATTTAAAGTATCTGCAGACAATATAAAATAATTGGGTGTCTACCTGCCAAGACAAACCCAGGGATTATATTATCACAATTATAAAGTACTTTTCATACAATTAAGACAAATCTAAACAATTGAAGAGATAATTATTGCTCATGGGTAGGCAAAGGCAATAGGATAAAAATAACAATTCTACCTAGGTTAATTGACTTATTCAATGCCATAGCAATCAAATTACCAAAGAATTATTTTATAGAGCTAGAAAAAAAGTGACGAAATTCATCTGGAAGAACAAAAGGTCAAGAATATAAGGGGAATCAATGAAGAAAAATAAACCAGGCAAGCAGTCCCAGATTTCTTGCTATATTACAAAGTGGCAACCATCAAAATGATCGAGTATTGGCTAAAATAGAGTAGCAGATCACTGGAATAAATGAGGTACACAATAAACTTTAGTAAATGACCATAGTATTCTTTTTTCTATTGAATAGAATTTTATTTTCAAAAATATATGTAAAAACAAAATTTAACATCAATTTTTTAAAACTTTGTGTTCCAACTTCTCTTCCTCCTCCATTCCCACCCCCCACCCACTAGAACTCAAGCATTTCAAAATAAGTTATACATGAGTAATCATGGTAAACATTCCCACATTAACTAGATTGTGAGAGGTTATATGAAAATGACCATAGTAATTCTAAAGCTGTTTGTTTGGTTTTTAATCAGAAGATCTGACCTATTTGGGAAGAAATCAACATTTGACAAAAATTGCTGGGAAAACTGAAAGGCGGTTTGGCAAAATCTGGCTTCAGATCCTGCCTCTAATATCTTTAGTAAACCCTATGATCATGAGTAAATCATTTAAATATTCTGAGCTTCGGTTTCCTCATATAGCATTTGAGCTACATAAAGATGAATTATTATTAAACACTTTTCTAAAGGGATATTAACATTTGCCCATATTTGGTTGGAATAAATGGTATTGGAAAGAGATAAAAATCAATCAAAGGGCAGCTATTCCTGACATCAAGGAGTTAATAGCTTAAGAGCAAGCTGTAACATACAGTATCTTAAACACAGTAGGTGCTTAATAAATATTTGTTAATTCGATATGAGAGAACATAAATATTTTAATTTCATACTGGGACCTCCAGTTCAGGTTTCCTTTTAACATCAGAATTTCAACTATCTTGCAGTGCAGTTGAAAGAACTCTGGATTTGAAATTAGAGGTTCAGGGTACAATTCATAGCTTTTCTACTTACTACATATATAACCTTGGACAAGTAACTGAATATCCCTCAATCTCAGGTTCTTTAGCTGCAAAATAAGGAGATTGGAATACAAAGTCACTAACGTCCCTTCCTTCTTTAAATATATGATCCTTCTACAACTTCTTATTAGGCGGATCCTGAAAATTATTAGTGGCAAATAATTTGAGAGAAATTAGATAAATTATTGAATCAAAGTCATAGTTTGCTGTACTCTCCTTTTTCCTTTAATAATCTTCAACTCCATAAAGAAATGTTTGTATCATGGAGAACATGATACAATTTCCTCTAAAATCAAATCAAATTGTAAGCGGAGAGTTTGGGCAAAGAATTTCCTCCATCAAAGATGAGACACTGCAATGTGCCATTAAGAGAGATGACTGACGGGCAGCTAGGTGGCGCAGTGGATAGAGCTCCAGCCCTGGATTCAAAAGGACCTGAGTTCAAATCCAGCCTCAGGCATTTGACACTTACTATCTGTGTGACCCTAGACAAGTCACTTAACCCCAACTGACTCACAAAAAAAAAATGAGAGAGAGAGAGAGAGAGAGAGAGAGAGAGAGAGAGAGGGGTGACTGAATTGCTTTTTCAGAAGACTTTTAAGTTAAGGGATATTTTAAGTGCCACACTCCCTAGCATTGGAGAAATGAACTGCATAACTTTTCCAGATTCCTTCCAGATTCTCAAAAAAACAACAATAATCCTCAGTTTTCCCATCTTCAAAATGAAATTCTTGAATATTTTCTGAGCTTCCTTCTAAATATAGATCTATTGTCATCTGATAATCACTGAGTAGCATTGTTGTTCAGTCTCATTCATTTTTACAGTCATGCCCAACTCTTCATGAGCCCATCTTGGATTTTCTTGGGACAGATATTGGAGTGGTTTGCCATTTCCTTTTCCAGCTCATTTTACAAAAGAAGAAACAAAGGCAAACTGGGTTAAGTGACTTGCCCAGGGACACCCAGCTAGTAAGCGTCTGAGGCCAGATTTGGTGAGTCTTCAAAATTCTCTATCCACTGTGTCGCTGAGTTGGCCTTTCCTTATGAAAGGCAACATTGCTCTGTATAACAGTCAGAGGATGTCCTTGAAACAACCAGATGGTATATAGTTCTAGAAATAGCAAACTCAACATTCTTATCATGTCTGTATTTGTGGCTGATGTTAAAATCACTTTGTCACAAAGTCTTCTTTTGACATCTAAGAATTTTCTTCACATTCAATGGGCTGGGTGCAACTTAAGCCAATGATATGGATTCCATTTCAATGTGGATCAGTTAACTTGATTCCCTTCAATGGTCACAGACTGTACCCATAATTCTAGTCAGCAGTTTTCCAATGGGTGCCTTGACTCACCAAGAGGAATATCAGAGGGAATACAGAATAAAGTTGCAAGAAAGTGAGGATCAGGGTTCAAATCATAGTTCTGCCACTTACTCTCCATATGGCATTAAGCAAGTCACCTGAAATTTCTGAGTCTCTGTTCCATCATCTTTAAAATGAGTCATTTGGAACTGATGAAGGGTCTAAGGAACCTTCTTTGTCTAAATCTATGAATTCCTAAATTTTTTAAAAATCCCCCCAAAGCTACTAATGCATTCTCACCCAAAATACATTGTATTTATTCTGTATATATGGATATGTGAATACTCATATATATACAGTCATATCTATATGTCATATACATGTGTGTATATATGTGTGTGTGTATGTATGTATATGAAAGAGAGAGTGATTTGGTTGAAGTAGCCCAGAGAAAGATCAACCTGTGGTTTCATGGCAGTGAGCTGGTGGATTGGGACTACTGTAGTCACAGCAACCCGTACCATGTGTGAGGAAGGGTCTCAGCCCACCTCCCACCCACACTGACTACAGACACAGAAGCAACTTACCTCTGCCAATGAGAATACTATGTTCTTCCCTTCCTTCCTAGCCAAGCTACCTTCTATACCTCTATCCCAACCCCCTCTCCCTGACAGAGACCTCTCTGATGCCAAAGTATGTACCTTTTCACTCCATGCCCAAAGCCACAGTGCCAGTCAACTTTGGGAGTAATTTCTTGTAACCAGAGATGATGGTGACTATTAAAGGAGACACATTAAAATTCAGTCTGAGAGAGAGAGAGAGAGAGAGATCAGAAGGAGAATGTAAATACTCTTACCCTCATAAGTAACTCCAGAATAGCTTTTCTAGTTGTTTTCTACTCTGTAATTAAGGGCTCAATAAACACAGACTTGAGAAAGACAGAGACAGACAGAGACGGAGACAGACAGTGACACAAGCCAGAATGAGTATATGAATCCATACATATACATATGTACACTGTACCTATACACACAACCATGTATATATTTGTGTGTGTACATGTTCACATGGTATCCCTCCTGATAGACTACAAGCTCCTTTGAGGGTAGGGATTATCTCATTTTTTTAAAATCCTATTTAGTCGATAAGCATTCATTAAGTGCCCACTAATGTGCCAAGCACTATACTGAGTGCTGGAGATACAGAGAGGGGCAAAAGATAGATAGTCCATCCCTCAAGGAGCTTACAATCTAATGAAAGAAACAACAAGCAAACAAATATGTATACACAAGCTGTAGGTAAAAGGAGCTAATTAACAGAGGGAAGGGAAGCGAGGTGGCACAGAGGATAGAGTGCTGGCCTGAAATCAAGGAACACCTAAATTCAAATCCAACCTCAGACTTTCGAGTTCCAAATTCTATCCTTCTTTCCCTTCCTTCCCTACTCCCTCCCTAAGGTGATAGGCAGTCAGATATAGGTTATACATGTACAAGTTGTGTGACCTTCCACAAGGCACTTAACCCTTTTTGTCTCAGTTTCCTCATCTGTAAAATGAGCTGTAAAAGGAAATTGCAAACCACTCCAGTATCTTTGCCTAGAAAACCCCAAAAGGTGTTACTAAGAGATGGGCACAACTGAAAATGACTAAATAGCAACCACAGAAGGAAGGCACCAGAATTGAGGAGCTGGAAAGGGCTTCCTGGAGATGCATAATAAATGACTAATTGATAAAAATGGATTCAAATTCTAGACTTTATAGCAATGGGTCCCTAGTGTCAGTCATTATCTCATGTGAAGAGGAATACATTTGTGTATTGAGATAGTTTTCCTCACAGAAGATTTGTAGGCTTTTGATAGCAATCAGACAACTTGCTTTAGTTTTCTTGGGCATTTTTCAGGAGATATGAAGTTTATCCAAGAAAATCATCGATCCAAATCAATATGGCTTCAAATGAAATAGAATATCATTCTATGGCAAAGTGTCTAAATAAAGAAATGATAGACCATTCTTGCCTATGCTGATTTAAAAAAGAAAAAACTTTGATCAAATC
Organism: Dromiciops gliroides; assembly: GCF_019393635.1. Taxonomy (NCBI): domain Eukaryota; kingdom Metazoa; phylum Chordata; class Mammalia; order Microbiotheria; family Microbiotheriidae; genus Dromiciops; species Dromiciops gliroides. The sequence continues at coordinate 313,305,569 of NC_057863.1, read as the reverse complement.
TCCTATCTAGGATGTGGTTCTTAATATAAGCAAGGGAGTTTGAGGGACAGGCAAAAGTTAAAGTAAAGCAAGCCTATGTTTATTGAGCACCTACTTAAAGAGGAGATGGGCTTCATGCCCATCTGATGAGGCAAAAAACTAGTGAAGCTCTCCTGGAGTTGCTTATGAGGGTCACAGAGAGTTCAGGTATTCAAGGAAGTAAAAGTCCAAGCAATGTGCTCATGGTGGCCTATTTCTAGCCCAGCCTTTCATGGGAGATCTTTGCTTACAGCCACAGATAAGAGAAACTTTATTTTAAGAGGATTAAGGGCAGGATTGTTTATCCCTGATGATTGCCAGGATAGCCAAGGCTAGAGAGATAGTCAGGGAAGTAGAATAAAAAGAACTGGCCGCCTGGATGGTGACCTCAGAGAGATACTATCACAGAATCAATGCAAGGGAGATAAAATAAGCTTCAAAAAATTGGGAACTCTCATTTTAAAAGGCAGTCAGTGTGGCTCTGGTTTCTAATAAACATACCATCCTTTCACAGATAGGCTACAGCTACTTGGAAAGAACCTGGGTGTAATTTTCCTTGCTGTCTGATGATGCTGGGCAGACAGCTTTAAGGAAGTACGCTGGTAAAAACTTCTGACCCCTCAGGAACAACTCAGAGGGATTTCATTCAAGAGTGGAGTGCCAAACCTTCTTGATTCTGTCTCCAATTAGGCAGCCAGCTGGTCAGTCAGCAAGCATTTATTAAGCACTGACTAGGTACCAGCCACTGTGCTAAGTGCTGGGAATGCAAAGAAAGGCAAAAGTAATCACTGACCTTGAGGAACTCACATTCTTCAACCGCCCACCCACCCACCCAGATTTGGAAGTTGCTTTATTTTTGATAATAAACATTATTATTTAAAGTTTCGAGTTCCAAATTCTATCCTTCTTTCCCTTCCTTCCCTACTCCCTCCCTAAAGTGATAGGCAGTCAGATATAGGTTATACATGTACAATTATGTAAAACATTACCATATTAGTCATTTTGTACAAGAAGAATAGAATTTTTAAAAAGAAATCATTGAATAGCTAAATCCTTCACATTTCTTCATGGAATAACAATGCTGTCACTGTGTACAACATTTTCCTGGTTCTACTCACTTCACTATACATCAGTTCATACAAATGTTTCCAGGCCTTTCTGAAATCATCCTATTTGTCATTTCTTATAGCACAATAATATTCCATCTCCATAATATACTGCAGTTTGTTTAGCCATTCCCCAATTGACGGGCATTCCTTTGATTTCCATTTCTTAGCCACCACAAAAAGAGCTGCTAGAAATATTTTTGTATAAATAGGTATTTTTCTCATTTGGGGGGATGTCTTTTCCTGGATCAAATGGTGTGCACAGTTCTATATCCCTTTGGGCATAGTGAGGAACTCACCTGCTAATGGGGGAGATGATATGCAAATAACCATGTAAAAAATGCTACATACAGTGTAAAAGGGAGGTAACTCAAAGGGTAGAACAGGAAAGGGATTTTGCAAAAAGTGGAATCTTGAAGTTTTGAGCTGACTCTTGAAAGAAGTCAGGGAAGCTGGAAGAGAGAGCAGCATCTTTCTTTTTTCCTCCATTTACATGGTTTCTCTTCTAGTGCAGTTTCTCATCACCCTTGCCTACACTACAGGAAGGAAGGAAGGAAGGAAACACTTATTAAGCACTTATTATCTGGCAGACATTGCAAAATGCTACATATCATTTGCACACTCACAACCACCCTGGTAGTCAGTTGCTATCCCCATTTTACAGTGGAAGAAACTGAGTCAAACAAAGTTAAATGGCTCGCCCATGTTCATAGAGGTAGTAAATATCAGACATTGTATCTGAACTCACGTCTTCTTGACCCTAAGCCCAGCATTCTGTCCATTGCACCACTTAGCTGCCTATAACAGGCTCCTAACCGGTTTCTCCAATCCATCCTGCACATATTTATCAAAATAACTTTCCAAAATCACAGATATGCTGCTCTCCTATTTAAAAAAAAGTCAATGCCCTCCAGTTATCTCTAGTATAAAATAGACTCTTCAGATTGGCATTTGAGACCCTCCACTAACTACCCAGAATCTCCATTTTCTATTTTATCTCACATTATTCCTCTTCATGTACTCATTGTTCTAGCCCACCTGGACTACTAGCTGCTTCCCTCATTTGCATTCTATCTCCATACATTTGCATAAATTGTCTTCCAAGCCTGGAATTCACTCTCTTCTCATCTCTGACCCTTGGAAACCTTATTCTGTTTAAAAGTTCAGTTTGGGTGCTTTTCCTAATCACTTAGTTGCCAATGGTCTCCCCTTCCTCAAATGACTTAGTGGATTGTCTTCCTCTCATCACCATCCCGTAGAATGTAAACTCCTTGAAGGCAGGAACTATTTTGCTTTATTTAGTATATTCTCAGCACAATGCTTTGAAAAATTTAAGTGCTTAATAAACATTTATTGAATTGAATTTAAAAGGGTTGGGGGGCAGCTAGGTGACACAGTGGATAGAGCACCAGCCCTGGATTCAGGAGGACCTGAGTTCAAATCCAGCCTCAGACACTTGACACTTACTAGTTGTGTGACCCTGGGCAAGTCACTTAACCCTCATTGCCCCCCCCCTCCCAAAAAAAGGGTTGGGAATAGGAATTTCCACTTCTGACCCAAGGTGTCCTACATAATAAGCTGCCAAGGGATAAATACCAATTTCCAGGCACTCCAGGACTCCACAAGCTTAAGTCAAAGGAACCTTGTTATCCAAATTCATCTTCTCTTTCTCAACAGCACAAAATCATACATCATTAGAATTACAAGGTACCACAAAGATCATCTAGTCTAGCCTCCCATTTTAAAGATGAGGAAACTAAGGCTAAGAGTGACTTGGCCAAGTTAATTAGTATCAGAACCTGGAGCAGAACCCCGGTCTTCTTCATGCCCAATTCAATGTGTTCTCCCTGATACCTTGCTCCCCTTTTAAATATCAAAAATTATGGTGATGAAGCATGACAGCGTCTAGCTTGGAAAGCACAATTTTAAGTTGTGCACCATTTGCTTCTTTGCATTTAATGAGGGGAAAGGTAATAGGTAGATATACATATATCTTTCTCTACTTTTGTTATTGTTGTTGTTCTAGTTAAACGAGTGGGGCAAGCTAGGTGGCACAGTGGATAGCATGCCAGGCCCTGAGTCAGGAAGACCTTATCTCAAATTTGGCCTGAGACACTAGCAAAGTGACCCTGGGAAAGTCATTTAACCTTGTTTGTCACAATTTCCTCATCTGTAAAATGAGATGGAGATGGAAATGGGAAACCATTCCAGTATCTCTGCCAAGAAAACCCCAAATGGGGTCATGAAGAGTCAGACATGAATGAAATGACTGAACAACAATGGGGCAAATGAGTATTTCAATACCCTCAGTCTCAAGCTATCTTAACAAACTTAAGAAGGTTCAGGATTCTAAGACCTAGGACAAGGAAACATGAAGCACACAGTTACAAAATAAAGTAGCAAACCAGTGTTATTGAGGGGATGTACTTACAATAATAAAGGTAGGAATAGAGGATGGTGGGAAAAGGTCAGGTTTTCTGGGAACAGTGGTAGAATTAAATACACTCCATTTGGGCCCTGAGCACAATGAAGTACTCCCACCAATAAAGTCTGGTGGATTTTGACTGGGTTTTATAGCCATGCCCAGCAGCACCAGAAATTGGGGAAGGGAGCAAAGACCTTGGACCTAGAGTTTGGTACTGATTCACACTAAGGGGGAATGCATACTCCTGGAGAATTGATGGCTAGTTGATATTCAAACTCCCCACTAGTAGGAAAGGGGCCTTCTGCTATTACTACCTCTGGTCTTTCTCTGACAAGGTGACTCAGGGTTTTGAGCTTCCCTGGAACTTCTTTAATTTAGCAGAGAGGGGAGGCTACCACCAGGATCGTTACACAGTTTACTCTGTAACCTTGAAATGATGATTGTTCATTCTTATTCAGTTTCAAATTCATGATGTCAACTGCTTTTCATATTTTTTTTTAATTTTAAAACTTGGTTCAGACAGTTGTTTTCATTGGTATGGGAAGCTTAGAGGTACTGTGGATAGATTGTTGACACAAATTCAAATTTCACCTTAGAAACTGACTAGCTGTGTGACCATGGGCAAGTCATTTAAACTCTCTCAGTCTCAATTTTCTCCTCTGGAAAATGAGAGAATACGACACAATAGCATTCAAGGTCCAATTTAGCTCAAATCTATGATCCTATGAATTCAATTAAGGAAACTCCCTCCACTAATGCAAACCTACAGGGTTGGCCAAAAGTCATGAAGCGGTTTCATTATTTAATAACTCCTTTATTTTTTGTTTTTAATCACAATATGATAGTAACATATACAGCATATATATGTATATATATATGCATATATATATACATATATATAGACAATGAACTTACATTATGTGTGAAAAATAAAATCTAATAAATGGCAAAAAGGAAAGAAAAACTAATTTTCAAAAAATTACTAAAACATTGTGATTTTGGCCCACCTGTATAATTCATATATAACTGACGGCATTAGCAATCTGAGAACTTGTTGGAAAAACTAACAGACTAAATAACTTAACAATTCTACTATAGCTAGTTGATATCTGTAAAGACCCCAGTCCCCTGCATCCTCAGACACCCAGCCTTCCTCATTATCAAATCACCATGGGTAGGTTGGACCAGGGGATGGTTTGCTGCGGTCCTCTGAATCATTACTGGGCTCCCTCAGAGAAACCCCAGGTTTTACTTGACTTAGATAAAACAAGAGACACTACTGCCACATCCCTATGACTCCACAACCTGTGAATATGCTCATAAGCACTGTACTTTGCTTACAACCTTCCCCTCCCCCTGTAGCCTTTTCTCTCCTTCACCCACTGGTGTCGGGAACCTACAATTCCTGGTTTTACATCAAGAAATCTTCCCACAGACCATCAACTATTGTCTAGGACTGCACGGAGACTTCTCAGCAGCCGTACCTACTTTTCAGATTCATATTAGGAAGAAGAGGGCAAAGCTGGGAAGATGCCACTAACTTCTCAACAGGAAAAACACCTCAGCTTTCCATTTGACACTAGAACTGGTGCTAGGCTACTTTCCTCCAAAACCTTATGTTCCTCTGGTTGGCAATAAAGGAAAGGGTACTTTACACTGTCAAAGGCAGGATAAACTGAGTTTTCCCTATCTCTAATGCCAACCTCTATCACCATGCAGCCTTTAATTTTTCATAACACTTTAAAATACAAATGAATAACAACAACAGTAACAACTAGGGTTTATATAACACTTTGAAGTTCACAGAGCCCTTTATGTGTTATCTCTTTTAATCTTTATAACAACCCTGTGAGGTAGGTGTTGTTATTAGCCACATGAGGAGACTAAAGCTGAAAAAAAATCAATTGACTTTCCCAGGGTCACACAGCTAGTAATTGTCTAAGGTGATCAGCATTTACCCCCATCAAACCCCAGATTTGGTCAAAGTTTAGACCTCTGCTTGCACATGGACAACTTTCAATAGAGGTGACCTATATTAAAAGGTTGGTGAGCCCAGTAGAATAGACTGAAATGACAGATTATAAAATCTCATTGAGGTAGGTCAAAATTTATATTTATCTGGGGCAGCTAGGTGGTATGGTGGATTAAGCACCGGCCCTGGATTCAGGAGGACCTGAGTTCAAATCTGGCCTCAGACACTCAACACTTACTAGCTGTGTGACCCTGGGTAAGTCACTTAACCCTCATTGCCCCACATAGAAAAAAATAGAAATTATACTTATCTGAGGGCATTATCCTAATAGCCATTTAAGTGGCACAGATATAAAATCTGCTTTAATACTTGGACACTAGGTATGACTATACATGTACAAATAACCCTATTTTACCTTAAATCTAACTGGTTGGTTGCCCAGACCTTTCTAAAATAGTTAATATCTTAGTGTTCAGAATCATCACATATAAAGAAGGATAGACTTGGCCCAAATACCTAAAGGCCAATTTATATGATTGATGTGGCATCAAAACCCTGTAAGAGCCCCCTGGGATAGCTGATTGATTGGGAAGAGTGAGATAACCTAATGAGCAAACCAGCCAAGGAGAGATCACCTACTGGGCAAGTTGCTTTAGGGTCATTTATTCTGTTTCCAGGGAGGTTTTTACTTTCTGTGGCTTTCAGACATATTAAAAGAGACTCCCAATAACAATCTCTCTAAAAAAAAGAGAGATCTGATACAGACCATGACAAGACTGTGCTTTTCTCTTAGGACTGTTGAAGCTCCTGACAAATTCTTTTATCTTTAAAATGTGGCATTAGTCTAGATCAAGACTTAACCTAGGGTCTCTGAAGATGCTTAGAGACAGAGACAAGCAGACAGAGACAGAGACAGAGGGAGACAGAGAGATGGGGGAAAAACTGCGTTTCAATAGAATTAATTTCCTTCTTCATCCAATGTATTTAATTTTATACATTTAAAAACAGTATTCTGAGAAGGGGTCTATAGGTTTCAGCAGGTGATCAAAAGGATCCATGCCTCAAAAAAGACTAGAATCTCTAAACCATGTGACATAGTTGGTCCCTTCCTCTTTGCTGTGAAATTCTGTAATTTTTTGCCTTTTACACATCAACTTACAAAAAACATAACTTTAAGGTTAGGGCAGCATTGTGCTGGCAATGCTTGTAGTTAGAATAAAAAGAAAACTTATTTAGACTTAATAGCCAGTGAATGCAGGAAAGCAGGTTTTATATTAGTCATTTCAATCTTTATGCATGAAAACACATTGCCCTTTATAAAACCATTCCTCCAAAATAAAGAGTGAGGTGAGTCAGCTTACAGTTTGGAGTCCAAGGGTAGTAGGTTTAGAGTCGAAGGGCCTGGGTTCATATCTCAATTGTGACACACTTGCCGTATGACCAAGGTCATATAACCCAACCTCTCCAGGTCTTTACTTTTTTTAGCTATAAAATGAGACAGTTGAATTAGATAATCTCAAAAGTCCTTTCCATCTCTAAATCTATGCCCTGTGATTCTATGATCTGGAGTTCATAAAACTCTAGTTCTTTTGGATAGATCACTAATTAGGTAATCATTATTATCTCTGATGTGGCACAGTGGATAGAATGCTGGGGCTTGAGTCAGAAAGACTCATCTTCATGAGTACAAATGTGGTCTCAAACACTTACTAGCTGTGTGATCCTGGGCAAGTCACTTAACCCTGTTTGCCTCAGTTTCCTCATCCGTAAAATTAGCTGAAGAAGGAAATGACAAACAACTCCAATATTTATGCCAAGAAAACCCCAAAAGGGGTCATAAAGAGTTAGAAACATGAAAAACAACTGAGCACAATTCTTTTCACTCCATGGAAAAGCTATATACCTCCTTCCCTCCTGTTGAGGGCATATAAACAATAATACCTGGCACTCATTTCCCCCATAATGACCAACTGTCAGAGGCATGATAGTAAATGAAAAACAACTGGCTGTCTTATGGTGGGTGGGTGGGGGGAGAAGTGCACACAATACACATTTTAAATTTTAATCTGTTTTCTTAGTATTTTTCCATCACTTAAATCTAGACAATGAACAAAACAACAACTCAAGTCCTAATTTCTAGCATTGGCCTGTTTCTGAAGTATAAATGTTCACTGTAAAATTGAACAATTAGCTTCCATGAGCTGATTATAAGGTGGTTCCAGCACATCACTGCTTCACTGTGATAGAGAACTTTGGCCTCTGAATAAAAACTTCTTCCTCAACCCAGTGAACATTTAATTTCATGACTTCACACTAATCCCTGGAAATCCAGGCACTAGTTAATCCCATAGACAATTGCTCATTGCCCTGGTAGTTTCTCTCTTCTACATTTCAGCTCTCTCAAGAGATATCTTTGATAGCATGGCCCCTATTGATGGCTCTATGGATAGCTGCTCAGAACCAGCTAACCTTAGATAAAGCATTAAGCCAGCTATACCCCTCACCTCCTTGTCTTTTTTTAATTCCAACACTATACTTTGCTTTTTAAAAATATTAGTTCCATGCATACTCTGTTCCAAAGTAACTGCTGATGCTGGATGCCCATCCCCCTGGCCTTGGCCCAGCTGCTTGGCTTCCAGCTATCTAGGTGATGAGCTTTTGCTACATGAAGGTTTTTAGACATGTGGCCCAACAGTTTTTCATTTGAAGATTACAGTAAATGATTCTATTTGTAATTTCTAACCCAAAAAACTGTACATGAGTTTACAAACATATTAACATATAAATAATGAGAGGCTTTCTGCTTGAAGCCTCCACAGTTGTCTCTGCTTGGGAATAACACTGGAGGGGAAGCTATGTGCCCTTACATAGAGCCAGCCCCTGAGGTGGTTTGTTCTATACAGTGGCTGCTCTATGCAAGCATCATTGGTTCTTTAGTGCTTCTGGCTTCAGTAACCAGTCTGTTATTACTGTGCAAAAACAAGAGTCCACAGATGCCTGTACAAGCAGGAGTCTGACTGCTGAGATGTCACTGATCAGTCATTGCTCTGGCTCAAGCTCTTGCTGGAAGGGTCCTTTCTTCTCTCGACAATGTTTCCTGTGAGCAGGCCAGTCCTTTTGCTGGGATTGGGAACCACAGTCGCTAGCTACCTGACACAGGCCACAGATGTTGAGTTCATGGAACTGTTCCTCAGTCATTGTTCATGGAGGATAATGATGTTCATGCTATGTGTAGGAATTCTCTTCTACCACATCTCCATTCAAGTTATAATGAGTAACTCAGGACAGGGAACTGTTCTTCAGTAGGATCAGTGGGAAGCTGCGGACTTGCCAGCCAATACAGACTCTACTCCCTTTGTTTACCAGAGATTTCTTCTACTCTGGGTCTCCATCTCTATGGAACCAACAGTGGGTTGTCTAGTCAGATGATAATGCACTGTTACTGCATTAAGGTGAACCACCTGAAATCCTGGAGCAATTCCTCCCTTGTGTTGTTCCCACAACAACTCATGGTCCAGATCCCCTTCTGTGGTTTTGTTAAAAACATAAGCAAATATTTTAGCACCATTTCCATCAGCATCTACTTCCATTCGTGCTTCAGTGGAGTATCTCTCCAGCAGTGGGATGTCTTGTTCATCTATCAGCATGTACTTTGTCTTCCCGACCACTCAGCCGAGACACATGATGCCCAGATTGAAGTCTGTCATGGCCAGGGCCTCCCACTTGTAGCCGCCACCACCTGGGATCCTTCCCTTCCTCCCTCCTTCAAGCCTGGGCCAGGGTGGAAGCTAGGGCCTTACCTCAATGTCCTTTCACAGAATATAGATTCACTACTTCTTTCTTAGTTCAGAATGAATTCTTAGATTCACCCAAAGTCCAGAGCCCTAGGCACTAATTCCTTATTGATCATGTGCTATAGCCTGCTCACATCTATATACTCCTCTCCATTGCTCCCTCTCTGGTAGTCTTCTTTCTGAGGGGCCACCAGAAATAGTCACATTCAGGGGCAGCTAGGTGGCACAGTGGATACAGCACTGGCCCTTGATTCAGGAGGGCCTGAGTTCAAGTACGACCTCAGATACTACATTTACTAGCTGTGTACCCTAGGCAAGTCACTTAACCCCAATTGCCTCACCAAAAAAAAAAAAAGAAAGAAAGAAATAGTCACATTCTATGTCCTCTAAGCATACAAGCCACTATATATCACAAGAATGATTAATTAAAATGGGAATTTCTCAGACGCCCTATAATACCACCTCCTCCACAGCTCACCTTTACCCATCCTACCATGATGGACTGCCCAGGCACAACTTATACTGTTGTTCTAAGGTCTCTGTCTCTCCTCACTCCTCAATACTTTGTGTTTCTCCCTTCCTGTTCAACGAAGGAAATTTTTTTTCCTGCTATTTCAAGCACAGAAACTCCTATACCCATAAGTTTCCTATGGTGTACCATGACAAATAGGCAAACTATACCATAGTGACAGCCTTTCCATAATACTTCAACATTTCAAGGACCTGTAATTTCACTGGTGCAGTCCTCCCTTCACCAGTATGGTTTACAATCCCTCTGTAACTTAATAGATGATATCTGAGAGTTGCTATTGCTGAAAAATTCATCACATCATGGCCAGCCCAATGATGACTCTCTCTGAGTTTACCTAGGTCAGTCGCTGAACATTAGCAATCCAGTCCAATCAGGGACATGTTCAAAATTTTTCTAAGTTGGTAGAATTTATGAATCTTATTCTCCACTTATTTTCCTCATTGCGTCCACAATGAGGCATCAGATTTAGACTTGAGTATAGGCAGTAAGAAATCCTTTTCCTCCTTACAAAAATTCTATGTGATGTCCAAGGGATGTCATTATCAGCAAGTGCAATTAGAAAGGCTTTATGGAGGAGATAGTATTTGAGTTGTACTTTTAAAGAATGGATTCCCCACGTAGAGAGAAGGAAGGGGGGCATTCCAGGGACAGGAAACAATATGAGCAAAGATATGGAGGCAGGAGAGTACAGAATATTCTGGTCTGCAATGATGTTAGGAAAAGATTAGGGAGTCAAATAGAAGTTTATGGTAAAAAGATTATGGTAGAAGATGGTAGGAAAAGATTAGGGAGGGCATAGAAGAGTAGCAAATGTAACTATATAATCTTATGCAACAAAGTTTATTAATGTTCCGATTCTAAGAGGGGAATATAATAAATTGCTCCTATTATTTCATCTAGTTTATCTCTATCCTCAACCATCTTGTTTCATGTTTTTCTTTTTTCTTTCTTTTTTTTGAGATTGTCTCGTGTTTTTCAAGGACTCAAAAAAACCCCAAAAACGTCCTTTGCAAATTTTAGTTTCATATTCTTCAGGAAGAAAAGACTTCTTGATAATAAAAAGGATATGCACCGTCATATAGTTTTCCAGTCTTTATCTTCTTGGTTAATGTCTTATTTTATTTATTTCTTTGTGTATTTATCCATTCATTCATTCATTCATTCATTCATTCATTCATTCATTCATTCATTCATTCATCTATTTTTTATTTATGTATTTTGTTTGATTATTTATTTTTTTATTTAAGTATTTATTTTATTCTGAACTTAAATGAAACAAACATTTCCACAATACTGTAAAATAGTATTAGAGCATAATCCCTCCCCTCCCCCTCCAGTTTCCATGTCCAGTCTATGGCATTGTGTTGGTGTTCAACTAAGAATAAAAGCAAAAGATGAAAAGAAGTACATTAAAAAAAAACACTTTAATGGGTGGAAACAAGCCTAGCTCACAAAATGAATGCAAAAAGACCTCTTAGAGCTGCCTTCCTCCTGACATCGCAAGCATAAACTTAGTCCTACATAAATGAAAAACATGCTATGTTTATAACTAAAGGAGAAGTTTTTATTTTTTAGTCTGATTTATGCTGCTTTCACTGATGTTTCTATTTTACAATCTTCAATTTTTTAAGAGTACTTTATAAGGACTTCAAAGACCATTCTGGGAATTAAGCAAGTCTCTGTTTTTATGGTGCTACTAACTTAATAATTAATCAAGAAATAATTAACTCCTATATGCTCAGCACCCAAGTAGGTACTAAACATTATGTTAACATATCCTACCATTGATAGACTATGCACCTGGAGTCATTTTTTCTAGTCATTAATCAATCAACAAGAATTTACTAAGCATTGACTATGTGCCAGACACTGTTCTAGGCACTGGAGATCCAAAGGCAAAGAAGAAACAGCCCCCATGGAGCTTATATACAACCTAATTAAGGTGATGTGACCTACTAAAGCGCCATTCATCTCCTCTTACCTGTTCCCCTGGCATATACACTTATGCAAGACTGATGGCTGTGCTTACTTTTGTGAGACACATAGCATCCATAATACCAAGAGAAGCCTGAAAAAAGTGATAGGGAAAGATTATAGAATGTCGCATTTTATGATCATTTTTTCCAAAGTACAATGTGCCGTTTGGTATGTGGGGATTGAAAGACTCCCCTCTTATTGGAAGATTATAAACAATAAGGGTTGACACTCATTTTCCCCTTGTGGTAACCTACTGTCAGGAGGTCTGATGATAAATGATTAACAACCATTTCTCTGAAAAAACAACACAGTGTCTATACAATACACTTTTTTTTTCTCTGTGAGGCATTTGGGGTTAAATGACTTGCCCAGGGTCACACAGCTAGTAAGTGTCAAGTGTCTGATTTCGGATTTGAACTCAGATCCTCCTGAATCCAGGGCTGGTGCTTTATCCACTCTGCCACCTAGCTGCTCCAAAGATACACTTTTAAGTTGAATCAGCATTATCTCCATTTTCTGCATCATTTTCTTAAGGCTGGACAATCAACAAAACAATAAAGCAAGCCCTAATTTGCAGCTTGTTAATTTGTGGCTATGTTATTTTAAGGTAAAGAATTTTAGAAAACATGCTTTGAAAGACTCATAATTTCAATACAGTTTCCTATGATTGTGATCCCTTAGTGAGTGAATGAGTGTGTGTATGTTTTTACGTGGTTTTGGTTTTTTTTTTTGGGGGGGGGGGAGGAGAAGTCAGCCTTGAGCTCCTAAGTCTGGTTCTTGGAGAGCAATATTGATGGAATCTTTGCCCTGATATGGAAGCCCCACAGTGTGATGAGTCTGTTTCGATCAATAAAATTCATATATCCCTAAGCCTCTCAAAATTGGCACTTCTTTTAGTCTCCTCAGGGGTGTAGGAGTAAAGGAAATATCTCCACCAGGTTGGAGGTCAAATTTGCACTTTGAAAAAGTAGAGGCAGACATTTGTTGAGTAGACATAAGGAGCTGTTCTAATTTGGTAATGTATAATGAGGGAGAGCTATGAGGGAAGAGACCATATATTATTGTATTTTTCTCTTTTGTATCTCTCCCCCCACACCTTTCTCCCGTCTTCTTGTCTTCTCTCTCTCTCTCTCTCTCTCTCTCTCTCTCTCTCTCTCTCACACACACACACACACACACACACACACACACACACACACGTTACTTAGTCATACTCATACATAGTAGGTATTCAATAAACATGTTGGAAAAATAAATGCAATGTCATTGCTTCTTACTTAAATTAATGCTCTTTCTTCTTCTGGGGCTGCTAGGTGGCTTAGTAGATAGAGTACTAGGCCAGAAGTCAGGAAGACCTGAGTTCAAATCTCAGTCTCAGACACTTACTAGCTGTGTGATTCTGGCTAACCCACTTAACCACCAATTGCCTTAGTTTCCTCAACTACAAAATCGAAATAATATCAGCACCTACCTCACAGGGTGGTTGGAAGGATCAAATGAGATAGACCATATTTGTAAAAAATGCTTAGCATAGAGTCTGGCACATAGTAACTACTTATAAATGCTTATTCTCTTCCCCCTTCCTTTCATTCTTAACCTTCTTGAGCACAGGGACAGTTTCAATTTTTAAAATTTATAGGCCCAGATCCTAGCAAACTTCCCCCACACAATAGGTACTTAAATGCTTGTTGATTAAGACATTGCTGACCCTTTATCTATTTAACTATCTACTATCCTGCTTAGTTAGCAGAACAGAAAAGTTCTTTCCCCTTTCTCCTCCCCTGGTGAGGAAGGAGCAAATAAAGTTGAGGTGAATGGAAGGATATGAAACTTCCTAAACCTGTATGAATCAGTCTTATCTGTGGTTAAGCTTTAGGTAGATTAGGACCAGAAACCTCTGCTCTGTAAACTCATCTACTTTCTATACTTCTATGAAGTTTGTCTTTCTTCAGTTTTTAATTAAAGGTTTATTTTGGAAAATCCCATCCTTTCTCAATTAAGCTAAGAAGGAAAAGGAATTAATGTGTTCTTTGATGACCTATGTGGTAGTGGTACCATGATGACCTGGCCCTGGGGCAAAAGGTGAATGATCCCTCAGCTGTCATCCCTCCCTAGGAAACACCATCCTCAAACTCACTTACATTTATAAAGGACACCAGATCCACAAAGTGCTTCATATACATTATCTCATTGGAACTTCTCAACCACCCTGTGAAGATAGGTAGTGTATTATTACCTCTGTTTCACTGATTAGAGAAGGGGTGGGGAGGGGTGGCTCAAGAAAGCTTAAATGACTTGAATATGGACTTATGGTTTATAAATGGCAAGACAGGTAGTTGAAACTACATCTTCTATTGTTTTGGGGGTTTTGTTGTTGTTGTTTTTGTTTTTGTTTTGCTGAGCAATGAGGGTTAAGTGACTTGCCCAGGATCACATAGCTAGTAATTGTCAAGTGTCTGAGGCTGGATTTGAACTCAGGTCCTCCTGAATCCAGGGCTGGTGTTTTATCTACTGCACCACCTAGCTGCCCACAGAACTCACATCTCCTAAATCTGAGCACAGTATACTTTGCCCTGCACCATGTAGGAACATCGCACCAGACTCTATAATATATAATGGGCTGGGCCAGTCCTTTCAGAGGAATGCAGTTCCTTTCAGTTCCAGTTCTTTGTCTAAGCCTTCTCTCTGACAGGAGAGGAAAATGATTTGTATGCACATTTGGACATGTTCCTACTTAAATGCTTTTTGTAAAAGTATTTCCTTAATTGTAACAATTTGAGTTCAAGGAAGGTCCTAGTGAGGGCTAAAATACCCATTCCTCCCACTGAAAATTTAAACTCCATCTTTGTGCTCTCCGGGAAGCTATGCTTTTAGGCTGTGAGCAGTGAATCCACAAATACTTGTGGAGAATTTATTCTAGAATGTAGCCTGCCAAAAGCAGACCTCTTAACAAAAACATGCACATTTCCATGGTTCAAAACTCCCCCACATCCTTTATGTTTCTTGTTATTTATTAATAAACAAGAATGCCTCTGAGTAGTTTATGGTTTTTGGTAAGGACTTTATGGAAAATTAGTCTTGAAAACTGTATGTAGATTATTCTCCAGAGACTTATAATAAATTTGACTCAGACCTTCGTAAAGAATTTGTTTCCAGTTTCCTGTATTATAATTTTTTAAAAGATGAAGAAAGCATTGTGCTCTTTTTCATGTAAGGCATTATGTGCCCTGGTCTTTCTTAGTCAAAGGAATTCCATTAACTAGTTTCATGATCTTGTGAGAGCCTCTTCCCCTTCTCTGAGTATCAGTTTCTCCCATTTAAAGAAATGACATTGGTTTAGAAAGGGGATTCTCAATCTTTTTTGTTTGTTTCATTGACCCATTTGCTAGTTTTGTGAAACCTATGGACCCCTTCTCAGAATAATATTTTAAATGCATAATATAAAAAACACAGGATTACCAAGGAAACCAATTATACTGAAAACTAGTTAGCATTTAAAAAAAATAAATTTATGGACCCCAGGTTAAGAATCCTGGAATTAGATGATCTTTGAGGTCCTATCCAATTGCCACATTCTATGAGTCTCTCATTGTCCTAGGATCACAAATCTAGAGCTGAAAGAGATCTTAGCTTTGTTTGAATCACATTCAATCCCATGCTTTTACAGATGGGCTAACTGAGGCTCAGAAAGGTTAAGTAACTTGTTGAAAGTAAGTCTAACTGAAAGCTCAGGACACTTCCCCTGCCCCGCACTGCTTATCTCTGACCTGAGAGGTCTTCTAATCCATTCCTGGGTTCCTAAGCGAGGTTATACTTGATCTTTTTGCCCTTTCTTTAAGGCTCTATGAGATGGCACATCTCCATTCTCTTTTGAAAAATAAGCTACAATTTGGCAATACTTTATGCCAGGAGTACTTTCTAAATAATAATATAAAATCTATCCGGTTGCTTATTTAAGCAATTATCCTTTTGTTCTATTGCTGTTATATATGCAGAAAAAGCTTACCATTATTTTCTGCCTAGTAAACCTTTTTCATGACTATTTTTAGGAAACCCATGAATTTTCTCTAGGGATTCTTATCCTAATTCTTTTAAAATTTTCATAGGCCTGATTTTCTTGCCTTTAATTATTTTTTCTCTTTTTCTAGTGTAAGCTCTCTGTAATTCTCAACATTTCTCTTAAATAATGCATCTGTTTTTTCCACACTCCATATCCCTTAGATAATGTTTTAAGGTGCTGAGGTTAATGGTAGGGGGCAGCTAGGTGGCACAGTGGATAAAGCACTAGCCCTGGATTCAGGAGGACCTGAGTTAAAATCTGGCCTCAGACACTTGACACTTACTAGCTGTGTGACCCTAGGCAAGTCACTTAACCCTCATTGCCCCACCCCCACCCCCCAAAAATGAGGATAATGGTAGAATTGCCAAGCAGTTTTTATATTTTAAACTTATATGGGAAATTTCAGTACAAATCTTTCTGATACATATTCATCCATAAGTGTTACATCAATCTGCTATGTTTAGTCAGTTCTTACCAAATGCAACTTGTTATACCACTATCATGCAATCTGTGCTGGTCTCACAAGTTTATTCTGATTTGTTTAGACCACTTCCTATTTTTTTTCTTTCTTTTCTTTTCTTTTCTTTTTTTTTTTTTCAGGACAATAGGTGTCAAGTGTCTGAGGCCAGATTTGAACTCAGGTCTTCCTGAATCTACAATTGGTGCTTTATCCACTGTGCTACATAGCTATCCCGACTTCCTTTTTGTTTTTTAACAATATAAATC
Organism: Dromiciops gliroides; assembly: GCF_019393635.1. Classification (NCBI taxonomy): domain Eukaryota; kingdom Metazoa; phylum Chordata; class Mammalia; order Microbiotheria; family Microbiotheriidae; genus Dromiciops; species Dromiciops gliroides. Next base: position 313,288,959 of record NC_057863.1, on the reverse strand, counting down.
TTGTTTCTCTACTTACACATCTCCTAAGTTAATACATTTCTATACAATTCACATTTTTCATAGCACATTGATGCTTAGAAAGTATGTACTGTACAAAGTGAAATATTTTCCTCACAAGAACTTTAGGAGATAGATAATGGAAGTATTATTATATTGATTTGACAGATAAGGAAAACTGAGCATCAAACTGGTCAAGTGACTTGCCCACCTCCCATCACATTGAATTTCACAAGGTTGGAACTGGGACTTGAACCCGAATCTTTAAGTTGAGGTCCAGCTTTCTTTTCACTATACCATGCTCTTTATATATGACTTCATTTAACCTGTCCTGCCCGACCACCTTTTTAGTCATCTTTATCCCCATGTACTCTGTGACTCAGTGACATTGGCCTCCTTGTGCTGTTCTTTGCACAAGACACTCCATCTACAGACCCCACACACTAGCTGTTTGTATGTACTGTCCTCTGTGCCTAGAATACTTCATCTCTACTTCCTGTCCTCTTCATCTTGACCTCTTCCCTTCCCTGGCTTCCTTCAAATCCCAACTGATATCTCATCCTTCGATATGAAGCTTTTGCAGATCTCCCTTAATGCTAGTGCCTTCCCTCTGAGATTATCTTCAACATATCATGAATTATCTTATTTGTAAATAGTTGGGTTTTTTTCTTTTTCTTTTTTTCTTTTCTTTTTTTCTTGCACAACAATGAGGGTTAAGTGACTTGCCCAGGGTCACACAGCTAGTAAGTGTCAAGTGTCTGAGGCCGGATTTGAACTCAGGTCCTCCAGAATCCAGGGCCAGTGCTTTTATCCACTCTGCCACCTAGCTGTCCCATACATTAGTTGTTTTTATGGTGCCTCCTCTGTTAGGCTCTGAGCTCATTGAGGGGACTACTTTTTCCTTTTTTTCACATCCCCAACACTTAGCACATTGCCTGACATATAAAAGCCCCTTGATAAATGCCTATGGATCTACTGACTTCTCCTTTATCCTCTTCTGGGTGTTTAACACAGTACCTAATTGTATTCCCTTTTCCTCTCTACATGTCTTTGAGGATTCTTTTAAGTTAGAGGCCATATTTCCTTTTATGTCCCCAGTGCCTAGCCCAGTATATAGCCTAGCTCTTAAGAAATGCTTGTTAAAAATTTAATTTTAATCAAAGTCATTGAAAAAAAACAGTCAAATCATATGAAGCAGAGCTAGAGGGGAATTTAATTTTTAGCTCAAGCTTCTCATTTTACAGACAAGGAAAATGAGGCCCATAGAATCAAGCGATTTGCTTTATCAAGGCATGTATGATTAATATCATATAAATGGCAAGGAGAAAACCAAGAATTTAAGGTCTTCTCATTTGAAAGCCATGTTGTTTTTTTTTTTTATTTCTCCTACTAAACCTTCTATGCAGTCAGTAAAAATGTTTTTGTTTTCCCCTTTTAGTCACTGATAATAAATGGCAAATAGCACCAGGCCTAATACTGACTCTAGTGGAGGTATTGGTATTGTCCAAAATGGACACTCATAACAATTGAAGGAGTGTAATCCTCCTTCCTAAGCATTGTGTACTGGCAGGGTCTTGACAATATTTTAATATCAAAAGCCTAATTATACTTAAATTAAATTGCAGTTAATTCTGCTCCTTAAGACTATTGATTATGTTAGGGCAGCTAGGTGGCACCGTGCCCGGATTTAGGAGGACCTGAGTTCAAATCCGGCCTTGACACTTACTAGCTGTGTGACCCTGAGCAAGTCACTTAACCCTCATTGCCCCATACAAATAAACAAATACAATTATTTAAAAAAAACAAAACCTAAACCAAAAGATATTGGGGGACAGCTAGGTGGTGCAAGGGATAAAGCACTGGGCGCTGGATTCAGGAGGACCTGAATTCAAATCTGGCCTCAGACACTTGACACTTACTAGCTGTGTGACACTGGGCAAGTCACTTAACCCTCATTGCCCCACAAAAAAAAGACTATTGAATATGTTACTCTATAATAGAAAGATATTACATGTCATAGCCACCACTTCCAGATGATGGGTGAAATAAGTGGACATGGACTCTTTTTTTCGGGGGGTTGGGGGGCAGGACAATGAGGGTTAAGTGACTTGCCCAGGGTCACACAGCTAGTAAATGTCAAGTGTCTAAGGCCGAATTTGAACTCAAGATCTCCCAAATCCAAGCCTGGTGCTTTATCCACTGGACCACCTAGCTGACCCCTAACATCTTTTGTTTTAGGGTTTTTTTTTAAATAATTGCATTTGTTCATTTGTGTGGGACAATGAGGGTTAAGTGACTTGCCAGGGTCACACAGCTAGTAAGTGTCAAGTGTCTGAGGCCGGATTTGAACTCAGGACCTCCTGAATCCAGGGATGGTGCTTTATCCACTGTACCATCTAGCTGTATCATGAAACATTTACAATCCTCTTCTCTCTATATAGACCTGCTTTGCAAATAAATATTAACTTATGTTGACATATTTTTTCTGATAAGACATGAATTATAGCCAGTGATGTCTTGATAGATAATGAAGAACCCCCAGCTAGGTGATACAGTGCTGAATCTGAAGTGAAGAGTTGAACATGACTGAATGACAACTCCTCCCCCCCAAAAAAAATTATTCAAAGCACAGTTATACGTTGAATCTTTATTGTTAACTCTTTCTCCATCACTTTTCTCAATTCTAGAAAATCAATAATACAATAAATCAAGTCCTACTTTAGAGCATTTCCTAATTTCCAAAATGTAAATGATCACACTGAAAATTTGAAATTCAGACCTTAGGGGCTAGTTTGAAGTAACTCTACCACACCCCTACTTAAGACACACAGGTATCCATAAATGTCCAATAAAAATCAATCATTTCAGAAAAAAAAGAAAAAACCCTCAGGATTTGAAATTTGAAAATTAGATTCATGTTAATATATCCCAAATAAGGAAAATTGAGAGTATTAGGACAGCAAGTTGTTAATTATGGGAACTGAGTGAACCAAACCACACTGACTCTATCTTGTGACTCAATTTTCTGGAGCTAGCTCAGTTGCATTTCTATTCACTTTTGGTTCTAGTCCAAATCCTGTCTTGTGGGGGCAAAAAAGTTTATGTTTATTCAATTGTGGGAATTGGGAGAAAATCTTTTTTGTGTTGTTTGAACCTAAGCCCTATGGGTTGGAAAATTGGACCACCTCTACCTGCTGTTTAGAGAGCATTTTTTTATGTTTTTTTTTTTTTTTGCAGGGCAATGGGGATTAAGTGACTTGCCCAGGGTCACACAGCTAGTAAGTGTCAAGTATCTGAGGCCAAATTTGAACTCAGGTTCTCCTGAATCCCGGGCCAGTGCATTATCCACTGCACCACCTAGCTGCCCCTAGAGAGCATTTTTGTTGGAATTTATAGGATAAAGGGGGTTTTTTTTGTTTTTGTTTTGTCTGTTTGTTTTTTGGGGGGCAGGGCAATGAGGATTAAGTGACTTGCCCAGGGTCACACAGCTAGTAAGTACCAAGTATCTGAGGCCAGATTTGAACTTAGGTCCTCCTGAATCCAGGGCCAGTGCTTTATCCTCTGCACCAACTAGCTGCCCCATAAATATTCTGATACTCTTTGAAATGGTTTTACAAAAATAAATTTTCAAAGACTAGCTTGGACAAAGAAATAATGTACATTTTATCTATTAGAAGGATTCAAACTTTTTGATAAATATGAAATAATAAGAAAACTCATTTTTTTCTTTCAAAAATTTTTATTTACTTTTTATATTACCTTCATTTCTAAATGTAGGCCTCGTTCATCTCAAATCTACTTAGCCCTACATTGTGACATGTTTTTGAGAGGGAAGGGAAAATATTAGCAAAACTAATCAATGCATCTCCAGAGACTGATGGTATATGGAATTTTTTATATGTATATTCTATCACCTCTTCAAAGAAAGGAGGGAGAAAAAAAAAAGAAAGGAGGGAGGAGTATTTTTAAATCTCTTCTTTAAGGAACAGGTCATTCATTAGTCTACATAATATCCCAGCACTCATTTGGGTTATTTTTGTTCTTTCCATTTACTTTGCTATAATCAATATGCATATTGTTTCCCTGACTGATTACTTTTCTCTTTGTCAGTTCATATGTCTTCCCATGCTTCTCTGAATCCTTTGTATTAATCATTATTTCTTATGGAATATTTCATTACATTCATGTGCTACCATTTGTTTAGCTAATCTTCAGTTGACAGGTACTTTGCTACAACACAAGTATACCTATAAATATTTTGGTATATATGGGACTTTCCTTTCTGTAGGGTTATAATTTATCAATGTTATCTATATGTTAAATTAGGGCATTGCTATTTCATTCACTTTCTTAGCAAAATTACAAATTCCTTTCCTGAATGGTGGTACCAATTCACAACCCCATCAACAGTGAATTAGTCAGTCAGTCACTATACATTCATTAAATGTCTACTATGTGTCAAATACTGTACTAAGCATTAAGGACATAAGAAAGCCAAGACAGTCCCTGCCCACAAGGAACTTACAGTATACTTGAGGAAAACTACTCACAAAAGGAAGCTGAAAAGGTGGGGGTTGGCATGGGTAGGGTAGGGGATGATGATGATGATGAAGAATTTCAGAGGACTATAGCAGGGTGGGAAATGAAGAGAAGGCTGGCCTGTGCACCCTCCTTAAATCAAAGTTCTGGGAGGAACTTTCAGCCCTCCAACCTACAGTCAGAGAGAGGGAAATAACTAAGTTTCAGGGTAGCACAGAAGTAATTTTCAGGACCAAAGTGATCTTGCAGGATGAAGAGGTTCTTGAACATGATGCAAAAGTCTAGTGGAGTTTAACTCAGTAGGAAATGAAGTGCCTGTTTTTCTGCATTCTCTCCAACACTGAGTAGGCCCATCTTTTGTCGTCTTTAACAATTTGCTGAATGTGTGGTGAAATCTAAATTGTTTTGATTTGTATTTTACTTGTTAGTGAATTGGAGCAATCTTTCATGTGGTGGTTAATAGTTTGTAATTCTGATAACTGCTTGTACACATGCTTTAGCTAAACATTTATCTAGTTCTTTGTTGTATATATTTTAATTAGTTACAATATCATACCCTTGTCAAAGATATTTAATGTAAAGATGTTTTTTTCCTAATGAACAGAAAATATAACATCTCTAACCAATTGCATTCGAACATATCTTTATTTTTGAAGCATGAAAAAAATACTTTCTCTCACTTTGATGATGATGCCATTAATATAGCTTAAAAGAATCTTGAACATCTACCAAAAGCTTTTCTCACAACAGCCCTATTAGGTAGGTAGTATAAATATTATTATTTCCAGTTTGTAGCTTATGAAACTGAGACTTAGAAAGGCGAAATGATCTTTTCTATGGTTGTAGAGCTGGTCAGTCAAAACTGGGCCCAGGTCCCTTAACTCCAAGCATGATACAGTGTCTACCATGCCAGGTTGCTTTTCTAAGATGGCAAATTTGGTCTTAATTCAGTTTGAAAAGGGCCTTTGTGGGAATTCCTAGCATGGAATTCAATTGACAATAGTACTCTTTCCTCTCAGAAACCTCAGTGTTAACACTGTCCACTCCATCCCTCACCCTTGTTCATGGTGGGGGACTGAAGAGTTTCTTCATCTACAAATTTCATTCTAGGCTTAAATCTATGATCCTGTGAACCTAAAACAAGATTGGGTATTCCTCCCTTAAGATATTTCCCAGAAGCCAACCTTTTGTCCATTCAATTCAGTTCTCCTTTATTAATCATTTATATATGTAACAAGCTATTCATAGCTTGAGGATTCTGGCATTTTCAGTGTGGTTTAGCAAGTTGGAAAATTAGAGATTGTATCTGGTCTTGCCCAGTTATTCCACAAAACAAATATAAAGAAAAATTGCTCCCAATGATATTGTTTTTCACTGGCCATCTCTCACGCCTATAGTGCAATCCCTCTTTTTTTTTTTCTTTCTTTTTTTTCAGTGAGGCAATTGGGGTTAAGTGACTTGCCCAGGGTCACACAGCTAGTAAGTATTAAGTGTCTGAGGCCGGATTTGAACTCAGGTACTCCTGACTCCAGGGCCAGTGCTCTATCCACTGCGCCACCTAGCTGCCCCTAGTGCAATCCCTCTTTACCTCCACTTCAAAGTCCCTCTCTTCCTTTAAGACATGTAACCCCAGTCCCATGTTCTTCATGAAACCTTACCTCATTCCCACTCCCTTTACCCTAACTACTAGTGTTTTCTGTCCCAAACTACCTTGTATTTAACTCATTTGCATACCTTTGTATTTATTTACTTTTTATTTATGCAGCTATGGATAACTGTACTTGTCTTCCACATGAGGAGGTAAACTCTCAAATAAGGATTGCTCCAGTGTTTTTACTTGTATCCCTAGATCCTGGCACAAAGAAGGTAATTAATAAATATTTGTTGATTGCTGATTACAAAGAAAGGAAATATGTTCTCTTTGTTAAAGTGACTTAAATGACCCACTCAACTCTAAAAGTGTAGTCTGGATTTTCCATCCCACAGTTTCTTGGCCCGTAAAACTCCCTAGAATGGCCCAAACTAGATTAAAATGTAATTGGGAAATCCAATCCAACAAACATTAAGTATCTGTTATATGCCAGGCACTGTGCTAACCATTAGGGATACAATTAATAAAAACAAAGACAGTCTCTGCCTTCAAGAAACTTATAATGTAAGGGAGGAGACAACACATAAGAAGAGGCAGAACTGGGGGTATGGGTAGGGGAGACAGGACACCAGGGGGTAACCATTGTCAGGGCATCTTCTTCCATGGGGTTGAAACCAGGCAGGGCAGTCAATGCAAATTGGAATGAGCCGAGCTCAGTTTCTGCCCTATTTAAAGGAATTAGATGCTGCAATAAAGCAAAATTGTGTAGGCTGTAAAAAATAGAATAAAAATGAAATAAAATAAAGAAAGGTATTCAGAGGAGTTTGCTACTCAGCCACCAGCCCACTAGCAAGGGGGGAGAGGAGTTTGAGGGATAAGGTGTCAATCAAGGCTAGAGTTAGTAGCATAGTGGCGGGCTTAAAAGTGATGAGCTTTTCTTGGGGGTAGCATCTAGTTCCATGGAGGCTGGGCAGTAGATTCAAAATTAAAATGTTACTTTAAATGTCTAATAAAATGAATAAAGATGCAACAAAACATAAATAATGTTAATTTGTGGCTTTCTAAGTCAATATGCAGCTGCAGAGATTCATTTCTATTTATTTGACACCTATGTATTTGACACCACTGATGCAGGGGACAAATGACAGTTTTCATGAATGTAAAATGACAGTTCATTAGTGCTCACAAAATAATAGTGTGTGTATGTTTGTAAGCCCTTTAAAATATGGGAGAAGCCAAAAGCCTAGATGGGTGTGTGTTACTAATGACTAATGAAGTGCAAGAAGATAAAAGGCCCCATCTGCACAAATTCAAGCCTTGACTAGCCTTTATAGTATTATACTTCATGCATGCTAAAGTGCATAGTGAAAATAATACACATATATATAAAATCTGAAAAGATAATTTGATCCAAGTCACTCAGTAGAACACTAAAATCCTGAACACTCTTGCCAAAGCACAAAAAACAGTAGATGTAGCATGTCTGTAAATACATATAGGTTTAGCTTCATGTAAATATCTTAAAATACATTGGGTTTTCATACCGTGCAAAGTCTATGATGACAGATGTGCCACTAACAACTGTCTAAAAGAAATCTGTGAGTATATAACCACATCCTCTTGGGATTTTGGTAATTGTATCCATCCCTATGGATGAGAACCACTGGCTTACTCTTTTTTTTTTTTTTTTTGTGAGGCAATTGGGGTTAAGTGACTTTCCCAGGGTCACACAGCTAGTAAGTGTTAAGTGTCTGAGGCCAGATTTGAACTCAGGTACTCCTGATTCCAGGGCCGGTGCTCTTTCCACTGCGCCACCTAGCTGCCCCCTGGCTTACTCTTACTCATAGACTTTCTTTATGCTTAGGAGTTCTATCTTTAGATAAAGCATATGGGTATACACACAACACAGATGCATACATACATACATACATACACACGATATTAAACATAAGAATGTTTCTTTGTATGATAGAGTCAGAGATTTGGCACAGTTGTAGACAGTCTAGAATTAAACCCAGATGCTTCAATATATAATTGATTCCTCTCAACTATTTTTCTGACCTTTCAAGTCTATTTAACATGCATTTATTCATAATCATAACTAGCATTTATATAGCACTTTAAGATTTGCAAAGCATTCTCCATGTGTTATCTTCATTCTGTCTTCTCAACAACCCTCTGAGGTTGTGATTATTATCTCCATTTTGCAGATGAGAAAATTGAGATAAGTTACTTGCCCAAGTCCACATGGTGTCTGAGGCAGGATTTGGGTGCAGATATTTTCAAAACCAATTGCAGCAGTCTGCTTACTGCTTGATTATAGGGACTGGAAGTAGGACAGATATAAAACAGTCACTACCTTTCAAGATCCTATAATTCTTTGGGGAGGGTGGAGGGTAGAAAATATGTACACATAAATAAATACAAAAATATGCAAAGAAATTAATGATTTATTTTAAATGAGTGTATGGGAGAAAGCACTAACAGAATTGGAGTAGAATATAGAGAGGCCTGATGAAGGAGTTGACACCTGAGCTAAGTCTTAACAAAAGCTAAGAATTCTGAGAGTTGGAAGGAAGGAGAGATTGATTTCTAGACAAGAGGAATAGCCCATGCAAACTTTTAGAGGGAGGAAAAGGAGTGTGTTCCCATGGCTGAGATATAAAGTGTGTGAAGAGTGATAATGAGAAATCAGTCTGGAAAGAGAAGCCAGAGCCAGACTTTGAAGGATTTTAAATGCCCAGTTGAGGATTTTGTATTTTATCCTAGAGACCGCTAACAACACAGGGAGCCACTGAAGCTTGTTTAGAAGGGCATTGTCACAGTTGGATGGGAGCCTTAGGAATAGCAATTTGGTAGAAGCTGAGGGTGAACTGGAGAAGGGAAAGACTAGGAGACCAATTGGTTATTGGTCCAGGTGAGAGGCCGATGAAAGAATTAACCTTAGGGTAGTGCCCAGGAGAGGGGAGAGGATGAAGCAGATGGGAGAGGTGATGGAGTAGAAGAATCCAGAGTACTTGGTCCCTGAGATGTTACAGGGGAGAGAAAAAGACCATGAAAGAGTGAAGATTCAAAGTTGACTCTGAAGTTAAGAATCTCTCTGTTCTTTCAAATGATTTTTGTTTTCAAATTCTGCACTGGGTTCACTGTTATATTTAGGAGGCAGAGCACATCAATATCTGACTGCTCTTGGATACTTTGATGAGTATTACCATTCAGAGCTATAAAGAAGCCAAACATACCTTAACTAAAAGCCCTTTTACACACTTATGTGTGTGTTTTAAAGAAGTAAGATAACTCCTAACTACATTTTTCATCCTCTTTATACTGATATGCTGACATTTAAATGTAATCTGAGAAATTCACTTTTTTGGATTCACACATTCAAACATATACATATGTATACATATATATACATATACATGATTTTATGCATATATATATGTAAAAGGGGGGAAGTCAGGTGATACAGTAGATAGAATACTGGGCTGGGGATCAGGAAGACTCATCTTCATGAATTCAAATCTAGCTTCAAATACTTACTAGTTGTGTGACCCTGGGCAAGTCACTTAACTCTGCCTCAGTTTCCCCATCTGTAAAATGAGCTGAAGAAGGAAATGGCAAACCACTCCAGTATCTTTGGCAAGAAAAACCTCAAATGGGGTGACAAAGGGTCAGACACAACTTAAATAATCAACAAAAATGACAAACTCTGTGTGTGTGTGTGTGTGTGTGTGTGTGTGTGTGTGTAAAATTGCTTCCCCCAGATATAACGTGGTATAGCAGGAAAAAAATATCACTGATTCAGTAACTGGAAGATCTGGGATTAAATCCTGTCTCTGTTGCTATTTGTGTTACCTTGGGAAAATTAGTTACTTGGCCTCTGTAAGCTTTATTTTTCTCATCTATAAAATTAGGGGTTGGACTACATGACCTCTGAAGCCCCTTCTAGTAAACATTGGCTTCAGACTATTTTATGGGATTATCACAGAAAATCTTCTCGATTAAAAATCCCAAGTTGAGATTGGTGAGCATGCTGCCTCAAATAGTTTATGACCAAGTGGCCCTGTCAATAGAGCCAAAGACAGTGTCATTTGAAACACTTATATGGAAATGGAAATACCATTTCCTCCACCAACTTTTATGATTCAGTTTAATGTAATACTGTATTCATAGCTGACTCATTAAAAAAAAAAACAAGAGGCCACATGATTATCATGATGAATGTTATAACTCATTATTTTAAAATACATACATGCATATAGATACATAGATATCCAGAGGATTAATTCAGGAGGAGAAACTTGAATTTCTTTCCAGGGCAAGAAAATGTAGAAGTTACTGATAACATTTATACTCTTTCAGCAGCATAGAAACAACTCCTTTTTAGCACTCAGTAAGCTTAATCTATTGGAAGAGGAAGCTTCCCTGCATCAACCACACCCTCCATCATCTTCTTCCTGGTCTTTTCTACCTCTAATGGAAGCCACTCCAGCAGCAGACTTCAAATACCTCAGGGTTTCAAGCTCACACACTTCACCAACACCTACTCTTCCCCCTACAACTAAATTTGTCTCATAAAGCCAAATGATTTTAGAGCACATTTGAAACCTCTTGCTTGAGTGTTTTTCAAGATTTCCCTTACTACCAAACTATCTAGTTCTAGCTCTATGAGAATCAAAGACCTAAGAGTTCCTTCTTATGAAGTAATCCCTCCAAAACATGATGAACAGGTGGTCAGGTGGTCATCCAAACTAGTGAAAGGCCACTCGCCATATCATAATGAAGCATATCCTAATGTTGAACAGCTTGGATAATTAGGAAGATCCTCCTTATGCTGAGCTGAACTTGGCCTTGCTGAAAACTTCAGTCAATTCCCAGGAAAGATTACATTACAACATTCTTCAAACTTAATTGTTGTCTCTTTCTGTCACACAAAATATTCCTTTTCTGAAGTGTATATGTTTGGGTAAATCATTTTATTTCTCTGTATGTGATTGTTCATCTGTATAAGGAAGATCTCTTCAAACTGAGATATTTCCGAGTCTGTGATATGTTTCCTATACAATAAACACATTTTGCATTTACCAAAATGTTTTATAAGCATCATCTAACTAACTTTGTCATCTCTAGCTACAATATGAGGCAGCTAGAGAGCTCAGCGGATAGAGCTCTGGACCTGGAGTCAGGAAGACCTGAATTAAAATCCAGATGTAGATACTTACTAGCTATGTGACCCTGGACAAGTCCTCTGTTTGCCTTAATTCACTGGAAAAAGAAATGGCAAATAACTCCAGTATCTTTGCCAAAAAAGTATGATCCGTGGGGCCACAAAGAGTTGGACACAGCTGAATGACTGAACAAAACTACAACATAACTTGAGAAGGACTAAAGTAGATGTCCTGCATGTGGCATAGAGGAAAGTACACAGTATTTGGAACTAATAGTCCTGCCTTAGAATTCCAGCTCTACTCCTCAATACTTGTGTTGCTATGAATGAATCAACTAGGTTCCCCAACTCCCAGTTTCCTGCAAAATGAGGATTGAACTAGATAGTTTATTAGATCTTTTTCAACTTTGAATATATGATCCTATTTGAAATCAGCAAATATATTTCCCAACAGCTGTGTCCTTTTAAGGTGAAAAAGTAATATATGAGCTGGAAGAATTTAAAGGTAAGCTATTAGAGGTAGGCCCAGTGTTGAAGGTAGTCTTAAAAAGGAATAAGCGTTCTGGGAAAAATTGTTGACAACTAAGTAGAACATGAAACTCCTTAAGAAATAAGTATTCTTGTTATACACCTGTATAGATATTGTATGCACTACTGGTGATAGCTCACATTTTATGCTATAAAAAGGGATTATTCTGCCAACAGAAGAATGATAATAACTTTTCTGCACTGATTTTTCAATGATTGACGTATGCCAATCTTATAAAATCCTTCCCATCTCAATCATTCTGAACCCCCAACTGTTATTGCTCAAATTCTATTTTCTGTTTTCCAGTGACCACTCTCTTGTTCTGGTCCACCTCAATCAAACCACCCCCTCCCCCAAATCCCATCCAGGATCAACCCAACTTTTCCAGAATTGTTCTCCCAAGACTTGCACCACAGATTTTTTTTAAAATTGCTTTCTACTTAAACCATATCCTTTCATAATCCTTCCATCATCTTGCACTCACTGAGACCTGACTCTCTTGAAAACAAAGCTTCCTTGACCACCCTTTCTAGCAATGCTTCATTTTCACTCATCCCCCCTGATTCATTAATCATGGTTGGACAGTTGGAAAATTCCTTGCTCCCCATTGCTATTTATGGGCTTTCCCTCTACCACATCAGTCACTAACTTCATCTTCTTTGAGGTTCATCCAATGCCTATTTATAAGCTAAAAAAGACTCTAGTCATTAATATCTATCTACCTCTTGGACACAATCTTTCCTTCAAGGAATTCAGTGTGTGGTTCAGTCTTTTTTCCTCTCCAACCCCTGCCCTCATACTTGGAGATTTCAATACATATAATAATACTCACTTGAACACCCTAATCTACCACTTCCTCAACTTACTCAGTACCCATGACTTACTCCTCCAACCCCACCTCAGATACACATTGAGATGGTCAGACTATTCTTCATCTCCTTTGCTAGATCTTCATCTAATTCACTCCCATAAACTCCTGCTGCCACATCTTCAAAAACTCTCTCCTGAGCCCTCTTCTCAGCTTATACTAGGGCTTAGCAAAGTAGAGTCCATTGCTCCCCTTGTTTGTCTGTTTTTAAATAAAGTTTAAAAATAATTTCTATCTTGAGGGCCATACAAAAACAGACCACAGGCTGAATTTTGTTCACAGATCCTCATTTGACAACCTTTCTCACAGACTATTGCTCTTGGTGAGTTCATTAGCTCTAAGGATTCCATTATCATCTCTATACTGAAGGTTCTCATGTCTATTTATCTATCCCTACCATTCCTGTGATCTCTAGTCTCATATTTCCAACTGCCTATTGAACATCTTTTACTGACTGGCCCATATACATCTTAAACTCACCATGCCTAAAACTGAATTCCTTATCTTTCCACCAAAATCCTTCCCTCTTCCTAATGACTATATAGGATGCTACCACCCTTCCATTTACCCAGGGTCACAACCTATGTGTCACTTTTGGCTCTTAACTTTCTGACCCCTCTCCAACCTACTCTTCCCCCATATCCAAGGTTTTTCCATAATCTGTCAATTCTACCTTCATAACATCTCTTCATTTAAAAAAAAAAAAGTGATAGGACTGCTAGGTGGTGCAGTAGATAAAGCACCGGCCCTGGATTCAGGAAGACCTGAGTTCAAATTCGGCCTCAGACACTTGACACTTACTAGCTGGGTGACCCTGGGCAAGTCACTTAACACTCATTGCCCTACAAAAAAAAAAAAAAAGGAATATATCCCCTTTTCTCTTATTTTACTCCCACTATCCTGTTGCAGGCCCTCATCTCCTCACATTTAGACCATCACAATAATACTATTGCTATATTGCCTGTTAGCCTGCCTCATGTCTGTTAGCATCTTGCCAATCCTTTATTCAGCTAACAATCTGATCTTTGTAAAGTACCAATCTCACCATGTCACTCAATCTCCACTCAATAGACTCCAAGGACTCCCTATCACCTCCAGAAATAAATATTAAATCCTCTATTTGGCATTCAAAATCCTTCATAAACTGGTGCCTTCCTATCTTTCCCTTCTACACATGCTGATCCAGTGACAGTAGCTGTTCCTCATATAAGACTCTCCCACCTGCCTGCTCTGAGTATTTTTTTTTTTTTGCAGGGCAATGAGGGTTAAGTGACTTGCCTAGGGTCACACAGCTAATGTCAAGTGTCTGAGGCTGGATTTGAACTCAGGTCCTCCTGAATCCAAGGCCAGTGCTTTATCCATTGTGCCACCTAGCTGCCCCCCGCTCCGAGTATTTTCAAAGGCTGTCCCCAAAGCCTGGAATTCTCCTTCCTCATCATGGTCTCCTGACCTCCTTGGCTTCCTTTAAGTCTCAGCTAAAATCCTAACTTCTAAAAGAAACCTTTTATAGTTGTTAAAGGGAGCTCTAACACACTAGCACTCAGTTCAAATTTGATGTTGGCATGAAATGAGGCACTTGAGACCCTTTGAACAGCTAACAAAAGAAGGCTTACTGCCCTAACAGTAAGGTTTGGCAACTAGGATACAGTGGCACATAGCTTCTCTCATCCCATTTCCATAGGGAAATCTATCTAGTCATCAGGGCAGGATATGGTAAAGGATATAGTGACTCATGTGGTCTTCAGAATTCCACCAAGTCTGAAAGCCCTAGACTTCACATGACTCAGACTTTTTGTGCCCTAAGAAAACCATAGAAAATTAGGTCCTGGGAGGTGGAGGTAGCTTTTTCTTCTTTTGGTTTCCCTCTCTATGTTGTAGGTATCAGGGAAAATAGTCCTATCACACCAGTCCTTAATCTTAGTGTCTTCCCTCTGAGACTACTCCTGATTTGTCCTTCATATTATATACAAAGTTATTTATATACATAGTTGTTGACTTGTTGTCTCCCCCATTAGACTGTGAGCTCCTTGAAAGCAGGGATTGTCCTTTGCCTTTCTTTGTATCCCCCAAACTTAGCAGAGTATGTGGCTCATTGTAGGAACTTAATAAATGCTTGTTAACTTGACTTGCTGTCTAGTATGTTAAATAGAGTAGAATGTTTTATTGGGCATCCTATGCTCAAAGCAAAGTATGTTAAATTCATGCCATTAAAGTTATCCTTTGGAGTTAAGACGTCATCTCCAAAAGACATATAAAAAAAAAAAAATAGAAATACACTGTTTACTAAAGGTGATGCTTTTTACATCACTAATTATCTTATCAACAGATTGCTTCATCAGATTTGCCTGAAGAACCTCAGGAAAAAAAAAATTAGGCCTCCAGAAAAACAAATTTGATGAGTGGTGTTTTTCAGGAAGTCCTAAAATTTGAAAATAGAAGAAGTCCAATAATAAAGCTCCCCTAGAAAGATCAGCTCTAGAGGTACACATCATAATACTGAGGTATCCTGGACCTATCCAGAGATACCAAAGGCCTGACCTAGAAGAAGTAGAGTAAGACACGAACTTTATAGTCTTTCCTTATGGCCATAGCTATATTTGGGGTGGAGCAACTGCGGCTATGCCTCAGGCTGCCATCATCTTAGAGTACACATTTTATTCCCATATCAGTCTAAAGTCTGTCATACCTTCAACCTTATGGTCCTCCACCAACCTAGGCATAACCCCATTTCTTCTCCCAGTCTCAGGTTGTCACCCCCCAGAATTCTATCACTAAAATGTCCCTCTCCAAGGACCAAACTTCTGCTTCAAACCCTTCAGGAATATAGGTCACATTCTATGAGGGATGGGTCACTTCCTCTCAGTTCAAATACTCCTGTCTTCAGACTGTCTTTAACACTGTCACCACTGAAGGCTGATATTCTTGAAATCCCATTTAATCATTTTTGCCTCCTAAGTATAAGAATTTCTATTTAAAACCCTGCTTAAACTATTCCTGTTTGTGAAACTCATTTAGTTTTCATCTTCTGTATTCAAGGAAAAGTGACCTCAGGTAAAAATCAGAATTCAGTAAAGAATAAGTAAAAATAAAAACTCAAACTATATATTAATCATTTGGAGCTCCAATATGATGAACTTGTTTTGATTATTTCCCCCCATGCAATAAATCAACCAAAGTACTCTAGGAAAAGCCTTATCAGTGTTTATCAGTACTTTAAAAAATTTATTTATTTATTTATTTGTTTGTTTGTTTGTTTGTTTATTTATTTATTTATTTAGGGCAATGAGGGTTAAGTGACTTGCCCAGAGTCACATAGCTAGTTAAGTGTCAAGTGTCTGAGGCCATATTTGAACTCAGGTACTACTGAAACCAGGGCCAGTGCTTTATCCACTATGCCATCTAGTTGCCTAGTATTTTTATTTATTTCTGTAGAGAATGACAATGGGAACAGTTCCCATTAAAGTTAACTTGACAGGTTGGTACAGTGAAAAGATTCCTGGATTTCGAGTGAGAGGACCTTAGTTCTATCATTCACTATAACGAGAGTCACCTATAAACTTTCTCCTCTATAAAATGGGAGGGTTGAACTAGATGAACTCTCAGGTCATTTGCAGCTATAAAGTCTTTGATTACAGATTAAGTAATCATTCTCTCAGCCTTTTCCCCACACCCTGTGTTATACATAGTCAGAAGTCTAGAGTTTGTCAAACAACTTAAAACATTACCAGGTGAACCTTTTGTCCTTTGAATCTCCAATATGCGGCCTGAGTAGTCCAAAGCTGGTCAGGGCAATCTTCTTACTGTCCCACAATAATAGCATACTCATTTCCATCTTCATTCCTTAGTCATGGTTTATCTTTTTTTTTCTTCAGCTCAAAATTCTTCCCAACCTTGCACAAACCCTCCTCATGCTTTAAGACAAAACCAAAGTATTACCTCTTCCATGTCCATAAAGTGTTTTTTTTCTAACCACTCTAGTCTTCAGTCAGTTAATCAGCCAATAAATATTTATTAAACCTTATTATGTACCAGGTACTATGCTGTACTGGGCATACAGAAAGAGACAAAAAGCAGTCCCTGCCCTCAAAGAAGCTTACAATCTAATTAAAGAGACAACAACCAAACAAACATGTACAAGCATTCCAATGGTCTCTTCAATTCCTAAATTCCTAAAACATTCAAAGTCCTACCACACACTATATAACACTTAATTATTTTCAGTTACACAGAGAGTATGGTATAATAGATAGAGTGCTGAAGTCAGAAACCTCTTGATTCCACTGTGCATTAGAAATTGAAAATGCTATAAAAATATCTGTTATTATTAGTATTCTGTTTATAGTGTTTGTTTCATTGTTATTGTTGTTAGGCAGTAGTATTGTTTCCCAAAAGAAATGGTAAATTACTTGAGAGCAAGAGCCTCATCTTAACTGGTTTTATATCCCAAGATCTGCACTATTCAGTACACAGATGCTCAATTTGCTGATTCATTAAAGTAATAAAAATTCAAGGTAATATTTACTGAACAGAGGAAAATACTAAGATTTCAATGACTGATTTTATCTGTGGTTGGAACTCCTATTGATGTGCAATGTAGTTTTCTTAGACATAAAATGTCTGGGAGGGACATCAAGGGGAAAAAAGGAATAAAATTCTAGTTCAAAATGATTTGGGGCCTCATCTGGGTGGGGGATGGCTGAAATTTGCTTCTTGTCACAAAGTCAAAAGATTCAATTGATAGGCTATTAAATGACTGTTTTGTTTGGACAGCTGATCCTCAAAATTCAGGAAGGGCTCTAGAGGTCCCTGAGGATAAGGAAATCTGGGAATACAATATGAATCATAAGAAGAGAGAGAAGGGAGGGGACAGTAGAGAAGACATGAACACATAGTTCTTTCTCTTCCTTTTTTAAACTCTGCCTTTTTCCACTTGCCTGCTCCTAGATGCCGAATATTCTCATGATCTAGGATGTCTAATGTCTTCTGTACCATCCAGACATGTTTTTTAAACCAGTGGAAAGTCGTCTGTCCTGCAGAGTTGCTATTTTCCAAAAATCATGATCTAATTAATTGAATTTTTGAAAATTATGTGGATGTGGAAATGATCAGTGATCTTGTTGCTCCAAGGAGATACAAATTGCTAACACAAATTATTAAAAAGATGAACTCGTTAACATAAATTACTAGAATGTATTAAGTAAATATTTACAAGGCTAAACAATGGGATTTCCAGATACAATCATAAAGAAAGAGTGGAGAGTATATGATGTGTGGTTTCATCGATGACACCAATGTCTTACTTTGCAAATTGGTAAATATAACAGAAAAAAGAACATTGAATGTTTGGTGGAGCTGGGAAAACAAGAGCAATAACATAGTGCTGGAGACTGGTCCAATCACCATCTATATCAATGTGGCATCATACAATGAAATTAAGAGAAGTAATCATGCTGTGATCCCCTACCAGAGCAAATATGCTAAAGAGGTGAGAAATAGAAATAGATGTCTAATATGTACCAAAAGATTCATCACTCTGCTCTTTCTGTCAGTAAAGAAATAGAAACAGTCACTTTTCTTATATAAATGCACCAAATTCAGTGCCTATTCATTGGAAAATGACCAAATCAATTAATGATTTATGATTGTAATGGAATATTATTCTATACTAAGAAATGACAAATATGAGGAATTGAGGAAAATATGGGAAGGATTTGCAAAACTTGTTGCAGAATGAAATGAGCAGAAACACTGGAGGCTTCCTACCTCCCTTGAATTCCCCCTCATGTCCTCCTACAGCCTAGGTTGTCTCTTCCAAATTATCACCTTTCCTTATTATTGTTCATCTTCTCAAATTCCACCTAACATTAAAGTTTTCCTTAAAAAAATTTTTTTTCAAAGTAAGACATTTGGTATCATCAGTGAAGTCACACAGCATACACCCTCCACTCCTTTTCAAGGGAGGGCCCTTGACTTTGCAGTATCCCAAAATTTATTAGAGACTATTGGAAACCAGAAAACTGGCCACCAGCAGAGTTGCCTCCCTCTCTGCCTTTTTTCCTTTAGCCTAGGCTGCT
Source organism: Dromiciops gliroides (assembly GCF_019393635.1). NCBI lineage: Eukaryota > Metazoa > Chordata > Mammalia > Microbiotheria > Microbiotheriidae > Dromiciops > Dromiciops gliroides. Next base: position 313,270,191 of record NC_057863.1, on the reverse strand, counting down.
TAACTGGTCACAAAACTTGGGCAAGATGGGAGTTAGTAATTCCATTACTTCTCATGAGATGGAAGACCACCAGGCCTTATCCATTTCTGGCCTGCTCCTGTCTTCTAATATTCTTCAATTCTCCAATATTGCTCTGCCTCTGTACCTTGAAGTTCCATGGACACTGTCATCTGATTTACTTATATAATATATGACCACTGGGCTTTGCCAGTCACCTCACTGCTGACTGTATTTACTGTTGCATTTAAAGTGTGAGCTCCCTGAGAGCAGGGACTGTATCAAATTTTCCATTTGTAATTTCAACACTTAGCCAAGTGCTTGGCATGTTTTAAGCCTTTGATAAATATTTCTTTTTAGTTATTCATTTTCAATAACTACAGCACAACAATGTAAGGAAAGAGATCACTAAAAGCAATCTAGATTCTGAGAAATCGAAAAGCCAGTAATGGTCCCAGAAAACAGTTGGGGAAACATACCTCATTTCTTTCAGATGAGGAGCAAGAGACTACTAGGATAGGATGTATATACACTGTAATATTTGGTCATTATAGTGTAAATTGTTATAAATGGGGGGGTTCAATTTCCAAGGGGATGAGGAAAAAGGAAGAGTTTCCAGTAATGGGAATTTCTAGCATTTCTAGAAATGATTATTATATTAAAGCAAAAAGTATCAATAAAATCTATATTTTTATTTTAAGGAAATATTTCAACTTCTTAATACAAAGAATCATTCCTTGGAGAAAGGTCACAGGTTGGTACAAAGTATATATATATATATATATATTTGAAATTGTGCATGAGGGACCTGTATAATGTGAAGACAATTCTGTACAGGCTTTATGGATTCTCAAAGATTATGTACTTACAAAAGCATTGCCTTTGCTTCCTTAAAACAAAACAAGGAACAACATTTTGGGCTTTTGTTTCTTGTCTTTGCCTCCATTCAATTCTTTTTCTCTACCTCCCCCATGCCTTCTCACAGACCACAATGATCATGTCACTTCTACTCATCCTTTTAGTGACTTCCTATTGCCCACCCAGAGTTATTTGCTTATTTATTTTTCTTTTGACTAGGTAAAAGAGGCCTTTCTTTGACTCATTTCTTACTTAGCCTTAATTGATGGAGGGGCATTGCCTCAAGCAAACTGAGACCTGTGAAAGACCTTAGCTAAAAAACGCCAAGATCTCATACATCGTCCTGGGCCGATCATCATCCTAATCTATAGCTTGTCACTGCACCCGGTGGATCTGGACTTTGCACAGTCTTGCCTCACTTAAATCCAATTCACTGCAAATCACATCACCTCCCCAATGTTATGGTCCTCTTGGAGAACAAGGACAAACACCTACCCAACAACCCAAGTGTAAACTCTTGGCTTTGACATTGAAAAAAGAGGATTCTAACTTACATGTCCAGCCTTATCTCAAACAACTCCCTTTCATATATTCTACTGGACTGGGATGTTGATCTCTGGATGAGAGTACTTGAACAATATGAGTTCTCTCCTTCCTCTTCCCTTGCCTGCCCATCGACTTTATGAGATTGCAGAGAATGAATCCATGTTAAAAGGGGGCATTTCTCATAGATCTAGACATATATTCATGTCCCTTTTTTGAACCTTTTGCTAGGAGGACTCAAGGAATTCCACCCCAGTCTATGATCTCTAGTGTCTAGGAAACATATCTAGCTTCATGGGAAATACCCCCTTATGACAAAGGTCCACATTCTACAGTCTCCTCACATTGATTAGGTAGGACTCTGATTAATTAGCGATTCCCCTGGTCATTATGCTACTTTCCAACCAAAGAGGACGAGTATGCATTTTCCATTCCCCTCCTATTTTCATGCTTTACTCATCAATCTTATCTGCCTAGAATTTACTCCCTTATTTCTCAATCTGTTGCCATGCTTCTCTCCCTCCAAGGCCCAGTGTATATGCCACTTTCTCTATGAAGCATTTTGGGGACAGGGAGAGACAGGTTTTGGACCTTTGCTTTCTTTGGTATGTAGAATGTGGCAGACTCTCTGAAACCTGAAAATGTAACTGGGAAATATTAAATAACATAAATAAAAATACAATACAAGAGATAGCAATGACATTTTCTAAACTCCATTTCTAATTGAGTTTGATACCATTGGCCTAAAGCAAAGCTTCTTAAACTGTGGGTCATGACCCCATGTGGCATGGCATAACTGAATGTGGGTATTGTAAAAAAATTATCAGTAAATGTTTGATTTGTATACCTATTTTTATAACAATATACCAGGGGGTATGTAAAAATTTCTCGGGAGAAAAGGGTTTTCTAGTGGAAAAGTTGAAAAAGCCCTGGCCTAGGGGAATGAAAGATTAAGAAACTTGTCCAAGGTTACATAACCATTATATGTAAGGGGAAGGATTTTAACCCAAATCTTCCTGGCTTTGAAATAAGCTCTCTAATTCACTATGGCATACTGCCTCCCTGATATTCATATTATATCTGTGTATACATATGCATATATATGTATATGTATAATTAACAGAATAGATACATATTTAATTCTAATTATTATACTGTGATTGACTTTTAGCTAACATTTATATATTACCCCAAAGTTTTCAAAGCGCTTAACATATATTATCTTTTTTAATCTTCACAACTTATCTCACAGAAGCTATTATCATCCCTGTTTTACAGATCGGGAAACTGAGGCAGACATTAAGTCACTTGCCCAGAGTCATACTAATTAGTCAGTGTCTGCTCAGAATTTGAGCTCATGACCTGCTGACTCCAAGTCCAGCACTGTTTTAGCACTTGACCTTTTCCTATTAAATTCTAAGCTCATTCAGAGCAAGGCCTACATCCTGTCTATCTATTGATACTTAAGACATAGCATGGAATGTTGCACATGAGAAGTATTTGATAGATGTTTACTGAGTTAATCCAAAAAAGACAATTCCATAGCATGATTGCATTAATGTGCAGCAGGGATCCTAATAAGCAGGTCTTTTCATCAGCAAAGCTAAGTATATTTCCATAGAAGTTGCTTTTGTGGGCTATGATGAACACTGGAGTGGTTATTTCCAACTTCCCTTACACTCAATGGAAAATCAGTTCATTGTGAGGACCTGTGTTATTTCAACTACTCTAGAATATGTTCAGAATTAGATGTGTCCTTTTCCTCCATCCCTTTCCTCTTCTATTCTTTATGCAGAGTCACAAGTTGGTGTTTATCACCAGCTGCTATGATTATTCTTTTGAGCACTACAACTCTCCTGAAGCAGCAAAAAGGACAGAGGGGAGCTTTAAAAGTATTGTGAGTTTGATAGAGGACTCTTAAATCAGAGAGGATAAAAATAATCCTGGTTGTATTAGATAATGAGGTATGAAAAGGAAATTATAAAACATTTGGAAAGCAATTTGGAAATTTGGAAAGCAAGAAAGAAAGGACTGAATGGCTAGTGTGGAAGTCTGTCAGATCTAAGCAATTTCCCTAATGTAAAACCTTCTTCAGAGAACCTCTACTGTGACCTGTTCCTTTCCCCACCCCACCCCCTTGCTGATTACTTAATGAGAAATGATTGATTCTGCAACAGAATTCCTACATCGCCAGTAAACAATAGAAACATCTTGTCCTGGATCGAAACTTAGGGTGCTTAAGTTTTATTTTGTGGAATTATTTTTATCTATGTGATATCTTTCTTACATCAGCAAACAGACAGTCTAGCATCAAGCAAGCATATCCAGGCTTTCTCCATTTTGGGGGAATCAATCAAAGGATTTAAACCCAAGAGCATCATTTTCATGTTTCTCCACATTTCTACACCAGAAGGTCCAAAGTTCTAATATGGACATAAGACCTGAAAAAGGAAGTGTTGAGCACGTCCATGAGCACCCATGATCTAGAATTGCCCAGACAGAGCCATGATGACAAGCTCAGCTTCCTTGGTGCCTGTCAACTGGAGGAAATGTGCCAGACAGTCAGCTTGATGGGAAAAGACGCATGGAGGCAGAACATGAAGACGGCATGTGTTTATTAACCCATTCTGGCTCATTCTAGCATGAAATGTAATAAACAGAGCTTTGGCACCAGCAACCTAAGCTAAAGGGCTAAAGATAAAGATTAGGGCAGTTATGGAAGGAAATAAATGGCCAGTACCTGATCCAGGGAGATAACAAAATCTTATTTATAGCTCTCCCTCTATCTTTCACCTAAACAAATACACACAATAAAGGGCGTAATAAACTGTAAACACATACATAGAGCTGAATTCATGTTTTCTATTCATGTTTTGTAATATATGCAAGAAGGGAGAAAAACATTTTTTCTTACTTCCCCTGTTCCCAAACACATGAACAAACAGTAAGGACATAGAAAGGAAGTCTTCCTGTCCTTAACTCTGTGTGTTTATAGAATAGTAAAAACTGGTCTTTTATCTGCCGCTTTGATGAATGTCTTTGGTCCTATCTTGTAAGCAGGGATCAATATCCATTTCCGAAGACATTTATTTAGGGATTTTAGTGGGGCCAATTGAATATTGTCTAAGAGGGACCCTTTTATCCATTACACACACACACACACACACACACACACACACACACACACACCCTTAAAAATGTGGCTTATTCTCTCTTTTTAAAAATCTTGAAAGTTTTCTTCTAATTCCTTCTAACCCTCATATTTGCCCCTTATTACAGTGTTTCAGGCTCAAACTTTATCCCACAGCTGTATTTAAACTTTCCTTCTGCTTTCCAAAGGAGTTCCTGGATACTGACATACTTGGCTTACTCAAACTTCTGTCCTCAAGAGCTGGAGGCTAGTATTGGCTGTGAGTCTCTGCTACCAGCACAGTATTAGCTAGTGCTCTGAGTGGCTTCCTTGCTTTTCCTTATGAGGCCATTCTCCTCAGCATGTTGAGGGAGACCACAGAAGAACTGAGTAAAAGCTTGAAAGGCAAAGGTCATCACACTGATTTCCTTTCTAGGATTCTTAAAATCTTGGAGATTCCGATAAGGGGGCAAAGGAAATAAGGGTGACCAAAAAAGTGTAAAGGTAGTCTTCCTCAGAGACCATTTTCATTTCAAAGGTCTCTTTGTACTATCACTTCCTCCCCCCTCTCTTCCTGCTAAGTCCAATTTATCACAGAGTTCTGTTGAAGAATCATCTTTCAGATTGTCTCTCAAATCAGTTCTTTCCTTCCCATCCCCACTATCCCCACCAAAACCCAGACCTTTGCCACCTTCCTCCTAAACAATAGAAATAATGGCCTATTTGAACTTCATATATCACTAAGATTAAATGATCCAACAATTATTAAGCACCTACTATGTACAATGAATGGTGTTTGTTTTTTCTCCCTTGAAAGCCCTCTCTCTCTCTCTCTCTCTCTCTCTCTCTCTCTCTCTCACACACACACACACACACACACACACACACACACATTCTTATTTATATGGATATATGCTTATATATATATTGTATATATTTCTGTATTTAAGTATGTATATATAAATAAGTATGAGTTGAAAATGCTAACATTCATATATACCTAAGTATGTGTGTATATGTATGTGTGTAGACTATGCCCTTGACATGTGTGTAAGTTATACTATATTATATAATATGTTGTTGTATTGTATTAATATTAGGGACAGGAGGGGAAGCTAGGTGGTGCAGTGGATAGAGCACCAGCCCTGGAGTCAGGAGGACCTGAGTTCAAATCCGACTTCAGACACTTAATACTGTGTGACCCTGGGCAATTCACTTAACCCCAATTGCCTCACTTAAAAAAAAATATTAGGGACAGGGGCAAGAATAGGATATGTGATATCTTTGATGCAGGGAATTTCCAGATGAGGAAAATTCTTCCAGTTATGCAGGTTAGGATTTTCTCTAGAAGTCATGGTCTTAGACTAGAGTTGCCTAAAGCATTGTCATTAAATGACTTGGACAGTATCATACATCATATTATGTTTTATATTATATCATATTGTATTATATCAATTCATGCATTCCTATGATATATCATATTGAATCATGTTATGTTACATTATATTAATAATATTCTGTTCTGCTTTTTATTATATATTATGTTGCTTTATACTACATTGTATCATATTATTATCTTAGGCCATGTTATTATTATATTATTATATCATGCAATGTCATACCATGTTATATTTTGTTGTTAGTTTTGGTCCAGATTTGTAATCTCCTCGTTGTAGGTTGGAGCATGTTGCTGGAGAAATTCCCTCTATCAATGCAGATAAGCACTTGTTTGAGAACTTAGTCTTATAGAATTACTGGGGCCACTGCTCTAAGATTTTAAGTGACTTGCCAAAGGTTACATAACCAGTATGAGTCTGAAATGAAATTTGAACTCAGATTCTCCTTTGTTATTTCATCATCCATATCACACACACCCTAACTGTAGGTTATGTCCTGGGTCCTCTTTACTTCTGTCTCTTAATTCTGCCATTATCAGCACTCATGAGTTAGTTATCATTCATCTCCTTTTTTGCCTTTGCACTGGCTGATCACCACTCTCTCCCCTCCCATGCTTTTGTAATGCACTCTCTCCTCACCTCAACCTCTTTAAATTCCTATTCCTTCAAGACACAGCTCAAGCACTACCTTTTACATTAAACCTTGTCTGAATCCCTTTCCCAGACCCAAGTTCCTTTCTTCCCCATGCTACCTTATATTTATTTTGTATATGTTCTGTATCTACTTGCATATGCATATTATATTTCCAGTTGGAATGTAAGCATTTTGAAGAGAGATACTGTTTTCATTTGAGACTTTCTATTCCCAGTGCTGGTGGAAATGACAGAATTCCATCTGAATTCTTTAAAATCCTAAAAGATGATGCTGTTGAAGTGTTATATTCTATATGCAAGCAAATTTGGAAAACTGATCACTGGATTAGGAAGGATCAGTTTACATCCCAATCCGTAAGAAGGGAAATGCTAAAGAATGTTCAAATTGCTGAACAATTGTACCTATTTCACACACCAGCAACAGCATGTTTAAGATTGCGCAAGCTAGGCTTCAGCAATATGTGAACCAAAAATTATCAGAAAAAAATTAAAGAAACTAGAGACCAAATTGCCAACATCTGTTGGAGAAATCAAGGGAGTTCCAGAAAAATGTCTACTTCTACTTCGTTGAATGCATTAAAGCCTTTGTTTGTATGAATTGCAACAAACTGTGGCAAGTTCTCAAAGAGATGGGAGTACTGGATCATCTTACTTGTCTTTTGAGGAATCTGGCCAAGAAGCAACAGTTAGAACTGAACATAGAGCAACTGACTGGTTGAAGATCATGAAGGGAGTACAATATTTTTACCTTAAATTATATTCAGAGTACATCATACAAAATGCCAGAGTGGATCAATTGAAAACCAGAATTAAAGTTGCCAGAAGAAATATCAACAATCTCAGATATGCATAGAATACTACTCTGGTGAGAGAAAGAGAAAAAGAATGAAGAAACCTCTTGATGAAGATGAAAGAGGAGAGTATAAAGACTAATTTTCAGCTTAAAAATTAAAAAAGAAACTGAGATAATAGCATCTGGTCCCATAACTTCCTGGCAAATAGAAGGAGAATAAATGGAAGCAGTGTCAGCTCTTATAGTCTTTAGTTCAAAGATCACTGTGGATAGTGACTGTAGCCATGAAATTAAAAGATGCATGCTTCTTGAAAGGAAAGCTATGATAAATCTGGACAGCATACTAAAAAGCAGAGATATCACCTCACCAACAAAGGTCCATAAGTGTTCTTTTCTTCCAGTACTAATGTATGGCTGTGAGAGTTGGACTATAATGAAAGCTGAGCACCAATGCTTTTGAATTGTGGTGCTGGAGAAGACTTTTGAGAGTCCCTTAGACAGCAAGGAGATGAAGTCAGTCAATGCTTAATAGTCAATAGTCAATGCTGACTATTCATCAGAAGGACAACTCCTGAAGAAGAAGCTTAAATACTTTGGCCATATGATGATAAGATGAAATTCATTGGAAAAGATTGAAAGCAAAAGCAAAAGGAGAAGGGGGTGGATAAAGATACTGTCATGGAAGCAATGAACACAAGCTTGGACAGACTTCAGGAGAATGGGGAGGTCAAAAGAGCCTGGCATGCCATAATCCATGGAGTCACAAAAATTCAGACATGATTGGATGACTGAACAATAACAACATGAAGGCCACAGGCACAGAGTGATTGATTCTTGACTCTGAGGCCAGTTCTTTATACATTATACCATACTGATTCTCGGAGAGCTATGATTTTGTTGGTTGGGGAACATTCCCAGTACGGAGAACCAGGAAAGAGCAGTAAAAGAAGCCGGTCCCTGAGACCATTTAGTCTTCAATAACCAGAAACTTCCACTCAAACTAGGCCAAATCCAGGCTAGAAGGGGGCTTGGGGATGAGAAGGGCAGACTTACTCCCCAGAAAACCTCAGAGCTTAGAGATGGTTGCCGTACCACTAAGTAGAATGAAACAAGAGAGATCCTCCTATCACCATCCACAGTCATAAGCACCTTCTCTTTCCTGTTCCATAAAGGTACCAATACTTTCTTCTTTCAATTAAGCCTCCCTAAGAGTTGGAGGAGAGGATGGATGCCTAAGCCAAAAGGACACAGGGGACCTTATATGGGCTATGAAAATGTTTCCCTTTAAAAATAAATCTTTGTATCATATTTCCCTGATAAACGTTTTGTATCCAAGATCTATAAACAATAAATAAACACACACATGAATGTGTATATATGTGTATGTATAGACAGTATATACAAACATAGATGTCTATAATAGACATTCCCCAATAAATTAATCAAAGGGCATGAACAAACAGTTCTCAAAAAACTACATTCATAAACAAATGAAAAAAATGCCCCAAATCACTAATAATAAGAGAAATTCAAATGAAAACAACTCTAAGTTTTACCTCACAACCTGGAAAATTGATAAAAATAACATAAAATGGTAACAGTCAATATAGGGTGGTGTTATGGGAAGATAGACACACTAACACATTGTTGGTGAATATGTGAAGTGGTATAATCATTTAGGAAAGTAATTTGGAATTATACAAATAAAGTGACTAAAAATGTCCATACCTTTTGAACCAGAGACTTCATTACTGGGCATATACCCCAAGGAAGCCATTAATTAAAAAAAAAATTCCCACATCCTCCAAAATAATAATTGCAGCACTTTTTGTGATAGCTAAAAATTGGGGGAAATGCCCATCTATCAGTGAATGGCTAAACAAATTATGGTACACAAATATAATCTTGTGCTATTGTGCTGTAAGAAAGGGTATATGTGATAAATACAAAGAAGCCTGGAAAAATTTATATGAACTGATGTAGAGTGCAGTAAGCATAGCCAAGAAAACAACATACACAAAACTATGAAATAATGGAAAGAACAACCAAAAAATATTATGAAACAAACTTATAAAGATCAAATGGGATTCTAATGAAAAGTTATGAGAAGACACCCCAATCTATCCATTTGTGAAGGTGGAAGATCCATAGATGGTATATATTGCATATATTTTGTGCTTTTTCAATGTATTGATTAGATTTGCTGTCTTTTTTTTTCTCCCCCCCCAAATAGCATTTGTCATATGGGGTGATTCTTGGAGAGGAGGAGAAGAATAAGAGATACTAAAATGATGTAAGCAACAAAATATTCAGAAAAATATTCAGAAAATGGCTCCCTTTAAGAATCTCTCCTAACATATGGTAAAGACGAGACTATATGAACTCTCTCTAGCTAACATAAGTGAGTTCTTGTTACCATTACCTTCACTGCTCAGCCTCTCCATCCCTAAATGGAAAGCCAGATATCCCCTGCCTGGGGCTGGGATTCACCCAACAGGTGCTCAAAGATGGAGAGATCAGTACCAGGGATTATGCCTATATGAGGACAGAAATGGTGATGGAGGAGTGGGTGAATAGAGAAGTCCAACTTCTTCCTTAACCCCTTAACCTTTCCTTGTGTAACTGTGCGTGGTGTTGGAGTGGTTAATTTAACAGGAAAATTAGCTTCTCCCTCTTGGATTGAGATTGGTCAATCACCCTCTCCGAACTCCTCCCCTTAGCCTGCCCAGTAGGACTAAAACCATTTGCTCCTTTCTTCCCTCAAGAGCAAAGCTTCTTAAACTGGGATTGTGTAACTGAATGTGGGGGTTCCAAAAATTTTGGCAACAGTATAAAGGTAAGTAGACCTATTTTATATACCCACAAACCCTGGGTCATGTAAAACTTCTCTGGGTGGGAGAAAAGTGGTCCCAAGTGGAAAAAGTTTTAGAAGCTCAGATCTAGAAGACACCAGGCAGAGAACAATGGGAGGGGTGAACTAGCCTGAGGCTCCAGCCTCTGACTGAATCTTTTCAGGTCTTTATTCAATTTTAACACCTTTTGGAAGACTTTATGAAGTTCTGACTCACCTAATGGTCTTCTTTGAGAAGAACTGATAAACCATAACCACCACCACAACACCAACTTAAATCTACTTAATTAGAAGGAAAACTTGTCCTGGGGAAACTCAGATTAAGTTTTTGCTCCACATTGGGAAGTTTATCAATTATAATCTGTAAGATTATCTTTCATGTAGCTCAGGAGGCCCAGCTCCTTAGATATGAGCTTCTGTTTGTCTTGTTTGTGTGTGTCTGTGAATACAAATGTATAATATGCCAGTCACTGTTTCCTGCTTTTTGTTTTTTCTGTGACCAAAAAAAACAGACATTCAGGAGTGGAGACAATTCAAACTGTGGCCTCCTTTCTGCCTCCCTCATGCATTGTCCAGATTCTGTGTCATTTCTACTCACCCCCACCTAGTCAAACAGAAAACTAAATTTCCTTGGAACTCCCATTGCCTGAGGTGCTTTGCAGTTGAAGACTTGTTTGCTCACTCCTCAGATAGCTTCTCCAGCAACTGTCTGAGACTAGGCCCCTCCTTAGTCAAAACAAGCCAGAAATTCCATTCTGCCCTGCAGAACTTTTCATTCTAGCAGTATGTGTTTTAGGAGGAGGGGATAACAAAGAGGACTCTGCTAGACCAGACCTGGAAGGCTCTTCTAGAACCTAGTTAGCAAGAATGGTTAAAAGAGGAAACTTTTGTTCAATGTCTTTGCCACTGCCTTTTGCAGCTGGGGATAGAAACCAAAAATAAAGGGATTCTTTGCCTATGAATTTTATAAACTAGCCCCTAAAAAAGACTTGAGGCTAATATACATATCAATCAGCCCTTGAATCCAACTATTATAAACAAGGCAAAGGAACAAAAACACCTCTTATTTCCTCCTATATCTTGTTCACACATGTGAATGTAAAAATATACTCCTCAAGATGTCATTTTGCTTTCCCCCCCCTTTACTTGAAGTTCATTTTAACTGGATTTCAGCTATATCATTTTGTTTTGGTGAAGGGCATAGAGTACACAGTGTGATTAGCTCTAATACTACTGGAACATTAAATCTTTTATAATCTTGCTCTAACCTACAGAGCCTGAAAACTTGTTATACTGACCCCCCCAAAAAAAAACCCCCACCCCCACCCCAGTCAAGATGACTCTAGATACAAGAACCTTAATCTAAATGTAAGAAGAGTTTCTGCCCTGATGGAAAAAAAAATCATTCAGCTAGTAATTTATTCCTTCCATGAAATGTTCTTTGTTGGTGAGGCAAATGTGACTTCTAAGTGAATGTGTTGAGATTGTAGAATAGTTGATTCAGAGCTGACAGGAGACTTCAAAGACCAAGTCAGGAGAACATAGGGTCTTAGATTTTTAGCTAGAAAGAACCTCAAAGGTCAACCCCTTCATTTCATAGATAAGGAAACTGAGGCCCAGAGAGTTTGAGAGATGTTAAAAACAGGGATTTGAATTCCTTACTGTCTGCTGCATTCATGGGGCAATGAATGGTGTGCCTGTTGCTTTATTTCAATAGGTACCCACCATTGCTCTACTTAGCTATTATTTATCTCCTGAATTGTTATTCAATTCTTCAAGTGCCTACAGCTTTTCTTCACAAATAGATTGAGATCAAGAACCATGTCATATTTTATTTTTCATGCCTTCCATAACACAACTCAGTTTTTCAACATAAAGTTCTTCAATGATTTCTAGCCTTAACAAATCTCCCAGAACTTCAGTCTTGAAAAGAACTTCAGTCTTTGAAAGGTCACATAGACATCTCCACTTAGTCCATCTGTGCCATAAACTCAATATACATAAAATACAATTCAGCATAATTCCCCCAAACCTGCTCTTACTCCTGACATAACCCGTCCTTTCTTCCTAGTCATAAAGGGTTATATCCTCAGAGACAGATGCTAAATACTGGGAATTCTAACTTTGTACCATCTCTCATAACCATTTTTTTTAAGGCTAAAAGATCAGTATACAAATTTAAGTCCTTATTTCCTCCTTTTTAACTGGTCCCTCTGCCTCAGGTCTTGATTCTTTACAACTGACCTCTACCCAGTTGTCAAAATCTTACTAAAACTCAGGGCTAATCATATCAAGGGAGGTTTACTTCCCTGCTGAAAAATCTTCAGTGGTTCTCTATTGAATCTGGGAATTTAGGAAACTTTACATTTAAGCTAGATTTCTAGACTCATTTAAAATTACTCATGCATAGGGGCAATAAGAGTTTCCATAAATCAGGGATATGTCAAGTGGTCAAAGGACTCAGTCATCTTTGGAATGTCCTCACCCAATGCATCACAACCTCCATTCATCACTATGAAATATCAGAATTTTAGCCTTTGGTTGCCATTTGGCCCTTCTATATGTTTAATCTGTTACTTTCAAAAAGAGTCTCCACTATGAGAAGACACTTCCTTTGGTTTCTTTGAAAAGAAGAATAGGGAGGGGGAGCCAAGATAGTGGAGGAAAGGCAGAAAGCACTCAGAGCTCCTGACAAAATTACTTAAAAAAACTCCAAACACAGACATAAGTCAATTTCTGGAGCAGCAGAACCCACAAAAGGACAGGCTGAGACCACTTTCCAGCCAAAGATAGCTTAGAAATTTGGCAGGAGGGGGCTGCTGTGCTGGGCTGAGAGTGGAAACCAACCGGTGGTCACATGGACACAGATCCAGCCCCAGGCAGGCTGTGCCGGAGAAATTTACCCCCAAGCCTCCAAATAAGCTGCAGTACTGGCATCTTCTGGAACTAAACTCACTGTCTGGTGAGAGGGCTGAATTGCTGACTGAGAGGGGGTGGGGGTGGGGGAGACTAAAGGGGTTTCTGCAGGAGCAGTTGTTCTACCCCAGCAGGGAACTAGGAAGAAATCTTGAGGGGTGGTGATGCAGGCTTGTCAGAGCTAACAACCAAGGCAAAGAAAATTTTGTTGCCTGGTTAATTAGCAAGTTGGCCTGGGATTATTTACAGACCAGAGCATAGGCCAGGCAAGTGAAGAACCTCCTCCTCCTTAAATCATACCACCTGGAACCCCCTGAAGATTGGGACAGTGCAGTCTGGAAGCAGGGACCCACTTTAAGAAGGAGTTAAAAGTCAAGTAAAAGACAAGCAAGATGAGCAGGAAGAGAAAGATGTGAACCAAAGAAAGTTTCTTTAGTGACAAGGAAGATCGAGGTGCACCCTCAGAAGCAGATAGCAACATCAGGACTCTTACATCCAAAGCTTCCAAGAAAAATGTGAATTGGTCTCAGGCCATAGAGGTACTCAACAAAGACTTTGAAGATAAAGTAAGAGAGGTAGAAGAAAAAATGGAAAGAGAAATGAGAGAGATGCAGGAAAGTAATGAGAAAAATGTCAATAGCTTGAAAAGCCAAATGGAAAAGGAGATACAAAAGCTCTCTGAAGAAAATAATTGCCTAAGAATTAGGATTGAAAAAATGGAAGCTAGTGATTTTATGAGGAACCAAGACACAATAAAGCAAATCCAAATGAATAATAAAAAAATAGAGGGCAATGTGAAATATCTTCTTGGAAATACTGATGACCTGAAAAATAGATCGAGGTGAGATAATCTGAAAATTATTGGACTACCTGAAAACTACGATCAAAAAAAGAGCTTAGACATCATCTTCCAAGAGATTGTCAGGGAAAATTGCCCTGATATTCTAGAAGCAGAAGGTAAAATAGAAATCGAAAGAATTTACCAATCACCTCCTGAAAGAGATCCCAAAAGGAAAACTTCCAGGAATATTATAGTCAAATTCCAGAGTTCCCAGGTCAAGGAGAAAATATTGCAAACAGCCAGAAAGAAACAATTCAAATACTGTGGAGCCATGGTTAGGATAGCACAGGATCAGAAGGCTTGGAGTATGATATTCTGGAGGGCAAAGGAATTGGGATTGCAACCAAAAATAACCTACCCAGAAAAAATGAGTATAATCTTTCAGGGGAAAAAAGAAAATTCTAAAGGAAAAAGAAAAAAAAAAGAAGGGTAAGGAAGGGTGAAACAATGAATATATCATCAGACTTTTTCCCCACTATAATGTGTAGCTTTACTGAACTTTTTTCCCCTTATTTTCTTCTTTCTTATAAGATACAGCTCCCTGGAAGAGGGTGGGAAGAAAGATATAATGGGAAATGAAGATGATGTAAAATAAAAGATATCAACAGAACATCATACCTCACTTCCAGGAAAGCCAGGAAGTAGAAATGAGGAGGAAGAACATTCCAAGCAAAGGGGAGAGCCTGGGAAAATGTACAGAGTTGAGAGATGGAGTACCTTGTTTGTGGAACAGCAAGGAGGACTTTATCACTGGACTGATTATTGCATGAAGGTGGATAAGATGTAAGAAAATTAGAGAGGTAGTGGGGGTGGGAGGTGTTAGGTTATTAAGGACTTGGAACATCAAATAGAAGATTTTGTATTTGATTCTGAAGGTGAAATCCTGGCATTCTATCTTCAAGCTATTACTGATAATCATCCCTTTCTCTCCAATGAAATGACCACCCATCTAATTCAAGCCTTCATCAACATTTGCCTGGACTATTGCAGTATTGTACTAAGTGTTCTCCCAGTTTTGCATTGTCCTCTTCCCCTAATGCATACTTCACACAACTGACAAATTAATTATTCGAAATCACAGTTCTGACACCGGACAAGGAAATTAAGCCTACCTAGCCTTAGTATCCTCATCTATAAAAGGTGGATAATAATAGTAACTATGTCTCAGGGTTGTTGTGAAGATCAAATTAGATAATATGCATGAAGCAAAACCTTAAAATGCTAAATAAAATCAGCTATAATTATTATCATTTAATTCCCAGCTGCATTAACCTTGAGTGACTCCTATATTTAATCAAACAACTAGCATTTATTAAGTGTTGACTTTCTGGCACTGTGCTAGAAGATGGGAACACAATGACAAAAAGGAATCCATCCCAGACCACAAGGAGTTTGCACTCTATAGTAAGAGATAACATCATGTTTAACATATATGTGTGTCATCCATACATATATGGATATCATATAGGTATATGTTGTGTGTATATTACATATACCTATTCCTGTACCTATTCCCGTACCTATACCTGTACCTATGCCTATGCCTATACCTATACCTATACCTATACCTATACCTATACCTATACCTATTCCTATAACTATTCTTATAACTATACCTGTGCCTATACCCGTGTGTATAATATGTATATATACATATATTTGCATACATTTGCACATTTACATGTGCATGAATATACAAAGAAAGTACATACAGAATAAATACAAAGTAATTTGGTGGGAAGGCTCTAAATCATGAATGCTTTAAATACCAGGGGAATTTGTATTTCATTCTAGAGGTTAGAGATTATACCACACTAAAAGTTATTCCTTAAACTCAGCATTATCTCTCCAGCCTCCTTGCCTTAACACTTATTTATGTATGTTACCTCCCCCTTACCCCCATTGCAAATTCCTTGAGAACTAGGGCTGTTTTATGCTGAATTCTTGGCCCAGCACCTTGAACATTGCCTTACAAATTGTAGGCACAAAACATGTTTTCTGAATTAAATGAAGAACATACTGCTGTTGAAATAATGCACATATTAGTGTATCAGAGTATCTCCTTGTGAAGGAACAATTTCTTACTTTGAGGAAAAAAACAAACAAACACAAAACCTCTATCTCCCTGTACATCTGCTCCATGTCCCTAGTTATGTCTTCTGAGAACAATCAGAATAAGTTTGCTGCCTCTTTGTAATCATTCTAGCATAGTACACTGGAAAGCGTATTGGGTGAATAGTTGGAGGATTTAGGTTCAAAACTAGCCTCTGTCACTGCCTTTGTGAGGTTAAATTCTCTCTGGGCCTCAGTTTCCTCATCTATAAAATGAAGGAATTGGACAAGATAGTTTCTAAGGTTTCTTCCAGCTCTAAATTTTTGGCAGCTCAAATACCAACATCTTTTTTTTGGTGGTGGGGTGGGGGTCAGGCAGTGAGGGCTAAGTGACTTGCCCAGGGTCACACTGCTAGTGGCAAGTGTCTGAGGCTGCATTTGAACTCGGGTCCTCCTGAATCCAGGGCCCGTGTTTTATCCACTGTGCCACCTAGCTGTCCCTCAAATACCAACTTCTGCAGAAGACCTCACCTGCTTCCCAAAGCTTCTAGTGTCTTCCCCCATTAAAGTTATCAATTTTTGTAATATGTCTTGTAGGTACTCTATTTATATACATGTTGTCTCCACCTTGAACTATAAAGTTTTTTACAAAAGCAGGGACTATTTTTTCCTTTCTTTGTATGCTCAGATTCAGCACAAAACTTGGCAACGTAAAGGCTAAATAAATGTTTGTTGATTGACAGAATAGAATGTTATTGCACAGAATAAAATGTTTAAAATATTTTTAAAAATCAAAGAAATCTGGGAAAACATAAGAAGTGATAGAGAGTGAAGAAAGCAGTACCAAAACAATAGTGTTTTTCTTGGCTATAACTGTAAATCAAACAACACTGAACAGCAATAATTCTTAGGTTAAATACAAAGAATGCTGTTGGGTGCACCTCTTAAAGATAAAGCAAAACACCTCTCACTTTCAACAACTGGTGCCCATTTGCATGTGTAATTGTTTACAAACACTTTCTGGTATTGTTTTACTTAGCTATTTGGGGGGAAACTGTTTTTTGCCTCTATTTTTTTTCATGATAAATGTATTAATAATAAAGGTGAAGAAAGCATCCAGGAGTCTTAGCAATGATTTGTCTTTTTCAAGGAGAGTTAAGTTCTGTTAATGACATTGTCATTTCAAAGACTTCATTTTTAAAATACAGTAATAGGTGGATTTGCCAAATTGGTTTCTGAAAGTGAATTTTAATATTAATCATAATAAGGTAGCTATTGAGGATTTCAGTATATACATATGAATATATGGATGAGGCATAATAAAGCAGTGAAGTGTGCTCATTTTGGAAACAGAGAACATGAATTTGAATCCTTTTCTTTTCTACCACTTACTACCTGTGTGGCCTTGGGCAATCCTTAACCCTCTGTGTGCCTCTGTTTTGTTCAACTGTAAAGTGGGGGCAGGAAAGGATTTGACAACATGACTTCCTTTTCCCCTCTCAGTCTAGGATCTATGATAATATTACATGTGAACTTTATACACTTATACTATACATGTATTTTAATACCCAAGAGGTTTCCTCTGGCCTATTGCAAGATTGCCTGGATTAATTTATATCTTAGTAGTTCTTGCCTTATGCTGTAAAAAAAGCTTTCCCAGGTGGTCCCAGGACACAAAGGAATGTTAAGCCTAAATACAAATAGTCTGACAGATATAGTACACCCTACTGAAAAAGTGTTTTTCTTCCTCCACTGGCATCAACACATAGAAAAAAGAAGACATGACTCCCTTCACTTCTTGAATTTCCCCATAATTACAACTTTCTTCTGCACTGTCCAATACTGGATAACTGTGTAAGATCCTGAGACTATAGGAGGTAGAAACTGCAATGTCTTCATACAAAAAAAGTTGATTAAAGAGCTCAGCACTTTCCCATTTTGGAAATTCTTTTCTTTATTTCTTTTTCTAAAAATCTGACTGTCTCAGCCTTAATCATATTAGGTATTAACCTGGAGGGAGAAAAATCTTATTCAGATCTCTTTCATGGTAAGATAATAGCATAGTAAAATTTAATTGCTGCCTGAAAAGATTTGGGTATGACTCAGTTTTGAAAACTGTTTCAACATTTTTTAAGGGCAAGGGGAAGTAGCAAATACCCTGTGTGTAAAGAAAAAAAAATTGAGGAAAGCAGGTATGAAGGGTACTTAGGGCTGATAAAATCACATATTTATAGAAGTGCCAAGATAGAAGATCAATTCAGTCTTTTGAAGAAGTAATGGTTCAGAAAACCAGCCACCTAAGGGAAGGGCACGCTGTTTTTAAATGCTTAGATTTAACAAGATGCCATTAGATAGACTTAAGGTAAATTGGTCCAAAGGTGGGGGTGGGGGGAAAACGAAGAAACAGAAGCACTTCCTTTGAGTTAGCTCAACAAATTGAGCAGTTTCTTGAAGATCCAAAATGTTGTCTGATAGAAGAGGTGATAGATACATGCAATTAAGCCCTATTTTTTCCCTTGGCTTTTTTTTCTTCTAAGTGCTATTTCCTTCTTAGGTGACCTTCTTTCACATGTATAGAGGTAATGAACTGATCTTTTGAGGGCAGATTGTTGTGTGATTTCAATAGTGTGGAATGTTCCCAGTGCAGGAATATTTCCACTAATTCAGATAAGCAACTCATCTGTAACTTAAAGTCTGTGAGAACAGCCATGGAGCATAGCTCATTAGTGGTGGGCATGTAGTAACCAAGCTAGCATGTGTCACAGGCAGGACTTAAAACCAGTTTTTCTCTGTCCACTAAGCCAGACGGCCTCTGGAACTGATATTCATTGCTCTAGGACTGAAGTAGCCTTACTGTGACCTCAATGTGGCTATCCATTTTGCTTATGAGGTAACTTCAGCCAACCCTAGAGAGCACTAGGTTTTCCCAAATGACATGGTAATATGGTATAAGCATGAAATTAGGCGTGGGTCCAGTCACTCTGTTATGTCAATATAACTAAAACATTTGTGTGGATCAAATGATACCTTAAAGTATAGTGAGAGGGGCCTGTAAGACAAAAGAAAATACATTAGTGGAAATATTGGCAAAGAGAAAACAAAAGTATCCCCATTTGCAGATGACATAATAGTTGACTTGCAAAATCCTATGGAATAAGCAAAGAAACTAATTGAGTCAGTCAGTAAACATTTATTAAATTCTTGCTATGTGCCAGGCACTGTGCTAAGCCCTAAAGGATTAGTAGAGTAACAGATTTTTTTTTTAAATCCATAAACATCAAAAGCATTTTTTAACATGGCAATTGGAGTTAAGTGACTTGCCCAGGGTCACACAGCTAGTAATTGTTAAGTGTCTGAGGCCGGATTTGAACTTAGGTCCTCCTGAATCCAGGGCCGGTGCTCTATCCACTGCACCACTTATCTGCCCCCAAAGCATTTATAATATAGTGTAACATATCTGACTTTGGTCCCTTTCTTTCAGGGTCAATCCTGTTATGTTCCCCATTCTCCTTTCCCAGGATTCTGTGGTTCCCTGAAGGGGTTGGAGAATCTTTTTTCTCTGCCCTTGGCTCATTCCCTACTAGCTATGTTCCCCAGTCAATTTTAAAGGCTCCATGATAAACACCCTAATTCCATTGAACCACTTAACATCAGATTAGCTTTTATAAAGGAATATTTACTTCGAAGATAAAGTGAAAACAAACATACTAACACTTTCCCCCAAACCTCAGAAGCATAATTCCCTCACACCTCCATGCCACCTCAGTCTCTAGAGAGGTGAGGGATTTAGTCTCAAGGATTGGCTCAATTCCTACTTAGCATTAGCCCTACCAAGTTACGTTCCAAAGCCAGAAGTGCTGGCTTCTGTTGGACTGGGGTCTTGACCCATGTTCCTCAGGGCATTGCTGCTAGATTTACTACAGCATCAAGCCTGGGTTTCTAGACTCATGTTCCTAAATCATGTGAGAGACTCCCCTTCTTGTACTTACAATGGAAACCAATAATCAAAAAGAACAAAGATCCAGGCCTACTCCAGGGGTCCACATAGCCCCAAATAAAAGGGAGAAGGAAAAGAGGGCCCACAAATCCTCTTCCTTTATCTACATAGTTTGAGTAGAATCCTTTACTGTTATTCACAAATACTGCAAAAGTCCCACTGTTGTTTAGTCAGGCAGGTTTTAAGATACTCACTTTTCCATTTATTCAGCCAAAGGAAAGCTAATGCTCTAGACCATGTAGTAGGCAAAGACTAAATGTCCCTGAGTCCTCTGGTCATCCAATCCCTTGGAAGCAGATGTCCAGTTTGTTCCACACGGATGACATCATCTTAGGCAGTCTAGGCATGCACCAAACCCCCATTAAAATAGACAGAACAAAATCCAAGAGGAGCTGATAGGGGAGACAATCACATTCACAATAATTATGAGAAAAATAAAATATCTGGCAGTTAATCTTACAAAGCACACTCATTATCTCTACATATACAATTACAAAATGCTACTTAAAGAAATAAAGAACAATTTAAGTGACAGGATATTTAGTGTTCATGGTTTGGTGCATTGATATAATGAAAATAACACTACTAGCAGAATTAATTAACATTTAATACTCTGCCAATCCAAATATCCAGGGTATTCTTTGTAGGGATAGACAAAATAATAACAAAATTCATTTGAAGGAATAAAAGATATAAAATATTTAGGAAAATAATTTTTAAAGCAAGAATTAAAATAAAATAACATTTTCAGATATCAATATTATAAAAACAGTAAAAGCAAAAAACTGTTTCACATAGGTCAAAAAATAGAAAAGTAGATTAATGGGACAGACTAGGCAAGGAAGAATCAGAGATAAATGAACTCAGTAACTTGGTATTCAACAAAAGCAAAAACCTAAATTATCTAGGAAAGAACTCCCTTTCTGACAGGAAACAAAATTGCTGGGAGAGCTAGAAAACAATGTAGCAGAAATTATGTTTAAACCAACATCTTACATGATCTACCAAAATAAGCTTAAAATGGATACTTGGCCTGACTGTTATGTATTATACTACCAGAAATTAGAAGAGAGTAAGAGCAGGTACTTTTCACAGCTACAGCTGGCAAGAGGGATAAAGATGATTATAATGAATACAATATAGAATTTCAGTTGTGACAAATTGACACACATTTAGGAAAGAATGTAAGGCAATTAGCTGGAAAAAATCTTTTTATCAAATATTTTTATGAGAATCTATTATCCAAAATATGTAGAAAACTAACAGAACTATTTAGGAACAAAAGCCCTTCCTCGATAGATGAAGGGGTAAAGTATTTGAACAAACAGTTCTCAAAATTTTTCAAACTACTAAAAATCATATGAAAAATTATTCCAGATCACCAATAAGAGAATCATATATCAAAAACAACTCTGAAGTTTCATCTCCCACCTCCTTAGAAAATTGGAAAAGATGACAAAAGATGGGAATAGATATTGGAGGAATTGTAGAAAGATGAAAACATGTACACTGATAGTGGAATTGTAAATTAGAAGAACGATTCTGGAGAAAATTTTGGAGTTACATGTAAAGAAAATGTCTATAATGTGCATACTCTTTGGCCAGTGATTTCACTAGTAAACACATACCACAAAGTTGTAAATGACAGAAAGGTCCTATAAGCGCCATAATATTCACAGTAGCCCTTTTTATAATAGTAAAGAACTAAAAACAAAGTAAAGGCCCATGATTAAGGAATGACTAAAGAAGTTGTCATAGATGAATATAATGGAATTTTATTGTTCTACAAAGCACAATAAATATAATTAATACAGAGAAGGATAGGAAGATTTACATGATGTGATGCCAAATGAAGAAAGTGGAACCAGGAAAACAGTATACATAATGACTAAAATAATGGAAATAGAAAGAACAAATCAATCAAAACTAAATCCTGGAAAATCATAATGAATAAGTTTGACCCTCAGATAAGAAGTATAAGGAGGGTGTTATGGAGCAGACTGTGAATGTGGAACACTACATATACTGTGAGTTTTTTTTGATACAATGGGTAGTTTTATTTTACTTTTCACATTTTCTATTATTTGTCATAAAGGGTGACACTCTGAGGGTGAGAGAGAATAGTTATGTTGGAAAATATAAATGATACAAACCCAAAAATTTTAAATAAAAATTAATAAGACAAAACATAAATGCTTAAACAAAAGGACTGAAATCTCTATCCTTTCATATGAAGCAGTAATGGTCCCCAAATCCCACCCAGCTCTTTAGAAGGATTTATTTTATTAGTCTCAAAGGCATTATAACAGGTTAAACAAACTTGTTGATTCATGTGAGTCTCCTTTCCTTCACCTGTGACCTTCAAATGTCTTGGAAATATATGGGGTAAATGTGCTATTCAGGTAGGCTAGTTATTCTTTTTTTGGGGGGGGGTGCAATGGCATTAAGTGACTTGCTCAGAGTCACACAGCTAGTTAAGTGTCAAGTGTCTGAGGCCAGATTTGAACTTAGGAGCTCCTGAATCCAGGGCCAGTGTTTTATCCACTGTGCCACCTAGGTGCCCTTAGGCTAGTTATTCTTTAGGAAACTGATCTAAAAAATACCAATGAGGAACATTCAATACCAAAACAAATAAATAAGCAATTTCCTCCCTCTAAGTTCTTTTTCCCATTGAACTATAATTTCCTTGGCTTCCCAGTTATTTTCCTATGGAAAAATTATATATATAAAGCTGTCTGCATGAGGAATATGGCTTTCCTTTCTACTTCAGAAATTTGTTTCTGATCACAATAATTATGTTTGAAGCTTGGCCTTTTAAAACTGGTAATTTCATTGGTACAGAGTATAGTGTAGCAACTCCCTTACCAATGTAGATCTATACCTACCCTACAATTTATCCTAAGTTAGCATGCATATAGTGCTTTAAGGTTTTCTTTTCTTTCTTTCTTTTTTTTGGGGGGGACAATGGGGGTTAAGTGACTTGCCCAGGGTCACAGAGCTAAGTGTCAAGTGTCTGAGGCCGGATTTGAACTCAGGTACTCCTGAATCCAGGGCCGGTGCTTTATCCACTGAACCACCTAGCTGCCCCCCTTTAAGGTTTTCAAAGTGCTTAACAATTATTATCTCCTTTGATCCTTACAACAGCCCTGAGTTAAGTGCTGGTATTAGCCCCATTTTATAAATGAGGAAATAGGGTCATAGAAGTTAAGTGATTCACTGATGGTCTTATAACTAATAAGTATGTGTGAGGTAATATTTGAAATCAGTTCTTCCTTACTCCCAATACTGCACTCTGTCCACTGCCCTGCCTAGCTACCTCTAAGGCTTAGCATTAGAGAACTGAGAATGGCAAAGTAAATTGTCTGGGAGTACCCAGCCAGTAGATGACAGATAATGAATTTGAACCCAGGTCGTTCTGTCTCTTAGGCCTTCTCTCTGTTCTCTACACCACAACTGCCTTAGCCTTTAGTGATTATGAACTTTCACAAGATCCCTTTTAGAAAACCCATTATGGTATGATGGTGACTCCTGTATTCTTGAAGGCTGCTCCAGAAGCATGGCTCTGGTAGATTCCATAAAGCTATGGGGGCTTCTGACATGGGACTAGCAAAAGTATCTCTCTGTAGTCCTAGGACTAGCCTACCTAATTGTGGGGAGGCTCATCAAGAGAAGGTTGGCCATTATGTCCAATAGCCTTTTGGGATCAGAGCAATGCAAACAAACAAAACCCCCCAGCAACAGCAATCTTTATCAGCCCCCCTAGAGTCATAGATATAAAGATAGGAGGAAATTTAGAGATTATATGGTCCAATCCAGCACGATCCAAGACAAAAAGCCCTGGTTTTAGAGTAGAGGACCCAGATTCCAATCTTACCTCTGACACTATCTTTGTGACTTTCAGCCAGTCACTTAACTTTCTTGGCCTCATATTTCTCTATTATAAAATCAGATTATAGGACTAGACGGCATCTAAAACCCCTTCCAGGGCAGCTAGATAGCATACAGGATAGAGTACCAGGTCTGGAGTCAGGAAGACCTGAGTTTAATTCTGACCTCAAACACTTACTAGCTATGTGACCCTGCTCAAGTCACTTAACACTGTTTGCCTCAGCTTTTTCATCTATAAAAGGAACTGGAGAAGGAAATGGCAAAACACTCCAGTATCTTTGCTAAGAAAATGCCAAATGAGGTCACAAAAAGTCAGACATTAATGAATAACAACAAGAAGAATTCTTCCAGCTGTAGAGTTATGATCATCAGAGCCCCTTATTTTACAAGACACATAGAATGTAAGTGCCTTGTCTAAGGTCACATAAGTAGTGAGTCTGAGAGCTCAGATTTGAACCCTAGTCCCTGTGACTTCAAATCAATCATTTTTTTAAAAACTCTGCTATGCTGCCTTCTTCTGGGATGACTGACAGTAGAAGGGTGGCTGAAATGAGAGCAGAGGCACAACAGTGGGTGTCATGGGATCCTCCTTTAGTCAATATTTGCACCAGATACAGTACCAGTTGTTTTTCTCCCAACAGTTTTCATCCTAATTTGCAATGTTGTAGAGTATGTCATTGAAAAGAGACTAAATAATAGCTTCTCTCTGCAGTGAATTTATCTTCCTAAGTGAGCTGAGCGGGGACCAGGAGTATAGCCACAAGTGAGTTCTCATCAATCCTCTCAAGCAAAGCCAAAAGCCAATTGCATTCACTCATCGACGCCTATTATTTTTGGCTCCTTTTATTCATCAAAACTGAAATATTTGTTGATGTGACATTACAAAAAATCATGCTCAAAGTTGGAGGAAAATATTAGCTCTCTGGAAATTCCCAGCATATTGCAAAATGCAGAAACCCCTCACCAGAGACTTCTGCTGTGCTTCCATTACTCTGACCTGTTTTTAACTTTTCATTTTTGATTCATCCCCCATTGACCAACTGACATTTCTCAGGCATGGCAGGACCTTATTCCTGTTGGTCCCTAAAGCATGAGGGAAAAACAAAAAACAAAACAAAACAAAAAGAACAGAGTGACTCCTTCACACTCTGGTGAGTCCCATGTTCCTGTCTACCACACACAAAATGGCAACTTTCCCTTTTTGTTGTGTTGGCCTTTTGTAACCATATCTTGATGGATTCACACAAGTGATTATATTCTCAGGGAATAAGGAGAAAAGGCGTTTGTTTTTTTCTTGCATGACACGCTCCCCAGTTTGTCATGACTGTACTGTTAGATTTCTCATAAACTTGAATCTGCACTTTTCCCTTTCAAAATATTAGTTGTGTTTTTAGTGCTTTATAAAGTCCTAAAAGGCACTGTGGGATAGATGGTTAGCCTTGGACTGAAGAAGACCTAGCTTCAAGTCTTCCTCTAATACATGCTAGCTTTAAACACTCAGTGCCCCTAATAGATTGTATAAGAATATTCATTACAAATTGCCAATCTGCATGCATCAATGGAGGGGAGCTCCACTCAGAGAAAGCCACACACCAGTGAAATTTCAGTTCCAGACTGAAAAAGAACCAAGAACACTAAGGGCAGAGAAATCCTAGGACAAATCAATAGTCTTATTATTCTCATAATGTAACAATAGTGTAAATAATAGGCTACCATTTTAAATTTGATTGATTATGTTTATTTACTATATGGGCCACATGCCTCTTTCTTGGGTGGTGACCATTTCGGGCAAAAAATTTCAATCCCTGTGCTTGAAAATTTTGCATTTTCAATAACCCTTGCAATAACATGAGCAGTCAGAGAAAACAAAGAACACACCACTGTTTCTCTTTCTAGTGATACCAGCATCTTAATGTAGCACTTAGGGGAAGTGTCACTTACCATGTCTGGTCTGTGTTCCTATGTACAATACAGAAATTGTAATCCAATATCAACCTGAAAGAGATGAAGAGAGGACTCCATGATGAGAGGAAAAGATCACTGAATTTAGAGTCATGGGGTCTTAGTTCAAACTTTAATCTTGCTTCTTACAAGTTCTATGATCTAGGAGACTTATCGAGTTTCTCTGGGCCTCAGTTTGATCATTTAGGAAATGACAGCCCAGAGTTAAATGATCTATAAGGCCCCTTCCAGATCTCCATCCTAAAAAATTCTTGCAAAACATTTCAGATAGTAGAACCTATTTAAACATAAACATTTTCACACTCTTTTTTCATACTTCTAATTACTTTTAGAGATAGAAATTAAAAAGTGGTTTAGAAGGCATAACTTAGTATAAAAAAAATGAACACTGCTTTCTTAGTTGTGGTATTAGCTACTAAAACTCATGTTACATACTACTTGTGATATTAATGCTCCTGCAGTCGCCTACCCAGCAGATGGCAATGTTGAGACTCAAACGAGATTACAATCCACATGACTATGCAAATGATTTATGAGAAATGGTGGTTGGGACAAACTTGAGTTGTTTGGCAATAAGATCCCTTTGAAATTCACCTTTTCAATGCTAATTTAAGATGGTTTTTAGACAGAAGTTGCAGCAAAGACCTGCATTAACTTTCTGGGAAAGTGATGATGTCCAGGTGATGACAATCAGTGTTGTCTTCATGACTCGTGATCAGGATACTGGTTCAGCAAGCAACTTCATTGGAACTCTACCCAAGGGCTTGAATTAAAGCTTCTTTTTTTTTTTCTACTTCAGTTCAAGCAAAAAAATTTCTATCAGCTACAGTGAGCAAAAGAGGCCCCACTCAGGGCTTCCTTAAATAAGAATACCAGAACAAAGAAGAGCTGAAAGTCTTCTATGAAAAACACATTCTCAAAACTAGAGGACTATTATAAGACAGCATGATGCAAGGAGACAAGATATTTCCCTGAACATAATAAAGGCACAGAACAAAGAAAATTAGTTGATCAAAGGGGCAACTTGGTATTTTGGAGAGAACACTGGATTTGAAGTCAGAAGACCTGGGTCTGCTATTTACTAGACACCAAGGCAAATGACTTTTCCTCTCTGGATGTCATGTTCTTTATCTGTAAAACAAGGGAATTATACTAGGTGACATGAAATTGTGAGCTCCTATAGGACCAGGACTGGGTGTTTTTATTGTTTTGTTTTGGGGGGCAAGGGAGTTTGACTTTCTTTATCATACTTTATCACTTTATCATACTTTTTGGTATATAGGAGAAGCTTTCATTTCTTTTCTGTTTGTTTGCTTTGGTTTTGGTTTTGGGTTTTTTTGGTGAGGCAGTTGGGGTTAAGTGACTTGCCCAGGGTCACACAGCTATTAAGTGTTGTGTCTGAGGCCAGATTTGAACTCAGGTCCTCCTGAATCCAGGGCCGGTGCTCTATCCACTGCACCACCTAGCTGCCCCCCTCATTTCTAAATACTATAATCCTGGTTCTTGACATTATTAGTAAGTTACCTCATCCACCTACTTCTCCAGCAAACCCAAGAGGTTTTTTTTTGTTTTTTTTTGTTTTTTGTTTTTGCTGGGCAATAAGGGTTAAGTGACTTGCCCAGGGTCACACAGCTAGTTAGTGTCAAGTGTCTGAGGCCGGATTTGAACTCAGGTCCTCCTGAATCCAGGGCCGGTACTTATTCACTGCGCCACCTAGCTGCCCCCAAATCCAAGAATTTTACTGAGATAAATGTTTACTGAGAGAAACTGTTCCCAAGCAATTACTGTAGGGTTTCTTTTATATGTTTGGCATATTTCAAGTGGAAAGAACACTGACTCTCAAGTCAGAAGACTTGGGCTCAAATTTTGCCACTGTTGCCAAATGACAATTCTGTGCCTCAGTTTCCTTATCTATAAAATAAAGGGGTTGAATTAAATGACCTTTAAAATCCCTTTCAGATACAGATATTTTATAAACTGTTATTTGTATATTTTTTCCAACAGATCATTACAAATATGAAACAGATACTTATTCCTTTGGAATCTTATCTGCTCTTTCCAAGTTGTCAAGAAGTAAAAATAGCCAATGAAAAAACTGAAATAATAGCAACCTCTGCATCTTAATGAGAAGAATTTAATATGACTATTAAATCATTTAATAATTTAATTAATGAGATTTAATAATCATGAATTAACTTGAAAATTCTCAACCATTGCTTTTCACCCTGCTCAGATGACACAAAAGGGGTATCCTGAAATCTTAACAGATATTGATGTAATAACCCTGAGTTCTGTAATCATTATCTACTGCATCTTCAAAACTGTGCTAGGTGCTCAAAGAATTACAAAGGACTTTATTTCAGTATTTTATGGATCCATGATTTTGTCAGCGATGTAAACTAAAACTCTTGAGTACCTTAGTTGACATATTGATAGCTGCTGTGGCTGAAAAATTCAGTACCTTTCTTACAATAAGCATCTTGAGTTTATCAGGTTGGTCCTTAAATAATAGTCATACAGTCCTTCATGAGCTATACTCAGAGCATATTCATCTTTGTAGTATGAGACATAACTTAAGCTCAGTTGAATTAGCCTTTGAAAATGCAGGAACTCCAGTATTTCATGATGAGACATTTCAACAGGATTTTGGTGGAATTATAGAGGAAGTCATTTAATTGTAACCCAAGTCACAAAGCCCATTGGTATTAGATTGTCTCTTCATTGGTGGAGACCAATATCCCACAACTTTGTAGGGCAAAGTATAGCTGTCAAGAATGGGAAAGAAGAGATAGCCAGTCTCTTCAGTCTCTTGAAGCTCTACTAGCTCTAAACATCAAGTGAGAAGAAATTTAGGATTCCAAACTCTCTTTAGGGACATTAAGGGAGAAAGACTCTGAAGAATCCAGCATGTAGAACTTTAATCAGGTCCTTATTTTCATCTTGCAGGCCCTTATCACTCCATGCCTGGATTATTGCAATGGCCTGTTAGCAGGTCTCTACTTGCCTCAAGTTGCTCCCCCTCCAATCCATTCTTCATACAACCGTGAAAGAGATTTTCCTAAAACACAGGTCTGATCATATCACTAACCCCATCCCCTACCCTCATTCAATGAACTCCAGTAGCTTCCTATTCCTCCAGGAGAAAAAATGAATTTTAAAAATGCTCTATTTGACATTAAAACTCTCTTCATAATTTAGGCCCTTCCTACATTTCCTATCTTCTTTCACCTTACTCCCCAGTGCATATTCTTTGATCCAATGACACTGGCCTCCTGGCTCATCCAAAACAAGACATTCCATTCTTGGCTTTAGGAATTTTCTCTGGCTTTCCCCATGCCTGGAACACTCTCCCTCCTCTGCATTTACTACTAACCTCCCTGGCTTCCTTAAAGGCTTAACTAAAGTCTCACTTTCTATGGGAAGTTTTCCCTAACTCCTCATAATTCCAGTGCTTTCCCACTTTTAATTATTTCCTATTTATCCTATATATAGTTTGTTTTGTATGTATTTGCTTGCATGTTGTCT
Source organism: Dromiciops gliroides (assembly GCF_019393635.1). Taxonomy (NCBI): domain Eukaryota; kingdom Metazoa; phylum Chordata; class Mammalia; order Microbiotheria; family Microbiotheriidae; genus Dromiciops; species Dromiciops gliroides. The sequence goes on along the minus strand of NC_057863.1, from coordinate 313,240,787 downwards.
CCCTTTTAGCATCTTTAATGCAGAAACTGTCTTTTGCCTCTTTTTGCAGCCCCAGCACTTAGCGCAGTGCCTGCTACATAGTGGTCACTTAATAAATCTTTATCAATTGATTGACTTGGATAAATAGTTTTCTTTACTATTTGCAATGTTTGTTCATTGTGGAAGTGTATTTGTTGGGAAGGGATTCAAGCCTTGGATATAAAGTTTGGGGGCCTCTTTTCACCATTAAGAAATAACAATTAGGAATTTAAGAGGGAAGGATGGGAGGGAGAGAGAAAAGAAATAAGGAAGGAAGGAAAAGAGAGAGAAAGGAAGGGAAGGAGGAAAGAAGGAACAAGGATTTTTTAGCTGGGAGGGTGAGAGCCTGGGAGTTAATTAGGGAAGGCTGTGAGGTGGAGTATTACCTTAGTTGAGCCCTGAAGGAAGGGACAAATTTCAACAGCTGAAGGTGGGTCCATTCTAGATATTAGTGACAGCATGAGCAAAGTACAGAGATGGGAGTGGAAAGAAAAGCTGATGAGAAGATATGACCTAAGCTATCTAAGAGTCTAGGATTTTTTTGGAAGATAAAAATAATATACATGAAAAACTAGCAAAAATAGGAAGTTCAGCGGGGCAGCTAGGTGGCGCAGTGGATAAAGCACTGGCCTTGGATTCAGGAGTACCCGGGTTCAAATCTGGCCTCAGACACTTGACACTTACTAGCTGTGTGACCCTGGGCAAATCACTTAACCCCCATTGCCCCGCAAAAAAAAAAATAGGAAGGTCAATATTGACATTAAATTAAATTAATCTTGGATTGTGTGGTTCAAATTCTAAATACCATAGGAATTCTTACCTCAGACACTTATTAACTGCATGATCCTGGGTAAGTCACTTAACCCCAATTGCCTTAAATATATCAGAGGCCATCTCTAGTCATCCTAGATGGCTCTGTAGGAGAGAGTGAGGTTGGTGACTTTGAACAGCCCTCATTCACTTAAATCCAATTTAGTGATATAGGTGAACTATAATAGTCAGGGAAGGCTTTGTGGAAGAGCTAGAACTTGAGATTATTTGCAAAACTGTCTCTGAGGAGAATAAGACTTCTGTTCAGTCTCAGAGAGCAAAATTGGGAAGCATGGGTACAAATTGCAAAAAAGGAAATTTAGACAAGAATTAAAGTGGGAAGAGGAGAGTAGAATTCTAACAATTATAGCTATCCAAAAGCAGAATGAATGCATTGTGTCTCTAGGAAGTAGCTTCCCCTTCACTGGAGTTATGCAAGGCAAAGATCAGATAACTATTTTATGGATCTACTGTGGAGGGAATTCTTCATCAGGTATGAGTTAAACTGACCATTGAGTCCCCTACCATATCTAAAATTATGTGAACTTTTGATGCTGTATTAACTTGAAGTTATGTTTTAACTTTTGTTCAAGAGGAATCCCACCCACTCAGAGGTGGAGGGCATGAGAAGAGAACTGATAGGAAATTAAGTTGGAGAAATGGAGAATTATTGAGCATGGCATTTCTGCAGTGTGAATGGCATTCTTTGATCACAACTCTTCCACCCCCACTTTTCCATGCTCAGATCACAAGGTGTCATTGGGCAGATCATAATACTCACCTGCCTCCTTTTATTTTAAGCAAAACATGCCTAGCTATTAATGAGAGAGTTCTCTCTACAAAAGAGTGAGATGATTGTGGATATTATTGAAGAGTGTGGATGCTATTGTTTTAAATTGATTGATTTTTTAAAAAAATTATGCACTGCCCTAAAGGGTAAGGAAACTAATCTCTGCAGCTTCTTTTTAAATAGTTCAACGAAAGTGGAAACTCTGATATGGAATCCAAATGTTAATCATGATTTCCTGCCTTTCAAACCCTCTTCTGCATCTGTATGCAAGTCAACAAAGTTCTCGGTCTTTCCAACCTTTCATCTTTTTCCTCCCTTTGTAACTTGAGCCTGATTACTCTTTCTCTGCTGTGGAAGCAAACTGTTTTCTGCAATCTTTGGGGGGTTGGTGTCAGAGCATAAGAAAGAAAAGATAAAGAAAATCCCCCATTTCCTCAGAAAATGATTTGAAGAAGAAAAAAATATGGGATGGGGGAAGGGGAGGATTCCCTCTCTGCTTTCCTAGAGGGACAAGCTAGCCAAGATTTTTCCTTCATAAAGTGGAGTTATGCTTAAAAGCTATCAGGAATTTCCCCTATGAAAAAATACTTGTAATTGGATATTTCTGCTTTGGTAACAGTGGTTTAAGCAGGCTGTTTCTATAGGAAGCTAGCATTTCCGGCTCCAAAATGGCATTGTGCAGAACTCTTCCTCTTTAATGGGAGAACTGTGTGCTTTGAACTTAGTGATTGATCATGTGTTATGAGATGAGTTCTGGTTTTAGCCACATCCTTTAGTGGAAAGAACAACATGAAGGCTATTGCTGCTGCAGAAACCTTGATGAGACAGAATACCCACAGTGCATTCCCCCCACCCTTGGTCTCCAATAATTGGCATCTTCTTTTCTTTTTATATCCCTTGCTAAATCTCAATTGCCTTTTTCCTTTTCAGTTCTTTTTGTTGAGTAAATAGATCTTCAGAAAGTACCCTATATCTTAGCAAATGTGTAAAGATGCTGAGTAAAAAGAATGTAAATAACAAACAAAGGAAGTGTCATTGAGGTCAATGCCATGAGGCAATTTGGAATAGAACAGAGCCACAGGCAGTATGGTGAAGTGGGAAGTGCTTTGGATCTACTGTCAGAAAAACTGGGTTTGATTCACATATCTGGTGCTACCTTGGACAAATTATTTCACATCACTAGGCTTCAGTTGCCTCATTTATAAAATAAAGGGGATCACACTTATAGATAGAATGATAATAACCAATGACTGCAAAGCAAGCTGTTCATCTATATTTTGCTCATATTTTCCCTGTCAAGAAGAATGACCTTAGAATTGGAAAGTATAGATGAAAAATGACTAACAAGGAGTTGATGCCCATGGTCATCATGGTAAGAGTAAGAGAGCACCTAGTTGACCTTGATGAACTACATTTCAGGACAGTGAAAGTCCTAGCAAACATTACTACTAAGACATTGTTGGTGATTTTTATAAGATGATGGAGAGGTATGACAGGCAAAAAGATGTTTTGCTAGTTTCCAAAAGGCAAGAGAACGGAGCCCACAGAATATGGACAAGTGTGCTTGGTTCTGATTCTTAGCATAATTATAGAATGTTTTATTAAAGGGAAGATTAATAGAAGAATGAAAGGGAAGCAGTCATCACAAAGATCTTTCAGGTAATCTCATTCCTCTCTTTAACAAAGTGACTACATTAGGGACACACTGTAGATAGAGTTTTTCCTAGATTTTTAAACTCCAGGTTTTACTCCTCACTCTATAAATTTTCTCATCTCCCCTCCAGCAGCCTTCTAACCCTGGAGACACCTCTGCCCTACAGCCCTCTCTTCTTATTAGTTGAATCTCTGGCTCATACACCATTATTACATGATGTGCCTAGACTTTGCTCACCTTTTCTCTATTTCCTTACCAACAGCCTGTGCATGTAGTTGCTCCTCATTGTCTCTGCCCCCTTTCTACCTTCCCTTCATGTATTTTCTTTCTCTATTAGAATGTAAGCTCTTGGAGGAAAAGTATCTTTATTCCTTCATTCATCCATTCAATTATTTTTATTCATGCACTCAACAGATAGTACAGTGTGTGGTACATAGTAAGGTCTTTATTTTATTATTATTGTTTCTTTTTATTTTCACTTTTGGAGACTGGGTTCCCCTAACTCACCCAGGCTATAAATGCAGCAGCCACTCATGTGCCCAATCCTACTAGTGACTGACATGGGATTTGACTTGCTCTGTTTCAGAGCTAGCCATTTTGCCCCTCAGGCAGCCTGTTCCATCCTCCTTTCCCCCAAGTACTTATCATTTTGGTGCTGAACTTTGTGTAGAACTCAGTCAGCTTATCTCACTGTACCTCAAAATGCCTAAACTCCAGTAGTCCACCAGCCTCAGCCTCCCCAGTAGCAGGGATTAGAAATGTCCTCCACAATTCCCAGTTCATATTATTTTTGTGAAAAAGATGGAGCCATGTGGGCTAGATAATTATTATTAGGTAGATTCAGAGTAGTTGAAAGGCCTTTCCTAAGGAGTAATTCATTCATGACAAATTCCAAATCAACCTAAAAGGAGGCCCTCAGTGGAGTGCCCAGGTATCTATACTCAGTTTTCTGCTCTTTAACATTTTAATTGGATAAAGGAAGAGAGGATACAGAATATCAAACTTACGGATGTAATTAATCTGGGAAGGATACCTAAAATCATTGCATAACATAATAAGGATCCAAAAGGCTAATTGGGCCAACTCTAATAAGATGACATTTATCAGAGACCAATGTAAAGTCCTGCACTTCGGTTCAAAAAGTCAACTTCATGAGCACAAGATAGGGTTGCATAATACATATGAACAAAAGGTATGTAGGCTATATGAGTCAATGGTATGATGTGATAGCCAAGAATACTAAGGTAATCATAGAGGTGATAATCTTGCCTTTGTCAAACCACATCTGGGGTATTGTGTTCAGCTCTGGGCACCACATTTTAGGCAGGATATTCATAAGCTAGAAAGCATACAGAAGAGGTAACCTGTGGGTAAACAGCTTCAAGCTCATATCATGTAAAGATCATTTAAAAGAATGGGAGTGTTTAGGTTGGACAAGGAGGACTAAGAAGAGATAGGAGAACTGTCTTTATTTAATGGATTGTTGTTAAATGGGAAAAGATTTAAACTTCTTCTTCTTAATACCTGTAGAAACAATAAGTAGAAGTTACAAATAAGCTAATTTAGGCTTAGTGTCTGGACAAACTTCCTGACGATTACAGATATCCAAAAATAGATGAGCTCTCTTAGGAGGTAGGGGGTTTTCCCTCACAGGATGTCTTCAAGCAAGAACAGGTGAACACTTAGTTGCTGGACATGTTATAAAGGGAATTTGTGTTTGGGTACAAACTTAACCAGATGGTCTCTGAGGACTCTAAGAATCTGTGATTCAGAACACAGTGATAACTAAAGTCTCTTCCAGCTCTGAATCCAATGGCTTATATTGTCATGATCTACTCTGGTCTAGAAAACCCCCCAAATCTTGGGCTAGTCCAGTAGGGTTCACCCTGACTCCTCTTTCGCTTGGTATTATAGAGACCAGAGCCCCCAGATGAGGGATTGCCAAGAGCATGGACTGATTTCCTGTGTTCTACCTGCCCTATGGCTTTGAACAAATATGCTTTCTCTTCCTGGTGCTGTCATTTAATGATAGTACCAAGAATAGAGTTCGTCTGCTTTTTCTGAGGCTGCTTCTTCTAATGTAACAGACCATTCACTGCTAGCTACAGACTCATCACTACAAAGGGCTGCCATAAAAGAGCTTACTTGACTTTCTGCTCATTGTAAGGTAAAAGTTTCAAACATTTGTCAGTCACCTTGAGAAGCCAACAGAACAGAAGCCCATTTTTTTATAAAAGAAAAGCTTCTAGATAGATTCTAAAGATGCTGAAGTGCTAGGGCAAGAGAGCCACTATCTAGTGACATACTTGGCTGTATTGAACCTTGAGAAACCTGAGAGAAAATGGGCCTTTTCCACCATCAGTTCCCTAACAAGTAAGTAGCATTTCCAAATTCCACAGGCTGCTAAGAATAGACTTAGCTAGGTGCCACAAAGGATAGAGCTCTGGACCTGAAGTCAGAAAGACATGAGTTCAAATCCAGTATCAGACACTTATCTACTATGTGACTTTAGGCATGTCAGTTGGTCTCTGTTTTCCTCAGTTTCCTTATCTGTGAAGTAGGGATCACAATAGCATCTACCTCCCAGGGTTTTTGTAAGGATAAAAAGATATTTATAAAAGTGCTTTGAAAATCTTAAAGCACTATGTAGATGATAGCTATTAGTGCTTTTTTTCTGCCAACAAGAACCTACCAGTGTCTTCTACAAGATAGACACTTAATAAATGCTTGTTAATTTATTGGTTCAATGGAAACTAATGGTGACTAATCTTCCCTGTGAGACACCTGGCAAAAGCAATGCTCTTTTTGAGTATAAAAAATGTCTAATTTAAATCTTCTGCCTACTTGTAAAGGTTCCATCCTTTTTACTTCAAACATCATTGTGGGTTGATGGCTTAAGACAAATATCCCTGTGAACACCAATACTACAAAATGGTGTAGTGAGAGGTAAGGTAATAGAGTGGAAATAACTACTGTGCTAAGAGGCAAGATCAATCAACCAATAAACAAATATTTATTAAGTATTTACCATGTGTCAAACACTGTGCTAAGCAATGATACAAAGTCAAAAGCAACAATAGTGCCTGCCTTTGAGGAGTTTATAATCTGGTGTTGAATAGAGAAATACTATGTGCTTATACAGGTATCTGTAAAATAAATATAAGATTAAATCTGAAGGTAAGGTCATAATAACTCCAGGGACCAGAAAAGATGTCTTGTAGGTCATTCTTAATCTAAGTCTTAAAGGAAACCAGGAATTCAAAGTGGCAGAGGTAAAAAGGGAGAGCATTCTAGTTTTGAAGGACAGCCAATGCAAAGGCATCAGAATGGGGGATGGAATGCCTTGTGTGAAGAATAGTAGTAAAAAGGACTGTAGCAACCCTGGAGGGTGGATCAGAGAAGGAAAATACTTTAGGCATGGAGTCTAATTAGTAGGCTGTTGCAGTGGTCTAGGTCAGACGTGTCAAATACACAGTATATCAGCAAAACTCTTAGAGTACTATGGAACCAGATTAAAATCTAATTGTGAAGTATTTAACAAAGTAAATAAAAATAAAATGGAACAAAGATATTGTTAATATGTGGCTTTTAAGTCAATATATAGCCTTCAGGAATACAGCTTGGTGGCCCCTTTTCTATTTAAGTTTGATGCCCTTTGGTCTAGGGAAGAGATGATGAGAGCCTGAACTAGAGTAGTGGTTGGGTAACTAGAGAAAAAACTGATGTAAGAGATTGTAAGAGTAGAGATGATGATCTTTAGCAAGAGTAAGAAGTCAGGGGCAGCTGGGTGATGCAGTGGATAGAGCACTGGCCCTGGAGTCAAGAGGACCTGAGTTCAAACACTTGACACTTACTAGCTTGTGACCCTGGGCAAGTCATTTAACCCCAATTACCTCACCAAAAAAAAAAAAAGAGTAAGAAGCCAAGGCTGTAGTGAGGTTGAGAACTTGGGTGTCTGGAAGTATAGTGGCGTCCTTGACAGAAATGGGAAAGTTCAAAAGACCAGTGTGTTGGGGGTGGCAGGAGGACATAATAAGTTCTGTTATAGGCATATTGAGTTTGAGAAAACTATGGGAGATCTAGTCTGAAATGTCCAATAGGTAGATTATGACAAGTAACTAGAGCTCAGGAAAAAGACTGAGGATGGATACATAGATCACTGGTAAGGTACTGATTTCCACTCTCTTTTCTACTACTGCTTAAGTGTGTAGTCTTGGGGAGGTCATTTTAGCTCTCTGGGCCTCAATTATGTAAGAGTTAAATGGCATTAAGAAAATCTTATCAGGATTTTGATTACACTAAATTAAAATTTTTTTGTACAAACAAAAGCAATGCAGCCAAAATTAGAAGGGAAGCAGAAAGCTGGGGAACAATTTTTACAGCCAGTGTTTCTGATAAAGGTCTTGTTTCTAAAATATATAGGGAACTAAATCAAATTTATAAGAATGCAAGTCATTCAAATCCTGCCTGAGACACTTGACACTTACTAGCTGTGTGGCCTTGGGTAAGTCACTTAACCCTCACTGCCCAGCCCCATCCCCCAAAAAAGAATGCACTTCATTCCCCAATTGAGAAATGGGGTCAAAGGATTTGAACAGGCAGATTTCAAATGAAGAAAGCAAAGCTATCTATTGCAATATAAAAAAAATGGTCTAAATCACTATTGATTAGAGAGATGCAAATTAAAACAACTCTGAGGTACCACCCCACACCTATCAGATTGGCTAATGTGACAAAAAAGGAAAATAATAAATATTGGAGATGTGGAAAAATTGGAACACTAATGCATTGTTGATGGAGTTGTGAACTGATCCAACCATCCTGGAGAGCAATTTGGAACTATGCCCAAAGGGCTATGGGACTGTGCATACATTTTAACCCAGTAATACCACTACTAGGTCTGTATCCCAATGAAATCATAAAAAAGGGAAAAGGACCCACATGTACAAAAATATTTATGGCAGCTCTCTTTGTGGTGGCAAAGAATTAGAAATCTAGGGGATGTCCACCAATTGGGGAATGACTGAATAAGTTGAGGTATATGAATATAACAGAATACTATTGTGCTATAAGAAGTGATGAGCAGGCAGATTTCAGAGAGGCCTGGAAAGACTTAAGTGGACTGATGCTGAGCGAGGTGAGCAGAACCAGGAGAACATTGTACACAGTAATAGCAACATTGTGTGATGATCAACTGTGGTGCACTTAGCTCTTTTCAGCAGTGCAAGATCCTAGACAATTCCAAAGAACTCATGATAGAGAGTGTTCTCCACATCCAGAAAAGGGAACCATGGATTCTGAATGCATATTGAACCATACTGTTTCTACTTTTGTTTATGTTTTTTTTTCTTTTTTGAGGTTTTTCCCTTTTGTTTTGATTCTTCTCTCACAACATGACTAATGCAGAAATTTTTTTTAAAAAATCTTATCAGACTGAGGATAGAGTCTGGATCCAATGATCCTTTGAAGGCCCTTCCATGAAGGTTCTAAATCTTCACTTTGATACATACCTCATGGGTACCCACATTCATAATATTCCTAATATCTGGAAAGCTAATGCCTATACCTTAACTCCACTCCTTCCCACTTAATGGAGGCAGTCTGACTCTTGATGCTGCCTCTTACAATCTGTGTGACCTTGGTTAAGTCATTTAAATCCATTAAGTCTTAATTAGTTTCCTTACATATAAAATTGGCATAATATTTATACTCTCTACCTCAGGGTTGTTGTAATAACCAAATGAGTTCATGCATGTAAACTGTGATGTTTGTAATTCCACACGACTATGTAAATGTCTATTGTGATTAGTCATAACAGTGGATATTTAATGAGAGATGTGCCTATGTACCATCCAATCATGCTTTTCCTTTCTAGCCATAACTTACAAAGTTTTGCCAGTCCTTCTCTTTAGTTGTGTACATGCTGGGTCTTGCCAAGCATTTAAGAAGTCATGAGTTGGCTTCCATTCCTAGAGTTCTAACTAGCAATTACAATGCATAAACCCAGTAATGCAAGACATTCTTCAAGGCAAAGCAAGGTAGAAACTTGCCCTTAATTCAACTTTTATAAAATCAATCCAATTGCTAGACTAGGAATTAGACCTCCAAACCTGACACACAGGGCCCCATGAAGTTAGACATCCTAGTATACCACATAGGAATGTGAACCAGGGCTTAAGATACCACAAGACCAGGGGCAGCTAGACAGCGCAGTGTATAAAGCACCAGCTCTGGATTCAGGAGGACCTGAGTTCAAATCTGATGTCAGACACTTGACACTTACCAGCTGTGTGACCCTGAGCAAGTCACTTAACCCCAATTGCCTCACCAAAAAAAAAAAAAAAAAAAAAAGATGCTGCAAGACCATTTCTGAGACCCACTGTCAGGGAGAGAGAGCAAAGTGGATTTGTTCAGAAAGGTTCTCCTCTGGAGGTGTGGAGGAGAAAAATCAAGGGGTTTTATTGCACTGTGGGGGACTTTTCTGCAAGCCCCCGATTCGCTTAAGTTTTATATTCCAGAGTCACTTTAATGTTAAAAGTATCAAAAGCAATGACCCAGGAAAAGAGTCATAACTTCCCTCGAATCATGCATGTATGACAGCCTTGAATTCCCCAGCAGCACAGGAGAGCTGGAGTTGTTGGAGAGTGCTGCTATAAATAGTTTGATCTTTTTGGAGTTTGTCTTTTTTCTCAATGACCCTCTGCAAACTGGCTTCTGAACCCATCATTCAGTGAAACTATTCTCTCCAAAGTTTCCAATGATTGCTTAATTGTCAAATCTAAAAGCCTTTTCTCAGTCCTCATCATTCTATCTATATATCTCAGCAGCCTCTGACACTGTCATAAACTCACTTCTCCTGGATGCTCTGTCTTTTCTAGATCTTCATGACACTGATATCTTCTGGATCTCCTCTTCACCTGTCCAACCACTCTTTCTCAGTCTCTGTTGCTTGATCTTAATCCTGGTCTTTCTCCCTAACTCTGGATATCCCCCAAAGCTCTGTCCTAGACCCTTTTATCATCTCATTTGGTAATGATGTCATCAGTTCCCATGAGTTCAAAGATCAACTTTATGTAGATGATTCCCAGATTTATAGATCCAGTCTTAATGTCTCTCCTGAGCTCTGCGTCACCAACTGCCTCTTTAAACATCTAATACTGCATGGTGCATAGGGATCTTGAATTCAACTTGTCTAAAGCCAAATTCATTATCTTTCCTCCAAAACTCTCCCCTCTTCTGGATTTCTCTTTTATTATTGAAGACTTCATCATGCTCCATACTAGTCATGCCCTATTGTGCAGAAACCTATGTTCTTCCTATGGCTGCCAAACTTATAAACAAGACTAATTCTTGATTCTCCTCACTTACACCTTGGTTCTTGTTGGCTGCTTACTCATGAATAATTGAGGGTTATTAACATATTTCCTATGATCCTTTCAACTTTGAATGGGTATTGCTTAAAAAACATGCTTCTCAGTTGTTTCCAATTTCCCTTATGATTTAAGGTTGTAAAATATCTTTACTGAATACTAAGACCAACTCTTGACTTTTTTTCTTTCTCTTTTTTTTTCTGGTGAGGCAATTGGGGTTAAGTGATTTGTGCAGGGTCACACAGCCAGTAAGTGTTAAGTGTCTGAGGCAGGATTTGAACTCACATCCTCCTGACTCCAGGGCCAGTGCTTTATCCACTGTGCCATATAGCTGCCTGTTGACTTTTTAAAATGAGGAAAAAATATAACTAAAGCCATCTTCTAGGCAGTGATACTTTTGAAAATATGTCTGATACACTGTAGAATAGTCACATGCTTTTACTAGAAGTCTGGTCCAAAAATGTGGTCTCAGTAGTCAAACAAACTATTTTGTACTTGAAGAATGTAGGAAAAGAATCAAGAATAAATTTGTAAAAATGAAAACTTGTATAAGCCATGCACTTTACTTGTGGATCAATTCAATATGATATTAATCACTAACATTTATACACGATATCTCAAATAGATGCAGTTTTAAGCTACTAATGCTTACATTTTAAAGCTTAAAATTTTAAATTAGAAGATATCCTATATAGGAAAGATAGCATGGTGTAATAGGGGATTGTCCCAAAAGCCAAGAAATCCTGAGTTCAAATCCTGATTCTGTCACATACGTGGCTGGGTAACCCCATTCACCCTTTTACTGTTCTAGGCAACACTCTAAGATGGGAGGTTCCCAAGAAGTTTCCATCTTGTATCAGAAGAGTTTCCTCCCCAGGGAGTTCCCTATACCAATAAAATCACTGATCCAGTCCCCATTTATTATTGTTTAGATAGCATTTTAAGGCAGACAAAAGATAAAATTTGGAACCCCCAAATTTTAAAAGAATGAATATTTAAAATGTTTTATAAGTAATTAGGAAAAATAAAATATTCCCCAAAAAAGAAATTAAATTTGAAAAAAGGACTTTAACATATATACACATACCTATATAGACACATGTTTTATACATGTGTGTATATATGTATGCATATATGTTTATATGTATATCTATCCAGATTATACCTGTAGTACATTCATTTTATACACACACACACACACATACACATATGTAATTATATAAAATGTAAATGACTTGGATAAAGTCATGGATGATACATTTATCCCATTTGAGGATGGCACAAAGCTGGGAATTATCGTTAACCCAAGGAAGTGCTTTATAAACCTTAGAGTGCTTTATAAATGCTAATTATTATTACTATAGGATTTCTGTGAGTTTTCACTTTGTCTGCATAATCTTCGAGAGCTCTGGGTCATCACCACATCACAAGGAGGCATTCAAGTAAAACTTTATGAACAAAATCACCTACACTAAAGTTTAAAGCTGAGGTAATTATATGGCTATCTCTTTGGTAAACATTATGGAGGAGTATGATAGTAGATTATGAACAAAATCACCTACACTAATCTACTATCATACTCCTCCATAATGTTTACCAAAGAGATAGCCATATAATTACCTCAGCTATCATGTCTCTTCATTTGGAAAGGAAATCAATTGTATTCTGAATAACATGGTTTCTTGTTTTTTTATCATTAGTATTATGGCTGTCTTGCTTCACATCATAATAGCCAATGCCTTTTTTTTTTTTCCAATTTCCCATTTGTTGGAAGTGGAAGTAATTCAGATTTGTCTTCTTTTTGTAAGATCATAGATTGAAAGCTAGAAGAGATGCTAGAGGCCATCTAGTCTAACTCCCTCTTTTTATAGATGAGAAAATTGAGACCCAGAGAAAATTATCCAGCTCCAGGTAGTAACTGAGGAACCATATGAACTCAGGACCTTTGACTCTAAAGCCAACACTTTTTCAATTCTACTCATCTATATCCTTTATTTTAACTTGGATTTTATTCTGAACTTTACTCTAACTTGTCAAAAATCTAATTACACACAGACAACTGATTTTTGAAATCTCTACCACATATATAACTAGTCACTTTCCTTCTGCAAGAATATAGAAATCTCTTTTTTTTATCATGACTATTGGCACAGGATTAGGAATGGATTTATAGAAGGATTTATGAGCAGCAATTTTTATTCATAGTCATAGGAATGCCTAGCAAATGTAGTCAGGTCTACCTCTCCCTTTCCAGTCTTAACAAGTGAAGCTCTATAATCAACTGCATGGCCTTGATGCTAATTATTAAGGGGAATATTAGGTGGGTCTTGAAGCATTGAAAATAAGAAGTCAAAAAGATGTATCTAAAGGGATTCTTTCTGTGACTGATGTGTACACTGTAGGTCTACCACACAGAAGGGCTGAAATAGCTTTGAGACTGTGGGCTATTTCAGAAAAGAGCTTTAACCACTCCTTTGTGGACAAAATTCATTGGAGAATCAGCAGATAACAATAAAACCACAGAAGAGAACCAGTAGCCCACTAGATGACATCAACAAACCAATAGAAAATATTAGCAGCTCTGTGGAAAAATAGCAAACAGTATCTTGATTCACATAGAAGTGTCCTACCTGGAGAAACTTGGGGTCATTGGCTGGGGTACAGATGTCATTTGTTGGTTTGCTTTCTCCACTGACTCTGGTGTGCTGATATCTTCATTACATGGTACTAAAGGCAATACTTGTGTATCCTTGATGATATTGTTGAATAATTCAAATTAAACCAAGGACATTTAAATGTGTGCATTGTGTTATTTATATGCTAAAGGAAGCAGAGTAAGCCACAATCATGCATAAGTCCTTTAAAAAAATGTAAAAAGAGCCGATAACCTCATTTATCTTGATGGAACTGAAAGTAATGGCTACTTGTTGTTGTTCATTAGTTTCAGTTCTGTACAATTCCTCATGACCCCATTTGGAGTTTTCCTGGCAAAGATACTACAGTAGTTTGCCATTTCCTTCTCCAGATCATTTTACATATAAGGAATTGAGACAAATAGGTTCAAGTGACTTGCCCAGGGTCACAAAGCTAGTAAGTGTGTGAGGTCATATTTGAACTTGGGTTTTCCTGACTCCAGGTCTAGCACTCTGCCCAACTGTACCACCTAGCTATCTCAATGCCTGCTTAGCCCAGAGCTTAGCACAGTGCTTGACAATATCCTTAGCATAGTGTCTGGCATACAGTAAATGGGTGCTTAAATATTTATTGACTGTTGCCCAGGTGCTGTGATCTACACTCTGCTACTACAAGAGAACTTAGAAAGTTAGAATCAATAGGAATTAGCAACTGAGTGTCTATGTGGGGGTAAGAGAGAATGAGGAATTGAGAATGACACCTATATTGTGAGCCTGGGTGACTGGGAGGAGGATGATACCCTCCATGGTAATAGAGAAGTTGAAAGTGGTCTGGGGGAAAAGATAATGAGTTCATTTTGAACTGGTTGAAATTAAAATGGATATGGGACATCCAGTTCAAAATTTCTAACAGGCAATTTGAAAATGCAAAACTGGAGGCTAGGAGAGAGCTTGGGGTTAGATAAAAGTATCTGAGAATTACCAACACAGAGATAACAATAGAATTGAATTGGGAGACTATGAAGTCATTGAGGGAAATACTAGAGAGGGAGAATATAGATCCCAGGAGCTTGGGGGGACACCTACTGCCTTGGATGAAGATCCAGCAAAGGAGACTGAAAAGGAGCATCAGAAAAATAGAAGGAAAAACTGCTTTGAAGAAAATATCAAGAGGAACAGAATGATTGACACTGACAAGTGCTTCAGAGAGATCATGTAGGATGAGGACTGAGAAAAGATCATTAGATTTGGACATTAAGAGATCACTGCTAACTTTGGAGAAAGCTATTTCAGATAGAGGATAGGTTTAGAATTTACTACAGAGAGTTAAGAGAGTGAGAGCCAAGGAAGTGGAGGCACCAATTGTATGACATTCTCATAGACTTTACCCATGAAAGGGAGGTACAGAACTAAGTTTAATGGAGATAGATGGAATACATATAGGATTTTTTGAGGATGAGGGAGACATAAGCATATTTGGAAGCAATAGGGAAGTAGCCAATAGATAAGGAGAAATTGAAGTGAGACATTATTGATGATAAAAGGGGTAATCTGCTGGAGAAGACAAGATGAAATGGGACCACTTATGCATGTATAGCAATTAGCCTGTCAAAAAAAAAAAAGCCACCCCTTATCTGGATATCTGGACATTCTCTTCTTGCCAAAACCAGAGCAGGTGATAAAGCTATGATTCATCTTAATGATAATTTCATCCTTAAAAATTTGAGTAAGCAACAAGAGAAATTGCTATACTGGACTCAATTCTTACCAACAGGCAGGATATGGTTTCTAACAGGAAACTTGGGGGCAAATGACAAAGAGGAAAATCAATCATAGTTTGACATGTACCCTAGATTTGGAGAGAGCAGATGTCAATGTTACAGAGAAAGAATAGGTAAGATATGATGACATTCCATAGAGTCATATGAACATAGATCTGGAGTTAGAATGGACCTTACCCAGCTAGTCCAGTGTGTTTATTTTATAGATGAGGAACCCAGTGGAGGAGTGATGAAGTTATTTGCTCAGTGTCACAAAGGTAATGTCTAAAGTTCACCTAGAACTCGGGGACTTTGCCTCCAAATCCAATATACAGTACCGTTTATTCTGAAGGGCAAGTTGGTCCAAGAAAGATGAGAAGTTTTCAAAGATTAAATAGTGAAGATACAAAGAGAAACTGTTCCACCAAGGAAGCAAATAAGGGAGCTAACAGAAAGGTCCATTGTGGATAAATAGGGAGCCCATTGAAAGATTCAGATTTTGATGGTTTAGTAATTAGATTTATTTGTTTGTTTGTCTGTTTTTTGCAGGGCAATAAGGGTTAAGTGACTTGCTCAGGGTCACATAGCTAGTAAGTTTCAAGTTTCTGAGGACAGATTTGAACTCAGGTCCTCCTGAATTCAGGGCTGGTGCTTTGTCCACTGTGCCACCTAGCTGCCCCATGTAATGAGATTTAACTAAGATGAGATCCAGGGTCCAGCAAGAAGAGTGTCTCAAGTAACGTAGTCCGGCCTAAGCTCAGGCTAAGGAGGGAAAAAAACAGCATTGGGATTTTAAAAAACTCTATGTTGATAACCCCAATTGCCTCACTAAAAAAAAAAAAATCTATGTTGGGGTAAGAAGATGATAAAAGGTGGAGTATATGACTGCTATTGGAGGTAGATCATAACTAATGAAGGGGAAAAGGTTGAACTATTCAACCTTTTTCTGTCTTATTTCTCTTTCAAAGAGAATGATATTTGGACACACAATGATAAAACAAAAATGGTTACTAGAGAGCGGAAGGTTAGGATAAGTAAGGAGACAGTGGAACGGTCTTAAAAGTCCTTAATGAAGTCAAGTCACCAAGCCCAAATGAAATACATCCAGGAGTACTGAACGAATTAACATATATGAGTGCGTAGTTATTGTCAGTGTTCTTTATCTGATGTTGGAGAACAGGAGAAGTGCTGCAGGACTGCAGAAAGGCAAATGCTATCCAGTTATCAGAAAGGGCTGCAGAGAGTGGAGTCTGCAAGCTTCAGTGATTTTTATTTCTCTTCATGGTGAAATTGTAAATGGAGAATTTGTGTAAGCTTACAATGGAAGCAACCATTATTAAAGGCCAGAATGGTTTCGTCTTGAATAGATCATACTAGATGAACATCATTTCCTTTTGTGCCTGGACAGTAACAATAAAATTGAACTTGGAGAATGTGCCAGCCTATACTCTTAGTAGGTCACACACCAAATGGCAAGTAAGACAACCAAATATTAATGTTATTAAGCATAAAGGTTCCACCAGCTGAGATTACTAGAGGGAATGAGAACTAACCATGTTATTCAGTGCTGTCACATCCAGCACCTTCTAGAGAGAGATAAAAATTATTGTTCAGGCTTCTATACATGATATATAAGGATTCTGAATAGTTATATCAGTAGACTCCTTGTTTTTTTTTATCTCAATCCCTATTTCTAATATAGTTTTTGACAATGGATCATAGAATTTAGAGCCAGAAGAAATGCTAGAGATCATCTAATTCCACCACTATCCCATTCTATGGGTGAGGAAACTGAGGCCCACAAAAGGTAAGTGATTTGTCCAAGGTCACATGCAAAGTAAGTGGTAGATCTAGAACTCAAACCTAGGACTTCTAAGTCTAGTTACAGCAGGTTTTTTCTTCTACAATACTCATGCCTCATTACATTTCCCTCATACTTTTTTCTCATTTAAATCACTGAATGCCAATGTATATGTTTACTTAGTTTGATGTGCCTTATCAAGCTCTTCATAGTATTTCTTTTTTCTTTTGGTCATTTTGAGTTTTATTAATGTATTTTGGTTTTGCATTACAAACATTTGCAGATTCCTCCCATTTGGTCTCTTGTAATGAAGTAAAGTGCTTGCAACATTTAACATCTATTTCATCCCTCTCCCATCCCTATGTTTTTTTTAAAAAAAGAACAGAAATCTATTTTCTCTTCCTCCAACTTAGTATCCCATTGGGAAAAAAGGGAAAAGAAATAAAGTTAAAATTTTTGCAAGAAATACACAAAATCAAGCAAAACATAACTCCCATATTGACTATGTCCAAAAATGTGTGTCTAATTCTGAATATTTAGCTTCTTACCTCTTTGTCAAGAAGTAGGTATTGCATGCTTCATCAGTCCTCTGGGCTCATAGCTAGTCATGACTGTGATCAAAGTTCTTAAGTCCTCCAAAGGATTTTGTTTTCACAATGTTGCTGTTACAGTGTTCTACTGGTTCTGCTCTTTTTACTCTGCATCAGTTTATTTTAGTTACCTCTTCAGAGAAGTTCCATTTTTCATTCACCACAATGTAATTTGGTACTCAAGCTCCAGTTATATTTAAGGTAATCTGTTTGCTACATCATGAGCTCTCCACATCCAAATAACTGAATGCCCCAACAAATGATGTTGGGTCTTTTTGCCTTTGGGCTCACAAAGAAGCCAGTTCACCAATCCCTTCAGTCATCAGAGAGTATAGAACCTATGAATCACCGTTTCATTAAGTGACAATTTCTTTATGTCTTCTGACTTGATTTATATGAGATAGTCACTGTGCATGTAGATTGGATCCTCTAATACTGTGCCAAAAAAACTTACAATAAAGAATAATAATTAAAATAATAATAAAACTTACAAATGGCCTAAGAAGAATGAAAATTCTTAACACTCTCCACCTCTTTTTTTCTATCATTCTTCCACCATCACTGAAAAACAAAAAAAGAGACTACACAGGACTGAGGACTGTTGTGAGTTTTTGTTGAATCCTTGAGTCATTGGGGCAGAAAAAAAATCAATGGGTTTCAAACTTTCTAGGGATGAGAATGTAAAGTGATTCTGTGCTCTGGATAACAGACATATCTCAGAAACATCTGTCAAACCATACTTATGCTGCTGGCATAATCTTCTAGAGCCCAGGGTCACCTCTATGTTATGATGCCATTAGAGTTGGGCTTTCATAGCTGAAGCCAGGAAGAGAGCAAAATAAAATTGCTACCTATGTAGATATGGAATCTTTTATTTAGGCCTGTCCTGATTTAGTGACCACTCCCAGTATCTAAGTTCTAATTAAGTCATACTCACGGAACTGAACTGTTGAAGGTCATGGAGACAAATCAAATCGTAATTGCTGTATTTGAACATGTGATGATAAAGTTCTGCACATAAGTACATTAAAAGTGAGTCATTTTCTTAAGTAATAAGAGCACAATTCAAACTCCAACTGCACTATGAATTTAAGAAGAAAGTGACATTGTTCATAACATTGTAGAAACTGATAGAGAGGGCAGATGCAATTTCATGCAATTTGTTACAACTTATAAAATAAAGAAATTACTACCATGTTGCATTACTTTTGGGTAAAGTACAATGAGATCTAAAGAGTTTGGTTTGAAGATATAAGCATTAATGAATCTGATTTGATTGTTACAAACAAATCCACTTGAAGTTCAACAGTTGCCCTTTATCGTGCTAGTGTTATAGAATTACATTAACTCAGAAAATAAATATAAGGAACTCCAACCAAGGGGCCTGATCTAGCCCTTGACTTAATTTCTTTTGGCTCCCTATTGACAATAGGAAAATACCCTGGAATGTCTAAGATTCAGACACCTGGCAAAAAGAAAACAGATCTTGGTGTCCTTGGTGGAAGTCACAGCTACCACACAATCACAAGCAGCAGAGTAAAGTGTTGTGGCAGAGGCTGGGAGAGAAAGCTAGAGCCCAGATGTGTGACAGAGGGAGATCAATTGAACAGATGGCACAGCTGGAGCTCTGTTCCCATCAGCTGCCATGCCTGTTGGAGGCAGTTAGCCTACACCAATAAGGATGAGTTTGAGGGACTCCTTTGATGGCAATTATCTGATCAACAGCCTGTGTGAGCTTAGTAAAGAGAATTATTGCAAAGCAGGAGCTTAGGACAATGTGACAGTCAGGGATGTGTAAATAAGGGAATTCACTTCAGACATGCCTTGGCGTCCTTTCCTCAACAAACTCTTTGTGTGTGTTTGTGTCTTCCTTTGGGCAAGCCTATTTGGAATTGGCACATGTGAAATATGTCCTGTGTTCTTGCTTCTGAGAGAACAGTAAAAAATAATTAAGGGTAATTGGGCTGTCTCTGGGAGGCTGGAAAAAGCCAGAAAACTAACTTAATCTTCTTAAATTATGAAGGGCTGAGGTCACTGATAGTTTGTAGACTAAGTTAACTAGGTTCTTATCTGATAATGTCATCACGAAGCTCAAATCTGCATCTATTCCAAATAGATGACATTTGAAGAAGAGAGTATCTATCCCCTTAGCCTCAGGAAAAAGAGAGTTAATGTTCCTATAGTTGCAAAAACACAACACATCAAGAAAAGACACTTTTTAAAACAAATACCATAAGTGGTCATAAAGTGGTAGTGGTAATTCTTAAAATTCTGTTTTTGAGTCTATTTTTCTATCATGTTCTCTCCCTCACTCTCTGTCTCTTTCTCTGTATCTCTGTGTCTCTGTCTCACTCTATCTCTCTCTGAATTGCTATTCCTATTTTGTTGTTACTATGGATAGAAGTGGGTATCCTTGTGTGTCTGTGCTTTGCTGAACTTTCTCTTTATGCATGTCTCTACATCGGTCTCTGTTTCTCTCTCAGTTGTTGCTTTTTTTCTGTCTTTCTATTAGTCCATTATTCTTTGTGTATCTCTATCCATTTCTCTCTTTATTTTTTCCCCTAACCCTGTGCTGTTTATAGTATGAAACTGAAGAGGATGGATCACAGATAGATGAGAGAGAGAGAGAGTGTCATTGATACACAGGGAAAGAGGTAAATAGCAACTTAATTGTTGTTCCCTTCTTTAAAGGTGAGAGAACAGGGGAAAATAAAATTTCATTTAGGAAATTTAGTTAATACTCAACTTCTTAATCCAAAAAAATAAGGGGTTTGTACTAGAAATTTCCTAAGATCTCTTCCATCCCTAATATTTTATTTTTCTTTGGAATTTCTATTTACATATATACAAATGCATATTTATATCATAGAAGAGTATGTATAGGTAATATATACTTTTATGAAATTTTAAAATAGCATGCCTGGTTTTCTCTGAAATTAAATATATGTATATATACCTTCATACACACATATATACACATTTATATGTATATATATTTCACAGATCATAGGAAATTGGAAGTAGAAGAAATCTCAGAAATCATCTAGTCCAAATCTTATTTTTTGTATGAAAAAAATCTATTTCCTATATAGAGCTTCATTTCTCCTATTCTCAGCCTAAAAAAAAAAAGCAAATAAGTACAATATTTCTCTAAAGAAGAAAAAAAAATTTATAAGTAGCTACTTAACCCTTTCCCTATGGTTCAGTGGCCCTCAGTAGACTAAAGATCCCTTACTTTCTTCTAGGTTAACCATATTAAATCAAGCTTTTCCCATCTGAAGGTAAGTTTAAGGAATTTGTTTTCTGAATATATGAAATAATTTTTTTAAAAAACTCAATGGTTGGGGGCAGCCAGGTGGTGCAGTGGATAAAGCACAGGCCCTGAATTCAGGAGGACCTGAGTTGAAATATGGCCTTAGACACTTGACACTGTGGGGACCAATTTTTAATTGGGGAGTGTTAGCTAAGTGGCTTGCCGCAATATTGGGGCAAGGAAGGAGACCGGCAGCCTCCCTCAAAACAGAACAGGATTTATTTTAACAAGAATGAACTTGGAAAAAAAAAAAAACATAAACAGGATCAGTAGGATCAAGGGAAAGGAAATGAAATGGGGAAAGGGAAATTATACAACCTGAAAATTACCACGATCCAGGAATCAGGTGAGAATACACAGCAGAGCTCCTGTTGCCTTCCAGCTAGAATTTGGGGTATACCACATTTTTTAAACTGGTTCCCCAATTCTCTGCATGCCAAAGTAGCAGGGGTTTCTGAAGCATCATTGATTCTTCTAATGCTGACATAAAGACCATTATGGTAGAAAATATGGAGTTCTTTAGCGTCAGCTTTTTCTGTGCCACAAATTTGCCATAGAGGTTTATTCAACTGGTGAATAATTACATTCAGTTGGTTATGTTTGGAAAAGGCTACAATGACGTCATTCCCAGCACAAGTACCAGCTTTTTTCAAATCAGCAACATATTCTTCAAAGGGAATATCTGTTTCTATAAAAGACCCAAAGTCTTCGGTATGACTGAGCATATAATTAGCAGTTTCTTGTCTGTGTTTGAGATGGTTTCTCAAATGACCTTCTAACTGGTCTCCGAGGACTCTGAAAAGATAATTTCTATCTCCTGATACCTTAGGATGTTTGAGTCCCAGGGTTTGCAATTGAGTGATAATGCTTGCAAATTGGAAGTCTATTACCCCTGGGTTCCGTTCTGTTTCTTTTCTCTTTAACAGCTGGTTGAGTTTTATCTGAAATTACTTTACCCACAAATGGTGCAGGCTTCAACACTTACTAGCTGTGCGACCCTGGACAAGTCATTTAACCCTCATTGCCACACACACAAATAAAATTTAATAATTAAAAAAAAAACCTCAATGGTTATAATTTAGTGGAATAAGTAATAGACTAGCAGAAAAACTGGCCCATAGCCATGGTTGTTTCACAATGGAAAGTCATTACATTCAATTTAATTCAACCAATGTTTAAGTATACTATATTCAAGGCACTATGTTAAAGATTAGAAATATAAAACAAAGACAAAACAGTCCATGCTCTAAAAAAAAGTATACATTTTACTGATTGGGGGAAGTAAAGGTAATCCAAAGGAAGGGGCACCGTGCACATACAGGTAAACAAATACAAACTATTCATTGGGGGAAAGGATTTATCTGACTCTCTTTTCTTTCTTTTAGAACTAAGTCTATTATAATAGACTTTGCTCTTCTCAGCAATACAATGATCCAAGACAATTCCAAAAGATTCATGATTAAGCATACTATTTTCACTTTTTGTTTTCTTTTTTCCTTTCTTGAGGTTTTTCTCCTTTGTCCTGATTCACTTTCACAACATGATTAATGAGCAAATATGTTTAACATGATTGTACATATATAATCTATATCAGGTTGATTGTTGTCTTGGGAAGAAAAGAGGAAAGGGCAGGAGGGAGAAAAATGTGGAGCTCAAAATCTTATAAAAATGAATGTTGAAAACTGTCTTGACATGTAATATAACTGTAAAAAACAAAATCCTGGTAAGATTGGAAAAATAAAAAAGAAAGATAAAAAAGAACAAAACCTATATATCCTGGTTGAATGAGTTTGGAATTCCAGTGGGTAGCTAATTATAAGGGCCCAGTAAAAAGAGCATGCATAGGTGTTCTCTCTTTGCTGGCTGCTGGATTGCTGGAGGTGCTGGTTCCCACTAGTCCAGGTTCTCCAACAACATGATTATGGGGCGAGGGCAAACAGGGGAAAGAACAGAGAGAGAGCAACTTTAATATCAGTGGAAATGGTAGGAGAGAAGACTGTATCTCAAACGAACATTTTCAGAGTTCAAGAATGTTTCATAATTTTGTGATGTTAAAATTGTGGCCGCCTTAAATTAGAAGCTTCAGCACCAGTCTTTGGGCATTAAACATTAATTAAAGCATACAGATATTTACAAAGAGTTCAGAAAGTTAAGAAAAAGAAGTCCTACCTAGCCTAGAGTTCCAGCCTGGTTGGGTTCTTCCTCAAGTCCTCCTCCACAAGCCTGCTTTAATCAGGAACTCTCCAGCAAGCTGATTGTGGAAGCTTTTTATAGGTCTGGAACAGAGGCAGTCCTTACACACTGCTTCAAGCTGATTGGTTGACGTCATCCAAATCCATTGGTTTTGAAGGTGTTCTCAAGTTGAGTTCACAGTCTAGCTTCTGAGAACAATACCTTCTTAAGGGATAGCCAGGTGTGATTACAATCCAATTAACTTGAAGTAGGCTTAATCAGCAGTCAATCACTCTTACTTGATTCAATCAGTAGAGATTAATCTCCAGGTGGGTCTTTGAGTATCTGCTAAATCCCATTATTTCATCACAATTTCAAAATAAGGAATTTGTAATCTCTTTATCCAGATCTTCGATTTCATTCCTGAAAGCTACACTAACTCACATGTACAGGACAAGCCTTCTGAGGATTTGTTCTTGCATGTGTAGATAAGTATTTCTTGTATGAAATTCAATATGGTAGCTTTAATCTAGTTATACATTTACTCAAATTTCCTGTTGAAAAGGGATGCAGTCATGAAAGTGGAAAAACATAGCTGGAGACACTGTGTACTAATGAATTGTGATGCTGTTGAAATGAAATTGGTAGTCAGAAAAAAATGCATTCAGATACCTTTATTTTTCAAAAATATTCTATGTACTTCCAGAATTATTTTCTAACTGTAACATTCCCAGCCCAGCAATCCTGTGAGCTGACAGAGCACACTCCTGGTTTTCAATTAAAGAAATTGAGGCTACCAAGGTAACACAGAAAGGCCAACAATGGATGCAGGAAGAGAGTCAATACCATTGATGCCCCATCTGTTTCTCCTCTAGTGACTGTAAAATGTTTATATCCACAAGAGAAAAACATTAGTTATCATAAAAAGAACCAACAGCAGATTAAAAGATAATTGGTCTAGAGTACTATGTTATATTGTAATAAATAAATACTCTTTTAATTTTCATGAAGCAGAAATTGGAAAATTGTTGGGGTAAATGTATCTAGCAAACAATGTTGTGCATTTTCAGTCCATGTCTATGAATTATTTCTAAAATATTGACTTGGATTCTTGCTTTGAGGTACTTATCCCCATGTTTTTACAAAGCCATTTTCAGAAAGAAGTGGGGCAATGTTCCTGAAAGGGATGAATAGGCATTCAATTTAAATGATAAAGCATCAATTTAAAGAATGCATTCTACTCCTCTCCATTATCCTCCTTTTGTATAAAAACTTTTTTTTAGAATAGGTAGTTCAAGTATATGATTCTTTAGAGTAAACTAGGGGACACAGGTCTGAATTGAATACTTTTATCATGCTTGTCAGTTCTCCCTTTTGGAAGCACATGATCAAAAATCACTTTGAGGAGGGTATTTGTGTGTGTGTGTGTGTGTGTGTGTGTGTGTGTGTGTTTCATTTAAGACAATGAAAAAGGAATTTAGCCAATGGCTAAGGATTTACAATTTGACATGTATCAGTTAGACTCTCATTCAAAGGACTCCCATTCCAAAGGTCATTGGTTGGATAACTCTAAATCCATATGAACTCCCTTTGGAGAAGGCTGACAAGCTTACTGCAACCTAGTCAACAAACTCTTCTGAGCCAATCAATCAAGATAGAGTTCAAGGAGCAGTGGGATTTGTGAATTTCAGAAAAGATGGAAAGATGCTCAGGATTCCCTTATATCACAGAAAGTGCTTCTGTTTGTATCCTCCAGCATAGATCATTTAACATGAATTTCTAAATACTGCATGGTGTTAAGGTTGTAAATTTTGCCATTCAGTTTGCCACTAAAAAAAAAAAAAAGCTTATTCTGCAGTGGTATCCTAGACATGACCTCTCTTTGAATTTGTGATTTCTAGCAAAATGTTTGGAAAAGCAAAGAAAAATCTACTCAAAAATAGGAGGTCTGAGTTTAGCTGTATACCATTTCAGCGTCTCTACATTTCCAAATTGTGTTGTTATATTGTGGGATTCAGAGACATTGAGCAATTGAGACTCTATAAGAAAATACAGAAAATATGTAACCATATAAAGATGAGGAACAAGTCTTCCTTGATGCTGCAATAAATCAAAAAGCATTTATTAGGGAACTAACTATGTGTCATCTACTGTGCTAGGCTATGGAGATATAAATCACAGGCCTAGAGTCTGGAAATGATGGAGGGCAGTGGCATTAGACTCAAATAGAAATGGGGGTCACTAAACCATACTTAGGTTCCTTGAGGCCACATATGGACTTAGAAAACCACATATTAGCATTACGTATGCTCTATTGTATTTTCATTTATTTTGTTAAACATTTTACCAATTACACTTTAATTCGGTTCAGCAACTGGGAGAGCCTAGTGTTTGACACCTCTGGAAACTGTTCTTCTCTGCAATTATCATCATTGGGAGTTGCCTTGAGAACTAAGAGTTTGTGACTTGCCTGCAGTCAAAAAGGCAGTGAGATATTAGAGTAGGACTTGAACCTCAGACTTCCTGGTTGTGAGGCCAGCTCTCTATCCACTATGCCACACTCCCTCTCCTATGAATCTTTAAGCATTTATTAAATATATACTATGTGAATAGAAGACAATGGGGTAGAGGGCAGGGAGATATGTACTACTCTCTGTATGGAACAGAATTGTCCTCAGGGAGGAGGAGGCACTTGAGCCAAATCTTGAAGGGATTGAGGTATTCCAGGAGGCAGAAGTGAGGAAATAATGCATTTTGGGAAGTGGGGAATAGTTTCCATAAGGACTCTTTCCTGTCCCCTAGTATCTAGAGTTATGACTGCTTTGGGGTAATTGCATCATTTTATTACTCAAAAATCTTCCATTGCTCCCTCTTTCCTGGCCTTTTAGGTACAAATAGGATTCCCCTGTTTTTCCTAAAAGGCAATATACCTGTCCTGAGGACTTTATAGGGCCCTGCCTCCCTTGGCACAGGGAAGCAGGTGCTTCCTGATCACCTAGGGGCATAAAAACTCCCACCTACATGGAGTTGGGGACCCTCATACTTAGCCAGTTTCTGAAGACCACCTGAGCATATATAGCTTGCCCTACTGATCAGATTATTTCTATATGTTACCTCCAGAGAAACTGTCAGGGAAAAGGAAACCTCCTTTTGTCACCTGTTCAATGATTTGCTAGTTCTTCATTTAATTCCAACAGGAATTAAACTGGTATTAAACCCACCCCCCAGGAGCCAGTAAAAGTCCTCAAATCTTAATCTGGTTTGTAAAGCCTTTCAGAACCTACATCCAAATTGTTTTCTTTGGAGGAGGTGAGAGAAAGTGATGAAGGAGGGAGGCCTTCCTCACTATATAGCAAAGGAGCAGTTATGATGTATCCTCCTTCCCACAGCCAACCACTCTACATCTGCCCTTAATCCCATTCCCTCTGATCTTCAACAAACTGTAGCTACAACCTTATGAACTACAAAAGCAGGAGACCAATGTTGTATAGGGGGAAAGTATGTCACCCATATGTTGGGGAGAATATGTCTGTACTTTTTGTTTCTGCTATATCTTTGTAATAAATGTCCCTTTATAAAAGCTAATGGTTGTTAATAGGTTAAATAGGAGTGGGGCACTAATCAGTAGCTGGCAGTAAAGTAGTAACAGTAATTAGTAAGCTAATCAATTAACAGTGGGGGCAATTGGATAGAATGAGGGCTTAATCCAATAGCATGTAAGAAAGACACTTCTACCCCTGACTGACATTCTCTCCTCTATACCACCTCAATCTTCTGCTGTCTTACTCTCCTGACCTTTTAAAGCCCACAAGGTCATTACTCTCTCTAATTTCTTCGCCTAAAATCAGGAAAGAGACAAATAATAAAGACTCATATGCACAGAACATTCAATATTGAGTCACATGTGGACCTTGGATAGGGAGGGACCAATACTTCTCCCATTATAGCATTGTCTCCCTCACTTGCAATGACCCTTAACTACCCAGGACAAAGGTCCATATTTTTGTCCCCATACTCTACTAATATCATTGTACATCTGTGGACATTATTCAGAAGTCAATAAGGATGGGCGTGGTAGGGATGAGCAGACGGCATCAAAAGGCAACTATGAAACATGATGAAGAGCTGGAATATAGGATATTATCAAATAAATGTATGGCTGAAGAAGATGAGCCAGTCATATGGCAAAACAAGTATTGACTAAGGAATAAATCAAACTGTTTGCTCCATTAGTAGACACTCAATAGCAAGAAGGAATGAAGAAGGACCCAAGTATCTTTCATAGACCCATAGGGGGAATTTGAGAAATGTGAAGAAGAGTCTCAAAAAAATGGAAAGGCATGGATGTGTGATTTTTATTCTTAAAGGGCATACCTAAATAGGAGAGAGTATGGAGAAAATTTGAATTAGGAAAAATTTCCTGACAATTAGAACTGTCTAAAAGTGGAGTGAATGGTCTACCTCAACAGGTAGTAGCCTCCACACAAAAGGTCTTCAAGGGAAGCCTGCATGACCTCTTATCAGAGATACTATGCAAGTGATTCTTCTACAGGGATGACATCACATTTATTAAAAGGTTGGATTTGGCTTTATGTACTAAAACAGGTTATGGAATAAATACTTTCATTTTTAGATCAGGATTCCACATTTTATACAATGTGCTCATTTCCAAGGAGTTGCAAGATCAACATTCAGGAAAAGAACTGAGAGCAAGATGGGCCTATCCTCAACATCATGACTTCAACTCAAACTCCCTTATGATTATTGCTATTTGTCATTATTGCTAGAGTCCAAGGCTATAGTCAGAATCTCTTCCTCTTCCCCTCTCCAGGGCATGAGGGGTAAGGAGGAATCTCCTATTATTTCATTAGGTCCATAGATCCTGTTCTTAGCCCAGGAGATGCTAAAAGCTGCGTGAGAAGTGACCCTTGATCTCTTGAGACTCTGTGAGTAATTAAAATTTTAATAAATTGAACTATTACAGTGAAACAAGTGGGTTCTATGTTTGTATTTAGAGATATTATCTGAATTGAATCCTCTGTATAAATGTGACCTTTTAGAAGTGTTAGAGGTCTTTGATAATGCACTAGCGAAATTCATTAGGTAGGTATGTCTCAGAGACATAATTTGAGGATATTACTCTCTTTAGGGTCATCTGAGGTTCCATCAGTCAATAAGAATTTATTAAGTGCTCACTGCATACCAAACACAGTGTTTAATAATGGAGATACAAAGAAAGGCAAAGCTATACAGTCCCTGCCTTCAAGGAGCTCACCTCCTAAATGGTGAGTGTGTAAACATGTCGTCACTCAACTGGCATTTATTAAATGCCTACTTTGTTTCAGGCACTGTGCTAAGTGCTAGACATATAAGATATATACAGTGTAAATAGAGAGTAATCTCAGAAGACACTACCAATTGGGGAGGTGGGGCAGGATAAGGGGAGTACAGGTAAGACCTTTTAGAGAAGGTAGGATTTGAACTAAGTCTTGAAGAAAACCAGAGAAGCCAGAGAAGCCAGAGGGCAGAAATGAAGAGGAAGAGCTTCTCAGACAAGAGCCAATGAAAAATGATGAATTGGGGAGATAAGCATTTTATGTGCAAAGGGACACAATGAAAGGCAATGTTACTGGATTTTATAGTCTATAGAAGGGATTAAAGTATAAGACTGGAAAGGTGGCAAGGAGCAAGGTTGTTAAGGGTTCTAAGAGCCAAACAGAGGATTTTATATTTTGTCCTGAAGGTTATAGAATCTGCTAAAATTCTCCCTCTCCAGAAGCCTAGGCAGTGTAAAATAGTCAAAAGAGTAGCATTGGGAAACTTGGGCTCAATTCTCAGCAACAGTACTTCCTGTCTATATAGTTATGGGCAAGTCTTTTAAGGTTTCTGAACCTCAATCTCCTCTTCTGTAAAATGGGGGCAATAATACTTGAGTTCTCAAACTCCTAGAATGGTGGGGAGGAAAAGACCTTTATATACATTACTTTACAAACTTCACACCTTACAAACTTTGAAGCACTACATAAATGTGATTTAATTACGTGCCCTATTAACAATTTGGGTAGGGGAGAAGAGACCATTAGCACAAAATTCTTGTGTGTGGCCCTGATAGGATCCTATCATAGAGGCTTTTCCATGATTTTCTGATTAGATCATTTAGGATGTTGCCAGTGCCTGGTACCCCCCAAACCTTATAAGGGCCCACAGATGGGCCTAGGTTCCTTGTGAGTATGTCTGTGTATGCTTCTGTTACTCCCTTTGTAAATATGTTTTTTTATTTCCTTTGTTTTGTATAACTACTGCCTGTAATTTGGCTCCATCAGTGTCACAGTGGGTGGTAATTGAGCACCCCTCACCTTCCTGTGCCAATTGTCCTCATCACCTCTCCTCTCTCTCTTCATTAGAACCTCAGGGGGTGGCAACTGTGACTCCATTCCCTCTCATAGACTAATGTCTTTATAATATCTTGCCTCCCAAATTATACTAGTACGTGCATGCTTCTTGTGCTGTAAAGTCTCTGCATCTGTAAGCCAGGAGCAATTACTGATTGCTGACTCCTAAGTAATGTTTTACAATAATACGTGGAAATTGCACCCCTCTTCTAGGGGTGGGGAAAAATGAATAAAATAAAATATCATTTTTTCCTGTTTTCTTTAGGGGTAAATTTCTACCTTTCATGTTACAATTGCAGGGGAATGAGTGCTTCTAATAAAACCTCCCTAAGTGTGGTAATTCAGTAGAAATGTCGACATTAGTCACTAGAGCAGACTTTTAGTAGGCCCATTTTTTTTTCCTCCTGAAAAAAACACTGATGATAACAGAATGTAACTCATACTATCATTTTTTGCTAAGCTCAGGCTGCAAAGTTGCATAGTTGGTTGAAAATTTAAAAGGAGCCATTTGTAGATAAGAAGTCCTGCCTGTCTGGAGTTAGTTGTGTTTGGGCTTTATTTCCTGTTCTCCTTTTGTTATTGTTATGCTAGTTGTTTACTCTGAGTTACTCTACAGGGTTTTCCATGAAAATAAATTCCATTAAAGGAAATTCCCTCATCTAATTAGTATAATTCAACTTTTGCTGCCCCTAATCTTGTCTGAGTAGCTTGAAATGAAAAAAAAAATAAACAAAAAAATAAACATGCATGACATTTCTAGGAATGTTCAAACAGATTTACTATTTATCCAACATCCTGAATTCCCTGGACATTGCCCCAATTTGGCATTTGCACATATGTCTAACTGGAGTTACAGATAATGTCCTTGACATCCCTTCAATTCACTGTGATAGCATTATTGTTTCTCATGAGAGAGACCCAGGCTGGAGCTAGAGAGTGGAGTTCTTAAGGGACAGAGGGTCCTATTTTCATGTAAATATCTCTAATGATGTGAATGGGAGGAGAAAGAAGAAAAAGATAGATACATCCAGCTAAACTGAATGTTTTGTGGAAGGTTTCAGCCTGTGAGATTGATAACATGTGATTAATAGAGTAAGACATCTGGCCCGGTTTGCTCAGTTGGCGAGCTGAAGCCACAAAGGCTGTCTCTTTGATCTCTGTGCAAGCTGTTTGCACAAAGGAAAATAACTGTTTCCTAGACATGGAACACTCCCCTCACCCCCAATGAGCCATCTTTTAAATGGATTGCTTATAATTCAATTTAACAAACAACTACTAAATGCAAGGCAATCTGCTGGATATTGGAGAAACAAAGATAAAAACAGAAAAGTTCTTGCCCTCAAGGACTTTGCAATCTACTTGAGGCATCATGGTAGGACAAGAGCACAGGCTCTTGAGTCTATCAACATGAGTTTAAATCCCATGTCTAAATACTTAGTG
This sequence comes from Dromiciops gliroides, assembly GCF_019393635.1. NCBI lineage: Eukaryota > Metazoa > Chordata > Mammalia > Microbiotheria > Microbiotheriidae > Dromiciops > Dromiciops gliroides. The sequence continues at coordinate 313,210,044 of NC_057863.1, read as the reverse complement.
CCTGTGTATCCTTGGACAAATAACTTCTCTTTGGGTCTCAGTTTCCTAGAAGGAAATTAGGGAGTCTGAGAAGCAGAAGAGAGATAAGAATGCATTTTAGGCATAAGGGACTAATGAGCATAAAGATGGAAAATATAATGTTGAGAAAGGGAAAAAGGAAATGAGCCATTTTGTCTAGAACATAGAAGGCATGGTGGGGACTAATGTGAAATATAGGGAAAAGTAAATGGAAATCTCAATGTGAAAGACTGAAGTACCAGTGTTTTTTATCCTATGTGCAATAGGGAGTCAGTGATCATTTTGGAGCTGGGAACTGAAAGGGTCAAACCTGTGAATTAGGAGTATTAATTCTGTATGTATCTATATAAAGATGATAGAGGAAGGATAAAAGACTGAAAGCAGACTGATCAATGAGGAGGTTCTTGTGATAGCCCAGGCAAGAGATGAGACCTTCAGTAAAGACAGTAGAGCAGGGAAGCTAAATAGTCCAGTGATTAGAATCTGGGGCCTAGAGTCAGGAAGAACTGAGTTCTAATCTGGCTCAGATACTTACTAGATGTATGACCCTGGGCAAGTCACTTAACCCTATTTGCCTCAGTGTCCTCATCTGTAAAATGAGCTGGAGAAGGAAATGGCAAACTACTACAGTATCTTTGTCAAGAAAACCCCAAATGGGAGTCAGACACAACTGAACAACAAAAACATGGGTGGAGAGAAGAGGACAGACTGGAGAGATAGCATATCAATACATTCAGTAAGACTAGGCTATTAACTGGAAATGGGAGGAGTAGTGAAGAAGACTCAATGATGACTGAGATCATTAACCTGGATGAGTAGTAAGATGTACTATCTTCAATAGAAAAGGGGAAATGAGGAAGGATAGATGCCATGGTAGAAGATTATGTATTACATTTTTGACATGTTGAATTTGAGATGTCAATAAGATACCTTGCGGAGACGTCTAGCAGGTATTTGGTGTTGAGGAAATGGAATTTGAGGAAGAAATTAGAGCTAAATATATAGATGTAGAAGTCATCTTAATTGAGTCTAGGGGCACAAAATATCCTGGCTATATGAAGACTGTACCTCTAAAACTTAGTGGGCACCTATTACTACATGAAGGCCCATATTCTGATGACTCACTAACCTGACACATTCCCAGATGGATGATATCCATGCTGTTATTAGGGCAAAGTAAACCTGTGTTAAATGTTCAATAACTTGTGAGTCTTATTTTGTCCAAACATTTAATTTAAACCATAAGAATGCTAGCATCATAGCTGTACCTCCAACAGCATGAATAGTTAAGTACACTCCTTTAGCACTATTAGGAAAATAATTCAGGGAGCATCTGTTACTCACAGTGGTTTAGTATCATTCTCTTCACAAAGGAAAAATGCGATGAAATAATGAATGTCTAATATTGTGGGTACAAACTGCTTCTGCTGACTACAAAGGGAGTTGTATTCTTTCTGGGGCACAATGAAAACCTGGCTCCTCACACATTGTCTAGCACACAGTAGGTACTTAATAGGCATTTTATGTTTGTTGGTTCAAATTATTGTCAGATTTGTTAAAAAGCAGTTCCAACAGAGCAAGGAAATATGAAGCCAGACTATAAATCACAAAGAGAACTGGTCAGTGATTCACCACACTAGACGTTTTTAAAGAGATTGGTGGTTGGGTTTAGTTTCAAGCTTCATTCTTGGAGGAAGTATCTATCATCTATACATTGATGCAAATTTGGGAATCCTGGCTAAGAGTCAAACTGAGCTCTCCATACTGAAATACAAATAAGGATCAGCCAACACTAAGAAATAACTCTCTTTCCACTGATTATTTCAATACTTCTGTCTCCTGGACATCAACTCCTTTGGCAGACAATAATAACTACAAGGATTTCCCCAGGGGATGTGGAGACCCAGGCTTAGTTGTAAGGGGATTGGAATCTGGGGCAAACCATTCTGGTACTTGATAACTCTATCGTTGTCTCATTCCCCATCCCGGGTCCCTGCCCCAAACAAAAGTATATGTGAAATCAATACAACATTAATATCAAGAGAGCATTAAAATGGAAAGGAATCATAAATGATTAAACTTAGGTAATTTGTATGTATAGTAGTTGTAATAGCAATTTTTTATGATAATATGTATACGTTGGGAGTGTAGGGGAGTGGAAGAAGTTTTTATATTAATGATCTTTGCATCTTTTTTATCACCAGCTGAGAGAACTATGTCCTTCTTCTCCATAAAAACGGCCTTCTAAATCACTGCTCACCCATCAGCAATAGGGAGAAAGGACAGAGAAAGAGGGTCCCTAATGTGCACAATGATTCCCTGGAACCCAGGAAGGAATGTGAGAGTTTACATGTGCAGCAAATGTACAAGAACCACATGGAATATCAACTAAGTTCTTGGATTTATAATCCTTGAAAAGTGCCAGGCCAAGAAGGTATGCTCTGTATCTTCTAATTTGCTTTAAATCAGAATGGGGCTTTAGAGCCTTTAATTAATATAAAATTTATTAAATATGTTTGTAATTACAGGAAGAATCTCATTTTAATTATCTTGATGAAGCATCGATATTCTATTGTATCCAAATCTCGCTAAAGTGGCTTCAATTTATATTAACTCAGCAAACATTTCTTGCAATCAAGGAGCTAATAATGCAGTGGGAGAAGATATGACTTACGCAAGAAGAAAAAGACTCTTAGGAAGCAGAGTCCAAATTTGTGTCAAAAATTTAGAACAGAGACAGCTAGGTAGCACAGTGGATAGAGCACTGGCCCTGGAGTCAGGAGTATCTGAGTTCAAATCCAGCCTCAGACACTTGACACTTACTAGCTGTGTGACCCCAGAAAGTCACTTAACCCAAGTTGCCTCCCCTTTAGAATGTAAGATCCTTGAAGGCAGGGATATTTTAGAACCAGATGGTTCCTATGAGCCCAGTTTCATGTTTTTCTCTATATCCTCAATGTCTAGAACTAGGCATCACAAATACTAGATCCTTCATAAATGTTGGTTCAGTTGATTTGCTACCCATGACAGATACTAGAGTTAACTCTATGATGATGGACAAAACAGAAAACATTAATTAAAACATGTTTGTTTGTTTGTTTGCACCAAGAGATAGAAGGAGAATTTTCATTTAAAATAACTAGAGACAATATAAAATACTTGGGAGTCTACCTGCCAAGATAAACCCAGGAACTATTAGAACACAACTATAAAACACTTTTCAGATGAATAAAGTCAGTTCTAAACAATTGGAAAAAATATTAATTGCTCATGGGTAAACCAAGCTAATAAAATAAAAATGGCAATTCTGCCTAAATTAACCTATTTATTCAATGTTAAACCAATCAAACTATTAAACTATTATTTTATAGAGCTAGAAAAAATAGTAATGAAATTCATCTGGAAGAATAAAAGCTCAAGGATAACAAGGGAATCAAGGGGGGAAAGATGTGAAAGAAGGTAGTCTAGCTATACCAGGTTTCAAATAGTATTTTAAAGTGATAATTACCCAAATAATCTGGTGCTGGCTAAGAAATAGGGTGGTGGATAAGTGGAAAAGATTAGGTACAAATTACAGTAAATTACCATAATCATTTACTTTAATATAGTATGTGATAAACCCAAAGATCCAAGCTTTTGGAACAAAAACTCATTATTTGACAAAAACTTCTCGGAAAACTGGAAAACAGTATGACATAAACTAGGTATAAACCAAAGTCTCACCTTGTATACCAAGATAAGGTCAAAATAGGTACATGATTTACATATAAAGGGTGTTACTATAAGCAAATTGAGAGAACATGGACTAGTTTATGTATCATATTTATGGATAAGGAAAGAATTTAGGACCAAAAAAAAGAGGAAGCATTGCAAAATGTAAAATAGATCACTTTGATTATATAAAATTTAAAAAATAACTTTAGCACAAACAAACCCAATACAATTAAAATTATAAGAAAATCAGAAAACTGGGGTGGAGGGAATTTTGCAACAAGTATCTCTGATGTAGACCTCATTCCTCAAATATATAGAGAACTGAATCAAATGTATAAGAATACAAGCCATTACCCAACTGATAAATGGTCAAAGGGTATGAACAGACAGTTTTCAGAAAAAGAAATCAAAACTATCTATAGTCACAAGGAAAAATGCTCTAAATCACTACTGATTAGAGAAATACAAATTATAACAACTCTGAAGTACTACTGTACACCAATAAGATTGGCTAATATGACAAAAAAAGAAAAATGTTGGATGTGGGAAAAGTGGAACACTAATCCACTATTGGTGGAGTTGTGAACTGATCCAACCATTCTGGAGAGCAATTTGGAACCCAAAGGGCTATAAAATTTGGAGCCCAAAGGGCTATAATACTATGCATACCCTTTGATCCAGCAATACCACTGCTAGGTCTATATCCCAAAAATGTCCCCTGAAAAAGGGAAAAGGACCTATTTGTATGAAAATATTTATAGCAGTTCTTTTTGCAGTGGCTAAGAATTGGAAATTGAGGGGATGCCCATCAATTGGGGAATGGCTAAATAAGTTTTACTTTATGAATGTAATGGAATACTGGTGTGCAATAAAAAATGATGAGCAGAAGGATGTCAGAAAAACCTGGAAAAACTTACATGAACTGATACATAGTGAAGTGAACAGAACCAAGAAAACATTGTATACAGTAACAGCAATATTCTGATTGCTTACCCTCTCAAGAAGTGGGGAGGGGAGGGCGAGAGGGATAGAATTTGAAACTCAAAAGTTTAAATAAAAATGTTTATTAAAATAAAATGCAAAAATATGATTTTGGAGAAAGAGTGTTTTGTGTGAGGAACAACAACTATGCAATATTGAAAGATTCAACCATTTGAAATGAAGATTAGCAGATCATAGGGTTGTAGATATAGAGCTGGAAATGATCCAAGAAAATCTGACACCCTTCTTCTACAGGGATATTTTCCTGATCCTCTTTAGTGCTAATATATTCCCTTATTTATTATCTCCAAGTTATTCTGTTTACATCTTGTTTGCACAGTTGTTTGCAAATTGTCTCCCTAATTAGACTATGCTCTCCTTGAGAGGAGTCACTCTCTTTTGTCTTTCTTTGTATCCTCCACATTTAGCACAGTGTTTGGCCCATAGTAGGACAATAATAAATGCTTATTGATTGAATGACTCATTGGTTTCTCCTTCTCTGATTCCTTAAATGACCCCACAGTAATCTGCCTATCCACAGTCTACGCAGGAGTTGACATGGAGAAGGATGCTGGTGTCATCTTTCTCAACTCCGTATGACAAGAACAGTGTGTAATTTAAAATTCTAAATGTGGGTTCTAATCTGTTCCCCCAGTTTTGGGGGAAACTGACTAAAATCACTGATAAAATGAGTTTAGATTTTTAAGGGTTTATTGAAAGATAGAAAGAGAAAGATTGAGAACAGAATTCCTACAGCCTGGAAATCCTATCTTTCCTCAATTCCTCTGTATAGTCCTTTCCTCAACTCTTCTGTGTAGTCCTCTCCTCAAGTCCTCTGTTTAGTCCTCTGCCACCACCATGAAGTCAGGAACCAAAAGAGACCAAGCTCCCAGTGTTGGCTCTCCTTCCTCCTTCCTGTCCCCTTCCAGAAATGGGAGGTTCTTCAAGCTGGTTGGTTGACTGGGCCAGAAGTTCAAAGTTTTTTTAGCTTCTGAGAACCAAGTTTTCTTAAGTACTCTCAAGTACCAGCCAGATGTGCTTAGAATCTAGTCAACTAGTAATCCAGTCAAATTAGCCAGTAATCCACTCAAGTGGGCTCCTGATTATCTGCCAAATCTCATCTATCACATTCCATTATCTTGACAACAGGTTATAGTTACAAGAAACTTTAGAGCATTTAATCTACTCTTGTAGATTCCGGATAAAATTTTATAATCAATATTAAGAGGCCAAAGGCAAGAACTATCTCCATTTTTCGATTTCTATCAGTATCTATACCACTTCCTGAGACACAGAAGGCACTTAATAAATGATTATTGGTTGATTGAGGTATGTTATCACTTCCAGGAGAAAGCCTGAAGTAGTTAGGAAGACTTCAAAGAATAGAACTAAGGTTCTCTGCCTCCTAGTCTACATCAGTATGGAATATATAAATCTCTCCTAAAATCAACTAATCCTTAAATCAGGCTAAAAATGCACATGCTATTCATGATTCAGACTTCAGGAGGTTTTAGAGTGAGAAGTCTCTTTTGAATTTGCAAAGCTCATAAAAAGATAACTTCACCTTCTGTTAGTTCAAGGATTTGCAGAGAATACCTCAGTGTTCCTGAGTACACTCTGAATGATGCCTGTAGGGTATGGAATTTTGCATAAGTGTTTTACTATGTCTGAGCAAACAACAAATAAAGACATCTTAAGTAATGAGAACTGTGTAATGACTTGAAATGAGTTTGTCTAATGGTTAACCAATGATCTGAAGGTTAGGGACTAATAATCAAGACCTTGAGTGGAAAAAAAAAAGTTTACAAAGGAAGCACAGTAAAGGACTGGACAAAGAAAAGAGTAACTAGGTTCAGTCTTTTATAATGCAAATTCTTTGGATTTATACAGCTTCTTTGATCTTTACTACCATCTCCACAATCTTCAAACAACCCAAGAAGTTGGTAGATGACTGGCATTATTCCCTTTTAAATTAACCTTTTTGTGTCCTACTTTATCCAAGGTCAACAGCAATTGAGAAAAGAAGATCAAAGAGGTCAGGATTCATACTTACAAATCACCAGAAGTTTCTTAATGGTACAGTACCAAGCATCTCATTCAAATCCAGCTTCACTTAACATATTATCATGTGATTTGTTTTAAATGGGCCACTCTGAAGGTTTTTTTCTCCCCTTTCCCCCCTTCTATTCTATCCCTTAATTGCATTATAAGTGGGAAGATGTGAGTGAGAATAATTCACCTTTTTCTACTGGATGACTCATTAAAGCTAAGAGTGTCATAAATGTCTTCTGAGCTTATAATGAGGTACAGTTTGCAATCAATTTCCACATTGCTCCAACTATTTTTCTTCCCAAAGCCACTTGAGTAAGTCACTATTTCCTTAATCAGTGGTTCTTAACCTTGTTTATTTCATCTCAAAATATGTTTAATAGTCCATGCACTTTGGGGGGCAGCTAGGTGGTGTAGTAGATAAAGCACTGGCCCTGGATTCAGAAGGACCTGAGTTCAAATATGACCTCAGACACTTGACACTAGCTGTGTGACCCTGGGCAAGTCACTTAACTCTCAATGCCCTGAAAAAAAATAATAATTCATGCACTTCAAAGTTAACCCCATATTTTTATGTGTATGGTGACTATATCTCAAACCAAAAATTGAGAGATGAGATGTTTTCCTCACAAAAACACTGTGAGATAGCTTATGACCATATTATGAATGACCTTGAATGTCAAACTTAGAGACAGGACTTATTTTAACAAGCAGTAGGGAATCATTGAATGCTTTATCCTAGTCAGGGACATGGCCAGAGCCATGCTTTAGGAAAACTAGCCTGGCTACTTCTTCCCAAGCTAACCAAATCAGAGAAAGAAGAGACCCAAAGTGAAGGGAATAATTGGGATTTTCTAGGAAAAGTAGCTACTTAATCAGGAGGGAAAACCAAGAAAATATGAAGTCATGTGTGAGAAAATGAGTAGTTGTGTCCTCTCAATGTAGATATAACAGTCAATCATACTCCTCCTGATCTGTTTGTAGGACAAAGGTCTCAGATCGCCTCCTCCCCCTCAGGTTAACAAAATCACATGGTTCAAGGAGCCCTGGTCTCAATAAGGTCCACTCCAGAATTGTGTCCATATAAGGAAGTGTAAGGTCCACTCCTGAGTTATGCCCATACAAAGAAGAGGGGTGGGAATACTGTGTTCTGATTAGCTAGTTTTTGCCTGTAGATTGTAACCCTTGAGTAATCGGACCAGTGATGAAAAAGGGAAGGGTCCATTCGCATTAGGGACTAGTGTATAAAACAGGGCCTGGGAGCCCCCCCCCCCGCCCCGCTTTCTTTGCACCCACTAGCTACACACTAGGGTGCCTCCTTCTCATAAAGAGCCTTTGTCACATGGTTTCTGAGTTCCTGAGAATTATTGAGAAGATTGATTTTCCCTCACATCATGGTAAAAGAACATTTCAAGGCACATATTCACTACAAACAAGTAGACACTTAAACAGAAACAGATATCTTTCTTCCCTTTTCCTTATTCCTTTTTTTCCCAGGTACTTCTGTACCACCATCTAAGCCCTGCCTACTCCTACCACACATCTTTCTTTCCCTGGTTCTTCAAGAAGTCTATATAACATATCAAATGTTACCTGCTTCTCTGTCTGTTCTGTACACTTTGGAAGCTCCATGTGATGCTCAGAGAAATGGGTCTAAACATGGTCTAAAAAAATACCCCAAATTGATATGTATACATTACTTGTCTATTCCTTTTTACTTTTTCTTTGCTTACCATAGAAATGTCCAACCAAGTTTTCCTTTGATCCAGTGTTTAGCCAAACCTCAGGTCATTTGGTATAATTACTGTCAAGAGGAAATTGGTGCTGTGGGAGTCCTTAAGTATTCCTCTTTAAAGAATTATACCCTCGGGGCAGCTAGGTGGCACAGTGGATAAAGCACCAGCCCTGGATTCAGAAGGACATGAGTTCAAATCCAGCCTCAGACACTTAACACTTACTAGCTGTGTGACCCTGGGCAAGTCACTTAACCCCAATTGCCCCACCAAAAAAAAAAAGTATTATACCCTCTTGCACACAAATCAAATTAGAATAAATAATCTCTTATTTAAGTGCTAGAGAGACGAAACCTTGAGAGGGGTCTCAAGGGGAGATAGTTCCAGAGATGAGGTTCTTTGAGATATCTAGCTCCTCATACAGGAGAAAGGCCATAGCTTTTATAGATTGTAGATGGGGGTAATCACCTGAGAGTGGAATGTCCCTTATTGGGGGTGGGTTGGGAGAAATTAGGTGAGGAGTGGTTGTTCTATTTCTGCCCCCTTGGCTCCACTCAGGCAGCAGCCATGCCTAATCGGATTACAGAATGAAGGGTGTTGGTCCTGGAGTTAACTCAGTCCCTAGTGGGTACTGCTTATCTCCCTTGTTTCTTTAGGTGTATCTGCCCTTTGGTTTAGCTTCTCAAGGACAGTTACCCCAAAGCAGTGTCCTTTAGATTAGTTAGCCAGTTTCCTAACCCCATAGCAATTACTTTAGCCTTAGCACCTACAATCTTGGTATTGTACTATCTCTTCATAACATTCATTATACCAAAATTATACCTTGCCTCAAATAAAGGAATCTAAAAAGGAAATAAAGAATAAACATATATTAAGTATTTACTATTTGCAAAACATTGTGTAAGGTTGGAAAGGTTTCTCTTCATTCATTCATTCATCATTCATTAAACCTCTGCACTATGCTGGGCAAAGATACATAAGATGACCCCTATACTTAAAGAGTTTATAATCTAGTAGTTCCTTTACAAGATACTTTGATGTTATCATGCATGTTACTTTGCAGATTAATATGAAATAACTAAGGCTTTTTCTCAGCTTCCCCATGACATTCAGTTTGATCAATATGATTTTAAAAATATTTTCTCCATGACCCACCTTCCCATGAAGCATAAAAGCCTGTAGAACAATTTCTTTTTCAAGTTTGAGGCTGCAGCTCCCATTTTGATGCATTTGATTATGCAGCACTTTCTCATTCTGGATTGCATGGTGTAAGAAATGATTTAGAAGGAACAGATAGTAAAAATACATTTAAGAACCAGGAAAGGCATTTAAGAGGATGCAATGTGCAAAAATACGGAGTAAGTCTAGCTCATCTGCAAATAGGCCCCATCACTAAATCACCAAATCTCAAGAGCTAGAAGGGCTCTCAGAAGCTATAAAGTCTAAGCTTCATTCAAATAAGTGTTACTTCCAAAGGCAGCCCATTCATCAAAAAGAAAACAAAGCATACAAACAACCAAAAGCAACCCAACACTTCCCTTTCTGACTTCTCCATTACTATCAGAGACAACACCATCATGTCACCCAGACTAGCAACCTAGTTGTCATCCTCAACTCATCATTCTTTCTCACCTCCCAAATGGAATCTCTTCCAGGACCTGCCTATCTTATCTTCCAAACATCTTTTGTAGGCCTTATTCTCTCCTCTGACACTACTGCCACCGCCATGGTGCCAGCCCTTCTTACTCCAGCTATTTCAAAAGCCTTCTGGTTGGTGTCCCTGACTCAAGTCTGTTCCCCCTCCAGTCACTCTTCTGCTTAGCTGTCAAAGTGATCTGAAAGTGAAGATCTTACCAAATTATATCCCTCCCCTTCCCCACTATTCAACAAATTCAGATGGTTCCCTATGACTTCCAGGATAAAATACAAAATCCTCTGTTTGACTTTTGAAGGCTTTCTCAAACCGGTCCCTTTCTACTTTCTAATCTTCTCACAACTTACCCCTTCTCCACTTACTCAATGATCCAGTGACACTCTCTACCTTTCTGTTCCTCTAACATGACATTCTATCTCTCAAAGCCATGCATTTTCTTTTTTTTCTTCTTTTTTTTCTTTTTTTTTTCTTTTTTGAGAGGGCAATGGGAGTTAAGTGGCTTTCCCAGGGTCACACAGCTAGTAAGTGTCAAGTATCTGAGGCCGGATTTGAACTCAGGTCCTCCTGAATCCAGGGCTGGTGCTTTATTCACTGTGCCACCTAGCTGCCGCTAAAGCCAAGCATTTTCACTGCCTGCCACCACCACCTCCACCAGTAGATCTACCTTCTACAAGAAGCCTTTCCTTAATACTGATGCATTAAGTCCCTCTGAGACTGTCTCAAGCTTATGCTATTTATATTTTGTTAGTACTTAGTTGCTTGCCTATCTTCTCTTCTACATTGTGAGTTCCTTGAGATCAGGAATTATTTTTGCCTTTCTTTGTATCTTTCATGCTTAGCAAAGTCCCGGGAATATAGTAGGTATTTAATAAATGCTTGTTGACTTAACTTGATGTTAAAAAAAATTAGATGGTTGCCTTTTGTTTTTACATCACTGTCATGAATGTATATGTAATGGGTTCTGGCCCATGTGCAGAGTGCCTGGGATGGTAGGGAGGGGCTAGGAAGCTTGCTTCTGGTAGAATCATTATGATAGTGTCTTGTAGAGACTGGGATATGGAAGGACATTCTGTAAGTGGCTTCAATCACTTGTTGAAGAAGAAGCTCTTTGAGTGGCCATGGAGGCATTCAGAAAGGTCTGTCAGCATCGACCTTTTCTTCTTGCCTTGTTGCTTATGGAGGATCTCAATGACTCTTTTTTTCACAGCATCTGGTGAGAAGTCATGCTATAAGGGAAAAAATCTTTCCATAGAAGCCTCTTAACCCTGGACTACTCACATTGGAAGTACACTCTATCCCTGAGGGTCACCTTCTCACTGGCCAGTTCCTCCTCCAGTTTTAGGAGACCCAGGCTGAAGATGCCTTCTTCCCTTTTCAGGCTGCACTGAAATCCCACAGAATTTTCTCTACTATATTCCTCCCCCATCCTTAGCCTCCCAGCTCCCTTTTATAAGTAGTCTTCCCCATTAGAATGTATGCTACTTAAGTGTAGGGACTTTCTTTATTTCTGCTTGTATTTATATTCCCAGAATTTGGCCCAGTTCCTAGCATATAATAAGGACCTAACAAATGCTTCTTGACTGACTGATGAACTGATTGGCCTTCAGGAGTGATCTTCAGTATCCCAGGCCAGCAGAAGTTGAGAGAAAGCCTCATCTGGCAGTTATGTCACAGCTGGACATGGACTTATTAAGCCCCAAACTATGTAGGAACTAAGCTGTTATGAATCTATTCTCTCCAGAGACCAAAATCATATAGGCGGGGGAATGCCTCCAGGAATTGGTAGAAAGGCTTCTAAGTTTGTTCTTGCTATAGCTTTGAAGTCAATATATCTTTGTGAAAGTGAATTAATGTTAAGTAGTTTAATGAAATTAGGGCATTTGTCACTGGTCACTGACCACTAATGACTGGGGGAACACAGCTAGTAGGGGATCTAGCAAATGGCAGTAGAGATGAGAGAGCTCCACATTCTTTGTGATACACTAGAATTCCCAGGGGCAGATGTAGTGGCCTCACTCTGAGAGAGTGAGCCAGAATATAAGTGCTTGGCAGTCCTAGCTCCCTGATTACCAGCTCTGAATAGCAACTGCCATTGTTCTACATATACTACAGTATGTACAATTGTTCCCCAGTTGTTTTGGTCCCTTCCATTTTAAGGAAGTTCCAATCCTTAGAAAGTTGTTTTTTCTATTCTGAATGAACCTCCCTTTCTACAATTTCTACCTATTGTTACTGGGTCTGCCCAGTAAGGTCAAATACAACAAACATAATCCCTTAGTTTTTGTCTTTGTAGCCCTAGTTCCTTCTGTAGAGTCTAAGACATTTTTGTTGTTGTTGCTGTTGTTCAGTTGTTTCAGTTTTATCCAACTCTTCCTGATCTCAAGTTGTGGTGTTTGTTGTTGTTGTTGTTGTTTTTGGAAAAGATACTAAAATGATTTACCACTTCTTTCTCCAGCTCATTTTATAGATGAGGCAACAGGGTTAAGTGACTTGCCTAAGGCCACACAGCTAGTAAATCTCTGAGGTCAAATTTGAACTCAGGAAGAAGAATCTTTTGGACTCCAGACCCAGCACTCTATCCACTGTGCCACCAACTGCCTAATATGAAGAATATGGTATTGCATATGCAGCATAGTAGTCAATTAATGATTAGTAGACTGCATTGAACTGAACTGGATTGAATTGAATTGGATTGAATTGAAACTTAGTTCATTTTGTACCTTCAGGAGCCAGAAGGCAATTAACATGTGCCTACTAAATTTTCTCTTCTGTAGACTAAGCATCTCCAGCCTCTTTATACATTGATTTGGAGACAGGAATAAAAGGTATAATGTGTCTACCATTCTGTCTCCTCTGCTGTGTTTTCTTCCTCCTTCTCTACCCTTACAGTTAATATCACACACACACCCTTTCAGCCCCGCCCCCCCCACTACCACCAATCAGTCCTTGGCTCTTTGATCTACTCTCTCTGAACTACTTTCTTTCATGAATTTATCCTGTCTCATTTCACAAACACCAACTCTATGGGGCTAACAATAGTCCCTAACTCTAGCTCCAACTTTTCACTAAGCTTTCACTGCAAACTCTGATCCTAATTCTCATTATGACTCTGTTTCTATCACTTCAAATTCATTTTCTCCAATGGAACTTCTTACATCCTTCAACAAATCAGTCTTCCCTTCCAATTTATATGAGCGATATCATTCTCCTTTCAGTAACTTATACTTGCAGTAATGCTTGTCTTTTTCTAATCCTTTTAAAACAGTTATCTCCCTCAAATCTTTAATCTTGGATTTGATGTCAGGGGGCTAATATTCTGTTGAACTCCCATCCGTTATATGTTCTCCTAACAGAACAAATAGGAGTTTTAAATCAAATAGAAAAATATTTAACTAAGACAATAGTTTGGGAAATAAAAAGAATAAATCAAGTAATAGAAACACTCTCAGCCTCCCATAGATAAATGGATGCAACTCTCCCAGGAAACTCACACCTCAGTGAGTTGTATAGCTATTGAAGGTTTAGGGGAAGATTCAGTCATTCCATTTCTCTTTCCAAGTTAATCTAGTTAGCTGATATAAAAGATGTACCATGGCAGGATTCACTGGGGCACAGGGAGCAATTTGCTTCTTCCACTTGGTGTTGGGCTCCTAGGCATGCCCATGCTTAACAGCTCAGAACTCATTTCCTTGCTCTGAGAGTCTCAGGAATATTCGGAGATTGCTGAGCTCCTCAGTGGAACCATTGAAGGCTCTCCACAATACAGCTAAGCACTGTGATGAAAGTTCCTATGTCTAGGCATAGATTCCTGGTATTTCTATCTGGGGAACTCTAATCAGGCATCGTGGTAAACATAGGTGAATAGGAAATTCAATCCAAAGTTCTATTTATCTGGTCCCAATTTCCTATCAATTTTACCTTTAATGTGTATTTTAAACCCATTCCTTCTCCTTTTCCACTGTCATAATGCTATGCCATTTACTTATCACCTTATGCCTATCATAATGCAGCAACCTCTTAAATGCTCTTCCCACTCCTAGAATTTCTCTTTTTCAATCAATCTTGTATACTATCACCAAACAAACCTACTCAAAACATTGATTTTAGTAAGCCATAAACCTTCAGTCTTTTTCTACTTCCCACTGTCTGTCCTCTTTCTTTGAACTAAAATGTTATCTACTGATTATACCATAAGGACCAAGAAAGAGATAGTATGGTATGGTAGGGGAAAATGCTGGATCTTGAATCAGGAGAGACATGGGTTCCAATCCTGGCTCCGACACTTCATGAATCTGCACAAGCTTCTTAGACTCTCCTATTGAATTTTCTCATAAATAAGAATAATATAATAACAGAAGTAATATCTACCTCACAGGTTTATTAAAGAGATCAAATAAGAAACCATATATATAAAGTACTTTGTAGGCAGGCAACAAGGATTGATTAAGTACTTACCATTTGCCAGACACTGTGCTAAATACTGCAGATACAAATACAAGCAAAAAAAAAAATTCCTCCCCTCAAGGAGCTTACATACTAATGGAGGAAGGCAGCACATAAAAGGGAGCTGAAAATGGGATGTGTATGTATGTGCTGGGAAGGTACTCATATGGTGGTATGGTATTGCAATCCAAAAAGTCAGAAGCACATTCAGGAAGGGAATTAAGGTTGATCAAGCTGAGCCCCTCCTCAAAATGGAGACACTGGAAGGAACTCACCAAAGGGAGAAGCAGACCATTATAGTGGAAGGATATTCCAGGATGAAAAGGGTACCTATGAGGATGGATGGTGACGGTCCCAAGCACTGAGGGAAGTTCCAGAGTGAGACTGAAGGGGAGGCTGATGTTGAGATCAAGAGAGTCAGAAGCACAGCTTGGAAGGAAAATATAAACCTCAAAGTTCTAGAGAACATCTGTTTTTCTTGCCAGACATTTTGGCTGTTAGTTATACAATGTCTTTCATAAGTACTTCACGACTATGACTTATCTCCCCAAATATATTATAAGCTCCTAAATTGTTTACACATGTCATATTTCTTATATATTCTCCTCAGTCCAAGGCATGCCAAGATTGGGGGTCATAAAACCTAAGTTCCAATCCCTGTTCCCCCACACACATACTTTTTTACCCTAAAACAAGTCACTTAACCTTTCTGGGCCTGAGTTCCCTCATCTATAAAATAAAGGATTTTTATTACATGATTTATAAGCTGTATTTCATATCTAAATCCTATTGCACTATTCAATAGGGGTGAAAAATACTTTTTGAACAATGAGCTAAATAAATTAAGATAAATTAAGAGGTTACATTTAGACAGTGCAAATCATTACACATACATACATATTTAGGGAGTGTAAATATTTTGCTTCGTAATGAAAGTGTTTTCAAAATGAAAAAAATTATAATAATGGAAGCTTAAATTTACCCATAATATTTAAGAAAAATAGCATGTTTTAATGATACACTTAATGAGAAATTTCTTTTTGGTTGTTTCTAATTAAAAAGACAGATAACATTAAGTGTAGTTAAAATGATAACCAGAATCAATGTGAAAGAATAAAACAGGACATGCCCTCTTCACTGAATATTAGATCCCATACAAAGGGGAGCAATTTCTAATCCTGGGACTTCAGGAAAGAAAACTATGTAAAGTGGAGACTAAGGTTTCACTTTCTATGCCATCTGTGAAATGGAGAGATTGATTTTGAACTCAGTCTTAGCCTCGCCAAGATGCCAGTTCAGGTATATATAACCTTTTACTGTTGCCAGATTTTTTGCAACCCCCACACTCAGTTACAGGACCCCATATGGGGTCGTAATCCACAGTTTAAGAAGCTAGGATCTAGAGTTTCAAAGGACTTCAGAGCCTACATAGCTGACCCCCTCATTTTACATATGAGAAAATTCAGGCCCAAGGAGGGTAGATGACTAGCTCTAGGGTTCTAAGGCCATCATATGTTAGGGGTAGAATTAAACCCAAATCTTCTTTACTCCAAGACAAGATCTCTATTCATTATATCATGCTGTTTCTACTTCATGATTATTCAAGATAAATTGAGACATAATAAAGTTATTTCTCTAAGGAGCATGATTATCATCCCCACCCATTTAATATAATCACAAAAGGCTCAGATAGTTAGATTGAAATAAAAAATGTAAGCTAGGAAACAAGAGAAAGGAACACAGATTTATTAAGTGTTTGTTATGTGCTAGTCATTGTGTAAAGTGCTTTACAAATATTATCTCATTTGATCCTCAAACTAGGTATGAATAAACCCTTTATCAGTTTGAAAGTTTAACAGTAGCTTTGGGTCATTGAATGAAAGTAGGTCATATCATGCAGGGCACGTCTTGTGATTGGCTAAAGGAATCAGACACTCCTATGGGCCTATGTATAATGCAACGAGGCAGTTCAAAATTTTGGATTCTACTAACCTTCAGTTGAGTCGTTGAATTTAGTAATGAGGGACTACTGATAAGAAATTTTACTTGGTTAAGAGTCATAGGGAGTGAGTTTTTAATCTTCCCTTCCCCTCAATGACCTTGTGAACTTGAAAAAATTGGAAGATTTGGAGTTCTCATTAACACCTACAGCAAGGTCTCCAGAGCCACAGTACCTAAGGAGGTAAGAGATACTCCAAAGAAAGGCAACTTCAAAATTTTATACAGGATTGACTTTTGAAATCTTGCAGAGTGCTATACCTAAGGAGAATTAGACACCTATGATCTCTGAGTTTGAGCCCATTCTTCCCAAGAACCTGATGTGTAGAAAGAAAGAATGTGATATGGTTCTATAACAAATGTTTTTGCTATATCTACTTAGTAAATACTCTTTCTAGCTAATTGTCTATCATATAATTAAAGGAAATATATTGGTGGGGACTTATGAGCAACCATATAAAGAGTTCAAATGACATTCAAGGTCACCTCTACAGCCTTAAGTTGGTAATATTCAGTTCTTTGGCCCACGAACACCTGAGCTGCCAATGCAATGGTCCTTAACTTAATAGATGGATTTCAAGAATTTCTGATGAAAAGATCAGAGATGGCTGGGAATTTTGAAGTACAAGGAAAAGAATCAATGGAAAACTAGAAAGATAAATTTATTTGAGCAATTTTAAGAAGCTATATGATGATCTAGTGCTAATATTCTAATGAAGGAAAAAACAAGTGGCCATTCAAAATTCTAATGTCTCCAAAGGGTATTGAAAAAGATAAATAAGAAAAACAGAAGACCTGTATGTTCTGATGGTTTTAAGAGGAGAAATAGAAGGAAGAGTAAAAGGAATACACTGGTAAGGAAACAAGGGGGGTGGAAAATAGAACTGGTTATTTCTCACAACTGGAGTTCATGAATGGAAGATACAGATATTGAATACAAAGTTCAGGAATGGACAGAGATAAACTTCAGTCTCTGCAATGCACAAAAAATAGTTGAATATACACACAGATATAAACAGTCTGGTATAGAAATTCATCAGGCTCAACAGGGAAACAAATGGGGAAAAGGAGGAGCCTAAGGAAGAAGGAATATAATATTAGGGAAGAAAGAATCAGAAGCAAAACACTTTCTGATCCTGATAGAGATATTAAGAAAGGGGTGAGGGGAAAAAAAGGAAAAACAAAAACAAAAAAACCCTGAAATCTAAGAAGTGCCTTCAATTGTCTCCTCTGCAATTGGAGTATGGCTAAATATATTGTGGCATATGAATGTAATGGAGTATTGTTGAGCTATAAGGAATGAATTCAAAAAAGGAAAATATCTGAGAATCCTGAATAGTATGATTCTTTTCTTTATTTTTAATTAATTTTTTTTTTTGCGGGACAATGGGGGTTAAGTTACTTGCCCAGGGTCACACAGCTAGTAAGTGTCAAGTGTCTGAGGCCAGATTTGAATTCAGGTACTCCTGAATCCAGGGCCAGTGCTTTATCCACTGCGCCACCTAGCCGCCCCAATCCTGAATAGTATGAACCGACAAGGGTGAATTCAACAGAATCAGGAACAATTTCTACAAGACAGCAACATTGTAATGGGATACAAATTTCAAAGATGTAAGAACCCTCATAAAACAGTTACCAACTGTGTTTTCAGTAGATTTATGGTAAAGCATGTTAACCACCTCTTGACAGAGAGGTGATAGACAAAAAAGTATGGAGACACAGATTTTTGGATATGGCTACTGGGTAGATTTATTTTGCTTGACTATGTTTATATAAAGGCTTCCCCCTCCCCTTTTTCTTGGTATAAAGTTGGGGGAAAGGGGAGGTTGTTGAGTGGGGATTAGCAATAGTGATCCTGAGAGAGAGAGAGACAGAAAGACAGAGAGACAGAGAAAGAGGGGGGGACCAGTGTAATATTTTTTAAACTAAAAGAAGAAAGCAGTTCAGAAGGAAGTATAGACAAGCAGTACAGATTCAAGAATAATGTGTAGAATTTATTATACATTTTTAAAAGTTGCATGATATGGAGATTCACAAATTCATGTAGAATTATCTTTTTATGTTCCACTGTGTGTACAGAACTATGTTTTGTGTGTTTGTGTGTCTAAGTTCAAATTTTTACAAATCAAATTATTAGCTTACTTTTGAAAACTTTGTGAAAGATTGTCTGGTTTTTAATAAAAAATGTGCTCCAGGCAGTCAGTCACTCAATAAACATTTATTAAGTACCTATTCTGTGCTAGGCACTGTGCTAAGTGCTGGGAGTATAAATACCAAAAAAAAGACAATCAGGGCAGCTAGGTGGCACAGTGGATAGAGCACCGGCCCTGAAGTCAGGAGTACCTGAGTTCAAATCTGGCCTCAGACACTTGACACTTACTAGCTGTGTGACCCTGGGCAAGTCACTTAACCCCAATTGCCTCACTTAAAAAAAAAAAGACAATCCCTGACTTCAAGAAGCTTACAATTTAGTGGGGGAAGATGACACCTAGTAGGAGGATGAAAAGGGTGAACAATGAGGTTCCATTTAATTGAACTTTTCAGAGGATATCTTCAGCCTGTTACATGCTAACATAACTTATCAGTTAAAGTTTTAGCATTGTCCACAGAAATCCTACTCCCCCAAATCCTACCCTGCTACCTCCTCAAGGTGTTTGGTAGGCTGGCTTCTCAAAGGCTTTCCCAGCAGGAAGCAAGTTCTGTCAAACTCTGCCATGCTAAGGGGGAACAGTCAGTTTGTCCAGTAAAATAAAAGATCAGTTAGGAAAGAGTAGAAGGATCTCCTGCAAATGAGGGCCTAATTGAGATTAGGCAACATAAATTTGCAGTAGCCCCAGTCAACACAGTTTCAATGCTCTCTCTACCTCCATTTCCTCAGTATAAAAGAGGCAGATGGTGGAAATAATTCCAGGTGGGGATTTGGCAAGGCATAAGCAGCAACAGAGCAAAGAATCAAGAAACCAAGGGATTCGAGAGTAAGAAGATTGTAGAGTTTGGGCACAACTAGGTGGTGCAATGGATAAAGTACCAGCCCTGGATTCAGGAGGACCTGAGTTCAGATTGACCTCAGACACTTGACACTTGCTAGCTGTGTGACCCTAGGCAAGTCACTTAACCCTCATTGCCCTGAAAAAAAAAAAAAAAGATTGTAGAGTTGGACAGATTTAGTAGGAGTTAGGATTGGGAAGTGAGAGTGTACTTTTTAAAAATTAATTCTACATTTCTATGTGTTGTGGTTATTTCTGACACCAAATGTAGTCCTTCTTGGATTATTTCTTGTAGTTTAAAGATGCCCCTCACTTTCTCACTTTGCAAAGACTATGTCAACAGAGTATAAGCTTTGGAAGTCCTACCAAGCTAAAACAGTCTTCAAATATTAATTTCACCAGGGGTTTTATCTGCTCTATCCGTGGAGATGAGTAATTGCTCTGTAACACAGTCTTAGGAAGTTGTAAATAGTTGCTTGGAGGCACTGAGATGTTAAATAACTTGCATGGGGTTACACAATCAGTACTGTGATGAAATAATGAGACTTAGCAGATACTCAAAGACCCACCTGGAGATTAATCTAGACTGATTGAATCAAGTGAGAGTGATTAACTGCTGATTAGCCTACTTCAAGTTAACTGGATTGTAATCACACCTTGAGAACACCTTCAGAACCAATGGATTTGGATGACGCCAACCAATCAGCTTGAAGGACCACCTCTGTTCCAGACCTATAAAAAAGCTTCCACAATCAGTTTGCTGGAGAGGGAGTTCCTGATTAAAGCAGGCTCATGGAGGAGGACTTCAGGAAGAACCCAACCAGGCTGGAACTCTAGGCTAGGTAAGACTTCTTTTTCTTAACTTTCTGAACTCCTTGTGAATACCGCTATGCTCTAATAAATGTTTAATGCCCAAAGACTGGTGCTGAAGCTCCTAATTTAAGGCGACCACAATTTAGATTTTAAACATCACAGTACAGTTCAGAAGTAGGTCTTGAACTTGAGTTTTCCTAATTGGAAACTGCCTCAGTCTTTCAGTAGTACTCAGAATCTTTCTAAATTCATTTTTATCTTTAAGCCTCATTATTTTTCATAAATATTTTGTCCCAAGCAATAGGGGTTGAGATAGGCTGGGACCTGGAAGAAACTCCTCAAATTGAAGAAGCTCTATTTCCATCCCCCAGAAAGTCCCAGGAATATAAAGACCACAGAGAAGATATATAGTCCAAAATAAGTAAATATTATAAGACTGGTAAGGAAGCTAGGCGGCACATTGGATAGAGTACTGAGCTTCGAATCAGGAAGACTCATCTTTATAAATTCAAATCTGGTCTCAGACACTTACTAGCTATGTAACCCTAGCAAGTCATTTAACCTTGTTTGCCTCAGTTTCCTCATCCATAAAAATGAGCTGGAGAAGCCACTCCAGTATCTTTTCCAAGGAAACCTCAAATGGGATCACAGAGTCAGACACAGCTGAAAATGATTACACAACAATCAGTCCCAGACTTGTATAACAGCTTGTATTAGACTGGTAGAGAAATCATTCACTGGTACTTAGACCAGGCATATATAGGACTATATCAGTATATGTCAATAACATTGAAATGAACTAACAACAGAAGTGGGAGACCTTGGCTAATGTTTAATTGCCATTTGGGCAGTGGGGAGGTAGGAGAGACAGCCAAGGGTATTATAGATATGGGAAGAGAGAGGCAAGCATCTTTCTGAACTTTCGGAGCTCATGCTTATACCTTGTATTCCAAGGGAAAGTAGGGGTCATCTTTTTCAGTGAACGTTGCCCAAAGATGGATCCAAAACTTTATGTTCTCAATAAAATATTTGGATTAAGACCAGGTTTTTGCTATCTTATTCTTGATTCCAGAAAGGCTTGGGGAACAACAGGTCTCAGAATGATGCATTTGGTAATACAGGTCAATGTCCTGCTAATGAGACTCCTTTACAAAACAAAGATAGCAAGAAAACAAGCAAGGAAGTGGGGGGAGGGAGAGGGAGAGGGAGAGAGAATATATATTCTTTTCTTGAAGAATATATATTAATTCATTTTTCTTTGAATTTAACTATTAGTTCATGTCCTGCAATACTGTCATTGAAAATAAACTGTTAATGACAAGTTCTTATTCTAGAATTCATGTGTTAAAATTGTCAAGTCTGGCCTCTCTGAAGTTGAAGTTCCTAGGTAGGTTTTGTATCAGTGAGATACAGCTACAGCTGGTTTTGTGCGTGTGCGTGTGCGTGTGTGTGTGTCTCACTGTTTCTTCTATCTCTCCCTAAATATCATACTCCATCTAGTGTCAAGCCCTCCCACCTTTACCCCACTACACTTATCCTCCAACCTTTTGAGCCTCCTTTTTATGTATTGTTTCCCCTCATTAGATTCTAAACTTTGAGGGCCGGGATTTTTTCTTATTTGTAACTCCTGTGCTTAGCACAGTGCCTGGCATATAGTAGGCTCTGAATAAATGTTAATTGAGGCCTGAAAGTTAGAATCACTTTTTCCCCCCACATCAAACCTTTGGAGAAACTGGAGCTGAGCTGGAAATACAAACTACAGGATTCATGGACTATGACTATGACTATGACTGGCAGACTAGAGGTTCTGAAAATTGGGATGGGAAACCACATCTTGAATTAAACCTAACCCTGTGTATACCAGGGGTGTCAACAGAAGGGGGACAAGGAGGTAGTGGTGTTTATTGGGGACCAGCCTATGTTCTAAACATAAATGGTACACATTCTGGACCACAGAAAAACCAATGAATTCTTAGAAATAGCTACTAAAAGGATTGAGAAAGTGAAGGCCCAAAACACTGAGAAACTCAGTGTTGTGTACACAGATAACCAACTGCTCACCATAAGTATGAATGAATGGATTAACAATTGGAAAGAAAATGGTGGAAAAACAAGTGAAAATAAGGATGTTGTCTACAAAGACCAATTCACTAGGCTGGATAATATGGCTTGCAACATGAATGTTGAGTGGAAGTATGTTCTTGCTCATTCAAAAGTTGATGGCAATGCTGAAGCTCAAAGATTAGGAAAAGAAGCAGTTAAAAAGAACTGAGAAGAGTCGACCAATGCTTGTAGATGTTAAATTTGGTTTACAATGTCACTCTTAACTCTGTAACATAATATCCAAATTATTTTCTCTTACCTTTTTTCCCCCTTTGTCTTGGAGTCATATTCCATTACTATCTTTGGCTATGATTTCATATGCTTTCTTGGTTTTTCTATATATTATTTTAAATTTCTTTTAAAATAATATGAACAAAAATTAAAGAATATTATATATAATTTATATTATATAATATATACTATATCTATATCCTGAAACTCAAAACTTTAAATAAAAACATTAATTAAAAATTAAAATCTCTACACCTATCTATCATCTATCTACAAATCACAAATTCAGTTGCGATCCCAATCCCTAAAATGTACAACCTGATCCTATGTATAACACTCAGAATTCAGTGTAAGATTAGTTTTCCAAAGGCCCCATTCAAATGAATATATCACTGAAGATACCCAGGAAAATCTCATGATAATACTGTATACTCATAATATGACCCCCTTGCACAGACCTCAGAGACAGTAGTATTATATCAAGGATTCAGTGTATTTAAGTATGACTTCATTTAAACTGAGCCTTCCTACTTGTAGGCAGTGATCCTGAAGGCAAATACTAATTTGTAGGACTGGTTCCACCTATTGATTCTTCCTGATCTAATAAAAATAAATCACTGTGCCCTCTTGAACAGATGCTTTTCTGGCTGGCTGGTGAGGATTAAGCATCCGTTATTATTTCTATCCAAAGCCACATTTGAATGGGCTAATGGTTTGTTTGTCTCTCTGTGTGTTTTAAAAGAAATTATAAAACAGAGTGGAAAATAATGGTTCTGTTCTGCACATCATGGAGGTTGCATTCTGTATGGCTGGTGGGGAGAAAAAACCTGGAGCTATTTCAAACCACCCTTGTAATTGAAACTATCCGCCCCCCTTGTCAACAGAGAAGTACTAAGAAACCCACTAATCAACTGGAGCACAGCCCTAGAAAGCCATGTGGGCCCTCATTTGTTTCCAAATAGCCTATGGAAGCCACCAGCAGTCCAAGAAGCTCATCCGGAGTACAGCAAATGGTCCTAGGTCGTGTCTAATGTGGAAGTCTCAGTGGCTTGGTGCTCTATGAAGTGAAGATGTCTGTAATTAGTCTGTCATTAGTCTCTGAGTGGGCTGTGTGAAGGTCAAGAAAATAATTTGAACCATATTGTACCAAAGTTAAAGCACCTCAAGGGGCACAGGAAGACCTTCAACTCTTGTCTTTAAATTCCAAGTGACTGCTTGAAAGTAGAATTAGGCTGCGTGCCAAGTAGGATAAAGTCACTTTGTTTTGCTCATTTCTTTTAATCTGAGGAAATCATTTGCTCATTGAAGAGGTTTGGGGGAGCATCTACATTCTGTGTCTAAGAAATAATACTGAATGATCTTTTACCATACATATAGAGGTAGTGTAGCATACTGGATAGTATGCTTCCCTTAAAGACAGGAAAAACTGGGCTCAAATCTTGACTGACACTTTGTGTGTGACCCTGGACAAGTCTATAACCTCTCTATGCATCTCCATAAGGTAACAAAGCCACAGACATCCCTTATCTTCATTGGTGGAGTTTCCACATAGGGAGTTTCCCACATTGAATACATTTCATACTTATTTCATGTACTTTGAGTACTACACATGAGTAAGGTGGGTGGGGAAGGGGATAAAGACTCATATAGTACCTACCTATGTACCAGGTACTGTGCTAAATCCTTTATAAGTATTCTCTCATTTGATCCTCAAACCCCTAAGATTGGTGCTGTTATTATTCCCATTTTACAACTGAGGAAAACGTAGCAAACAAGGTCAAGTGACTTGTCTAGGATCACACAGCTAGTCTGAGGCCACGTTTGAACTCAGTTCTTCCTGATTCCAAGCCCAGCATTCTATCACTGCTTTAACTGTTGTTATTATTATTCATAAACTAAATATGTAATAATATGTTTACATTTGGAAAATTCTAAATGAACCACAATGTTATCATGGAGGTGGCATGTAATACTATTATTATACTGTAAGAAATGATGGATGGAGAGGATTTCAGAGAAATTTTTGAAGATTTGTATGAGCTGATTTTGAGTGAAGTAAGCTGTATCAAGAGAATATTAGACCCTTTCTAAATCAAAGGGAATTGAAACGTAGAGAGCTTTGAAAGTTTGAATGTATACATATTTGGGTAAAAATGATAAAAATTAAAAAGCAAATATAATAAGCTGAAATAAATTTAATAAATAACAAATAAGTATCTTGCACTCAGTCCTAAACTCCAGTCATGTTTTAGTTTGTATTTGGGAATTTCAGACAGCTCAGGTTTCCTCTAGTTGAACTGGTGAGCAGTAAAAGCAGGAATTAAAGAGTGTGTGTGTGTGTGTGTGTGTGTAAAACAAATAGAATAAACCTCCAAATGCCAGCCTCTCACTCAGACACTATTATTCCATAAAACTTCTCCTAAAATGACTGGACATAAGCAAAACCACTTTGGAAATTGGCAAGTGTTCTGAAAATGTAGATTATTAAAATTTCTCACACTGTTTTCTTTCCATTTTATTATATGGCTCTATTGGCTTACTGTGTATTTTATTGATGTTGGTTTCTTTTGCTTTAGAAAATTTGTAAACTTTATGGACTTGTTAGGTTCTATTGGCTACAAGGCTAACACCCTAAAGAGTTTGGTACAATGGAAATGGCACCAGATGATATAAGTTGGATTCTTTGCTACCCAATTTACCACCTCTGGAAAGTAACCACTTTTTAGGCCTTGTTACTTCATATTTATAGAGGACATAATCAAGCTTACACTGCCTACCTCCAGGGTATGAAACCAAAAGGTAACACAGTAGGGAACACCTGTACTGGGACTACATTCAATCAGCTCATGTAAACAGAAGAATGCAATGTGGCCATTGATGGTGGTGGTGTTTTTAAGTCACAGAATCATAGAGATGGATGAACCTTAGAGACCATCTAGTCTAATTCCCTCATTTTAAAGATGATGAGACTGAGGCCCTAATAGTAGTGACTTGTCTAAGGTCACATGGTTAGTAACAAAGGTGGGAACTCACCCCTTGGTCCACTCACTCTAAATCCAGTGTTCTTTCCACAGTGCCACCTTGCCTCTCTCAGTTCCTAACCCAAAATTTATATCAATCAATCAAGTGCAAGGCCAGAGAGGGAAGCTAGATCTTCATTACAATGTGACAGTACAATTATTGTTTTTATTTTAAATTTATGGGATAAACCACACATTTTTATAACTATAATTTTTAAAAGTTAATTGTATATGAAACTGAAAATCTATTAGGTACAACTTGCTATTCCTTTTAAATATATAATAAAGTTATGTTGTAATTTTTTTCTTTTTTTTTCTTTCTTCTATTCCCCGCCCCCCCCATGGCAACCTAAGGACACATATGTGTTTGTGTGTGTGTATGCACGTTTGTATGTGTGGATGTATATATGTATGTACACACATATTTACACAGACATATGCCTGTGTGTGTGTGTGTATACATACACACATATGTAACATCATTCTATATATACTTCTATTCATCAATTCTTTTTCTGGATGCAGATAATGTCTTCCTTCACATGTCCTTTGTAGTTCATTTGAGTATTTCTAATAGTCAAAATTACTTATTTGCTCAAAGTTGTTCTTAAAACAATATTGGGGGCAGCTAGGTGGAACAGTGGATAGAGCACCAGCCCTGGAGTCAGGAGTACCTGAGTTCAAATCCGGCCTCAGACACTTAACACTTACTAGCTGTGTGACCCCGGGCAAGTCACTTAGCTCCAATTGCCTCACCAAAAAACACACCACCACCAACAAAAACAACAATATTGTTGTTACTGTATACAACATTCTCCTGGTTCTTCTAATTTCACTCTGTTATTTCATGCAGGTCAATCCATATTTTTCCAAAATCATCGAGTTCATTATTTCCTATAGCACAATCATATTCCATCACAATCATATCTACCACAACCTGTTCAATTATTGTGCTTATGGCTTATGGATCTCTTTTTCATTTGTCTCTGAAGTTCTACATGGTTGGCATGCTGCCTGCCCCATATGATAACCAGCAAGATGCATCCATATGTACATATGCATCTCTAAGGAAGTCTTGAATCTATGGTCCTGTTGTCCAACTGTCCTGAGGTCCAGGCACATGCCACATTACTGTAGAGCTGGTCAGTGAGGAGCTCCTGCCCCAGGATCAGTGAAAGTCACATTGCCAATAGCTCTTTCCAAAGACAGTCCCTTTACAGCTGAGCATGCTTGATGGGGTTTAGCATCCTTACAATAGACAGAGGAATGTGGGGAGGATCAAATGAGATAATGTAGGTAGTACACTTTGTAACAATCAGGGGATCTATCTCCCTCTGTCTCCTTCCCTCCCTCCCTCCCTTTCCCGCCCCCCTCCTTATCATCATCCTAAAACCTTCCTCAGAGAAAGAAACTAGCATTATTCGTTGGTACAAAAGTATAATGAAAAAAAAAAAGTCAAATACCAGAGCACCAAACAAATAGATAAGGGAAGAAAATGTGGTCTCTGTGTCTCCTGAATCCACTCAATTTATGTGACTGTCGGCAAGTTTTCTTGCTATTGTCTTTTACCTTTTGTTTCCACTTCAGTTTCTAAGAATTTGGTGTGAATGGAGTAGGAGATAAGGCACAACCTGGAATGGCTGTCAAGCCACCTGCCTCCTACTAATGAATAGTGTGGGCTGTTCAGAAAAGTATGAATTAACATTAGCATTCAGTTCTTCAGCCTTGTAGTGAGTATGCTATGACAGAGCTGGGTACCTGGGACTCTGGGAGATTTAGTTCCTTTTGTTTTACTGTTTGTATTTGCACAAGGAAATCCCAAGAAAAGCTTTTAAGAAAAGCACCTAACTGCTATGACGGGTACCATGGAAATGTGCCTGCCTGGAAGAAAATATTTTGCCTGGGATAATGCTTTTGAAACTCTATACCTGTTTATTTTATTTATGGGTTTTGTAATTGGTGCCACAAACACCATCAGCAATAGCAGGACACCTTGTTAATATTTGACCTGAAAGATTTTTATTATAATTCCATACAATTGCAAATAAAAGCTCTTCAAAGCCTCTGTCGTTCAACAGTGGTAGTGGGGTGTCCCCATAAGGAAATGGTTCACCCCCACTGCAGCTAGAAAGGATGCCCCAAGTAGAGCAAGATGACAGGTTTTCTATATTCCATTAACATGAATACCTTATTTTTAAGGTAGCATTGGTAGGTAGGCTAAGAGTATTCACATCTGGCCACCTACACAACTCTCTCTGGTCTTATCCCTCATGTCTACTACCTTTAACTAGTGTATTTTTGTCATTTATTGCATTTTGGGGGCATATATCAAATACCCATAAATATGTGCTTGGTAGGGTAGGTACAGCTCCACATTGAGCACTTCTAGGTTTCTGGGACAGATTATGATTTATTCTCAGAATATTCAAAGCAAACACATCATGAATACCTAGATTGAAATGTTATTCAAATTGATGTCTGATAAGCTTTCACACACAGTTCAGATACTGGAAAAACATCTTCTGAAAAAAAAGAATAATGTTTCAGGGACCCAGGGCCAAGATTATAGCCAGGCTTAGTATGAGCTACCTTTTCTCCATCTCTTGATATAGAGGTTTTGCCCCTATGTTTGAACAAATGGAAGTGCTACCTCACTTATAGGATAATGTCTAGGGCATTCCTTTGTGCACATGCTTGCTTTACCTACTCTAGTCTATTCTTTGGCTACTTGATGGTAGTCAATTAAGATCATGGCTTATGGACCCCCTACTGGTGTGTTTACTTTTATTAGTCAGCTAGTGGCCCAGTGGATAGAGTACTGGCCTTGGAGTCAGGAACACATCTTCATGAATTCAAATCCAGCCTCCAACACTTACCAGCTATGTGACCCTGGGTGAGTCAATTAACAGTGTTTGTCTCAGGTTCTTCATCTATAAAATAATATGGAGAAGGAAATGACAAAACAGTCTAGTATCTTTGACAAAAACCCCAAGTGGAGTCATGAAGAGTCAAACATGACTAAAAACCAACAACAACAACAAAGACATCTACCATGTGCCAGACTCAATACTAAGTGCTAGTAGTACAAAAAAAGGAGGAAAAGACAGCCCCTGCCCTCAAGGATCGTACAACCTAATGGGAAAGATAACATGCAAACAAATATATACAGAGCAAGTTGCATACAGGATAAATAGGGAATCATTAACAGAGTAGGCACTGGAATTAAGAGGGGTTAGGGAAGGCTTCCTGTGGAAGGCAGGGTTTGTTTTAGTTGGGACTTAAAGAAAGCCCAAGAACTAACTTGAGGAAGAAGGTTTTCTTCACTGGGCAGTCTTCAGGAAGAGCTTAAACACAAGTAGTCATTGGTTGTAGGTATTGTAAAAGGAACTCTTCACTAGGAAGGGGTTAGGTACTATTCTCAGAGGTTCCTGCCCGCTAATAGATTCTATGTTTTTGTTCCCGTGTACTATAATTCTGATTCCTAGAAGGCAGTTAGGTAACGAAGTGGATAGAGCATGAAGTTTATAGTGAGGAAGACTCATCTTCATGAGTTCCAATCTGGCCTCAGACACCAGCTGGGTGACACTGTTTACCTCAGTTCCTCATCTGTAAAATAAACTGGAGAAGGAAATGGCAAACCACTCCAGTATCTTTGCCAAGAAAAGCCCAAATGGGGTCACCAAGAGGTTGGACACAACTGAGCAACAACAAAAAGGATACAGGGGGTCCCATAAGTGAGTTCCAACTCCTTGGTGGGAGAACACTAAAATGGGGCCATGATGTTCTACCTAAAGTGCTGTATTAAAGCAGTGCAAC
This sequence comes from Dromiciops gliroides, assembly GCF_019393635.1. Classification (NCBI taxonomy): domain Eukaryota; kingdom Metazoa; phylum Chordata; class Mammalia; order Microbiotheria; family Microbiotheriidae; genus Dromiciops; species Dromiciops gliroides. The sequence continues at coordinate 313,180,484 of NC_057863.1, read as the reverse complement.
ACAAGTTAATCAATTCCAATTAAATAAATTTCTGTTTTCCAAAACTTCTTATGGGTGTATCAACATTTGGTAAAACACAAATTCACCAAGGGAAAAATTGTCACACCCTTGCCTTAGGCCTAGGAACATAAATTGATGCAGTTGTGCTGGAATAAACAACAACAACAACAACAAAAAGGCAAATCTCTCACCTCAGAAATTTGTGAGTTCTGAATCCTAAAAGGCTGAATTGCTGAATTCTCATTCTTCTCTTCCCAATTAGGATACACCTGAACTTTGACCTTCACAATTAAAAAAGAAAAATACAATGTCCAATAATTAGCCCCTATATGGCCCTTAAACAGGTTTTGTTTGTTGTTATTTAACTTTTCCAACAGTGGTAAGCTACAGTTCTCACCCAAGAAAAGAATATGGCCACAATGAAGGCATAGGAGCCTATCAGCAGGATTTACATTCATAAGACTCTGCATCTAATACAAAGTGTAAGATCCAAGGTCAGCCAAACTTATTTCCAAGTACCCACATGACATGAGAAGCAAAATGTTTAACATCTGACCCTAAATATATGTTAAATCTTTCAAGCTTGAAAAAGAAGCTGCTATACCTGTGAGGAAATCTCCTTTCCTACTATAGAGGTCAATAATAGACTTGTCAGGTTTGCAGCCTAATTTGTCACCCACTGATGCCAAGCTATCATTGGAACACAGCTGCTCTAAAAGCTGAGTGATCCTTAGCACTCTCTGCTGCCCTTTTTCTCCACTCTGCTAATGTTGCTGCAAAAGCAAGAAGGGGACCCAAGGGCCATTTTGTATTTTTCTTTGTTTCATGGGTCTCTGCAGCCAAAGAACTCAGCAGTGAGCAGAACAAGAAACCTTGGAATCATTTTCATCCATTTATCATATGAAGAGTTTGCAGGAAACTGAGACCAAAAACTTCTCCTGGAGATTCTTTGGGTTATCCTTTCTTCAATCATTTATTTGCAGGAGCTTTCATGTTCAATGTGAACATATCTAAATTCACACTCATTTCCTCATTCTGAATTAAATTGGTTTCTTCAAGTTATGGAAGTCTATGGGTTTGTTTGAAGGTTCTTGGGATAAAGGCATATATTTGTCCATCCTACCTCAAAGGAATGAGTGGGGTTGGGGTGAGAGAAGAATATATGTGACCTTCTGTTGACAAGTACACTTATTTTAGAAAGAGGGCCGACAAAGGATATAGGCGCAACTTGAAACAGACCAAAGCCAGAACAAAATGCATGTCATTTCTGTGCTTTGTTTCCACTTCAAGACTTTTGGGGGTTCCCTGAATATGGTTAGTCTGTAGGAAATAATAAATGATACCAAAGCAGTTTAACCTCATCTTTTTTTCATTTGAAGAGAGCTTCTCAGAGATTTTAGTCCTATTCTGGTAGTCTCTGAGTCATACATTTGACTTCTGTGGAAAAAATGATTTTGAAAGTATCAACCACCTCCCTACAATGAGCTCAAGGGGACACCCCTTTGATCTCTTTTGGCATATTATAAAGCACTATCTTGTTTTTTCTTCTTCTTCTTCCTCCTAGGTGTATGGCAGAGAAAGAAAATTTAAGTTAGAAAAAACCATTTAGCAATGAGGTAACCCCCCTCCTCCCTCCCTCTCCCTCTTCCCCACTGAAGTCTGAATTTTCCATTTAATCAGTTGTGTGACCTAGGACAGGGGATTCAATCTCTCTAGGCCTCAGTCTCCTGAGCAATGAAATGATAAGTCTGGTAAAGATTATCACTAAGGCCCCTTCCTACTCTGACATTGTGATTTCCAGTTCACTCTCTCTGCTAACTATACTTTAAACTTGAGGGTGGTTGTGGTGGTGTTTCTTTGTTTGATTTGTTGTTTGTTGTTGTTGCTATTACCATACTTTACACTTTACTGGATATATTGCTGGGCCTGGAGTCAGGAAGACTCCTCTTCCTGAATTCAAATCTGGCCTCAGACATTTACTGTCTGTGCAACCCTGGGCAAGTCATTTAACCCTCTTTGCCTCAGTTTCCTCATCTGTAAAATTAGTGGAGAAGGAAATGGCAAACCATTTCAGTATATATGCCCACAAAACCCCATCAAAAGCTGGGCATGACTGAAATAACTGAATAACAACACACTTCACTGTCTTTAGCTTTTACCTTACTCTCAATTAAAGTTCCATCATCTTATTGTCCAAATATTGTATCAGTTCCTTCATTACTAAGGAAATTTAATTTGACCTTAAACAGGAAAAGAGTTTGAAGATGGCTGCAAAATTAAAAAAAGCAAATAAATCTATGTTGGAGTGTGAATTGAATGGTTGACAGTTAGTACAAGCACCCAACTAATTCCCAGACTGAGGAGGATATATAACATCTCTAAAAATGAAATTCTTCAAGGTGGGTCCTATCACAAATAAACCCACAAGTCAAAATGAATAAAAGTTTCATTTCATAGAAACACTACCTTTTCAAAGAGATCCTTTCAATATTACTGGTTGATGGGGGTTACATAAAACATCACTGGGGAAAGTAAGAGGATGTATTTGCCTCTCTCTCCAGAAGTACCAACAATTATCAGAAGGTACCTGTAAATGTGCTTTTCCTTGTGCTTTAGGCTGTAGCTGGACAGGACTGATTTATGTCCAGAGGCAGCTTGGCATGTAGAATCAATCTGGTATCATGGATAGAATTTTAGACTTGTCATTCTTAAATCCTGGATTCCAGTCCTACCTGAGATGCTTGCTCACTGTGCAATGCTGTGTAAGTCACTTAATCTTAGAAGCAGCATGGAACAGTAGAAAGAGGATTGATCCAACTTGGACTAAGGAAGTCCTAGCTTCAAAAAGCACATCTGACATATCATGTGACTTTCCCAGGATATTTATTATACCTCTCTGTGCCTTAGTTTCCCCATCAGTAAAAATAAAGGGGTTGGACTTGATGGCCTCTGAAGTGGTTCCCAGCTCCAAATCCAGGATCCTGTGACATCTCTAAATCTTAGTGCCATGTATTAATATACATCATCTCTAATGAGATAATAATCACCTCACAGCCTTTAAAGCACTACTAAAATGGTGGTGGGGGTTTACTGTGTTGTAACAGAAGAGGGAAATTAGCTGAGCAAGTCTTCCTTGTAAAAATCATTATTCCCACTGATTTCTCACAGATGCCTATAATTCCACCATTGGTAATTTATTCCTTTGAGTTAACTGTAATAGTTTAGGAATCCTCTCATAAAATGCTTACAGCATTGAGAAAATTAATACACCAGGCCCTTAGTAATATATGTCTGTTTAGCTTTATACATCTCTTAGAACAGTTTAATTTTACTTTGAATAACTAGAAAATAAGGATGGTAAGTAGCATTATGTATTGGACAGAGCCCTGGATTTGGCATCAGCAAACCTTGATAATAGTCCTAACCCTACTCATTATTACCCATGGGACCTTCGGCAAAGCACTTAAACTCTCTAGGCCTCCATTCCCTCATTTGTAAAATCAGGAGATCTTTAGAATGTTTTTCAATTTAAGTAAAATCCAATCCACATCCCTGCCCACTGTGCCCCACAGGTACCATCACCAGAGGCTCTTTATTCATGCTGTGATTGATAGCTTTTTTCCCTCAGAGAAGAATAAGTTGTTGTTGTTTGTCCTTTATACTCAAAGAGGACCAATGACACCATGATGTTGGGGTCAAGTAACAATTTGTTGTACTGTGGCTGATCAGTCCAGTATAAGCTGGGAAGGATGAACCACAAACCCAGAACAAATAGTGGCTTGAATATCTGGGATGGAGGTTTCTCTAGATTTGCACATCCCCCATTTCCTTTGCTCTTTTAGAAGGAGACTGAAAGGCCACATGTTCATCCTTTATATTAGTCTGGCTTAATGCCCCCACTGGCTGAACAACAAAAGCTCAGGTAGATGGCAAGCTCTCGGTAAGTAGCCCTCCTATACCAATAACCTGCAGTCTGAATCCCTAGTTCAGAGGAAGTGAATGAATCCTCTTAACCTTCCTTCAAACTGAGTCTTTTGGAGGCTGGGATGAATGTATCCATCCTCTTTTTCATTTGTCTTTTCAACTCCCATAGTGTTACCTGCAAGCTAGTGAAAAGGCTACGCAATTACCTAAAAGCTTTCATAAGCCACAAGAAGGTATTAAAAAAAAAAAACAACTAGACAGGAAGGGCCAAATGGGAGGAGCACTAGTTCACTGTCCCTCCTGACGGTATCACAACAAAGTTCTATCATTATCACTGTCATCATGATTGACGTTGTCATCATCGTCATCGATTGCTGTTATTGTTGTTGTTGAGGAATATATGAACTCATACACTTACTAGCTGTGTGACCCTAGGCAAGTCATTTAATGCTGTGTGCCTCAGTTTCCTCATCTGTAAAATAAGCTGGATGAAGAAATGGCAAACCACTCCAGTATCTCTGCCATGAAAACCCAAATGGGGTCATGAAAAATTGGACCTGACTGAAACAACTGAACAACAACAAAAAATGTCATTGTTTATTTACTCAATATTCTTTTCATAAATGGATCTCAGGAAAACTTTAGTCCAGACCTTGTCTCATTTATACCATTTTGACTTCATGAAATTTGAGTTAAAATTTTGCCATAAGTACTTTGTGCTGACGACCATGATAGAAGGCAGTTTTGTATGAGGGAGATGACCCAGGGTAATAATCATCACCATCTCTAGTGCTGTAAGATCCAAGTATATTCTGATTAAATATAGGAGCACCCCCCCCTCTTAAAGTCAAATGCCACACAAATTTCCAGGACTACAGAGTTACTAGTAGCTATCCCTATCTACTGATTGTCCCAGCATGATTTTACACACTAGATCTCTGTGTGCACTAAAAATAACAACAGATAACAAACCATAAATTCCCAGAGGACCAGAATCAGCTCACATGTTCTCCATTGTATATCCATTGCTTACCATAACACATCACACCTTGCAGGGTATTTCATTATCTACTTGTATGATGTAAGCTCTTTTAGGACATGGACTAATTTAGTTTTTATTAAAAATAAAAGTTTTATTATTTTCCAGTTACATGTAGAGATAGCTTTCAACATTTGTTTTCATAAGATTTCCAATATTCATAAGATATCCAATTTCAAATTTTTCTCCCTCCCTCCCCCCCTCCCCAAGACAGCAGTAATCTGATATAGGTTATATATGTATAATAACATTTAACATGTTTCTGCATTAGTCATGTTATAAGAGAAGAATCAGAGTAAAAAGGAAAAACCTCAAAAAAGAAAAACAATAGCACCAAAAACAAAAGAAATAGTATGGTTCAGTCTACATCCATATTTTTTTTCTGGATTTGGAGAGCATTTTCCATCATGCGTCCTTTGGAACTATCTTGCACCATTGTATTGTTGAGAAGAATCAAGTCTATCAACACATAATGTTGATGATAATGTGTGCAATGTTCTTCTGGTTCTGCTCATCTCACTCATCATCAGTTCATCAGTTCATACAAGTCCTTTCAGGTTTCTACGAAATCTTCCTGCTCATCGTTTCTTATAGCATAATAGAATTCCGTTACATTCATATAACACAACTTGTTCAGCCATTCCCCAATTGATGGGCAGCCCCTCAGTTTCCAATTCCTTGCCACCACAAAAAGAGCAGCTATAAATATTTTTGTACATGTGGGTCCTTTTCCCTTTTTTATGATCTCTTTGGGAAAAAGACCCAATAGTGTTATTGATGGGTCAAAGGATATGCACAGCTTTATAGCCCTTTGGGCATAATTCTAAATTGCTCTTCAGAATGGCTGGATCAGTTCACAGCTCCACCAACAATGCATCAGTGTTCCAATTACTAATTTAGTTTTGAATTTGTATCAAGATCCTAGAAAAGTTTCTGACACATGACTAAAAATTATCAATCAATTGACTAATCAATCAATTGACTAATTCTCACCAAAATCCTTTGTGTTGGATAGGGAGTAGCTTTATTCTCTTTTTATAAATGAAGGCATAGGGGCTCAAAGAGAATCTCCAAAGTCACACAAAGACATCTAGTGATAGGGTAAGGAAAATAATCCAAGTCTTATACTCATTATTCCATGTTGTTGGTAATTCTTCCAGGGTATCTGACAACCATTTTGTTCATTGCTTCAGGGAGAATCTTTCTGAGGGTAGGTAGTTCCTCTTTCCTTTTCTCCAATGGTGCCCTACTTATGGCCCCTTAGAAACCAGCTGAGTTATTGAAAAAGGTCTGTGAATCCATATGCACATCATTTTGACCTATATGATACCCAGTGTTTTTCATCACCTTCACCAGACTTCCAATATCTGAAAGTTTCCAAATAGCACTAACCACCTCACATAATGACCCACTGTAATATATAAATAACCACACCTTCTGTAGATTAAATAATCTCTTTTGTGTATATGTACACACATATATATTTATATATATACATATAAATATGAAATGAACATTATATATATATATGTACATACATATATTCACTACCACTTTTAAATATATGGAAAAAATATTTGAAAGTGAATTCTTAGAAGCTGTTTGTCATATATTTTCATGATCAGCAGATATCAATTTTATAACTCCTGTTGTTTGTGTGTATAAGGGTGGTGGTCTGTGAAATTTGGGGGCACTAAAATGGGAATGCAGAGAATCTGAGGGGCATAGTGGATAGAAAGCTTGTTCTGGAGGCTGGTACTAAGTCCTACTTCGGAGACAGTGTTATCTTAGACAAGTCACTTAACCTCTCAATGCCCTGGGCATCTAAGAGTATAGATTGCTAAGCAAGTACTGATCTTCATTGGAAAGGAAGTATCTTCATAAGAAATTCTCTGCCACTATCAATGAAAACAAAGGACTGGTACAAAAACAAAGATGGAAAAGAGTTCTAATAGACAAAATGGACGAAAGATCACTGCACTAAACCATACCTTCTTCCTTCTCATTCCCTCCCCAATCCCAGAGCTCTGGCTCATCTGAAGGCTTGTCCACATAAAACCTTCAGAGAGAGGGGATAGGGCAGGGTTGGACAAAGGGACCTACCACACCATCCCCAGTTTGTTAGAAGTGATGAACAGAAGGAAACAAAGCTTAGAAACTGCAACAGCTCAGACAAGAAAGATCTCTCTCTGTGTGAATTGCTTCCTATACCACAATTAACAATAATGGGTTTATTATTTTTTTAAAAAAATTTTTGGCTAATGTCTGAATAATACAGGTTTGGGTAATGGAGATTCATCTGAAAAAACAAAAACAAAATATTTGTCCTACCGTTACCCTGAAAATGGAAAGATTTAAGGTTATAAATTATTCATTTCTAAGCCTCTTTCAGCTCCAGATAGAGTCTGAAGTGGCTGTGATTGTCAGCTTCTAAGATTTGGGGTGAAGGATTCTATGCTGCCATGGTGAAGGGGGGAATCAAGTGCACTTAAAATAATCATCCAGCTAAGAGATTCATATTTATGATTGATTATTGATCCCTTTTCTGGCTATTTTCAAGAGGAAAAGTTTCTGCATTAAAGATGATTTGGAGGAAGACTTTAAAAGATCATAGAGTTGTTCTTTCCCTACATGACTGGAATAAAAGAAAAACACTATGAGTTCTGTAAGGAACATAGTAGCCTCCTCTCAGTCTTCATTCTCTTTGACTTCTCTCCAGTATAAGCACCATAAGCATCCCTGTTCTTAAACTGTTGATGTCATTGATGCTCCACTCCCCTATTTCCTTTGAAATCTCCTTCCCATTGGCCACTTTCCTACTTTGTGCCTCACAATCTTAGCCATGCCTACTCTGAGGCTTTGTCATAGGAACTTAGGATCATAGACTTGGGACTGAAAGGGACTTTAGACACCACCCAGCCCAACTCACTCATTTTTGAGATGAAGAAATGAAGGACAAGGGGGATTCAGAAACTTGCCCAAGGTTTCACAGATGCTAAATGGCAGAGGTAGGGTTTGAACTCAGGTCCTATAACTCCAAAGCCAGTGTTCTTTCTACAACTTTTTACTATCTAGAGTGTTCTTTACCACTTTTGTATTATGATATCTTTCAAAGACCTTGGCCCGCTGCTGCTGTTTTTACAGTCTTCCCAAAAGAATACAATTCAAATACTGCCTAGATGCAAATTATTCCCCAAGCTGTATTTTCTGCCCTGATCTCTCCTATATTCTAACTGAATAGCCATCTGTCTGACAGATATTTCCATTTAGACATCCTTCTGTCACCTCAAACTCAACCTGCCAAAAATAAATTTTCATATATCCTTCCCCTCAATAACTGGCTTCCCTTCTTTATTTCCTCATTTCTATCACTGCACTTCATTCTTTTAATCACACAGGATCCAAACCTCAAAGTTATCTTTGACTCCTCCATATCAAAGCATTCACCAAATTCCTTTGATTCTTCCATCATCACATCTCCCAATGGATTGCTTTCATTTTTAGTTGCTCTGATAACACTCCTCTGTAGAACCTTGTCCCCTAATAATACTTGGACTACTGAAAAACCCTCCCAAATGGCTTACTAATTCTTACCTGATTCCTATCCAATCTCTCCTGTATAGCACTACTATATTTGTCTAATATTCTAGTCCAGCCTGACTTGGGGTGTTCTGGCATTTCAGGGCTGAGACTGGAATGAAATGATGTACTTGTAGACCATCTGACATTTAACAAATGGATATTTACATAATAATATGAAAATGACTTTTAGGAAGGACATAGCAATGATTCACTTGGGAGCATCTCCCCTGCTTCTGCATTTGACATGGTAGTTCACTGGTCAGAAGCCTGAGGAGACACTTATTCTTCCCTTTTTGGGCTTTTGTATGTAGGTAAGGGTCTTCCCCTCCCAGACTGATTCTTTTGTGAAGGCAAACTTGGCTATATTTTGCCTCAATTCTTTTTGTAAAACAATAAACATTTTTATTTAACGTTTTGAGTTCCAAATTTTATCCCTCCCTCCCCAACCCCCTCTATGAGGCAGTAAGCAATAAGATATAGGTTATACATCTGTAATTATACAAAACATTGCCATATTAGTCATTTTGTGTAAGAAAATTTGAATAAAAAATGAAAAAAAGTGAAAAGGAGTATTCTTCAGTCTGTGTTCAATCAATATCAGGTTTTTTTGGAGGTATGCTTCATCATTAGTCCTTTGGGATTGTCTTGGATCATTGTATTGCTCAGAATAGTTAGGTCATTTACAATCTTCATCAAACAATATTGATGTCACTGTGCACAATGTTCTCTTGGTTCTGATCACTTCACTATACATCAGTTCATGCAAGTCTTTCCAGGCCATTCTGAAATCTTCCTGCTTGTCATTTCTTATAGCACAACAATATTCCATCACTATCATATACCACAGCTTGTTTAGCCATTCCCCAACTGATAGGCATTGTTTTGATTTCCACTTTTTAGCCACCACAAAAAGAACTTTTTGGCTCAATTCTTACCTAGCATTAATCACTGAATAGGTATTGCCTCAGATAAACTAAGACCTGAGAAAGACCTTAGCTTAAAAAGGCTAAGATCTCCCACTGTACCAGGGGTCATCTCCAGTCATCCTGATCTATGTTTTGCCACTGAACTCTGATGACTTTGGAAGAGAGAGTGAGACTGACTTTGCACATCTCTGCATCACTTAAATCCAATTCACTCATATGTCAAGAAATCACCCTTCTGATGTCATTGGTCTTCTTTGAGAATGAAGGATGAACAGCAACAACTACAACAACAACAATTAGGAAACTATGTATAGCAATGGTTTGAATTTTAGTCCCCTCAATCAATTAAGTCTAAAGGATGGTTTGATCATCTTTGAGGAAAACCAAGTCTAGATAACGATCAGGTACTTTATTAGATATAAGTTCCCCTCCTTGAGGGTAGAGACTTTCTTTTTTCTCTCTTTGTATCCACATTGTTTTGCACAGTGCCTGGCATATAGTAAGTACTTAACAAATATTGATTGATAAATTGATATTACTTCTACCACATCTCACTTCATCAGGTTTTTTTCACTTAATCAGTTTTCAGCTCATCAGTATTCAATGACTTCCCATTCACAACAGGATAAATCAGCCCATCCCAAGCACTGCTTATGGCATTGATTTCTTGACTTCTATGAAGGCTACTTGGCTCTTCTAACCCACAATGATCTCTCTCACAGAATGTATAGCCATCTGTGCTACTTACTTGCCAGCAAAGACCACACTGTTTTTGACATTTGGAGCATTATTGTTTTATACTATTATTTGTTTTCAACTTTTCATAGACATAGAATCTGCTGTCCTAATTAGATAGTAACATCCTTGAGGGCAGAGGCCATGTATTCTTTTTCTTTGTATCATCCACATTACCTAGCATAATACTATACATGTGCTTAAAGTATTCACTGAATAAATGAATGAACAAATGAATGAATTAATTATCCCTTGACATGGAGTTCACTTATAATACTTGAGCCTTATTTTGGGGTGGTGAAGTGGTACTATGTGTGAATACTTTAGGGAATGATATGAACAGGATGGATTGGCTATCTATTAAAGGATTTTTTTTTCAGTATTCATTTTAACCACACTGGAAAGACCTCTTGACCCCTAAAAGAGGCCCTTGTAAAAACAAAAGGGGGGGCAGGAATCTACTAAACTGTGGTTCTCAAAAAACCATTAGACCTTTACTCTGCCAGTGCCCATATCCTTTAATTACACCAAGGGATTGCTTATTGATTGCCTTAAAACCAATAATGGCCATAGAAAATATTTATTCTTGAAAACCTATTAAGGCATTTTTATGACATTAACTTATTTGGTTAGGCAGAGTGGCAATAGACTACACATTTCTACCCATTCATCATCTGCTTTCTTCCTTCTACATAGACCTGTGCCAATATAGCAAATAAGCACTAAACTTAAATATGTCAGCTGGAGGGGGAAGGGGAAGAGATGAAGAGATAAGTTTTTTTCTGCCCACAGATATTTGAATGAATGAAGCAAAACTTAAAGGAGAATCTTGCTTTCTTTTCTTTCAACCTTATTATTTCAACCTAGCTGCCCCCTGCCTCATGCCATTCTTAACCATCTTGAGCAGCCTAAGGGGGACTTAAAAAAAAAGAAGCAGAGAACAAACCAAACCTAGTCACTGTGTTCTTTCTTATACTTAACTGGTGCAGTTTGTGATGACTTCTTTAAATAGGAAACTGAAGATAGGATAAAGCATATTCATTCACTTATTTCTTTTTTTTAATCATAAAAGTATTTTATTTTCCAGTTACATGTAAAGATAATTTTCAACATTTGTTTTTATAAGATTTCTAGTTCCAAATTTTTCTCCTTCCCTCCCCTCTCCCCAAGACAGAAAGAAATCTGATAAAGGTTATATATTTACAATAACATAAAACATATTTTGGCATTAGTCATATTCATTCACTTATTTCTTGAATAAATATTAAAAATGTATGTTTACGGGGGCAGCTAGGTGGTGTAGTGGATAAAGCACCAGCCCTGGATTCAGGACAACCTGAGTTCAAATCTGGCCTCAGACACTTGACAGTTACTAGCTGTGTGACCCTGGGCAAGACATTTAACTCTCAAAAATAGATAGATAGAAGGGGCAGCTCAGTGGTGCAGAGGATAAAGCACCGGCCCTAGATTCAGGAGGACCTGAGTTCAAATCCGGCCTCAAACACTTGACACTTACTTGCTGTGTGACCCTGGGCAAGTCACTTAAGCCTCATTGCCCTGCAAAAAAAGATAGATAGATGAATAAATGAATAAGTAAATAATAATAATAATAATAATAATAATAGAGAATGAATGTTTACTGTCCAAAAAGTCCTGAGAGATGCCTAATTGGAATCATAGTTTCATCTATTTGTTAAGATTGTTATCAAAGAGCTTGTAGAAGAGATAATGCTGTTTGTAGGTAGACAGGCTATGTTATCATAGAATTAGAGCTGAAAGGCACCTTTGAGATCCTGAAGTTCAGACCCTCTCTTTTTTATACAGGTATGAAAACTTAGATGTCAAAAAGTAAATTGACTTATTCAAGGTCACTCAGTGAATCAGGGCAGAAGGAAAGTGATTCAAAAGATTTTAATTTCTTGACTCCAGATACCAGTCATCTTGATAATAATAACTTGTAAAGTGATTTGAGATCATTTCAGGTACTACTATTCAGGTACTAGTATTAGGCAGCTAGGTATTACAGTAGATAAAGTACTGGGCTTGGAGTCAAGAAGACTGTTCTTGAGTTCCAGTCTGGCCTCTGATACTTACAAGCTGTATGACTAGGTTAGCCTTAGTTTCCTCCTCTGTAAAGTGAGTTGGAGAAAGAAGTGGCAAACTGTTCCAGTATCTTTGCCAAGAAAACCTCAAAAGGGGTCACAAAGAGTCAGATTCAACTGAACAACAATTATTATAATATTGACAATAATATCAAGTGGGACTTCGCTTTATTAAGTTAGCAGGCCTTTAGGAGTGACCACCTCTAATTGTCCAGTTTTAGTAATTTACTGGAATAATAAAGGAACAAAATGCACCATAGCCATAAGACAAGGAGTTCAGTAAAGAAAGGTGTCATTTATTGGAAATTAGACATTGCTACATGTTGTATGTTCAGTCATGTCCCCTTTCAATAGCTGAGTAAAATGGAAATGCTGGTGGCATCATAGTTCAGGCTTGTTGCATTTAAAGTGACATTTTTATTTAGTAGGAAAGCTTGTCTTAGTTGCTTTGCCCCCTAAGGGAAAATTTAATTAAACTGTTAAATGTCAAACACCAGGAAGAAGAATGACACCCCCTGTTGTGTCTCCCCAAAGGTACTCTAATGAATCAAGAGTGTTAGTTACTGAGAAATCAGCTGGTGATATGGTGCTTGAGGTAAGCCCTGGGAGATTGGGAGAACAGGGTTCTGCTTCTACTCATCAGACCAGCCACCTGGAGAGCAAGACATGTCTGAGCTAGACATTGTGAAGGGCAGAAAGTAACTGTGGATGGGCTCCAACTGTTGGGGCAAAATAGCAGATCCCATAGACTTTAAACAAAAAGCAATTTTCAGACCAGGAAGTCTGAGGAGGAAGAACCTTGTGGGTTTCACAGTCTTTGACCAAAAAGCAATTCTTAACTTCTTTTCTATAAAGTGTTTTATGAGTCCCTCTATCCAATCATCTTTTTACAAGAAGGCTGGGAGGATGGGGCTAGGGGTGTCATATAAAGAATACTTATTTAATGTGCTCTGCTATTGATGCTGCACTCAGTCTTACCCTTGCTCTCCTGACACACACACACAAAAACCCTAACCCAAAACTATTACTAATGTATCCGTGAGTAACAAAATGAGTATTTTTAAGCACAGGGGGGAAATAGTTCACTGATTCCTACATCCAGAAATTCTCATTCTCTTCCAAGGGCATGGGTTTACTTCATAAAATCCAAACTTTCTTCTTAATGAAGGGCAAAGCCTTTCCTAGCATTAATGGGCATTTTCATCAAAATTGCTAATGAGGAGCAGAGAAGAATGCATTCATGAGTTTTAAAAAGTCTACCTGTTGTGTAGGGATATGAACTGGTCCTGCTGTTTCAATGCTGGATATTATCTCTGTAACTTATACTTTTGGAGAGTTGCCTAAACTACTGAAAGTAGTCCCAAAAGTCAGTATATGGCAAAGCTAGAATTAGAACCCAGGTCTTCCTGGATACAAGGCCATATTTCTATCCATTATACCACAACTGCCTTGACCTAATATATGCACAAGACAAATAGGATTATTCCTACTAAGAGATTTCACAGTAGTATAAAGGAAGTGATAGGAAAGTGAAAGGCTTAACTAAAGTTATGGTTTGTCAGTGGCAAGACCTAAGCTTGATACTAGACCAAAAAGTATCCTCTTTCATTAAAAATTCTGACTTTCTGAAACCCTCCACATCTTTTAATCTGATTAGTGCCAGGGTGGCTTTCCCTTCACATCTCCAGTCACTGGGAAGATACTTGAAGGTTTCTATTTCAGATGGAAGAGAGAAAATCCTAGTAACTTGGAAGGAACCTGAACTTTCATTGAAAATCAGAGGTTACATTGGCTTCTGGAGATCAATGTGGTGTCAAAAATGTATGAGAAAATATGGTTCTGGGAAATTAACTAGCTTACCTAACGCAAATCACTCAACTTCTCAGGGATATACTTTACCCATCTATAAAATGGAGAACTAGGACTTAATGATCTCAAGAACTCTTTCCAGGCCTAAAAAAAAATCTTGATCATTCTATAGTATAGAATCTTTTACACTACAGTGGTCTTTAAGGAACCAAGAGTCGACCCTTGGAAAGTACTTTTAAGGTTTGCAAAACATCTTCCTCAACATTCTTTCATTGGTTACATAAAACAACCATAAGGTAAAACTGAGGTGGGATTAAATAACTTTCTCAGGTTCTCACAAATACAAATTGTTAGAGGCAGAGTTTAAACAGAGACAGCTTTTGACTTCAAGTAATCCTTCTACTCTTCATATTGTCTCCAAAAAAGAATCATGCAGGTGTCACAGTACAGCAACTATCAGCAGAACCAAAAACAACTGCTCGTGGATCCTATTTCTTTTTTTAGTTCCTAAAATAGTGTAAGCGAGAGTTCTTCTACCCAGCTCAGTTGATGGTTGATTTGGTCCTAGTATATAATAACAGTTGATGATGTTAATCTATTAACAAGGTGAAAATAGCCTTTTACCCTTTGTGAAACTCTCTCTCTCTCTCTCTCTCTCTCTCTCTCTCTCTCTCTCTCTCTCTCTCTCTCTCTCTCTCTCTTTCTCTTTCTCTCTCCCTCTCTCCCTCCCTCCCCCCCCCCACTCTGTTATTCTGTCAGTCTCTGTCTCCTTCTGTCTCTCTGTCTCTGTCTCCCACTCACACACACACACACACACACACATATACACACACACATACAGACACACACAAACACACAAGCAGAAGAATAAACTTGATTGGGTAAGCTTAAAAAGGCCACACCCTTTGGGATTCAAATAAATAAAACATTTGGGTGATTTAAATCAGAAGTAAGAAATTAGGGAAAGGGGAGGGGGGGAGGATTTTCTCCCCCCCACCCCCAAAATCCATGACATCTAGCAGCAGGTTTACAAAAGTAGAAGACATAGCTGGAGAATCAGTTTTTAAAAGTATGAAATGTAATCATGGGAGCAAAGACATGTATTCTAGAAAATAAGCTATAACTACAGATTCAAAGCACTGTAGCAAAAAGGAGTCAGCTGTGGACTTAAGAAAGATTTAGTCCTAAAAATTGATAATTGACTTATAAAGAGGACTCCCCTAGAAGAGCTGAGGTACTGAGGCCCTGGAGTCCCAGGGTTGTGAGTTGCCTTGGCTACCTGTGGGGGTTTTTTTGTGTGTGTATCTTACAACCATCATACTCTAAGTTTGTGACCACGCCTGCAGATAATGAATATTTGTGGGAGGATATGCACCAAATTGATGGGGAAAATGTTTTGTAGATTCTGTTCTTACAGTTAACAGGAGGTACATTGGTGAGGGCTCAGGAAATATAGTTTTAGGAGTATCCATCTATTAGGTACGCTATAGTCTAGCAATGGTAACTGCCTATTGGGAACCAAGGCCCTTGTGTAAGTGAAGGTAGGGACAGAACCCCTCAAAAGAGGTATTTGAATATTTACAAGACATTTTGAGAAACTGTTGCAATATATATTTTATTCAACTTATTTGTAGAAACTTGATTTTGCATTATTTATGAAAATAAATGATGAGGATTTCTGGTTAAGATAAAAATATGAAAGCTCATAAAGAAGTCTAGCTCTCAACATATACCCCTGCAAATATATGAAAAGGGCTCCAGAAAGAACAATGATAAAGAAAATCAGAAACTGTATATGAATATTCTTTTGGTCTCAGAATCGTACCATTTCCCTAGTTTTTGATCCAGATAGTGCATTTGGGGGGGTAGTGACAGTAAAAGAGGAAGAAAAGTATTGATCATTAAAATTATTAATAGAAGAAAGCAGAAGCAAGTTCAAAAGGGAATATAGGCAAGCAAGGATGTCTTAGAAGTGCCATGCTAAATCTGAAAACAAATACACACAATCCAAGCTGTATGTTTGACTTCATATATTCATAATCACTTTGAATTCTGCTTTAAAATTTATTGGTCATGTGCCTGTGAGCAAGTCACTTAGCCTTTCTGTGTCTCTGCTTCCTGAGAATCTTGGAACCTTCTACTAAAACCCTCCATCCAAGTTTCCCTGATTCTACCACCTCTGTGAATCATAGGACTCCTTAGATAGAAGTAGAGTCAAAAGATTTTATGGCAAATAACAGCATACAGTGTACTCTTTAACCTAATCAGAAGCTTCTAAACTATTATCAAGCTCAGACAGTCTCACTCAACACTGGTGTAAAGACCAGGTGTGTCTTCTCAGAGTCCTCTTGACTGGTTAGCCATCATTCCTTGACTTCGGCTCACTGGGAAGTCCAAATAACTCTCCTATGAGCAATTAATGGTTGCATTGTATCCACTGATTCATCTTTATAGGAATCCCACCACTCTCTAGTGGGAACACAAGGAGAACACACATTACAGTGGATAACAAAACCAGAAGTTGTCTAGTATCCCAACTACTTGATATAGAATGGCTTTTCTTTTATTGAGTTTTTAATTACTTTTTCCCTCAATTATATGTATACAAAAATTTTTAACATTTGTTTTTTTCAAAACGTTGAGTTCCAAATTCACTTCCTCCCTCCCGTTCTGCCCTCCTTGAGAAGGCAAGCAATTTGATATGGATTATACATGTATAGTCATGCAAAACATTTTCATATTAGTCATGTTGCAAAATACCCAAAGAAATTATAGAAAGTTGTTTAAGTATGTTGATAAATTGATAAATGATCAAAGGATATGAACCAGCAGCTTTCCAATGAAGAAATCAAAACAATTTATAGTCACATAAAAATGTTCTAAATCATTATTGATTAGAGAAATGCAGAGATTTAATTGTAGTAATTTTTAAAAGTATGCTTCAATCTGTATTCAGATGTCAGCAGTTTTCTTTCTCTGGAGGTGGATAGCATTTTTCATCATAATTCCTTCAGAACTGTTTTGGATCATTTCATTGCTGAGGATAGCTAAGCCATTCATAGCTAATTATCATACAATAGTGCTTTACTATGCACAATGTTCTCCTGGTTCTGCTCATTTCACTTTCCATCAGCTCATGTAAGTCTTTCCAGGTTTTTCTGAAAGCAACTTGATTGTCAGGATTGCATAATAGTATTCCATCCCAATCATATGCCACAATTTGTTTAGCATTCCCCAACTGATCATTATCCCCTTAATTTCTAATTTCTTGCCACCACTAAAAAGGGTTGCTATAAATATTTTTGTACATGTAGGTCCTTTTTCTTTTCCTTTAATCTAATAGTGGCATTTCTGGGTCAAAGGGTATGTATAGTTCTATGCCCTTTGGGCATAGTTTATGGAATAGCTTTCTATCAGCCCATTAGCTTGTTTGGACTCTCTTATGTAAAGCTCACTCAGCAAGATTCTGTCACCTCGCTAAAGTCCTTGACAGAAAGCATGAACCTTCATTTGTTTCTGTTCAAGTTGCTTTGAAATGATATTTTGGCTGATAGGTAGATGTCCTCACCATCTTCTGAGACTTGGAAGCAAATTCATTAGATAAGACTGGTTCTTGCCCGGACATCTCCAAGTGTGAGTAAAGCCTGCAATAGCCTTCTTATTATAATCGTATGTTTGCACCAAAAACGCCAACTGTTGACTCAGCTGAGCCGTCTGTTCAGTCTTAGGACTGAAACTGTTCAGCAATGAATAATTACAACTCTCAGGTAGATCGATGCACCTAAGAGCACTCCTGTTTGGTTTATAGGATTGTAAATATTTAACTGAGGAAGAATATAGAGGTCTGTTCAACTGTGCTCTCTAGTCATTTTGAGCTTATAGACTGGAAAGACTTTTGGGGCAGTCTTTGATCACTGTGATCATGCTCATTGACAGTCTCATTGAGAGAACTGGGGTTCATCTCATGGGGAAGGCTCTGTAATTTCTCTTTGAGAAGGAGAACATGGCCCTGGTCACTTTTTAACATTGAAAAGAAACAATTTTGTCTCAGGCTGTATGGGTCAGTTTGGCCTATAATAATGAGCATAAATTGCAGAATTAGCTCACAAGTTCCCAAGAAAGAAAACTCACACAAAAGGACAAGAGAATTAAAAGTTGGTCCCAGGGTACCCACCTGTACCCCCACTCTTGATTCAATAATAACTGATGTAGGGTAAAACTGTATGGGAGTTACATGTGTGTTCATCCATTTGGCCCAAGAGGAAAAGTCCCTGGACCTTGACTTCCTGTACTTTGATCCTGTCTTGACCCAGGCCTAGAAAGGAGATGACTAATATACAATACTTTCATCCATGTAGTTCCAGGAGATGGGAACCATGCATCAAAGAAGCAGGAAGTTCCTGAATCCCAATTTTTGAGTAAAGTTTCTGAAATCCAGCCTTCCAAAAAGAGACATAGATAGTGTTGGATAGTGCTAGCCTCCTCAAGAAAAGACAACCACACATGTGGCCCCTGAAGCACTGTTATTTGGAATACTTGTACAAGAGCCTTTCACCTATATCTGAGACCTAGACATGGGCTATATGCAGAGAGTTCCCCGGAGTTAACTCTGGGTGGAGACAACACAAGCCAAAAAGAGAATGACTTGGAGGCCATCCTCAAGATTGGACCCAGTAAGCCCAGAACTGTATATACTGGACCACATGCTATAATATCATTGGTGTCTGGTCTATGCCCTATTTTCATCTCTTCTATCATGAGTTCTTTGTTGGAATGGCCCCTTTTTCCCAAGGGCTCCCATCACTTATCAAACAGTTTCTTCATGTTAATCAGAATCAGATCCTGAGTTCTTCTGGTCACTTCTTCCAGCTGTTGAAGGATTATTATCATTAAATCAAGTTAAGAATTTATCAACTGCTCTGAACTTGGCAAAAGAAAGAGGGCTAGTTTAGAAGATATCTCAAAATCAGTAGAGTAATCTGTCTCCAGGCCTTAATCATAATGGTATCATCCCTCTGGGCCAGGTTTGTAATCTGCTTCCTGAATGCCTCATCTAATTCCTCCTTTTAGCCATGTGGTCTGTAGCATGTTCCCATTAAATGTGGTTTTTGTTTCTTCCTCTTCTTATAAACAAAATGCTCTCCCTCTTACCTCCCTTGGAGCATTGGATTCCCTCATATTTACATAGATTCTTTTAAAAAAATTATTCTGAACTTAAGAAATAAAACAATCATTTCCATAGCATAGTAGAAGAGGGGGAAAAGATGATTGTACATGAAACTAAAAGTAGATTATGTATAACTTGCTATTTTAAAAAAAATATAGTAAAGTTATCATAGAACGTCCTTTTCTTTCCTTTTTTTTTCTTCCCTCCCTACCAATCCTAGAGATGGCTACCATGAGACATAAATATACATACATACATACATACATATATATATATATACACATATACAAACATATATGTAAAATTATTCTATACATACTTCTATTTATCACTTTTTCTCTAGATGCAGATAGCACCTTCTTCACATGACCCTTTGTAGTTAATTTGGGTATTTATAATAGTCAAAATGACTTATTCACTCAAAGTTGTTCTTAAAACAATATTGCTGTTACTGTATACAACTTCTCTTGGTTCTGCTCATTTCTATCCATGTTTTTCAAAAATCATCAAGCTCATCATTTTTATTAATAGAGAATGTTACTCCACCTACACTTTAGTCATCTTTTCCTCTTTAAATCTGTTAAACCTTTCCAGAATCATGTTCTAAAGAAGTGTCCAGTTTTACCAAGTTTTATTGATTCCTATGAGGTAAAGTTTTCTTCCTTCTGTTAGTCTCCCTATTGTGTCCTATTATGCTTTCTTTGTTTTTTTGTATCTAGACACCTGAGGCCATGAGTTCCAGGGAAAAGAAAGACTTGTTAAGTACTTACTACATGTCAGTTGCTGTGTTAAGTGCTAGGGATACAAATTCAAACAAGTAAGACAATACCTGCCCTAAAGGAGTTTCCATTCTAATTTAGAAAGTCAACATATAAAGGAGAGCTGGAAAGAAGGTGATATCAGTCTTGGTATTATGCTGTGCAGATGGCTGGGGAGTATTATGGAGTCCTGTTTCCCAATGAAACAAAGAAATACTTTACCTATCAGAGCCAGGGATGAAAGGTTAGAGTCCAACGTTGCAGGCAAAGGGAGATAAGGATGACAATAGGAATAGAAGCAGGATGGTAAGGAAAAGCCTAGAAAGTAAAATTTCACATTTGAATTTTCCCAGATGAATTTCTTTCTGATTTCCCTTCCCACAGGAAAACCACTATAGAGAGGGCTTCTCTAAGTGACTGGTATTGAGAATGTGGGCAAAGTGAGTGAAATGAGTGCGGGGAAGACTATCTCAGGTCTTCTTTCTTCAGCCCATAAAGTATGTTTCTAGGTCATTGTCTCCCAAAAGACCCACCATGATTGTCATAAGAAGAATTATTGATTAGTGCCTATGCTGATCCGGGGTCAAAACTCTTGTTTCTCAAGAGCCCATGCATAGGATGCACCAGAATTGAAGTAGCAATAGATGAACCACCCTATAGATGTGGATTCTATCTCAATTGTGCCAGCCAAACTTATTCCCAATTTCCCATCCCTTAAAAATCATGGCAGTTATCAGGTACATAAAAAACATCAGACCGTCCATAGACTCAACTACCCCTTCCCCTGTCACATTGGACAGAACGGTAGATTTGAGCCTGGGGTGACCAATGCCATTAGTTATGGAATCATAAGAGTTAGAGCTAAAGAGGACCTTAGAAATTATGTAAAATGTTTCCCTCATTTTATAGATGGCTATAACTGACTTTTCTCAAGGAACCAGTGACCATCCCCACCCACTTTCCAGCGGCAACAGGATGGGAGAAAATTAATCTCTCTCCAGCAATGTTAGCTAAAAAAAGTTAGGGAAACTACAAAGTAACATGCTATCTGTGTTTCAGTATTATTTTATGATTTTTGTTAAACATTTCCCAATTATATTATAATCTGTTTAGGGAGGAACTGGGTACAACTGAGGCAACAGAGGCCTGGGAGCTATGAGTTTGACACATCTGCTCTAGACCATCAAAAAATTAAGAGACATAGTGGATGTGATTTGCAAAATAATAGATCCTTCAAGTGTTGACAAACTCTACAGAATCCAGAAGAGCATTTAGAGGCTATGTGATAAGAAGTTTCACTGCTAAACCCAGATGGTAGATTTGGACCTGAAGGACCATTGAGACTTTCTAGTCCAGCACTCTCATATTATGAATGAGAAAACAGGCATAGGAAGAGTGTAAGCTCCCTGAAGGCAGGGATTTCCTTTCTTTCTACTTATATTTGTATTCTCAACATTCAGCAGTCACTGGCCCCTAGTACATGCTTACTAGATGCTTAAGTAGCTAGTTCCCTGTCACAGGAAGTGTTCAAGTGGAACTAAGACTATCCATCCAGAGATGTTGCTGAGGAGATCAGATGGAAAAGATAGCAAATTAAAGAACAAAAAAAATGGGAAAGGGGAGGATTGTACAGGAGGAAACTTCATAACAAGGAAAATCAGTGCCCTTCAAACCATCATCCTTTTCTTAAGTCTTCTCACAAAACCATCCTGAACTGATTCCCTCTATCAGAAACCATTTTTCTGAATATAGTAAATATTTTTTATGTGTAAGCTAGCCAAAATGTAAACAGGACTGGATAAGGATACTGTAGACAAGCAGGGATAAAGCTCTCACAGTGTTTCACACTTTGTTGATTTGTCAGCAGAGTACTTCACACTTGACTAAAAAGCTATTAAAACAATTACCAGGTCATTAGCAAGGACTTTTAAGTGTGATCTGTGAAACCTCCCTAGCTAGAAAATTTGCTTTAATAGGCACTTTAGCCCTGATTGCAAGTGTTTATTTGGGCCATCCTGTTCCTTTAGGCCTCCTTTCTCCCATCCCCTACCCCAGCTTCCATTTCTCTCTTGTTTATTGCACTTCCTCCTTATATAAAATAAACAGGTAAAATGGAGACGCCACTTAAACCAAACCTCCCTCTACAACAGAGGTAGTTAGGTGGTGCAATGGATGGGGCACCAGACTTACGAAGACCTGACTTCTTTCTTATTCACCCTCTAGGGCTCTTACTAACTATGGGACCCCTTGGGAACTTAATTTCTATCTGCCTTAGTTTCCTCATCTGTGAACTAGAAATGATGACAGAACCTACTTCCCAGTTGTTATAGGGGAAAAAAATGAAATAATATTTGTAAAGTCCTTTTCAAACCTTAACATGCAATATAAATGCTACCTATTATACAACCGAGACCATCAACCATTTTTGTGTCATGGGCCCCTATAACAGTCTGATGAAGCCTGTTAACCCTTTCTTAGAATAAGGTTTTTAAATGCATAAACATAACATACATAGGAAACCAAAGGTTAGTAAAAATAAAGATGTAATTTTCAGATCCCCTAATGGACCTCAGATTAATAATTGTTGCTTTAATACCACTACTAGGCATGTATCCTAAAGAGATAAAAAACAAAAAGGGAAAAGGACCTATATCTACAAAAATGTTTATAGCAGCTCTTTTTGTGTTGACTAAGAATTGGAAATCAAAGGAATGCCCATCAGTTGGGGAATGGCTAAACAAGCTGTGGTATATGATTATGATGGAATATTATTGTGTTATAAGAAATAACAAGCAGGATGATTTCAGAAAAATCCGGAAAGACTTATATGAACTAATACAAAGTAAAATGAACAGAACCAGGAGAACATTGTATACAGTAACAGCAACATTGTAAAAAAAATCAACTGTGAATAGCTTAGCTATTCTCACCAATACAATGATCTAAGACAATTCTGAAGTACTTCTAAAGAAGGGTGTTGTCCATCTCCAGAGAAAGTTCAGTGGAGCCTGAATACAAATAAAAGATAGTTTTTAAAATTTATTTATTTTTCTTTTCTTTTTTAAAAAAAATCTGTTTTCTTTCACAGGATGGCTTACATGGAAATGTGTTTTCCATGACTACACATGTATAACTTTTGTGAAGTTGCTTGCTTTTTCAATTTGGGATGGGGGGGGGGAAGAGGATAGGGAGGAGGTTGAGAGGGAAGGAGGGAGAGAATTCAGAACTCAAAATTTGAAAAAAAAATATGGAAATTATTTTTACATGTAATTGGGGGAAAATAAAATAGTAAATAAAGAATCCTTGCTTTAACAGTACCTGTGTTGCTGAGAATTTTGGCATTTGAGAACTATTATTAAGATATATGGAATTCTTAATAGAGATCTCAAATAGCAGAGAAGTTCCTTGGAGATAAAGACTAAAGGGCTAAGAAATCTCATGTCACTTGAAGAAGCACTCTCTAGATGTCAAAAGTCTAGAACTGTCCCTTGGTGAGTCTCATTGATTTGTAATTAAGGGCAGTTAGGTGCTGCAGTGGATAGAGCACTGGCCTTGGATTCAGGAGGACCTGAGTTCAAATCCAGCCTCAGACACTTGACACTTTACTAGCTGTGAGACCCTGGGCAAGTCACTTAAACCTCATTGCGCTGCAAAAGAAGAAGAAGAAGAAGAAGAAGATGATGATGATGATGACTGATTAATTGATGATGATTGCTTGATGATGTTGATTGATTGATGATGATGAAAAACATGGATAAGGAGAAAGTCTTCTTTCTTAGAGCTCTAACAGAGTCCTCATAGATGGACTGGCTTCCATGTTCTTCAATCAGGTGTGCAATTTCATTTCTATTCATTGTTCTTTCAGCAGGTACTCTTGAGAGCTGTCTCTGTTATTCATTCTTCAGAATACATAAGGCTTTTGCTATATTCATGTTCATGGACGGGGCTTCTTTCTTAGAGTTCTACAAAAACTGCTACTGGGGCCTTAGGTAGAACTACAAAGTGTTTTTTCTTCATCCTCCTCAGATGCATTCCTTCTTTTTGATACCCCTTTTTCCCTCTTGCCCTCCCACTCCCACCCCAGGGGAGCTAGTGCACTAGTGTTCTTGTTTTATGACTATTCAAAGCTCTCCATTGACTGAATCACCCTCCCCAGCCCTGCTTTCTCAGGGAGGTCCCATATTCCAAAATGACCTCCCCTACTTCCTTCCCTTCCTAGTTGAAACTCAAAATTCCTATTTTTCCAAAGTAAATGATTTTAAGAAGGTGTTAGAAAATAAACAATAAACTTACCTTTTAATTCTCTTAAATTTTGAATGACTGATAAATTTAATGGGGAGGGGTAGCTATTGCTCTAGGGACAGCTAGGTGGCATAGTGGATAGAGTATTGGGCCTTGAGTCAGGAAGACCTGAGTTCAAATACATCCTCAGACACTTATTGACTATGTGACCTTGGGCAAATCATTTACCTTTATCTCTGTTTCCTCATCTATAAAATGATCCAGAAAAGAAAATGTCAAACCACTCAAGTGGTTTTGCCAAGAAAAACCCCAAAAGGGGTCACAAGATGTTGAACAGAACTGAAAATGACTAAACTACAACAGCTATTGTTGTATTATTATTTGAGGCAGGGCAATACTTTGGAAATTATTGCCAAATCGGCCAAGGAAACTTGGAGGAAGAGAGACTGGATTATAATACGCAAATGTCCACTAAGAGGGCAAACAAAAGGTAGCATTCATAAACAAAACCAGAGGAATTGATTAATACAAATAAGTTTCCAAATTGGTGAGATACCTGGGAGGTATTTTTTTAAGTTTAGGATTAGTCCTGGCAACCCTTACTTGTTGCTCATAAAAGGAAAACAGGAAAGGGCAACTGAGCAGCAAAAGAGCAACAAAGATTACTGAACTGTACTCTTTTTAAGGCCAATAGTATCAAGACATTATATTTTTTGGTTGTTTTATTCTGTCCATTTTCTAAAACACCCAGGGAATCTACTTCATGCTTTGAATAATATAGCTGTTCTCATTCTTAATCCCTGTCCTATAAAAAGATTAATTTCAGTAAATGTCAGTTGAGCTGTTAACCTGGTGAATTTGTTTACAGAGGCTTAACAATAAAAAATATAGCATTTTCAGCTGGGAAAGACTGCAATATTTGAGAAGGTTCTGAGTTTTCTCCCTTTGGTCTCATTTGTCCTGTCACTCAAGAGGCAATCCCAGAGTCCCTGTAATAATAGAAAACATCAAGAATAAAAACTAAGAAAATATGTTTGGTTTATGGTACATGTAGTTATCTGTTTCCAATAACTATATTTTTAGAACACGTCGACATATTTTTAAAGTCGTTTGCTTAAAAAGAGACATTTGGGTTATGAAGCAAATAGGGTGATGCCAATTCATAAATGAACCACCTTGGATAGAGCTGTTTATTCTAGGCACAATTGTCACATGAGCTGTTTGACAATGGAATAAGCTGCTGTAGGATTTAGGGAGTTATCCTTTCTCCCCCTAACTCCCACCCTCACTGGAGACTTTCTGGAAAGGCTAGATAAAAACTTGTTGGGAAATTACAGAAGGGTTTCTATGTCAGACAAGGATTGGATTAGATGGCCTCTGAAGTCCCTCCCTCTCATTACAAGATCCAATCATTTGTAATCCTGTCTACATTCTCGAATACTGGGTCATGCTGAAGGAAGCACTTGGTAACCTGTTCAATTATGGAAATGTGCATTTATTATTAATAAGTTAGCATGATGTTCTTTAGGTAGAAATTTCTCTCTGTAATATGTGGCCTCTAAAGTAGCAACAAATTGAATCCTTTTGATGGTTAATTGTATTATGTGAAATGGATTGGAATTTGTTAATGCATAGGAAAATGTATTCATGAGCTACATTTTTTATGAGGGGTCTAGGTAAGGTTTTATCTCGTTTGCTTATTTTTTTAAATGTATGTATTTTTACAGGGCTCAGGGAGCATACATAAAACTGACAAAACCCCTCATGATAATGAATGCTGAATATAATACTCTGAAGTCCACATATATCAGGAGAAGATAACTGCAAAGTAAAAGTGCCTTGGACTTTGTCCTAAAGGTCATGAAATTAAGTCTTGAAAATTGCTATTCTTTTCCGTTGCTTGTAAGTTCAAGACCTTAACTGGAGGATTTGTGAACTGCTTGTATTAATCTGAGTAATAAACTCTAAAGGGATTTTGGTATAGAAATGATAGAGCATAAGAGAAAATGAAAACCCAAGATGAAAAAAACACAGGCCTGACTTCTCAGCATCTTCCTACTATGTGTATTTCTAATGGCTTTACCTTGAAATGAGAATATGGTGCAGGCTAAATTGTGTTCACAAGACAGAATAGTGACTGCTTTAAAAAAAAATAAGGTGGTAAAATAAGGCAAAGGGAAAATAATTGATTTGCCCAAAAGACCTTGAGAGAAGTAAAGATGTGACTCAGTTGTCTGGGGGGGGGGGTGTTGACAAACTCTTCAAACCTATGAGTATACTTTGTTCTAAATTATCTACTTAAGAGAGTTAATTGACTTTATGATGAACATTTTATTTTTTTCATCATAAAAGTATTTTATTATTTTCCACTTTCATGTAAAGATAGTTTTCAACATTTGCTTTTATAAGATTTCTGGTTCCAATTTTTTCTCCCTTCCTCCCTTCCCTACCCACTCCCCAAGACAGAAAACAATCTGATATAGGTTATATATGTATAATCACATCAAACATATTTCTGCATCAGTCATGTTGTGAAAGAAGAATCAGAACACAAAGGGAAAACCTCAAAAAAGAAAAAAGTAGAAACAGTATGGTTCAATCTGCATTCATAATCCACAGTTCTTTTTTTCTGGATGTGGAGAGCATTTTCCATCATGAGTACTTTGGAATTGTCTTGGATCATTGTATTGCTGAGAAGAGCTAAGTCTATCTAAGTTGATCATCAAACATTGTTGCTATTACTGTGTACAATGTTCCCCTGGTTCTGCATCAGTCCACTTAAATCTTTCCAGGTTTTTCTGCAATATGCCTGCTCATCATTTCTTATAGCACAATAGTATTCCATTATATTCATATACCACAACTTGTTCAGCTATTCTCCAATTTATCAACATTCCCTAGATTTCTAATTCTTTGCCACCACAGAAAAGAGCTGCTATAAATATTTTTGGGCATGTGGGTCCTTTTCCATTTTTTATAATGTCTTTGGGATACAGGCCTAGTAGTGGTTTACTGAGCCAAAGGGTATGCACAGTCCCATAGCCCTTTGGGCATAGTTCCAAATTGCTCTACAGAATGGTTGGATCAGTTCACAGCTCCACCAATAATGCATTAGTGTTCAAATTTTTCCACAGCTTCTCCAACATTTATTATTTTCCTTTTTTGTCATATTAGCCAATCTGATAGGGATGAGGTAATACCTGAGAATTGTTTTAATTTGCATTTCTCTAGTCCATAGTGATTTAGAGCTTTTTTTTTATATGACAACAGATAGCTTTGATTTCTTCTATGAAGAACATTTTTTTTGTTTTTGTTTTTGTTTTGTTTTGTTTTAGTGAGGCAATTGGGGGTTAATGACATGCCCGGGGTCACACAGCTAGTAGGTGTTAAGTGTCTGAGGCCAGATTTGAACTCGGGTCCTCCTGACTCCAGGGCTAGTACTCTATCCACTGTGCCACCTAGCTGCCCCTAAATCTTCTTCATAGGGGCAGCTAGGTGGTGCAGTGGATAGAGCACCAGCTCTGGATTCAAGAGGACCCGAGTTCAAATCTGGCCTCAGACACTTAACACCTACTAGCTGTGTGACCCCGGGCATGTCACTTAACCCCAGTTGCCTCACCAAAAAGAAAGAAAGAAAGAAAGAAAGAAAGAAAGAAAGAAAGAAAGAAAGAAAGAAAGAAAGAAAGAAATATATGATTTGGAGAAATGTTTCATATCCAGGCCATGTAAAAAAATTACCCTTATTTTCTTCCAAAAATTCAGTGTCATCAGAAATCTGCTTT
Organism: Dromiciops gliroides; assembly: GCF_019393635.1. Taxonomy (NCBI): domain Eukaryota; kingdom Metazoa; phylum Chordata; class Mammalia; order Microbiotheria; family Microbiotheriidae; genus Dromiciops; species Dromiciops gliroides. The sequence continues at coordinate 313,152,418 of NC_057863.1, read as the reverse complement.
TTCTGAAATTGATTTTTATTGATGCCTTTCCTTTTTAATCACTATTTTTTTCTTTTTCTCCTCCCAGAAAACCACCCCATATAATAAATATTTTTTAAAACAAAAAAGAATAAGAGGAGAAAAATCAATAATATTGGTTGATACATCACAAGTCTAACATTCTGTGAAATATATATATATTTAACTATATGTTTAAGGACCTGCAACTTCTGTAAAGGGATAAAGTGAAGATGGCAAGGTGTCTTCTCATATTTCTTTTTTGGAGCCATGTTTGTTTTTGAAACTTTGCAACATTAACTTATCATTTGTTTGTGGTCTGTGGCTTTTCTTTCCATTTATATTATTGTAGTCATTGTGTATAGTGTTATCTTGGCTCTGTTTATTTCATTCTAAATGAGCTCACATAGATCTTTCCATCATATTCATCATTTCTTAGAGCACAATTATATTCCACTCTATTCATGTACCACAATTTCTTTATCCATTCCTCTATCAACGAACATCCACTTTGCTTCCAGTTCTTTGCCATCACAAAAAGTGCTGCTACAAGTCTTTTGGTGTATATGATGACTTTCTTCTTATCAATGACCACATTGGAGTATAAATAGAATCTCTGAGTCAAAAGAAATAGATATTTCAGTCATTTTATTTGCAAGTGCTTGGTTTTATGGTATGTGCAACTGTGTGTACTTATTTTAAACAAAAAGAGATCATACTTTAACTATGTTAATAGGATCACTGAAACTAGAGCTGGAAAAGAACTTCGACCTTGGTCCAAGGCCTTCACCTTACATATAAGCAAATTGAATCCCAGAGATATGAAGTGACTTACCATATGATCACATGCATACTAATAGCAGAAGAGGGGCAGCTAGGTGGCACAGTAGATAAAGCACCGACCCTGGATTCAGGAGTACCTGAGTTCAAATCTGGCCTCAGACACTTGACACTTACTAGCTGTGTGACCCTGGGCAAGTCACTTAACCCTCATTGCCCCCACCCCCCCCCAAAAAAATGGCAGAAGCTAATAGCAGAAGAGCCAGGGATTACATCCAGGTGTTTGACTTGAAGGCCAATATAAAGTCAAAAATTTTAGAGCTGGAAGGGAGCATAGAAATAACTTAGTGCTACCTTGTCCTACTATAGATCCTGCAAATTATGCAAGGGATAACTAGATGACTTAGTGGATAGAGTGTTGGTCTTGGGGTCAGGAAGAACCGAGTTCAAATCTGGCCTTAGACACTTACTAGCTATGTGACCCTGGGCAAGACACTCAACCTCTGTTTGTCTTAATTTACTGGAGAAGGAAATGGCAACCCACTGGGGAAACCTTACCAAGAAAATCCCATGGATATTATAGTCCACTGGGTCATGAAGAATCAGACATGACTAAGCAACTGAATAATGAGTGTGACCTTGTCCTATTACAGATAAGAAAGTTGAACTTCAGAGAAGATATAATTTGTTCAAGCTCACGTAGCATTAGTTATCGATCCAAAATTATTAGCGCATTTCCTGGCGCCCTAACCCTATTCTTTCTACTATTACACATTGCCTCCTAAAACAATAAGATTTGGGATAATCCCCTAATTAACAATATTAATCAATCCAATAATCACTATCCCATGAAACTTTGCTTTCTGATCACAATTTCCTTGACAACAAAAGGTCCCCCAGTGATGTACGTAAAGCCAGTGAAATCAGGGTCTTATGTAAACATCTCTTTTAGTATGTAGAACCATGCTGGGCACCCAGTATAGGCTTAATAAAGGTTTGGCAAAAGAATAAAAAGAAATAAATGTTGGCTTTCCATACATAACCTTTCTCCTTAAGTGAGTTGCAGAGACGCAGGACAATCCTAACCTAAAAAGAATAAGTCAACATTCTAAGTATAATAGTAAGAAATAACATATCAAAGGGTCAGGGATAGGGTAGTTCTTACATGAACTTATAGAAACTCTCCTGAATACTGTAACAATTGGAATGACGCCACCTGCTGGAGAGTTACTGTAGGAAAGCTCCGCCATGAGGAGAAGGTGTCTGAGAGCAAGCCATGCAGTCAGGTCCTTGGCGTCAGTAAGTGAGGTTTGCTTGTGGGTGCTGTCTATCAAAGCTGCCAGCCAGTTAGCTTGGAGCTGTGTGTGCGTGGGGTGGGGGTAGGGGGATGTTCCCAGCTTTACAAGAGGCATTGGGTCCTTTTTGTTCCTGACCTCACCATGGTGGGTCAGATGATGGGGCCTCTTAGAAATAGATTTTTACCTTTCTCTCTGATCCTAATGCTCTTTAATAAATACTTAAACACTTAAATACTCTTGCTAAAGCTTGGCTACCACTCATTAGATTTTAGATAGTATACCTAGAATTGTAGCCCCTTTCAATACCCAAGTATTTAAGTCAATATTCACTTTATTATAGGTTATAAAAAGACTTAGACTGTCCTGAAGATGGGAGCTTCAGTCCAGGGTCTTACAGTTACTATTCAGGTCACCTTGAACATATTACAACCTTTCAATATGTAAAATGGAGATGATACCTGTGATACTTCACAGGATTGTGGTGAAGATAAGATAATAAATAAAAAATTACTTTAAAATTGTAAAGTTCTTTATATGTGATGGAGGTTTTTTGGGAGGGGAGGGTTCATTAATGAAATTTCATTCTGAAATTTCATAAATCCAGGAAACCTAGTATGGAAACTACCTTCATATGGACCATTCATCTATAACACCATCCAAAAGATTTGACTGTGGCACTGACAATTTGAGCTATGTCCATGATTGCATAGTTATGATATGTCAGAGTCTAGACTTGGACCCTGTCATCCCAACTCTGAGGCCATATCTCTATTCACATCCCTATTATCATCAAGCTTTATTGAAAATCAACTTTAATGTGTTGCACTTAGAAAGTACATGGCACTTTCAAGCTAATTATTCTTAAATAGATATTATTGAATGTTAGGAATGAGAAGTAATCCATAACATCTTGCTATAGGCATAGTAAAAATGAACCAGGAATGTTTCCATTTTCATTAAACTATGAATGATTCTAAATGTTAAGGGAGAAAAGTACTTCTGGCAATAAGTGAAGTGGGAGTTGTGTAGAACCTAAGTGTGACAAGTGGTTTAGAGATAGTTGTGGTATAAGTACCATGACTTTAGAATCTATACTGAGGGTTTTGGTGTCCTTTCGCCATAAGTACCCAGTTAATAAAGCAAATAAAGTCCTCAGTAAAGACATACATATTTATATGATGCCTTATAGTTGGTTCCCTTCATTGGAATTTCTTCATAATTATGGTGGACATTGAGGAAATTCACTAAAAGTGCTTGCCACCATCATGGAGGATATCCAGTACAGATTCTAAATGAGACATTTCATATCTACGGTGAGGTCCATCAGATATTCCTATTTTTGGTTACTATTTTTGCTCATTGTATCAAGGATTAGAAAATGACAAAGCCCCCTAAAGAAGATCCATAGTTGCTCAAAAAAATTCAGCCTCATTATCCAAACTGGAAAAACCAGCTAGATGAAAAATTTCTAGTATGCACATTATCATAATCAGACCACCCAGAGAATTGGCCTAACTATACATATATATATATACACACACACACATGCATATATACATACACATACATACATAGACATATACATACACATATATACATACAAATATACATATATACGTGTGTATATATATATATATATATATATGTGTGTGTGTGTGTGTGTGTGTGTGTGTGTGTATGTGTGTGTTCGAAAGGTTGTCATGCCGATGTGGGAGTGGGGATAAGCTCCCAGTCTCTATAAAATGCTCCAATGGTGTGCGTCTCAAATAGCCTCTGACAACTGAAGCCCAACTCCTGGCCTTCTCGTGGCAGAACTGTTTCCACTAACAGGAGAAGGGGCGAAGGCGAGTCACTGGTGCCTTAAAACCAGTCACTTCGGGCAAGTGGGGCTCTTTAGCCTTGGCAGGCAACTCGCCTAGGAGAAGGAAAACCCTGATTTTAAACCTCCCCTGCCTTGCGGCTATACCCATATATGGGAAAGGCTTCGGGAGTTAACCTGAGGAAAAATCAGGAAAAAAAAAGCTGTCCCTTAGGCAATTGGATGTTGGACATCACATCACTCTGACAAATCCTGCAGCGGCACTAGTGCCAAACTGTATTGGCTCTGCCTCTCCTTTGGATCCACCAATGTCGCGGAGAGGGAAAACCTGCTGCATGGGCAACAGCGTGTTTTCCAATTGATCTGCCCAGGCCAGTGCCCTGGAGAGGACACTCCAGCTACTCCTCATGGGGTAGATATAACACGGGATGCGGCAGTTACTGGTTATAAGTCACTCAGGAGCCCCGTATTGGACTGCACAGCCACACTGTGGCCTTTGGCTCTTCAAGGTGTTGATCCATGGTCGTCTGTGACTGGTGGAGGCCTATTACTACTAGTATATATATGTGTGTGTGTGTGTATGTGTGTGTGTGTGTGTGTGTGTTTGTGTATGACATGACACTGTGCATCATCAATTAACTGAATCCAAAATTGAACAGAAGGAAAGTGAGCTAGATTGCCTTTGTGAAATTTTGCTATGCTTTTAATGATTCCCAATGTATTCCTGGAAAAAAGGCATATCTTTTAAACCATATGTTTCTGGTAGTGTCATACAATTTCAAGTCATGGAATGTCCCAATTTCCAAAGAAGCAAAGTTGAAGATCACAACAAGGATAATATAAAGGTGAATGGTGGCTATGTGTAGGCAGTGGCACATTACCAAACAAGAAGTGGCTTAAAGGATCTCATGAGCGACATATGTGATTGAAAAAAGATGTCTTGTTTAAGTACTGAGATTGAGGGATAAGGATAAGTGGTAATCAGACAAGAGATCTATAGGAAGACCCAAACTCAACGGACCCTCTGCAGGGCCTTTATGGCAGAACATGGAAAAGCCACATGAGGTGGGACAGTAGGAATGAATGCAAACTGGAACATTGAGGGAATGCTTACATTGATGAGTTAGTTGACAGATAAAAGATCAAAGTAGGAGCATTTGCACCTAATATTATTTTCGTTATAGTTTATAAAATGTTTTTCTCACAATGGTCTTATAAGGTAAGGTGCAATCCTTTCTACTATAACACATGTCATCCCCCCCGCCAAAGCTGCTCAAACCCCTTAAGACATGCCCCTAATCATTCCTTCCCCACTTAACCACTATCCATCCAGAAGATCAATGAGTCTGTCCACAATGCCCTCCAAAACTTAGGCAAGTCAATTTCTTGCTACAAATTCCCTGATTCTTCATTTCCCCTTGACTAAGCATCCTATGGGAGAGTACCCTGGTTTCTTGGCAGAAATGCTAAAAAATAATCTCGATGGAATTCTTCAGTTTCAGGGAGTCATTGGTTTGGCATCTTTGGAGTAATGTCAGAGGAGCAGAAACTGTCTACACCCAGGAAGCCTGCCTCATCCCTGTTAGGTTATCACTTAACCTTAAAAAAATTAAGGTTAATTATTTCCCTTGGCAGATTTCACAATTCAGTAGATTTCACTCACAGGAAAAAAAAATGGTTAAAACTGTTTTCCTCCTTTTCTTCATTTTACCCCATTATTCTGAGACATACTGTGGAATCTATTCCAACCATTAGCACCCTCACTGTGAATTATCACAATTTACAACAGCCCGTAGAACAAATACAATGAAATTAATGCCTGGATACCAGAAAGTGTATCATTCCCCTGACCCCTTTTTTTCCTTTTGGACAATGAAAATATTCAATTTCAGTATTTCCTATAATTCTGTTTAATGTATGGATATCAGAAAAATGCAGTATTCCCCTCCCTCCTTTGTACTTTTTGGCAATGAAAATATTCAATTTCAGTATTTCTTAATATGCTAATTAATTGACTAGAGAACATTTATCAGCAATATTTCCTATTTCCTATTAGGAAATACCTGTATTACAAAACCTTTGTAAGGATGCCAACATTTGGGGAGAGTGATGGTGTTTCTAAGTTAGAAATGCACTACTATATTTCCACACATGTCACGATGAATAATTTTCCTTTCTTGTTGGCTTTTATACCTATCAACTGTTTGTCAGCATTCCTGGTCAGTCATCATTTAACCAAACTACACTGTGCATTATCAAATGCTTTTGCTCTCGCCTCATAAATCATCCCCTTCTGCCCCTTAATTACTCTTGCCCCTCTCCTCTGAACTCCTTCCAGGTTGTCCTGTGTGTTGTCTTCCCTCCCTCTCCCCACCCTTGGATAATAAGGTGTCCAGTCTTGAATGCAATATTTCTGAATGCCACTCAATGAAACCGCAGTACATTTAGGCAGCCTGCCTGACATGTATGGAGCCTGAAGGGGGAAACAGCAGGGCTTGTAAGTTATGAAACATGAGTTCTAGTAAAAAACCCCTCCCTAACCACCCCCTTATGTCATTTTGAGTAAGACAAATTCCTTCAGGCATTAGGGTTCTTAGGGGGTGAGGGTGGGGGAAAATTAGAGGTAGGTGAACTCTAACCCACCCCCAGCTCTAAAATGCAGTCGTTATATATCCTCTGCCTTTGAGGAATAAAAATTAATTTGAAAGATAAAATTTATTAACTGATAGGTCTAAAGAAGAGAAGTGATTGAAATAATGTTTTGAAAAACAGTGGTATATAAAAGATTCAGGGAAAAAAATTAAATACCTATGTCACCACAGATCTTTATAGTTATTACTTTTTAAAAAGTCAGAGAATCTACTGCTAGGCCCTAGCTTGTTAAACTGTGTATCGTGACCCTATGTGGGGTCACATATCTGAATGTGGGGGGCGGTCTTAAAAATTTGGCAACAGTAAAAGATCATGTATACCTATTTTATATACCTATATACCTAGGATCACCTAAAATTTCTCAGGTGAAAAGGGGTTGTGGGGAGGAAACGTTTAAGAAGCCTTGTTCTCGGCAAATACCCCAAGGAGGTCAAATGTGTAAAGAAAAGTTCCAATAAACCCAAAATATTGATAGTAGCATTTTTTGTAGTGGCAAAGAACTGTAACCAAATCTGATGCCTGTCAACTAAGGAGTGACTAAACACATTTTGAAACATCACAATGTTATGAGAACAGTTAGAAACAGTGAATAAGAAGAATACAGGAAAAACATGGGAAGACATAGGAACTGATGCCAAGTAAAGTAAGAACCAGGAAAACAATATATAGGATAACCACAACAATGTAGATGGAAATAACAATCAAACAATGTTGTATAATTCTAAGAAGCAAGCTTGACCCCAAAGAAAAATGAGAAAATGTACTACTTTCCATTTTTTTTTTCAGAGGTGGGGGATTATGGATGTGTAACATTATATACTGTCAGTGTTCGTTGATATGTTGGTTAGTATTGTGAACTGCTCTCCCCCCTCCCGCCTCCTTTTTTTTTTCTTTTTCTTTATCATAAAGTAAGGTACCATGGCAAGGGATAGGTGGAGGAATGCTTTTGGATAGAAATAAAATAAGAACAAAAGATATTAATTTTTTAAAAAAGCAGTTTAATTTACTATCTCATTTTATCCTCATAAGAAAACTGAGGTGATAGGTAAGACAGGTATTAATATCTCCATCCTTAAATGAAGTAATTGCTGCATAGAGAGGCTAAGTGACTTTATTTCTTTTTTCTTTTTTTTTGGCTGGGCAATGAGGGTTAAGTGACTTGCCCACGGTCACACAGCTAGTAAGTATCAAATGTCTGAGGTTGGATCTGAACTCAGGTCCTCCTGAATCCAAGGCCAGTGCTTTATCCACTGCACCACCTAGCTGCCCCCACTAAGTGACTTTCTAATGATTAGTATTTAATATTCAGAACATAGCCCAGTGCCCCTATGGTTCCCAGAAGACACAGACCTACATTTTCAAAGCTTGTGGATACATCAAATCATGACTCTAGCACACTCTATCTTTCTGTCCTTCTCCCTATTCTCTACCCCCTTTTCCTCCCCCTCCTCTCTTCCCTTCTCTTCTTCTTTCCTCTTCTACCCTCTTCCTCTCTTCTTCCTCTCCCTCTCTTCTTCCTCTCCCTCCCTCTCTCTTCCCTCTCCTTTCCCTCTCCTTCTCCCTCTCCCTGTCTCCCTTCTCCCCTCTACTCTTTCTCTTCTCTCTCTCCCTCTCCCTCTCCCTCTCCTTTCCTCTTTCTCTTTTCTTTCATTTTCTCAGTTCTATCCTTTTCTCTCCCTCCTTTTATCTCTCTTTCCCTTTCTTTCATTGGGCTTCTTCTTCTTCTTCTTCTTCTCCTCCTCCTCCTCCTCCTCCTCCTCCTCCTCCTCCTCCTCCTCCTCCTCCTTCTCCTCCTTCTCCTTCTCCTCCTTCTCCTTCTCCTTCTCCTCCTTCTCCTTCTCCTCTCTATCTCTCTCATTCTTCTGTTTATAAAAAAACTCCTGTATTACCACTTTCCTCTCTAATGCATTCTATTCCTCTAATCTCCCTAATCAGTGCTACATTCTACTATCACTCTTCTCACAAAGACTGCTAATGAAAGAACAGTAAGGTAATGCCAAATTCTAACAATATCTCTTTTACTGAACAATTGAAGTTAGAGCTCACTATTCCTCAAGTTAACACTCAGACCTTCTCTCTTCCCACCACCCAGTGACCTCATACAATACTATTAGTTTTTTCAATCCACTAGTTTACAGTTTTCTCAATTACAGAAGAGCTTTTCCCTTAAATTTATTGATTTATTTTCTGGAGATGTGCTGGTAAATGTTTAACAATTGGCTCTAAGAAAATTACATACTTTTAAGTGTATTCTATATTATTAATATTTTCTTCTTCACATCTTAAGTACAGATAATCAACAAAACAATCAAGCCCTGATTTGTAGAATTTGCTGATTTTTGAAGTGTACATGCTCACCCTGAAAATTTAGCCATCAGCCTGGTCCCAGCTAACTCTAGCTCACCACAGCTTTTTTCTATAATAGACCCTTCCCAACAAACACCAACAGAAAGACCATTGGCCCTCAAGTCTGGAACTCAGAGGACCAGGGTTCAAATCCCACATCTAATTTTTACTAATGATGTGACTTCCAGAACTTTGCTTCACCTTTCTAGGACTCAGTTTTCTCATCTGTAAAATCAAGGGGACTGGATTAGATGGTTTCTACCTCTCAGATGTTGAACCTACAATTTGTAAAGTTAGTATATTTGACTAGATGGTCTCTGTGGTCCTTCCCTGTTCTAGATTTATGAGCCTATGACCCAAACAAGCTCTCTTGCAAGGTATCTTTCACCAAAAAAGTCCATTGAATGTTACTGGAAAGGAGAGGAGTATCTTTTCATTTTGACAATATAGTATTCACTCTGATCCTTGTAATTGATCAAAGTTTGGTAACCTCTCCTGGTAGATTCCATTTGCATTGTTGTATTCATGGTGTATCTTGTTCTTTTTCATTCTTTTCTCCATTCTGCATCATTTCACAGGATCTTTCCTTGTGTCTCTGAATCATTTGCATTTGTCATTTCTTATGGCAAAATAATATTTGAAATGGATAATTTTAAAAGAAACACAGTTCTATTATTCTCAAGGCAGTACAATATGCTGAAGGAAATCTTGGATTAAGAGACAAAAGACCAAAGTGGTAGGCTAATTTCTCTCTTAGTCATTTTGTGACTTTGGCCAAGGCATTTAATGTCTTTGAACCCTGTTTCCTCATTATGGAATACTACTGTGCTATAAGAAATGGTGAGCTTGAAGATCTTAGAAAAACATGGAAAGACATGAGATAATGAAGAGAGAAATGAACAGAACCAAGAGAATATTATATATGGTAGCAACAATATTATTTTAAGAACGACTGGGTGAATAAGTCATTTTGACTATTATAAATACCCAAATTGCTATAATGGATACATGAAGAAAGATGCTATCTGCATCCAGAGAAAGAACTAACAAATAGAAGTATGTATGGAATGATTTTACTTACACACATACACATACCAATTTGTCCCTAATGATCTCTGGGGTGGGGTGGGGGGCAGAAAGGAGAAGAAAAAAAAGTTGCATGATTATTTTATATTTAAAAGGAATAGCAAATTGTACATAATAGATTTGCAGTTTCTGCAATCATCTTTTTATATTCTACTATATTATAGAAATGCTTGTTTTATCTCTTAAGTTCAGAATAAAAGAAATAATTTTTTTAAAAAAGGTGAGGAGAGGGGCAGCTAGGTGGTACAGTGGTAGAGCACCGGCCCTGGAGTCAGGAGTACCTGAGTTCAAATCCAGCCTCAGACACTTAACACTTACTAGCTGTGTGACCCTGGACAAGTCACTTAACCCTAATTGCCTCACTTAAAAAAAAAAAAGAAAAGAAAAGGTGAGGAGGTTGGAGTAGATGATGATTATGTTTCCTAATATTTCTAATGAGAGGCAGTGTGGCTTAGTAGACAAAGAGTTGGCCTTAGTCAAGTCCCACCTCAGAAACATATGATCTGTGTGATCCTGGACAAGTTGTTTAACCTCTTAGGCTCCAACCAACTCTCTAAGACTTTAAGAAAAGGTGCTGATCAACATTGACAAATAGGATTTCCTCACCTAGGATTTCCCTCTACTAGAAAAAACACACATCTAGTCCATCTTCCCTATTATGATCTAAATGTATATAGCTAAATGTTGCCCATGGAAGCTAGTTGGCACAGTGGATAGGGGGACATTCCTGGAATCAGGAAATTTCATCTTCCTGAGTTCAAATGCAGATTCAGACACTTTCTAGTTCTGTTACCCTGGCCAAGTCACTTTTTCTGAAGGAATGAGTGATTTGTAAAGGACATGTTGTAGTTTAAAATAGTTTCTTTTTATATTGCAAAAAAAAGATATATCTGAAAAATGACTAAAAAAACAATATCTACCACCCAATCAAAATTCGTGTAGATATTGCTACCAATCTTCCGAAAATTCCCGTTCATTACTTAATAAATTGAACACCTAACTCACAGTCTTCTCCTCTTCAGCTTCTCAGCTTATCACTGGGGGACTTAACATACATATTGATACTCTTAAATAATCTAACTTCAGTGTTCCTCAACTTAATTTATTTCACATGACTTACTCCTCTACTTCACCTCAGCCATACACAAAGATCCTTGATCTTGCCATCATCCAGAAATGAACAACTTTCTTGTTCATGATTTCTGAAATTTCCTTATCAGATCAAAATCTATCATCATTCCACTTTTTTTCTGTCTTGCAAACCCAAACTCTGTTCTTTGTTCTTGACCTAACCTCGAATTCTTCTCCCTTCCCTATCTTGATCCATTGGTGGACCTGTTCAACTCTATACTATCCTCTTAATCATGACAAGTCTCAGTCTTACTCCCAGCTTGCACTACCTTCATTTGTACACATTATACTGAACAAAGCTGAAAAAAAATAATAAAACAATTCTGACTGAGTACACTAAAATTTTATGTTATATCATCTCAACTGGACCCTCATTGCCACAAGGCAATCCTTTAATGCCTCCTTAATTACCTCACCATCTCACCACAGTGACTTTTTCAAATCTTTTCATCCTTCCTTAAACCTTCCCTCTGCTCTCTTAACTAAAAACCTTGCAAGCCTCATATTTTACTTTTTAAAAATATATTAGTTTTCTCTCTTCTTTCCTTCTCCGCATCTCACATCATTCATATGCCTTCTGTCACTATCTCCTCCTTTCTTCCTGTCTTATATGAAGAAGTGGCTCTTCTTCCCCCTCTACATGCATAAGTGATCTTATTCTATCTCATCTTCTTCAACAGATTTCCCATTCCATAAGTTTCACTCTCTCATTTCAATCTCTCTTTTACTGGTTTCATTGCTACCACCTACAGACACACTTGTCTGTCCTCTATGATCAAAAAAACCTCACTTGATCCATCCATCCACACTAGCTATTGTCCCATAACACTTCTTCTTTTGTGGTTAAACATGAGAAGGCTATCTAGAATGGTTGCCTCTATTTTCTTTCCCATCATTCTCTTTTTAATTCTACAATCTGGCTTCTGATCTCATTGTTCAGTTGGAACTGCTGTCTCCAAAGTTGCCAGTGATCTCTAAATTGCTAAATTCAATGGCCTTTTCTCAATCCCTATCTTTCTTGACCTTTCTATAGCCTTTGACACTGCCAAATATTTTCTTCTCCTTGAAACCCTTTTCTCTCTGAGTTTCCATTTCACTGCCCTATCCTAGTTCTCCTCCTATCTTCTGACCACTCTTTCTCAGTCATCTTTTCTGAATCTTCATCCAAGTCATAAACACTTAAGGTAAGTGTCCCCTAAGGGCTTTTCCCTTCTTTCTCTATACCATTTCACTTGTTGATCTCATCAGGTCCTATGGTTTTAATCATCTCCATGCTGAAAATTCTCAAATCTACTTCTCCAGCCCTAACCTCTAGATTTGTATGTCTAACTGATAATTAGATATCTCCAATGGGTGCCCAATTCACATCTTAAACTCAATATGTTCAAAACTGAACTTATCATCTTTCCTCTCAAATTGCCCTCCCCTCTGAACTTCTCTATCACTGTTTAGGGTACCACCATCCTCTCAAGCATTCAGGCTCACAAACTATGTGGATCCTTGACTCTTCTCTCACTATCCTGTACTCTATCTGTTGCCAACTAGTGTTGATTATCATTTTTATGACATCTTTCATATATGCCCCTTCTTTTCTCTGACACTGACAATGGTCCAATGCAAAGCCCTTATCACTTGAAGTATTGTGATGATCTGCTTGTTGGTCTTCCTGTCTCAATTTTGTCCCCACTGATCCCCCTGAATGCTAGTGAATTGCTTCTTTTGATTATTTACAATTTATCCTTTACATAGGTTTGGGGGTTTTTTGTACATAGTTGGTTTCATGTTTTCTTCCCATTAGACTGTGAGTTCCTTGAGGGCAAGGATTGTCTTTTGCCTCTTTTTGTATTCCTAGCACTTAGTATAGTGCCTAGAACATAATAGGCACAAGAAATACTTATTGACTGACTGACAGTTTTGCTTGGGCCTCTAATTTGCACTCAGACTATTCTGCCTAGTTTCATATTTATTTCTTTACATGTCTAATCCAATCATCCACCATCATCATCACCACCTCTACCTTAAAATGAAAAATAGAGACGGCCTAGTTTTTTATCCTTGCATCCTCAAAACTTAGAATAGTGCCTTAAACATAGTGGGCACTTATTAAATTTTGGTGGAATTGCAAGAAACTCTAGTGGAATTACTATTTTTAAACATAGTATTGAAAATCATAAATGAATATCGCATAATTTATTATCTCGTTGAGATATTCTAAAGCAACTGACCTTCCAGTAAAACTAGCTCTTAAGGGAAAGATAATACCCAATCAATTTTGGGAGGTATTTTTATGTTGAATTGTAATAAAATACAAGATATCCATGTATAAAGAGGCATTAGACTCCATATGTAGCCATTTTTAGCTATAGCAAAGAGTGGTTGTATATATTTCTTTAGAGAGCATCATCCATGTTCAAAATGTGTTTAATCTGTAACCCAGATCAAAGATTTGAGGTCCAATATTATGTGAGTTCAGCTTTCAAGGCTCTCATGATTTTAAGCTCGAATTGTTGGAATGTCCCATGTTTTGCTGTTTTATATCCCTGACCCATACACCTGCCAATATATATATATATATATATATATATATATATATATATATATATATATATATATATATATATATATATATCTGCATGAAGAGAAAATAACTTCCTTCTTCCTTGAAGAACAGCTCAGTAAAATTGAGCTGAGAGCTACTGAACAGTAAAGTTATTTTTCCCAGGGTCATATTATCAATATGTTAAGGCAACTAGGTGGCATAGTGGTTAAGAGAGCTGGGCTTGGAGTCAAGAAGACCTGAATGCAAACACTACCTCAGACATTTTAAAGCTATAGATACTGGGCAACCCATCAGCCTCAGTTTCCTTAGAAGTAAAATGTCGATAATAATTTCACCTCCCTCTCAGGGTTGTCAGGATTTGCTAAGTATTTATTATATCTTGGAGGAGCCTTATCTAGCTTTTCCTTCTTTTAATTATATCTTCTTTATCCCGCATATAGTTTGTTTTGTATATATTTCTTTGCATGTTGTTTCTCTAATTTGGTTGTAAGTTCCTTAAAGGCAAGGACAGTCTTTTGTCTCTTTCTATGCCCCATGCTTAGCATAGCTCCTGGCACAAAGTAGAAGCTTGATAAATATTGATTGATTGATTGAATACAAAACTGAAAAGATGGTCCCAAGAAGGTTGAGTTGGAAGTTCTGATACCATTTCACTTGTCCTTCTGCAATTGAATATAGCTACACTACTTGCCTCTCTAATTATGCAAGCCAAATGCATTTACGGTTATTGTTGCTGTTCAATTTCAGTTATGTCTGACTCTTCATGAACCCATTTGGGGTTTTCTTGGCAAAAATACTGGAGTAGAAAACTGAGGCAAACAGAGCTAAGTGACTTGCCCAGTGTCACACAGCTAGTCTCAGGCTGAAATGGAACCCAGGTCTTCCTGATTCCAGGCTAGGCACTCTATCCATTGCACCACTTGGCTGCCTGTGCATTTATTTATTGCCTACTCTATGGAATGCATACAGTAGGTGCTGAGGACACAAAAATGCATATAAGATTCTCTGGAGTAGGAATCATTTTACTTTGTACCTTTATCCTTTGTATTTGTCACATAGTAAGTACTTAATAAATGATGAAAATGAAACTGTTCCTGTGCTCAAGAAGCTTGTATCCTCCTGGAGGGGTATAATATACATGCATACACATACATACATACATACATACACACATACATACATACATACATACATACATACATACATACATACATACACCTAAGGGAAATTCAAAGTCAGAGTCTCAGGTTTTACCCCTGAGCCCCAGGACTATTCTTCCCCCACCTGAAACATCTTCATTATTCTCCAAAGTTCAACAGTTTGCCACTTGCTCTTTTAGTTTTTCTGCTGCCCTCTTCCTAAAATAACATTTGCTTATCATTAGTGGGCCCAGAAGAAGCTGTTCAGAATGCTAAATAGTCATTTTTCTCCCCAGGGCCAGTCTGTTCCAAGCGTATTGTTAAATCTTATCATGTTCTCCAGAAAATAAAAATAGAACCTGTTTGCTGGGAGACATGGCTGATGAAATTTGCCACTTCTCCCCAGTCATCTTGAAACTCTCTGCTCTCAAGATTCCTCTAACAAAGCATCTTTTCAACTAAAGTGTTCAAAGTTTGATTTTTTAAAACTTTCTTATTTCTACAGTCAACCTATTAGGTAGCAGACATTAGCATATCGATTTTGTGTATGAAGAAACTGACAGAGAGTCTAACTGATTTGCCTTTGGCCACCTGATAAGTTCAGAATGGTATCAAGATTAGAACCAGGTCTCTTAACTCCCAGCTCAGGGTACTGTCTTCTAAAGCAGTAATCCACAACTAAAAGCTAGCAAGAAATATGTCTATATGGCTAGATCTAGATTTACATATTATAGATAGATATATCTAGATAGATAGACAATAGATTGATGATAGATGGATGATAGATGTAGTTTATATAGCATATATATGTACATATATGTGTGTTATTGTTGTTCTTCATTCATTTCAGTTGTGTCTGACTCTTTTTATTCCTTTTCTTCTTCTGGAGTTTAAACTGTTAAATATAAAAATAAAGTTCTTGTATCTGCCTGTCTCCTACAAACAGATCAGAGAAATAATGCTTAATCTCTCCTACAAAATTAATAAAACAGATCAGAGAAATTATAATATCTTATAATATCTCCCACAAAAGAACCAGATCAGAGAACATGATACTTATCATCCTATGAAACAGATTAGAGACAGAAAAACATAATATCAATTTAGTATTTTTCCCAAGAAGAAAGATAACACAACATGATCATGTGGAGACTTCCTTCCTAAGAGAGAAGCTCGGGGGACTCCCCATTTCTGAGGGTATATATGGTTTTAGTTCACTGATTACAGGGCGTTGTCAGTTTCAATATAATGATACAGAAATCAACCCAGAAGCAAAAAGCAGTTTAAAAATTTCAGTTATAACAAGTATGGAGGGAATACAGAAGCATCATGATAAAAATACAGGATCCAAAAAAGGGTTTGGCAAGGATGAGGACACCCAGATGTTACCATAAGATAGGGACTTACTATCCTGAGGGAAAAGAAGTCACTAGGTAGGGTCTTTTTATCTGCTAGCTATCTGGGTTCAGGTTTGGAGTTCAGTTGAAGGACATTTTGCTCCTATTAATCCAGGGTTTCAAAAAAAAAATACTTTTGGATAATAAAGTATCTCCATCAAATCCAGGTGATCTATATATTCATTTAACAAAACTTATCCTGGTGTAAAGATCAATTGTTAGAAAATACTTCTATAGGGGCAGCTAGGTGGCACAGTGGATAGAGCACCGGCCCTGGATTCAGGAGGACCTGAGTTCAAAATCTGGCCTCAGACACTTAACACTTACTAGCTGTGTGACCCTGGAAAAGTCACTTAACCCCAACTGCCTCACCAAAACAAACAAATAAACAAACAAAAAAAAACCAACAGAAAATACTTCTATATAATAAGCAAATACAACACACATATGAAAGAGCTTTCACTTAACATCTTTCACATGGTTTTTGTGTCTGACTCTTTGTGACCCCATTTGAGGTTTTCTTGGCAAAGATACAGAAGTAATTTCCCATTTCCTTCTCCAGCTCATTTTATGGATGAGGAAACTGAGGCAAATAGGGTTAAGTGACTTGCCTAGGGTCACACAGCTACTAAGTGTCTGAGGACAGATTTTTTTTTCAGGGCAATGGGGGATAAGTGACTTGCCCAGGGTCACACAGTGTCAAGTGTCTGAGGCTGGATTTGAACTCAGGTACTCCTGAATTCAGGGCCAGTGCTTTATCCACTGCACCACCTAGCTTCCCCACTGAGGACAGATTTTAACCCAGGAAGATGAGTATTCCTGACTTTAGGCATGGCACTCTATTCACTGGTTCACCTGGGTGCCCTGTGTGTATATGTGTATATATGTATATGTGTGTACATATATGTGTATGTGTGTATCTATCTATCTATTTATTTGTGTGTATACACTCAGGGCCCAGGTTCATCTTCTGGTTCTTTTTTGTTGTTGTTGTTGTTGTTGTTGATGTTGTTGATTTATTGTTATAACCAGCATGTATGTTGTTCTCCAGAGTCTGCTTATTTCACTCTTCCTTGACTCATATAAGTTTTCCCATGTTTCTCTGAATTCCACCAAATAGTTATTTCTTATCATGTAGTAATATTCCTTTTTTGCTGAGAGGCAACATGGTACAGTAGACAGAGAACCAAGAGTAAGGAAGTCTTGGGTTCAGGTCCTACCTTTGACACCTACCACCTATGTGACCCTTTGTAAATAACTCAAACTTTCAGTACCTCAGGTAACTCTTGAACACTACCAGTCGAAAAACAGATACTGACCTGTATTGGTGGAAAGATTTTCCTCCCTGAGAATTCTGTATAACAATGAAATCATAGCTCTGATTAAAAAAAAAAGTTATGTTCATATGCAGCAATTTGTTTAGCCATACTTCAAAAATAAGTTAAAAAACCCAAATCCATATGAACACAGTACGCACATTTATAATTCTTATGCATATGGATTCTGTTTGACTCCAAGTCCAGAACTTTAGCCACTACCCTTTAGTTTCCACTAATTTACACATTAAACATATACTTTGAACATAGCATTGTCCTAGGAGCAGGAGAGGCACAAAGATCATAGAATTTGGCACTTGCCCCTAAAATGCTTCTATCCCTATGAATACTTTGTACCTCTTCTATGGCCTTATCGTAGACAGTATTCTACATTGTAGTTATTATAAGTTACTTGTGTATAAGTTTTATATCCCCTTGCCTCAAGGGTAGGGATGTCTCATTCATCTACATAGTAACTCCAATGTCAGCAGACTATGGTGTGTGTAGTCAGTGCTTAATAATTGATTGTTTTTTATTTGTTTGTCTGTTTGTTTGTGGGGTAATAAGGGTTAAGTGATTTGTCCAAGGTCACACAGCTAGTAAGTATCAAGTGTCTGAGCCCGGATTTGAACACAGATCCTCTTGAATCCAGGACCAGTGCTTTATCCACTGCACCACCTAGCTGCCCCCTTAATAATTGATTGTTGAATTGTTCCATTGAATTAATTCCATCATGATCTTGGGGTTTCTTTATTTCTAATGGAGCTAATATTTTGAAATCCAATCCCACAACTAACTATTCTTTAAACATCAACTTTGGCAGAACACTGTGATAGATGCTGGGGAATTACAAAGTTTAGGACCCTTTCCCTGACTTTATGGGGCTTATGATCTAGTTGAAACACAGATAGTAATATTGTGGCCATATTGTGGAGATTGATGAATTATGGAAATGTCTACAGTTGAACAAAGTATTTAATGCAGAAAGAATAAGTCCTGGAAAGTGACTTCTCCCTTTTTTTTTTTTTTTTTTACTGTATTCCACTCCATTCCTGAAGAGTAAAGAATTATCCTTTATCTGATCTAAAATATTGGAAGAGTCAAGAAAATAATTATTTTCTATGGGTTCTCCAGACCAGGTCAGACCTTTCAGGATCTGTTCTCAGATTCTTCCTCCCTCATTAAATCTTAAGTCACATTCCTAGGGATAAAATGGAACTGAACTAGTTACTATATAGATAAAAGATTGAGTACCTTAAATATTCTCTTCAATCAGCCACAGTTCTCATAGCAGTGGGTACCTACAAGAGTGGTTCCCAGGGAATACACCTGCTTGTTTTATCATAAGGACTAAAACAGTACTCTATAGCTCAACTTACAAAACTACCCACCCTCCCATGAATTTTTTTTTGGGGGGGTTTCCCATGCATCTTTAATAACCCTTAACATTCATAAGTGTCCATAGAAAAGAACTAGGCTTTAGAATCAAGAGAACTGCAATTTAGTCTTGACCTTATCACTTTAATATTCACATGACCTGGACCTCTCTGGACCTCAGTTTCTTCATCTAAAAGTGATGAGTTTGGATTAGATTCTTTCTTTCTTTCTTTCTTTCTTTCTTTCTTTCTTTCTTTCTTTCTTTCTTTCTTTCTTTCTTTCTTTCTTTCCTTCCTTCCTTCCTTCCTTCCTTCCTTCCTTCCTTCCTTCCTTCCTTCCTTCCTTCCTTCCTTCCTTCCTTCCTTCCTTCTTTCTTTCTTTCTTTCTTTCTTTCTTTCTTTCTTTTTTTAGTGAGGCAATTGGGGTTAAGTGACTTGCCCAGGGTCACACAGCTAGTAACTGTTAAGTGTCTGAGGCCGGATTTGAACTCAGGTACTCCTGACTCCAGGGCCAGTGCTCTATCTACTGCGCCATCTAGCTGCCCCGGATTAGGTTATTTCTAAGGTCTCTTCTGTCTCAAAAATGCCAGGATTCCAATGTCCTTTCACATTTTGTAACCATTCTAAAACTGCTATAGCCAGAAGGGTTTCATTTTAGAAAGGAGGAAACTGAGGCTCAGAAAGGTCTCACAGATACTTAGTGGCAAAATATGGGCATTAGATCACAAATGACAACCGTACTTTCCTAACATTTATACTTGGGGAGATCCTTGAATTCAGATTATTTCATTTTGCCTTCATATATCTAGCATTTAGAATAATAACTGCCATATAGTAGGTTCTTAATTGATTGAATGGGGAAGACCTGCCCCTTATTGAAACTGCTTCCAGAACTCACAAGTCAAATTTTTACTGGTATATCATTGCTTAGTGCCAGATAATTATGGGAAAGAGAGGAGGAAGAAGGTACTCATACCAACAAGTGAGATAATTGTTGAAAGCTAAAGTAGTTTATAAATCTTGGATTCATGTTTAGATCAACTAATGGTTAACAAATACTTTAAAATTTACTTTAAATTCACTTGCCTCCTATTATATATACTATAAAGAATACGGCTCACTTTTCTGGGTTTAAAAAAAAAAAAACCACTAAACTAGTTAATGTTTTCCTTCTGGGCTATGCCTCATGTGAAGGTTGTGCATGACCCTGAGGATGACTAACATTATAAAAAAAAAAAATCACCACATTTATAAGGTTCAGGAAGAAAAGCAAAACAGAAGTTTCATGTTTCTTTTTTCATGAGTATAAAAATGAACTGGTTTTTATCATAAGAAAACTGTAATTTTATATTTAAGATGTTTTAGGCATTATTTTTACATAATACAGATTTAATTTTTTTTGTTTTTAATACCTTGGTATACACATGCATACATATACACACCCAACAGACTTTGAAATCTTTTGAAGCCTTAGACAGATGAAACTAATATTAACACTTAACTATTGCCTTTTATTGTTCCTTATTTCCCTTCCCAGACTTTCTTTCTCCATCTAAAAATTTTAACTTAGTGCTAAAACATCTGTGTTGTTATATAGCCCTTTGAGGTATATGAAAGGAAACCTTTTCTGAAGTTACAACTACTTTGTAAAAAGTAATACATTTTAAATTGTAATAATTATACAAAATTTTTAAATTTCATTTAAAGGGTAAGGTTGTTTTTTCAATTATTTGAAGACCTGAAATTATATATTGAAATACCAATCATAAAATATGACATTTGAAACTATAAAGGGCCATTTGTTATAGAAAAAAATGAAAATTTTCTCTTGAACTGTTTATGCTTATAATGTATAATTATCTATACTGCCTTTGAAATATTACATTGACTTGACTTTGTCAGATTCTTAGGTTTTGTTTTCCTCCAGACATTAGTTAATAAAAATACAGAGAATATTTTTGAGGTTCCAGTAACATTGTGAGTCAGGTGAAGAGGGACAGAGAAACAAGCTTCCTTTTCTCCTTTGTTCAGCTCTTTTTCCTTTGGGACCAAAGCATCTGGTATCACATCTTGGATCTAGTCCCTGCCATAAGGACATTTACAACCTAATCACCGTGTGACCCCCATCCAAGTTCTGAGCACCCTCCTGACACTTGAATATTGTTGTTGGCAATGAGAGAACTGTAGTAGGAATAAGCAAGTCTTAGTTTGGTTCTTCTAGAAAACACAATTTATTTGGGAGTTAGATAATCCACCACCATGTGGATGCTAAATTAGAAGCAAGTCTCCCATACTAGTAAAACCGTATACAGTCATGAAATTTATTTCCTTGTATACAATACTGCCATCCATGGTTATTGAGATGAATCTAGTCCTACTACTTATTATTGGTGATAAAGGATCCCCCCCACCCACCCTGGCCCCACTGAAAATGCAAATTAAAGTGTTCCTTTAAGAAACTATCCCCTACATCTTCTAAAGCTGTTTTTCTTAGATGCACCTTATATATAAAACTGACCAGTCTGATTTTGAGTGCTAGATTTGAAGTAGATGAATGTGTGTTAGAGAAACTAAAGAATGTTGGGGTTTTTTTTTGAGTTTGTGTGACAAGAATGGAAGAAATGGTATCATGGGGGCAGGGTTGGCCACGGTTAGGACTTCCTGAGCATTTTTGTCTGTATCTGGGAAAGAGGAAAAACTTTCCAGGAAGCTATGAGTAAGTTTCTTAACATTTTAAGCAGATGACTAGTTAGAGAAGGGAGGGGGAGGAAGATCCCCTCTTTGGACTAGCTAATAAGATTTTGAAAGAGAGAAGGATGAATGCCTGAAATTTCCTGGAAGTCCTACCAATTTAAAAAAGAAAGAAAGAAAGAAATCATAAAAAAAAGGATAACCACCACTGCCACCACACATATCAGAACTAATGTTTCCCTTTTACAGTAAATTCTGAAGAGGAATTTTTACTCTAAGTCTTTATAATTGAGCACCTGAGACACTGGGAAGAGAAATTATCTTGTTTATAGAAAGCCTAAACATGGTATTTTATTTTTTTCTCTTCTTTTGGATATAAAATTCTGCCTGAGTCATCAAAGTTTGGAAAGCAAACACAAGACATTTCTCCTGCTTGAATTTTTCAGATGCTTTTTCTTATTCTTGTGTAACTTCAAGTGTTTGGATTTAAAATAAAATAAAAATCCTCAGAATTGGCTAAGGCTTTTTGGTTACTAAAGGAGAACAATTTTTGTGGGGGTTGGAAAGAGATAGGAATGCCCAGTCAGAGCACAACATAGTTCTGGGTCAGACAATGTTCATACTTCCATATTTTTAAGTAGGATCATAGGATTATAGATTTAGCTATGAAATGAACCTTAGAAGTTATCTAGTCCAACTCTCTCATTTAGCAGTTGAGGAAACTGAGGCCTAATATGGTTAAGTGACTTACAGAAAGGTTTTGGAGATATTACATGTCAGAAACTGGATTTGGACAGAGGTCTTATGACTCCAAAACCAATGCCCTTTCCACTAATCCACTCTCAAACTACGTCACTCCACTAGATTCTCATTTTAATTCTTCAGGAAATAGTCTAAAAATTGGTGACATTTTACAGATCATCCAAGAAGTGCTCTGAAAACCCTTCCCATCCCAGCCAAGTATTTCCACTTCTGAAATTACCACTCTCTGTGTCTCTGCCTCCTCTTCTTGTTCTCTCATTACTCAGGGGCACAAATGTGCCTTCATGGATGTTTCCTTATGGGCCTCCAGTAGAGTATTTAGTGCACTCTAGGGCAATACACCCTGCGGTTTCATTGACTCGTGGCAGATGGTGTGTGTTAGAATGACATTCAAACAAATACAAATTGTACAGAGTCAAAGTAATAGAGCTTCTCTTCCTGCCATGTAATTTCTGGGCTTGGAAGAAGTTAAGTCTTGAGACAGATAATATTGAACAACTAAAGGAGAAGTTGGACACAGTTTTTTGTTGTTGTTTTTACATAAAAGAAGAAATAAACATAAAAGAATATGGTCTCCTATGAGGTGCCAATAGATGTTTGACAGGGCACTCAAAGAAGTCAGGAAATCAGACATTTGAATCTTCAACCATCCCTATGATAGTTCACAGAATAAATAATATAATAAATAATAATATCTTGCATTTATATATTGCTTTAAGGTTTGAAAATCACTTTACCTATATTGTCTCATCATGTTTGTGATCCACACAACAACCCTGTGAAATACAAATGGTTATTATCTTCACTTTGTAGATGAAGAAACTGAGTCTATGAGAGATTAAGTGACTTACACAGAGTCACACAGTAAGTATCTGGATGATGATTTGAACTCAGGTATTCATGGATCCAAGTCCAGAGCTTATTCATTGCACTACCTAGCTGCCTGGATCATTCAATTTTAGAGCACAGTGGCCTAGCACTGTGCCTTGCAAATAGTAGGTCATTAAAATGTTTAATGTATCAAATATTTGTTAAATGGAAACTTCCTTAGCCCAACAAATGCTCTGCCAATCATTCATAGACCAAAAAGACACTTTACTAAAGTATGAAGAAATCTCTGGTTCCAAAGTACTCTAGGTGTTCAGACACATTTTCTAACTCAGCTAGACACAGCTTCATACAAATAATGATCTGCCTTTTTACAGTTCTTGTCAATTATAGTGACAGGATTTAGAACTTGAAGGGACCTCAAGGATTATGCCATCGACCCTTTCCTTGTTTAGATAAAGAAACTGAGGCCCAGAGAATTGAAGTGAATGCAGAGCATTAGGTTCCCTTCCATGTCTAAATGCTACATGATCTGAAATAGTCTCTCTTTTTCCTACACACTTTTTGGTTACCTCTACAAATTCCCCTTCCCTAGTTGCTTCTTATATTCAAGAATTTTCTGGCTGAGCTGACTTTGGTCAATAAATAGAAATTTTTTTCTATTTGTGGTTATAGATAATCATCCTCTAAAACCTTTTATTAAATAAGACAATGTATATAAAATACTTTGCAAAACTCAAAGCATTCTATGAATGTGTCCTAAATTATTTTTCTCGTCTTGTTCCATTGACAGTTTTCTTTTACTCTTATTTCCTGTCTCTTAATAGCACACCCCACCCTTAAATCACATATCCTGACCTCTCTAAGATGTTAATTATGTGGGCTACCTGTTCTCATTGATATCTTCCCCCACAGAGCACTCATGACAGTATTTCATAAATCCTGCTTTTACGCTTAATAGCATTTTCATCTATAGGAAAGCAAAGGTGTCATATATATTATTATCCAGAATATATATTTCAGGAGAGAGATTTTCTCTCCACAAAGAAAATTATTTTCTCATAGGCATTTTGGATAGATGTGTCTAAGCTGAAACTGGAGTCTTCCAGCTCCAATGGTGAACTCAACCTTTGTGTGTCTGAAGACAGACTTCAAAAGGAGCTATCCAACAATGAAAACCAATAAGCATTTCTTAAATGCCTAGTTGTGCCAGGCACTGTGCTAGGCACCAGTGACAGAGAGGCAAAAATGAATTATTTTCTAACCTCAGGGAACTTACATCTATCAAGGAAAATGACGTACACATACAGGTAAATATAGAATAAATACAAGTTAAATACCAGGTCATTTTTTTTTCAAAGGGACACTTGCAACTGGGCACAGAGGATAAAGAAATGCCTCATTAAAGTGGGGGCATTTGAGCTTTGAAGAAATCTAGGGATTCATAGAGGCTGAGATGAGGAAGGCATCACAGGCATAGATAAAAGCCTCCTACGCTAAGTCATAGAAGGAGACAGAAAGACAGTTTGGCCAGACCAGAGTACATGAAAGGTAATAATGTGTAACACACCCCCAAAGGTAAGTTGGAGCTAGATTTTCAGGGGCTTTTAAATGCCAAAGGAGTTAGCAATTGGCTTCCTCAGGAAGTAGTAGATTCCCTCTTATTAGAGGTCTTCAAACATAGGTTGGGTGACTATGTGATGTGGGATGTACAGGGAATATTTTTCAGGTACAGGTTGGACCAGGTGATCTCAGGGTCTCTTCCAACTCTGAAATTCTGTTAGTCTATGTACTATGGTAAACAATGACCCAGTAGTCATTTTCACAACTCCTTAATCTCCAGTTAGGATAAATAACTGTTGTAGGACCCACAAGTAACTGAAACATAAATGTTAAGGCATTATGACACTGTTAAAACTATTTAGACAGATGAGTAAAAATAACACATTTTTATGTGGTGAACCACTTGACTAGTGCTTGCTTTATAATTCTATATGATTTGCTTTTTTTAAAAGAAGCTTGAAGTTTCTAGAACAAACATTTCCTTCTTGTCGATGGGTTTTAGAGTGCCGAGTTTCATTTCTTTTCTTTAAAGTATATTTATTTTTAGACATTTCAATCCACTATTGCAAACAGATGTGCACTTTTTTCCTCCCTTAGAAGAAAATAAATAACCAAGGTTGTGATTCTCTTTAAAAAACAGAAAAACAATAGGAGTTTTATTTCAGAATTATGCTTTGTGCCAAGCTTCCAATCTGTAAAACATTTTGCCCTGTTGTGTTGGGGAGGCGGGAAGGACATCTGTGTGTGTTGTATCAATCTGTTCCCTCAAAATACAATACCAGTTCATTATACTTCTGATCTAATCAGCGATAATCAGAAGTTACACAAACACAATCTTCTAAAAGTGCTCTTAAGAAAAAGAAGTTTGAGGGGGCAGCTAGGTGGTGCAGTGGATAGAGCACCAGCCCTGGATTCAGGAGGATCTGAGTTCAAATCCAGCCTCCGACACTTAACACTTACTAGCTGTGTGACCCTGGGCAAGTCACTTAATCCTAATTGCCTCACCAGAAGAAGAACAAGAACAAAAAGAGGAAGAGGAAGAAGGAAGAAGAAGAAGGAACTGATTATTTCAATGTTAACTGCAATAATACAGTTCACTTTGACTTCATTTAGGTGTCAGTTTCCAAACTGTCAAGCTGCTGCTGCTGCTGCTGCTTCTTCTGCTGCTGCTGCTTCTTCTTCTTCTTCTTCTTCTTCTTCTTCTTCTTCTTCTTCTTCTTCTTCTTCTTCTTCTTCTTCTTCTTCCTTCTTCTTTCTTCTTTCTTCTTCTTGCAATTGGGGTTAAGTGACTTGCCCAGGGTCACACAGCTAGTAAGTGTTAAGTGTCTGAAGCTAGATTTGAACTCAGGTCCTCCTGACTCCATGGCTGGTGCTCTATCCACTGCGCCACCTAGCTGCCCCTAATCAGTTTCTTCTTAAATTAAAATTAAAGTATTAGACGAAGAAGGTACCTTAAAAGTCATTAATTCCAACACCCTCATTTTACATGTGTACAATTGGAAACTGGGGCAGTAAGGTTGCACAGTGGATAGAACACTAGTTGTGGAGTCAGGAAGATTCATCTTCCTCAGTTCAAATCTAGTCTCAGACACTTTCTAGATGTGTGATCCTGGGCAAGTCACTTAACCTTGTTTACCTCAGTTTCCTCATATGTAAAATGAACTGAAGAAGGAAATGGCAAACCACTTCAGTATCTCGGCCAAGAAAACTCCAATTGAGGGTCATGAAGAGTCAGACACGTGAAACAATGGAACAACAACAAATAAGTAGAAATTAATAGAAAGCCATCAACAATTTGCCAAAGGATGCTAAAACATATCTGTAGCATCAGAGATTTAGAGCTGGAAGGGACCTTAGAAAACAGATGAGGAAACTGAAGCCTGTCTGAGATTATACAAGTGGTAAATAGCAGAGGCAGGATTTCAACCCAGCTCCCAGCCAAATCTTAAATTCTTTCCCTTGCATCAGGTTGTATAAAAAATAATGTTGTGATTCAGCTGAAGAAACTTGCACCTGGAGAGATGAAGTCAGAGAGCAGCTTCAGAATATCTCACAGTCAACTGTGGACAAAGTCTGGTCAAAAAAAAAAAAAAGTTCTCGATTCCTTGTGTGGTACTCCTTTCATTTCTTTTCACTCACTTCCATAGTCTCAGGACTAAATTTGGGTTAGATGTCCTCTAAGATTCATTCCAGATCTAAATCTATAGTCCTATGGTTTGACTTAGAAATAAGGGAGTGTGAAAGTTGACTGACCCTAATATTTTAATGTTTTGTTTTTACTATGCACTCTTCCGAGGAAGGAAGGAAGGAAGGAAGGGGGGAAAAGAAATCAGAGAAACTCATGCTCTCCTTTAGAAACCAAGAAGCCTAAACCAGTTTAGAGATGTATTTTTTTTGTTTGTGTTGTTTTTTTTTAATCAAAGCACTTCAAGTTTCACATGAAGAAGAAAAAGAATGGAGAATTCAATAGTGTTAACTATCTTTGACTCAAATGAGGCTGCAGCAATTACCTTTCTTTAGGGGTTAGTTTAGGGAAGGGAAGAGGAAGAGAAGGTATGAGTATGCATACTTTGTAATCTACTTAAGCCGCATTTGTAAGTTTCCAGGGGCTATCTGTTTGTCAAGAAAGAGCTGTCTTATTGAGTAGGGGAAATGGTAAAACTGACATCTACTTGACATCCATTAAAATTTCTCTTGCTAAATGAATATGGATTTTCTTATCATCTGAGCTCAGAAACATAAAAGTGCTTATAGTTCAAATGTTTCACCCTTAATTATGTTGTTTTAGGACTAAGAGTAGTTTATTAATATTCAGGTCACAATTGTTGTTTTGGAATTAAATTAGGCCATTCTTCTTGAGAATACAAAGTGTTTTTTTAAAATAACATGCATTGTAATTATCATATTTGCAACATATCTGTCCATTAGCCTTATTAAATGAGATTTTCCTACTGTCTTTAATTCACCTCCAACAAAGCATCTCATATCTCCATACATCTGCTTTATTTTCCTAGGGAAAATAGTTTCTTCAATAAGCTTAGTAAGAAATTCCTCACCACTGAGAAGTACTTCCTCCAAGTATGGAAAATTACAGCTACATTTGGCTTTTTCACTACCTCTATTGGTATCTTTGTTGCTATAGATCCCATGTATTTTATAACCTCAT
Organism: Dromiciops gliroides; assembly: GCF_019393635.1. Lineage (NCBI taxonomy): Eukaryota > Metazoa > Chordata > Mammalia > Microbiotheria > Microbiotheriidae > Dromiciops > Dromiciops gliroides. The sequence goes on along the minus strand of NC_057863.1, from coordinate 313,124,511 downwards.
TATCAACAGGGTCAACAGTACCCAAGAACAGCTAGGGTAGCCACTGATGAGATTGAGGGATAGAATCAGAGGATTTCAAGCTGGAAAAGACCTTTAAGATTTTCCAGTTCAGTACCCTTAATTTACAGATGAAGAAGTGGAGGCTCACATAGGCCAGTTGAGAAAGAAGGGAAAAAGAAAAAAAAGAAAGGAATTAGGGAAAAAAGAGAAGAAGAAAGGAAAAGAATGTAGAGAGGGAGGAAAGATGGAAGAAAGGAGAATGAGAAAAAGGTAAAAAGAGGTAGGGAAGGAAGGCATATAGAATAGAAAGATACAGTGTGATACAATAAATGAATGAATGAATGCGTTCTAGACTTGCAATCAGAACTAAGTTCAAATCCAATGCTATTCACCTGTGGATACTCTATGCTCTGGACAAATTGAAGTAATTTTTGTTTTTTTGCACTCTGAATACCCCATGTGCTTTTCTACCTCTATTGCAGGTGGTGGAAATATATTTTCTCCTTCTCTTGGCCTGGTGATTGAATCTCTATCCATCCTTGAAAGCTCAACTGAAATACAGCTACTCTAGGAAGCCTTTCCTTATCTTCCTGGTAAGTTACATACTTTTTCCTCACCCTCATATAGCAGCTTGTTTTGCATTTCTCAAATATATTTATTGCACAATATTGTACATTATAGTCTTCTCTCATTTTATAAACAATAAAAAAGTTTGATAATAACCCATAGAGGATAATCAAGTGGCTAATAAATACTTATTTTCAATGCTATAGTTTATGTCACTGGACTAGTCCATTATTACATATTTATGAAACTGACATTGTAGATTATAACAATATGAGCTCACCATTGATTAGAAATGAAAAAGCAAGATAGAAAGGGAAATGAGGCAGTTCTTTCAATGAACCCAAACTTCTCCCTGAAACAAAAACCAATCTTTATAACACCAGTATTCTCTGTCATATGGTTGTAAATCACAACAAAGAGGAAGATCTCTGAAGAATCAAAATTACAAATCATCAGAAGAATAAGGAAGAGATGCATGGAGGACGAAGATAGACTTTGGAATATGATGTCTCATGTACAAGAAATAGTATAAAGATATCATTCAAGAATTTCATGATCAGAAAAAGAGATGGGCCAGTTGTGGCTCCAAGAGCAAAAGATAAAATGCTTTACAGCCTGCATAATGCAAGGTTTCCATAGTACCATGGAAGGTTAAAACAAGAGGACACTCCGGTATGTTGGGAGGACCCTCTGGAGGATTGACACAATAATATGAACAGGAATCAAACAGGATGAAAAGGCATAGATATTTTGTAGTATGTATCATTCGAGAGATTACCCAAATAAATGAGTCAATATATCCATGGAACCATTGGAACATGCAATTATCTTCTGTTGTGTTGTGGCATCAAATTGGATACTTGAATTCCTTGCTACCAGAAAGCAAGCTCTGGCATTTCTAGCAAGCATGGCTTCAGCAATGTATTGTATTTCTGTTGTTTGAAGACCAGACCAATAATATTCACAAAGCCTAATCTCCAGAGGTTTGCTCCCAGCTAAAGAACTTTTTTTTCAGCCACAATAACTCAGCAACTAACTACTAAATGATGATGGGGTTGAAATCTGAATGCATTATTCATATTCTGTAATTATTGTGTAATTATGTAAATATATGTATATGTGTATGTCATATCCTTTCCATAGATCATAGGTTCTTTATCTGGGGTCTGTGTATTTTTTTATATTTTGGTAACAATATGCCAATATAATTGGTTTTCTTTATTAGTCATGTGTATATTATTTTATGCATTTAAAAACATTATTCAGAGAAGGGATCCATAGACTTCACTAGACTATCAAACTTGTCTCAGACACACACAAAATATTTTCTTTAGATAATAAACTCATCCAGGAGCAGGAATCATATCTTAATTGTCTTTGTATTTCTCCAGTTTGGCACCATATTTTGTACACAGCAGGTGATTGGTAAATGGTGGTTGAGTGAATAAATTAACTTAAGTGCACAAACATCTTTCCTACTGGTCTCAAAAGACAGGGTCAATATCAGACTTCCTGAGAACAGTTGTGCCATCTTTAAGGAAATAGAGTTAGCAGTTCAGTAGGTGGCACTTTTCTCAGTTAATCATTGAAATAAAATTCTCATCTTCTGACAGGGAAGATACTTCTAATGGAAGCTCCTCTTGTTCTCATTAAGATCATAATCACATTCCAGAGTTTTAGTTTCAGTAGGGGATCCCAAAATGGCATCACTTGGTTTCAAATAATAACAGGTATGGATGCTGGTTCCTCTTACCTCAGTGCCAAGATAGTGAAAACAATCACATCATCTGCCCTCTTACAGTCACCTGGGCATTTTCATTGACCTATGATATCAGATACACCCTGTCCCACACTATAATTTTGTTTTGCCAATCTTCCCTCCTTATTGAAGGGGGACAGGAGTAGAGGAGGAGGAAGATATTAGAGTTTCAAAGCAGCTCACCTGAAGTTCAGAGAAGAAAGCTAAAGCATTGTGGCCCTCAGAGAAAACAATTAAACTGACATCTTGAAAACAGAAGTGGTGTTTTAAAGTTTGACCTTGTGCCAAGTGATCTAGGACAAATCATACCATTTCTTTAGGAAATGAGGAGGGGGAGGGCATTTGATAAAAGGCAGTTCTCTTCACCCATCCTTTTGAGATTTGCCTCCCTTTCCTGTTTATTTATACCTGAGATACCCTCCATATTCCCCCACCTTCTCTGTTAAAGTTCCACTTTTCTTAAAAGTCTGGATCTAGTGCCACCATTTCCATGAAACCTTCCCCCAGAGGCAGCTAGGTGGCTCAGTGCATAAAGCCCTGAAATCAGGAGGACCTGAGTTTAAATCCAGCCTCAGACTTTTGAAACTTACTAGCTGTGTGACCCTGGACAAGTCACTTAACCCTCATTGGCCTGAAAAACAAAAACAAAAACAAACAAATGAACAAAACATCCCCCTTTCTTTATCACCCTTTACTCCAAAGTGGGGAGTCATTTTCTCTTTATGGGCCATTAACTGCCTGTGTGACCTTAGATAAGGCAATTAACTTTTCAGGACCTCAGTTTCCTTATCTATAAAATGAGGAATTTTAATCAGATGATCTCTGAGGTTGCTTCTATCTTTAGATCTATGATTCTATAGCAAAGTATGTTTTTCTTAGTCAATTATATTTTAATTAGTGTGAGATATATAGCAATATACTTATTTTACCATTCCTAACAATATTATAAAAACCTTAAATCTGGGACTGTCTTCCCCCAGTACCTAGCACAACCCATACCAGGCAGTTAATAACTGTGTGTTGAATGGATGAATAATAATTCACATTTAACATCATGTAAAGTTTGCAAAGTTTTTTCCGTATACTTGTTCATTGGATCCTTAAAACAACCCAGTAAGGTAGATACTATTATTACTACCATTTTGTAGATGAGGAAATTGAGTCTCAAAGAGTTAAGTTTCTTGAACAAAATCATGTAGCCACTGAGTATTAGAGACAGGATTTAAACCTAGATCTTCCAGACTCCAACTCTACCACTCAATCCACTGTGCTAGGCTCTCTTACCAGAGGAATGAATGAATGAATGAATGAATGAATGAATGAATGTTACTTTATCAAAAAGAACAACCAACTTAGAAAGTAGTAGAGAAAATATAAAATATCCCAATATTGCCAGTTTAAAAACCCCAATATTCAGAAAGACACATTTGTTATAATTTACAGTTGTATTAATGAAATAAATTAAAGCTTAATTAAGTAGGGGTTTTTTCTTATTTTTTTTATTTTTTCAAAAATCTGAATAGAATTTTATTTTCCAAAATATATGTAAAACCAAAATTTTAACATCAATTTTTTAAAAACTTTGTGTTCCAACTTCTCTTCCCCCCTCCATTTCCATCCCTCACCCACAAGAACTCAATCAATTCAAAATAAGTTATACATGAGTAGTCATGGAAAAATTCCCATATTAGCTAGTTGTGAGAGAAAACAGTCAAAAAACCCAGAACTTCAGATTAAGGAATTATCAAAGAGGAAATGAAAAAGAAATTTAACACGTGTTTCCATCTGTTTTCAGATACTATCAGTTCTTTCTCTGCAGATGGGCTGCATTCTTCATTAGTCCCTCAGGGTTATATTGGATCATTGCCTTGCTGAAAACAACCACATGCTTCCCAGCAGATCATCCCCGACTATTGCTATGTTATTTTGTATACAGTACATTTCAGTCTCCTTCAGCTCATGTAGGTCTCTCCAGGTTTTCCCCATAGCATCCTGTTCATCACAACCTCTATATCAACCTTAAGCTTGACAGAGAATCTTCTTCACAAAAGCCCAGAAAAGTAGGTACCATACATTTTGCCATTATAGTCAATCATCATAACTATTTCCCTCCATCCCACTCCCTTCCCATGACATATACTCTATCTTCTTTTTACCTATTCCTCCTCAGAGGTTCCTTACTTCTGACTATCTTCTCCCTCGCTCGGCACTCCCTTTTTTTTACCCTTCCTTCCTTGTCCTCTTCCCCTCCTATTTTCCTGCAGGGTTAAATAGATTGCTCCTCCCAATTGGGTATGAAAGCTATTCCCTCCATGAGCCCACTCCAATGAGATCAAGGTCCCTGAGCTAATTCTGTGTTCTAAATTTTTCTTCCTCCCTCCCTCCTCAACCCTCCCTATGAGATCAAGCAATTCAATATGTCATACTGGTGCAGTAATGCAGAACATCTTCATCTTCCTTGAAAGTGTTTTGCTTTTTACTGCTCTCTCCCCCAATCTGCCCTTTCCTCCTTCCCTTCTCCCTCCCCCCTTTTCTCCCTCCCTCCAGGGCAAAAGTATATTACTATACCTACTTGAGTATGTATGTTAGTTCTTCTTTGGGCCAATTCTGATAATATTAAGGTTCACTCACTCCCCAACTCCTTCCCCCTATTCTACTCTCCTCCATAAGCTTTCTTCTTATTTCCTTCATGTGAAATACCTCTCCCCAGACCATCTCTCCCCTTCTCCCTCCCCCAGTTTATTCCTCCTACACCTCAACCCTATTTTAATGATGGATTAGCTAGGTGGCACAGTGGACAAAGCACCAGCCCTGGACCCAGGAGGCCCCCCAAGCTCAAATCCAGCCCCAAACATAAGACACCCCTCCCCATCTGCCCCACAAAGAACAAAACATAAATGCTTTACAGATATCATCCCTTCATATTCAGTTCAGCCCTGTCTTCTGTGAATTTCTTGTGAAGAATTTTTGTTTTGTTTTGTTTTGTTTTTTGGTGAGGCAACTGGGGCTGAGCAACCTGCCCAGGGTCACACAGCTATCAATTGTCAATTGTCTGAGGCCACATCTGAACTCAGGTTCTCCTGAGTCCAGGGCTGGTGCTCCATCTACTGCACCACCCAGCTGCCCCTGAATTTCTTACTGAGATAGTTCTTATGATTTCAGAGTATTATCTTCCCATGTAGGAATGTAAACAGTTTGATCTTTTAATATCCCTCATGAAGTCTTTTTCCTGTTTACCTTTTTATGCTTCTCCAGGATCTTGTATTTGAAAGTCAAATTTTCTATTCAGTTCAGGTTTTTTCATCACAAATGTTTGAAAGACCTCTTTCTCGTTGAAATCCCATTTTTGCCTCTGAAAAATTATACTCAATTTTGCTGGGTACGTGATTTTTGGCTGAAGTCCCAGTTCCTTTGCCCTCTGGAATATCATATTCCATGCCCTTCAGTCCTTTAATGTAGAAGCTGCTAGATTTTGCTTTATCTTTATTGGAGTTCCACAGTATTTGAATTCCTTTTTTCTAGCTGCTTGCAGTATTTTCTCCTTGACCTGGGAGTTCTGGAAAACCATGACCAAAACAAAAGCTTAGACACCATCCTCCAAAAGATTGTGAAGGAAAATTGCCCTGATATTCTAGAAGCAGAAGCTAAAATAGAAATTGAAAGAATCCACCAATCACCTCCTGAAAGAGATCCCAAAAGGAAAACCTCCAGGAATATTATAGCCCAATTTAAGTAGGTTTAAAAAAAAAACTGTCTCCCTTAAAAAGAAAAAAAAGTCAGATTTCCAAGAGAACACTTTTTACGTCTATATAAATATTAGTTACAATGAAGGCTATGTCTAGGAAATTCTACTTCACTTTTTGAAAAATAAAACAGGGGGTTCAGGAATAGAAAAATCATGTAGTAAGTGTTTACCATCCTCAAACCTGCAAAGACAGTGGTTTGAGACATCACAATTGCAAATATCAGTGCTGAATCAATTTTGCTACATCACATTCTATTTAAGTAGTCCAAGTCTGATACAATAGCCCCTTAGGTCCCTCTAATTTATACACTTTTCATTTTAAAATATGTCCTTACGGTTCTTTTTTGTCATTGAATAAGCCTCACTGGCTCTCTTGAGGACCAGGCATTGAATGATTGTTTTTCCAAAGTATCTCTCCCTGCTTTAGAACCCATAGAACAGTCAGAGGGTTAATTAAAGTGGGAATCATTTGTACAGAGGAGACTAAGTTTGCAAGCAAGGCAATCCACAATTGGCTTGTTTTCTAGTTGTGTGTGTGTCTGTGTGTATACATGCACATATGTGTGTGTATATGTGTGTGTTTATGCACATGTATACAAATAGATACATATATGTATATGTATGTACACGTGTATGTATGCATGCACCTGAATGTGGAAGAGGGGAGGAAAGCATGTTGAAAAACAATTTTATTTTTAAATTGCTATTAATGGGGCAGCTAGGTGGCACAGTGGGTAAAGCACTGGCCCTGGATTCCGGAGGACCTGAGTTCAAATCTGGCCTCAGACACTTAACACTTACTAGCTGTGTGACCCTGGGTAAGTCACTTAACCCTCATCGCCCTGCCACACACAAAAAAATTGTTATTAACAATATTATGATAACCATTATTATTTATTTACTCATTCAGCATTTTTTATTGCAAACATTTTAAAGCCTTAATAAGACAAAGACAAAAGAACCTCATGTTGACTCTTAATGTATTTTATCTGCATGTATTAGCATTATTATAATGGTAACCCATATTGCTTGAAGGTGACAGTAAATGTCCACTGACTATCAGGGCACAGAGCCATCTGCTTTATTTTTTCCAGCATTTGCTTTGTGGAAAAAACTCATTCATGGCATGTGGAAAAAGGAAAATCTAAGAAGCGACCAGAGCCCTTCCAAGGTACCTAAGTGCTCTGGGTAGAAATTTTTGCTTCATTAATACATCATAGAATGTCAAACCTGACCTTCAACTGGGTTCATTTAAAGTGCTATGTAATTTCACAAATGCAATCCAACCTTCTTCCTATTCAATTCTGGGCTCAGCTTGTTGTCCAAATGTAATGTCTGCCCAAGGTATTATGCATTAATAACAATAATAATAACAATAATGATGATGATAAGGATATGGATATGGATATAGATCATAATGACAACCTAATATTTACATGGGACTTTAAGTTTTGCAAAGCACTTTCCATTTGTTCTCTCACTTGATCTTTAAAACAACTCTCTAAAGTAAATATTATTATCATCCTCATTTTGCAGATGAGGACAGTTTGACTAGGAGAGAGTAAGTGATTTGCCTAGGGTTACACAGTTAATGTATCTGAGACAGGATTTAAATTCAGGTCTTCCTGACTCCAGGTCCTTTACTTTTATCTACCTCTCTACTTAGGAATTTTGGATTGGGTTTGCTTAAATTGCTCTTAGCTTTCACTCTCTTTTTTGTTGACTGTTATTTTTTTAAAGTTTTTTTTTTTTTCTGAGAACTTCCTCCGATTATGAAGCACAGCATAGAGGTGTCCTCAGATTTTTGAAGTCTCTGCCAGTAGAACAGAGACTTTTACCACTTCTACCATGCCAAAAAAAGCTTCAGATTAAGTTCCTTTGATAAATTTGCTTTGTTGTTCAATCATTTTAAAATTTTAATTGTGTCCAACTCTTCATGACCTCATTTTGTGTTTTCTTGCTAAAGATGCTGGAGTGGTTTGCCATTTCCTTCTCTAACTCATTTACAAATGAGGAAACTGAGGCCAACAAGTTTAATGGACTTGCCCAGGGTCACACAGCCAGGAAGTGTCAGAGGCCAGATTTGAATTCAGGAAGTTAAATCTTCTTGACTCCAGGAATGGTCCGCTAGCCACTGTACCACCTTGTTGCCCTAAAGTTGGATTAAGTGTGTACAGAACATTGTGCTCAACTGTGGGACAGAGACAAGCTTTGGATCAGAGCATATCCTTGCCTGCATAGAGAACACAGTCTAATAGCAGGATTATGATACATAACAAAATTATTTTTTAATACTTTAATGGGCCTATGAACTCATCCTTGTAGGCACTCATTCCAAGAGTGGAGAACTAATCACAACTCATTCATATCATCTCATGCTGTGTCCCAAGTCCATATCTTCTCATAAATCCTCTACAGAGGGTCCACACAGCATCCCTTATACTTGGGACCCTCATCCAGGCCTTTAGTATTATATTAAGGACACATAAGCTATACATCTGTTAGTCCTTACTCTTGTTGCATGATTGGTCCCCATCTTTTTCTGGTCATACATATTTTAGAGAATATCTTTGGTAACATTTCTTTAATGTAAACATCACTGATAACATATTGAAACCAACTACACCTGGTTTACTAGGGGTTCTTGATTTTTTCTTTGTTATAGACCCCTTTGTCAATCTAATAAACCTTGTGGATTCCTCAGAAAATACTTTTAAAATTAATAAGATAAACAAGAAAACCAACTATACTGAAATACAGTTTTCAAATTTTTTTTCATCCTTCATTTTTTAAGACCAATGACATAACAAGGTGAAGTTCTGATTTGCAGGTAAATTGGAGTTAAGTGAGGCAGGGTTGTACAAATTCATTAGCCTCACTCTCTCTTCCAGAGTCATTGAAGTACAGTGGCAAGACAAAAGTCAACATGACTGGCAATGGCCCAGGATGCAGTGGATAACTTTGGAATCTTCAATGTCCAACCAACCTCTAAGTGCTCCAAAGGACCTCCCTCAGTCACATTAATGGCCTTTCAAGCAAATAGTTCTCATCCACCCATTCTGCTGGGGGAAAATCTTCACATGCTTAGGATAGACATCCCTCTATTTCACTGACCAGTTTGAAGCCTGTGAGTTACCTTCAACCTTAAGTCCATTTGCCAAGATGGCTTTACCAGGGTTTCATCACTGTGTACACTACAGCTTCTTGTAGACACAAGCGAGAGTTGGGTGACAGATGGACACCAAAGATGGATGAGCAGCTCTGAAAAGGACTCAGCAAACCCTCACACCAGAGGTGGTGGTCCTCCTTGAATACCCCATATAGCACTTCAAATATTATTTAAAAGTTCAGGAGCAGCTAGGTGGCACAGTGGATAGAGCACTAGCCCTGGATTCAGGAGGACCTGAGTTCAAATTCGGCCTCAGACACTTTACATTTACTAGCTGTGTGACCCTAGGCAAGTCACTTAACCCCAATTGCCTCACCAAAAAAAAAAAAAAAAGTTCAGAGGTCAGGTTAAGAACCCCTGCTATACATAGAGTCCTTTGGGCAAATTACGTTTTTAATTCTTCAGATATTATTATTGTCTTTTATGATTTGTAGCCATATAATATCAAAAAGAGAATATGCCTTTTTAACAAAAAGAAGTGGAATTCATTAAAAATGTTTTCAGTTTCCAAATATAACCCATCGTTTTTTCTTATCAGTCCTGGGCTCAGCTCATTGTCTATCTGTAATATCTGATCAAGATCTATCTAGAACTAAATATCTAAATAGAAATGGACAACTCTATGGGTGATTTATCCAACTACACATTATAGTTTAGCCACTAGTAATTCCTCATATACTTAATTTTTCCTTTGTGGATTGTTAAACCACATGCTTTTGAGTAGTTTCTAAAATCCATCAGTAGAATAGGCTGACATGGCTAGTAGGTAGTCTGTTCTCCCCATTTTTCTTCTTCAAGCAGAAAATAAACAAATTCTTAATTATGTTGTAGTAAGAATAAAAAAAAATGGGGCAGCTAGGTGGCGCCGTGGATAAAGCACCAGCCCTGGATTCAGGAGGACCTGAGTTCAAATCCAGCCTCAGACACTTGACACTCACTAGCTGTGTGACCCTGGACAAGTCACTTAACCCTCATTGCCCTGCAAAAAAAATGTATTGCACTAGCTGACTGTTGAGACCTTTTTCAGCTCTAAAATTCTATATTTCATATTCTAGTTTTGAATCTTATTTCAAAAGCACTATAGTGTTCTAGGGCTTGTTCTAATCAGCACAACATCATCTATAAATAAGGGACTCAGATTTCTGGTCATAACTCCTACTTACACCTTGTGTTGTACATCATTCATTATTAGAGCAAAAACCATTAATAAATATGTCTCTTTTCTTTATGCTTGATATTAATAATCAGAGTTATCAAATAAAGCTTTCTCGGCTATTGCATGTTTCAAGGAATTGCTTACAATATTTAATTATTCAAGGGAGAAACCTTGTTGGAGAAAAGCCTTTAAGTATATATTTTGCTATAGACACACGTACAGAGTGAAGGTATCTTTAATCTTATAAACATATATACATGTTGATTGATTGGTTTATTTTATATATCCTTGATTAATTGATTAATATCTTTGATCTAGTTTATTAAGGATATCCTCACTCTATGTTTATATATGCATATACATATAAATGTGTATGTACATATATATACACACACATATATCTATACACACACACACACACACACACACACATATATATATATATATATATATATATATATATATATATATATATATATAAAAGCTTTTTCAAGCAATATTCTATGGAAAGCCATACCTTTGCAATCACATGATGAGGTGAAAGATTCATAAATATATACATATATATGTGCATGTAAAGATTTATAAATATATACATATACATGTGTATGTATATACACATGTACAAAACCAAGGATACCCTCATTCTCTGTGTATATCCCCATAAAGGTTTTCATAGAAATGAGAAAGTTGGTGCATGGTTCAGTCATTTTTGATGTTTTAATTGTCTCTTTTGGGAACAATACAATCTCTAGGCCTCTCCCCCCTCCTTGGTCTTTCAGAATCTTCCCCTATTTCTTTCTTTCTTTTTTTTTTTTTTTTAAAGAAATAATCCCTCAATTCCTTTAAAACTGTGGCACCTTCAACACAAAACCAGCTTGGTGACACAGTGGCTACAGTACTGGGACCAGAGTCAGGAAGACCTCAGTTTAAACCACAGACCCAAACACTATCTAGCTGCGGAGGCCCTGGGCAAGTTACTTAACCCTTACCTGCCTCAGTTTGGATCAAATAGGATCGTTGCTGTAAAGCACTTAGCACAATGCCTGGCACCACATAGTAGATGACTAATAAATGCTTGTTCCCTTCCTGCACCTCCCCATTCCCCCACAGTTGGTCAAATTCTGGGGTTTCTCTCTTTGTTTTCTTTAGTTCTACTTCTACTTCATTGGATGGCATGTAGGACTTTGATGTTAAATTTTAAATTTGGGGGGCAGCTAGGTGGTGCGGTGGATAGAGCATCGGCCCTGGAGTCAGGAGGACCTGAGTTCAAATCCGGCCTCAGACACTTGATCCTTGACACTTAGTAGCTGTGTGACCCTGGGCAAGTTACTTAACCCCAGTTGCCTCACCAAAAAAAAAGTATAAAAATTTAAATGTGGTTTCTCCACTATTGGTGATGGAAAAAACAGTCTGTTAAAGAAACTTTGACATATCTTTTCCATTTTTCTTCTGTTTTTCCTCCTTTCAGTTTCATCTTTAAATGCTCTTAACTTTAACTGCTTCTCATGGCAAGCTTTTTTCCCACAAACTCCGTTTATTCCCTTTGCTGTTTTCTACTGTTTTGTGAGTTGGCACTTGGCTCATAATCTTCTACCATGTTCTTTCATTAAGTTTTGCAAATGAGTTTATAGTCTAAACCAGTTTTGCCTTTGGCTACTATGGCTCTTGGCAAAGACATCAAATGTTTTCTAGCTGAGATGGTTTCTAGTATCTTTGGAGATTTTTATTATATATTATTGATTTTTATTATGACTATTGCTTTAAATTGGTTAAACTATTGTAGGAAATGACCCATGACGATACCTGTTCCTTTATCCATTTTCCCTTTGTATCAGTAGCTTATCTGAATAGATCAGGTTGGAATTGCTTCAATTGCATACCATATCTTCCTCTCCACTTTTTTCTTTCCATTAACTTATTATAGATTTTGTTCTTTATTATTTTTTTTTGGTGGGGCAATGAGAATTAAGTGACTTGCCCAAGGTCACATAGGTAGTTCTTTATTCTAACAAGTAGATAGTGTGATTATACACAGCATTCTGATTAGAATATGACTCTCACATTAGTTATTTGTCATTCCTACCTGATAGGATATAGACTTTCATATGTGTATAAGTAAGTGTGCATACACACACACACACACACACACACACACACACACACATATATATATACACACACGTGTATATGTGAGTGATGTTGCTCATTACTCACCATATTGAGACCCTCTTACTATCCTTATTTGGTGGCACAGTAGATAGCATTCTGAGCTTGAAGTCAGGAAGACCTGAGTTCACTTACTTAGTTGTATAATACATGGCAAGTCACTTAATTTCTTCTGCCTCAGTTTCCTCATCTGTATAACAGGACAATAAGAGAACTCTATATCTCAGGGTTATTGTGAAGATAAAATGAGATATCTTTAAAACATTTTGTAAACCTTAAATCTCCATAAAAGTGCTAACTATTTTAATTAATAAATTAGACTTTATAAAAAGGAACTTCAGTATAATTGATAGACTTCAGGCTTCTTTTGTTTGCTGATATTGTGTCATATTTTCAAAAGTACTTGCTATGACTACCTTTGAATTGAAGTTACAAGTATTGGGGCAGCTAGGTGGCACAGTGGATAGAGCACCGGCCCTGGAGTCGGGAGTACCTGAATTCAAATCTGGCCTCAGACACTTAACACTTACTAGCTGTGTGACCCTGAGCAAGTCACTTAACCCCAATTGCCTCACTAAAAAAGAAGAAGTTACAAGTATTAAAATTTGTGTTTATTTAATTTTGGTGGATCTGATCAAGTTCTTCATAGAATTTCTCAACTTCTTTATCCTCTACAACAAATATTAAAGTATGTGCCACAATTATCTTCAGAGTTGTCTTTTTTTGAAAAGAAAAATCATACCATGAGCACCACAGGTTTAGGTGATAAACTATCCCATGAAATGATGTTGTTCAGTCATATTTTACTTGTGTCTGACTCTTCATGATGCCATGTGGGGTTTTCTTGGCATAGATACTAGAATAGTTTTCCATTTCCTCCTCCAGCTTATTTTACAGATGAGGAAACTGAGACAAATAGAGTTGTGACTTGCCCAGGATCACACAGCTAGTAAGTAAGTGTCTAAGGAAGGATTTGAACTCATGAAGATGAGCCTTCCTGATTCCAAACCCAATGCTCTAACCACTGTGCAACCTAGCTGCCCCCTATTCCCATTAAGTGGTATTTATTGCTATTTCAGTCACTTGATAAAACAACTTTGCCAACTCTCCAAGGAGAATATATAGGCTAATTTCGTGTTTGGGGGTTTCATTAATAGAACAGCAATAGGGATGTTATTCAATTCCTCTAATAGTATGTTGACTTTTGGGTTATTAAATAGAAATATCATATTTAGATTAACAACGCTAAATGTTCTTAGTCTAAAAATGGTTTCATGACAGCCTAAGTAGAACTTAATGTAAAATAATAAAAAGAGAATATAAAATGTCTATAAGAGCAGAACTAAATGTTATTTGAGAGAGATCATTTTTGCCCAGAAAGCCATGGGAGACTCTTAGAGGAGGTAGCATTCATGATGGCCGTTGAAGAAAGGCTGAGATACACAAGGCATACAACAGACATACAAGGAATAAGGGAACAGAGAGGAGCAAGTAAGCAAAGGCCCAGAAATAGAGTAGCATTTTACATGCCTGAGGCCTGTAATGACACTGAATCAGCTTTTAATCATTACAATATTAAAGAGCTCTTCAGTGTCCCTGAGTCAAGTAGTGATATTAGTGAAATCTTTATTGCTTTTTTCCTCTTGCTGTATCCCCCTCCTTCATCACTTTGCCTTTTTTAGATATAAACTCAACTTGGATCCTTTACCATCTAAAATCATATAGAGTGAAATTGGCCATCATCTACCCAAATAGTAAAATTCCTTTCATTCCAAATTCTAAATGTGTGCACGCGCACACACACACACACACACACACACACAATGTTTGGGCATTCTCCTGCCCCTATGTTATAATATATGCCATAGACAGAAGCTACTTTATGCAGTTAGCATTTAGCTATGGGTCTTTTTTTTTTTCTTGGACAGCTACTCTGAAGGTCTACATGACAATTTAGTCCAAGAAAGAAAGCAGAAAACCACATCCATTTTTAACTTTTAGGGGAATAAGGGTCAGTTGAAGGTCATTTTCTAAACTGAAATCACTCTTGGCCACCAGAGTTTAAGGGGAGTGGTGAAATGGGATTGTGTAATCTTTGATCATAAGATCATAAGTCTACAGCTGAGAAAAAACAGAGGCCTTCTCCTCCAGCCCTCTCATTTTATAGATAAGAAAACTGAGCCCCAAGGAGGTACTATGTCACGTCACCAGAAATGGTATTTGAACCCTGGTCCTCTTACTCCAGAATCAAGGCTCTTGATCTCATAACCCAAGAAAAGCATTTTTCTCTCAGCTGACTAAACAGACTACTTGGTTCTAAAATGTCACAAATAGAATGAATGTTACAAGATGAATTATATGTCATTTCCATTATTATTTCTCCTGAAGTCTCTTATTATTTCTGGTCGATCTTAGTCATCTAAGTCCTGAATGCTCCTGGGTCTTAGTTTTTGAAACCTGATAAGTTTATGGTTTACCATGCTTCACTGATAGTGCTTTCTGTAATTTTAGCACGAACCTTACTTTGTTTGACCTAACAATATCTGAACGAATGAAAAGCATTTATTTAAAGCTTACCAAGTACAAAACACTATTTTAAGCAGTGATACAAATAGAAAATCAGGACAGGCCCTGCTCTCAGGGAACTCACATTCTTAATAGGGAGAGAAAGCACATTTAGGAGGCTTCATGAGCAAGTCAGATGAAAAGACCTAGTGGTTTGATATTGCTCTTGTAAAGGTCATAGGACCTCAAGGAAACAATGTTGGATGGGAAATCAGAAGATATTTTCAGCTCTGTTCCTGGCTCTGCTGTTAACCAGCTGGTGACCTTAGACAACTAACTTAACCTCTCTTGTCTGCAGTTATTTCAACTATAAAATGAAGTACTTGGGCTTGGTCCAGGGTTCCCACCCTTTTCCAAACCTCATATCCCTTGGCTTTTGAGAAATCTTTCATGTACCCTCTATTAAATATAAAAGGAAATAAATTTTAGAGTTTACCACACAAAAGCACATAAGAAAGAAAAAAAACCTAATTTTTATAAAGAAAACTTTGAATATAATAATAGCATTTTTATCATGATAAAATTTTTTAATTTTGATTTATTTAGAGGCTGCTGAATGGCACAATGGATAGGGCAATAAGCGTGGAGTCAGGAAGACCTGAGTTCAAATGCAGCCTGATACACTGGTTAGCTGTGTGACCTTAAGCAAATCATTTCACCTTTGGCTGCCCCAATGTTTTCATCTGTAAAATGGCAATAATAATAACAGATACCTGCCAAGGTTGTTGTGAGGACCAATTGATACACTACTTTTAAAATGCTTTGCAAACTTTAAAGCACCATACAAATGCTAGATACTATTATTGTTGTTGTTATCAATTTATCCCATCCATAAATGGTTTTTTTTTTCATGGACCCTACTTGTAGAATATTCCCTGTACCTCTCAACAAGACTCTCAGTACCTATGGGGTAGCCATATATGGGATTAAAAACCCCTGGGGTAGGGCAGCTAGGTGGCACAGTAGATTAAGCACCGGCCCTGGATTCAGGAGGACCTGAGTTCAAATCAAACTTCAGACACTTGACACTAGCTGTGTGACCCTGGGCAAGTCACTTAACCTTCATTGACCCTCAAAAACAAGCAAAAACAAAACAAAACAAAAAAAACCCTGGTGTAGGTGACTTTGGGTTTGCTGTTCTCTGATTGCAGGACACTTTGAAACGAGTGAAACTCAGTAAATACTTAATTTCCCCTCTGCAAATGTAAACCACAAGGAACATTGCCCAGCCACCTCTTGACTGCTACTGCTGAGAATTAAACAATGAGTTCCTCAGAGCTCCCAGGTCAGAATGCATCCTGTCCAAAGTCAAAGAAACATGGACTATGGTTTGTCAGCATTTGTAGCTCCTCAGTGACTCTTGGATAGCACAACTCATTTCTCTTTTCTTCGGTGAATTGGGCCCTTGGGGTCATCCTCCTAGGCGACATGTCACATGATGATATGAAGCATAAGAAAGATACTGTCAGTTTAACCAGAATGTGCAGGAAAAATGCAATCATCCTTCCATTCCAGTCATTCTGAATCTTCTCACAGCATCAAAGGGAAGCTCAGAGACACAGAGCTGGTGGCTCCTTCCCCCACCCTCTGACAGTGTGGGATACCTCACTCAGATGAATAATACATGCAGTTGCAAGGAACACAATTTTAAAAGAACCTGGCATTTACAAAGCTTCTTTACTGGTGGGAAGAGTCAAGGCTTTGAACATTCTGTCAACTTGAAAAGAGACTGTGTGTCACCCTAGCAGGTCACAAAAGCCATCTGATCAACTGCCACTTGATGGAAGCATTTATTAAAGCCAGGGGAAAGGCAATATCAGTTTGAGAAATGGAAAAAAAAGGGTAGAAATTTTATTTATTAAACTTGGTGGTGGGGGGATCCTGTGTTTAAAAAAGGAAATATAATCACAAAATCTGGTTTTAGCTGATTATAAACCATCTCATATCCCAAGGTGGAAAAAAAACCATTTTATTGAATCAATTTAAGATAATTTTTAGTAAGAATTTTTAAATATTCTGTCCCATGTATCATATGAGTTACACATAACATGTATCTTGCAACATTCAAAATGCCTAATAGAGTACTAGGGACAACTAGGTGGTACAGGAGATAGAGTTCTGGACCTAGAGTCAATAAGACCTAAGTTCAAATCCATCTTCAGACCCTTCCTAGCTATGTGACCCTGAGCAAGTCACTTAACCCTGTTTGCTCAGCTTCCTCATATGTAAAATGAGCTGGAGAAGGAAATGGCAAACCACTCCAGTATCTCTGCCAAGAAAACTCCAAATAGGGTCATTAAGAGTTGGATGTGACTGAAAAACAACCGAACAATAACAAATAGAGTACTGTGTACTGGATGATATATATAAATACGTAATGAAATGATAGGTAGTATATAACATTTAGAACATTGTCTATATAAATATTTTTCTTTTTTTTTCTCTTTACTTTTTTTTGAGACTGGATTTTTCTGTCGTATTCTAGCTAGAAGTACAGTAGCCTCTCATAGGCTGATCTCGGTACTAATGGGCAGAGGAATTTTACCAGCTGTAGTTCTTACATGGGCTGATTTTCTTTTAGACAGTCCCCTTCCCCTTCTCCCGCATTGGCTTAGTTCCCTGAAGCTCAGAATTCCCAAGCTCAGGTAACCCATTGATATCACTTCTTCATTAGCAGGAGTCCCAACATGCTCAGCTATACATTTCCTTTAGAATATTTTCTATAGAGGTCATAACTTTTCATTTTACATATAAGATCATTTTTATGTTCTATCAAGAAAGAAGTCCCTCTCTCTCTACACACACACCTTGTACACAACTTCCTCCTTTATACCTCTTGAAATCCCTAACTTCATTCACTTGCCCTCTTTCCTTCTGTCTCCCAAAATCCCAGTTTCCTAGGTCTATATTCCACATCAGCTTTTCCTGGTGCTCCAAGTTGTTGCCACTCACTCCTTCCTAAAGTTATCATCTATCCACTTATGCGCTATCACCTTAGTGTCAGAAACTGCTTCATGTTTCTCTTTGCAGGCTCCGAGATTACTACACAGTGCCTGGCCTCATAGTATGCCCTTAATATGTTTGTTGGGTCGGATTGGATCATAGAAATGCTATTATCTCCTAATGGCTATAAGTTTTAAGGGGCTCTTTTCCATTGGGTTATAGTACATTTTAAACATAGTAATAGAAATACACCAGACCAAAAATGTGAGACAAAAATGGAAATGTATCTTCCCTTGATGTGTAAATGAGTATGGCAGCAGTCTATTGGTTTAAAAGTGGTTGGTTGAGTTAGAAAGCACCTGTACTTGGTCTATATTCAACAGGAAATGATCTCTATACTCATTCAGTAGTAACAATCTCCAGTAGATGACACTGACCTACCAAAGAGCAAGTGAAGGTCAGGACTTCACCAATGAAGGGATAATAAAAGCACCTACACCAAATGTTTTCATATGGAAAGGCATAACTACTGTGACAAACATTCCTATAAGAGAGCACTGCATGTTACTGTCTCATTTAGTTTACTTAAAATAAAGGAAATAAAGCATGAGACTCTTGTGACTAGTACCAAGTCATACTCCAGTCATTGACAGAAATGGATGTATATTGAGTTCTCCATTCTGCTTTCTGTGGTCAGATGACTCAAATATACATCCTTTCCTTTCTCTCTCACCCCCATCATCAGGCCTGATTTTCTTTCTTTACATGAAAGCAAAACTTCCCAAATGGGATTATTTTTCCCCTTTGGAGAAGATGAAACAGGGTATCGTTGCAAATGCAGGGCTCACTGGGAGCCAGACTAGAAGTAGTAACAAAAGGGACAATCAAGGACAACTGTACCATCCACTAGTCTCATCTCATTAATTTATTTTTAAAATTTTTATTTGTTTTATTCTGGACAATAAAACAAGCATTTACATAACATAATATAATATAAAAAAGATGATTATACACAAAACTACCCATCTATTATGTACAATTTTCTATTCCTTTTAAATATATAATAAAGCTGTCTTGTAACATTTTTCCCCTTTTTTTCCCTCCTCAGGCCCCACCCTAGAGATAGCTACCATTAGACACAAATGTGTGTGTGTGTGTGTGTGTGTGCGCGCGCGCGCATGCGTGTAAAACATCATTCTATATATACTTCTATTAATCAGTTCTTTCCCTGGATGCAGATAGTATCTTCCTCATATGTGTATTGTAGTTAATTTGGGTATTTATAATCATAAAAATTACTTAGTTATTCAAAGGTGTTCTTAAAACAATTTTGTTGTTACTATAT
Organism: Dromiciops gliroides; assembly: GCF_019393635.1. NCBI lineage: Eukaryota > Metazoa > Chordata > Mammalia > Microbiotheria > Microbiotheriidae > Dromiciops > Dromiciops gliroides. The sequence goes on along the minus strand of NC_057863.1, from coordinate 313,105,093 downwards.
ACAATATTCTCTTGGTTTTGCTCATGTCACTTTATTTTATGCAAGACTATCCTTGATTTTCTAAGATCATCAAGCTCATCATTTCTTATGATACAGTAATATTCCATCACAATCATTTACCACAGTTTGTTCAACCATTCCCCAATTGATAGGCATCCCTTCAATTTCCAATTCTTTGCCACCACAGAGAGCTGCTATAAATATTTTAGAACAGATAGGTTCTTTTCCCTTTTTTGCTAATCATCTTTGGAAACAGATCTAGTAGTGGTATTGCTGGGTCAAAGAGTATAGGCAATTTCATAACTCTTTGGGCATAATTCCAGCTTGCTCTCCAAAATAGTTGGATCAATTCACAATTCCACCAACAGTGAATGTGTCGCAATTTTCTTTTCATCCCTTCCAACATTTGTCGTTTTCCCCTTTTATTATTTTAGCCAATCTGATAGGTGTAAAGTGATATCTCAAGGTTGTTTTCATTTGCATTTCTGTAAATAATAAGTATTTGGAGCATTTTTCATATAACTATAAATTGTTTTTATTTCTTCATTGGAAAATTGCTATTCTTGTCCTTTGACCATTTATCTATTAAGAAATGACTCATATTCTTATAGACTTAGTAAAGTTCTTTATATATTTGATATGACACCTATATCTGAGAATCTGTCTATACTTTTTTGCCACAGTCTTTTGCTTTCCTTCTGATCTTGACTACACTAGTTTTATTTGTACAAACTTTTAAATTTAATTTAATCTAAATTATCCATTTTATACCTCACTCTTTTCTCTGTCTCTTGTTTATTCATAAATTGTTCACCAATCTGTATGTCTGATAGGTAATGTGTTCCATGTTTTTCAAATTTTCTTATATCTTTTTTTATATCTAGGTCATGTGCCATTTTAATTTTATCTTGGTAAATGGTGTAAGATATTTGTGTATGCTCAATTTCTGCCAGACTGCTTTCAAATTTTATCAAATAGTGAATTCTTATCCCCAAAATTTGTCTTTATATTTGTCAAATACCATGTTACTATATTTATTTGCTGCTGTAAATTGTATGTCAATTCTGTTCTACTGTTCTACTGATCTGCTTATCTCTTTCTTAACCAGTACCAGATAGTTTTGATAATTATTGCATTATAATATAGTTTAAAATTTGGTATGGCTAAATCTCCTTCCTTTATATTTTTAAAAATTGGTTCCTTTGATATTCTTGACTTTTTGTTCTTCCCAATTAATTTTGTTACTTTTTTTTTCTACCTCAGTAAAATAATTTTGGGAGACTTAATTGGAATGGCATTTAATATATAAATGAGTTTAGGTAAAATTGTCATTTTTTTATTATATTGGCCCTCCTTGCCCACAAAAAATTAATAATTTTCCAATTATTTAATTTTGATTATATGTGTATACAAAGATTTTAATAATTTTGTTTATATAGTTCCTGGGTTAGTTTTGGCAGGTGTCCTCCCAGGCATTTTCTACTGTATAGAGTTATTTTTAATAGGGCATCTCTTGCTATCTCTTCTTACAGGACTTTTTGATATATAGGAATGCTGTTGATTTATGTGGATTTACTTTATATACTGCTATACTGTTGCAATTATTAATTATTTCAACTAAGTTTTTAGTTGAGTCTTAAGGATTTTCCAGTTATAGCGTCATATCATCTGCGAAAAAGGATAGTTTTATTATCTCATTACCTATTCTGATTTCTTTTATTTTTAAAAAAATCCTTATTAGTTTCCCATGATATTCAAAGCCCTGGGAAGATAGGTGCCACAATGGATAAAGCACTAGTCATGGACTCAGAAAGATTTAATGTCATGAGTTCAAATGTGAACTCTGACAGTCACTAGCAGTGTTATCTGGGCAGGTCACTGAACCCTGTTTGCCTCAGTTACCTCATCTGTAAAATGAGCTAGGGAAGGAAATGGCAAACCACTCTAGTATCTCTGCCAAGAAAACTCCAAATAGGGTTAAGAGTTGGACATGACTGAAAAAAGACTGAATAAGAACCACATGTTTAAAGATAACCTAGTGAGTGTGCCCTGGAATATGAATTGTCAAAAATGCAACTCTCATTTTATAAATGAAGAAACTGAAGATTAGAGAAATGGAGTGACTTGGTCCATGGTCAAACTTGGTAGTATGAGTTTTAATATCATTGACATAAAGCTTTGGCTTAAGATTCTGGAGTCCAGTGCTCCCTAGGAGAAGGCAATATTTATGAAAGCCTGAGAAGTGCCCCCAAAACCTAAAGAGGAGGAGAGGGTGATCAACAATGTCAAAGGCTGCAGGGAGGTCAAAAAGAATGAAGACATAACATTTGGCAACTAAGAGATCATTGGTAACTTTGGAGAGAGCAGTTTCAGTGGAGTGATATGGCTCTTTTTCCTTTGTAGGTAGAGCATTACTTTTTAAGACACATGATCTGACTAGAAGCCTCCCCCTGACTTAATGTGTACAATTCATTACATTTCAATAATATTGGTTAAGGACCGATATGTGCCAGATATTATGATAAGCATTGAAGATACACACACACACACACACACACACACAGATACAGAGACACAAGTAAAAGTTCTTCCTGCCCTTAAAGAACAAGAAATAGAGAATCACTGGGGTAGTAGAAATAGATAAAAGAGTTGTGGATAGAGCTGTGAATATGTCAAAATGGTGAGAGCCAGACCAGTTTTTCCCTCTGGCATTTCTTTTAGCATAAGGATATAGTCAACTATGGGATTTATTATGGAAATCAGACATCAAGCTAGCTCAGTTACTCAGACTCTGTTGGCTTGGATACATGTATTTGTATATTTGTGTCTAAAAGGGGAAGAAGAGGAAAGCAGTCTAGAACCAGGTAATAATAGGAAGGGAAATGAAGGAACTAAAGGAGATTTTCAGTAATTGGCAAGGAGAGAAAATTGTGTAGCATACTGGGTTGTACTAATTACTAATGAATTATGAGCTTATAGACAGAATAGAGCTATGAGATGAAACATCACTGTCTGGAATACAGGTTGAAGCAAATATTCCCCACTCCCAGTTCCTAAAGTGTTCTAACAACACAATTTAATTCTCAAACAATTGATTAAGGAATGTCCATCCATCAAACAATAAACACCTATTAAGGACCTACTATGTTCCAGACACTGTGCTAAGAGCTGGAGATGCAAAAAAAGGAAAAGACAGTGCCTACCCTCAAGGAGCTGACAATCTAATATAGAAGACAACATGCAAACACAAATATACAAATACACTCTATTCAGGATACATAAGAAATAATTAACACGGGGAAGGTACTACAATTAAGACAGTTTGGAAAAGTTTCCTATAGAAGATGGGATTTTAACTGGGACTTAAAGGAAGCCCCAAAAGTTAGTAGATAGAGTTGAAGAGGGAGAGCATTCCAGGCATGGAGGACAGCTAGAGAAAATACTTAGAGCCATGAAATGGGGTATGTTTTTCATAAAATAGCCAGGAAGCCAATGTCACAATATGGAAGATTATGTGTGGGAAATTAGGATTTAAGAAGCCTGGAAAGGCCATGTTATGTAGGGCTTTGAATACTAAACAAAGAATTCTGTATTTGATCTTATAGACAATAGGGAATCACTGGATTTTATTGCGGTGAGGATGGGAGGTTGATACATAGTAGGACCTGTGCCTTAGGAAACTCACTTTAGTGACTAAATGGAGAATGGATTAGAATAAGCAGAGACTTGAATAAGGTAGGCCCACCAACAGGCTATTGCAGTAGTCCAGGATGAGGTGATGAGGGCCTGCACTAACATGGCAGTAATGTCAGAGGAGAAAAGGGGTCAATATTGGGGAGATGTTGCAAAGGCGAAACTGACAGACCTTGACAACGGCTTGGATATGGGGGTGGGGAGGAGTGAGAGAGATAGTGAGCAGTCAAGGATGATTCCTGGTTTTTGAACCTGCGGATGAGAGATGATTCTTATCATTGAGGAGGAAGAATGCTGTTACTTTGTAAAGAAATAGGAAAGGTAAGAGGGGAATAGGGTAGGGGAAAGGGAGAAAGAGAACTAGTTCTGTTTTAGATATGTGTAGTTTAAGATGTCTAGTGGACATCCAGTTCAAGACGTCTGAAAGGTAATTGGAGGTCAGCAGAGATGATAAGGCAGGATAGGTAGATTTGAAAATCATCAGCACAGACGTAGTAATTAAATCCCTGTGAGCTAATGAGATCACCAAGTGAAGTAGCATAGAGGAAGAAGAGGAGAAAGTCGAGGACAGAACTCTGAGGGGTGCCTGTTGTTAGAAGGCATGATCCTGATGAGGATCCAGCAAAAAGAGACTTAGAAGGAGCAGTCCAATAATGAGAAGCAGGAGAGAGAAGTGCCCCCAAAACCTAAAGAGGGTATGAAGGAGGAGAGGGTGATCAACAATGTCAAAGGCTGCAGGGAGGTCAAAAAGAATGAAGACATAACATTTGGCAACTAAGACATCATTGGTAACTTTGGAGAGAGCAGTTTCAGTGGAGTGATATGGCTGACTGACATAGTATAAGGTTTTAAGAAAAGAGTGAGAAGAGAGAAAGTGGATGTAACTATTGGCCTTTTCAAAGAGTTTAACAACCAAAGGGAGAAGAGCTATAGCACAATGATTAGCAGGGATGGGAGGATCAAGTGAAGGCTTTTTTAGGATAGGGGGACACATGGGCATGTTTACAGGCAATTGAAAATGAGTCAATAGAGAGGGAGAAATTGAAAATAAATAATAGAGTGGGGGTAGCAGAAAGGGCAATCTGTTGGATGAGATGGGATGGAACAGGATCACTTAGGCAGGAAGAGAGGTTAGCCTTGGTAAGGAGTAAAGTCACCTCATCATGTAAGACAAAGGTGAAGGAGGAAATAGTGCCAGAAGACATCTGAGTGATAGGAGATAAAGAAGAGCTCACAGTAATTTTTTTCTGCAAAATATAAGATAAGGATCTCAGCTGAGAGGAGTGGGGGTGGGTGAAGTCATAGGAGGTTTGAGGAGGGATAAAAATATTTGGAAGAGCTGTTGTGAAGAGTGGCATAGTTGAAAAGGCAGGTATGATAGGATTACTTGAGTGCAGTGAGTGCCCATTTGAGGTTATATAAAATAATATTTTAGTGGACCCAGAAAAGTTGAATGATTTTCTTCCCCTTCATTTAGTAGCACATGTATAGGAGTAAGGGTAGTGAATGATGGGAGTGATGTAAGGTTGAAGTTTGACAGGGCATAATTGGTGAAATTATGAGGATTCAAGAGAGGGGCATAGTGTAGAGTTGAATTTACCAATTGATGAAATGGATGCAAATATTGATGAGCTCAGCATTGTGCTAGAATTTTTTTTTTTAAATAGAAAATACAGGGGAAGTATAAGCTATGGCTCCTGTACCTAATTGTGTTGAGAAGAACAATTACATACCATAGTCACCTATTAAGAACCTACAAAGTGGGAGGCAGCTAGGTGGTGCAGTGAATAAAACACCAGCCCTGGATTGAGGAGGACCTGAGTTCAAATATGACCCCAGACATTTGACCCTTACTAGCTGTGTGACCCTTGGCAAGTCACAACCCTCATTGCCTCACCAAAAAAAAAAAAAGAACCTACAAAGTACCATGCTAAGTTCTGAAGGTCACACAAAGATGGCCAAAATACCTATCTCTGTTCCTAAAGGAAACAAAATTAGAGTAAAAAAGAGAAAACACCTTAGTGCATTAGAAAGGACAATAAGAATTCAGAGGTGGGAGAATAAATACCAAGCTGTGTGTATGATTCTGGTTAAAATAAGGATGATATTTTGGAGAGAAATTTTGAGAAAAGATAGAGCAATGTAACTTGAAATAGAAAAAAGACCATGAAAGAAGTGAGATGTGATTTGGGGTTCAAAGGATCACAAAAATTTAGAGCTGCGTGGGACCACAGACGACATTGAGTCTAATGCTTTTGTCTTCCATATTAGGAAACTGAAGCAAAATGACTCCCCCAAGGTTATATAGCTAATAAATATCTGAGGCAACATTTGACCTTAGGTCTTCCAGACTCTAAGAACAGCACTGTGCCCATGCCATGACTTAGGCAAAGGTCAGAAATAAGGTCATTCCAGGATTGGAGGAACTCATAAGCATAATCCAGAATAAGTATGACATCTATAAGGATAATTTAATACCAAGCTCCAGATGTCCTCTAGCCATCACAGAATACAGTGAACCAATTTCATCCCACAATCTGGACGCTACATTGATCAATGCAGTTGAGAATTGCCTTAGCTCTTTTAGCACATTGTGGGCTCATTTTAAGCTTGTGGTGAGCTAAAACCCCCAGATCATTTTCCTGAGAACTCCTGTCAAGTCAAATTTCCCCATTCTATGCTTATGAGTTTGATTTTTTTTTAAAACCTAAAATTCAGCACTTCACGTTATTGCTGCTCTATTTCATCCCATTGGTTTCAGACCTGTGTTTAAGACTATTGAGATAATTTTGAATCTTGATTTTATCATCTCTTGCATTAGCTTTTCCTCTCTTCTTTGTGTCATCAGCAGATTTATGCCTTCTGTGTGTCTATCCAAGTCATTGATAAAAATGTTGAATGAGGGAGAGCCAAGGGCAGAGTCCTGTCTAAGTGGCAGACGATTAGCTTCATATCAGGAGGAAAGGTTTCAGGTTCACTTAAGGCTTCAAGCACCTCTTATTAACTCCTACTGGCAACCAGTAGATGGAAGAAGCAACAAAAATGTGTCTCCTTTCTATAGGTAATCAAGTTGGAAAGGGGCAGGGGAAGAGGGAGTTGAACCGTGTAAGCTGGCTAACCTGCTCCAACTGTGATATTAGAGAATGGTTGTCTGGAGCCTTTCCATCCCTGCTCTTCACTTGATGATAATAGGTTTTGCATAAAGATCTAATCACTCTAATGGCTTGAAATAGAAAGAACAGTGTGGAATGTCTTTTCTCAGTATATGAAAAAGTTGTTGATAGCTCGTAGCTTTCTGTCTTTAAATTGGATGCCAACTTTAGTGAGCTACAAAAAGTCTCAGCAACAGACCTTCCTGATTCCATAGAATCACAAAATCTCACTGTTGGAAGGAACCTAAGAGGGCAACTACTCTAACACATACTTGAAGAAAAATTTCGTCTATGATATACCTGACCAGTAGTCACCAGTCTTTGCTTAAAAACTACTTCTCGGGGCAGCTAGGTGGTGCAGTGGATAAAGCACAGGCCCTGGATTCAGGAGGACCTGAGTTCAAATCCAGCCTCAGATACTTGACACTTACTAGCTGTGTGACCCTGGGCAAGTCACTTAACCCTCATTTCCCCCAAAAAAACTACTTCTCATGACTGTTTATTGCATGTGTTTTTGAATAATATTGTTAGGAATTTTATTTCCTTATGCAAAAATTAAATTTATCTACCTTCAATTTCTAGACATTTTTCTTAGTTCCATTTTCTGTAATCAAGTAGAATAGGTTTGATCCCTCTTCCATATAATTGCTTCCTAAATGCTTAAAGATAACCATCATGTTCCCCACAAATCTTCTCCAGGCTAAATATCCATAATTCCTTCAAACCATTCCAATGTGGTTGGATTGTGAGGCCCTTCTCTATCCTGGTTGTAGAACAAGATTAAACATCAAGGATACTGTTAGTTGATTCAGCTGAACCAAGTTTCCCCACCTCTGATTTGCCCATTGTGGTCCACCAGCCAAGTAAGTATCTGAGAGCTCTGGAGCTCCTTATTAATATTCTGTGCTCAATTGATAAGAAAGTAATTTTAATAACCTGAGCCCTCAGTTCCCTCAGCTAATCAAGTCTTAAGGTCGGTTTCAATACCTTTGAAGAAAAAACCTAGGTTAATTTGCATGGGGGTCACAGGTTAGGATATTGCTCCCACCACACTGATCACCCTTCTCTGGATGTCCTCCAGTTTATATCAATGTCCTTCCTAAAAGGACAGCTTTTGATTCTAGAAATCTAATGCATAATTTTTAAAATGCAAGAAAACCCTACAGTAGGGAACATATAGGCAGTTAAGTATTTAAAAGAGAGAAGATAGAAGGATCCCGCTTGACTCCAAGAGCTAGACTACTTCTCCCTAGTATTTTAATCTCTGTCTCTGTATCAATCTCAGTTTCAAAGCCTGTGAACAGGTGGTTAAAATGTTAAACATAATCTAGCCATGCCATTTGTCTCAGTTATCTCTTGTGACAGTGCAAACAATTTTCCCTTGTCTTTATTTCTAAGTTAGTTGTCCTATAATTTTGACAAATGTCCTATCTTTGTCCTTGCAAGGAAAAACACTTTATGGTAGTTTTCCTCACAAACGTACCTCTTTGTATCATCTCAGAGGAATAGAAAGATTAGAATGACAGGTAACTGACAAAAGAGAAATGGAATATACCAAATATTGATTTCACATATATGCATACACACACATATACACGCATAAAAAATGATGAACTTTTTGTAATGATAGATTCAAATTTCTCAAGGTGGTCTGAATTTGTAAAAGGGAAGATTAAGCAACAGGAAATCATTTATCACCTACTGGGTGTAACATGGGTGCCAGGCTTCCATCAAAGTAAGAAAGGTATTGTCAATTAGGGACAAAATTAAGGTCAAAAGACCAAGGGTAGAACTATGGGATGCTGGAAGGGAAAGATTGTCTCATCACAGAAGCCACAGAGCAAGAATATTTCTTTACCACATCTATCACAGATCAGTAGCCTTATGACATAAGGCTGGATGTGTTTCATTCTCTTCCATTTTGGAATGAGCCTGCAGGGCTAACACCACACAGAAGTTCAATGTAACCTGTGAAACCAGAAAAGGAGTTATTTACTTACCCAAACACCCTTGCAGAACTCAATTCCACTTTGTGACCACCCCCTCCCCCCAGGTCTTCTGTAATCTTGTTAGAAGTTGTCACTGTCTCCAATGTTATGCTAAGTTGTCACAAGAACCTAAACTGAAGGTGAAGGCCTCAATCAACAAGTTATTCACCCATTTTACAACAGATAAGCTCTTAGCTTCTTGTTCCCTCTTTGATTGTCTACTGGGGTAAAAAATCATGCCTTTTTGCTTCCTCTTTCTTTACTCTTGTTTGTATCAGTCTCAGCCCAAACTGCATATAAACTACATAATCAAAAATAAATATCTTTTCCTCTCTTTCCATTCCATTGACTCCTCTGAAACTTTTGCTTTACTGTTAACAAATTCCCCTTATCCTAAGATTCCTTCACTTTGTACTCTATCTTCTGATGCTAACAGAAACCTGGCTCTATAAAGGAGATTATATCCCAGCTTTCTAGTTTGGTTTACCAGCACAAGTGGTAAATAGAAGAAAGCATACTCCCTATTGCTCATTGTCATTTGTGGATCATTGTTTTGCAACCATTATTGTAGTCATCACTATTTTGAGGTTCACTTCATCCAGACCTATATCACCAAGTTCAGATCCCTGGCATAGTTATATTAGTCTCGAGGTCATTCTTCCTTTCTCAAAGATTTCAGACTTGATTCATGATCTTTTTGCTACCTGTCCATGCTCTCAGAATTGAAGACTTCAATACATCTGTGAGGGAACCTTCAAACATTTTATTTCCTAGTTGATCAACCTCCTCAATTCTCATAGCATGTATCTTAATTCTACTTCATATCCTTAGTCTCACCATCACCCATAATGATATTTCTTACATCATCCAAAACTTTGAAATGCCTCCTATCCTTCTATTTCCTCCTCCTCTTCATTCCTCCTTAACGTATTATTTGTCATTATGACCGCTAGTCGCCCACCCCTGTTTTACTAGTCCACTAAACATACTATTGTATTTCTTCCTTTTGCAATTTTGACCCTAGTGCTGATCAATTCATTTGTAAATAACTATTTTAAGACCTAGCAGGGTTAAAAAAAAAGTAATAAGAAACCATACAAACATTTGGAGACTCAGCTATGATTTTTTTAACAGTCAATTTCAAAGAGGAGACTTGGTAAGTTATTACCTTTTATGTGAAAGACGAGTCACTGAGTGACTGGAAACTCTAATTTAAGCCACTAAAAGTATGGGAGATATAGAAAAAATAGAAGGCTGAACAAAGACCAAAGAAATAGCATGGAGTTGGAAAAGCAGCTTTGTCAAAACTGTTTTAAAAAACTACCAGCAGGAGCAGTCAGTTGACAGAAGGCTGCATGATTCCTGATTGGTTGGAGAGAAAGTCAACTTTATTGAACAAGAACTTCCATTCCAGATATTGACCTTTATCACTCCCTAGAGTGAAAAGGAGGGGAAACCTATCAGAAGTGCATGCTGCTTTTTGCTTCTCCCTGTGGTTTTAAAGGGAAAAGTAGAAAAGGGAAAAAACAGGTTCTGCAGTTGCTTTGCTATATAAAAAGAGCTTCAGGGCTGGTTTGCTTTGCCCACAAAGCAATTTACTGTGAATTCTGTTCTGATTGTTTAATGAAGCAACCTAATAAGTGCGGAGCTAACTAATCTGCTCTATAGTGTCCATAGGTAGCCATTGGAGTTCTCTGGAATAAAAGAAGCCATTATCCAGCAGAACAGGTAATAGTTTCTCAGTGGTTTTTTAGGAGTGATTGAAAGTTGGAAGAACTTGTAGCTACTGCATCATAATATGGAAGATAATACAGATTTGCCCATCTGAAGAACAGAGGATTGTAGAAAAAGCAATCAGTAAAGGAATAATTTCGTACAGTCCCGATGTTCTTAAATGAGCCAATGAGATTGAAGCCTATAGTCCAGAATATCATTAACCCAAACACATAGGTTTTCCTCCCTCATGTATTTCACCACCACCTTTCTATAGGTATGTACCCACTCTCTCTCACAGATATTGACTACATTGGTGGGAATATGATGAAAATTTACATATAAATGTTATATTACTCATACATTTACTTTGTACATGAATTCTCATGGTGAATGAGGTCAAATTGTGTCTACCAGCTAGAGACCCAGAAATCATTTATATTAACAATAAGTAGTGAAGGAGGGTTACTTGAGGTGAAAGCAGGAACTGAGTAAGGTGTTTTTTCCTGTGGTCAGTATCTAAGATAGTAAGATCTTGGTGACTATTAAATTTTTTCTTTAAGTTACTAATCTAATACCTCTCTGTTTAGTTTCTAATACTTCTCAATAATCATTAGTGTACAGGAAAGGGTCAATGGTCATTCTTGCTTCTGGGAGTGACACTCAGCCCACCTTCTTTGCAACTCATAAATTTACAATATGGTCCCTCATCTCATTTTGTGACCATGAAACTATGTTTATTCATACTCACGTTTTATAGTTTTTAAAAATAAAAGTGCTTTATCACTTAAAATCATCAAACTATTCAAATACAAATAAGGGATATACAGAATTTTTGCATATGGAACAGAGAAGCTTGAAGACTTTTGGGGTTTTTTTGTTTGGTTGTTTTTTTTGTTTGTTTGGTGGGGTTTTTTTTTGTTTTGTTTTGTTTTTTAGTGAGGCAATTGGGGTTAAGTGACTTGCCCAGGGTCACACAGCTAGTGAGTGTTAAGTGTCTGAGGCCTGATTTGAACTCAGGTACTCCTGACTCTAGGGCTGGTGCTCTAGCCACTGCACCACCTAGCTGCCCCCAGCTTGAAGACTTTTGTGATCCTTCCCTATCCTGGTTCTTTTTCCTTCTCAAAATAAACTTGTATTTACTTTTCTATTTATGTGTAAATATAGGGTAGAGCATAAGCCCCTTTTGTTCTTTCTCTTTGTTCATTCAACACTTTGCATAGGGTAGAACTTAATGAATGTTTGTTGATTTGAATTAAATTGACTTTACCATATTTATGAACATAAATCCTAAAGTGAGAAAGATAAGTCCTTTGAAGGCTTGAATTTCAAAAGGGATATTTTTGGGGAGCAGACTTCTAAACTGAATGCCCTCAATCCTCATATCAGCAATTGAGAGCAAAAGATAATCAAAATAATGACAATGTTAAGAAATAAAATAGCTTATGTTTGTATAGTACTTAACATGTGCCAGGTACTGTGCTATGTGCTCTACAGTGATCTTATTTATTGTTCACAATAGCCTGGGAGGTAGGTACTACTCTTATCCCCATTTTACAGATGAGGAAACTGAGGCAAACTGAGGTTAAGTGACTTGACCGGTGTTATACAGCCAATCAGGGTCTGAGGCTGAATTTTGTAGGCCTGGAACTCTATCCACGGCAACAATCAGCTTTCTGTTCTAGATGTTCTAGATGGCTAAAATATCAGACAACATGTCTAGACTGTATCAACTCTTGAATTTTTTTTTGGTGGGGCAATGGGTGTTAAGTGACTTGCCCAGGGTCACACAGCTAGTAAGTGTCAAGTGTCTGAGGCCAGATTTGAACTCAGTCCTCCTGAATCCAAGGCCGGCACTTTATCCACTGCGCCGCCTACATGCCCCAACTCTTGAATTTACCATCTATATTCCTAGAAATTATTAAACTTTGAGAACAAGAACTGGTGGAGGAGGGTGAGTTGAGGTAAAAGAAGGAACTAAGAGTGAGGTTTCATTCCTATAGTTGGCATGTAGGACAGTAAGATCTTGATATCATCTGTATTTTCTCCTTTAACTTATTATTATACCTCTGTTTTAACATCTTCCTAGTACTAAATAGTAGTTATTGGTGTATAGGAAAACACCAGTAGTAACACCAGTCCAGAGTGTGTCACCATCCTCTATATAGACCCATGATTACTGCCTAGTAGCAAGAAGTAGATATGGAAAGATTAATAATAAAAATTTAAAGGGAAAATATTTAGAAGATAGCAAGATCTTATTGATGTTCATGCCAACCACAGAAACTGAAACCCAACTCTTTCTTAATTTCTCTTTCTTCTGACTGACCCTCTTGCTCTTGTTGGCAAGGGTAGGTTAATGGTAATGTTTATCCCAAAATATACTGGCACACCCTGCTGTCCCCTGGATCCAAGCTCTGGCATGTCTATGAAAGTGACAAAGGATTTAAAAACAATGAAAGATTTGGAGGCATTTTGGGAAAGTTGAGAAGGAGAGAAAAGACAAACTTCTTTGTTCCCTCTCAAAAATTAATAGTGACTGGTGGTGGGGAAAAAAGAGAAAAAAAAATCCAGTAGGGGGCCCCAGGAATCCAAGTCCTAGACTTGCTCTTTTTTATCTATAAGATTATTACATGTAGTATGATATTTGGCAGTTTTTTATGATATCCCTGTGGACAAATTAGAAAGTCATAGACTGGATGATTATTCAATTAGATGGATTCAGTATTACTAGTGGAATGACTAGACCCAAACTTGTAGGATTCATATATAAGGAAGCTGTTCCTTGAAAATCCAGGAACTATTCACAGAAAAGAAGCTAATAACAAGGAGTTAAAGTGTAAAAACTGTAGATAGGTTAAGTTATCCCTTTATGATCTGTGAAAAAGTCCCTTGAGTAAATTAGAAAAGAAACATAGAATGAAAAATAATTGACTGCACTCCAGGGTGACCTTTAAAAGTCAGTTCAGTCAATCTAGGCAGGGAGTCATCCTCCAAAAGGAACCAGGAGACATTTAGCTGAGGAAGTAGGGTTGTGGAAAAGCTACCTGGACCTTAAAAGTGGAAGCAGGAACAGAGACTGCTGAGACAGAGAGGAGCCAGGATACCAGAAGCAATAGTGTTTGGAGTGATGTGCATGAGGAATGATGGAATAGATGTACCATTGAAACACCCCTCCTTCCTTAACTACAGAAAGCAAGTCAGTAATCTTTTATCTCCTTTTGTTTTTAGGCTCCCTTGAGGAAGCCTAACTCCTTTCTTTCTGAGCATGGAGATAGCTTGTTTACTTTTCTTTGTTTTAACTATTTAGTCTTCATAAATAGCATTAGCCAAAGACCTTTGCTAGTCTTGTATTTATTAGAAATGACTCGAAAAGAAGCAGTTGAGAGGGGAACTTCCCCAGAAAAGAGAGAGGGATATATCTAATACTGGAATGTTTTGCCAGGGAGTTATCTGAGGCTGGGGACTCAGAGCTTTAGAAAATAAATACAAAATTATAGATACTTTAATACAGCTTCCCAGAGTAGGAAAAAAGTGTTCACACTGTGAAACACATCTAGGCAAATGAGTCAGTAGTAAAGTAATAGGGGCAAATAATAATGGTTGAACAACCTTGTTCATTGCACAATCACACCATGGTTACAAATAAATCTATGTTAACCTATGGAGAGGTTTCTAGTGGAGTTACCTTAACCTTGTGCTGTTCAATATTTACTTATTAAATCTGAACTTAATGGAAAAGGACAGACAATAGGCTAGATGACAAGATTAGTATATAAAAAGTTCTCAAAAGGCTAAAATATGCTATTTAATATAATAAAATTTAATAGGTATAAGTGTAAGGTCCATGTGTTCAAAAAGCAAACATACAAGAAGAGGATGAGGGGTATGTATTTAAATACTTAAGGTGATAGATCATTATAATAGACTAATATTGCTAATAGGTGGGACAGTGGTAGAGCAATGGACTTGGAGTCAGGAAAACCTGAGTTCAAATCTGACCTCAGGCAAACACTTAAAAGCTGGTTGACCTTGGACAAGTAACTTCACCCTCAGTGAAGTGCCTCAGTTTCTTCATATATAACATGGGGATAATAATAGCATCTATGTCCTAGGGTTGTTGTGAGTATCAGAGATAATAATTATAAAGTACCTAGCACATAGTATCACATAAATGTTAGTTATTATTATTATTGATACTCTACAAGCTTGATGTAGATTAAGCAGTGAGATATAACAGAAGAAAATGTTAATGAAATTGTGGGGTAGTAACATAAATACAATATCGATAGTAAATTATATTGTTGTTGTTGTTGTTTAGTCATGTCTGACTTTTCGTGACCCTTTTTGGTGTTTTCTTGGCAAAGATATTGGAGTGGTTTGCTCTTTCCTTCTCCAGCTCATTTTATGGATGAGGAACTAAAGCATACAGGGTTAAATGACTTGCCCAGGGTCACATGGTTAGGAAGTATCTGAGATCAGAGTTAAACCCAGGAAGATGAGTCTTCCTGACTACAAGTCCAGCACTCTATCCATTGCACAAACTATGCACTGCCAAATAGTAAATTATAATCTGACTATACTCTGCCCAAGTCAGATCACACTTGGAGTATACAATTAAATTCTAGCTTAATGCGTTTCAATAAACATCTTTATTTAAAGTTTTGAGTTTCAAATTCTATCCCTCCCCCTCTCAATATGCCCCATCCAGGTAGTAAGCAATCAGATATAGGTTCTACTTGTACAATTATACAAAACATTAGCATATTAGTTATTTAGTATAAGAAGACTCAAATAAAAGAAAAAATAAAAGTGAAAAATAGTACAAAAAGTGAAAAATTTTACAAATATTTATAGCAGCTCCTTTTGTGGTGGCTAAGAATCAGAAATCAAAGGGATGCCCATCAATTGGGGAATGGCTAAACAAACTGTAGTATATGATTGTAAAGGAATAGTATTGTGCTGTAAGAAATGACAAACAGGATGATTTTAGAAAGGCCTGAAAAGACTTACATGAACTGATTTATAGTGAAGTGAGCAGAACTAGGAGAATGTTATGGACAGTGACAGCAATATTGCTTGATGAAGAACTATGAATGACAACTATTCTCAGCAAAATAATTATCCAAGAAAACCCCAAAGGACTAATGGTGAAGTTTACTATCCACCTCCAAAGAAAGAACTGATATTGATTGATCACAGACTGAAGCATACTATTTTAGTATTCAGTGTGAGATGTTAGTCTATACCTAGTTTCTGCCATACTGTTTTCCAATTTTCCTGCCAGTTTTTGTTAAATAATGAGTTTTTGTTCTAAAAGCTTGGATATTGGGGTTTATCATACAGTAGATTACTATAGTCATTTACCATAGTGTAATTCATGCCTATTCTTTTTCATTGATCCACCACTCTATTTCTTAGCCAGTACCAGATTATTTGGATAATTACCACTTTATTATAAAGTTTGAGATCTAATACAGGTAGACTGCCTTCTTTTGCATCTCTTTTCATCAATTCTTTTGATATCTTTGAGCTTTTGTTCTTCCAGATGAATTTTGTGATTATTTTTATAGCTCTATCAAATAATTTTTGATGGTTTGATTTGTATAGCACTAGATCACTAGATTAATTTAGGAAGGATTATCATTTTTATTATATTGACTTGACCTTCCCATGAGCAATTAAAATTTTTCTAATTGTTTAGATCTGACTTTATTTGTGTGAGAAGTATTTTATAGTTCTGGGCATATAGTTCCTGGATTTATCTTGCCAGGTAGACTCCCAAATATTTTATACTGTCTACAGTTATTTCAAATGGAATTTCTCTTTCTATCTGTTACTGCTGGACTTTGTTGGGTTTTTGTATTCTGCTGCTTTGCCAAAGTTGTTAATAATTTTAAGTAGTTTTTAGTTGATTCTCCAGGATTTTCTAAGTATGACATCATATCATCTGAAAAGAGTAATAGTTTTGTTTCCTCATTGCCTATTCTAATTCCATTAATTTATTTTTATTTTCTTATTGCTTTAGCTAACATGTCTAATACAATTTCTAGTACGATATTAAATTAAAGGATATGGGCATTCTTTCTTCACCCCTGATTGTGTTGGGAAGGCTTCTAGCTTATCCTTATTACAGATAATGCCCAGTGATGGGGCAGCTAGGTGGTGCAGTGGATAGAGCACTGGCCCTGAAGTGGGGAGGACCTAAGTTTGAATCTCACCTCAGACACTTACTACCTTGGTGACCTTGGACAAGTCACTTAACCCCAGCTGGCTTAAACATTTAGGGTCATCTCCAATCATCCTGATATATAGATATAGATATAGATGTAGATGTAGATGTAGATGTAGATGTAGATGTAGATGTAGATGTAGATGTAGATATAGATATAGATCTTGCCACTAAACCCAGATGGCTCTGAAGGAAAGAGTAAGGTTGGTAACTTTGTACAGCCCTCCCTCGCTTAAATCCAATTGATTGCGAGTCATGGTATCACCTTGATATCATGCTCCTCTTTCAGAACAGACAAACAGCTTTTTTAAGGTAAGCTCCATTTATTCTTATGCTCTCTAGTGTTTTTAATAGGAATGAGTGATGTATTTTGTCAAAAGCTTTTTCTTCATCTATTGAGATAACCATATGATTTTTGTTGGTGTTATTATTGATTATATATTATATACCACATTTCAAGGACATTGACAAATCAGAGTATCTCCATTGGATTATGACCAAGAAGATGAAAATACTAAAAGACATGACATAGGAAAAGAGTTCAAAGGAAATAGAAATGTTTAATATAGAAAAGAGAAGATTTGGTAGAGGGTCAAGGATAGAGGAAAGATAGCTATCTATCTAAATATTTAAGGGATTGTCATGTGGAATAAAGATGAGACTTATTTCACTTGGCCTCAAATCACTGAAGTAGAAGCAATGGATCAAGGTTGCAGAAGAGGCAGATTTCAGTTCAAGATAAGGAAAAAACCTTCCCAACTCTTATAATTGTCCAAAAATGGATTGACTTAATTCATGACATAGCAGACTCTTCACAACTTTTAATTCAAGTCCATATCAAAATCATGGTTAGAAAAAGTCCAGTGGAACTTATAAGAGCTAGAATTCTTCATCAGACTAAAATACCCACCCCCAAAATGTATTGGAGGCTTTCTTTTTTTACACTTCCAAAGAATATTTCTGAGGAAATGATGTACTTTAATAGCTATAATGACATAGTAAGAAGAAACCTGTTCCAGAATCATAAAATTCCCAAACGGAGACAGAATATTCCAATATGACCTTGCACTGTATCATAAGTCATGAAAAGTTAAGCAATGCACTTGAGAGATGGAGATAAATGTATTTCAATGGCTTCAGAACTCTCCTGATTTAAATCCCACTGAAATCCTCTAAGCTATAATCAAGGCTACTCTTGGAAAAATGGACTATTTAGCAAAGGTATATTTAATATAAAATGTGTGTGGTTTCAAGATGAAGAATTAAAGAATGTCTGTCCAATTCTTGTCAACTCAAGGTCAAATTGTGTTAAACAAAAGATTGAAAGAAAAAGAGGGCATATTGCACATTAAAAGTTTTTGAAATATGGAGAAAATTTTTAAGATTTATTATCTAAGTCAACACCTTTCATTATTTCACTTCATCTCAAGTGATTTGCATAAAACTTTATGTACTTTTTATATTTTCAGAAGGGGTATGTTATCATCCTGAAAACTTACCTGAACTGCTTTGTGAAGATTTTCTATTTACATAGGTCCCCCAACAATGCAAACATTTAAATATGTCTATTTTGTTCTCTTAATATCAGGAAATATGGGTCATTTCCTAGAAGACAAACTTAAGATGGGAATTGAAAAACATGTGTTGTGATGGCTTAGAGAGGACAAGAAAGAGGAACAAGGTGGGAAAATACATTTGAATAAGATAAGGTTTTTCCCTAAAACTTTTTTTCAAAACAGCAACTTAAAATAATTCTCTAAAATTTCCTCTACTCTAAAACCCCGAAAAGATTTTACTGAAACAACATATCCTCTCTGTATTAAAATGCTTTGTCAACTGTTTTTGGTATAAAGTGAGAAAAGCATTAACAAAAAAGAACTTGTAAATGAGGGAAGAAAAAATATGCAAATGAGCAAGAGGTAGATTAATAGGGCTAGTTATAATTTTCAAGTCAGGAAACATACATGTTGCCACATTTTGGCTCATTTAGCCCAAAAATCTAGCCAGGGACAAAATTTCAGGTGGATGGATATTAAATTATCCCTTCTATGAAGACTGCAGAAATAGGGTATTTAGACTAGACACCCAGAAAGTTATTATAGGAACGGTTCATAAAAAGCATTTGAAAATATAAACTGGGCAGCTAGGTGGCACAGTGGATAAAGCACCGGCCCTGGATTCAGGAGTACCTGAGTTCAAATTCCGACCTCAGACACTTGACACTTACTAGCTGTGTGACCCTGGGCAAGTCACTTAACCCCCATTTCCCCCCCACACACACAAAAAGTAAACTAATGGTGATTCAGTATATCAAGGGTCTTCATCTTTTTTTTTCCCCAATGGAACATCAACTTTTTATTTTCCCAATTCCCTCAGTCTTAAAATCACAGAATTGGTAGTATAAAGACATAAGTCAATGAGCTAAGGAAGACAGACACCAAACATTTCAAACAGACAGGGGGAACTTGGCACTAGGAAATGTAACTGCTTAGGGAGGTTGGGAAATAAGGCATCAAAGCAGCAATTGTTCATGTCACTTTTACCATTCAAAATACCCTCAAACCCAAGGAAATGTGATGCAGAAATAGCTGCTAGGCCAACAATAAACCCAGTTAGGCTTCAAGATTGGCTTGATAGTAATGAGCAACTCTTTGGGGGAGAACTTTTCAATAAGCCCAACACTTTTTTTTTCTTGTACACAATAAGGGTGGGGCAAAGGAAGCTGGTAAAAGTTCTATCAAGAAGGGTGAATAAGAGGTTGTATCCTAACCAATATTTCCCTCATCACCTCCAAACAGCAAGAAAGGCACCAATATTAAAAACAATAAATAAACCTAAAGAAGAGAATAAAATAAGTACTCAAAAGGATAATTTCATGGAAAAATCAGCCAGTATATAAACAAAATGACTATGCATAAAAAGTGGCCCTAAAATAAATGGTAGAGGAAAAAAGAAAGTAAAAACAATGTGAGAAGAAAAAAATAATACTTCAGCAATAACAATTAGAACCACCTAGAATGAGAATGGAACAAACACAGAACCCCTTGATTTAGAATTTTATGAAAAGAATTAAAGGGAAGGAAATTAAGGCACCTAAACAAGATACAAAAAGTCAAGAAAATTGACATTTTGGAATTGACAGTAGGAAACTAGAATAAATCAGTAGAAACGCTGAAGAACAATTCATTATGAAACAAGCATTTTTTTTTTTTTGGTGAGGCAATTTAGGTTAAGTGACTTGCCCAGAGTCACACAGCTAGTAAGTGTTAAGTGTCTGAGGTCAAATTTGAACTCAGGTCCTCCTAAATCCAGGGCCAGTGCTCTATCCACTGTGCCACCTTGCTGCCCCAAACAATTCATTATGAATGTAATAACAAACATTAGAGCAAAATCAAAAGACAGGAAATTTAGAAAATATTTAGGGGCTCTACAATTCAAAGTAATTTACATTGGAGACAGAACTCAACAAGATAAACTAAGAATAATTGTCCTCGAAGGGGGGAAAAATGAAATAAAGTGTCTAAATAGAATATTCAGAAAAATCATTCTTACAAATTGTCAAAAGGCACTGAAATAGAAATCAGACTGAAGATTGATGCACTCCACAAGATGCCATAAGAGTGGAGTCCCAATTTTGATGCAGTCAGAAATATATTTACCAATTATCAATTTTAATATCAAAGAAAGAATCTTTTAGTTCAATTCAATTTAGTAAACATTTATTTACTGCCTACTATAGACAAGACAGATTGCTCAGTGATCAGGATAGGGTATGCCAAGACAGAGCAGCATTGAATGAAAAAATAATTTAATTGTAAAATATTCCTCATAAAAATATAAATTTAAAAAGTAGCTGGAATATAATGTCCCCAAACAAAGGAAATAAGCTTGACCTTCAAATAAAATATTATGAAAAATGAATGTATTCCACCATGGAGGAAAAAAAGACTTTCAATGGAATCATAGACTTTAAAT
The DNA here is from genome assembly GCF_019393635.1 of Dromiciops gliroides. Taxonomy (NCBI): domain Eukaryota; kingdom Metazoa; phylum Chordata; class Mammalia; order Microbiotheria; family Microbiotheriidae; genus Dromiciops; species Dromiciops gliroides. Next base: position 313,084,340 of record NC_057863.1, on the reverse strand, counting down.
CATTCCTCCAAAGAAAATTATAGATAAGAGCTTTTGAAATGCTAACTCAACAAACAGAAGAAAATTAATAAAATCAAACAAGTCTACATAGAACAAAAAACCTAAGTGATGAGTCAGTATTTACGTTCCATAGAGATAAGATTATTTCTCATAAGTTTCACTGTTGAAGATCATTGAAGGCAAAAATAAAAACATTTATAAGCTAATTCCATAAATGGTGACTAGAGAAGTGTCCTAGTCAAAGAAAGGAGAGTATTTCTTAAACCGTGAATATCACTACTGAAGGTCATTCAAAAAAAAGATGGAGGTATAGGGGAATAGTAGTCCCAAGCCACATTTTATGTCGGCTAAACTATATGTGTGTGTGTGTGTATGTATGTATCTGAGTATATGTATATATAGTTTATCCAAATATACATATACATACATACATATTTCTCCCAGAAACTATGTGTCTCAAACTGTTTAAAATGTCACAACTTTGATGTGCCTTTGTCAGAACTCAACAGTTTTAACAGAAATATAATTGTGCATGTGCAAATACTGTGGGAAAAGCAGAATATTGGGGAAATTAAATTTGGTAGACCTTTAACTTTGTTATAGATCATACTTCTTTTTTCAGAATCATGCAGCAACTTTATAAAAACTAATATAGCCTTAATGAAATTAAAAATAAGTACATAAGTTTGAAATATTAAACATATCCTGATCAGGCAACAATGCAATAAAATATAATAAACAAAGGAAATATGAACACAAGATGTAGAGATGAATAGAAATACAATAAAACTATACTAAATATAGTCAGGGAACAACTCTTAAGAAAAATAAATAATTATATTAAAGAGAACTTCAACAATGTGACACCAAACTTTATACAGTGTACCTAAGACAACCCTCAGGAAAAAAAATTCGCATCTCAAAATACTGAAGCTAACAGAAGGGGGTTTGGGGGAGACAAATTAAATGAGTATACATGTTTTTAAAACTGGGGAATCCTCAAATTAGTAAAACCCAGAGAATCACAAATAAAGATTTTTAAGTCAAAGGAGAGAAGAACAAAATGAAAATGTTTAAATGATGGAAGATAAAAACAATCATCTGTTTAAAAAAATAGCTAACAAAATTCATGACCCATTCATTCATTAATTTAATTATAGAGAAAAAAGAAAACTTTATTACCAAGGTAAAAATAAGTGAGAAGTACTTTATAAGATATGAACAGGAAATAAACAAAATTATCAAAAATACTATATGTAATTCTATTTCAATATAACTGAAAACAGATTAATGGATGAATATTTACAAATGTAAAATACTTTAATTGGCAAATCAGGAAAAAAAATGAGCCTGAACAACCCAATTTCAGGAAAAAAAGATATTGAGCAAAGTACAAATTAACTTACAAAGTAAGAGAAAGAGAATGTTTTAAGGAGGAGGAAGGAGCTCTTGGGCAAGACAGATTTGTAAATTCATTCTATTAAACATTTAGTCATTAGTTAAGCACCATGTTTTATAAGCTTTTCAAAAGCAAAGAAAGAAGGCAACTTACCAAATCTCTCCTATACAACAAATATAATATTGATATCAAGCCAAGAATGAAAATGTAGAGAAACAGATCAATAAGCCAATATTTCAAGCAAAATATTAGGAAAATAGTTATGCAGATATATTTTAAAATATAAATTTTATCCATATTAAAACTCTACTAAGACTACCAGGGTGCTTCAGTTTTAGAAAACTAATACACAGAGAATAATTTTAGTAAAAAAGTAAGAATCATACTTTTATAGCAATAGGTACAAAAAAAGCCTTGATAAAATAAAGTACTCTTTGATGTTTAAAAAAATGAAAACTATAGATATAAAAGAATCTTTCCAATATAACAAAAGCACTTTTCTAAAAGCAAGAGCTAATATTATTTATAATGGAAAAACACTGGAAACTTACTAACAAAATGGGAGAACATAGGCCAAGGAAAGGCAAAAGTATCCCAATTTGCAAATGATGTTATGATTTACCTAGAAAGCCTTATAGTATCAACCAAAATGAGGTCATTAATAGCTTCAGTAGAATATTATAAAACATATGCATAAAACCACCAACATTTCTCTCTGCAACTAGCAAAATCCAGAAGGAAGATCTAAAAAAATTCCTTTAAAATAACCCCCAAAATTCATTAAATATCTGGAAGATAACTTTCCAACACTCACAGGACTTACACAAATAGAACTACAAAATAAACTACAAAAATAAAAGAGGAAAATAACTAGAGACATATTCAATATTTATGCCTTATAATAATTCTACCCAAATTAATCTATAGATTTAATGCTATACCAATCACATTATTAGGGGGAAAACTTACTAATTAAATGAAATAGGATCAAAACTATATGAAAGGGGGCAGCTAGGTAGCACAGTGGATAAAGCTCTGGCCCTGGATTCAGGAGGACCTAAGGTCAAATCTGGTCTCAGACACTTGACACTAGCTGTGTGACCCTGGGCAAGTCACTTAACCCTCCTTGTCCCACAAAAAATAATAAAAATAAAAATAAAAAAGTATATGAAAGAACAAAAGGTTAAGACTGTGAAGGAAATGGGGAGGAGTACAAATTAAACATCAGATCTCCAATTATATAACATTAGTACTTATCAAAGCTATGTGGCACTAAATTAAAAATAGAATAAAACAGACCAGGGAAGTAGACAAGATAAGCAGGACCTATAACTAAATATGAAAAGCAATCTGATATTCATTAAACCCCAAACTACTAGGTAAAGGACCTGCCATTCAATGGTCTAGAATAGCATTTATATAACATACTGCAATAAATTCTAAAGGAATTGTGAACCTAAGTGACAAAAAGGGAAATGCCCTTAATAGAAATAAGGAGAATTTGAGAAGGGCTGAATTCAGGAAGGGTATATGGTGTCTTATTTTAGATATGTTAAGTTTGAAATGCCATTGGGACATCAAGTTGGAGATATCCAGCAGGCAGTTGCTAATGAAAGAGTGAAGTTCAAGAAACAGATTAAGGCTTGGGTATATAGCTGTGGGAATGATCTGGATAGAGGTTGTAATTGAGCTTTGGGAATTAATGAAATGCCAATAAGAAAATGTGTAGAGTAAAAAGAGAGAGGTCCCAGGACAGATTCTTTGGAGAATCTCACATATGATGGGTAGTAGAAAAAGGAAATAGTCTGACACTTAAAAGGATTAATAAGAACAGTGGTGTCATGGTAGTGAGGGAAGGAGAGAATACTCAGGTGCCAGGAATAGTTGACAGTGTAAAAATCTTCAGAGTTCAAATAGAATAAAATATTTGAATTTAACAGGGCATTGAATAGAATTCTGAGATTCAAAATCTGTAGGAAGATGGCTGAAATAGCTAAGATTAAGAGCCATTCTCCAAAAAGATACTAAACATTTTAATAGACCAACACAATCAACAGATAAGTAGAAGAACTAAGAGGCATTAATATAATAAAAGCAAAGGGAAGAGAGCCAATCTAGAACTAGGAAATAGTTAAGTGTGTCAAAAGTTTGAAAAATCAAATAGAATAAGGCTGAGGAAAAGTCATTTGGATTAATAGGCCACAGAAGTCTGACATGCATATTCTATAGTAAATTGACCTAAATAAAGGATATTAAGAGCCATTTTTCCAATAAAAAGGTCAAGGGAAATTTTTTTTAAAAGTTCAACAGATCAATACTGTCAACAATTAAATTAAATATATTTATCAAAATTTCAACAAATCATAGAAATTCAAATTAAAATAACTCTGTGGTATCACTTCATCTCTTTCCAGTTGAAAAAGATGGGGGGGGGGAAATGGGAAAACTCAGTTTTGGAAGAACTACAGGAATGGAAATATGTTAATTTACTGTCAGTAAAAAATTGAGATTATACCAGAAAAGTTACTAAATTATTAATACCTAGAAATCCCAATAAGAAGTTAATAATACCAATAAAAGACCCTTCAGTACAAAAAATATCCATACAATTCATGTTTGCCTTTCTTTCCTCAGTACCTAGCACAGTGACTGACATACAGAAGGTACTTAATAAGTGCTTATTGATCATTTGGTAGTAACAGCATTTGTAATTGAAAAAGGTTGGAAACAAACTATATGCTCACCAATTGGTGAATGGCTGAACAAGCAAATTGTGGCATATAAATGTGATGGACCTTAAATAACAACAAATAAAGGGAATTAAGAGAAATGTGGACAGATTGGTATGAAAGGAGGCAGAGTGCGGAACAAACTACCCAAAGGCTACAACAATGTAACTAAATACAATAGACAATGTTTGTATTAAACTCTTAAAGTTAAAACACACCTTTTTTTCTATTCATAAACTGCAAAAGTGAAAAGAGATCTGTAGGATCAATTACAATCATTCCATTACGTGGTTTTGCTTAAATGTGTAATAAAGTGTCCACTGACTGCTGAGGTCTTGAACTGTGTGAAGGCTTCTGGGATTGTTGACGGAGAGATCTGGGAGACCATCCTCATCTCCATGGTGCCCATAATATCCACGGCCAGATTTTCAAGAGTTGTACTTCATAGGGCATATGTAGGTGTTGATTATAAAGGGTTTGCTATGTCAAAATAAAATGTCTCAATAATCCTTTTAAAGAAAGAAAATGGAAAAGTAGCGTTAAGATTCATCAATGTATTCCCTTTGTCCTTCATTGTCAAAGAGGAACATGACATAGGGGAGATGTCGTGGCTTGCACTGAATTGAATTGAAGTGAGCAAGGTCTTTGAAAAGTGACCAGCCTCGCTCTCTCCTTCAGAGTCATCTGGGTCCAGTGACTTGCCCATGGTCACACAGCTAGTTAAGTGTCTGAGGCCAGATTTAAACTCAGAAAGATGAATCTTCCTGACTCCAGGCCTAGAACTCTATCCACTGCACCACCTAACTGTTTGACTTAGAATTAAATGAGATGACAGAGGTCATCAACCCTCTTATTTTCCAGTTTAGGAAACTGAAGCCCCGAAAAATTTTGACCTGGACAGGGTCACACAAGTAACAAATAGTAGGGATGGGATTTGAACCCAAGTCCTCTACCTACTAATTTAATACTCTCTCCACTATGCCATGCTGCTTCTTAGAATTTCATCTCATAGGAAGCAATGACAACTCAAAGGTTCTGATCCTTTATTGAACAATGGGAAAAGCTGACTGTCATGTGCCCTTAGAGGACTCATTTTCTTTTCCACCTAAATATAGTCAGCCAGGATGGAGGGAGCAGGGTGGGGTTGCCTGAGCCTGGAAAAGGAAGTTGGAAATTCTGGATTCTCAGGCTGGCGCTGTGGTATTTTGCTGTGTGACCTCGGGCTAGTTATTTACTCTCCAGTTTCTCCCTCTGCAAAATGAGAATAATGCCAAAATCACTGGGAAAGAATTGAAATGCATTCATAATGGTGAAGTGCTTTTGGAAGAGATAATTCCCTATTTTAATGTATAATTTTATCCTTAGACAACTGATGCACTGCAGGGCTGCCCAAGCTCCGCAGCAGTCACTAAGGGTCACATGGCAATTAATAAGCCCAGTTGTACCCTAACCATCCTGGGACCTCTCCTATTATGTGAGAGATCGCCTCTGATTTATTAGCAGCAGTATTAGGCATTGGGAACATATTCAATAAATTAAAAATAAATGATGCAGTTGCCTGATATGGCTTCCACAGTCCCAGTTTAGCCCGAGGGAGGAATGAGCCTTTAAGCTTTTCCATAACAACTGTCTTTTTCAGAGAGTTAATTATCTACAGATATATTTAGGAAATAAAAACAAGACCAACTGATTTCCAAACAATTCTAGCCTAAATTAACAGGCCAGCCTGCATCCCTGGAGCCAGAGTAAAATCATACAGGGGTTCTTTACGTGACTCCTTAAGTTTGTTCAGGGTCTCTGGTTTTCTAAAGCTCTGGGGATGGCTAATGTGCACACAACAAGCGTACACACGGACCCACTTGTTTTAATTGACCGTGCTTGTTCTTGCAACATGCTGGAAAGAACACTGGATAGGAAGTCAGAAACTGAGGCCCTTCCACTGGGTAGCTCTGTGACCTTGGGCAGTCACCTCACAGGGCCTCAGATTCCTTAGTGAAATGAAGGTGTCAGGCTAGATCGTCTCTGACATCCCTTTCAACTCGACAATTCTGAAGTTCCCTGGGTATCAGTGTCACTCCATGATCTCAGTATTGCTCTGAGGCAGGCAGGTGGCAATCCTTGAATCATATTTTTCCAATGAGGTAGTCTAATTTTGGAAAATAAGCCAGATACCTTCTGAAACACTGATGTTTTCAAACCAGTTGAGAAATAATGTGGTTTTTAGGATACTGATCTTTCAGGGCCCTACCTTCCTTTATTTAAAACAAAACAGGGGGGAGCTAGGTGGCACTAGTAGATAAAGCACAGGCCCTGAATTCAGAAGGACCTGAGTTCAAATCTAGCCTCAGACACTTGACACTAGCTGTGTGACCCTGGGCAAGTCACTTAATCCTCATTGCCCTGCAAAAAACAAATGAATGAATGAATGAATGAAATAAAACAAAACAACAAAAATGTATTAAGCACTTACTATGTGCCAGCTGGGAAATCAAATACAAGTAAAAAGAAAGTCAGTCTTTGCCCCCAAGGGGCTAATGTTTTATCAGGGAAGACAATGTATAAAAGGAAGCAGAGGTCCTGGGAGGAATGAGGAGAGAGAGAAGGTTCCTGACATTCAGGGAAGTTCAGCCCAGTGGGAAATGAAGAGATAGCTGGCTTGGGCACCCTGCTCTCCCTTCAGTCCAGGTTCTGAGGGGAGTCATGCAATCAGAGGGAGAAAACCTCGCCAGTGGGAACTTCTGAGAGGTGTTAGCTCTAGTGCTAAAGTAAGATCCCAAGAAGAGGAGTTTGTTGGGGCATGATGGAGAAATATGGCAGAGTACAGCCTAGTGGAACCTGACCTCATATTCTCTTATTCTGTGAAATGAGGATGGAGGCAGAGTAATAGTAGATCAAGAGCCTAGCCTGAGAGTCAGGAAGACCTGGGTTCAAGTTGGCATTGGATCGATGCTACTAACTATATGACTCTAGGAAAGACACACTCTCAGGGTGTGTCCCCATCCCACAGGCAACTTTCTAGGACTTCAAGTGAGTGGTTTTCCTTAATAGTACTTCCCCATAACAATATAGAACTGGTCCTCCTTAAAAGAAAAAAAAATGGGGGCAGCTAGTTGGCACAATGGATAGAGCCCTGGCCGTAGATTCAGGAGGACTTCAATTCAGGTCTGGCCTCATACACTTGACACTTGCTAGCTGTGTGACTCTGGACAAGTCACTTAACCCTCATTGCTCCCCCCAAAAAAAAAAAATCTGAAAGACTTCTAAGATTCGAGAGTTAGGATACTTGGGACTTGTATAGGCTTTTTACTTCCTTCTCCTCCAGTGTTAAACGTATATAACAATAAATGCTGTTTCCACCCCAAAGGAGATACATGAGGTGGTTTTATCTAGGGGGAAGCCACAAATCCCAACCATTCTATCATTTAGATCACACAGCCTACAAAGCTGTACTTGGAGGTGAACTCTGGATTCTGTTCCACTCTCATCATGCCCTTTCCCCACTGCCCAAGGAAAGTTCATCACCAGGAAATTCATCATCAAAAGATTGATTCAGCTTTGGTATTCTCACCTTTGGTACCTTTGGTACTCTCACTCAGCACCTTAGGAACTTCTGATTGGAAGGCTAAAGGGCAAAGCAAAAATCTCTTCCCCAAACCTCCATATAAAAGGTCAGAAGCCCAGCGAACCCTTCATTTCCTATGAGCTACACTCTTTGGACTCCTCCCCACCATTAACATGCTTCCTGTGCTGTGTACTACCTTAAGTACCCGCCTCTCATTTGCATATTTCATCTTCTTCTTATGTGTAGTCTTCCTCCATTAGATTGTAAGCTTCTTGAGCCAGGGACTATCTTTTCTTATTTGTATCCATAGGGCTTAGCACAATACTTGGAACATAGTAGGCACTTAACTAATGCTTATTATATTGCATATGATGTGATCAGGGTTACAAAGCTAGTAAATATCAGGGAGAAGGTTCACACCTAGGCCTTCCTGACTCTAAGCCCAACACTCTATCCACTCTACCAAGGTGCCTCTGGAGTCTCAACATGATATGAGATTAATTCAACTTTGAATAAGACTTGAAAAAGTAGTACATGCAATCCAGATGCCCCAAAGTCATGACTTAACAAATAATACTTTATTGGCCCGTAAGGGTTAACATGGTACCAGTTCCTGAGATGCTTGATTTACTATTCCTAGGGAGTAGCTGGGGAAAGCTGAGTCATTAATTATTTGTTATTCAGTTGCTGGTGGAGAAATAAAATGGTTGGCCAGAGGACACACAATGAGTCAGCAGAGAAACTATCAACAGGTCTCCTTGTCCAGTTTTCTGCCAGAGCCAAGAAGCTGTGTCTAGGATTGTGTTTGGTTGTGATACCTAGACCAGAACTATGGGAATAGACTCTGCTTTATGGTTACCACAAGCTTTCTCCCCCATCTGTGACCCAAATTTCTATTAATATCCTAACCACATCTGCAGACTTTCTGTCTGTGTTTGTGATCTGCCAGAGACACAGGGCCTCTGATATTGCTTATAGCCTGAGGCTCCCTCACCAAGCACATGTATTTTTGCTGGAGGCAAGGAGGCTCTAGAAGAGAAAGATGTGGAGTCCTGGAGAGCTGACAAGATGCAACAAATGCACATGTAGTAGACTAGTTTCTTTGTAAAATCTGTAGTCCTTTCCAAAGCAAAGATCATTATCTCTGAATCTATAAAGTTTACCTGGAATTAATGAATATGCTCATTTCCACTAATGAGTAGAACAAGTACAGATAGATAGATTGTCCTTGGGGGTGTGTTTCCCCCACCATAAATTTACAAGGAGATAATTTGAGATACTATTTCAACCCATAGACCACAGCTGATAAAATGGATTTAGAGCAAGAGGAGACCTTAGAGATCAACTCATCCAATCCCTCATTCTAGAAAATGCATTCATTTTATGTAAAATCATTTGGAAAAAACACATAATCCTGGTGAGAATATATTCAGATTTCACCAAACACGTTTTAAAGTGATTCATCAGATTTCATTACAGTCACATGATTATCAGAACATAGATTTATAGCCAGAAGAGAAGCTTCAGATCATCTGCTCCAATCAGAGAAAGCAACAGAAGGTCACAGAGGTTAAATGATTCTTCTCCCAGGGTGTTTTCAAATACCTGGTGGTTGTAATTGAAGAATTCTTTGAAGACATTGTATGGCAAAGAAAGAACACCTGCTTTAGTGTTAGGAAGATCAGGGTTCAGATCCTGCCTCTGACAAATACCAGCTTGGTGATGCTAATCAAGTCACTTACCCTCTTCCTGTCCCCAAGTACAGACAGTTCATGCTTTACATAAGTCGACCTTCTTCCCTCAGACTTCTTTGTAAAGGGATTTTTACATAAATGCATTTACCCCTACTTACCCACTTAACTTAGGCTATATAACTAAGTTATACATAAAATAATACCATATGCAAGATATAAAATGTACCAAAAGTCAAACATGCTCAGTACTATATCATGATAATAAACAGAATTGAGAAATGAAAGGTAAAGTTAGTGATAAATTATGCACAGTACAGTACAATAAAGTTTTTTTGTTTGTTTTTGTAGGGCAATAAGAGTTAAGTGACTTGCCCAGGGTCACACAGATAGTTAAGTGTCAAGTGTCGGAGGCTATATTTGACCTCAGGTCCTCCTGAATCCAAGGCCAGTGCTTTATCCACTGCACCACCTAGCAGCCCCACAGTACATTAAAGTTAACAAGGATGTGCAGTATGTTGCTCCTTCCCCACCCTCTATACCTAGTCTTTGTCACTGGTGGTTGCCTGAGCTATTTTGTTTATGAAGCTATTGAGAGATGTTTGGAAAAAGGTTCTACTTTTTTCCTTGTATATCTGTTTCTAACAATCAATATTATCCTCAACTAGTCTTTGAACTTTTCAAAATCTTGAAGGATGTGGATCCATCTTTTCAATATAAGAAAAAAATTCACTCAATGAGATGTTTCTGCCTCTCGTTTGATTGTGAACCTTTTTGGTTTGACCTCAAGTTCCAACGCTTCACTTTCTTCTACAATCTTTGCAGCTAGCAGCTCAATCAGAATTCTTTACATGAAGTTGAATTTGCCTAATGCGAATTTATATAAAGCCAGAAATGTCTGTAACTCTCTATGATTACATAACAGATGAGTTGCTGACAAGCAACAATGTGAAACAAATTCCAGATTTCTATATGACAAGGTTGGTAGTCATTTACTGGTATCTAGGACTAGATGAGAAATAGAAAGTTTGCTATAGTACAGGGAGTTCAGATAAAGAGTAATAGCTTACACAGATATTTACCTTTAAATAACCTTTATTGATATTTTGGGACAGCTATTAGCAGGATCCTTTTCAGTATAAAGCCTCCAAGAACGCAGTGGGCAGCACCCAGTTGAAAAAAGAATGGTGGGGACAGGGGTACATCTATTCACCATTCAAAGGCCCTGAACCCCTATGGCTTAAACTTACAGTTTGAGACACAGAAACAGTATGATACCAAGGGTAGGCTGACCTATTATCCATAAAACCAAGAAAATAAAGATATTTTCTAAATTGTCTAATAAGGAGTGAGGAATAAGGGGCAGGGAAATAAGGAATTTAACCATAATTGTACCAGTCCAGAGCAAGGTCCAAAGGGTTAATGCTTAGTCTCTAAATTTATTAGCCTTAGCATGATAAGGGGGTTAGGGAGTAGGGAGAAAGGTTTGGGAAGAAAGGTAATCTAGTGAAATGTTTTCACCATCTCACAGTTGTTCATCATTTAATCCCCCCCTACACCCAATGGTTACTGTCAGTGTTTTCAAGGTCAATCAAGCACCATTTGATGAGTACCTGCAATGTGTTTCATACTGTAAATATAACTTGTGGGAGATACAGTAGAAAAACATAAGACATCTTCTCCATCTTTAAGAAATTTACAATCATTGGCTCTAGAAAGTTTTCTAATTGTTTAACACATATGAAACCACCAGACAACAAGTGTTAGGTGGATATACCATTTGATTTCCTGGGTTTCTTTTTAAGGTTAATGAGAGAGATGGGCTTGCAGGTTAAATGCAAAAATACATGTTCTTCTTTTCTAAATTTTTAATTTTTAATTTTCTAATTTATTTTAATGAACTTTAAAATCATCAGACCTCCCAGTTTCATTAGTTTACTTCCACAATAAGCATTGTGTAGAGTTATCAGAACAAAGTTCTGATAAGCATATGTATGTACACATGTATAAAATTTCATTTGATCCTCACAAAATTCCTCTCAAGTAGATTCTACAAGTAGCATTATGCCCATTTTACAAATTAAAGAATTGAAGCCTCGAAGGATAAAATTATATGCCGAATTTCATTCTGGTCTTTGTATCCCTGGCACCTAGCACAATGCCTAGCACATAGCAGGTGCTCATTAAATGCTTATTGATTGATTACTCATGGTCACATAGTGCTCCTAAGTTTATTCTGACTCCAGGTCTGGCACACTTTTCACTACTCATAGTTAAAAACCCTGATTCTGCCATAAATAAGCCCTGTGATTTTGGGCAAGTTGCTTACTTTCTCTGGTCCTAAATGAACTCGAAGTTGTATGATTATAGGATTCAGGACTTAGAAAACATTCTTTCTGAAATCTATGCAGTAACCCACGATAAAGGAGTCAGAGAACAAAGAGCACTCCAGTTGAAGTGTCTAATTGAGTTCCTTGATGGACTATATCATTTTTGCCAATATAGCTGATAGGCTATTTCAGCAAACATTCTTTAAGCACTTGGTTTCTCAAATATTTCCATGAAGTCATAGTGGGAAGCATAGCAAGATGAGACAGGAGCCTATCCTACTTCTTTCCAGTCATTTATGAAGTCTTCTTGCTTAACTTTGTCTATTTTTTAAACACTCATTTCAGTTCCCAATGCTTTATCTTGGGTTATTTTCATTACCAAGATAATAATGATGACAGTTATTTTTGTGGTGGTGATGAGAGTGCTGGTGGTTATGGTGAAGGTAGCTGTGCTAATAAACCGAGATTCTGAGGATCAGAAACAGTTTCACACTCTATTAATGATGGGTTTTGGTAATAGTGTACAAGGCACAAGTTATACATACACACACACACACACACACACACATCCACTTCAGCATCACCCAACCATCAGCTTGATTGTGGTTCTGAAAGATAATCAAGCTCACCTAATAGGTTAGGAGAGCAATTTTGCCCAATGTTACTCTGTCCAATATCAGGGCTAAGGATTTTCATTCAGGAGATAAAGGGAGCTAGAGTTTCATACAAACATACTCGTCCCAGAAAAGCAGATGCCAGGGACCTTTGAATACACTAGTCATGGGAAGGATAGTAAATAATGATGGACATAGATAATGGCAAGATTTCTTGATATACACACAGCGTCTATACACATGGACCTATTACTCTAGTTCTTTCTCTTCTTAGGTCCCTCACCCCAGTCCCACCCCACCTTTTCTGGCAAAACCAAAACCTACTTTAACCAAATTATAACAATGACACTTAAAGGTTTGCAAAGCACCTTACATATATCGTCTCATTTAATACTCATGCACGTGTAGGGAGAGAGAGGTGAAGAGAAGACTAATTTTGTCACTTGATCAAAAAAAATCTAAGTAACAAGTTGGAAAACTTTTACTTAAAAACTCAGCCCTTTCTATTGGACACATATGATGATTAGACACTTCTCAAGATCAGTCTCATGCTTGTTTTCTGTGTATGACCCATAGCATTTGCTGACATGTTAGGTTCCTGAGAGATATTCAATATATATTTGGTGATTGATGAATTAGAGTCCCTAAACTTCTCTATAGCTGTTAACATGAACAGTATGACAAGGTCCACTGAGAAAACAAAATGCTACATGTATTCCTGTTATTAAAGCATTCTCTAGCTAGTTCATTATAAAGTTGTCATGTTGAGTGAATTGTGGGCCTGTGAATGATCCCTTTCGATTTACCGGACAAAATGAAACTGCCCTTTCTTGTAATGACATTGCACCAAGAGCCTATGTTCTGCTTGATTGCTAATTATCCCCACCTCTTCTCTTCAGAGCCCTTTTCTTTAGACTGTTCCCTGATTTCTCTCTCTCCACTGTATTCAGCCTCCCTATGTGTATTACTGTATGCAAACTTCAATATATTCGATCTCAATTCCTTCATTCCACCAAGTCCCTAAAGTTATACCTACTTATCTGTATTTTTTGGATTGATTTCTCATACTTTGCTATGGTTCTTTCCTCACTTTCATGCATAAATTTCAACTGGTTTTAAATTTTCTTGTTAAGTTATTAATGAATAACTTGAATAATATTGGTCCCAGTACTGATTCTTTTTTTTAATGTCACTCTTCCCTATAACTCAGATAACAATACTAATTCACTGCTATTTATTCAGGTTGGAGCATTTCTTAATTTTAAACATTTGCTATGCCATTGACATCATGGGTAAAATGGAAAATCAGTTCTTTGAAGGCAGGTAATGTTTTTCATTTTGTTTTTATACCTTGCTCACAGTAGACTCTTAGGAAACACTCCTTAGATTGGATTTCATTAGGTTCCACTGTCCCCAGATCTCTGGTACAGCTTCTATAGCCCTAGCTGCTATTGCCCCACTTGTTTCAATAAGTTAAGGACACTCTTAAATCATTGTCGTTTGTCCTTCATTCTTTTTTTTTTTTTTGATTTGGTGAGGCAGTTGGGGTTAAGGGACTTGCCCAGAGTCACACAGCTAGTAAGTGTTAAGTGTCTGAGGCTGGATTTGAACTCAGGTCTTCTTGAATCCAGGGTCGGTATTCTATCCACTGCGCCACCTAGCTGCCCCTGTCCTTCATTCTTGAAGAGGACCATGACATTGGGATGATGTCATGACTTACACTAAATTGGATTTGAATGAGGAAGGCCTGTGCAAGGTCATCAACCTTACTCTCTCCTCCAGAGCCATCTGGGTTCAGTGGCAAGAAATATATCAGGATAACTGGAGATGGTTGCAGAGGTTTAAGGCAATTGGGGTTAAGTGACTTGCCTAGGATCACATAGCTAGTGAGTGTCTGAGGTGAGATTTGAACTCAGCTGCTCTGGGGCAGCTAGTAGTCAAAAGGCAATGAAACAAGTATTTATTAAGCACCTACTATTTGACAGGAACTGTGTGCTAAGGACTTCGCAACTATTATCTTATTTGATATTCAGAAATGTTTTGGTAAGTGTTATTATTATTCCCACTTTATACTTGAGGAAATGAAGCAGATGAGGTTAAAATGAATTTCCCATGGACCTATGGCTAATAAGGTAGCAAAGAGGCAGTTCCAAAAGAATACTTGAGCACATCTACTTGAGTTATCAGAACAACTAAAAGAGTACTGGGGGGAAGACATCTTTAAAGAAAAATTTAGGCAGCTCTTAGAGCAAACAGATATTCTGTATCAAAAAGGAATATCTGGTGGTTTTTCTACTTAAGAGAAGTCAAGGGAAACTCCAGACCCTCTCTGTCTCTCAGATAGAAATTGTATCATATACTCATCTGTAGGATCATTCAGTCTTTATTTCCTCCCTCAGTTCAACCCCTGGTTCAAAGACTTGCCTATATTTATATTCATTTCTATTTCTTTTTCCTTGTCATATAGACTGTGCATTTGTTAAGGTGGAGGTGGACAGAGGAAAGCAATAAGTTAACATTGACACAATACACAATGATGAATGAATGTTGACTGTAATTCAACTGTCTTCTCTTTTCACTTGCTCACAAATACTCTCCTTTTAACAATAGGTTCCTGTCAGTCTAAGAAGGCCTTGGGCATGGACTTTTTTTTTTCTGTAAGGCTTTTATTAAAACCAAATTTAGGTGACTGCACATGGTCCATTATAATAACAACAGTAATTATTATTAATATACAAGGAGTACAAACAATGTGCTAAAAAACACACACAAAAAAACACAGTAAACCAGGAAACCAAGAAGGATGTGGGCCCCAAATTTTGCAGGCAATTTGTAAATAGGAAAGTCTCCCAGATATTTATAGCATTAGGGATTTTTTAATTGTTTTAGAAACCCATGTGTTTGTGTGTGTGTGTGTGTGACATGTCCAAATGTTTTCCCCCTTTCTTTTATGACTTCCAGAAAAGAAATGCAGCCAGTTCTGTTCATCCTATGTAGCATGATGGAAACAATGTTAGATTAGGCATCCAGAGAGCCAACTTTACCCTAGCACTGACTGATTATCACCTTGGGCAGCATACCACATTCTTTCTTTCTTCATCAAACCCCTGTGTACTTATTTGGTCCAGGGCTAATCATTCACAAAAGTAGTCTGTCAAATGGTTCCTTCTCCCTACAATGTAAAAAGATGTTGACGTATATACTCTTGTAGTCAGATGATAACTAAACAAATAACAATAGCATAGACAATCAATGAGGGAATGACAAACATCTATACAAGAACTCAACCAATCTACAAGCATTTATTAAGAACTTTCTATGTGCCAGGTTCTGTTCTAATCTTTGAGGATACAAAGAAAGTTGGTTTTTTTTTGTCTTCCTTCAAGTATCTTATATGCTACTGGAGTACGCAGAAAGTAAATAAAAGGTACATGTAAGATACATATGAAATGAAGTACATATTTTTGATAAAGGTCTGATATCCATATCTATATCTATAGAGGTAAATGATACAAAGACTTAAGGCCATTCTCAATCTAGTGGTGAAAGGATATGAGCAGGCATTTTTCAAAAAAAAAAAAAAAAAGCTGAAGCACTGGCCCTGAAGTTGGGAAGACCTGAGTTCAAATCTCACCTCAGAAACTTAGTAGCTGTGTGATCCTGGGCAAGTCACTTAACCCCAATTGCCTTAAACATCCATGCATGTGGGTGAAGCATAGTATAGTCAATAGAACGTTGGCCTCAGAAGTAGTAAATCTTGGGTTAAAGTCTTGCCTCTCACACATACTGGCTAAGTGACCCTAGGCAAATAACTTAAACACTGGGTACTCTACTCCAGAGTAATGGCAGAAGTTGCTGAATTACATTGGTAGAAAGTTCTTCACTCAAGAGTTCCCTAAACCAATTACATTATGGGCTTGGTCATTATACCAAAACAGACCAGAAAACAACTTCCCATATTCTCCTTTACTTGTCTTTGGTTCTTTTGAGATTTTCTAGGGGGTTTTTCAAAGATGAAATAAAAGAGTAACCTCTCCCTCCTCCCATCCTGCCCCCAGGCTCCTTTCTCCACTTTGTCTTTCCCACTTGGATCCTGCAGGGAAAGACAACATTACACATACAATGTAATAAATAAAGGATAATTTAAAAGGAAAAATATGTTTAAAAGGAAAAATATGATTTGGATTCTCTGGAACAATTCCTTAGGTGTGGAGGCTTAGGCTCTGGATTAAGGCAAAGATCAGGACTTTTCTGTGAGGGCTGAACAGACAGAACCCCAGTCTGGGTGTGCTAATGAAGAGAACAAAATGGCCACTGGTGGAACCATCAGTAGTGGGACCAAGGGCTACAGGAAGAAGGAAAGAGCTTCTTCCTCTCTCTCATTCCCCCTCACCACTGTCAGTCCAGAAACAGAGGATCTTGCCCCAAAAATGGGGCATAAAATAAGGTCAAAAGCCAGTGGGACAATGGGTGGCCTCAGGCATCAGTGAACTAAATGGACATGAGAGGGAAAGGGCAATTATGTAGAGCAACTCATAGATGAAAAATTCTTTCCTTATCCGATCACTTCCTAGACCTCTAGAGATAGAGAGGACTTTAGAGGTCAGTCTAGTCCAAACACCTCAGAAAATTGAGTCCCAGAGAGACCAAGTGACTTGACCACTGTCACAAAACTACTAGTTACAGGTCATCTGTTTGCAAGTCTACAAAACCCCAAGAAATATCAGCAGAAAATGAAGAAGGAATTCACAGGGATTCCCAGATTTAAATATGGAAGCTCAGTATTTATGGAATTCAAGGAATTGTCAATATTCCCCTTTTATAGAATACTAGGCACAAAACTTACATGGTTTTTCTCCTAGGCACAAAACCTATACTGCTCATTGTTGTTGTTGTTGTTTATGTGACAATTATTTGGTTTAACTAGAAAATAATTCTTTTCCAAAAGCAGAAATTAAATCTCTAAATAATCTCCAAATCTCATTATAGTTAATCTTTTCAATTTCTTCTTTTCCTAATGGAGAACTGCTTATAAGCCAAATAATGCAATTAAGCTTCTACTATGTGTAAGGTATTATGCAAACCATTCGGTGAAATATAAAGACAAAACAATATGATCTCTTCACTGAAGGAATTTATATTTTATAAGTTGGTGACTGACAAGTTTTAACTGCTCTTATTTCTCTAACTCATTGATTGCTACACATGCAAAAAAAAAGGATAGAAATGGAAGTAGTTACAGAAAAGAGGAAGAAAGACAAGGGAGAGAAGGGGGACTGAATGAACTACAGATTGGAAAATTCATCCAATAATGAACAATGTAATTATTGCCCCACAATAATTATCATCTTCTGACATGAAATAGGAGGTAAATAGTGGAGTTGATAGGGCACTGCTTCTGGAGTCAAAAAGACCTGAGTCCAAATCCAACATTTCACACTGACTAGCCATGTGACCATGGCCAAATCACTTAACCCCTGTCTACCTCCATTTCCCCAAATGCAAAATTGGGATAATAATAGCATTTATCTTCCACTGCTATTGTGAGGATCAAATGAGATATTATTTCTAAAGGGCTTCGCACAGTGCCTGGCATATAGTAGGTGCTTAATAAAGGAATATTTCCTTTCTACCAGAAAGAAAAAAAACCTGACATATATTTTGAAAGACTGAATTCAGGTCACAGAAAATAAATTATACACCAGAAGAGAACTCAACGTTCATCTAATGAACTCCTTCATTTTGCAGATGGGGCACCTAGTTAGTGCAGTGGATTGAGCACTGGTCCTGAAGTTGGGAGGACCTGAGTTCAAATCTCATCTCAGACACTTACTAGCTGTGTGACCCTGGGCAAGTCATTTAACCTCAATTGCCTTAAACATCCAGTACCATCTCCAGTCATCCTGATGTGTATCTTGTCATTAGACCCAGATGATTCTAGACGAGAGAGTAAGGTCGGTTAATTTGCACAACCCTTCCTCACTTAAATCCAAATTCATTGCAAGTCTTGACATCACCCTGATGTCATGGTTCTCTTCAAGAATGAAGCACAAACAAGAGAAAGCATGATATTTTGTTGAGTCCAGACCAAGATATCACTTCATTACTTGCAAGGTCAGTGACTTGATCAAGGTTACATAGGTAATAAGAAGCAAAGTGAAAGGAGATGCTGGCTATACCTGGGTTATAATAGAGCAAAGCTGTTAACCTGGGACATTTGAATTAGTAGGAGGATTCTGGGACCCAGGTCACTTGTTTTACAGGAGGGGAGTTGGAAAGCCAGGATACCCAGGTCATATAAGGTGTGCTCATACTCAGAACAACTGGGTTGTGGAGGATGAGCTGGAAGCTCAAATTGCTTTGTTGTAGGAATTAAGCTAGGCTGAGGATGCCTAGGTTATAGGAAGGGCTTTGGGGCTCAGGAATGCCTGGATTTGGGGAAAGGACCTAGAGTTGAAGTATCTTGGTTTTCCTAAGGTTCCCCTACCAGACCTGGCTTCATTTGGGTAGCTGAGGGTTGCTGGCAAGAGAGAATCAGAAAGGCTTTGCCCAGATCACAATATTTGGATTCTTCCATAGAACACATCCCAGCTTTACCAGTTGTGTGCCCCTGAGTAATCATTCTAGCTTCAAGTAAGCTTCTTCATCTGTAAACTGGGGGTGATAATAATACCTGTACTATCATGGAGTTATCATAAGCATCTAAGAGATAAGTAATGTAAAGTGTTTTATAACCATGAAGTACTAATTAAGTCTAAGCTATTATTTCCTCAGGTGCATATATGTGGAATTATTTCAACTCAAGGAAGAAAGTCCACTGATCTTTGACAAATGTCTAACATCTATTTCTTGTCTTGGGGATCCAGTAATACTTCATTGGATCATAGATATAGAGCTGGAATGGATATTAGAGGTGATCTAGTTTAACTCCCTCGTTTTACAAATCAGGAACCTGAGGCCCAAACGGGTGAAGTTATATACCCAAGTAATCATTTGATACAAATCATAACTGAATCTTTTTGTTAAGTAAGTCAGAATATACTGGCACTGTTTTCTATATGGGGCATGGACACAGAAAGTTAGGAGACTTGCTAAAGGTCAGGAAATAAGTCAGCTACCAAGTCATGAGTTATGCAAAACCAATAGATCTACCATAACCCTCAAGTTAGAGAGGGAAAATGGGGTATTCAAGTGATCACATGCCTTCCCTAAAATTATAGGACATTCTATACATGTATAGGTGTGTGTATGTATGTAAACATGCATGCATGTGTTTAGGTATGTATATGTGTATAGATGTGTACATATGTGTACATAAATACCCCTATAACCAATGCTGTACAGTAAGCCAGTACTGATTCTGAGATAATGAACAGCTAATTTGGCAAATTATGGTATACAATATTGGTTGGACCTATAATATGTCAAAAAGCGATTTTTTTTAAAGATCCAGTAAGGGGAGTATATGTGTGTATGTGTGTGTGTGTGTATGTGTATGTGTATGTATATGTCTGTATGTATAGACATACAGATACACATACATATATAGCATATATACATAGCCACATATGTGTATAAAATACACACTTATGTATATGTTTAAAACATATATATGAAAATACACAAACCAATTTTTGTAGTTGAAGTTGTGAGCTTTAACTCTAAGCAAAAAAGCAATTTTCCACCACTTGGCAAAAGCAAGAAAGCATCAAAGGATAAAGTTAGCTTTCTGCACCAGTAGACTCAGTTGGAATCTTACCTTCTTTATCAGCAGTTCACACCTCACAACAAAGATTAAACTGGAAAGGAAAGGTGCCGAGGGGAGCAAGAGTTGAGAAAGCTGCCTTTGAAAAAAGAACACTGGAGTTTTGTAAAAGTCAAGTAGAAATTCATTATTAGTTTGCCATTCTTTTTTGGTACTTGGCTATATACTTAAACCCTTTTTTCTATATATAGAATAGATTTAGAGTTCTTGTTTCTGGGAAAGAACAAATTAAATTTGAAAGTCCATCCATAATTAAGCTTGATACCCTCCCACTGTGCCCCTGCCTCCCCCCCCCCAAATAATAAGGGAAGTAAATAAAATTTCATAAAGCTCTAGAGGTCAAATGATTTCCATGTTTGGTGTTTATTTCTTTTTGGAAATAACAAATCAAGGGAAAACTAACAGAATCCTTCAGTAATCATTCCTGTTCAACAATGTCCATCAGCCAAGGAGCCAAGAGCTCTTTTCTTATCAAATGTTAAAAGTACTTGGAGGTTTTGGGGTTGTTGGTGCTGTTGTTGTAGTTTTTGAAAGAATTTATAAAATATATTGTTTTCATAAATTATCCAAGATTTCCTGGCTACCTACATTGTAGATTTCCAGAAGTGGAACAGTAACTAGGAATTCCAGCCTGTAGAACAAATTCTCCCCAGCCTTGTGTATTAAAGAATATGGAAGAAGCAATTTTCTTTCTTTCTTTCTTTCTTTCTTTCTTTCTTTCTTTCTTTCTTTCTTTCTTTCTTTCTTTCTTTCTTTCTTCTTCTTCTTCTTCTTCTTCTTCTTCTTCTTCTTCTTCTTCTTCTTCTTCTTCTTCTTCTTCTTCTTCTTCTTCTTCTTCTTCTTCTTCGGCTGGGGCAATGATGGTTAAGTGACTTGCCCAAGGTCACACAGCTTATAAGTGTCAAGTATCTGAGGCTGGATTTGAACTCAGGTTTTCCTGAATTCAGGGATGGTGCTTTATCCACTGTGCCAACTAGCTGCCCCAGAAGCAATTAACTTTGAAGAGGATACCAAGAGGTATGGTGTGCTCTGGGAAAAAACCTCCATTTTTATGTGTACCAGAAGATGAAAGGGATGTAAAAGGAAGAGATCTAGAATGAAGGAGAATTTAACAGTAACTTAATAATAGAAAGTTCCATAGTAAATTGTCAATAAGCATTAATTAACAGTTACTATGTGCCAAGCAATGTGTTATGTACTAGATATGACAACAACAATCAAAGGCTAATGGTCAGTCGTTCCTCTAAAGGAGGTCACATTCTAATGGAGGAAGCAAAAGGAAAGGGATGAGAATAAGCATTTATATAGTGCCAGGCACTGTGCTAAATGCTTTAAAAATATTATCACAGTTGATCAAAAAGCAAAAAAATTATGTTCAAACAAAATATATACAGGGTAAATTAGAGTTGATCTCAGAGGGAAGGCACTAGCAGTAAGGGGGATGAGTAAAGGCTTCTTGCAGAAGGTGGGATTTTAGCTGAAACTTGAGGAGGGAAGGAGGGAAAACATTCCAGACATGGACAACAGTCAGCGAAAAATGGAGGACAGAGGAGAAAAAGGAACAAGATCTAGCAGTGGGTCTACAACTCTGGCTGGGTACAATTTGGCCAAGTTCTTTTGCCGTTAAAGCTGATTCCATGCTAGCACAAGCATCCAGTAAGCTTGTCAGAAGCAATCTGCTGAAAGGAAATACCTAGGAAAGTTCTATGACTTTGAAATTCTCAGAGGTAGCAGCCCAGGGATTGGTTGGGCAGAAGGAAGAAATCATGGTTCTTCTTCTCCCCACTCTTTCCAGGCCTTCCTAGATATCAGTGTCTGGGGTTACCTGAGCTAATCCCCTGGAGAAAACTTAACTTCCTGGAGGACATGAATTTCATCTTTTATATCTTGATATTTTTTTATCACTACCACTACCACTGAAAACAAACAAACAACAACAACCCCACAGATTTTATCCCCAAAAAAATTGTTGAAAGAACATATAAACAAATGCAAACACTCTGAAGTGTTACCTTGTAAAAATGGTGCCCTAATTAAAAAAAAACTAAAAGGTTCAGTTTTGTCTGACTTTTTATGACCCCATTCAGGGTTCTATTGGCAAAGAATATGGAGTGATTTGCCATTGCCTTTTCTAGCTCATTTTGCACATGAGGAAACTGAAGAAAATAGCATTAAGTGACTTGGCCAAGGTCATTCAGCTAATAAATATCTGAAGCCAGATGTGAACCCATGAAGATGAGTCTTCTGGAAGACTATAGTCCCTGTGCTCTATACCCTGAGCTACTTAGAGGACATAGGTTAAAATGCTATCTCTGCAACTTGATACTTGGGTGAACTTAGCCAATCAACTTTACCCCTTTTGGTCTCTGTTTCCTGAACTGAAAATAAATGGGTTGGGTAGGTAGCCCAGTAAAACTGTGTATAATCTTTCAGGGGGAAAAATGGGACTTCACTGAAAAAGAGGACTTTCAGGCATTTGTGATGAAAAAAACCTGAAATGAATAGAAAATTTGACCCTAAAGAAGACCCTAAAGAAGCATAAAAAGGTAAACAGGAAAAAGAAATCATGCAGGAAAATAAGGGGATTGGATTATCTGACCTCTAAAGTTCCCCCCACCACTAAATCAAAGTCAGCAATCCTAACACCCCAAACTCTGATCTTACAAAGCAGAAGATAATTTTGATTATGAAATAAATTTCACTTTTACAAGACAATAGTAATACTTCACATTTATAGTACATTAAGATATGTAAAGTACAGAAGCACATGGTTTAATGGATAGGATCCTGGGAGAGCTGGATTTGAATTCTACCTCAGGCAATTGCTAGCTGTGTTAACATGGAAAAGAGAAATCTGGGGTTTCTGTTTCCTCTCCTGTAAAAGGGTGGTACTACCTTCTGCATAGGGTGTTATAAAAAAGAACTTTGCAAATGAAAGTTTGTGATAAGACTTTAAAGAGGGAGCTTCTCTTGTTACTTAAAAATATGATTTAATTTGGGGAAAAAGTATCTCATTTGCACACCTGGTTTTAGCAATACACCTGCCACAAAGTACTGACTGGGGTGGCAATCTCACCATTACTCTAGGTGGGAGATAGCTACATCATCTTGCTCTCCCATTTTTTAATGTCTGTGTTATTATTGTCTGGGTTAGTTCCAGAATTTTGACTATTTATAGTGTTTTTTACTGTATTCAGATGTACTCAGCAAAGTGTTCAGTGCATGGGAGATTAATAGATACATTTTTAGAATCAGCTTCTAACTCTTCAATATGATTTGGATATGAAAGGATTGTGGTACCTTTAAAATTATTTTTTAAATGGGGATATTTATTTCCTTTGATGCCACAGGTTTGTGGTTTTTTTTCCCCAAGACAGTAAAAAAGAAAAAAAAGATTTGAAATCTTCTCAGTGTTGGTCTGCTTTGAACTCTGCTCAGATGGAAGTTTTCAGGAAGTTCCAAATCCATGTAGAGGTAGTATGCAGCTAAATGGTTCAGTGGATAGAGTGCCTGGCCCAGAGGCAGGAAGATTCATCTTCCTGAACTAAAATCTGGTCTTTGGCACTTACTAGCTGTGTGACCCTGGGAAAGTCACTTTACCCTGTTTTTCTCAGTTTCCTCATAGGTGAAATGAACTGGAGAAGAAAATGGCAAACCTCTCCAGTATCTTTGCCAAGAAAACCCCAAATAGGGTTGCAAAAAATTGGACACAACTGAAACAATTAAACAACAAATACTAACATAAGCTTTAAAGAAGACTTGTGTTTTTTATATAGGATGAAAGAACATTTCATTGTCAAGACTCATCTCCATCACAATTTCCATTACAATAGCCTATTCTTGCCCAGAATGGTTCACATTAAAATTGTCTAAGACATTTTCAGTTTTCTGGATTCTTTTTAAGGGCATGCTTATTTCAACCAAGAGAAATGTTAAAGATATGGGTGATAAGTAGTTGCCAAACTAGAGAGCTAGATTGCAGAAATTCCTAATGATGCTCTAGTTTTTGAGGGAAATACTTGTTTATATAAGGAAATTCAGCTAGTTATTTATAGAAGTAAAAATCAGGGAAATTCCATCCAATGGTTTTTGACACTCTGTCTCCAGTGCCTTTGTTTCCCAGCATGTTAGTTACAATTTGGGAATGAAAAGGTCTATATTGTAGCCTGGCTTTGCTATTGATGGAACAACCACTCTGTGCCAGATATGTTAGTTAAGTGACTTGGGTTTTTTTGTTTTGAATATATGACATGGTGATGATGATTAGCACTATCTTCCTCTGGCCTTTAAAGATTTGAGATCTCAAAGAAACAGATACTTTTAAATAGATTCTTTTTCATTTTCATAGGCAAAGGAATAATAAAATTTCTGAGTGTTTAAAAGAGGGTACCAAAGTTACTTGGTAAATACCAACATCAAAGATGAGGGGCCATTTGGCAAATTCCACCTCCTCATGTGATGACCTGACCTTCAAGATTCCAGCTCACACACCCAGAAAATGGCAGGACCAAATGAAGTGTGCTAGAAAATGATGATGATGATGATGATAAAGTTTATTGTGCTGAGGATGATGGGTACTCACAGTCTCCAAAGTACATAGAATGAAAAACTTTCAAAATACAAAACAGTAGAAGAATTTTTAAAACATAGGGAAACAGGAAGAAGTAGATATCATTTTCATTATCCTATCTATGACTAGTGGTTTTTTCCAAATATCGTTTCAGTGAGTCCACAGAAGTTGATTCTGCATTCCAAAACTTTTGTCAGTTATGAACAATAATTTTATACATCTGCACAATAGTTGTCCAAATGCTAAACATAAAAGAATAGTGTCAACATAGTAACCTGGCCCATAACCATTTCCACCTGGTGTGCACTGAATATAAAGGTGAAAAGAAGGAAATAATAAAGAGTGATTTTGTATAGTACTTTAAGAATGGCATGACACTTTTCATATACTATGTGCTCTGAGTGCTACAACAACTCTGTGAGTTACATGCTACCGATCACATTAAGCCCATTTGCCATATGAGGAAGCTGGAGCCTGGAAAATTTAAGTGATTTTCTTAATGGTCATACGGATATTAATTGCCAAAAAATAAGCTTTGAAGTCATCTTCCTGACTAGCATTCTATCCATTATGTCCCACTAACATGAGAAAGCAAATCCAGAGCAATGTCATACTTGGGTAATCCACTGTAATTAGGTCTAAAAACATAAAGGCCAGGCTTTGTTTCGTGATAAAAAAAGAAAGCAGTGGCTGAAATTTAGAATTGTAATCAGAAAAAAAAATTGTAAAAATTTACCATTTTATGACTTTATTTCCCAAGAAACTGTAGCAATCTCTAGGCAAGAAATATGCATGTCTCCACTGTTGCCATGGATGCAAAAGAATTTTTTT
Organism: Dromiciops gliroides; assembly: GCF_019393635.1. NCBI lineage: Eukaryota > Metazoa > Chordata > Mammalia > Microbiotheria > Microbiotheriidae > Dromiciops > Dromiciops gliroides. The sequence continues at coordinate 313,058,849 of NC_057863.1, read as the reverse complement.
CTGTGATTTATGCTCACATTTAAATACTATCATTTTGTAATAACCACTGAAGAGAAACAGCATAGAACTAAAAGGAATGATCTTGTATCAATGAGACAACTCTCCAATCTTGTTATGCTTCCTTAGGGGTGCTGTTAGAATCCCCCCAATATTTCTAATAGTACAGGGACATATTTATGCATTTTTCTCTTAGTCCTGCATTGAAAGCTTGTTACATTAAAAAAAAGTGTGTGATTATATGGTGGCATATAGTATTTTTCTTTTTTGGATTGGACCTGGACAATTCCAGCATTATAGAGAACCCCTAATGGGAAAACTCCCTCTACCATTGAATATCAATACTTGTTGTTTAATATAAGGTCAGTCCCACTGTGCTGTTGGAGAATACTGAGAAATAATTGACATGCTTAGGTCACCTGGCCAGCAAGTGTCAAAGGTGTGACTTAACTCCAAAGCCAATTCTCTCTCCAATATTTCAGATTGCCATAATATTACTTCTGATTGAAGCTTAGAAAGCTCAACTTTTTTTTTTTTTAAGTGAGGCAATTGGGGTTAAGTGACTTGCCCAGGGTCACACAGCTAGTAAGTGTCAAGTGTCCGAGGCCGGATTTGAACCCAGATACTCCTGACTCCAGGGCCAGTGCTCTATCCACTGCACCACCTAGCTGCCCCGAAAGCTCAACTTTTGATGCCCCAAATGTGTATTCAGCAGTCTCTAATTCAACTTTATTAGAGGCAAAAATTTCACTTTGACTGGAGAAGATAATAAAAAATGTATCTCCTCATTGATTGCAGATTAGAAATGAAGGACCTTTACCACAAATCAAATTCGACTTCTCTCTGGTGTTTCCCTGCTAGAGGAGGTTGCAATGCAGAATCAAGAAATCGAATTTGACTCAGACACCGAAGAATGTTGGAGAATGTCTTGAGAGTTGATGTCAACGAAACATTTTCTGAATCTGCATGGAGACTACGCAATTCCAAGGGGAGATCAGTATGAGAACAAGCCAGGCTAGTGGACTGAACACTGTGTTTCTTTCTCCAAAATATGGTTTTCTATAGGGTACACATTGTTGCCTAGAGTTTTTAATTAAAAAAAAACTACATAACCCTTGCCAAAATTGTGAAACTGGTGCCTTGGAAGGCAGTCACAATCAACAGCCAGTGGGTGATGATGTTATCCCTGACAAAGAAGGCTGTTTCTGGAAAAGTCTCTTGGAATAGGATTGTTTTGATATTGTTTTCATTAGCATCTGCTATAATATCTTAGCATTGTTGCACAGATAATGGTCTTCAAATTTGAAAAGGCAGATGAAATGTGATTATGAGGGAATTAAGGCCCAAAGTAGAGAAGGGACCTGATAGAATGCCCACATATTTTAGATGAGTTTGAATTCACAACCCCATATGAATGAAAGAATTGGGTCCACAATAACATATGGTCCTTAGAGGATCTCATTGTAACAATTCACCCTCTTTGTTCACTGTGCTTTGAATGCCTTCCTTCCTCTTCTCAAGACTCAGCTGAAATGTCACCTCATCCATTAGGGTTTTTCAGATCTTCTCAATCACATCTCCAAGGTGGTTCTCTCCCCAACCCCTGACCCTATCTGAGATTTTCTTAGCAAAGATACTGGAGAGGGTTTCTATTTCCTTCTGCAGCCCACTTTACAGATGAGGAAACTGAGACAAACGAGGTTCAGTAACTTGCCCAGGATCACACAGCTAGTAAACCTAAGGCTGGATTTTAATTCAGGTCTTCCTGACTCCAGGCTATTACTCTATAGACTGTACCACCTAGCTGCCCATTTTCAGGCTCTACCTTTTTCTTTTTTAATATTTGGGACATTTACTATTTTCCAGTGCTGCAGTGTTTCTCTCCTATAGGGTTTTACAAAGACCAGTGCCAGTCCATTGACTGGCCCATCTGCAAGTTCTTAGGTAACCAAGGGTATTAGCCATTTTTGCTTCAAGACTTCAATTCACTGAGACTATGTAATATTAATACAGATACCAATAATATCTCTTTGATTCCTCTCAAGCCCCTAGCTAATGATTCCAGCAAGTTAGAAAATGAAATTAGAAGAAGAATCTGTTCTCTCTGGGTAGCCAATCATAGCATCTCAGGAGCCCTTGAACAAATAAAATACATTGAGGTCAATAATATATTGGATTAATTAAAGTTTTAGTTGTTGTTTTCTTAATATTCACATTGTAGATACTAGGTAGCCAGAAATATAAAATAGAGCTTGAGTAAACAGAGATAAGCATGGAATGGATATGTATTCCCTCAGGAAGAAGGATAAAGGAAAGGGAGGAGTGTCAGCATTCTTATTCTTGACAAATGACAATTCTGCTTTAGTTCCAGGTGGTTCTGCATCTTTCAACCACAGTCCTAGCAACACAGGAACATATAGAATCATAGATGTCAAGCTGGAAAGGAACTTAGTAATCATTTAGTTCAACCAGCTCATTTTAGAGATGAGGAAACTGAGGCTCAACAAGAAATGATTTAGGGGCAGCTAGGTGGTGCAGTGGATAGAGCACCAGCCCTTGATTCAGAAGGACCTGAGTTCAAATCTGACCTCAGACACTTGACACTTACTAGCTGCATGACCCTGGGCAAGTCACTTAACTCCAATTGCCTCACCAAAAAAAAAGAAAGAAAGAAAGAAAGAAAGAAAGAAAGAAAGAAAGAAAGAAAGAAAGAAAGAAAGAAAGAAGTCACTTGCCCCAAGGTCATATAGTTCATAAGTAGATGAGGCAAGATTCAAACTCAGGGCTTCTTGACTCCAAGTCCAATAATCAATATATTATACCATGCTTCCAGTACTTTCTCATCATTTCATCCTAGGTCAGGGCATCAGCCATAAGGAATAATAGCAACAGAAATGGTGCCACTGGGCACTCACCCAGTTCACCACTTTCCCTTTCTTTCATTTCTTCCAAGGAGCCCCTATAATCTCAGTTTCTGGTAGTCTTGGGGTTAAAACTGCTTAGTTAAGGCAGTTTCCTCCATTCCAACCTGAGGGTTGCATCTTCTCTCATTGCTTGATGGGAAAAAATGCTGTAAGACTCTTGAGCATCCCTCAGCTCATGGCACACTTCTCGCCATTTAAAAAGTTCAACTTTCCTTCTCCCTCAGGACAAGGGGAGAGGGAGATTGTCATTTCTTGAGAATAGTCTCAGATTCCAGTCCTCTTCAGATCAGATTATTTTAATGAGGTCTGATCCTATCTGATCCTATAGGCTTCCATCACAGCTGTATTATAACTCATTAGGCCAAGGGACTTCCCCTCACCTTAATTTCCATCTTCCATATGTGTGTTTTTAAACTTTTTTTTTAAATTAAGAACATACATGAGCATCTTGATATACAGAAAAATAATACAAAAATAATTGCATATGAAACTGTCGATGTCTATTATGTACAATGTGGATATAACTGCACATTTAATTTCTTGTGATAGTACCAACACTGCCCTGATCTTTTCCACAAGAGATGATACAACTCACCCCACTATGGGAAAAGCCTCTTAGACATTATAGAGCTCCACATGTTTGGTGCTTGTTCTTCCTCCATTTCTAATCCATGTCACATTCTTTCTTCTTCCAACTTCCTTGTACAGGTGAGACTATCCTTCTGTCTCTACATATGCTTTATTTTCTCCATTTCCTCCTTGAGTCACTCTACCACTCTTTTTTAAAGAATGTTCCTTTCTCTCTAACAAGCTGGAGAGAAGTTCCTCCAAACTTTTCAAATTCTCTTAAGCCAGAGTCCACGCTGCACTTGGTGCATATACAGTCTCCAAAGTCTTAGTGCAATTTTAAGTACCTTAAATAAGTCTTAGTCTTAAATAAGTCTAAATACAGTTTTAAGGTACTTAAAGGTAAATCTTTAATGGTCAGCTAAGTGGTACTGTGGATAGAGTGCCAGCCCTGGAGACAGAAGGACCTGAGTTCAAATTTGACCTTAGGCATGACTAGCTATGTGACCTTGGCAAGTCACCCAACCCCAATTGCTTCCCAGGCACCCCCCAAAACTAGATCCTTAAGTATCTACTTTTAAGTATCTTAAATCTTCACTAAGACTTTAGGGACATCCTATATGACTGGTCCTTAGCACTGGCAGAAACACAAACATAGCCCATCCTCTGAAAATCCTCGTAGATTTTTTTTCATTTCCATCTATACTTATTCAAAACAAGTTCTCCTGGATCCAAAAGATTTGTTGATTTCTTTTTTGGTAGGTCTTTCATCTACCTCTTGTGTTCAAATGCTGTGGTCCACTCTCTTTTTTTTAAGGAAACAAGGCATGAAAGCAATTAAATAATCTCTCCCCACTTCATTCCATCTTGCCCCTAAATTCCAGATATTTAATTCAATTCTACAAGCAATTATTTTATCTCTATTGGGTTCAAAGCAATGCTAGGTAATAGAGATAAAGAGGCAGCTAGGTGCCACTGTAAGGGGCTAAAATTCTAGCTAATGAGTGGCTGCCTTAAGTTAGAAGCTTTAGAAAGAGTTTAGACTTTTAAGTATTTATTAAAGTGCATCAGAAGTTGGTGAGGAGAGAGAGAGAGAGAGAGAGAGAGAGAGAGAGAGAGAGAGAGAGAGAGAGAGAGAGAGAGGTAAAAGGCAAACTTCCTCTAACTATATAATAGACCCCAGCATCCGACTCACCAAGCCGAGGTCAGGAACCCAAAAGACCAATGCTTCAGTGGCTTCTCCCCTAAGCCTCCAGAGAAACCACAAACAGGACTGTCCATACACACAGCTGCAATCTAATTGGCTGGTAGCTCTGATTGACAGGTTCCACAGGTGGTTCTATAGATGTAACTTCCGGACGCCTGGCAACTTCTGGCCAACAGGTAATATCCAGATGCTAAAGTCACACGGTTCCTCCTCATGGTGGAGCTTCCTGCAATCTCTCTCCCAGAGGAGGGTGTCATTCCAATTCTCACACCACCATGGATAGATAGAGTGTCATACCTGGAGTTAGGACAACCTGAATTCATATCTGGTTCTCGGACCCCAACGGTGTGACCCTGGGCAAACCTCTTAGCATCTGTTTGCCTCATTTTCTTCATCTGTAAAATAAGGATACTAGCACCTACCTCTCAGGGTCATTGTGACCATCAAATGAGAATACTAATTGCAAAGCACTTAGTACAGTGTCTGGCATATATTAGGTACTTCATAAAAGTTATTTTAGTATTATAAAAAGACAAAGTGGGGGCATCTAGGTGGCACAGTGGATAAAGCATTGGCCCTGGATTCAGGAGGACCTGAATTCAAATCTGGCCTCAGACACTTGACACTTAATAGCTGTGTGACCCTGGGCAAGTCACTTAACCCTCATTGCCCCTCAAAAAAAAAAGACAAAGTGAAACAATCCCTCTCCTATTGAAAGTAAGAGAACTTCAACTAATTCTCTAAAATCTTTTTTTTTGCAGACTTTAAATCTAAGTTTTAAATCAATTATCAAAAAGAAGAAACATACACTAAGCACACAAAATAAAAGGACATAAAATGAAATCTAATGAGCCCATCCCATTTCACCTTGCTGATCGTTTTGAGCAATTTATCTCTACTTCCCTGGATGTTGGGCTCTCTGTTTCTTATATCTTCTTCTAAGATGTCTCTTAGGCTATTCCTCTCTAAGAAGCGGTTGATTGAGTTATTATCTTCACTTTTGCCTACTTCCTATTTTTTGAAGTCCAATCTTATTTAAATGACTCAGATTTGAACTGCTCTAATCATATGCACTGTCTCTTTCTCATCTTAATCCTTTCTTCTAATTTGATATTGACTTTGACCTTTGCTTTAGCCAGCTAATCATCTGACTTGCACACAGGCAGATGATTCTGAAATAACTTCTAGGTCTTTAAGTAGTGGTTTGCTGTCTGTTAAAGTAGAGCCAATTTCATTTTTGTAATATTTAATATCTGTCATGTCCATTGTCTTCTTACTCTTTTCTTGAAGAAGGTATTCGTGAAATTTAGCTATATGCTGTGGGCTTGGGCAGGCCTTAAGCTTCTCCTTTCATGAGCCTAAGGCTCATGTCTAACAGTGTTAGATCAAAGGAATGCTGCAGAAATATTGCATCTTGCTGTATGCAAGACATTTGACAGTGTAGATATGTCAATTGAATGAATGCATAAACTGTAGTTATTTGAATTTGTAGTTGAGATAGCCATAACTATGGAGAGTAAATAAACAGATGGATATCAACCTAGAGAGAGAGAGATCTCTAAAGATGTAGTCCTTAGCTTTGTACTTGGATTTCTCCTGTTTACTACTTTCATGGTGGAAAGAGCAAAGGATTTGTAATCCAAGCATCTCAATTGGAATTGGACTTTGATACTTACTACCTTTGTGGATTTAGGTTCTGTGGGTCTTAGTTACCTCCTCTATAAAATGAAGATTAAATGATTATCTCTAAGGTTCTTTCTGGCTCAGAATCCTATAATCCTAAAGACTTGGATAAAGACAGGATTATCAAATTTGCAAATAGCAAAAAGCAGGGAGCTAATATTTTGGATGACAGAATTAGGATTCAAAATTACCTGGAGAAGTGAAAATTATGGGCTAAAATTGACAAAATGAAGTTTGACAGGGATGCAGATAAAGTCCTGCACTTTAATTCACAAACTCAACTGCATTTGTATACAATAGGGGTGAGGGGAGAGGAAAGATACTTGGCTTAACACTTGCTCCTGATCTAGTTATTTTAATTGAGGGGCAGCTAGGTGGCTCAGTAGATAGTGCATTGGGCTTGAAATCAGGACAACTAATCTTCATGAGTTCAAATCTAGCCTCAGACACTTATTAGATATGTGACCCTGGGCAAATTACTTAACCCTGTTTGTCTCTGTTTCTTCATCTGTAAAATGAACTGAAGAAGAAAATAGCAAACCACTCTAGTACTTTTGCCAAGAAAACCCCAAATGGAGTCATGAATGGTTGGACATAACTGAAAAACAAAAATGTTAATTAAATGAAATTTTGAATTTAGGCAATTGAGTAACATAACTGCTTTTAAAAAATAAAAGGCAATGAAATCTAAGGCTATATCAGTAAAAGTATAGTTTCTAAAGTATGGAAGGCAATAATCCTACTGTACTCAAGACTAGGCACAAAACAAGTAGAGTGTGGTATTCAGATAAAGGTAGACTACATTCTAATGGTGACACTGATAGGATAGAATGTATACAATGAAGGTTAACGATAAGGTTCTTGACATCATGTGATATGAGGAAAATAACATCATAAGATTGTGGATCTGGAACTGGAAAGGGCCTCAGAAGCCATGTTGATCCAATTTTCTCATTTTACAGATGAGAAAACTTAAGCCAAAGAAGATTAAGTGATTTTTCCCAAAGTCACACAGATAAGTGAGCACCAGAAAAATAATTTTAACCAGAGTCCTCCAAGTCCAAAGCCAATATTCTTTTAGTTAAAGGAACTTGGGATATCAAGCATAGGGAAAAAAAACAAAAACCTAAGTGATACAGTGGACTGAGTACTAGCCCTGAAGTTGGAAGGATGTGAGTTAAAATCTCACCTCAGACACTTATTAGCTTGTGACCCTGGGCAAGTAACCTAATCCCCATTGCCTAAAACATCCAGGGCCACCTCCAGTCATCCTGATATATATTTTGCTACTGGCTCCAGGTGACTATGGAGGAGAGAGTGAGGTTAGTGACCTTGCATAGCTCTGCTTCCCTTAAATCAATTCAGTGCAAGCCATGACATCACTGTGATGGCATGGTCCTCTTCAAGAATAAAGGACAGGGGCGGCTAGGTGGCACAGTGGATAAAGCACCAGCCCTGGAGTCAGGAGTACCTGAGTTCAAATCTGATCTCAGACACTTAACACGTACTAGCTGTGTGACACTGGGCAAGTCACTTAACCCCAATTGCCTCATTAAAAAAAAAAAAAGAATAAAGGACAAACAACATGTGAGAATTGGAATGATGCCCCCTGCTGCAAGAGATATTGCAGGGAAGCTCCACCATGAGGAGAAAGCATGTGACTTGGAAACCATGTGACTTTAGAGTTTGGAAGTTACCCGGTGTCCAGAAGTTGCCAGGCATCCAGAAGTTACATCTATAGCACCACCCATGGGACCTGTCAATCAGAGCTACCAACCAATTAGCTTGGAGCTATGTGTGTGTGGACAGCCCTGTTTCCAGTTTCACAAGTTTGCCTTTTACCTTTCTCTCTCTCTCTCCTCACGAACTTCTGATGCACTTTAATAAATACTTAAAAGGGGGCAGCTAGGTGGTGCAGTGGCTAGAGCACCAGCCCTGGAGTCAGGAGTACCTGAGTTCAAATCCGGGCTCAGACACTTGATGCTTCCTAGCTGTGTGACCCTGGGCAAGTCACTTAACCCCAATTGCCTCACTAAAAATAAGTAAATAAATACTTTAAAGTCTAAACTCTTGCTAAAGCTTCTAATTTAAGGTGACCACTCATTAGATTTTAGACATCATAGCTAGAATTTTAGGCCCATTACAAACAACAGGTTGGGGGTAGGGAGGAGATATTATACTTATTGTTAAATATTTAGTAGACTGCTATATGGAAGAGGAGCAAGACTTATTCTTTAATCTTAGTGTGTGGCCTCAGAGGACAATACCACTGAATGCGCAGTTACCAGGATATCAGAGTCAGCTCACACTTAGGAATATTATCTGAACTATTAGATTTGTCCCCCAAACTAAAACTGCTGCTTTGAGAGACATAATGATTTCATTAAAAGTGCTGAATTTTGAAAGAGATGCTTGAGCCCCAGTTCCAGTTGTGACATTTCCTAGGCATGTGACCATCAGCAAATCCTTTAAATTCTCCAAGCCTCAGTTTCCTCATCTGTGAAATGAGAATAACAATACCTTCACTAACTATCTTATGTTGTAAAGAAAGGATTTTGTAAACTTTAAAACATTATTCCTATTGTGAAGTATTTTGTTGTTATTAATCATAATTAGTGAGTTCCCTGACATTACGAGTGTCCAAGCAAAGGAAGGATGCCCATGGTCATCCAGGATGTTGTAGAGAGAAGTTCTTCATTGAGTGAGAGCTTCAACTAGTTGTCCTTTTAGTAGTGAAGTAAGTCCATGACACTAAAGATATCTAAATAAAATCCAGCTTTGGCACCTATGAATGAAGGCACCTATGTGGGAGATGCCAGACTTCTGGAAGACAATCTTCATTTATCTCCCACATGGGTATGAAGAACCTCTTTTAATTAGCTGCATAGATAGAACAATCTTCCTCTCCCTTCTTCTTTTTCCTCTGCCTCTCCCTCTTTTTCTCCCTCTCTCTCTTTTCTCAGTGGCATCCAAAGGTTAAGGTCTTGATCACTAACAGCACAGGCACTATGTGCAAAGCAAGGTGGGAAAAAAAGCCAACGTCCCTTTCCCTTTAGGTCCTGTGGCTGCAATATACAGGCTTGGGGTTTTGTTTGTCCTTTCAAAACCTAAATGCAGGGAGTAGAGTTCCAGACCCAGGAGCTTTAACCAAGATAACCTTTGAGCCATGATTCTAGGCTAAATGTTGCTGTCAGACCATCAGGGAAGTACTGAGAAGCCAGGGTGCAATGGGACTTTGGACTTGGAATTTGGTGAGACTATGTGATACAGGAACTGAATTAAACTGGGATCCTAATCTCCCACCCCTCTCTGGAGAGATAGAAAAGATGGAGTGGGGTATATTATACCTGCTAAGTATGTTGGGGGGAGATTGTTTGTATGTTCATTCTTGCAGTACCTTTGAAGTTCTTTTAAAAAAAATAAATAAAAAGGACTGACTGTTAAGTAGTTAAATGGAACTGGGATCCTTGGACCCTTAAAATTAGGGGAATACCATCAGTGGGACTTGAGCCCATGGTAGAAATTAGTCCCAACACCCTTAGGTACAATGCAGAGCCCTGGGGAAAGGGGTGTCATGTAACATACTTTCAGGCACTGGGACCCCAGGGTAGTCACTATTATGTAAAGAAAGTCACAGGCAGCTAGGTGGCACAGTGGATAGAGCACCGGCCCTGGATTCAGGAGGACCTGAGTTCAAACCCAGCCTCAGACACTTGACACTTACTAGCTGTGTGACCCTGGGCAAGTCACTTAATCCTCATTGCCCTGCAAAAAAAAGAAAGAAAGAAGGAAGGAAGGAAGGAAGGAAGGAAGGAAGGAAGGAAGGAAGGAAGGAAGGAAGGAAGGAAGGAAGGAAGGAAGGAAGGAAGGAAGGAAGGAAGGAAGAAAGTCTGATGGTCATTTCTCAGGGATGTTGTAGAGGTTGTAGAAGGTTGTACTAGAAGGTTGTTGTAGAAGCTTGGACAAGATGACCCATTAGGGTCCCTCTGATATTATGGTTTTAAACTTTTCAATCTGCCTATTCGTGAAAGTGAATTGTTGTTTCCTTCACAGTTGTTCTGATACTGTTTAGTATCAAAGGATCTTGTTTCCACCCCACCCCACCCCACCCCTATGAAACTCCTAGATGGCCCTATGATCAGAGGAGTGGTTTCAGGAAGACCTGAGTTTCACTCTTCCCTTCTTATTAGTCATGTCATTACCACTCCACCGAACTGCTCCACACAGCACCCAGAAGGAACAGACCATACTAATAACAATGCCATGTGAAGCCATTCAGGGAGCAAATGATCTGAGGAATCCCAGAAGTTTGAAGCCAAGCCTTTGAAGAACCCCCATGTCTGGCAGGCTTCAGATCTGATTTAACTGATTTGCTACAACCCTAATTAGTTCAAATTCCTTGAGGCAGGATGTCTGTAGATTAACTTTTGCAGCTGACTTTTCCCTCAGACCAATAGCTAATTTTGTCCCGATTGAAGGGACAAAAGATAAAATCATGTTCAGTCTGTTTTAATGAGCACCCCTCCCTCCCTCCCAACACACACACACACACACACACAGTTTCCAAATGTCAAATGTTCGTCTTGCACACCTGGATGGCTTGAGATCTTTTCATCTAAAACCTTTGCCTCTACATAAGAGGTGAAAACAACAGTTTGATTACTAGGACTTCAAATGTTGATGAATAAATTCCATTCTCGGTTTATCCCTTCTTTGAATTTTAATGAATAGGTTATACTTACCAGTGCTCCTCATTTATGCATATTTAGAGAGTACCAGAAGAGTAAATTTTATGCAAGTGATCTGCCAATGACCATGAGTTGTTTTGTTTAGGAGTGTTGGAAATATTTATAATTCTAAATAACATCAAATGTCAGTTGTTTGGAGAGATTTGTAGCACATCTTCAAATATTCTTAAATATACAAATAGTTCTCTCATGTCACTGATTCAGAAGTTCCCCAAATAATGACAATCACAACCTAATGATGTCTGTCTCTGGACCCTCCTCCATGTCCTCCCCTGAAATTTGCAGCACGGGGGTCTACCTAAGGTGCTAGGGGACTGTCTTTCTCTCTGGCTCTATCTCTGTCTCTGTCTCTGTCTCTGTCTCTTACTCTCTCTGTCTCTGTCTCTGTCTCTCTGTCTCTCTCGATCTCTGTCTTTGTCTCTGTCTCTGTCTGTCTTTGTCTCTCTCTCTCTCTCTCTCTCTCTCTCTCTCTCTCTCTCTCTCTCTCTCTCTCTCTCTCTCTCTCTCTCTCTCTCTCTCTCTCTCTCCCCTAAACATCCAAGAGAAACTTGCCATCCTTCATCCTCCCATATGGTTATCCCATCTCTTTTTCAATTATACTTTTCTCTGATGACATCTTTATTCCTGTTCTTCCTCTAATGTCCTCATTTGTTATATATTCCCCCTGAAGACAGCTAGGTGGTGTTGTGCATTGAACATAGATTTAGAATCAAGAAGGCATGCATCCAAACCTTCCCTTAGACACCTATTAGCTATGTTACCTCAAGCTCAGTTTCCTCATCTGTAATATGGGAATAATACTATCACCTCCCTCGCAGTGTTGTTATGAAGAACAAATGACATAATATGTTTACAGCACTCTTCAAACTTTAAAGCACTATGGAAACATTAGCTATTTTAATAATGATCATATGGCAGAAACATCAGCTGGGCACTGAAAAAGTCTTGTTTCAGAAGAGGCTTTGGGGAAGAACTGCTCCATTTTTTGTTACCTCAGTCCCGAGTGGGGCTGCTGAAGCCTAAAGCAGCCTTTCAAAGTGATTCCTCCTACCACAGGGAGAGGTCTCAGAGTTTTGAAACTGGGCTGAAGTTTTAATTTTTCTTCAGTTCACCTAAGCAGTGAGACTATCCAGCCTCCATAACTTCCATACGATGATTCTTCAGGCAAGGACTTCCAAAAGTCACGTGGTGTTTGGGAATCTCAGGAAGGAGGATGAGACGGCTGAGTTAGCCTATGCTGTATAACTGATCCTGGGTTTTGGTAGGCAGGTGGTATCTGAGTCAGCTGTGATTAGAGGTACTCAGAGCTTCAGGGTAAGCATAAATGGATAAGTTCTTACCATAACTCCCTTACTCCAAACAAACTTTATCTCATCATTGGAAATAGAACTGATTTTTTTATGGTTGCCCAGAAGTTAATGGGCTTTTGTACCACTCCAAGGCTGCTTTTAAAATGCATATATTTTTAGCTTCACCTATTTCAATTTAACTCAGCAAACATTCAATGACCACCTATTATGTACCTAGCACTAATGTTAAGTGCTAGGAAGGTTAAAAAGTTAAGAATATAGCATTTTATTGACTTTAAAAGAGCTCTCCATAGGGCTGGGGAAAAGGGAAAGGACAGAAGATTTATATACATAAAGCAATTAGAGAAAAAAGGAAGAAAGCATATGACAAAACACTGAATTGAATATGTTTAAATATATAGCTACTAATAGTAAGTCTATGCCCAGACAGAAAGGAGAAAGCTCAAGTTGATTAGTTTTCCACAATGTAGCTGTGGCCTACATTTCCAGGATTATCTCATTATTCTCCTTCACAAAAAGGCAGCCATGGCTTAATGAATACAGAGCTGGCCTTAAAGTCAGACAGCCCTGGGTTCAAGTCCCACCACTAACACATAGTTGCTTTTTGATTCTGGACAAATTACCTCAACTGTCTAAAAGTATAAGTTGCAGAGAAGATGCTGGCCTGCATTGGGAGAAGAGCTTCTTTATCTGGAAGTTGGATATATTAACAAAACCATAGATCCAGTTCCTATCCCCCTCAAGAGACTCTATAATCTACCACTGTGCCTTTTCCCAGGATGCCTACTTCCTCCTCACCTCTTCCTCTTATAAGCCCTAGTTTTAGTAAATACTCAACTCAAGTGACACCTGCAAAATATAAGACTCCTTTCTCTTATACCCCTACTTATTAATGTTCTCTCTCTTTCCCTAAATGACTTTACATATGCTTATCTATTCACATATTATATTTCCCTAGTAGAATGTAAGCTTATGGAGAGCAGTAATTGTTTTTTGCTTTATCTTTTTATTCCCAATATCTAGCACAAAGTCATATATTTGTGTATGTGTGTATGTGTGTGTGTATGTATATGTGTGTATATATATATATATATATATATATATATATATATATATATATATATATATATATAGGTATTTATTGAACAGTGGTTTAGAGGAGGTAGAAATTGAGTTTAGCCAGGAAGAACCTGCAAAATATGAATAGGTCCTAAGAATTGTGGGTAAGGAACAATTTTCGGAAAGAAAAACAGTATGGTCAAGAACTGGAATAGAAGCAGTATGATGTATGTGTACATGAGACTGTGAGGCAACTATTGGCTGGCTCAGTAGAAAGAGCCTGGAGTCAGGATAACTCATCTTTCTGAGTTCAAATCTGGCTTTATACCTTTACTAACTGTGGGACCTTAGACACGTCTGCTCACCTCAGGTTCCTCATGTGTAAAATGAACTGGAGAAGGAAATGGCAAATCACTCTAGTATCTTTGCTAAAAATGCCCTAAATGGGGTCACTAAAGGAACAACTGAACAACAATAATAATGAGATAAATGAGAATAGATTAGATGATCACAAATTATAAATTTCCTTGGATACCAAGATAAAGAGTTTTAGACAATTAAATAGGCAATTAAAAACCTTGATAGGGGTGGGGGGCAGTTAGGGTGGTGCAGTGGATAGAGCACTGGCCCTGGATTCAGGAGTACCTGAGTTCAAATCCGCATCAGACACTTGACACTTACTAGCTGCATGACCCTAGGCAAGTCACTTAGCCCTCATTGCCCAGCAAATAATAATAATAATAATAATAGGAAGTTTTTTTTTTAAGGGGGCAGCTAGATGGTGCAGTGGTTTAAGCGCTGCCCCTGGATTCAGGAGAACCTGAGTTCAAATCCGGCTTCAGACACTTGACACTTACTAGCTGTGTGACCCTGGGCAAGTAACTTAACCCCCATTGCCCTGCCAAAAAAAAAACCTTGATATGCTGGAAAGGGTTATGATTTATGAATGAATGAATGAACAAAAAGAATTTATTGATCATCTTTAATGTGTTGAGCACTGAAAGCACTTCAGATAAACATACAAAAGTAGAACAGATCCCCTGCCCTCAAGAAACTTATGTTCAGGGGCAACTAAGTGGCACAGTGGATAAAGCACCAGCCCTGGATTCAGGAGGACCTGAGTTCAAATCCACCCTCAGACACTTGACACTTACTAGCTGTGTGACCTTGTGCAAGTCACTTAACCCTCATTGCCTTGCCAAAACAAACAAGAAAAGAAAAGAAAAAAGAAACATGTTCTAATAGGAGGAGACAACTACAAGGATGGTGTCATGTGGTGGTCAAGGAAGGGAATGGTAGCCTAAAGACTCACAGGGATGGTGAGTTGAGCAATAAAGAAGCCTATTGACAAGCTCTTTTTTTTTTGTGGGGCAATGGGGGTTAAGTGACTTGCCCAGGGTCACACAGCTAGTAAGTGTCAAGTGTCTGAAGCCGGATTAGAACTCAGGTACTCCTGAATCCAGGGCCGGTGCTTTACCCACTGTGCCACCTAGCTGCCCCTCGACAAGCTCTTTCAACAAGCAATAATAATATCTGAGTTGATTACTGTACCTAGGATGGGGAGGATATGTACACCAGTGTTGGGCAATCAAAGTTCTAAGTAACTTACCTCCCTAAGTGCAGGGGTAGATCATATTTTAAAAAGATTCCTATTCTTTTTTTGAGTTGTTTCAGTCATGTCTGATTCTTCATGACCCCATTCAGAGTTTTCTTGGCAAAGATCCTGGAGTGGTTTGCCATTTCCTTCTGCAGCTCACTTTATAAATGAGGAAACAGAGGCAAACAGGGTTCAATGACTTGCCAGGTCACACAGCTAGTTAGTGTCTGAGCCCAGATTTGAACACAGGAATATAGCTCTAGGACCAGTACCTATCCACTGTGCCACCTAACTGCCCCCCAACATGCTCCCTTCTTCAATATTCTACCCACCCCAAGAATATATCTATCAGCAACCCAGTATCTTAAACCTGTTTCTCAATTTTCTTTCATCTTATTATTCTAAAATGTAGCCCTAGGCCCCAAATCCTCCAGCCTGATTATCTCCTCCAATGATCAATGCTATTCATCTCTACTCTAACCAGGAAGGGGGTATGCTGGAACTGTCTCTTGGCCTGTGAGAATCAATAGTTTGATTTTTATTGTGAGCATTTACACCTCAGAAATTGGCAATCACAACAAATTAGTGCTGTTTTGGGGTTGTCTTATTGGTTTTCTAGACTTTAAAAAGTGCTAATAATGTATAACAAACTTTGAAGTGTGTGTATGCATTCTCTCCTCCCCCCATTAAATATTTACTAGCACACTTCTCACTCTAATCTTCTCCAAGCTTCACTTCAATCCCCTTTGAACACCTACTAACCCCTCCTTATATGGTTCTATGGAATCCCTGTTCTGTTATGAGTCAATTTTCTTACATCCCCCAACTTTTCCATCATCCAGATTTCTGCTTACTTGCCTTAGCTGGATGCTGACTTCCTTGATGACACAATTTCCATCAAAGTCCTCTCTAATGGAAGCCATTCACTTTCATTTCTAGACCTTCCTTCCCCCACCATATCTCAGGAACTGATTTCTGAAGCCCAGGGCATTTGTTTATATCACTTTTATCTCATCTTTGTCACCATTACTTACATCCAGGGGTACTCTCCTGTCTTCTTCAATGATTTGTCACCATCTTTACAGTCTTATTCTCTAGCTGATCTCCTACAATTCATCCTCAGTGAATTCAACATTGATTTTAATCATCCTTTTAACTGTCCCAGTTTCACAATTTTTGACCATCTTGACTCCATCTTGACTTTCATATCCATTCTACTTCAACCAATGGAGCATATGGTCAGACAAAGTACTTCACCATCCCCCAGAACTCCTCCAACACCAAGATCCCTGGTTCTAAAACTTTGTGTCCTTCTGCTTTTCCCAATGTCTCAGTTCTGCTGAATTAGCTTTATACTCACTGGGACCTCCATTTCCTCAACCTTTCCTCAGCCTCTAAATTAATAGGTCCATTTTTAGGGTTTAGTTTGTTATAAGCTATTTCAGGATATTCTTACTGGTACCCTCATTTCCCTTCTCCCATTTGCTTCTGAAAGACCAAATTTATCAATTCCCAATCTTAGGGAAATCTCATTTTCCCCTTTCTTCTCCCCTGTTTGAAATCTGTTTAGGATCTTAAGACAAGAAAGGAAAAGGTAAAAAAATCAGACTTATTTGCTCCAATGTGAATTCCTACTTCATAGATAGGAGGCAGAGAGGTGACTAAATAGATAGAGCACTGGGCCTGGAATCAAGATGAACTGAGTTCAAATGTGACCTCAGACAATTACCAGCTGTATGACCCTGGGCAAGTCATTTAACCTCTGTTTGCCTTAATCCACTGGAGAAAAGGCAAACCACTCCAGTATCTTTGCCGAGAAAACCCTATAAGGGGTCACAAAGAGTTAGAAATGACCAAATGACTGAACAAGAACAACTTCCTATGTAGCCACAGGTAAATTGAATGTTGTTCTATACTCTGTTATCATTATTAGGTGTTTCATTCACTCACTCAACAAATATGAATTATTCTATTCTAGTCTATTCCATTCTATTCTATTCTTATAGTTATTATAATTCTGTTGTATGCACAGCACTCTTCTTTAGTATTAATCAAAAAGCTTAGAAAAGACATAATTCCTACCTAAGAGATAGTTTAAACAAAAAAATCCAGGTAACCATAGTACTTAGATGATGATAGCTGCTACAGTTACATAGGCTAGCAACGTGATTCACCAACATTTCTTCATCTGATACTCACAAGAACACTTTGAGATAAGTAGTACGGTTATAATAATAATTAGCTAGCATTTATATTTCACTTTAAGGTTAGCTCAGTGCTGTACATACTGTTTCATTATATCCCCATAGTAGTGCTGGGGAGTGGCAAAACAAAGTGCAATGTGTGTGGCAAAACAGAACATTTTTCATTTTATTGCCCAATTTCCAAAAAGCTGAATATATGTATGTATATATATATATATATATGTGTGTGTGTGTATTGTGTATGTATATATACTTTTATTTCCTTACTATCTATTCATTTTTTATGTCCATACAATATGGTTTGCACCCTTATCACTCCACTGAACTTGTTCTCTTAAAAATTGCCAGTGGCCTCAAATTGCCAACAGCAGTTGTCTATTTTTGGTCTTCATCCTTGACATCTCTGTGCCACTTGAGAATGTTGACTGCCCTCTCCTTCTAGCTACTCTCTACTCCCTTTCCATGACACTGAATTTTTAATCTCACTCCTGTGTCGAACTTAATGACATTTTCTTCCTATTTCTCTTCCTTAGGGTTCTATCATTAATTGTCTCCTCATTCCACATGGACTCCCTTGTTGGTTATCTTCCTCCCCCACCACTTCATGAGGGCTGTCTCCATATTTAGTATTTGAGTATTGTTGGATGGCTCAGAGGGAAACAGAATAAATAACTCTAGCATCTTCTCCCCCTGCTCTCCACAAAGGAAACTATTTCCTGCCAGGAAGAGAAGCAGGAGGTTGGGCCAGATTTGGGGTTAGAATGTTACTATCTGCTTTCTTTAATATTATTTATCTAGAGGTTGAAATTTTAAGGTTTATACTAAACTCCTTATTACTATTCATGAATGGAGAAAGACCTAAACTTTATACCTAAGACTTGACTCCCTTTCCCCAACATACTAGTTCTTGAATAAATACACATAATAAGTATCAAAGGAACCCATTTATCAAAAGCAATAGCAAAGCAGGAACAAAAGACATTTTGCATAGGAGAATATATACCAGACAATGGAAAGTGAAAGAACTCTCCCATTAGAACAAGGCAACTCAGCTCAACCAAAAGAGACCTCTATAGCACACCCAAGGGGAAATTCACCAAAATCTCTAGTATAACAAGCTGGGGCATAGGCACATTCCAGACACTGCTAGCTTCTCTCATGTGGGCTTCTTCCCAGAGTCTTGTTTTACCTTCAGCAAATAGAAGTGGGATTAGCACTATCTACATTATCTCTTGAAGCTAGAAGCCAAAAGCTACCGAAGAACTGCAGAACTCAAAGAGACCTAAGAGCTGTCAAAGAAAGTCAAAAATCTGGAGCTTCCTCTGACCTGATCTCACCAGCTACAACCCCCATCCTTACACAGGTGTTGGGCATTGAACTCTATCAATAAGAGACTCCCATACCAATGGACTTTGGGATTAGGGTTACACTTGGATGATTTCCAAGTGTTCTGAGCTCTAAACTAGGCTTTCAGACCCTTTCCTATATCTAGCCACCTGGCCCCTATACCTCCATATAAGCAAAACAACTCATTATCTTCCCCTTAAAACTGGTTCCTTATCCTAATTTTCTCATTTTTATAGATAGCAACACCATTCTTGTAGTAATGGAGTTTTAAAACTTAGAAATAATCTTTACTGTTTTTCTCTCTCCCTTGGCCCCCACAGGCAATGTAGAGTCATGAAAGGAGTCTTGACCCTAGAGGCAAAAATACCTGGATTCAAATCCTGCCTTGTAATACATATTAGCAGAATTTAGACTAGCTGAATTAACCTACAGATTATTCTTAGAACTTGTCCTCAAGTACCTCCATCTCTATGCTTTTGATCACAACATCCTTCAACATAGTGATCTTATCAATACCACTGTTCAGTCCAGGACTTTAAAAGCCAAATTCAAATACCATATTTTCCATGATACCTTCTCTGATTTCCTCAAATGGAAGTGATTTCTTCTTATTCTGAACTGACTTAAGTCTACACTTCTTTGATTGTATTTTCATGTTACTTGTGAGCATGCTTTATTTTTCCTACTAAATTGTAAGAATTAAAAAGCAGAAACAATGTACCTCCCCACATTTCAGAGTTAGAGAACTGTGATTATGAAATATGGAATACATCATCAGATGTTGTCTTTGTGTTCTTTAATTTTGCTGAAATGATTTTTTTCTTCTTCTTTTTAAATTTTTGTTACCAGGGGAGAGTTTCTGGGAGGAGGAAGCAGATGTATTCAGAAATAAATGTGACATTAAAGCGAAAGGCAATGATTTAAACAAAAATTATTATAAACCCCATGAATGCAGAGGCCTTCTTTTATTTTTCTTTGCATTATTCACTTGACCTACCATAGTTTCTCTCAAAAGTAGGCTTTCCGTTCATATTTGTTGAATGAATAAATCAATAAATGTTGAAAACCAAAGTGTTCACAAATTGTATCATAATCCTGACAATCCTTCTGTTGTTCTTTGGCCCTTCCTCTGTCAATGATCCAGGGTCAGGAGAAATATAATGGAAACCTAGACTAATCTAAGTGATTTTTTGACACACTTAGGTCTTCTGGCCAGTAGCTATGGATCACGAGTGAGTGTTACACAGCTTAACTAATTCTTTCCTTCCAGAAATACTAGACTGCATATTCAGTAAAACACATACCTCACTCCTATTTCATGATGATCACAGGTATTACTTCTCCCTTATCTCTCCCCATATGTCTCTCAAAAAACTGACCTATCTAAGAAATGATCCAAAAACATCTAAGTTCTTATTATGTGAAAGGAACTCTTCCAGACATTGGCAAAATGAAAAACAGTTCATTAGAAAAATAAAGAACAGTTTCTAGTCTCTGTGAGATTACATTCTAATAAGGGGTTCTATTAACAATCATTTGTTAATTGCTTACCATATAGCAGGTACTGGGACTACAAATACAAAGAATGAAACAATTCTTCCGTTCAAGGAATTCACATTCTAATGGAAGAGATAAGAACACACACACACACATACACACACATGTTCTTATGTATATTTGTGTATATGTTTATAAAGAATAAAAATAAGGTAATAAATGATGCATTCTTTTAATCCTGTCTGAGTAGGCTAAGGCTGAATTTTTTAAGTATATCTTCTCATCAAAAAGTAATCATTTTGTTTCTTTTTTACTATAGTTATTCCCTCAATTTCTTTTATTTGTCTTATTGCTATAGCCAGAATTTCTAGTACCATGTAACAAAATTGAATTTACTGGAAAAGATTATAATCTATCTTTGGTACAAATGATGGTAGCTTTTATGTTTAGAAGCTCTTAAAGAAAGGTTCATTAATTCCTTGTTTTCTAGCATTATTAGCAGAAATAGTTGTATTTTTTCAAAGTTATTTTTCCTACATCTATTGATGTAACTAATATGGTTAATTAAGTTTTCCTAATATTTAACCAACCCTGAATTCCTACTAAACTTCCAATATAGTCATAATATATAATCTTTGTGATATATTATTTTAATCTTTTTGGTAATGTTTTATATAAAACTTTTCCATCTTTGCCCATTAGGGATTAGGTATTGTAAACTAAGGCAAACACTCTCTTAAAGGGAATTTAGATCCCTCTCACCAAAGGAGAAGACCAGAGAACACAAAGGCCAGTTTTCAAAATTTTAATCCCTTTTTTCCTAAAAGGGAAGGAAACCAGAGAAAGATAATGCCTATAAAAATTAAAAGAAAGGTTTTATTAAGCAGGGAAGAAAATCTAGCATGATAATGGATGCTATCCAGCCTATTGCTGAATAGGACACCATGCAATAGATTACAAGGATTTATATATAGTTTAAACAAAAGTGTGTAAGGAATTTGGAGGAAAGGTGGGCTTAGAAAGGCCTACTTGCAAAGGGAAGTGTTTGTGTGTGAGGAATTCCAAGAGTGAAGGTGTACCTTTGATGCACAAATCAGAAGGCATTCTTGGTTATAAACTTCAGTTCAAGGTCTTGATAAGGAGATCTCTTCAAAAAGAAAAAGGATTATTTCAAAGTTGGGTAATAACTGAAGGTAAGGTCCATATCCATAGTCAAATATCCTGTAGTCAGATAATTTTTTGATTGGCTTCAGGGTTACTGATTCTCTGCAGGTCCAGCTAGGTTTACTCTCTCTCTCTTTTTTTTTTTTTTTTTTGCGGGGCAATGGGGGTTAAGTGACTTGCCCAGGGTCACACAGCTAGTAATTGTCAAGTGTCTGAGGCAGGATTTGAACTCAGGTACTCCTGAATTCAGGGCCGGTGCTCTATCCACTGCACCATCTAGCCTCCCCCTAGGTTTACTCTCAGTCACACAAAGGATTGTTGATGTGTTAGCCAACGAAGACAGTTGTTCTGGTTACCTGGATAATTGGAGGGGAGAGCTCAAGCAGATCAAGGTATCCATTTTCATAGTATATACACTTTCTGTTTTGAGTCTCCCTGATTAGCCCCTATCTATGGCAAAGAAAAAAAATGGTAAAATTCCTTCCTTTGCTATTTTTTGCAAACAATTTTTATAATACTTGAATAAATTATTATTTGCATATTTGATGGAATTTACTTGTGATTTCATCTGATCCTGGAGTTTATTTATTATTTTGTTTTCCCCTGGAAGTTCATTAGCTTGACCAATTTCTTCTTCTGAAATTAGTTGTTTATCAAATCCCTATTGCTTTGTTCTGTTGATATGAGTATTTTGTATTTTTGTAAATACTAATTTATTTCATTTAAGCTGCTGATTTTCTTGGCATATATTTGGGCAAAATAGTTTCTAATAACATCCCTTATTTCCTTGTCTTTTGTTATGATTTATTTTTTATTTTTTATACTGGTAGTTTGATTTTCTTCTTTTTAATCTAATTAAATAATAGTTCATTTGTTTTATTGATCTTTAAAAAGGAACTTCTATTTGCATTCCCAATTCATTGATTTATTCTCCCCCTCTCTTCCTTCCTCCTCCCTCTATCTCTGTCTCTCTTTCTCTGTCTCTGTCTGATAAAACTGTTCAGTGATATACACTTCCCCCTAAAAACTGCATTGGCTGCATCCCTCAAATTCTGGAATGTTGTCTATCTTTTCTATGATTTGTCCTTTCTGGGCAAGCTACTTACTTCCTCTACCTATTTCATTTTCCTCGTCTATAAAATGAGGATAATAACAGCTCCTAATTCCCAGGGTCATTAGAAGGGTAAAATAAGACCCTATTTGTAAAGAAGCTTAGCAAACTTTAAAGTGCTATGTCAATGATAGCTGTTAGTTTTGATGTTTTTACTACTATTATTATTAATTATGTGTTAGCATAGTAGAAATCAATATGCTCCTACTCTTGAGAAACACATTATTTGATCAATTCAGTTTCAATGACTATTAGTAGGAAACTCTAGGAGGAAAACAGAAATGTCTTTAAATGAAAAAGTTCATAATGCTGCCATGATTCTACCCTTATATATGTATATGTACACATGTCTGTATGTATGCATATATTTATGTGTATAGGGAGAATTCTGTAATAAATTTGTATATTAAAGTAGCTTTTTTTTTCTTTTTTGAACATGAATTCTAGTGAATGATGAACCTGGAGAAGAGAAGGGGTAGTAATTGAAAATGTAGCTAGTCCAGGGAAAGGAATGTGCTGTTACTGGCCTGAGCCAGTCTTCATTAGTGCAGCTCAGTTAATAAGAAGACATTTCATTAAAAGAATATGGTAGGATAGCCACCAGGCAAGGGTGGAGCTTGAATATGGATAGGAAAACTGCCCCATCTGGCTAGTGACTTTGTGTCACGCACCAATCAGAATGGAGAAGATGGGTCAAAGGAGAGAGAATTTCCAGGAAACAACACTGTTGAGCTCTCCAGGAACATGAAGGAAGTGTCCTAACAGGCTTCAAGCACAGGGGAGAACTTCTGAAGCCAAACAGGACTTCTTTTGTTCCATAAAAATAGAATAAGTGACAAAGGTGAAAAGGCAAATATAAGAGATTAGAAGGCCTGAAGTCCAAGGGAAGGACTTTTTTGAAGAATCCAAAAATAAAGTTCCTTCTATAGGGTTTGAGAGGTCCTATAACTATAATGATAATTTGGAAATGAATTTTAAAAGAGCTGAGACTTCTGGTGGCTTTACCAAACCAAGTCCCTTCACCAGAAATCTAGAGCTTAATTTGTTCTCCAGTGATTTCAAGATTAGGCTGACTAGATGAGGACAAAACCTCAAGAAAGAAGTAAGAAAGATTAGGAACTAGTGACATGAATGTTTTCCTATAGTCAGTCAGCATCTATTAAGCACCCATGCTATGGGGATCTACAGTTTGTGTACAGTTACATAAGCTCAACTATTTCTATTAGAAAGGCAGTATGTTATAGTAAATTGCAGTACTGAACTTAGAGTCAAGAAGACCTGAATTCAAATCCTGCCTCAGATAATAACCATGTGACCATGGTCAAATCACTCAATTCCTTAGTTTCCTCATCTCTAAAATGGAGATAGTAATAACATTTGCTTCACAGGATGGCTGTGAGTATCAAATTATTTATATGTGTGTGTGTGTGTGTATGTGTATATTGTAATGATTGGAATGACGCCACCTACTGGAGACTTGCTGTGGGAAAGCTCCACCATGAGGAAAATGCCTCAGAGGCATTGTGACTTTTCCTTGGCGTCAGGAAATGACGTTTGCTCATGGGTGCTGTCTATCAAGGCTACCAGCCAATCAACTTGAGGAGCCTCCTATGGTCTGGGAAGAGACAGGAAGGAGGAAAGGGAGCCTGCACAGAGAGCGCTGGGCTTTTTGGCTTCCTGACTTGATGGTGGTGGCGGCAGAGGACTTCACAGGAAATTTGAGGAAAGATAGGAATGCCAGGCTGTTAGAATTCTGTTCTCAATCTTTTTCTTTCTATTTTCCAATAAACCCTTAAAACCCTAAACTCGTTTTATCAGTGATTTTTAGTCAGTTTCCCCCAAACTGGGGGAACAGATTAGAATCCACATTTAGAATCTTAAATTACACAATATGTATATGTATGTATATATGTATATGTATATATACACACACATACATACACACATATATATGAATAAGATTTTATATATTATATATATATATACACATACATATATATTTCCAAACTTTAAAATGCTATATAAATAATAATTAATTAATTAGCCATTTCAATATGTGAAGCAATGGTGGATGGGGGAAGCAGGTAGGACTTTTCACACATGAAGCTCCTACAGCAGATCAAGAAACAAGGCAAGCCCCCAAAAAGAAACCATTAAAAGAGAAAGTCAGATTGGGGAAATACCTCTTATATTTGGATAACTGCTTCTTTGGATTTGTGCCTAGTTTGAAGTCATGAGTCCCTTTTTCCCCCAGGATCATTATGCTCCTTTATTCCTGATTCATCTTTTAGGACCTTAAGTTTGCCCTTCTACCTTTGACCCCCTACTCAGTTGCTCTATGGGGCTTACCACACTTTGGCCAAACCCCCTACTTCCTTCTTGGCTCCTTGGTTCCCTTGAAACTGTTGTAGATGGATGTCCAAGATGAGAGCACTCTTCTGTGTAGTGTTCTCAATCTACTGCAATGCCAGAGTCAGGGTAATGCCATATGGGATTATTTGTTGAGACTTATAACTTGTAAGGTTAGTAACTATACAACCCTCGAGAAGTCATTTGTAACTTTTCCTATTTGTTTATTTTAATCCTTTAAAAGTTTCCTTATAGCTTTGTTAAAAATAGGAAGCCCTGATGTAATGACTGAAGAGTTGGCCTTGAAACCATGAAGACCTAGGTTCAAGTCCCATCTCAGACATGTGCTAGTAGTGTGGATCTGGGTGAATCAGTTGACCTCTCAGTGATTTAGGGTTCTCTTTAGTACTATAAATTGAACAGAAGTTAAGGTCCTCATAGCAATTAAATCACAAGACCACTCCCTATCCTTTAATTACTAAACTCATTGAAATTCCAGGGGGTAAAAAAGTGGTACAGCTGGTGGGATGGGGAGGGGGAGGTTAGAAATTGTATGATATTTGGAGGGAATAGGGGAAGGGAGATTAAAGTCCTTTTCCTTTCCTTAGGCAAAGTTAGGCAGTGGGAACCCAAATGATAAAGAGAACTAATGGTAGTATGAAACCAATAGAGGCAAGATCCTGTGATTTGTTAATGGAAAAAAGAACAAGATTAGGGGTTAGAGTGAGTTGTCAGCTTCACAACTCACCAAATAAATATCATACTATTTTGACAATACCACTTGGATATATTGTGTGTTCTCAAAATTGATGTCATGAAGCTTATTCCAGAAAGGTTATATGTGAGTCATAAATTAAAAAGATGTATTGGAGATACACGAGACACAGAGGATCTTCATGAAGCATTGAATTTCCTGACGATGAGTAATTGAAGGATCATGAGGTCACAGTTTGAACTGTAAGGGACATAAAAGATCAGCTAGTCCAACCTCCTCATTTTATAAATGGGAAAACTGAGGCCGAGAGAGTTAAATGATGTGTACAGTGCTAAGGTGTTAAAGGTAATATTTGAACCCTGATTGTGGTCCTATAACGACGATGAGAAGAATCTTGACTGATTTATTTATAAGCTTTTTTTTTTTCCATTGGCGTATTTTGGACTTAATGACCTAAGCTGGGTTTCCCCCCATGGAATCCATGGAATCCTAGAATTTGAGAGTTGAAAGGGACCTCATCAGTCATCAGATATAATTCATATCCAAAAGGAATTCCCCCTAAGGAGAGTCATTTGAAAGTGGATCATTAAAGCTTTTATGCACAGGCTAATTATGTCATGTCAGTTCCTTGGGAAAAAAGGAGAATGTATTCCTTAGCATTTTCTTTAGAATTCCCAAAATACAAATACCAACTTTTAAAAGGAAAGTAAATGTCATTGTTTACATGAATAAGTATATGTGAACATAATGGATGCCAAGTAGCTCATACTGGTATAACAGGTACTCAAGTGAATTGCTGTCCAAAAATTTTCTAAAATGAATTGCTTACGTAGTTTTTTAATGATATATGTTAGCTGCAACAATGCAGAAAAGAAAGAGAATGGAACACTGGTCAATCAATAGACATAGTGCTTCAAAATGGGGGCTTGGTATAAGACATACCATCCAAGCTGTCTTGTGTTCAGTCCTATTCATCCCTCACAATCAAAGGAAAGCAATGCATGTGTCTAAATCCAGGAGAGTAGATAAGTTTGTCTTAAAACAGGTTTCTTTCTTTGCTATAATGCTTTCCTGTAGTTCCTCTTCCCTAATTCCTAGCAGCCCCTGTTCACATACGATGAATTGCTTGCTACCTTATTGAAAGAACAAAAAAAGCTGGAAAAAGAAAAAAAAGAAAGACAAGACATTTTAAAGCAGATACTAGATACCAAAGAAAACAACTCCTTCTATATAAAGAAGAATCAATAATGAGTTCTGTGCTCTTTGTATTTCTTGTTTGTATTTGTCACAGATGTGTATGAAACTTCAGCATTTGGCTTTAAGTGATGTTTAAAAAAAATACCCAACACTTTTATAGAAAGAATGGAAGAGAGAATAGAGTGTAATTTAAACACCCTTGACCTACTTAAAGACAAAATCTATTCTGTTCTTAGAGCACATAAGCCAACCAACAAAAGAAAACTTCTCGTGTATGTTGGTATGCCAAAACGACTTCATAGCATAAGTACATTTTCCTTCTAATGTAATGCTTTTATGTGTGAAAATGGAACAAATTTAGATTATTGCCATGTCTAGTACTATGACCAAGTTGACATTTACCTGTAATGCCAGATCATACATGCATGTGTTTTATCATTTAAAAAGCTCTTTCCTTACAGCAGTCTCAGGAGGGATGGAGGATATGTACTTTTATTCCCATTTTACAGATGAGAAAACTGAGGCTCAGGGAGGTTAACGAAGATACCCACAGATATCAACTAGTATATGGCAGAGTATGGAGTAAAACGGGATTTCTGGCTCCAAGACCAAAGATTTTTCCAACACATTGTGCTCTCTGTGGTCATTGCTATTTCTATAGCAATTTTAGGGGACAGCTGTCTGCTATTTTCTCCCTTTGAACTTGTTCCTAAGAAATGTTATGGAAAGAAAAAGGTAGGGGGAGTGGAAAGCAAGGCCTATCTTCAACCCCAGGTCAGTATGACTGGAAAGCCTTTAAAAAAAGAGGTCATGTTTTCCATGATGGTTGTTTTTTACATATTTCAGCACTGGCTTATTTTCATAATGACTCAGAATGGAAACATCTAAACACAATGTTATCCCCCTCTAATGTCTTCTCTTTTCAGATCTAAGCCAGAAGTAACTGTATCAGACATACTATTAAAAATAATTTTTAAAAATGTTTTCTTGAGAGATTTATAGACAGTGTATGCAGCATGAAAAAACATTTTTTTTTTGAAACGCATCACAAATTAATTTAGATATCTTTCTAGAAGTAAGGGCAAAGAGACATCATCTTGTACAGGCTTCTTAGACCTGTAGCTTCTAAAGACTGTGGTCACTATTAGACACAACTTTATTAAAGTTGGGACCAGGAAAGTCTGAGCTTGATTCTACTATGGGAATTAAGTTTCGTGTCTGAAGGTGCTCTAGCATGCTGTGTAAGTTCATCTGATAAAGCAATACTGACTCAGAACAAAACTATATTCTTTTTATCCAAATGAATTAAAACTCTTTCCAGAAAGGCAGCAATTGCCTTTCTGAGGAGGGAGAGCTATAGAATATTAAATGTGTATCTTCTCCAAATTTAACATTAGGAATAAACATAAAAAACAAGAGAGATTTAAAAGATTCTCATATATTATATTTTGGTTGCCTAACATACTTATCACTACATTAGATACACTATATAGCATCCTAAAGTATGCAAAACCCTTTATAAATGTCATCTTGTTTTGCCTTTTGACAACCCTAGGAGATAGGTAGTATTATTATCCATTTTTCACATAATAAAACTAAGGTAGATAGAAGTCAAGTGATTTGCCCAGGGACACACAGCTAGGAAGTATCTGAGACTGCCTTTGAATTCATGTCTTCCTACTTCCAGGTTCAGAGCTCAATCCACTATATGATCTAGCCAGTTGCCCTTGGAAGCAGGTAGACGTTTAGTCAGATTTGATTAGAAAAAAATAATTACATTAAGAAAACAGATAGAAACAAATTTCCCTGAAAGAACAATGATGAATTAAAAAAAATAAGTCAGAAAGGGTTGTAGATATTATCAAATCTCATCGTTCTACTTTTGCCTGAAGCTTTCCAGTAGTGGGGAATCCATTTCTGTTGTTATTATTGTTGCTGCTGCTGTTGATGATGATGAGTCATTGAGTCTGACTCTTCATGACCCCATTTGGAGTTTTCTTGGCAAAGATACTGGATTGGTTTGCCATTTCTTTCTCCAAGGTGACCCACTACCTCGTAAGAAAACACTACATTTTCAAAAACACTAATTGATGAAGGTCCTCCATATTACATCAAAACCTGCCTCTCCTCAGCCTCCATCTGTTGATCTAAATTCTTATCTGTTTGATAAGTCTTCAGATAGATGCTTGAAGCTGGTTAACGTGCCCTCTCTAAGCCTTGTCTTCTCCTCTCTAAACATCCCTAGTTCCTTCAACTGATCTTTATCCAACATGGCTTCTAGAACCTTTACCAACCTGTGTGTCCTCCTTTTGTCATTTTAGGTATATTGAAAAATCTAGCCAGGTATAGACCATTGAAAAGTAAGTTTCTCTTTTAGGACCCAGATGGCTCTGCTAGAGAAAGTGAGGTTGGTGACATCGCACAGCCCTCCCTCAATTAAATCCAATTCAGTGCAAGTCATGATATCACCTTGATGTCATGGTCCTTTTTAAGAAGAAGGACAAAACAAAAACAACAGCAGCAACAACAACCACAAAAAACAGAATGCATTCAATGTAAACAAAAAGATTAGCAGCTGAGGCTGGCTCCAATCCCTAGTTATGACTTTGTCCTGGCCCTTTTTTCTATTAATGCATTCTCTTTAGATCATCTCATCAAGGTCCCCTGGAATCACCTATGCAAGCGACTCCCAACTATACATAGCCACCCTCATCACTCTCCTGAGCTACAGTGCTACATCACCATCTACCTTTTGGACATCTCCACTTATGTGTCCTACATACATCTAAAATGCTGCCAATCCAAAACATCACTCATTAACATTCCTAAAACCAGTTCTCATGCTAGCTTCCCTACCATCCTTCTAACTACACAGATTCTCAGCCTCCGAACCACGTTCAACTCTCCTTCCTCTCCCCATAGCCAATCAGTTACCAAGTTTTATCCATTCTCCCTTCACAATATTTCCTGCCCATCCTCTCCTCACTACTTATCTGGCCATCACTGGCCTTCATCACCTCCGACCTGGCTTATTTTGATCATTTCCAAGTTAGTCTTCCTGATCTCCATTTTAGCCTCCACATAGCTGTCAAAAGATTCCCCCTAAAACACATCTGACCACATCACTCCCCTGGTGAAAAATATTTAATAATTATTTATTGCTTCTATGATAAAATATAAATTCTGAAGCTTGACATTTAAAACCTACCACATTCTAACTACAGGCTTCCTTTTTATATTTATTTCATGTTCCTTGCTTTCACCAACAAAATATTCTAGTCAAATCTACTTGTCTTTCTTTGACATTTCTTCTCCTTCTCCCATGCCTTTGCACAGACTCTCTTTACTGTGCATAATACACTCTCTCCTTACCTCCTTCTCTTTAAAATCTTTATCTGCCTTCAAAGTTCAATTTAGGTGCTACCTCATTTGGGAAGCCTTTCCTGGTGCCCCTCCTTGTTAAGATTCTATCCTTCTTTAAGTTCTCTTGCTCTTCACTGTATACATCTTGTATTCTTCTAACAAAAGGTTTGTTCTGTGAGAACAGAGACTATATTTTTATGATGTCTCCTAAACTATCATAATCAATTAATCAATCAATCAACCATTTATTAAGCACCTACTATGTACCAGGCACTCTCCTAAATGCTAGGGATACAAAAAGGGGGAAAAAGGCCTTCCCTCAAGGTTTTTACAATCTAAGGCACAAGGGTTTATACATAGGAGGCGGCATGTAACACATATTTGTGGAAAGAATTAAAAAGTGCTTGTGTAAAATCTTTGAGAGACATCACAGAGGTCTGGGTGTTTTACAAAGTCCTAATACTTGCATAATGAAACATACTCTAAATGGACTCCCAAAGGCATATATATATATATATATATATATAGAGAGAGAGAGAGAGAGAGAGAGAGAGAGAGAGAGAGAGAGAGAGAGAGACAGAGAGAGACAGAGAGAGACAGAGAGAGAGACAGAGAGAGAGACAGAGAGAGAGACAGAGAGACAGAGAGACAGAGAGAGAGAGACAGAGAGAGAGACAGAGAGAGAGAGAGAGAGAGACAGAGAGAGAGACAGACAGAGACAGAGACAGAGACAGAGACAGAGAGACAGAGAGAGACAGGCATTTAGCTAATCTATTTGCAAACATGCTATTAAAGTTTCAATCCCATGCTTATTTCAGGGTTTATTTTTCTATCTTTGGATTGATTTTTACCTGTAGAGATTTAACCACCCCTAGTCAGTCTGCAAAATATATTTCAACACAATTTGGAATATGATTAGGTACTGTACCATTCTTCTTGATGGAGTCCATCAATAAATGTGTACTCACTTCTTGTTGCCCATATGCTGCCATTCCTTGTCATTTGGACACATTAAGTCAAAGGGCCAATTTACTTTGCTCATTGCCACAAATGGCATACTGTTCTTACAGCAAAATAGTATTTAATTACATTCATATACGACAACTTGTTTACTCATTCCCCAATTGATGGGCATCCCCTCAATTCCTAATTATTTGCCACCACAAAAATAACAGCTATAATATTTTGTACATCTCAGTCCTTTTCCCTTTTTTATGACTCTTTGGGATATAGACACAGCAGTGATATTGCTAGGTCAAAGGGTATGCACAGTTTTATAGCCTTTTAGGAATGGTTCCAAATTGCTCTCTAGAATGCTTGGTTCAGTTCACAACGTATGAGATACTTTGTCAAAAGCATTTCTCAAATCAAGGTAATCTATAGCCACAGAATTCCTTTCATCTGCTAGTTTAGTGATCTTTCTCCCAACCCCCCTCAAAAAAGGATAATATTAGTTTGGCATTACTTGTTATTGAGGAAGCCAGCCTGAAGCTGTACTGAAATCTCTTGCTACTCTTATTTGCATCACACATACTATATTGAGAGAGAGAAAAAGAGAAGAAGGGAGGGAGGGAGCAGAGGAAGTGGGGGGGGGTTCTTGATACTCATTCATATTACACACTATATACAAATAGACAAAGAGATACAAATAAGGATAGATAAATACAGAAAAAGATAGAGATAGAGATAGACAGACATAGATATAGATAAATATAGTATGAAGTTCTTTACATAAGAATACAAGACGTTGTGTCACTATGGAGTTCCACAATGTAACATAATGAAGTTTAGCACTTCCATAGCAAAATCTCTTAGTAACTAAGAATCTTTTTAAAATAATCTTTGTCCCAAATTCTTAATGTTTTCAATGGATTTCAGTTTTTTCCTCCCACTTTTTGAACAGTCTCTAAAGTGGAACCTACTTCTCTCTGACAGAATGTTTAGCTATAAAAGATCAGAGCTAAAGAGACCTCAGAGTCATGTAGCCACAGTCATCTCATTCTAGAGATGAAGATACAGTATCTAAGAGATTGAATCATTTGCTCAAGTTAATATGGCGAATTAGAAGTTACAGCTGAACTCAATACCAAGGAAACCTAACTAAGCCTAGCATATTTTCCAAATTATGGCATTTCTCATAGTGACTTAAAACACAACGAAAACACATTCATTATGAGGTAAATAAATGTTTTTAATGATTTTCTTTTTGTTGTTGTTTTTTGTTTATTTATTTGTTTGTTTTGTTTTTCCTTTGGTGAGGCAATTGGGGTTAAGTGACTTGCCCAGGGTCACACAGCTAGTAAGTGTTAAGTGTCTGAGGTCGGATTTGAACTCAGGTCCTCCTGAATCCAGGGCTGGTGCTCTATCCACTGTACCACCTAGCTGCCCCAGTGATTTTCAGTGTTAGATAATTCACAAATTTCTACTGGTCATCATGATTTCAGAATTAAAATCTATTTCAACATATGATGTGAAAACAATACACTAAAATTTTCACTGGGAACTAGTCACACACTGTATTAAATGTTTTAATAGTGTAGCCATTAGAATAAATTACCACTATTTCTAAGATGATATCTTTTTTGTAGTTGGGTTCTATGTCTCCACCCCTAGTCAGATGGTTATCTTATTCTTTAAAATGCTATTTAGACAAAGATTACACAATCTATACCTGAATAGACTTCCTCATCAAAATCAGAGAGAATTCTACAAATATGGATGCTTCATTCACATATAGACAGGGGATCACAAAAGCCCTAGTCTAGTTTTAAGCATTAATAATTTTAAACTATATCAAGAATTTTGAGACCCTATAATCCTTATATGACAAGGACTGGACTTTACATTTAAGTTAATAAGTCGATAAACTTTTATGTTGGTGGGTTTTGAGTCACATTTTATGTTGGGTAAGATAATTTCAAAGCTTTGGCATCACATTTGGTCACTAAGCTTGATTCTTTTTTTCTTGTTGGATATTTTAGATGGGCTTGGGAAAGTATGAATGCCATTCTCATTCATTTTTAAAATAATTATTACTTCCAGCTAAGATTTGAGACATTTTCATTTCAAGCTAGTAGCCTGGTCTTATCTTCTCGATGAAGGTTTCTAAAATTATATCTTAAAAACTCTTAAATATATTAGTGACTGAATTAATCAGAGTTCTAAACTCTTTCAAAGGATTATTGTTGTTGTTTTCCCTCTATAAAGTTGCTGTCATTTGTGTGAATGCTGGTTCTATATACTATACCATGCTGCTTCTTGTAATACTCCACCAAAAACTAATTCAATACAATTCAATAAACATTTATTGAGTACCCAAAGTATATAGGGCTCCATGCTATGTCCTGGGTGACATACAGAGTTTAGGCAGGGTCCCTGATCTCATGGAGATATAGCCTGATAAGGAAATATAACACAATATAATAAATTCATAACAAATAATACATGAAAAGAAAGGTACAACACAATGTGGGGTCCAATATGGCAGGTAAGGGAAAGGGAAATTAGGCAAGACTTCCTGGGTAAAACTTTATTTGAATTTGAAGAATGAGTAAGAATTAAACATGGGGAGGGGAAGAGCAGCCATAAGGAAACAATATAAGAGAATACATAGAGGCAAGAATGTGTAAGTCACCCATCAAGACCAGCAAAAATTCTGGTTTCTTGAGTATATAAAGTACTTCCACAATCTGGTATCACAATAAGATCTTGTGTAAAGTACCCGGGGTTGTTGAAGGCTCTGTCAGTGAATAGAAGGTATAGAAGTCTCTGTTCTGCTTGAAGAGTTCTGAGTAAGTTCCCAGCTTCTGGCTGGCTCTGCTTTCTGAAAACCAGTTGAGTTAGACACTGAGTAGTTCACCACCCAGTGGTAGCTAGTAGCTACTTGAGGATGAATCTTGGCCATGATAACTAATCAAACATAAAATATATGAAGAAGAATAGTCAGAACAAGTTAAGGAAGGTAAAGTGGTGTCAGATTATAGAAAGCCTTTAATGTTAATAAAAGAGCTAGAACTTCACTGAGTGAAATTTGATTTCTCCTTATTGTCCCACTGCTCATTCCCTACTTGTATTCCCCACAGTTTGATACTGTAATCTAGCTGTTGACCCCTCACCCCCCATCTCTGCTAGAGGTATACCAAACTCAGCTCTACTCAGACCTTTGGACCCATCACCCATTCCCCCAGTTGGAGACCATCAGCCTTACTATTTTGCCCAAGGTCCTTGGGACTTGGCCATCAGCCTTATTATTTTCCCCACCAGAATCTGAGTATGGCCTGGCCTTTCCATCTACCATAACTGAGCATGAACATGAGTCTTATCTTGTTAGGAAAGTAGGGTTTTTGAGACAGACACGTGTGTATGTATGTATGTATGTATATGTACATATACACACATACATACAACATATATGTGTGTGAACCAAGGCATATACATGTGTGTGTGAATCAAGGCATCAGTATTTGTAGAGGTCCCTTGTTTTGTGTTTTCTTTTCTCCTTAATATGTGAGTTTCTTGATAGCAGGGACTATCTTGATTTACAATTCACATTCCAAGTGCTTAGTATAGTACTTTTTAACACACAGTGTTTAATAAATGGCTTTCCTTTCCATTAGGCAGTAGGGAGTCACTGAAGGGTTTAGAGCAGTGGCATGATCAAATGTGTTATTTTATCCATGGTAAAATTATCTACCTATCCAAAAAAAACATTTTTTAAAGAGATCTTTCCCCAAAAGGGAGAAGTATCCTATATATCTATCTATCTATTTATTATTTTTATATTGTTGCATTATGGCTTAGTAACTTGAGAAAATATATAGATTATATGCCTAGTGCTAGAAAGGAAACTACAATAATCTGCCATGCAAATAACATACTTTTACTTAAGTTCCTTTGTTCCTGTGAACAAGGACATCAGTGCCAATCTGAGGGGAACAAAGGAGGGAAGCTGCCACCAAGTCACTTTACTGTGGAATAAAGTCCTCAAGAATCAGATACTTGTCACCAGTTGTCTGCTGATAGCACTTCTGGGAGTAGAGTGGATCCATTTACACCTCTAGCATTGATCTGTTTTTGTTTGAGATGCTTTACTTATTCTGTGTTTGCTAAGAGCCACAACTGCTAACCACAACTCATCAAAAATAGGCCACAACAAAATTTAAAAAACAAATCAACCAGTGTAAGAGTATGAAAGGAGATTGTCAGAGGAAAGAATGCATTGATTGACTGCCACTTATTATAGGTACACTGTCCAGAATGAAGGATCCACTGGGATTGAATGGGGTAGTCTATTGGTTTTGTCCTCTAAGTGTGTCTCATATTAGCCAGTGAATATACAAAACCAACTCCACATCTCAGCATCACAAACACAAGTCCATGCATTTCTGCCTTCCAGAGGTAATATAGATATTTTAGTAGAGAAAGATAATTCATATATTATATATACATATATATGTAAACATAAATAGACATGCATACACACATCTATTAAAGCACAATAAACTTTCTGTACATATATACAAACTATTCTCTCCAGGGTCACATTTGTTATACTACTACTATTTTATGGAATTAACTTTACTTGGTTTCATGAAAAAGCTCATGATGCATCTACCTGAAAACATGGTGATTTTGCATTTGTGTATATGTGTGTGTGTATGTGTTTCTGTGTATATGTGTATGTATGGGTGTGTGTATGTGTGTGGTGAATCTTCTTCCTATTTTTTTCCTTATCAAAATTCAGCAAGACAATAATCCAATATAACTCTGAAGGACT
This sequence comes from Dromiciops gliroides, assembly GCF_019393635.1. NCBI lineage: Eukaryota > Metazoa > Chordata > Mammalia > Microbiotheria > Microbiotheriidae > Dromiciops > Dromiciops gliroides. The sequence continues at coordinate 313,023,034 of NC_057863.1, read as the reverse complement.
TATGAAGATTGCAGCCCATCTGCAGAGAAAGAACTGATAGTATCTGAAAACAGATAGAAACACATTTTAAATTTTTTTTCATTTCCTCTTTGACAATTCCTTAATCTGAAGTTTTGGGTTTTTTGACTGTTTTCTCTCACAACTAGCTAATATGGGAATTTTTCCATGACTACTCATGTATAGCTTATTTTGAATTGCTTGAGTTCTTGTGGGTGGGGGTGGGAATGGAGAGGGGAAGAGAAGTTGGAACACAAAGTTTTTTAAAAATTGATGTTAAAATTTTGTTTTTACATATAATTTGGGAAATAAAATTCTATTCAGAGTTTTTTTTAAAATCATGGTAGCTTTGGAACAGTTTTGTATCCCTGTTGTGTCCGATTTTGTATCCCTCTTTCTATTCTGCTACTTATTGAATACAAGACCACTGTCAAGGTCACTTAGCCATTCCTATAAAATGAGAACATTGGGATAGATGACTTCTAAGATCCCTTCCAGTTCTAAGGCTTATGAATCAAGAGTCATAAATTATTTCAATGCCTAACAAAAAAATTCTGAAAAATCACTTTGTGGCTGTTTGAAAAAATATTTTTGGTGACACCCATGTTTTACTTAATCTTTATGACTCTCCTGGTATTTACTACAGTACTCTGCAAACAGTAAGAGCTTAATAAATGATCGCAAAACTAAATTGTATGTGCAGGAAGATTAATATTAAAAGATGTAAGTACATTTTTCCCCCAGTGAGAACATAAAGCCCTGTCCTGGAACAAAGGAAATTAGATTTTTTTAAAAGTGGGTAACTTCTTTAAACTTTGGGAAACCCTTTGGTCTTCTGGTAACTATAATTTGGGCAGCTAGGTGGTGCAGTGAGCAATAGTAACTGAAAAAATTTGAAGCCAGTTTGTCTGATAGGCGTCAGTTCTCAAAAACATAGAGAACTGAGTCAAATTTGTTAAAATAAGAGCCATTCCCCAATTGATAGGGGATCAAAAGACATGAAGTTTCAGATGAAATAATCAAAGCCACCTATAAACATATGAAAAGAAAAATGCTCTAACTCACTATTGATTGGAGAGAGACAGGTCAAAACAGTTCTGGGTACTATCTCATACCCATTGAATTGGATAATAGGGCAGCAGAGGAAAGTAACAAATTTTGTAGGGGATATGGGGAAAATGAGACATTAATACACTCTTGGTAAAGTTGTAAACTGACTTAAACATTCTGTAGAGCAATTTGGAACTATGGCTAGAGGGCTATAGAACCATGAATACTCATACTAGGTTGGTATCCAAAAAGAGATTAAAAAATAGAGTTGAATTTGAAATCGAGGAGATATCCATCAATTGGAGAATGGCTGAACAAATTGTGGGATGAGATGATGATGGAACATTGTTGTAGTGTAAGAAATGATGAGCAGGGTGCTAACAGAAAAACCTGGAAAGTCTTACATGAGCTGATTTAAAGTGAGATGTACTATATGCAAAATAACAGCAATATTGTAAGTGAATGTGAATGACTTGGTTGTTTTCAGCAATCCAAGACAACTCTGAATAATTTTAGTTCCTTTTTCTAAAGTTTTTTTTTGTCTGTTTTCTTTTACAACCTTACTAATAAGGAAATGTTTTGCATGACTACACATGTATAATTTATATTGAATTGCTGGAATGCTTAAGGAAGGAAGGGAGGGAGGGAGGAAGAGAATGTGGAGCACAAAGTTTTAAAAATTGATGTTAAAATTTGTTTTTACGTGTAATTTGGGAAAATAAAATTCTAAATAAAAAGACAATAAACTGCACATTGACAACTACTATAATAAGTCATATCCTTAGTCCCTACCTCATGTTGATGAGTCACTTTTTTTTCCTCATTTTTGTTTTGATTTTATTAAAAAACAATAAAGGTGTCTTTGAGACAAGGAACTAAGGTTTACATCAGGTTCCTAGTAAACTATGTACCAAGGCAAGATGAAATCTTTCCCTCAGGCTTTTGACTGACCAGGGCGGCCAACAAAGATCCAAGGAAGCTGTATCCAACTAAAACAATGCAGTACCTTTGTTGAATATTCTTTTGAATCCATGGCTGAATAAACATTATTTTGTTAACTGCTAAAAAAAATACAATCACATTTTTTTCTTTTATTCAACTTTACTTGTACAAAATGACTAATATGGCAATGTTTTACATAATCATATCTGTATGACCGATATCTGATTGCTTAGTGCCTTGGGGAGAGGAGAGGGGAGGGAGGGATGGAAGAATAAAAGTTAAAACTCAAAATTATAAATAAAATTATTTATTACTATAAAAAATACAATCACAATATAGTCTAGTGGTCAGAGTAACACATACTTATTTCTATTGTTCTAATTGCTTATTATTTTATCACTGTCATCACAACCATTCTTAATATTATCATTAAGATATGAGAATAAGGGGAGCAGCTAGGTGACACAGTGGATAAAGCACTGGCCCTCGACTCAGGAGGACCTGAGTTCAAATCCACCCTCAACCACTTGACATTTACTAGCTGTGTGACCCTGAGCAAGTCACTTAATCCTCATTGCCCCACAAAAAAACAAACACACACACAAAATATAAGTGAATTCTATTACTATTACTATTTGATTATAATTAATGATGAGTATTACCCAGAGCCCACCAGGGACTGTGACATGGTAGGAAAGGCTGCTACAGCCAGAGCCACCCAGAACCAATCTGGGCTGCTTGATTGTTCACATGGCTTGGATGAAATGGGATTCTAATCTTCTGGTGAGATGTAAGGGTCACCAAACTTTACCATGTGCCTTGTTAGTGCTACCTGAGGTCCTGAGGCCTCATCATCTGTCCTGCCCCTGTGTTATAAAGACCCTCAGCCCTGGGCCCAAAGTGACCTGCAGACCCCTTGACTTTGCCATTCTCCTCTACCACTACATCATTAGGACTTCAGGGCCTTGCCATCCACATTGCAGCAAAATGTTCTTTTATGTATAATCTCTTACAATGGGAGTGTGAACTGCTTGATAGAAGGTTTATTTGTATATCTCCAGCACTTAACACAATGCTAGGCAAATAAAAAGTAATTTTAATAAATGCTTTTTCTTGTATTCATTCATTTTCATTACTGATACAGCAGTTATCTCTCAACGGTGTAAAATTCACTTATTTTTCAATGATTTGAAACAATTATAGCTCACTTCTGCTAAATTACCATATGGGATAATCTGTTTCTTATTTCAATATACAGTGCACTATTCAAAAGTTGAGCTATAACCAGAGCCCAAACTAGACAAAGTAAAGATGACCTGAGTTCAAATTCTACTTCATGCACTTACTAGCTGTGTGATCCTGGGTAAGTCATTTTACCTCTGACTCTCAGTTTCCTCATATGTAAAATGGGAATAATAGCACTGATCTCACAGAATTAAGTGACAATGCCACCAGCAAGGAGCTAAGCAAATTTAGAAGTTCTTTATAAATATGAACTATTATTAGAATCTCATTTTCATCTTTTTCAATAGGATTCAGATAGAAATAATCCTGGGACAAGTCACAATCTTACCATTATCCTTTTATGTTTAATATTCTATAGACTATTTCCCAGGGAGCAGGGACAAAACAACTGTGTTTTATAGCTTAATTCAAGTATTGAGATATCAGTTCATCCTCTATAGACTCAATAAAAGTATCCCCTTATGTAACTTCAATTAGTAATCAGGGACCATAGGGATGACATTCACTTCATCATGATTCCTCAAGATTTTAATCTTCCCTTTCTAAGCCTCTGTATTTGAAAAACATGTTGTTCCATGTAGCTTAGAAATGAGTATTTGGTATATTAACATCTATTTAAAACGCTCTCAAGGTTCCAGGCAATTATTCACTCTGCGTGCAATATTCCAAGAAAAATGACCTATCTGCTGTTCTCCCAAACTCAATATTCCATCTCCTAACTCTGTGACTGTACATAAGTTAACCGCCATCCTATGACTAAAATGCACTCCTTTTTAAGTTACTTTTGAAAAACATATTTAAATATTGAAAATTACTTTAAAAAATATTGTAAATATGTTTTAAAATATTTTTTTTAATTATTAGGAGCTTCTTACATACCGTTGATACATTTCTAGAAAAGTTTCCTTTGTGCTGTGTCCATCTTTCAAAATTCCACTCTAGAGTAAAGTATATCAAGTTGCTTAGGTCAAATTTGGTTTTCAGCAAATGTTCTCCAAAAACTGTGTCCTCCTATTGATTTTTAAGGCATCTGCAAAGAAAGAGGATCATTATCTTAATACACACTAGAACTGTTATTACATAAATCTTGAATATCTCTGTCTGTGCTAATTAAAATGCATAGAAGCATGAGTTACCATAATCTTCAAAAGACTGCCGAGAGTCTACAAAATGTAATAGACCTTAATACACTTAAGTGCTGAACTAAAATGACATTTCACTCAAGTGACCCGGTATTCCTTCACAGATGTCACAATTAGCTTTATGCTAGGTTTAATACTGATTCTGGTTATTTCAGTGAAACTCCTATTGTCTCAGTCACAGTAAGCATTAAGTCAAATTGTCAATGCTTTCTTGGACCTCCTACAACATTGTCCTTCTGTTCTTATGTTCGGCTGAAAAGGAAAAAAAAAAAAAAGAACTTAACCTGCTTTAGCATGTTAAAGGGTACTTTTTTAAACCAGAAGGGCTGATTGCCTTAACAATGCTGTCGTTCTCAGAGTACCTTGCAATAGCATTCGTTTTGCTGGAAAGGGTTGCTGTAGTTAGATTACAAAGATCTTTATGCAAAGTATTTTGTTCTACTATTCCTAGTGTTTAAAATAAACATTCTCTTTAAATCTCCAAAGCGTGAAGAGTTTATTAACATAAACTATGGGCCAGTGAATAAAAAACTGCTATCAGAACACATTTCTGATCTAGAAATGTCTCTCAATCAATTAATCAATAGGCATTTTTTAAATCTTAGGAAGGCTGGGTGGCACAGTAGATAAAGTGTAGACCTGGAGTCAGAAATACTTTTCTTCCTGAGTTTAGATTTGTCCTCAGACACTGACTGTGTGACCCTGGGCAAGTCTCTTAAGCCTATGTTCCTCAGTTTCCTCATCTGTAAAATGAGCTGGAGAAGAAAATGACAAACCACTCTAGTATTTTTCCAAGAAAATTCCAAATGGGGTCAACAAAGAGTCATACATAAATTTAAAAATGAGTGCCTGTCTTGAAATAAGAGTAGTTTAGTGCAACAAAGCAGATGAGAGATTTTAAAGGCCTGGAATAGGATAATAGTTCTGTGAGCAAAGAGCAGAGGAATGATTCAAGAAATGTAATAGAGTTTAAAATGACAAGATTTAGCAACTACTTGTATATGTGGGATAAGTGAAAGTAAAGCATCAAGAATAGCACTCAGATTTCAAATCTGGGTGACTAGAAGTATGATAGTACTTTTGACAAAAATAGAGAAATTCAAAAAAGGCATGGTTTTGAAGAGAAAGAAAACGAGACCTACAATTATGATTGAAATCCATTCATGCCTACTCATACTTGCAATTCACTTTCTCCCTCCCACCATCCCCCAGAGAAAAGAGGCAGGGCCATTACCTATCAGCCACTGCTCTGGAGCACAGGCATGAGGTGATGAATTGATATATGAACTGATGCAGAATGAAGTAAGCAGAATCAGAATACTGTAATATCAAGATGATAAAAATGAATATTTTGAAATTTTATGTATTTATAAATAATGAAATGAGAAAAAACAAGAGAACAATTCATACAATATAATAATTCATAAAATAACAGCAATAAGTGGCAGCTAAGTGGTACAGTTGAAAGAGTACTGAGCCAGGAGTCAGGAAGACTCATCTTCCTGAGTTCAAATCTGGCCTCTGACACTTATTATCTGTGTGACCCTGGTCAAGTCACTTAACCTCATTTGCCTCAGTTCCCCCATCTGTAAAATGAACTGGAGAAGGAAATGGAAAACTATATCAGTATCCTTGCCAAGAAAAATTAGACACAACTGAAAACAACTGAACAACAAGAAACAACAAACTGTAAAATCAAACAATTTTGAAAGCTATAAGAATTAGGATTATAAATGATGAGAGGATATGAACAGGCAGGTTTTTTTAACAAAGAAATCAAAGCTATCTATAGTCATATGAAAAAATGCTCTAAATAATTATTGATAAAAGAAATACAAATCAAAACAATTCTGAGGTACCACTTCACACCTATCAGAATGGCTAACATGACAAAAAAGGAAAATGCTGGATGTTGGAGGGAATGTGGGAAAACTGGGACACCAAGCCACTGTTGGTAGAGTTGTGAACTGATCCAACCATTCTGTAGAACAATTTGGAATTATTCCCAAAGGACTATAAAAATATGCAAACCCTTCGATCCAGCAATACCACTGCTAGATTTGGATGTCTTAAAGACATCCAAAAATAGGGAAAGGACCTAGTTTTAAAAACCATTTATAGCAGCTCTTTTTGGGTGGCTAAGAATTGGAAATTGAAGGGATGTCCATCAATCGGGGAATGACTAAATAAGCTGGGGTATATGATTGTAACGGAATATTATTGTGCTATAAGAAATGACAGGCAGAATGATTTCAGAAAAAATTGGAAAGACTTACATGAACTGGCACATAATGAAGTGAACAGAACCAGGAAAATGTACGCAGTAACAGCAATATTGTTCATCAAAGAACTGTGAATAACTTAGTTATTCTTAGTAATACAATGATCCAAGATAATCCTAAAGGACTAATGATGAAGCATACTATCCACCTCCAGAGAAATAACTGATATTGATTGAACACAGGTTAATGCATACTATTTTTCACTTTATTTCATTTTTTTCTTTTATTCAAGTATTCTTATACAAAATGACAAATATGGAAATGTCTTACATAATTGCACATGTATAGCCAATATCTGACTGCTTACTACTTCAGGGAGGAGGGAGGGGTAGAATTTGGAACTCAAAACTTTAAATAAAAATGTTCATTTAAAAATATGATTAATAAAATGACAACTAGTGATTCCAGAGGATCTATGACAAACATGCTACCAATTACAAAAAGATGATTGAGTTAGGGTACAGACATAGATAGATAGATAGATAGATAGATAGATAGATAGATAGATAGATAGATAGATAGATAGATGATAAGAGTTATAGTTACATGTATGCATGTATTTTGCATGTGCATATGATACAGCCATTGAGTTCATTTATTTTGTTCAACTAAGAAGATTTATTATAAGAAATTTGGTTTTTTTCTCTCCCAATGGGATGGGAGAGGAAGGCAAATAAAATAGATTTCAGTTAATTTTTGTTTACAATACAGTGGTAGGGAGATGCTACAGATGTAACATGTTGTCTGTACTTTCAGACAAGATCACTGTGCAATTAGTTTTACTTAACTGTTTCACTTTCTTATGGAAGACTTCTCATAAAGTAGGGGTAATCTGTAAATTCTTGTATTGCATGGGAAAAACATCAACAAAACTTAAGAAAAAAATAACTGTTGTGAGGGGCCAATGCTCAACACAAAGGGATAAGATTGCATAGCATAATTCACCCTTTCACTAGATGACCACACACTGTGGGAGGTAATGTGATAGCTCCCATTTTAGAGACCACTTGTGGAAAGTATGGCGACCACGAGGAATATCCAAGGATCAATATTTTGGTAAACTGAAATGTAATGACTGCAAATAATTTGAACAAAAGAAACACTATATAGACACTATATAATCAACAAATACAATGTATCATAACCAGATAAATATAAATTTATACCCACACTACACATGCATACACTTTAGTGTGACTTCAGTATAGTGACGCATAACACAAGAATGCTGCCAGACAAGAGCCACAATAGACAAGAGATCCTCCTCATCATAACAAAAGGATACTATCTGAGTATAGGCAAGGAATAACTATCTCAAACCTATGGTCCCCCTAGCTTCTCAAGAAATGTTTTGTGTTTTGAATATGCATGAAGTACAAAACAGAATTCCTTTCACATTTGCAAACATGTTATTTACCAGTTATTTTACCAGTGATATTATCTCCAAATATGAAGGACAAACATGAATAGCCAGCGCTCAAGAAGGGCAACTGGGGCGTTGCTCAAGAGTGTTACATTTAGGGGGGAGATAGGTGATGCTGATAAAGTGTCAGGCCTGGAGTCAGGGAAATCCATATTCCTGAGTTCAAATCCTGCCTGAGACACTTACTAGCTGTGTAACCCTGGGAAAGTTACATAACTTTGTTTGTCTCAGTTTCCTCATCTGTAAAATGAGTTGGAGAAAGAAATGGCAAATCACTCATGTACCTTTGCCAAGAAAATCCCAAGTGAGGTCATAAAGAGTCAGACATGACTGAAACGATTGAACAGCAACATTCAATTCAGAAGATGCTGACAGCACTTGCTCTTCGTCAGCAAACTAGAAATGACAACTTAGTGTATGGTTAGCAAGAACAGTTAAAATGGAAAGCTACAGAAATCCTTAGGTTAAAAAAAATTTTTAAATAAAAGCAAACTTCTACTTAATAGCTCCTGTGAACCATTCTTGAAGAAGAAACAAAGCAAGGGGTATTGAACTCATGAGTATTTCTTTTGTCTAAACTTTTCTTTTATAATTATACTTCATGGGGGGAAGGGGAGGTAGGAAGAACCCCTTTTTCTGAACTATGTAGAAAATAGAACTGTGCTATACCAATGAGAAGATGATGCATAAAATTCTTAAATCTAGGTTCAGCAGCAAAAATTTACCATCACAAAACAAAACAAATATATATATATATATATATATATATATATATATTTAAAGGGGGCAGCTAGGTGACGCAGTGGATAGAGCACTGGCCCTGGATTCAGGAGGACCTGAGTTCAAATCCGGCCTCAGACACTTAACACTTACTAGCTGTGTGACCCTGGGCAAGTCACTTAACAATTGCCTCACCAAAACAAAAAAACACAAACACAAACAAAACAAAACAAAAATATATATATATTTTTAAATTTACAATCAATTTATCTTTATTGTGAAAAATACTATCCTTTCATTTTTTCTAATTCATTCGTAAATCTATTACATAAAGTTATGATTGTAATCATCAATAGTATTTTCATTGTATATTAGTGTCTTACATGTACTTTTTAATATTCATAAACATTAGGTACATTAATTCTAAAGTGTGTGAGGTAATATGATAGAACCTACTTTAGAGATAACTTATGAAAAGGATGGTGGCCAAGAAGAACACTCAAGGATCAAGATTTTGATAAAACTGAAATGGAATGACTACAAATAATGTGAACAAAAGAAACACTATGCAAGCCCTGAGTCAGACCTGATTTTCAATTAATATACCTATATCCAGACAGCAAACCTTATTTGGCCATCCTGAAACAAAGTATATGGTATTATTTTGGAGATATCAGAAAAATCTCACCTGCCCCTTCAATACTTCACCTGCCTCACTAATGCCTGAAATTTCACAATTAAATCTTCATTTCTTGGTCTTAAGCCAAATGGGTATTTTTTTCCATTGTGAAATACAAATCTCTGGGGACAAGACCACATTAAGTCTTATCTGTAATTTATACTTTAGTGTGAATGATTCCATTAGATCCCTTCCTAAAATCCAGAGAGCATGAAGACACTAGTTTTCTATGGGAAAAAAAGAAGGGGCAGGATAGGTAGGACTGAAGCCAGAAAACAAAGGGAAGAAGAAAGAAAAGGCTAAAGTGTGTGATGTTTTAAAAGCTCAAAAGACAATTTCTGAGTAATTTAATTATTTTATTAATAATGCCAGCATGATTATTAACAAAAGGATGGTTATTTGACTATCTATCTCTTAGACCAAAGTCAATCATGGTGGCAGGCTGAGGCTGCCCATTGAAAGAGGGATGTTCCCAAGGGTGGCAATCAACTCTGGTGTACAATTAATGAGAGAGTGAATATTACAATGAGTGGCTGGAGCTGAATGTTGATTGTGTCATTTATTTTTAAGTTACCCCCAGTTTGGGGCAATCTATTCAAAGAATTTATCCCTACCCAAACCTGAGTAGAGCACAATGGCTGCCCCACCGGGTGGATTCTGGATAGAAGAGAAGGTTAGCTTAACTTTCAGAGACTGAGGTCTTGAAATGAGGATAAAAGAAAAGGGAAGAACTCTTAATTCTCCCCAAATCATTGGTTATTAATAATCATTTCTCTCATTGAAGGCATTTAAATTAGAAGTTTTGTCTACTGATCAGTTTTTCCTTGTTTACACAGAAATTCTACAAACAGAATATAACATAACTAGATAAATAATATAAGTATTATTTATCACTAAAATGGCCCTTTGGCTCCAAATTTGGGTAGAATGAATCACCTGAGTAGAGATTCAAATGACTTTGTATTGGTTTGACATTGATACTGATTTGTCACTGAAATCCAATATCCTGAGAGGAAATGGATTGTCATCACAAATTCATCGCTCTCATTTAGAAGCAGAGCCAGAGAGAGATTCTGTGCACATATATCCGAAATGATTTAAAAAGTCACTTAATCGAATAGCTAAGTAGTAAGCTACAGAGGACAAATGAGTTCATTGCTCATCAAACATGTTTTGTTTACATTGGGTCTAAGAGAAACATCAGAAGTCTAAATTAAATCTTCACTTTTGCAGTGCTGATTTTTTTAGATTTCTCAAATTAGTTCCAAATCCCAGAACACCCTTAGCAAGTAATGACTATTAATTGCAGTGATAACAAGGTTGTCAGAGTTCCATAGGCAGCACTACACAACTAATAAAATGGAAGCATTTACAGAGACTAACAGAATGCTTTGAACCTAAGAGGAACTCAGTGAGTATTGGTTGATGAAGAGATTTATCAACTTAATTATTATACATTATATCAATTCTTGATATATAAAGAACTTATTCCCCAGTGAAGTTTCTCTCCATTGCCTCATCTTGAAATGGAGGTGGGCCTGATTCTCAAAGACCAGGACAGCAGAATGCAAACGCTGCCATATCCTACCAAGTTGGAAAGGCTTTGAGAATGATCCTGGCAAAAAATTCTCTATCTGTTGTCTAAGCATCAGCTTAAATAACTTCAGAGAGACTCATTGCCAAAAGTTTGGCCACCAGGTGATAATTTTTTTTTGGCCACAGCAACTCTTGGAAGCAGTTTTGAGATGATGGGGGAGAAGTTAGGGTCTTCATCAGGGAAGGGGTATGTGCCCTAATGAGATCAGAGATATTTTGAGTTATTAAAAGAAAGACCCTAGTTTAGCCACCAGTTAATGATTTTTTAGCCACTTTAACTCTTGGAAACAGCCTACAAAAGAGGGATGGGGAGAGGAGTATGTGTCCTAATGAGATTATGGGTTTTTTGAAATATTGAAAAAAAGGCATTTTAACAAACAAAATCCTCAGAATTATATAAAGGAAGAATGAAATAGTTTGGAGGAACAAAGAATCAACAGGATTATACTTCCTTTAGACAGATTTGAAAGACAACCTTCTTGATGTGTCAAAGATGAGTAATTAAGAATAGTATCGGGGCAGCTAGATGGCGCAGTGGTTAAAGCACTGGCCCTGGATTCAGGAGTACCTGAGTTCAAATCCAGCCTCAGACACTTGACATTTACTAGCTGTGTGACCCTGGGCAAGTCACTTAACCCCCATTGCCTGCCAAAAAAAAAAAAAAAAAAAGAATAGTATCTAGCATTTGTATAACCCTTTCAAGTTTGCAAAGTGAACTGTCTTCCAGTCTCCAAGACAAGTATTCTATCCACTGCACTACCTAGCTAACTCACTTTCAAGCCTGAGTAAAGAACTCAAGTTTGGTTCATGGGATCATTTCCATGCTCTGGGGAGAGTTACTAATCCTTCCCCACTCCCCCCAGTTCATTTTTAAAGCCCTATTTCCCTTCAGGGAGCTTCTCCTCCAAAAGCATTGCTCCAATAAAATACCATTTACTTTTCAATAGGAAGTCCTGGGCTACCCAGAAAGTATCTCAGTCACCTACGTCCTTTTTTCTTCTTGTACTTCATGCAGCTATAGTGACTGTGAATGAAGGGACTTTCTTAGGGAGATCTGAAACAAGTGTTACTCGGCTAATGCAAAAGAATTCCAAAGGGGGTAAAAAAAAAATTAGGTTACATTCAGGCAATTAAAGTACTTTCCAGAAGAAAAAATATGAGTATTTTTTCCAACGATGAAATAAATTTGCTCTATAATAAAGTGGTAATGTAATTTTTCACCTGGGGCAAAAAGGAGGGGTAGGGTGAAAAGGGTGCTGGTAAGTTTTTAACAATGACTGAGGAGTAGAAGGGAATGTATGTGCAACAGACTTTTAAATTTAATTTACATTGTTAACATTTTCTTCATCACTTTCTTAAGTCTAGACAATCAACAAAACAATAAATCAAGACCAATTTGTAGTGTTTGCCTATTTCAGAAGTGTAAATGCTCACACTGAAAATTTAATAATTGGTCATTCCAACACAACACTGGGTGGAGATAGCTCCTATGGAGAGTTATGTAGTGGATAGATTACTGTACCTGAATCCTGGGTCATCACCAGTCATCTCAATTTATGTCTTATCACTAGACTTTAATGACTCTGGAGGAAAATGTGGGACTAATGACTTCATAGCTCTGCCTCATTCAAATCCACTTCACCTACAAGTCAAAGCATCAGATTTTACAACTGAGAATCAGGAAGACCTGGGTTCAAATTGTGCCTCAGATATTTGCTAGCTTAACAATTCACTTAACCACTCTAGGCCTCAGTTTTCTTCATCATCTCTAAAATGTTGGAGCCAGACTGAATGATTTCTAAGGTCCCCTCCAACTTTAAATCTCTGGTCCTGTAAAAGGCAGGCCCAGAAGAAAGGGGTACCACAATAATGGGAACCTGGGTGTGGTGACATAGGGTAGTTTCACTGCATTGAAGAGAGGGCAGACAAAAGACTAAAATTTGAGGGACAGGGACTATGTTTGCCATTGGGAGGAATCAGGACCCTCTGGGTTTCAGCATCCTGAGAAAAAGACCAGGGGCAGCTAGGTGGCATAGTGGATAGAGCACTGGCCCTGGAGTCAGAAGGACCTGAGTTCAAATCCGGCCTCAGACACTTGACAACTTACTAGCTGTGTGACCCTGGGCAAGTCACTTAACCCCCATTGCCTGCCAAAAAAAAAAGACCCATCTTCTTTGTACTAATTATCACTCTACATTCTGAGTAAAATGTGTTCTTCCTTCATGGGGTAGAATTATTTTAAGATTCATCCTCCTTTTCAACTAAAAAGATAGTCAATGGGGTTTTGACCAAGAACATTTTAGATAAATTAAGTTCTAGGATTTAGAGTTGTACTGAAGCCCAGAGAGGGTCTAATTCCACCAATTCATTTTACTGATGGGGAAACTGAGGCACAGAGATTAATCTAAGGTGCTGTATGGGTCATGTGTTGGAGAGAAATTCAAACCTTCTTCCTCCAAATTCAGGGCTATGTCCAGGGGGGTTGGGGAGGAAGTGGAATCGAATAAACATTTATTTAGCACCTACTATGTGTCAGGCACTCTGCTAAGTGTGTTACAAACATTATCTCATCTGAGCCATACAATAACACTGAGAGATAGTTGTTATTATCCTCCCCACTTTACAGTTAAAGAAATTGAGGCAAACAGAGGTTAAATGAGGGTTATATAGCTAGTAAGTGCCTGAGGTGGGATTTGAATTCAGATCTTCCTTTCCATTGTGCCATACTACCGTACTAGCTACACAGAACATTAATCCCTGTGTCACTAAAAGAACTTGGTTCAATTCAATTGAACTGATACTCTTTACTAATTTTTTTGTTTACCTTATAATACCCCACCTCCAGAACAGTTCCCCTCCCTTGAAATCATGCATAGACTGAAAATACAAGAGGCTGGAGTAACAAAAACTATGATATTAATAACTTTTATAAAAACCCTTTGCTATTGCTGCTGTTTTAATGTATTATTTGATCCTAACAACAACCGTGTGAGATAAGGTGCCTGCAATATACAAATGAGGAAACTAGAGAGGGATTAGGCTAATAATAGTCAGTAGTTAATATATATTTATTAAGCACCTACTATAACACTGGAATGTGCTGTCATGCAAATAAGAAAAAAGAAAGATAGTCCCTGCCCTCAAGGAGTTTGCAACCTAATGGGGACAAGCAATGCACAAAAGAAAGCTAAAAAGCCTGGGGGGGGGGGCAGCCGAGGCACAATGTTTGTGAATCAAAATCCAGCCAAGCAACTGATGGAAAATAAAAGGGACTTGGTGACTTTCCCACAGTCCCACAGCCAGAGCTGAGGCAGGATTTGAACTCTGGTCTTTCTGATTCCAACTCCAACACTACCCATTACACCATCTCTTAATAAATACAAAAGGTTTTGCATATCCTGATACTTAAGCAAATATTTAAGATGACACTAAGAGCTGGGTATTTAGGTGTGTGTCACATGAGAATAGGCAGCATTGTGAAAATTCTGTTTTCTAGTAGAAGAAATCAATAGGGCACAAAGTAAATATATGGACAAAATAAGGGCAAGAGAATCCTCTCTTGGGGCCTTCCTTGGGCATGTTGGCCATGAAAGGAAGATTAGTTCAGGGAAATTCTGTGAGTATACTCGAGGGGAGTTAGTGACTCAGTGTTTAGGGGGAAAGAACATTCCATCCTCATACAGAAGGGAACCTGAGGCCCAGGGAGAAAGGATTAAGCGTTATCAGTGACCAGTAGAGCCCTGAAATTCAGCTTCACTCTGACTAAGATTAATAATCTGCATAAATAAAGACTATTAAAGCCTAATTCATATATCCACCTGTCTCAATTTAAAGTAAATGCCGTATAATGACCCTGCATAATTACCCTGAGGAGTCAAGATAATGTGAAGGGAAAACTGAAAACATTCATTATATTGTTTGCAATTTTCTTGTTTTTTATTTTTGTGTTTAAAAAGTGGTATTGGGAATCTAGCCTGAGATAAGAGGGGCCCAAGCCTGAAGCAATGACACATGGCCCTGAGGTATAGAAAATGATTGATTCACCAGCTAGAGACAAAAATCCTGTCTTTAATGGCTCTAAAGTGTGCATTGTCAACCCACCTTTGATGATGAAAGGGAGTTAGGGACAATTCCAACTGGGAGGATTGCTTCAGAGAGAACAAGATTGGCTTCTATGCTAGGAATGCACTCAGCCTTCACCTGCTCCTCTTGAAATCACTGGTTTCTTTACAGACTCAAGCACAATTTCTGCTTCCTTTGTTGATTATTCAGCTAATAAGCATTTATTAAACACTTACTTTGTTCCAGGCACTGAGTTTCATCTGCTCATGTTCTTCCTCCCCAAACCACCTTGTATTAATTTCATGTATATTTTATATATGTATACACCTGTATCTCCCAGTAAAATGTAAGCTCCTTCATGAGAGAGACTCAATTTTGTCTTTATAGTCCTAGCAAGTAACACATGGTACTCTCCAATACTCAGATGGGTCTGGTTCAGGGATTCCTTCCAGTGATGTAAATAACTGTGCGCCTGCCCATCCTGTGTGACTCTTACTGATATTCTTCCAAAAATTCCTCATAGAAAGTCCAACTAAAGAGACAGAGGTCTTCTTTGCTTTCTTCCAATTTTAGTGATGCAAAATTGACTAGAAATGGATCCCTACTTGTCACATGTTGACTTAGAAAACCACAAATTAACATTGTGTATATTTATATTACATTTAAATTTATTTTGTTAAAGATTTTCCCAGTAGATTTAGGGGCATGTAAGTGTTTGACACCTCTGCCCAACATCATGAGGGCACTTGCTGAAGTACTCTGGTTGTCTGCCTATCATCCCTCACTCTTTTGTTTTTTGTTTGTTTTTTTGCTTTTTTTTTTTTTTGGTGAGGCAATTGGGGTTAAGTGACTTACCCAGGATCACACAGCCAGTAAGTGTTAAGTGTCTGAGGCATAATTTGAACTCAGGTCCTCCTGACTCCAGGGCCGGTGCTCTATTCATTGTGCCACCTAACTGCCCCTCATCCCTCACTCTTACCCACCCATCTTTTTGTCATACAATTCATTGGTGAGGATCATCACCCCCAGCCTTCAGAGTTCCTTGATAGTTATATGTTTTAGCGTGCAGATAGAGTGCTTGGACCTGAAGTCAGAAAGATCCAAGTTCAAATCTGTCCTCATCCTTATTAGTTTCATAACCTTGGACAAATTCCTTATCCTCTCACTGCTTCAGTTTCCTCCAAAAATGTAAAATGGTGATAATAAAAGTGCCTACATCGTAAGGATGTTGTAAGAATCAAATGAGATAGTAAAACACAATACAGTGCTTGGTATATGCCAGGTGCTTAATAAACGCATGTTCCCCTCCTCCTCCCCTATCATGCACCTTTCTATTGTCACCTTTGCGACTCTCATCTTTAGTTCTTCAGAAGCAATAGTGTTCCAAGCCTGACTTCCACATAAATAATTCCAGTAAAAAGTTAGTGTTATCAAAATAGGCCTTTGCTTTCATGAGGCGCTTGAGGCCAGGAAAAGAACTTTGTAATTTCCCTGATGCTTTTCTCCTTTTTAACTCTGAAAAAAATCTATAGGATGTCCATCCAAATGCATGTGTAAATCTGGGCAATAGACATTCTTCATCTACTTGGTTTTTCTCTGTATGGATAAACAAGCCAGAGAGTTGCCTAGAATACTAAGAAACTAAGTGACTTGACCAGGATCACCAAGCCATTATCCATTAAATGTGGGTCATCCTTGACAATTTTAGAATCCTTGACTCCATGCTCCCCCTCCTACATAGCAATCGCAAAATAATTTTGAGATTGGGGCACTGGCGAGGGGAGAGCAGCATACCACATGCTAGGGTTGGGGATGAGGATCAGTAAAAACCTTATTTAGGAGATGACATGAATTGAGCTTGGGGTTGGGGGACAACTAAGGATTCTAAGAGATATAATTGAAAAGAGTAGATATTCCAGGTATGGAGCAAAGGTGGAATAAGAAAGATGGAATGTTGGAAATGCAAGCAATTGGGTCAGTTTAGGTAGAGTATATGAAAAAGAAGAAGAATATGGAATAAACCTAGAAAAGGTAGACAGGAGCCAGATTGGGAAGTTATTTGAAAATCAGACAGAAGTTTATTTTTTTTCCCAGAGACCATTAAGAATGACTGGAATTGGGCAGCTAGGTGGTGCAGTGGATAAAGCACCGGCCCTGGATTCAGGAGGACCTGAGTTCACATTCGGCCTCAGACACTTGACTCTTACTAGCTGTGTGACCCTGGGCAAGTCACTTAACCCTCATTGCCCCACAAAAAACAACAACAAAAAAAGAATGACTGGAATTTGGGGGGGCAGCTAGGTGGCACAGTAGATAGAGCACCAGCCCTGGATTCAGGAGGACCAGAGTTCAAATCTGGCCTCAGACACTTGAGACTTACTAGCTATGTGATCCTGGGCAAGTCATTTAACCCTCACTGTCCTGAGGAAAGAAAGTTAATAAAAAAAAGACTGGAATTTTGTTGAGCCTACAGTTTTTCAGAGTTGAAGAGGAGGAGGAAAAGCAGGCTGGATTGATTTGGGGAAATTACAAAGCTCTTTTCCTGACCTCAAAAAGCATGATATGGTCAAGCCTGTGCTTTCAGAATATCATTTTGTGAGCTGTGTGAAGGCCAGTTTGGAGATGGGAGAGATTGGTCCCAAGAATATCCATTTGTGTTTCTTTAACTGACAGTAGTAGTAGTGTTCCTGGACATTCTTGAAACAATAAAAACTCTCATTCTTCACTCTTTCCCAATTTGGCACATGCTCCTATTTCCAGCTGGAAAAAGGAGAATGTTGCCAAAATGCAATTTGTAAAAATGGTCATGTTTGTGGGTGTTCCTTTTCTCTTGGAACCAAAAAGTAGCAGAAATCTTGAAGGAGAATGAAGTGCCCATGAGTTTTCCAAACCAAGTTAAACAGATAGTGCCAAGCTTTATCATTGCCCAAATTTTAAATCCCTATGCCCCTGGGATGAGAATATAGTCAAGGGTAGCTTAATTAAAAGGGCAGCTGGCTGGTACAATGGATAGAGCATTGGGCCTGGAGTCAGGAAGATTCATCTCGCTGATTTCAAATCTAGCCTCAGACACATACTAGCTGTGTGACCCTGGACAAATCACCTTACCCTGTTTTCTTCAGGTTTCTCATTTGTAAAATGAGCTGAAGAAGAAAGTGGCAAACCACTCTAGTATCTTTGCTAAGAAAACCACAAATGGGATCACAAAGAATTGGACATGACTAAATGACTGATCAACAACAAATTTCAATTGGTGGAGGGCTTCATCTCTGGTGCTGGTTTTTGACACTATCATCTCTGGCTATGAAATGTGCTAGGCAAAGAAAGCAAACACCAACAAGAATGAGGGGAGAGAGGGAGGACAGACGTGGGTATGATGGAGAGATGAATAAATTTTGCCTCACAAACAACTCCTATCTCTGTTCTTTTATTTCTTTCCCCATGGCTTACTACAGTGCTTGTCACAGAATAAATGCTTAATAAATAAATGCTTTTAAAAAAATTCATTTATAGGGGGCAGCTATGTGGCACAGTGGATAAAGCACCAGCCCTGGATTCAGGAGGACCTGAGCTCAAATCCAGCATCAGACACTTGACACTTACTAGCTGTATGACCCTGGGCAAGTCACTTAACCCCCATTGCCCCGCCAAAAAAAATTCATTTATACAACTGAACTTCATCAAATTGGTTAAGAGTATTTCCTATAATGCTCTAAATTTCAGGACTAAGGAGGATAAAATTAGAGACTTAGAACTAGAAGGTATCCTAGAAGTTATACTACCTCTTCATTTTTCTGAAAGGAAACTAAGACCGAAGAGGCTGAGTGACTTGTAATCTCTTTGAAGTCACAGACGATTTCATTTATGTCTTTTTATCCTTGGTACCTGGTACATAGTACATATGTAATAAATGTGTGTTGATTGTTTGTTCAAGGTTAACACAGGTTTTAAGTGCCAGATCCAGTCACTGAACTCAGGTCTTCTGCCTCCAAATGAAACTCTCTTGTAACTTCCCAGTTTCATGTTCATGTATAGTGTTTGAAGCTAGCAGGGGTGGGTGGAATTCAGTCATAATTGTCTCTCCAAAACACATTTTCATATAGGAAACAAACAAGTACCCTTGCCCTTTATGGGTACTGCCCATTGGTCATACATTAAGTCACTAGGCATATAGGGCTATTAGGTAAGATTTACAGAACACAGTTATTTCTGAGTAATCTCTGCTGAGTTTTCTTACCAAGAGAAGTTGAGCAAGTGACTTCTAGACTTGTTGCTCATTAATTCCATCTTTAAATCATGTGAGAAATAGCAAGAATTGCCTGGAATTTAAGAATCACAGACTTATACTTGTGGATCTCATGAAAAAAGGCTAATAAAGTTTAAGACTGGAAACCATTTTGAGTGTCAGACATGAGTAGACAGGGTTTCAGAAAAACAACCATCTATATCATTAAAGATTTATTTATGCAAGTTTAATATGCCTTGCAATGAATTTGCATTTAACAAAGAGCAGAATGTGTTTTTGTAAGAATTTATCAAGGAAATACCAGCCCAATAAGGCCACTTATTTCCTGAGACAGTGTCAAGTGGTTTATGCCTGTGAGTATTAAATTCTAGTTCCATAAATTAGTAATGATGGTATCTTGCATTTCTGATATAACACTGCTTTTGATGAAAGTCTTCTTAAGACACTTTACAACTTTATTCCCATGTAAGTTAAATCTGCTCTTTATTTTCCCATGCCATTGAAACAGTCATTGAACATGTAAGAGGTGCTCTGTAACTATACACCAAGACTTGGATAAGTAATAAGGAACATTTTACATCAGAAATAATTTTCGGTTGACCTTGGGCAAAGCACTTCACCTCTGGGGGCCTCAGCTCCCTCATCTGTAAAGGGAGAGGATTGGAATGGAGACCCTTTTAAGCCCCTTACAGCTAGAGATTTATGATCCTATATCTACTTTGCTTCATTCCTGTTTCATAATTTTGCCACCAATGTTCTGACACAGGATTTAGCATTATCTATCATAGTACACAAAATTCCCCATGGATTTCCCATCCTTGTTGAAGTAAAAACTTGTAAATTTAAGAGCTAGAAGGGACCACAGGATAAAAAATATATTTTACAGATGAGTTTTGTCTTTATGTCACAGTCATGTAACGATTGGAATGACGCCACCTGCTGGAGACTTACTGTAGAAGAGTTCCGCCCATGAAGCGAAGGTCTTTGAGGGCAAGACCAGCAGTCTTTTCTTTGGCGTCAGCAAGTGACTCTGGCTAGTGGGAGGAGGAAGGAAGAGACTGGTGGCTCGGTCTCACTCTCTTTCCTGAGGACGCTGGTGGAGAGTGGAGCTAGAAATGTGCTCTCCCTTTAATAGATAGGAATCTAGGCCTTTCTTTCTCTCTTTACCAAATTCTTATTCTCCTTAATAAATGTTTAAAAGTCTAACTCTTGCTAAAGCTTATAATTTATTGGCGACCACTTATTAGATTTTAGACAGTTTGGCTAGAATTTTAGCCCTTAACAGTCATTTGTAGAAATGCAACAATAAAAGAAAAAAATAGTTAAGGAAAAGCACTGGATACAGTAACTGCATCTGACAATATAGGTGGTATTTAGTCCCCTAGGATATAGGTAGACACCATCTCTTTTCTGTGAGATGACCTATTTTCTAGGATGATCTTGGTTGATTTTGTCTTTCCATGGCTATAGTCATTGTGTACCATGTCCATTTGATCCTCATTATTTCACTCTGAATTCGTTCATACAGATTTTCCCATATTTCTCTGAATTCCTAATATTCATCATTTCTCACTAAACAAGATTCTATTACCTTCATAAATCATAGTTTTTTCAAACATTCCCCAGTTGGTGGGCACTCCTTTTGTTTCCAGTTCTTTTGCTAACATACAGAGCATAGCTCTCGATACTTGGCTCTATGATCAGACCTTAGTTTTCTGTTTTTTACCTCCACGGTAGGAAGAAATTGAGGATTATGTAAACTTTTTTGTTGTTGTTGCCATCTGAGTTGATGTTCAGTGAATAACCAAAATAAGATATTTTTAAACAGTAAAATGGATCAAAGTGTATTTCTCCCCCTTACATTTTTTTTTTAATTTCAGTTTTCAATCTTATACCTGGGGGGGGGGGATGGTCTTTTGATTTATCAAAAAATCAGACAATAAAAATTTTAAGGAAGCTGCATCTGCTTAATATAAAAATCATAGACTTAGAGTTGGAAGGAACCTTAGAATTCAACTTGTCCACTCCTCTCATTTTAAAGACAAGAAACCTGAAGCCCAGTAAGATTAAATGACTTGCTGAACATCCACCTAATGGCAGAGCCAAGATTAAAACTCAGGTTCTCTGGCTTCCAATCCAACATTGATTCTGTCGTTCCATACTGCCTCCAAATAAAAATGAGCTAAAAATGTCCATTTAGATTAGAACTATTATTAATCAGAAGATGGAAAACTTGAGGCAATTTCTTGGCCTCCAGAACTAAGTATAGCCCCTGGTACCTAATATAGTGCCTGGAACATAATAGATACTTGATAAATGCTTATAGATTGATTGAAGCAGGCTAGTCAGGTGAAGGGTCGTTCTATTTGGAACAATAACAATTGTAGATTCTTGTATATAGCAGTATTATCATTTTCTAGTGTAACTAATTTTTCTTTTTTTTTTTTTTTTGGTGAGGCAATTGGGGTTAAGTGACTTGCCTAGGGTCACACAGCTAGTAAGTGTTAAGTGTCTGAGGCCAGATTTGAACTCAGGTCCTCCTGACTCCAGGGCCGGTGCTCTTATCCACTATGCCACCTAGCTGCCCCAACTAATTTTTTTTTTCTTAACTCAGGATTTTCTGTTACTAAGGTTCTGCTCGGATGTTTTACCCGGGCGGGGGGGGGGGGGGAAGAGAGAGAGAAGAGAAGAGAGTACCTGGGTCCTTGAAGGCTTTGACCATAGAGCAAAAGTTCCAGCAGATCTTGATAAGTAGAAAGACATCAAGTATGGGCCTGGAGATGATAGCTAGAACTTTACCAGAACTCAAAGTCAATCTCATTGGCTCATGGTTCATGATGCATTTTCTTCCCTATTTTGAAAATTGAAATTTTAACCCTTCTCTATTTCTGTGCTAGCTCTACCATTTTTGCAGAGAGAACTCACTGATAGTAGCTAAGCAGTGCTATCAGCTAGCTCTTTCAGAGACTCTTTGATAGGCTGCTCAGGGCTATCCATCTCATCTCACATATGGATGAGAAATGATCCGGCCTGTGATCATGAATTATAATACAACTACGGGGAATGGAGGAATCTTGGATGGTAGATGTTTACCAATGATAGTATGGCTCCCAGTTTCTGACTATAACCTTATATAGAAATAATTTACTCTAAATTATGAAAGAAGAAAACCATTTGGGCTTGGTGGGTCAATTTGGAGCACAGGTACCATACTTGACAGTAATGTGTGCTTCCCCTGAGGTGTGGTTGGACACTGGGCCCCTTGTGGTAGGAGTGGTGCCATGTAGAGAGACTGCATTCAAAAAAAGACATTAGTCACTCAAGTTTGCAGATCCCTGGGACATATGATCACCATTTCCCTCCTTTTCAACAGTACTTGAGATGTATCATTATACTCCATGTTTGAATGCTTTCTAAAATGACACATGAACGCTAAGTATATAAAATGCATTTGTGTCTGATGACATAGTGTGTGGATTTCTATTATTTAACACAGAGAAACTTGAGCCCCTGTAGTAGACCTGGGATGTCCTTCTTCCATATCAAATGATTTAAACTGATCAGTCAGTAAGGTGCTTTTTTGCTATCTACTACCCCTTGGGATTCAATTCCCTAGCAACCATTTTCATTCTGTTGTTTTTTTTTTTTTTCTAGTGCACTTTCTTTTGTAATTTCAGCTATGCTCATACAATGGCTAAGGCTCTATAATCCTTTCAAGTTAATTAAAGAACTTCACATCTTGTTTGGTTGTAGGAAAACTCCTTAATACCTCCTTTACAATTAGCATGCCCTTTCCAGAAGTATTGATTCCATTACTGTTCTCAGAACAAGGTGTTAAAGGAAAAGTTACACAGGCAGCAGCTGGCATGGTTGATGTTAAGAAGTACAGGGTAGATGGATATGCAGCATGGTCTAAGCCAGATAGATATTGTAGATTCAATGAGGATGTGTCCACTCACTAATTCACTTATCAATTTAAAACAACTTAGCTCCAGGAGAGTATTCCAAAGTTGAAGACAGTGGTCCCATTTCTGCTACTACCTTTTTGCTTGTTTGTTGTTGTTGTTGCTCATCCTTCATTCTTGAAGAGGACCAATGACATCTGATGGGTAATGTCTGGACTTTCAAATGAATTGGATTTAAATGAGGCAGGGCTCTGCAAGGTCATGGGCTCTCCTCCAGAGTCATTAGATTCTGGTGGCAAGACATAGGTCAGGATGACTGGTGATGGCCCCAGATGTGGTGGGAGACCTTGGTTCTTTTAAGCTAAAGTTTTTCTCACATCTCATTTTTTTTGAGGAAACGCCCATTCAGTGGTTAAAGTCTAGAGAAGAATTGAGGCAAAAGATGGTCTAGTTTGCCTTCATAAAAGAATCAGTCTGGGAGGGGAAGACTAGGGGGTGGGGAGAAGGGAGATCTACTACCTGTATGACCTGGGGCCAGTCCCTTAACTATTTGCAGTTTCTTCATCTGTGAAATGAAGGCATTGGCAAAACCAGTCCCTAACTTCAAGGAGTTTATATTCTATCAAGGGAGACAACGGTTTCCTAAATAGGTGCATACTAAATCCACACAGCACAGATAGAAGGAAAACTTAAGAGAGGGCTCCTTCAGAAAGTGGTGATGAAACTGAATTTTGAAGCAACCTAGAGATTCTAAAATGGAGATGAGGGAAAAGGGTATCTAAAGATTAGGGGGATCAGACAGTAAAAAGGCAGAGAATTCTAAGATACTTTATTGTGTATGAAGAATAGCAGTAGGCCAGGATGGCTGAACTTTAAAGTGCATAGGAGGGTGGACTGCAAAGCTAGGAAGGGGCCAGGTGATAAAGAACTTTTTTTTTGGTGAGGCAATTGGGGTTAAGTGACTTTCCCAGGGTCACACAGCCAATAAGTGTTAAGTGTTTGAGGCAGGATTTGACCTCAGGTCCTCCTGAATCCAGGGCTGGTGCTCCATCCACTGTGCCACCTAACTGCCCCTATGAAGAACTTTAAATGACAAATAAAGGAGTTTAAGCTTGATAGTTAAAATAATAGGGAGCCAAGGGAATTTATTGAGTTATGGGGTGACACAGATCTATGCTTTAGGAAAATCACTTTAGCAGCCATGTGGAGGAAAGATGAGAGCTGTAAGAGTCTTTAGTCAGGGAGTCTAATTAGAAGATAATTTCAACAGGCCAGGTAAGAGGTGATGAGGGCCTGAGCTAGGATGGGATGGTTCCTGTGGGAGTGGAAAATATAAGACATTTTCAAAAGATATAGAGTGGCTGAGGATTTCACAACAAGACACGTGAGGTGAGTGAGAAAGAGAATTCAAAAATGACACCGTCCCTGAGAACTTGGGTGACAGGAAGGTAGTGATACCCACTAATGCAGTAAGGAAGTTCAGAAGAAGGTGGGTTCATTATTTTATAGGTGAGAAAACTGAGAACCAGAGAGAAGTAATGTTACTCCCCAAAGGTCAAACAGCAAACAAGTCTACAATTGAACCATCTCACTGACAGTATTTATTGCCAATATTGATTCTACTTATTTGGGTCTAAGAAAAGCAATCCTACAAGAAACAAGACAATCATTTTGCCATTTTGCTAAGAAATAATGATGGATGACCAATTAATGCCACTCCATTATGCTGCCCGCCTTTTAAAAAAATAATAAACATTTTTATTTAAAGTTTTGAATTCCAAACTTTATATTTCCTTCCCTCCTTCCCTTACCCCTCTCTGAGGTGGTAAGCAATAAGATATGGGTTATACATGAGCAATTATGTAAAACATTACCATATTAGTAATTTTGTATAAGAAAACTTGAATAAGGGAAAAATTTTTTAAATGAAAGGAAATGAAA
The DNA here is from genome assembly GCF_019393635.1 of Dromiciops gliroides. Lineage (NCBI taxonomy): Eukaryota > Metazoa > Chordata > Mammalia > Microbiotheria > Microbiotheriidae > Dromiciops > Dromiciops gliroides. Next base: position 312,997,804 of record NC_057863.1, on the reverse strand, counting down.
AATAGCACGCTTCAATCTGGGTTCAATCAATATCAGTTCTTTCTTTGGAGGTGGATAGTCTGCTTCATCATTAGTCGCTACCCTCCTTTTTACCTTTTTTTGCCCCCTGGGTTTTGTGTTCTTCTACTTCAATGTTATGAGGCATCAATGTTTGTAATCAAAATAAAACGAAGTAAAACAATTCAATGCTAACATCAGAAGAGGGTCAGAGCTCATGAAAAGGGAGAGGAGCGTGTCAAAATTTTAGCTCTTTGCTAGGACACGTTCATTCAGCAGAAAAGTCAGGCCCAGCCTTTTAGAGCGAGAGCTTGAAACTGAGAAAACCACTCTCTGAATACAAAATGCAGAATGAAACTCAGGGGGTTGCCCCAAAACCTAAACTTGCAAAAGGTCTATCCCAAACTTAAGGGAACTGAAACTCTCAAGTCTAACCCAGCTCTGATGGCACATTGTGTGACGTATATTGTGAAACATCACAGACTTCTTCAGTGAGATATGACTGAGAGGACTAAAAATAAACAGAAATGCCTAACAATTAGAGCATAGCATAGATGGGGACCATTCCCCTGCATCTTAAATTTAACTTTCTAGAAGATAAGTTTATGTAGTGTGTTCATTCAACAATCAAATAACTTAACCCCCAGGGAAATTTTAAAGCTACTCAGATAACACCATCCTTTTTTTTTTTTTGAAGGAACTGTTTATACTGTATTTATTCATTTATTTATACATTCATTCATTCATTCATTCATTCATTTGGACCTGATTTTATAAGCAAAGGTAACTTTATCTTTCCTCATTCCCCCAGATGTTGATGCCTTCCCCTCCTGACCTTATCCCTGAAATTTTGTTTGTATATATTTGTAAACACTTATATATACACATAAGAGACTGTGTAGCCTAGTGACTAGAGAACTGGATTCAGAACATAAATACCTGGGTTCCACATCTGCCTCTGAATTTAAGTACTCTAGTCAACTCTTTAAGACCTTAAGTTGCTAAGAAGGTACTGACATGGATTAGTAGAAGAGATTTCCTCACCTGAGAGTTCTGTGTAACAAATTAAATCACAGGTCCAGGCCCTATCCTAAGATGAAATACCTTGGTTCCACCTGTGATATATTCATAAGCCTGACTATGACTATTCCCTAACATATTATCAAAATTAAATGATAAATATTCAGGTTGTCAGTGCTTTTAGAGAGAATTTATACCTATAGCCAAAACTTAAGAATGTAAACTTTTGGAGTAGCTAGGTGGTGCTGTGGATAGAGCACTGTCCCTATAGTCAGGAGAACATGAATTCAAATCCAGCCTCAGATGCTTACTAAATGTGGGGCCCTGGGCAAGTCACTTAACCTTGATTGGCTTATCCCCTTCTGAAAGTCAAGAGTACTGATTGATTGATTAATTGGTTGGTTGATTGAAAGGATTGTTCTCAGTATGGAACCTCAGACAATGAAAGACTTTTACTCAAAATCTTAGAGAATTGCCCTGAATACTACAAGCCCTATATTCAATAATCCATTTTGCCTCTCACTATAAATACAGTGAGAAGAGGAACTGAATTATCCCTAAATTCTAATAAAAACTTTGAAAATTAATTAGTATTTGAGTCAGGAAGAGTTGGCTTCAAGTCCTGATTCCAACATGTACTAGCTATGTGACCTGTCACTTGGTAAGCACTTGATAAATGCTTAACTGAACACAGACATGCTGTTTAACTTTTCAGAATCTGCCCTGTTCAACACTGTTAAAAATTACAGGTTATGGACAAGTTGTAGATCTACATTATTGGAAAGAGTTTCCATACTGGGAGATGCTCAGATAAAATCACAGGGCTAGAATAAAGTAAGGGGGGGGATCAAAATTTTACAAACCATATCAAATAGATTTACAAGATAGCAACTAACTGGCTCAGATTTGTGTTGGTTCAAATCATCCATCGTGGCCATTTTCATAAAGCTAATGTTGAAGGAAATTCTCTGCTCTCTAAGTGGCAGCTAAGGCCCCAAACTGCCAACTGTGATTGTTATGCATAAAAAGTGACTAGATGAGGGAAGAGGAAGTGACAGGCAAAATAAGCAGACACTTGTGCACTTGGCCCTAAAAGGAAAAAGAAATCAGCAAAGAATCCATCTTGGTCAAAACATGTTCTGAAAAAGAATGCAAAGCAGAATGCAAAAGAAGTCTCCATAAACTAAACTATAATTACACAATCTAGACCTTGGGGAAATGACTAGTTATAGGACCACAAGGCTTTAGATCACAACTGTGGCGAAAATTTAAAGTTAGGAATATACAAATAAGTCAAATAAATCAGTCTTTTTTATTAACAAAACAGATATTTATACCCCAAGTATAAAGCACTGACTATTGAATCAGCTGCAGGAATTGTAAGTCAGTAATACATTCAATAAATCAGCTGCAGGAACTATCCATCATCTCTAGCCATTATAAATCAGTTGTGTTCACAAAGCAGTTGCATGACTTGGAAATCACTCTCCAGATTAATAAATCAGTCACTTCCAGATCTATGAATAACTGACATGACCCATAAATCACAGGACTGCCATGCTCATGTTTCATAAATCAGCAACCTTATATATATAATTGAGAATTTAAGAACACTTATTATGAACAATTTTCTAAACACCAAAACTGAATTCCCACTGTACCATGAGACATTATGTGTAAGAAACATAAGATTTTTTCCAGTGTTTGCCATCAAGCTCTAAGTTGAGATGTTGCCAGTTCTTGTGCATTCTGTCATTTCGTATGGACAGCAGGGACATATTAATGGAAAAGTACTTCCCAACAATAAACAGTGATAACTTTCAAACAAGGTCGATGAAATCAAGTGGAATTTACTAATGTTGTATTTGTGAAGTTACTTTTATGAACTTCCTTTCAGAGTTCAGCAACACAGCTATGACTACTACATTTCTGAATGAAGGGACCTGTCTAGTTAATTTAAAAAACAAAAACTTTCTTATCAAGCTTTCTTCAGTCATGTGAGATAGATAGGGAGATGGATGGATGGATAGATAGATATAGACATAGATACATATGTATATACATAGTTCTATATGTATACATGTGTGTAGTATGTTTTCATGCATATACACACATGTGAGTTCTATAGATTATACAGATGTATGAATATATGTACATTCATTCCTATGTTTCTATACATACATGTGTACACACATACTTCGTGCATGCATGTATTCATGCATGCATACATATTTGGTCCAGACCTCTAATATCTTGTAGGAAATTCCTGGAGAAAAAAAATACTACCCTGCCCATTCATCCACCCCTTCCCCATCAAGTTCCTGGCAACTACTCTGGAATTAACAGTTTTAAGAAGTTGCTTCCAAAAATAAGATGTTCAATTACTTACCCAGGATAAAACACCTAGTGTGTCCAAGATATGACTTGAACCCAGCTCTTCTTGACTGGAAGGCTTTCTCCATGTTCCTGATTCCATGCTGACTCTCATATCTACTCATACAGACTTACACGTGCACATGCACACATGTGTAGACACAGACACACACAGAGAAAATATGGTTATGAAATCATAAGAAAGTAATTGAAGTTACCAGTGTTCCAGGAACTAAGTTACCAGAGAAAGATAAATCACCTATCTGTGTCATTGGGGGGAAGTTCTATAATGGGAGTTGCCCACAGCAATGAAATAATGAATTTGGAGACATACATGCATTCACATATGTCTATAATATTCCCAAGCAAATATATGCATATGTACACATATGTGTGTATCTATACATGTATGTGTAATAGCTCATTTAAGCAATGAGCTGTAGGATAGCACTAAGACATAGCACACTGCAGTACAGAAAAGTACAAAGGACAACCCATTGAGGCTTTCTGGACCTCAGTTTCTTTATATATAAAAGGAAAAGGCTTCACTAAATTCTATGACACCTAATGATTATAAGATAGTTTCACTTTGTAACATATTGTGAGGAAATGGGGAATGATCTCCTTTCAATAAGATTATAATAATCACCATTCAAATTACACTCCTCCAGACCTTTTTGGGGAAAAAGGTCTCCTCCTCCCCTCCCCCCCACAAACAAAATCACATGGTTCAGGGAAACACTGAGCTGGTTGCAATTAGGTCCACTCCTGAGCTGTGTCCATATAAGGGAGGAACTGAAGAATTGTCCCTGTATCACCTCTCCCATTGGCTAAGAAATACTTCATTCTGATTAGCTAGTTTTTGCATGTAGATTGCAACCCTTAAGTAATCTGACAAATGATGAAAAAGGGGAGGGTCCATTTGCATTAGGGACTAGGGGATAAAAGGGGCCCACCAGCCTCCATTTTTTGGTTACCCACCAGCTGCACACTGGGTGGCCCATTCTCCTGAGAAAGACAGTAAATTAGTCTTTGACACATCACCAGCACTGAGTTCCAGAAAATTATTGTAGGAGTCATTTTCCTCACATATATGAAGGTGGTAATCATTTTCATTCTTTAATAAACTACTAAACTGAAAAGTATAAACGACTGTGACCAAGATCATATAACAAATTGAAAAGATTTATTTTTAATGTATTTTTCTTCAAATACTTGTTAAAATAATTTTAAACATTTGGATTTTTAAAAAGTTTTGAATTCCAAAATCTATTCCTCCCTCCCCACCCCCACCCAGGAAATGGTAAGCAACCAGATATATGTGTTATATACATATACATATACGTGCGTGTATATACATATATATAATATATACATATATATATATATACACAATCACATAAAACATGAAAATGAGATTTCTAGCAAACATGTCAAATCTCTGATTCCTTGTCTTTTCTATTTATTTATTTATTTATTTTTTTGAGATTGGGTCTCTATCTTGCCTAGACTGGAGGAGCAATGACTATTCATGGGTCCAATCTCAATACTGATTAGCCCTGGAGTTTTAAACTCCATTTTTTTTTTAATCTGAGTTGGTTTGCCCCTCATTAGGCAACCTGGTGGACAACCACTCCCAGGGGCTCATCATATTAATTCTGGACCTAGTGTAGACACCCAATTGGTTTTAGCCCCTACTAAAGCTCAGAACTCCACCAGTCAGCCTCCCCAGCAGAACTGACTGCAGGCGTGCATCACTGTGTCTGGCTTATACCTATCTTTCTACTTAACCCATATTCCTATGCTTCATGCTTAGAAGTAGCAAGAACTCTGGCAGAGTCCATAAAACTGGAAATGTTTTAAATAGAGGCCAAAATGAAGTGCTTGAAGCTTATTATCAAAGGCTTGGCCACCGGGAGATTTTTTTTTTTTTTTATCAGTCATAGTAGCTTGAGATCTGTAGAGTTTTGTATCTGCAATGGTGGAATGAGTGCCTGTGAGCAAATCATATATGCCCACACTTTAAACATTAGATCGTGACCTTGGTCTGTACCATTGTAATCTCTCTGTCTCACTTTCCTCATCTGTAAAATGAAATTTGACTCAAATACTTTTAAAATCCCTTCTAACTCTAAATCCATGATTCTATGCTCTTCTCTGAGGTAACAATGTCTGTCACAAGTATCTTTGTTATTTCAGAGTTAAACATTAACCAGACTTCTCTCACTAAGGTTGACATGAGTTGGAGTTTGGACTTCAAGCTGTAACATGTATAGAATGTGTTCAAAATAAAAGATCCGTCATTTATTTACTATTTATGATGGTCAGTGCCATATTTTCTGTACACTCCCTATAATTCATTACAAATTTCAATGACCTTTGTCTGAGTTAGAACTAAACATAACTCAGATATCAGAATTACATTTACCCCAGACTCCATTCCTGACTTCCCAGTTGAAAACTACTAAAAATCAGTCCACACCCACATAAAGTGACACATATAACCTGATAGTCGGGCACTACCCAAGCAACACCAAGTAAGTTCCTTCTTCTACTACTGATACTCTTCAAATAGTGATGCTGAGGTATGTTAAACCAATTCAGAATGAAAGTATTTGAGAGGAACTTGTTATCTCTTTCCTCTAAAATGACCATCTTATCTTAGTATGAGCTAAAGGAAAGTAGAGAAGGGTCTTGAACTCTCAGCTTGAACAAGAGTTTTACTCCAAAACGTCAATGCTACTTCCATATTTTTGACAGAGCTCTTGCTTTGACCCACTCACAGACTGTCAGCTCTTTGAATCAGGAGCCATCTGGCTTTTGACTGAGGGAGAAGGAACAGTACCAGCAGGAAACCATACTGTTAAGGCAAACCAGTTTACAATACAACAGCCAGGCTTATCACACAAAAATAAATTAAAACTCAATTCTAAACTATTTGTAACAGCACTAGAAATGTTAGTATCCTTGTGAGAATTCATACTTATAGTCATGAAAAAAAAATTTCCAAATTAAAAACACCAGAGAGATTGATACATTTTTCTTTCTTTTTTTTTTTCTTTTTTCCCCCCAAGGCAATGGGGATTAAGTGACTTGCCCAGGGTCACACAGCAAATAAGTGTCTGAGGTTGGGTTTGAACTCAGGTCCTCCTGAATCCAAGGCTGATGCCTTATCCACTGCGCCACCTAGCTGCCCCTGATTGATACATTTTTCAAAAATTAGTTAATTAAATTTAAGTTCCTTACCATAGCTACCATTTAACCAAGATTGCTTTGTACAAATTATGTATATTTACTTATCTGTGTACATGTTCTCTCCTCCAGTAGAATATAAACTTCTTTGGGATAGGGGTTTGATTTTTCAGTTGTTTAATTTTTTTTTCTTTCTGTTTCTAGCCCTCCCCTCCCCCTTACAGTGGTAGGAACTTAAAAAATTATTTTGTTTGACTATATGATAGTATATCCCCTTCAGTGTAATATAAGCTCCATAAGGTCAATGGTTTCTTTATATTGCTTTACATATGCCGTTGGCTTAATAGATATTTGTTGGAATAGAATGGACTGAATCATTCTATATCTTCCAATGTTAAATAAATGGAGGAAGAAAAGAAATAAGAAATTTGGTAGCTCTGCTCTATATTTCACTTTAAATCTGTTCCATGACCTTGGTCAAAATCACTTGATCTCTTTGAATTGTAATTTAGTCTTTCAGGAACAAATGCTAATTTTACCACTCTCCATCAAAAAAAGGAATAAATCTCCCAACCATTCTGTTGCATTGACTCTGGTCTAGTCAAATCCCTTCATTGCACAGGTAAGAAATTAGAAATTCAATGACTTATCCAAGGTCACACAGATAACTAGGAGTGCAAAGCCTGAGAAGTAGTAGGGACTTAATCCCTCTCAATTGATTTATTGATTGGTTTGGGACTGAAATCAAAAGACCGTGATTCACAACCCAGTACTCTATTATCCCACATAACCTCAGTGTTAGTCATTGCTAGAATGAGTCATACTGAAATCTAATAGACTTTACTTGATTAGAAGTCACCAGAAATATTGCAAAACAACAGAGAGACCCCTGAACTGAATGAGGACATAGTATACCACCAGAGAAATATATTTCAAGACACCAAATTGTTGTGTAACCCTGAGCAAATCCCTTAGTATGTCTAAGCCTTGTCTTCATTTGTAAAACAAGGGGGAAAAGATAACTAATTTTCTGATCTTACAGGGTTTTTAAGAAGATCATATTTGAAAGTGCTTTGTAAAACATCCTATGTCAAAGTAATGACTTGACCTCTATTCCCAAATCCTATGTTATTTGCATGATTTGAGGCATGCCACTTTATCTCTTCTGTTCTTTGGTTTCTTTGTCTTCACTGTAAATATAATGTTGGGGGCTTAGGGATGGGAGAAGGGACACAGGATGACTGTCTTCAAGTATTTGATAAGCTGTTACCTGGAAGGTAAATTGTATTTATTCTGTCTCTGAAGTACAGAGCTAGAATGGAGCAGCAGGTAGAAAGCACAGAGAGGCAAATTTGGTCTTGATGTGAGGAAAAACTTAAAAATAATGGCAGCTCTCCAAAGCTATCCAAAAGAAGAATAAGATGCCTAAGGAAGTAGTGGATTTTTTCCTCATTTAATGTATTCTAGAAAACATCGACACTTCATCTGTCAGTTCTGTTGTAAAAGGAATTCTTCAGGTATGGTTTGGACCTGGTGACTTCTGGGTTCCTTTCCACCTCTGCAATTTTCTGATTCCTCCCTCCCTAGTCTTCCAGAATTTCATCAGTATCCATTGTTTAAAATAGTTTAACCTGACTCCCTCAGAGGAAAAGTATATAAATCCCATTAATATAATTGAATCAAGAGGTAGGGAGGGATTGACTGGAAGAGGTTACCTAGCTTCTACATTCAGATTGAACCAAATGTCACCCATTGAAGCCAGATGAGAATCTAGGCTATTTTTAAGATTCATCCCTTTGGTTACAACCATTCAGTGTCCTTATGTTTGCCTTCTTTGTTTAAGCTAATTTCCTGTTGTCCTTTTAGAATTATAGACAGGGATACATCTGGTCTTAATAACTCAGTTTTCTCTTCTCTGATAAATAGCCCCAGTTGTCAATATTCACAATGACTAAAATAATATAAATGAATACATCTCTAGAAGGTAACTGGACTTTTTTTGGTCCCAGAGAACAGAAAAATAGAAACAAGGGAGGCTATGAATAATGTATCCATTGTTAGGCTATCACTTTGTTGATTAGTTATACTTAACTTTGAGTGGAGGTTTTTTGGGGGGCGGGAGTGACATAAGGGGCGGCTAGATGGCACAGTGGATAGACTGCCAGGCCTGGAGTAAGGAAGACCTGAATTCAAATCCTGCCTCAGACACTTGCTATCTGTATGACCCATGGCAAGTCATTTAACCCTGTTTGCCTTGGTTTCCTTTTCTATAAAGTAATATGGAGAAGGAAATGGCAACCCACTCCAGTATCTTTTTCAAGAAAACTCCAAATGGGGTCATAAAGAGTTGGACACAACTTAAACATGACTAAACTAAGGAAGGGTGACCTGGGGGAAGACAATGGGAGATAAGTAATATAAAGGAGCATGACTATGATATAAAAACAAAAGATATAAAATTTTTTTTGGAAAATGAATTATTTTTAAAATAAAAATTTCTAACTCCATTTCTCTTAGACTCTCCCCATAAGTACTGTTTACTAGTATGGTGGTATTCATCATGGCTCTCTCATTAATCCTTTAAGTTTTATTGCCTGGGCTTTAAATGCTCAGTGCTCTTCTTCAAGTTAAAATTGAACTAGATTACCTGTTCTGATTATATATTTATCCCGTGCTTATTCCCTGTTGACTGAATGACTGATAATATAGCATTAAGTGGAGGGATATTGAAGAAGTTAGAATGTCTCTACTTGGATGAAACGACCTTCTCCCCTATGTTTGGGCTTTCTATCTCAGTGTTCTTGAATCTGTAGCAATTCTGCATTCCAGAAGTTCTGGTCCCAGGCACAATTTCAGTGACTAACACCTAGCTCTGCATCAATACCAATACTGGCCTACCAAGTCCACATGTGCCACTTCCTCTGCATTGTTCTTCCTGTTCATCTGGATTGCAGATGGCGGTAAAGAGATCCCAAGGCACTCTGAAATAACTGTGGTGTCCTGGGTAGTATTTTGTCATGCAATAAAAAAATTTTTTTTTAAAAATCCCTGGTTCTAATCTGTGCGCCTGTGTGTGAGCTGATGCTAAGTGGATAATGGAGGCCACGTTTCCTCCACAGTCACTCTATTTATTACCAAATGTCTTCTAATTCATTACTGTGAAAGCGCTTTGGGATGGTTAGAATGGAATTAGATTTTATATAGTGCTTTTCATCCTGAAGCCAAGTGCCTTGCAGAATCATTTCCTTTAAACGGTTGACCTTTTTCCCAACTGGAACATTTTCCGAGTTTGTTCTGACTCAGCCTATATTTTCACACTAAATTTGTTGTTCTTGGAATATCTGGCCTTGGCATGGGTGGGGAAGAGAAGAGAACTGTGGAGTGGAGGTGGGAAAGAGGAGAAAAAAATGGCAATTCAATCAAGGTTGTCTGATTTTAGGAAAATCCTTACATGTGTCTAGGAGAAATTCATTTATCTGCTTTGAAACTCTATTCATCAGAACTCAGCAAAGACAGAGAAACTGGTTCTTCTATTTGTAAATTAAGAGTTGTCTATCAAAGGCCTGCCAAAACAAAATTTTAAATCTTCCCTAGGAACACCTTGATAGAATTCCTCAAGAAATATTAAAATCTACTAAATTTTAATCATATCAGAGCATACCTATACTTTCCTCTCAGACAATCTAGTAAGATTTAAATGTGGCTTTTCAAGCATTAAGACTCCATTTTGATAATAAAAAATAACATGGATATTAATGGTCATGAATTTTAGAATTCAGGGTTCAAGTCAAGGCTTATTGCCCAAACACTTTCTCCATCCACTGGCTGATACCTAAAATGCCACCATTATGCATTATTACTGTAATATAAGACTTTGAAGACTCGAAAGAATCCAGTTTAAGCAACTGCTGGACATCTAAAACTTAATGTGACGTGAATTTACATTATGGATTGGAGAAGAATATTGTGGGGGAGAGGGGAAGAATGGTGAGACTATATCACCAAGGAAATTGTTTTAAGGCGTAGAGATTCTGGGGGAACTTGGGACTAGGGAAATAGGAGATCAGATGAAATCTTGAAAGTTTGCCTACCTTGCAGTTTTACCTATCTAGCCTCTATCCTAGAGCATCATAGGGTTATAGATTTAGTAAGGGGCCTCAGAGGTCATATAGACCAGCCCATTTATATTATAGATGAAGAAACTGAAAATCAGAGAAAATGAGTAATCTTTCCCAGGTTCACATAGAGGTAAGGTGTTATTCTAACTTAGGAGCTCTGACTCCAAACCCATTGCTTTTGTCTACCATATCATTCTTTTTTTTTCTTTTTTGGTGAGACAATTGGGGTTAAGTGACTTGCCCAAGGTCACACAGCTAGTAAGTGTTGTGTCTGAGGCCGGATTTGAACTCAGGTCCTCCTGAATCCAGGGCTGGTGCTCTATCCACTGCACCACCTAGCTGCCCCTACCATACCATTCTGTATACTCTTCCCTGCTCCATTCCCCAAAAGGAAGGACTACTTAAAAATAAATCAAAATGGACTGTCTTTTTGTTGTTCAGTAATGCCCAACTTTTCATGACTCCATTTGGAGATTTCTTGACAAAGATACTAGAGTAGTTTGTCATTTCCTTCTCTAGCTCATTTTACAAATGAGAATAGTGAGGCAAATATGGTTAATAATTTGCTCAGTGTCCCACAGGTAGCAAGTGTCTGAGGCAGGATTTGAATTCAGGTCTATCCTGATTTCAGGCCCACTGTGCCCCATAGCTGCCCAAATAGACTATTAAATTCTATGAGGGAAGAGAAGATGTCTTATTTAAATATTTCAGTCTAGGGCCTAGATCAGTGATCTACACAATTAAATTGAAAGATGGGGGCAGCTAGATGGTGCAGTAGATGAAGCACTGGCCCTGGATACAGGAGGACCTGAGTTCAAATCTGATCTCAGATACTTGACATTTACTAGCTGTGTGACCCTGGGCAAATCATTTAACCCTCATTGCCCCACTAAAATAAAATAAAATAAGTTGAAAAATGAATCTCTAGATGAAAGGTCTGGGATGTTTATAGTTATGTTTATTAAGCCTCAGCACATGACAACTGAATGACCTATGCATCTAGTTATAATCTCTGTGATTCACCAGACTTCATCTTGTGTTCAAACTAAATCATGGGGCAGTTAGATGGCATAGTAGATAGAATCCTGGAGTCAGAAGGACCTAAGTTCAAATCTGACCTTAAATATTTACCTGGGCAAGTCATTTAATACTAATTGCCTCAAAAAAATAAAATAAACACCCTAAATCATCTTTGAAAAAGGTCAGTCATTTATTCTGGAGCCATATTTCATTAGGAGGATGGGGCAAGGGTGGGGGACATACTGAACCTTGACAGCAAGAAAGGGATGGATAGGATGAAGAAGTATTAAAAAGGGAGAGTAAAGGTAAATCTATCAACTCTGAAGAAAAAAATTACCTATTTTATATTCTTGCCTGGGAGTCACCTTGAGTGTTATTGATGGGTTTTGTTGAGTCATTTAATTCAGGAAGCCTATTAAACCATTCTTTTTGTTATAATAGTAACTTGGTTCTTTCTGAACCAATGCATAGTGTCTACTCTGACAACACAAAAGATACTAGGTTCTGAAGACCTGGGTTTGGTATAACATAAATATTTCAAACCTGTTTATGAAGCTCTGACCATAAAACTGTTCCCTTTGCTGTGAATATGCTAATGGTGTTAATTCAATGCATCTATCATAATAATTTTACATTGATGTCATAAAATGCAAAACAGAATAACAAACAACATTCAATTTCCCAAACATTAATTATGAAACATTAGTAGTTAAATCATCACAATAAATCTTTGCATTTGGTGGTCATGTAGTTAAGTACACATGTCTCAGGAAATATGTCAATGTCACGTGCCACTTAGCAATTGATTATGAAACTTTAATAGCAAGAGCAAGAGAAAAAGAAAATTCCAATTCATCCAGTTCTGTTGTTTCAAGGGTCAGCCCATAAAATCTAACTCTCGGGGCAGTTAGATGGCGAATGGGGCAACAAGATGGAACAGTGGATAAAGCACCGGCCCTGGATTCAGGAGTACCTGAGTTCAAATCCAGTCTCAGACACTTGACACTTATTAGCTGTGTGACCCTAGGCAAGTCACTTAACTCTCATTGCCCCTTAAAAAAAAAAAGTCTAACTCTCAATGGGATATTTAAAAGTGTTCCAGTGAAACAGATCTTCTTGGATGTGTAGGCCTACCTTTGCTGAAAGTATGATCATATGCTTTAGAGGCAACCATTACTTCAATATCCATTAAAGTTAGAGGATTTTTTTCACTTTGCTGATTATTTAAAGATCCATAAAGAAATGGCATCTACTCACAGATGCTGCTTTAGTTCTAAGTTTTGGAGGATAGGGAAGGGAACTCATAGGGGTTTTTTTCCAGGTTTGTTTGGGGGCATGTTCTCCTCAAGAAATGCAATTTGACAGAAGGGAACAATTCCTTCTCCTGAAGACCTTACATTCTCAGAGACAGAGCTATATCTTCCTCATTCCTTTCTGCTCCCACAAGAGAACTTCTTTCTAGAGGTCTTAAGTCATATCTCCCTCCTCCTTCTTCAAATCCTATTTGCCCAGGAAGGAAACTTGAATTCCCTGAGTATATGGTTGGAGAATGTTTATTCAATTCCTTTGCTAATCATTTTAATTCAGTTAAGTGTCTTACTTTTAAAATGCATTTTTGTATGGTCTGCTAGGGCTGGTAGGTGGTACAGTGTATGGAGCCCAGGGCCTAGAATTCAGACCTCACTTGGGAGTTTTGTGGACCTTTGGAATTCCATAGCCAATTTCCTACATGAACCCAAAGTAAATGTAGCCTCCATTCCCAAGGATGATTGGGTTCCATATGGTGGGACTTAGGAAATAAGTATACATTAACCAGCTCAATATTCTAGCCAAGAATGTCTAGGCACCTCTTAAATGATAGGAACTTCATTTGTACAAGTTAGCCTACCATATTGTTGTTCAGTTGTATCGGACTCTTCAAGATCCCATTTGGGGGTTTTCTTGTCAAAATACTGAAGTGGTTTGCCAATTACTTCTCCAGCCCATTTGACAGATAAGGAAACAGAGGCAAACAGAATTAAGTGACTTACCCAGGGTCACACAGCAAGGAAATATCTGAGACCAGATTTGAACTCAAGAAGAGGAGTTTTCCTGACTCCAGGGCCAGCAATCTATCCACTGTACCACCTAGCTGCCCCAGCTGTCTAGACTAAAACATTTGCCTTAATTGACTGCATGAATATGTTAAGGTATAATTTTTTTTTTGCAACAGTAGCATCAAATAGCCTTATTTCAGTTGCTAACACTAGTGGTAGTTGAGGCAGACTAATAGAGTAGAAAGTTATCATACGAATCAGGAAGCCCTGGGTTCAAGACCTGTCTCTGACTTATAATTTAACTGGTTGTGTGAACTTGGGTAAGTCACTTAACCATTCAGTAGCCAAGCAAATCTTTGACTCGATGTTGCAGAGAAGGAGATGATCTGCATTGGTGGAGTCTTCATTTGGACTTCAATACACTGATGAAATCACATTTCTGATTTAAAAAAAAAAAACAACAGTTGTAGTATTGATTTTCTTCTCATCTTGTTTTCAAGTCAGCTAAGTTAATTGAAGAAACCTTTTTTACAAAGGATAGAAGTGCCTAGTCCAATTACATCTATTGAAGAGATATTGTCAAATTGTATACTTCTGTCCTTGGGTGAACGTGTACTATGGCTACTTTCTACTAGCAAGCTACTCCTCCTTGGCACTCAGTTTTGTGCTACCTGAAGCTCACTGTGGTCTGCTGATTGGAGAGTATTCACTAAATGGGATGATGACATCATACAGATTTTACACCATGATGTGGACTATGTCATGGCATGTAAAGTACTGTACCAAACATACAGAAAGGAACCGGAGTAGTGGGTGTTCTCTGTGGGGTGCCTGGATCTTTACGGGATCCCTTGATTCCAAAACAGGGAATTGCTGTGAAGAGTACTTGCAAACTAGTTACCAAACACCACACCATGGAATCCGTTGGGTGAATGGATTCAAAGCTTTCTCAGTGAGTGAAAAGTGGGCTACATTTGTGGTTCCTCATCTGGGAAACTTGTTATGGAGACTGAAGAAGAAATAAAAGGCCTGGAGAAGGAAACCATCCTCAACAACCAATGACCCAACATTAATATCCTTGTCAGCCAGTTAATACACAACCAACCCTGCTATTGGTGGCAGGGATGAGTCTTGGGAGCCAGGCTGTTAGTTCAGTCACTATAGTTACAAGAGACTCCCATAGAAAAGAACATTTTTTTCAGAGGGGCATCCTCAGAAGATGAAATCTTCAGCTCCTGCCTAGAAGATGTCAAGAAGTTGATACAAGAATAGCAAATGAGTAGGGCTTTAAAAAAAAAAAAAAAAGAGGACAGATAACTAACGGAGAATTTCAGGGAACCGATATTTAACCTTGAATAGTCCTTGAAAACGCCAAATGCCAATATCTCCATATTCAAATGCTTGCAGATGCTGGACATCTACTTAAATGGCATTGAGATCACATAAAGCAGATGTCTGAAGTCCCCTGATGTGCTCTGAGAGGTAGAAAAGGTCTCCAACTATTACAAGGTTGGAGAGCCTGCCTTAAAGAGCTGCATTTTAAATAATAGTGTCTTGTGTGGCAGATGATCTGGGCTAGACTGGCCCAAGGGATGAAGGGACAGCATATTCAGCCAACTGCTGACTCATTTATTAAACACTTACTATATGCAATGCACTGAGCCAAGCACCCTGGGTAGAAAGACAAAAACAAAATAGTCACTGTTTTGTAAAACACTTGCATTCTGCTGGGAATATATGGCAGCTAGATGGTTCAGTGGAGAGAGGACAGGGCCTAGTATCAGGAAGACCTACATTCTAATATGGTCTCAGATACTTCCAGGTTTTATAACCAGAGGCAAGTCATTTCAACTATTTGTCTCAGTTTCCTTATCTGTCAAATGGGGATAAAATAGCACATATCTCCCAATACTGTTGTGAAGATCAAATGAGATAATATTAGTGAAGCACTTAACACAGTGCCTGTCACAAGTAGACCCTATATAAATGTTTTTATAATGCTATTATTATTATTATCATTATTATTATTAAATAAATGTAACAATAAGTAAATATAAAATATACAGAAAATAAATATAAGAGCATTTTCAAATTGGATGAGCACTAACAAGTCAGGGAGATTAGGGAAGACATTATATTGGATTTAGAATCAAATCTGAGTAGTATAGAGAATTAGGGATGTCAATACCTAAGGTATTATAAGGTGTCCATGCCAATGGACACATAACTAGGTGGCACAGTAGATAGTGCCCATCCTGGAGTCAGAAGACTTATATTACTGAGTTCAAATATAGCCTCAGGCACTTACTAGCTGTGTGACTGTGGGCAAGTCACTTAACCCCATTTGCCTCAGTTCCCTCAAGTGTAAAATGAGCTGGAGAAGGAAATGACAAAGTAGTCCAGTATCTTTGCCAAGAAAACCCCAAATGGGGTCACGAAGAGTTGGGCACGACTAAAAACAACTGAACAACAACAAGGGTATGCCAATGGGACAGAGGTGAGGACCAAGATAATTCCAGGCAAGGAAGACAGCCTGTGGAAAAAAACAGTGCAGAGATAAGAAGCAGAATGCCATCATATAGAGAGAGCAAGAAGTCCAGTTTGGCTAGAATATAGAATACATGAGAGGAAATAGGGCAAAATAAGTCTGGAAACACAGTGTGGGGTCAGATCATGAATCAGATGGAACTGACTCAGATTGTGAGCACAAAGTTCCTTAGAGCCAATTAGGCAATCAGAGAAATAGTGATGACAATTATGGACAGAAAGGTGTTGATACAGAAGCAACAAGCCCTCACCTCTTGCTTTGACTATTTCAATTACTTCCTAATTAGTCCCCTCCCATCTGGTCTCTCCCCTCGCTGATCCAAACTCTACATTAGAGGTGTCAAACACACCACATAGGGCCCATAACGCTCCTGCATACCATCTGGACTATATTAAAATGTAACTGGGAAATATTTAACAAAGTAAATAAAAATACAATAAAACATAGATAATATTACATTTTAAAACTAAGTCAACATGGTGCTCACAGAGATTCTTATGCGTAGCTTAGTGGCCCCCGTTTCTACTTGAGTTTGACATGACTGCTCCACATAGCTGTCAAATTCATATTCCTACAACAAAGGTCTGCTAACATCACAACCCTATTCAAAAAACTCCAATGGCCCCCTCTCACCTCTAGGGTAAAATGAACTCCCCTCCTCGGCTCATAAAGACCTACACAGGTTTTGCCTGTAGTAGAATAGGAGGCAGAGCCAAAATGGCAGAGGGAAGCCAGGAAATTACCTGAGCTTTCCCAAGTTTCTCTCAAAAACAAAATTAAATCAAGCCTCTAAACGAATTCTGGAGCTACAGAAACTACAGAAAGGCACAATCTTCCAACTGGAGATAATTTTGAAGACTTCAGGAAAGGTCCGTCTCAGTTCAGTGCAGTTCAGCTCAGCTCAGTGCAGAGAGGGTCTGGCCACAGCAAAGATCAGTAGCTGAGTCCCCTTGGTCTTGACTCAGCAGGCTGGTGGTGCAGCAGGCCAATTGTGAGACCCGCCAGCCCCAGCTGAGAGGGCAAACTGCCAGCTTGAGAGTGACCCACAGGACAGACATGACTAGGTCAAGCCATCCCAGCACAGGGGGCAAGCCTAGGATGGTGAGGAATCCACAAGCCACAGGAGGTCTCAGAGCAGAAAGCCAGTGACATGGCCCTTACCCCCCAGCACAAGAAGCTTGCAGCAGTAGCTGCTCTGCTTCAGGAGGAGATCTCAACCTTTTAAGTCAAAAAATAAGCTCCAACATGAGTAAGAAACAGAAAAGGGCCTTTACCATTGCCTGCTTCTATGGTGACTTGTAGTAGAATAAACACACAGGTAACATGAAAATACATAGGCCAGCTCCAACAATATTTCTTTATTGAATTCTCAGCAAGAGATAGTTTCTCCACTCTGAATATCAGTCTGCCCTGGGATTTTCCTCCAGTGATTTTCCACTACTACCAATAACCTGGCAAGTAAACTTGGGTGAATATTGGGGAATATTTAGCCTGTGCCAATAATTTTTAGTACCAGTTAATCTGCTTTTCTAATATATGTTCTTGGTACTGTGGTAGAAATTAGGCAGCTTTTGAAGGACCTCCCCTTTTGGGGGAGAAAAGATTGAATGCTCTCTGAAGGGAGGTTAGAGGACACTTCCGGAACGCTAGTTCACTCTCTGTCCAGGGACTCCTGTCCTGGTGGTGCACAAGCAACCTTTGACTGGCGGGCTGTTCAGATGTTTGGTGAGTTAATGATGGAAAACCTAAATTCCTTTGAACTAGCTTAACGGGAAAATGGTCTGGGGATTGCACAGGCTAAGTTTAGAGTTAAGAATATCTGCATTTCTATTTTCCTATTTCCTTATCTTTGATTTTTTTTTAGTTTCACTTTTGCTGTTTAATTAATTCCCAAGTAATAAAATCTGATCCTTTTCTGAACTAAAGCTTAGAGGCTCCTTTCTTATTGGCCTGGGAGAAATATCTAAAAGGGCAGTTCAGAGCAGAGGGAGAACCTAAAAGGTCCCTCATATTTCCAGGACCCCAATATTAAGGCGAGTCACCCAAATAATGCTCCATATATCAAATTTTGGCCCTCACAGTTTGGTCTTCTAGGTCAGGGCTTCTTAAACTTTTTCCACACGCAACCCCTTTTTGCCCAAGAAATTTTTACATGACGCCCCCGGGTATATAGGTATATAAAGTAGGTATACATAACCTTTTACTGTTGCCAAATTTTTCTTGACCCTCACATTCAGTTACACAATTCCATATGAGTTCATGACCCACAGTTAAAGAAGCTTTGTGTTAGGTTATTTGAGGTGACTGTAGAGATGCTCAGTTGATCTGTGTTAGGGACTGAAGCTGACTGAGGTATGTAAACTTCCAAGGTACCCCAACACTGAACCCAATAATCCAGAGGATACCCTAAATGTAGTGAAAAATGGATAAAATTTGGAACAGAAAGCACTTTTTGTGGCTATACCACTCATAGCTAACATTATAATGATATAGATATTTCACTATTCTTAAACCCTCCTTGACAAATGGATGTCAAGTCTATATCATGAATATTTAGTGTAATAATAGCTCCACAACCCCCTAGTGCCTGCTCATTCAAATGTTCTTTAAGTTAAAATTTTCTCAGCATTTGGCCTAAATTTTCCCTCCTTCAGGACAAGCTCATTATATCCTATTCTTTTCCCCTTGACTGGCAGAACAAATAGCTCCCTATACTCTATTTAATATCCCGTTATGTAGTGATGAACTGTTGTTTTACCTCTCCTCTCCCATTGTCTCTGGACTGACCATGCCTACTTCCCTTAACCTTGACTTCTCAGGCTTGATTCCCAATCCTTTCTGCCCATGTAATATTGAATTCTCTCACATTCATTAAGTTTTTTCTTGAGCAAGTGCCTATTAGAGCAAGATGGGACTGCAGCCATTTTTACTGGAGATGAACAAAAGAAGACCTATTAATCCCAAGATGATACTTCTTAATTTCAAGACCAGTTTGAAATCTCCAGCCCCTGCAAATGCTCTTCACAAGGTTTACAGAGAGGTCATAATTAAACTAATAGCCTGAAAGGAATTCATGACTGAACTTGAAGAATGCTGGGGTTGTAGAAACTTTCATTCCTTTAATCAAATTATGCCTCTGCTCAGAGAGCTTTAAGAGTTCTCATTCAGGGGCAGCTAGATGGCGCAGTGTATAGAGCACCGGCCCTGAAGTCAGGAGGACCTGAGTTTAAATCTGGCCTCAGATGCTTGATACTTACTAGCTGTGTGACCCTGGGCAAATCACTTAACCCCAATTGCTTCACCGAAAACAAGCAAATAAAAAAAAAAAGTTCTCATTCAAAGCCCTCTACAATCATAGTACCAGATTTAGAGTTGGAACAAACTTTAGAGATTCTTAACCTGAGCCCTCTTTTAAAGGGGAGAAAACTGAGGTCGAGGGAGGTAAAATGACTTGCCAGGATGAAACAACTAGTCAGTTGTGGAGCTGGGAATGCATACCAACATCCTTGTGTTCAAATTTGAACATCTTTCCACCATCCCATACCACTCTGTCCTAAACTATTCTATACCATTTTCACCCACTTCTGCAAACCCTCTTCCCCATTCCAACTGGTGAACTCATTGTCTTCAAACATGACATGTTCATTTCCACCTCTATGCCCTCGCTCATATTACTGTTACTTTGACCTGTTGTGGTCATTCCACTTCTCTGTTTAACATGAAAAGGAGACATCTTTCAACATTATTACTGTTGCTATATATTTCAAGGAATTTTATATAATTTTAATACATGCATGAGAGGTACTTTCTTTGAAGAAATCCTTCAAGGCCCGGCTAATTGAATATTTTTGTTTGTTTTTTTCTTAATGTCAACAAACTGTAATTATATATATACCTTTTGTAGCTTTGAGTGAATTGCTGTGGCAAAGTCAGTGGCAAAACTGTAGTCTGTTTTATTACATCATTTTGGAAAGCCTGCCCATCTTTTTTTCATGCCTTCACCAAAAGTGTTCTTGAAACACATGTAAAGATTTTATAAAGATGAAAAAGGTGACATTTGAGTTAGTAGTCTTGAAATTTTCTTGGTTGCTTAATTTTTAGCAATAACGAGGTTTTTGATGGTTTTTGCCCAAAGTGTTTGATATTCTCCTCCCTTTCAGATTTCTTGACAACCAATCCTTTCATTCCTTAATAACTGTGTCACCACTAGCATGGGCTTGCTCAGTGTATTCTTCCTCTGATTATGCTACTTTTTCTGAGTTTCTTTACCAAAGGGCCATTTCTATTTCTTCAGATATCACATGGAAACTGTGATGTTAGAATTAAAATATAGTACTAACAATAATGGTTAACATTTATATTGTTCTTTAAGGTTTGCAAATAGATGTGTATGTACATACCTATGTGTGTGTTTGCTGTGTGTGACAGCAAGCTATTACTATTATTATCATCACCATCATGATTATAGTACAATTAAAAAACCAGAGGCCAATGTCATGGACTATATTAAAGGAACTTTTGGACAATTAGTGTTGGCTGTCCTGAAAGACAGTGGGCTCTTGCTTCTTAATCTCAACTTTAAGCCCAATCACAATAAAATAGTAAAAAGGAGCTCCCTACTATTTTGTATTTGAGAATTCTCTCTCAAACTGTACCTCTAATCCTGCCTTGGATAGGTATCATCCCTAGTTTCATTGGGGTAGTTTGTGACATTATATCTACTGCATTCAAAATGAAGGTGGGTTTTTTGTTTGTTTGTTCGTTTTTTTTTAACAACAAGCAGGAGAGGTTTCAAGTATGGACAATGGACTGTTGGCCAAGGTCCAGCCAAGAAACAAGTTTAGAGAGATTAATTATCAGAAGGTTAGCCACCACCTGAGGAATTGTTTTAGCCATCGGAACTCATGAAACTATCTGGTAAGATGCAGAGTCACCGTGGTCTCCGTTAGTAGAAGGGGGGAAACACACAAAGCAATTGAAATACTTTCTGAAACATCCGAAGAAGGGATTAGAGTAGTAAATGGTTTCAGTTACCAAGCTTGCAAGTATATTTTTGAGTTTCATTTTGTGACCAAAAGAACTCTCTGAATACAGTATGGTCCAAAATAATTAGAACCATCAGCACTAGTGTCGAGTGACAGTATAATTTTAGCTCTGAATGGTTGTAATTATTTTTTTCTAAGAAAATTCTGTGAAAAAGCTAAAGCAAATGTAAAAATCAACAGAATCACTGTGATCCTTTAGAAGGGAAACTGTTTAACTTTTAGAGAAAGAAATGAAACAAAAGACATATTTTTATTTCTACCACTGTGTTCCTGCGGCCAGGTCAGTTAACCTCTCTGTATCAAAGATGTCCTATCTGCAAAGCCATTTCTGTTGTCTGAAGCATTTATACCATATCTATTGCCATGGCAACTAAAATTTTGCTCATAAAAAGGGAGAAAAAATGAATTATCTAGCAGTGGGTTGGATTAAAATGATGACTATTGCATCAAAAAAAGGCCATACGTAAAGCATTAAAGCAAAACTTGCATAAGCATCAATATCAATGAACCTTACACCACACTCAAGAGGTTGTGAAGCTTAAGGTCTTTTAATTTGTCAAAACAGTTTTCAAGAAATTGGGTGTAACAACACTGGAAAAAATCACTGTCCAAATCAAGTCTTTCTCAAGCTCAAATGATGAGACCAAGGAATGAAGGACTAGGAGCAGTGTCTATCAAACTCTTCATGGCTAACTTCTTTATCCCTGTGTCCTTGTATAGTATTCAGGAAATAGTAATATTAGGATGGAGCTGATAGGTGGTACAGTGTATAAAGCCCAGGACCTGAGTTCAAATGCAGTCTAAGAATGTCTTGGTAGGTATATGTGCAAAATGAAGGTGACAATAATAGCACATACTTCATAGAATTGTTGTATGAAACCTTCAAGCATTATGTCCATACTAGCTATTATTATTATAAAAGAAAATGGGGGCAGCTAGGTGGCTCAGTGGATAAAGCACTGGCCCTAGATTCAGGAGGACCTGAGTTCAAAGCCAGCCTCAGACACTTGACACTTACTAGCCGTGTGACCCTGGGCAAGTCATTTAACCCCCATTGCCCCACCGAAAAAAAGGTTGAGGTTAAAAAAACAATCAGATCATTATTTTTCTCAGACAGCTAATAGTACAATAATTTACACAACACAGAAAGATGTCATTGGGCAGCTTAGTTTTTAAAACACAGTCTATATTAGGTTACTTTTATTTGATACAACTTAATGAAGATAGGGATTAGACCTATGATATGGGAAATATTTAACTGAGGTAACTTCTTCTACCAATACAGATTGGCACTTCTTCACATTTTATAGTATTGGAAAGTTATCCAGGGCACCAAGAGGTTAACTGACTTACCCAGAGTCATATAGCCAATTTATGTCAGGGTTGAGACTTGAACTGCTCATAATTTAACATCATAAATAATGATGTCTAATGAATTAGAGATTTTTGCCTGTTTGAAAAGAGGGAATCTGATCTTTGACAATATTCTTGAGCCACCTAAAAATACCTTGAGAATGCTAGCCCCTTCAAATTTTAATAAAGAGGAACAAAACAGTAATACTAGTAGGGGTAAATTTAAATTCTGAGCCTATATGCAAACATTTCAGATGAGGCTAGCCATACTCTTAGTTTTGGTTTTGGTTTTTGGTTTTGTTTTGCCGGTCAATGGGGGTTAAGTGACTTGCCCAGGGTCACACAGCTAGTAGGTGTCAAGTGTCTGAGGCTGGATTTGAACTCAGGTACTCCTGAATCCAGGGCCAGTGCTTTATCCACTGCGCCACCTAGCCACCCCTAGCCATACTCTTAGAAAATAAGGAATTCTACATCAGACCATCCCTGTCCTTTGGTGGACAGCCACCCCCTCAATATTGGCTCTTGTGATTATTTAGTCTATTAAAGATGGTTTTGTAGAGGTCAGCATTCTATGCCTGTCTTGACCCTCCCATTACTATCCCCATCCCCAATTTACGTGTAGAGAGGAAAAAGAAAAAGTGAGGGAAACTGAGAAGAGAACAAAAAAGAGCTCTTTCCTCCACCCACCAGTTCACTTAGAATTCTTGGTCAGTGAGGATCATTTGTTAGTGGCTCCTGCGGCTATTGAGGGAGGTTATGCCCACATTAAAATATCATCAATAATACCAAATAGCTAAGCTCACTTAATATCACCTCCCTTAACAGAGAAGCTGGCTCCAAGGGAACATTTTTCAACACACCAAGCTATTTTCTGTTAATTCAGGGCAATTGTGCTCATTCAGTTTGAACTGCCTTTCAACCAGTAGTTATTTCATCTACAGGATCCAGCCCTATGTGAAACAAGGAAATGGGCCTTCTGAGAGAACCACTTCACTTGGATTTGTGAGCAAGGTGGGAATGAAAAGGGATGAACACCTTGGCTTTGGGGATTTGGTTTTTCAGTAAAAGGAAGGTCAGATAACTCACTAGAAATACCCAGATAACACCTAAAAAGGTTCCTGCAAAATGATGTGGGCATTAAGATCATTCAACCACATTTTCCTTCTGGAGGGAAAGGCAGCTAAAGTATTTTAAATTATGTCAAAATCACTTTATTCCACTTCTGTTTACAAAGATCCCTGTAAACTTCAAACTGAAAAGAAGAGTTCACTGATTTTTCTGTATATTTTTGGTATCCTGCTATTTTAGAGTTAATTACTAGGGATGCATTTTAGGTAGAATATAAATTTTATTTCTTTAAAGAGTACTAAGATGGTTCATTTGATTAGCTGATAAATAATTTTTAAGATGCAAATGAGCACTTCTAGATAATCACTGTACTTAGGCCTATCAATCTCAATGATCCCTTAGTTTTAAAAGCTTTGATATAACTAAATGATTTATCTAGCAGATGAGTATCAGAAACCATATTTACAATATGGGCCAGGAGCCATATGTCTCCTTAAGACACAACAATGGGTACTCAACTTAAACCAAAAGTTCTTAATCTACAAAAATGTTAAATATACACACACACAAACATGTGTATATATATGTGTGTGTGTGTGTGTGTGTGTGAATAACTATATTTTAATTTCATTGTTTTCTTTTTCAATCCTATGTATTTTAATATGTATATTTAAAAACATTATGCTGAGAAGGAATCCAATAGTTTTACCACACCTCTAAAGGGGTCCATGGGATAAAAAGGGTAAAGAATTGCTGGTTAAAATAGTACCTTAGAAGTTGTTGTTGTTTCTCCTTCATTCTTGAAGAGGACCATGACATCAAGGTGATGTCATTACTTGCACTGAATTAGATTTAAGCGAGGCAGGGCTGTATAGTCACCAGCCTCTTACTCTCTCCTCCAGAGCCATGTGGATACAACGATAAGATAGATAGAGATAGAGATAGAGATAGAGATAGAGATAGAGATAGAGATAGAGATAGAGATAGAGATAGAGATAGAGATAGAGATAGAGATAGAGATAGAGATAGAGATAGAGATAGAGATAGAGATAGAGATAGAGATAGAGATAGAAATAGATCAGGATGACTGGAGAGGACCCTGGATGTTTGAGGCAATTGGGTTAAGTGACTTGCCCAGGGTTACACAACTAGTAGTGTCAAGTGTCTGAGGCCAGATTTGAGCTCATATCCTCTGGATTCCAGGGGCAGTAGCCTATCTACTGTGCCACCTAGTTGCCCCATCTTAGAGCTAAGATTAGGGCAGAGCCCCCCAAGGCCTAGCCCTTGGCAATGGCATGTCAAAATTCTAAAAGCTTTTTGAGATTTGATTTAAAAAAAAAAACTTTTTTTGCCAAAAGCAATATTTTATACATATCTCAAAAAAGTAAGGCAATCATAAAGCATTAAAAAAAAACTACCATGAAAGGGGGAAATAGTTGTTAACTTTACAAGTTGTTAACATGTTCTTCTTTCAACAAGTATTTCCTCCTGATGTTTTTTCAAATATGTACAATTAAAACTACTCAAATTTCAGGGGCAGCTAGGTGGTTCAGTAGATAGAGCCTAGGCCCTGGAGTCAGGAGGACCTGAGTTCAAATCCGGCCTCAGACACTTAACACTTACTAGCTGTGTGACCCTGGGCAAGTCACTTAACCCCAATTGCCTCACCAACAAAAAACAAAAAAGAAAGCTACTCAAATTTCAAGTGACATTTTTAGATCAACTTTGATATGACAAAAAATTAAGTAATAAGGTTGTGATTAAAACCATTACAGAGAAAATGGATGTGAACATTTTCAAATTGGGATGGGGATTAGGAGGTGGTGAAGGAATGCAAAAAAGGTAAAAATGTCTCTGATTTCTTGATGAATGCATAGAGAAAACTATGGTTTATTATCGAAGCAGACATTCAGATAGAAAGAATGGGGTTTTAGAAGTTGTTTACTTTCTTTGACATCAGTTATTAACTTTTATGAAAGGCCATACCAAATAAAAATTATAGACCCCTGGTGGAAGTAGGTGAATAAAATTCTCCACAGGAGGAGGTAATTTACTTCAAATATCCACCAAGCTCCACCATTTCATTGAACTCATTTATTTTTTTAAAGCAGGGTCATAAATCTCTAGATACTAGTTACTAAATTCTTCTTCCCCTGGCATTTTCCTTCCTAAATGCACTTCTTCCTTATGTAGAGATCCCCAATGTATAATGAGAATAGTGTGATGAAGGTAGGTGAATTTAGAAGGGTATGAGAACTCTTTGTAGGTATTGTAGGATCAAGTCTTTAAAGATGAAAAAGGGCTCTAGTGATAAATTAGTTCCCAGACCCCCACGTCTTACAGCTAAGGAAAAGGGATCCAGAGAAAATGACCTATTCAAGATCAAGTAATGTTCAGCACTTAGAGATTATTCAACAGTTAAACAAAGGATGTTTACTTAGCCATAGCAGTTGAAGCATATTCAACAAATATAGGCATTGAACACTGCTTGAGTTGATTTAGCTAATAGATCCTATTGTGATCCACCAACTAAGCATCTTAAGGCTTCCTCTAGATCCTCCTGGCTGCTTGGTACTCAGGTAATGAGGAAGTGATATCAGCAGTCTGAGTCCCCTGGTCCCCTGAACTAATCAAGTAAAGAAGAATATCTCATTACCTTTTAAGGCAAAGCTAGCTTAACTTTCTGGGGAGAAAGGTTAGGATATTATTCCTACTAAAGCAGCTAGTAAAAGGAAATAACGGTGTTAGGATTTGAACCTAAGTCAATAGAATTGATTAAGAACCTTACCATATATCTGATGCTATGGACCAGATAGAGAGAGAGATGTGTATATATACACACACATACATATATGTCCCTATGTATACACAAACATACACACATACATATGTGTGTATATGTGTTTGTGTGTATCTGCGTATATACATACATACATACAAATATATACAGTATAACATCTACCTTCAGGAAATTTGCAGTACAGTTGGAGAAACAAAATGGACGAGCAAAATCATTAAAGAGGTATTGACTTCCTAAGTGCATATATATATGTGTGTGTGTGTGTGTGTGTGTGTGTGTGTGTGTGTATACATACATATATGTGTATGTATACATATATAAAATACTGCTGTAGCCTATTTGCTAATATTTTGTTTGATATTTTTAATATCTAATTATTTTTAGCTTTATCAACCTGTAATTTTATTTCTCTGTTTCACCTTTCCTTGATTTGTGTTCAGAAAGGTATTTGTGTCATAGAAACTATTTAGTAGGATCCCTTCTTTACCCGTTTCCTGTTATTGTCAAGTACTTAGATGCTGTGTATACATATATTAAGCACTGACATTATTTCATCATATCTTGTAAGCATAGTGTTATTTCCCTTCTCTTTTAACCATGTCTGTTTTTACTATTACATTGCCTTCCTAGATTTCTCTTTCCTCCTATGTTAGCATTTCAAAGATTATAGCTAGCATCCCCATGTTCTTACTCAGCCCATTCTTTCTTCCTTTTAATGCCCACCTTTGACTCTTCCCATCTATCTGTTAAGATTCCACCAATCCTTCAAGAACCACCTCAAATATCCTTCTTCACATGTCATCTTTTAAAATTCTTAATTGTATATGTTGATAGTTACTAAGCATGTGAGAAATTATATTAAGACATCAAATTTCATTTTTAGAAAAAAGAGGGGGCAGCTAGGTGTTGCAGGGGTGGCTAGGTTGTGCAGTAGATAAAGCACTGGCCCTGGATTCAGGATTACCTGAGTTCAAATACAGCCTCAGACACTTGACACTTACTAGCTGTGTGATCCTGGGCAAGTCACTTAACCCCCATTACCCCACCAAAAAAAAAAAAAAAAGATTTGTAAGGAAATGAAGATGGCTAGTACTGAAGAGCAAAAGAGAAAACTGAATTGACTATATTTAAACAGACAGGAAATGACTGGTTTATTATATAGAATTCATTTCTGAATCACATTTCTCTTTGTTGATTAAAAAAAGGTAAATACTTAAAGACTATGCTTTAACAAGGCATCTCTCATGCATATGTTAAAATTCTAAAAGATTCCTTGATAGATGCAATCACAGAGATGATTTTATTCACTACAATCTGTCCATTTCAAACAAGGGATAAAGCAAGGAGACATACACTCAAGAAAGGAGCTCTCCACTTCCATGGAGGACATCTAGTACGGAACAAATGGAAATGGATTCCCTATAGATGATGAAATCCTCCAGATACTCTTATTTATGAATGTTATTGTATTGATTTCATTAAACAGGAACGGCCTTAAATAACTAAAATTTATTTAGCATTTGAGTCTTACAAAGCTCTTAAAATATATGGTATTATTATCTTTTACAGATGAGGAAACTGAGATTAAAAGAGGTTAACTAACTTGCTCAGATGTCATTGTAGTTGGTTTTGACTCAAATGTTATAAGGTGAGTGATTGCCTGAGGCAGGATTTGAACTCAAGGTCCGCACTCTACTCACTTCACCACTCAGCTGCCCTTGAGTAGTCTCCTTAATGAGATCCATGGTCATCAAAAGAGATCAGTCTGACAATCAATCTACACAGGAAAAGTAAATTTTAAAATGTAAATTTCCCGGGTTGTGGTATGAAGTTTAAAGAGCAATTCATTCAATTTGTCTATACACATGACTTGGATAGGTCCTGCAGATAGATGATTGGCCAGGCCCAAAACGGAATAAAAAGAAGGGGCTGGGTTGCATTCGGGCTTTCAGTGATTCTAAACAGTTCTCAAACATGAAGGACCATTTTTTGAAGACCAATAATATGAGTGACCCACGTTTGCCTAGTCCTTTAAGGTTTGCAAAGTATTTTCTTCACATCACTGAGGTAGATATTGCTGTTTTCACCCCTATTGCACAATGAGATTCAGAGAGTTGATGACTTGCCCGGGATCACAAAACTAGTAAGTGTTGATATCTCCTGTTGCTGAGTTCAACATTTTGTTTTTCTATACCCTACTGCTCTTGAATAGTCTCTCATTGATGATATATGACTATGGATGACGAAAGATTATTTGCAAAGAATCGAATTTGCAGGTGACAGAGATAACAATGGGGAGTCATACATAAAGTATAAGTATGGTGCAAGATTTTACTAGAGACAGTTTGTGTTCCAAAAGAAGCATAAAAGGTAGAAAATATCATTAAAGACTGAATGAATAAAGAGATGCGCTGATCATGTAGCAAAAGAGAGGGATAACAAATGGACAGCATGGATGTAACACTGGCATTTGCAAGTTAAAAAAAACCTAAATGGAGACCTCTCTAACGTGTGGATTTGCTGCAACCTGCACTGGTGCGAGGACTATAAACACCAATGAAGTCTCAGAGGCATTTGAAGCACACTGAACTGCAAATTACGTGAGGGCAGGGAGTGTATCTTACCATTATGCTCTCCTTAGTGCCTAACACAGGGTTTTGCACACAGCAGCCCTTTCATTAACGATTGTCAAATTGTTAAGCTGAAACATTAGTCAAGCATTGAAGGCTGGCAAAGACCAGAAGGGTAGATATCCCCGGAAAGAAAAACTACATGAGCAGACACACTGTGGTGGAAAAGAGAATGGGATGCCGCTATCCCACAGCAGTGATAAAAATGTTGACAGGATTATACTAGGTCATCAACAGCCAGTTTTTGTTTTCTTTGGATAATCAGTTTGTCTCAGCCAAAATAACAAGGGCTAAGAGGAAATAGAGGCTCATGTAGGGTGAAAAGGGGCAGCTGGTTTATAGTGTACAATACCAGCACAAAGCTATTTTTGGAAAAGAGGGGGAAGGGAGATACCATTTAAGTCTGTGTAAATCTTTTTGGTCAAAGAATGCACTGGAGCAATAAGTATCTGGCCATAACAGTGGCATAGCTCCTACTGTTTCTCAAATCAATCTAACCAATTATTCTTCCTGTGAAGATGCAACTCATTTTGAAAGTGAGTTCTGAGCAGCTACAAAGCAGAGATGTCCACAGACCCCTAACCCCTTCTGCAGTAATACCTCCCTGAAGTTAAGGGTTTTAAATTTATTTTTTAAAAGAAGGAAATCCTATTAGCAAGTAAGACTACTGTACTTAGAAAGACAGTGCCATTTGAAGTCTCCCAGAATTATGGACACAAAATGCCCATGTGTGACTGCAGATGGTAAGTAGTCTGGATTCAGATGTAGCTGTGGCTGGGGTTCCTATGGAAAAAACAGTTGTCATTTTCTTCATTTTTTGAGGGGCGAGAAATCAAACAATAAAAGAGATGTTTAATACTTGAGTGCCTTTCCCCCCTCCCAGGGGAAAAATATTTGTCCTTGTATGTCATAAATTATTAGCAATGGTCTTAAAAATTAGACACAAATGCTTGTTTGCCATATTAACATACGGTCATTCCTCAGCACTCATCAGCTTTGAAACTCCTAGAATTCAGTATTAGTCATTTCAATGAGAAAAAAAATTGCTTCAGCACTCTGTAACACTTGCTAAAACCTTTATGAGTCAAGATGTTGTCCTGCATCCTGTGAGAAAATTATTAATAATAGGGTGTATTGAGAACTCAGAGACACCCCAATACACCCCCATACACACAGACACACACACACAAAAACTCTGGATGGTTTTGCAGGGCCATCCCAGAGTCAGGAGAATTTCAAAGGAAATGTAGATCAACCTTCCTGACTAACTAGAGGAAATTAACTAACCTAAGACCACCCTCAAGTCATGTCAATCAATGGACTTGAATGTTACTGGCCAATTAGCTTGGATAAAGGTGGAGTGGCCCACCTCTACCTGAGACAGGTTAAAAACCCTCAGGAGGGGTCTCTAGCTCTCTTGGCACACTCTTCCCTAGCCCACGCTGCCCTCTGGCTCTTGTTCTCTATCCTGGGTATGTATGGTTTCTAAACTTTAGGAAATATGTGCTCTCTATTAATATTTAATATGCTCTAATAAATGCTTAATGCCCAAAACTGGTGCTATAGCCTCTAATTTCTAAGTAACAATATATTAGAAATCCCAGCTAAATTCCCTAAATTTGGGACAGAGATAGGGCACCCCATATAATTTTAAACGCCACAATCCGATCTCTCCAGACAAAACAAAGACCAACAAGTTAGTCTCACAGTAGCTCACCGCTCAGTGCAGAACCCCACATATTTTGCCATATACTTTCTAGTAGTTTGTTTGTTTGTTTGTTTTTCATTTCAAGCTTTTTGGAATTTTTAAATGATCAAACAGTCTCCTTTCAGAAACATTTTGAAACATAGGAAGAAGAAAGTTTTTTCTTGATAGGCTTCTAATGAAACTCCCTAAATCTGAGTGTCGAGCAGGGTTCAGTGGTGTTAAGAGATAGCAAAGAGAAAAAACCCCTCTGAAAGTGCCTGATGTTTTATTGGAAGGGGACTCCTCTTCTAATCAATAACTTCTCTCCTCCTCTACCTTGCCACCATCCCATTAGGCCATGAACTCTCAGTATAGGAAAAGTAAAGTTAAATTTTATTTTATTTTATCTAATTATTATTTTTATGTCTGTTTAGGTTTAAGGTTTTTTATCAAAAAACAACCCCATCAATTTATGAACTACCAAGAAAAATGTGAAGTTTCTGGGTTTCAGAAATGGATTATTTCAATTTACATTACTCCTTATGGGAAAAATTAATTCAGTACTCATTGTTTTCAACCCTTCATCATGCCTTCTGGAACCAAGTAATGAGTACCAAGGTACCACTGTGTATGTGTGTGTGTGTATACACACACACACACACATATACATATATGTGTATATGCATATATGTGTGTATGTATATGTATATCTATGTGGATTTAAGGAAATATTTTATTTCTATTATCTATTTTAAGAAATATTTAATTTCTATTATCTATTAATTACCCAATTAAGTCTAATTTTAAAAGAGATTTTTGAAATCTATAGATGAATAATAATCCCCCTAAATTCCATTTAATAAACATATTTCAAAGACCCACTGTGTATAAGGCAATATTCTTGGCAGTGGAGATGCTAAAACAAAAATGAAATAGTCCTCACTGTTATGGAGGTTATGTTCTAGATTGGGAGGGAAGGAAGGGAAGCTGAGGGATATACAGTTATGCAGATGAGTAAATAGAATATAATGCAAAGAGAAAAGACCTTTAACAACTGGGCAAATAAGAAAGTTTCCTCAGAGAAGGCTTATTTTAGGTGAAGCTTAGACAAATGCACAAAGACATGGGATGGAATTCAGACCCAGAACTGTTAGTAGTCTGGTTCGACTTGAACACAGTATGGTGAAAGGGGAGTAATAGGAAATGTCTGCAAAGGTAGACTGGACCCAAGCTATGGAGTATTTATCTCATCCAATTAGCAACAGAGAGACACTGAAGAATTTTGAGCAGGAGAGAGAAATTATTATACTTTATGCCTTAGGAAAATTACTTTAGCGGCTATCTGGAGGAAGGAGAGATTGGAAGTAGTACGAGCAAAGGGAAAGGGATAGAAGAAAGATATATTCTGAAAGTAAAAATCAAATAAGACTAGGCAATTAATAGATTACAGGAGTATGAAGAAATTGGAAAAATCAAGGATGAGCTTGAGGTTGCTAATCTGGGTGATGGGGAGAATGATGGTGCCTATAAGAAATAATTAAACAGCACTTTGGTAGAAGTGTGTGCATGTACTTGTGGGGGGAGGGGAGGGGGTATACTTACTGGGGATAGAAAGATAAAAAAAGAAACAGATCCTGTCCTCAGGGAAGTGCAAGTTTAATAAGATGCACGCCCCCTCCTCCAGGATCTGTTGGTGATGGAAGGCCAAATATGCTTCAGAGCCGCAGCACTAACTCATTCTCTCCCCAAGCACTGGGGAGCTAGTAAAGAAAGAATACAACAGATCAAGGTGGGAATCTAGGTTGATAAAATCTCCTGATTAGATCCCCAGGGACCTGACTGCATTCACACTTGGCATCCAATATCCTTTCTTTTCCCAAGATGGTTTGGCAGAAGATGATAATAATGATAAGCACTCATCCATGATCAATCCCCCCCCACACACTTTACTCCACAGAAGACTCCCCACAAAATACCCATTTCATGATATCTGAGAACAGTTCTGCTGTGTACTAGACAGGGCACCAGACTCTGAGTCCCGGCGACCTATGTTGGTGTCCCATCTCTGACATTTATTACATCTGTAACCTTTAGCCTCTCTTCCCTGAGCCTAGGTTTCCTCATTTCCTAAATGAGGCTGATTCTGTTGATGCTTCAACAAGATCATTTCCAGGAAAGCACTTTGAGTGTGAGAGAAGGGTGAATTTTCTTGCCTCAGCCTTCCTGTTGTATGTACTATGTGAATGATGCCACAGTACCCGGCAGGGTTTTGGTGGTGAGAGGCTGGCTCTCAGCGGCTTCAGTGGTTACCGATGTCTGAAATATTCTGTTGTTGTGTTTGTTTTTTTTTCTCAGACAGTTTGGTGATGTAGGAAAGAGAAGATCCTGATTTAAAATACAGAAGTCCCAGCCCTTTCTCCAGTTTTCTTAGAAGAGTTTGCCTAAAGATCTCTTGTCCTAAGCTCAAGCATGACCTTCTGTCTGCCTTCCCTGAATACCCTAGTACTAGTATCTTTACCTTATATTTATTTTACTGTGTAACAGAGTGATAGAAATGGACTTGGAGCCAGAAATATCTGGGTTCAAGTCCTACCTCCAATACATACTGGCTGTGTGAACCTGTACAAGTCACTTAACTTTTCAGTGTTCTAGGCAACTAAGACCATATATAAATTGCAGAGAACTTGTTGACTGGCATTGGTAGAGGGAGTTTGCTCAACTAGAGTTGGATTTTTTTAATGCAACTGTGTTACAAGTTTACGTTGCTTTAAGAACATGCAGTATATGAAAACTCGAATTTTCAAAAAGTTTAAATTAAGAATTGAGTTTTTTTCTTTGGGAAATAATTCCTAACTACAAAATATTTACCACGTGACTCACTAACAACACCAGTATATTTTAAATGATCCTATGAACCCCCCAAATACTACTTATTGACAAAATCAATTGACAGAAATTCTCAGAAATACATACACACATATATGCACATATATGCATATATCTACATATATATTTATCTTTTATAGAGCATGGTTCCTATGTGCTTTCAAGGAGAGTACATATTATGAGCTATTATAAAAATTAATACAAATTTGTAAAATTACAATTGCATTAATTGTAATTTACATTATACTGTGTTCAGAAATACACAAAAAATTGTTTTGCCCTAAGGTGAAGAATTCTTAATAGGTTGAGTACTTGGGTTAGAAATAGGCACTGATTTTAGATAGGACTGTCCCTATTCATAAGCAAAAAAAGTTGATACAAAACACTATCCCTTAAACTTATAGATAGATAGATAGATAGATAGATAGATAGATAGATAGATAGATAGATAGATAGCTTTAGATATAGATATAGTTTTCCCCAATAACAGTAATTACTATTTACATAGGACTTTAAGGTTTGCAAAGTCCTTTACATATATTATTTCATTTGATCTTTAAAAAAAAACAACAAAAAAAATCTGTGAAGGAGCTGCTATCATTATCCCCATTTTCCAGATAAGAAAATGAAGGCTGAGAGAGGATATGTGACTTGCCTATTGTAACACAATTAAATAAATGTCTAAGGCTGGATTTTCCTGACTCCAGGTCCAGCACTCTCTCTACTCATTTAGTATATAATCGTATAGTATATGCCTCATATAGTATATAATAGAATAAAAGGCTCCTGAGGTCAAAGATTATTTTATTTTTTTCCATATGTTCCCAGAACCTAACATAGTACCAGGCACATAGTAGGTACTTAATAAATGCTTAATGATTGATTCTCCCTCCATCATAGGTATGATTACTTATTTGCTGTATCCTCCCTACAAAGCTAAAAGCTCTTCGACTAGAGGGATGACCATCTTTTTTTTGGGGGGGGCAGGGCAATGAGGGTTAAGTGACTTGCCCAGGGTCACACAGCCAGTAAGTGTCAAATATCTGAGGCTAGATATGAACTCAAGTC
Organism: Dromiciops gliroides; assembly: GCF_019393635.1. Taxonomy (NCBI): domain Eukaryota; kingdom Metazoa; phylum Chordata; class Mammalia; order Microbiotheria; family Microbiotheriidae; genus Dromiciops; species Dromiciops gliroides. The sequence goes on along the minus strand of NC_057863.1, from coordinate 312,962,963 downwards.
CTCCTGAGTCCAGTGCCAGTGCTTTATCCACTGTGCCACCTAGCTGCCCCCTGGCCATTGTTTTCTATCTTGTTTTCCCTAGGATCTAGCAAAGGCACAAGCACATGATGGGTGATTTTAAAATGTCTGTTGTATTGAAATGAAAAATCAACAGAGGGCAGCTAGGTGGCACTGAGGAAAAAACACCAGCCCTGGATTCAGAAGGACCTGAGTTCAAATCTGGCCTCAGACACTTGACACTAGCTGTGTGACCCTGGGCAAGTCACTTAACCCCCATTGCCCTGGAAAAAACAGGAAAAGAAAGATCAACAGAATACAGTTCAAAGACCATTTTGTTAGTGCCTACTAGTTACCAGCCTCTATGATTAGGGGGAGGAATGGAAAGGAATAAGCATCTATATATCCCCTATTACATTCCAGGCCCTGTGCTAAGCACTTTTACAAATATTATCTCATTTGATCCTCATAGCAACCCTGAAAGTAAGGTGCTATTTTCTCCATTCTACAGTTGTGAAAACTGAGGAAAACAGAGGTTAGGTAACTTGCCCAGAATCGTCTAGCTAATAAGTATCTGAGGCCAGATTTGAATTCAACTCTTCCTGACAACACCCAGAGGTCTATCTCCTATGCAACCACATTAACACAACAGTTATACACACACACACACACACACACATATGCACACAAAACGTCCTTTCCTCAAGATTATTTCCTACTATGAAATAAACATTAATGCATCAATAATAATAAATTTTACCAGTTTATTTCATAGTTTTCCCCAGATGCCTTCTTCTGGAAAGATATGGGAGGCAGGGAATAGTCAAAACTTTATAAAAGGCACCTAGAGTAAAGAAGTCTTGTGAAAACCTTTAATTGGGGAAACCCAATTAAAATCCCATAAAGTATGATATAAATTATTTTTAATTGGTATCTGAAAACACTGGCTTAGTACTATAACACTTCCAATAGTTGGTGCTATCCCTAAGGGGGCACCGGACGAGGGCAAATCAGATTCTTACCATTTCTGTAACAAGGTCTGCGTTGCTGATGCTGACTGGCTTTGCTGGTTGCTGTGTTTGTCTTGAAAGTATTATTCACACTTTGGCTTTTCACCATGGTCACATCAGAGGCACGGAGCTTTCAGTAACCTTTCTCTCTTCCTAGCAATGACTTCTCTAGGTTACCCATGGGTGAACAGTTTCCTCCTACTCATTTATTCAGCGCCATTGAACTGGCATAATAGAGGCAAGCTCTGAGTCATTCAGTGTCATCCAGGTTGACAAATAGGGTAGTGCTAAGATTCCCTTTCTGGAAAACAGGAAACTGTCCCTTCTCAGGTAGATTTGGGAATTGGGGACAGTTGAAATTATGATTATCAGAATTTTATAGAAACCACCTGGACCAGATATTCCTATATAAAATCTTTAATTGTAAAAAGCCTAATTAAAACCCCATAAAATGTGGCATAAAATACTTTTAAATTAGTGTCTTCAAACATTGGGTTAGTAATATTATACTGCTTATATAGTCAGAGTTATGTCAAATGTAGATAGACAAGACAGACAGATAGATAGACAGATAGATGATAGAGACAAAGACAGAGACAGAAATATTGAGATATTGATATCCGCTGCCTTACTTTTAGTTTCCTGATGACAACTGGTAGTGATGGGAGAAAGAGGAGAGAGAACAGAAGAGCTTGGTGAGACCTTCCACATGAAGTTTTCTGAAAAGAGCCATTACATATAGTACAGGAGGGGGCTCTTGAAGAAGAAAGGAAGTCCTGGGTTTCAAAAGGCAAATTATTTTGCATCACTTCTTATGCTCTGCCCTGAGAAGGTAAGCACTTTAAAATTTCTCTCTTTTGTGCTTTATATTACTTCAAATGTATAAAATGGAGCTAATAATAAGAACTATCATTTATATAGCATATTAAAGTTTGTTAAGCACTATCATGTTTGATCCCCACAAAAATCTATGAGATGTCTGGGGGCAGCTAGGTGGCACAGTGGATAAAACACCAGCCCTGGATTCAGGAGGACCTGAATTCAAATCCGGCCTCAGACACTTGGCACTTACTAGCTGTGTGACCCCGGGGAAGTCACTTAACCCCCATTGCCCCACAAAAAAAAAATCTATGAGATGTCATTATTAACCCCATTTACCTATGAGGAAACTGAGGCAGAGACAAGTTATGTTACATACCCAGGGTTACAATGCTAGTAAATGTATGAGGCAGAATTCTAACTCAAGTCTCCCTGACTCCATTTTCATTGCCTCATTTATTTATTTTTTTATTTTTATTTTTTTGCAGGGCAATAGGGGTAAGTGACTTGCCCAGGGTCACACAGCTGGTAAGTGTCAAGTTTCTGAGGCCAGATTTGAACTCAGGTCCTCCTGAATCCAGGGCCGGTGCTTTATCCACTGTGCCACCTCATTTCTAATATACACACATAAATAATGTCAATTCATTATCTGGGGGTCGGGCCTAGAGTCAAGATAACCCATATTACTGAGTTCAAATCTGGTATCACTCACTTACTAACTGCGTGACCTACGGCAAGTTACTTAACCTTGTTTGCTCATTTGTAAAATGAGCTGGAGAATGAAATGGCAAAGAATACCAGTATCTTTGCCAAGAAAATCCCAAATGGAATCAAAATGGGTTGGACATGACTGAAACAACTGTACAACTGTAACACATCACTGAAAATGTATGGAACAAAAAATTTGTTTGGTGGCATGTAGGTTTAAAATAAATATTAACTGAAGGAAATATACTTGTGAAAATAAACATTTGGAATGGCTGTGGTGAGTGTGAGGGGAGTGTAGGAGTAGAAGTTTCAAATCTGGTGACATTTAGTGATAAAACGTTTACAACTTACAAAAATACTTGAAGAGAAAACCATACTACAGGGTCAACAAAAAATACCTTTTCCCTACATAACAAACATGTCAGGGAAGCAGTTGCCATTTCATCACATGCCAGGTTTACGTTTAATTAATTTAGCATATTAGTCCTTTGAAGAACGAGACAGCCTTCCATTCTCTCTAGATCTGTTTAAGCAACCATCAAAATGTTCTTTCAATCATGCTTTGTTTGGACAATAATTAGGATGTGCTCCAGTTTTACAGATGCAAAATTTCATTTTGCACAACCCCTTGCAGCTCAGCAAGATCTCAAAATAGTCTTCAGGATTGCAACATGCATTCAGTTTCATGACAATAAGAAACATCAAAATAAAATTTACCCAGTTCAGTAACATGGATTATTATTTTTTTCTTTACAGAGAGATTAAATAAACAGCAATCCAATGAGGAATTGACACACATTACACTTCTTTTGAAATCTATGACTTTAGTGTAACCTAAATCTGACATTTAAAAATTGCCTGAAGCATACTTCCATCCAGAGTAAAGAACATTTTTCAAGATTTGAAGACAACTTTATGTTGTTTTCCACAAGTACTTGAGTTGCTTTCCTGCCTGAGCAATGGATATTTAACATGTTTTTTGTAAGCTGCCCCAGACCAAGTGAATGACTCTCGACAGTTCCAAAACCTTGCAGTCACTCCAGTATGAACTATGAAGGCCAAGTCACCTTCAAAGAGCTTGGAGTTACCCCAGGCCTGCTGTTCTTCACAGGATAGACATAAAGGGATTCATCTTTTGATACTCTTTAGACCAAATAGCTAACATAGACGTTGAGGTTGTAGGTACCATGGTGTTATGAGTCACAATAAAGTTTAGGTGGAAAAACCTATCTGTGGGTTTTTTAGATTATATCATAATTGAATTCTTTCAGATGCTTGAGTAGTATTGCCATTATAAATTACTCATATGAGGAGATATAACTTAAAAGTCTACTAAAGCAAAATTATAGTTAAATTCCAAGTATGAATGAGAAATCTGATGAGGACAGGATAGCATTTTTCAAACACTTCAAAGTCTATCATGTAAAAAAGGGAATACACTTATTCTGCTTTGGTCTGAGAAATAGAACCCAGAAAAGTGGACAGAATTTAGAAGGGGCAGATTTGACACTATGTAGTAGTACAGTAATAATAATAAAAATAGCTAAAATTCATATAGAACTTACTCTATGCCAGACACCGTGCTAAGTGCTTTACAATTATTATCTCATTTGATCTTCACAACAACCCTAGGAGATAGGTGCTATCATTATACTCATTTTACAAGTGAGAAAACTGAGGAAAACGAGGACCAAGTGGCTTGCCCATGGTCATACGGCTAGTATCTGAGACTGGATGAGAAGTCAAGCCTTTCTGACTCTAGACTCAGTGTTCTGTCCACTGTGCAAAATACTGGCCCTAAAGTAGGACCAGAGAAGGAGTAAGAAAAACCTATTGGAATTGCCCTCAAAAATAAAGGAACAATTTCCCTGCAGTGCTACAGCTTTTCAAATAGAAATTAAATGACCACTTGTGGAAGTGATCAATGTATTAAGCAAACATGGCCCTCAGTGACTTCCAACTCAAAGAGTCCATGATACACTGAAAATCTTTCATTCCTATTCTTCCACCATTCCACACAAGGAATCCCTTGGGTGTCTCATATGTTGTGTGACAAGGAAAGAAAGTGAAATGGAGGGCTTTCCTTCCTACCTCTCCCTCAGACCTGGAACACAAACAGACAGCACATGTTTAGTGTTGATACAACCTGAACAGTCAAACTACATTGTAGCTTCCAAGAAAGACAAGATGTGGAAAGAGTGGTTTTAAGCATGCCTGTGACAAGTAATGCTTAAAATGATCTTGAAATAATAAGAACTTACATTTGTAAAATAAGAGCTCACATTTACATAGCACTATAAAGTTTGCAAATCAGTTTACAAATATCTCGTTTTATCCTCACAATAATCCTGGGATGTTCTATTACTACCCCTATTTTACTGATGAGGAAAAAAAAGACTGAGTTATAGGTGACTTGTCAAGCATCACATAGTGAGTTTTGGATGCAAAATTTGAACTCAGATCTTCTTGAGTTTGAACTTCTCAATTTGAACTCCAGGTCCAGCATGCTATTTACTGTACAACCTAGCTGCCTCCCTGAAAAAGGATTTTGAGTCTTTCTTACTTCACAGTCACTTATAATGAGAATATAAGGTAGCTGAGTGGATGTGCTTACCTGTTTGGTTTTTTTTGGGGGGGGGGGGCAATGAGGGTTAAGTGACTTGCCCAGGGTCACACAGCCAGTAAGTGTCAAATGTCTGAGGCCAGATTTGAACTCAGGTCCTCCTAAATCCAGGGCCGGTGCTTTATCCTCTGTGCCAACTAGCTGCCCTTACTTACTTCTGATTAGAAAGGTGAATATTGTCAAACTGGGAAGGAGAAATGAAATAAAAGAGGAAAACCATATCTTCACAAGCATATAAAGAAGTAAACCTCAAGATTTAATGGGGAAATCTAATTAACCTGAAAATATTTAAAGAAAAAAGGGTTTTTTTTCCTCAAAGTAACCACAAAATAAGGACACTTCTCCCAATGTTCTATTGCTCAAGATTAAGAAAATGGCAATACATGAATATGACAATCAAAGTTATGGAGCAAGTATATGGGGCATGAAAAACTTACAAACTCTCAATGAGCTCTGTACTTACTATATTTCTAAGTTCCAAGGCTAAACCCATCCTCCATTTTTAAGCCTTAAAAGTGGTCCAAGAAGAAGGCCAAAATTCTAGCTAGATTTTGGATAGGGAAAAGGACACTAATGCTTAACAGCATGTTGGTAACAACGAATCTTAGCATAGAGGGATGCTGGTCTCAAATTGTTTGTGGTCAGTGATAACAGATAAAACACAGGCATGTGCATGTCCCTTTCTTACTGAGTAAACTCGAAAGACCTCAACCTGGTCCCAATATACTTTTCAGCTTTATTATACATTAGTCCACTTCCCACACACTCTGGGGTCCAGACAATGGGTCTTCTTTTGCCTCACATATAACACTCCCATCTCCTTTCTCCATGCATGCACACTGTCTGTCCCCCAAGCCTAGAATTCGATATCTCTTCACCTCCACATCTTGGAATTCCTCTTTTCCTTCAAGACTTAGCTCAAACTGAGTTAGCTTTTGTATGAAGCCTTTCCTCATCTCCCTAACCCGAGCTAGTAGTATCCTCCATATAAAATTACTTTGCAAGAAAAATATAGATAGATATAGATACATAGCAATATGTATATATATATACATATGTATAAATAGCATCTATTTATATTTGCATATGTTCATGTCTACCTAATAGAATTTAAGCTCTTTAAGGGAAGGAATTGTTTCACTTTTTTCTTTGAGTCCACAGAGCCTACCACAGTACCTTGCCTTGTAGGTGCTTAATAAATTGTTGCTGTTTGTCCTTCATTCTCAAAGAGGACCATGACATCTCAATGATGTCATGTCTTTCACTGAATTGGATTTAAGTGAGGAAGGGCTATGCAAAGTCAACAACATCATTCTCTCCTCCAGAGCTATCTGGGTGCAGTAGCAAGATAGATATCAGGATGATTGGAGATGGCCCCAGATGTTTAAAGGAATTGAGGTTAAGTGAATTGTCCAAGGTCACACAGCTAATAAGTGTCAAAGGTGAGATCTTGACTACAGGGCCTGTCAGTGCTCTATCCACTATGCCACCTAGTTGCCCCTGCTTAGTAAATGTTCAGTAATGAGTTGACTTATACTAAAGATAGTTATCAATGTTAGTATCATAATCATGATATTAATCCTTTATATCATGAAAATCTCAGTCTCTAAAAGGAGACATAGTTTGGCAATGTTCTAATATGTGTGACAATAATAGATTGTCCAAGCCACACATACATAAAAATGCTTGTTGTTTGTATGTACTAACCACTGTCCATTGATTTTTCAATGAAACTCTTGTTGTTCATCCTTCATTCTGAAGAGGACCAATGACATCACAAGTAATGTAACTGACTCAATAGTGAATTGTGATTTTCTAAAAGAAGTTGAGTCTCTAACAGCCATGGTAAACACAAGGGTCAACCTCTAGACATTGTGTTACACAGGGAACATCGTTCCTGAGCACACTTGTTTGTAATTTTTTTTCCTGCTCAAATACCAGGTACAACTCTGTGGTTCTTTGAAGGAAATGAAAGGGATTTCATGGAAGACAAACCATACACAATGCCCTAAATTGCATGTATTTATAAAGCTCACCCCTCAGCTACCAGATAAATATTATGGTAAAGTGAGAACCCCCTCAAGGCTTCCACCCCACTGCCATTTTCACTGCTGCCACCAGAGGAATCATGAAAATGGTGGATTTCTTCTCCAAAGACTATCTTCTTTTGAGAATGTGAATTTCTAAGAACAGAGATTATCTTTCTTGACTATTTTGTACTCAGAACACTCAGCCCAGTGCTTTATACATAGTAAGAGCTTAGTAGATGCCTTTTCATTCATTCACATCCAGAAGATTCATGACTTTTATTTTTTCCCTTGACATCCTTCCCCCATCTTTTCCTCTCATAGTTCACCATATATAGTCATTCAATATAAAGGGCATGTTTTCCTACAGCATGATGGAATTTTGTTATTAAAAGCTATATGTGGAATGGCAGAGGAAAGGTGGTAACTTCTTGGACCTCCACACAGGATCAAGCCAAAAACCTCCAAATAATGCCATAAGAAAATTACCAAAGTAGCAGAAACCACAATAGGACAGACTGAGATTATTTTCCAGCCAAAGATGGCTTAGAAGGTCAACAGGAGGGTGCTCCTGTGCCAGGGTGGAAGTGGAGCCCAACCACACAATCAGACTGACATAGATCAAGCCCCGGGCTGGCTATCCCAGAGAAATTTACCCCCAGAGCCTCTGAATCAGCTGCAGCATTGGTGTCTTCTGGAACTAAACTTGCAGTCTGACCAGAGCACAGGCCAGGGAAGTGAAGTACCTGACATTCCTTAAATCGTAACACCTTGGACCCCCTGAAGCTTGCGACAGTCCAGCCTGGAAGCAGTGTCCCACTTAAAGAAGGAATTAAAAGTCAGGAAATAGGCAGGCAAGATGAGCAGACAGAAAAAGTTATGGACCATAGAAAGTCTCTTTATTGACAAGAAAGATCAAGGTACACCCTCAGAAGAGGATAGCAATTTCAGAATTCCTACATCCAAAGTTTCCAAGAAAAATATGAATTGGTCTCAGGCCATAAAGGTGCTCAAAAAGGACTTTGAAGATAAAGTAAGAGAGGTAGAGGAAAAAATGAGACTGATGCACGAAAGTCATGAAAAAAAAGTCAACAGCTTAAAAAGCCAAATGTAAAAGCTCTCCAAAGAAAATAATTGCCTAAGAATTAGAATTGAACAAATGGAAGCTGATGACTTTATGAGAAACCTAGATACAATAAAGCAAATCCAAATGAATAAAAAAATAGAGGGCAATGAGAAATATCTTCTTGGAAAAACAGCTGACCTCAAAAATAGATCCAGGAGAGTGATGCAGAAAAGTCATGAAAAAAATCAACAGCTCAAAAAGCCAAATGGAAAAGCTCTCTGAAGAAAATAATTCCCTAAGAATTAGGATTGAACAAAAGGAAGCTAATGACTTTATGAGAAACCAAAACACAATAAAGCAAATCCAAATGAATTTTTAAAAAATTGAGAGCAATGTGAAATATCTTCTTGGAAAAAGAGCTGACCTGGAAAATAAATCCAGGAGAGATAATTTGAAAATTATTGCACTACCTGAAAACCATGATCAAAACAAGAGCTTAGACATCATCTTCCAAGAGATTGTCATGGAAAATTGCCCTGACATTCTAGAAGCAGAAGGTAAAATAGAAATTGAAAGAATCCATCAATCACCTCCTAAAAGAGATCCCAAAATGAAAACTTCCAGGAATATTATAGCCAAATACCAGAGATCCCAGGTCAAGGAGAAAATATTGCAAGCAGCTAGAAAAAAACAATGAAAGTACTGTGGAGCCATAGTCAGGATAGCACAAGATCCATCAACTTCTACATTAAAGGATCAGAGGGAATGGAACATGATATTCTAGAGGGCAAAGGAGTTGGGATTACAACCAAGAATCATTTACCCAGAAAAACTGTGTATAATCTTTCAGGGGGAAAAATGGGACTTCAATGAAAAAGAAGACCTTCAGACATTCATGATGAAAAGACCTGAACTGAATAAAAAATTTGACTTTCAAATACAAGACCCTGGAGAAGCATAAAGAGGTAAACAGGAAAAAGAAAACATGAGGGATGTTAAAAGCTTAAACTGTTTACATTCCTACATGGGAATTGGGAGGGGAAGGTGATGAAGGAGGAGGGGTGATGGAAGGGAGGGCCAATTGGGGGAAGGACAAATGGAAGCAAAACACTTTTGAGGAGGGATAGGGTAAAAGAAGATAGAAAATGGAGTGAATATCATGAAGAATGAATAAAATGGAGGAAAACACAGCAATACTAACTGGAGAAAAACTTTGAAGCAGAGGCAAGAACAATATGAGGATGATGGTGGTGGCACTTACTTTTCTGGGCTATTGTGAAGAAAATTCTTTTTCAGGTATAAGGTACTATATAGATATTGGCTATTATTGTTGTTGCAATAATCAACCTCATGGGTGTTTTGTAAGAAAATCTTCCTTTAAAGTACTATATAAATGTAGTTTACTATTAAAAAAAAAAGAGATGAGCATGATGCTATCAGAAAAACCTGGAAAGACTTACATAAGCTAAAGCAAAGTGACATGTACTGTATACAAAATAACAGCAATGTTATAGGATGATCTGCTGCAAATGACTTAGTTATTTTCAGAGGTGCAGTGATTCAAAACAACTCTGAAGGACTTATTAAAAAATTCAATTCATCTACAAAGAAAGAACTGAGGGTATCTGAATACAGATAGAAGTATATTTTGCTGTTGTTGTTAGTTCCTATTGCTAAAGTTTGTCAGATATGTTTTGCACAACTGCACATGTTGAATTGCTTGAGTTCTTAAGGGAGGAGTAGCAAGGGAGGAAGAGAATTTGGAACACAAAGTTAGAAAAATCAGTGTTACAACTTGTTTCTCCATGTAAGGTGGAAAAAATTCTAAAATTTTTTTTTTCAAAAGCTATATGTGGATTATGGTAAATCATAAGTAATTTTGACAGCTTCTTCCAAATTCTTTAGGTTTTATTCCCCTCTCAGTCATTTGGATACTCCTGATAGACATTTGTAATCATTTTCTAGTATACTCAATGGTGTGGTCCAGTAAAACTGGGCCCCTTCCCTGGGAAAGAAGAAGGACAGATATACAGAAACAGCCAGATTGATAGGTGAAATGATAAATATGCCATCAGGAACAGAAATTGTTATACCAACCAGCCCCTATGTTTGTCTTTATTCTACTTACTTCTGATTGGCATATTCAAAGTTGTCTGTTTAGAAACAATGTGATATTCCAAAGGACTCGTGATGGAAAATGCTATCCACATCCAGAGAAAGAACTAATGGCATCTGAATGCAGAGCAAAGCATACTATTTTCTTTTTTTCTTTTTTTTTTTTTTTTTTAGTGAGGAAAATGAGGTTAAGTGACTTGCCCAGGGTCACACAGCTAGTAAGTGTTAAGTGTCTGAGGCCCGATTTGAACTCAGGTACTCCTGACTCCAGGGCCGGTGCTCTATCCACTGCGCCACCTAGCTGCCCTGAATTTAAGTTTTAAAATGTCTTCTAGCCTACCCACAGAATACTCTGACTCCTCCCTCCCCTACTTCCTATCCTTAGCCCCACTCCTAACCATTCTGAGGACACAGCAGATCCTATTCAGGTCCCATGATCTGAGCTTCCAGTCTCAATGGACATATTTTTAGTTATTTCCAATTTTCATTTTCATTCTGCTTTCCTTTTGAAGTCCCATGCTCTTTTACAATTCCCTTCTCTTCTCTCTCCCATCTCCACAAGACACTCATTTTTAAAAATTGTATTTATTTTATTCTGAACTTAAGAAATAAAACAAGTATTTCCATAAAATAGTAGAATAGGAAAATATGATTATACATGACACTACAAATCAACTTTGTACTTGCTATTACTTTTAAATATATAATCAAGTTCTCAAGTAACTTTTTTTCCTTTTTTTCTTCCTCCCTGCCCCCACATCTACCACATACTCTTTATAATGTTCAAGAAGCTTCCATCCAGTTCATACACACTGATGGAAGATGCTCTAAATACAATTTCCTTCCCTGAAAATGTTGAGTACAGAGCTCTGCACTTCCATTTTGTCACATCTGCCCCCCACTATAGAGTTTCCCAATTATCTATTTGTCATCAGTAATTTGGGGGGTGAAATTAAGAAAGAGCAGGTATATTAAAGATGATTTGCTAACTAAAAATCCTTATGAGGAGTTTGAATGCTCTCTCTGAAATGACTAGTCAGCTGTGCAAAACAAAGACATTGCATTGCCTAGTCAGCACAAGATTAAAGAAAGTGGGAAAGGGGGTGGCTAGGTGGTGCAGTGGATAGAGCACCAGCCCTGGATTCAGGAGGACCTGAGTTCAAATCGGGCCTCAGACACTTAACACTTACTAGCTGTGTGACCCTGGGCAAGTCACTTAACCCCAACTGCCTCACTAAAAACAAAAAAAAAAAAAGAAAGTGGGAAAGAATTCTAGCTTTGGAGTTAGATAACCTGCATTCAGATCCCTGACCTCCCACTTGAAAATTGTGTGACTGTAGGCAAGTCCTTTCACTTTTCTGACTCTTGGTTTGTTCAGCTATAAAAACAAAGGGTTGGACTAGATGATCTCTAAGGACCCTATCAACTCTAAATCTATTATCTTATGACATACTGATATTACTCCTTTGGCTACACATCACTCTTGTCTATGAAACTCAGGAAGATAATGCCAAATCACTGGAACTTTTGCACCAATGTCTGGGGAAGATCCAGAACCGTGGGGCAATGCAGTGCTATATTCATTTCTTCAGGGACTTCATCTGTGCAATTATGCTTTGCCTGGTAGTTCAGTCTAGTCAGTTATACATGATCCAGTTGCAGACCTTGGATCTTAATGATGCCTCTCCTGGGATAAACCTAAGCTGACAACCTTCAGACACGCTTCCTGTACTGTAGTAAATAAATGGGCTTAGGGTCAGGAGCACTAGGTGAATGGCAAGCAGAGGTTCCCATAGATAAGCAAATCAGATTGGAATTATGTTTCCTTGAGGGCCAGAAAAGAGCAGTAATGTATTGTGTCTGCTCCTGCCTCATCCAATTTTTAAAATTATCCTTAAGGGGGCTGGAGGAAATCCATACATCAAAGGGCTTTGTGCAAAAAATACAAATGCTGAAAAGTCTTGCATACAGATGACCCATTTGCAAAAAGGCAAGCTAAAAAGATCCTGCCCACATACTCCAGCAAAGAAAGGGTCTCCTTTAAAATGCTTGGGATTCTTTCCAATCTTAATTTCCTTTTCCTGGGTGGAAAGCCCAGTTTACTTTACCTGAACCACTTGGTAGCACTAACTCAGGAATACAAACTTTCCTCCTGAAGCTACTGATCTGACTCTAAAGCTAAGAGAGTTTCTTATTAGTTAACAGGAAATCCTACAAATACAATTAGAAAGCGGGTGGCCACTGCAGTAGGCAAAATATAAGGCAGGTGATTAGATTCATAGATGGATATTCCAAACAAAACCAGAGACTTAACCAAATCCATGACAAACCCATGCTTCATTGAAATGTTTCAGTTGCTGCCTTGCCCCCTGCCTTCAGTTCCTCTTTGCCAACCAGCTTTGCATTGGCCAGCTTAAGGTTCAGAGAGATTGAGGCCAGGGCTTTGCAACATTCCACTGGGAGATGGACCTTTTCCTGCTCTGGATGATCTAATCAGATTTCCCTTTTCTAACTGTTACTTTCTATAATGTCTCTTTTTTAAAATGTACCTCTTTGCTTCCTATTTCCAGCTGCTTGGCATAACTCTGAGCTGTTGTCATACCCTCACTTTCCTTATGTTCTGACAGATACTCACAGACTACCAATTTACATGCCTTTTAAACTATTCAGGCTGTTCCTCGAGCCTGCCTAGACATTGCAACAAAAAGAAGAAGGAGGAGGAGGAGGAGGAAAAGGAGGAGAAAGAAAGAAAGAAAGAAAGAAAGAAAGAAAGAAAGAAAGAAAGAAAGAAAGAAAGAAAGAAAGAAAGAAAGAAAGAAAGAAAGAAAGAAAGAAAGAAAGAAAGAAAGAAAGAAAGAAAGGAAGGAAGAAAGGAAGAAAGGAAGAAAGGAAGGAAGAAAGAGGAAGAAAGAAAGGAAGAAAGGAAGAAAGGAAGGAAGGAAGGAAGGAAGGAAGGAAGGAAGGAAGGAAGGAAGGAAGGAAGGAAGGAAGGAAGGAAGGAAGGAAGGAAGGAAGAAGGAAGGAAGGAAGGAAGGAAGGAAGGAAGGAAGGAAGGAAGGAAGGAAGGAAGGAAGGAAGGAAGGAAGGAAGGAAGGAAGAAAAAAGAAAGGAAGGAAGGAAGGAAGGAAGAGAGAGAGAAAGGAAGGAAGGAAGGAAGGAAGGAAGGAAGGAAGGAAGGAAGGAAGGAAGGAAGGAAGGAAGGAAGGAAGGAAGGAAGGAAGAAGGAAAGAAGGAAAGAAAGAATGCTGGAATGAGGGTGGGCTGGTATTTTCTGGTAGCCCTGCCTGCTGTAGCTCAACTTCATCACTCAACTTCCCCTCATCCTCTCCTCTCTGTCTTCAAATAGTAGCAGGATGAAATACTACTAGTTCTGATCATCTCTTAAACCCTTTATCTTTTCCCTGAATGAGCAAAAACAAATATGATGGGACAATGGGCAGAGTTATAAACTTGTACTTGTCATGGGTCTGCTACATGAGTAGATAGAGAATGATAAACAGCAGCTGCTTGGATTGGTATATCCAGGGAAATTAATAAAGGGTATGCCTGACTTAAAACCACACCATTTATAAAAGTCCTTCCATGTACATGGCCTCTGACACCCCAACACCATCCCCTTTCTTCTATCCCTCTAACCATCCATCCATCTGAACCCTCTTGGGTGCTGGCTGTTCTGAGAGTCAGACAATACCCAGTCACCCAATCATCTTATAACTCGATCCTCCCACCCCATCCTTTCAGGACCTAGAAATGTTCAGTGTACCATGAAGCTATGGTCTCAGAAAAAGGTTCAATCAGGATCTGACAGTCAGAGGACCTAAGTTCAAAAGGTCCTTGGGGACTTGGAGCTGAGGGTTATCATGAGCAACACAGAATCTTACACCAGCTGCTACAACGTGACTCCATTACAAGTTGGGGACTGCCTTGTTACCCAAGAAATTAATCCAGTTTTTGTTACAAATAAATGAATGGTGGTAAAAGAGAAAAGAGAGACCAGCTGGCTGGCTACTCAGAAAGGGTTTCATGGAGTGTCTATATATTAACGGTGTGAGAAATGATTTTGGGAATTAATATCTTGGAGATATAATCCTGACTTTCCCCCCATTCCAAAGTCTCTCTTGATAAAGCCAATTCTCCTTGGTCCTAGTCAGGGCTATAAACCCATAAAATAAGATACTCTCCTGGGCCCTGGTCAAGGCTATAAACTTTTAGTAATCTTGATAAGATAAGGATGACCCTTCTAAATTCTTCTTAGGGCAATAAAAATTTGGTCTAGGGTGAAAATTCATCATTAGCCCTAGGTTGAGGGGTGGTCTGTCTTAAGCCCTTCATTTTAATATAGCCAACCTCCAAATTAAGTCGACCAATCATAGATGATTAGCCATCCCTCAGGAACACCTCCTCTTTGAAGAGAATGTAATCTGTGACCCCATTGCAGTTAGTAGTCTTTGGTCTGAGAGGGATGGCCAAACTACCATCCTTTTATTAATAATTTGCCAGCCTGTTAATAAAATGATTAAACTAACCAGAAACTATGTCTCCACTATGTTTAATCAACTCAGTGGACTAGATATAGGTTCAGGGTCTTACTTCATTTGATTAGTTAATCCAGGTTTAATCAGGCCCCTGGGGAATTCTCACTTATCAAACTCAAACAAACTTGAATTTTAAATTTACAACAGTATAGCCTTTCTAGAGATAAAAGTATTCATAATTACTTTCCAAGTTACCTATGATGTGCTATCAAGGTATGGAACAACAGAATCAGTCACTGTTCAGACCCTCATCACCTCTTGCCTATGCCTTTGGGCCACTGCTTCCATTTTCTCCCCACTCTGATCCATCTTCTACTTAGCTGCCAAATTGATTTTCCTAAAGTGCAAGTATGACCATGTTATTCCCCTACTAGAGTGGTTTGCAATTTCCTTCTTCAGCTCATTTTACAGATAAAAGCTGTGGCAAACAGGATTAAGTGACTTGCCCAGGGTCACACAACCTAGTGTCTGAGGCAAGATTTGAATTCAGGAAGATAAGCATTCCTGACTCCAGGCCTGACACTCCATTTACTGAGCCACCTAAGATACTTACTAATACTTGTCAATTAATTTATTTAATTGATCAAAATGTTACTTCATACTAGCTATGGTAGATACTGGCTGATTTTCCCTGTTCTACAATATCTAGTGAGTAACCATTATAGTGACTAAAATACCCAATAATTGCCATTTTATAGTGACTCTCCCCTTTAAACAATGATGGATAGAAACTAACAAACTCTAACTTTTGTGCCTGAGCTATAATATAGCATCCTGCACTCATATTGGTCTTATTAGTCACAGTCAAGATACACTGTAACTTGACTCTAACATAGCAATATCATTTTGGTCCTCTTCAAGAATGAAGGACAACAACCAACCAGCAGTGTGATGAGTTAAATCTGGAGCCTCCAAGTCTAAATCCAAAATTTCTATTATATTACATTATTTCTCTTTCTCTCTATGTTTATGTTCCTATGCATTTAGTATGTGCAGTTTGCTAAAACTTGTATCGATGATAAAGAATTTATTAAGCATTTATTATGTGCTATGGGCAGCCAGGTGGTGCAGTAAATAGAGGGGCAACCCCAGAGTCAGGAAAATGCATCTTCCTGTGTTCAAATCTGGCCTCAGATACATCCTAGCTGTGTGAACCTAAGCAAGTAACTTAACCCTATTTACCTGAATTTCCTCATCTGTAAAATGAGCTGGAGAAGGAAATGGCAAACCACTCCATATCTTTGCCAAGAAAACTCCAAATGGGGCCACAAAGAGTCAAACATGACTGAAAAAAATGAGTCAACAATATGTGTTAGACACCATGCTAAGTTCAGGGGGTACAAATGCAAGTCAACAAACATTTATTAAGCACAAGCTATGTCCCAACCAGTCAATACTTAAAATAAATTAATTAGGACTATTCATTAGAATGTCAAACACTGAAGCTTAAGTACTTTGGCTACATAATGAGAAGACAAGACTCATTGGAAAACACCTTTAAGTTGGAAAAGATTGAAGGCAAAAGGGAAATGGGACAGCTGAGGATGAGATGGATAGATAGTGTCATGAAAGCAGTGAACATGGGCTTGGACAGAGTTTGGGAAACAGTGGAGGACAGAAGGGTATGGCTTGATAGGGTCCAATGGGGTCATGAAGAGTCAGATAAGATTGAATGACTAAACAACAACAATAAGATGTGCTAGGTAGAAAGACAACACAAAAGGGGAAGTAAGAAAGCTGGGTGAGAGAGCAGCTAGGTGGTGCAGTGGATAGAGCACCGGCCCTGGATTCAGAAGAACCTGAGTTCAAATTCGGCCTCAGACACTTGACATTTACTAGCTGTGTGACCCTTGAAAAGTCACTTAACCCTCATTGCCCCCCCCCAAAAAAAAGCTGGGTGGGAAAGTGCTGCCATGGCTTGAAAGTGGCCTTGGTCCCGGGGCAGAGTTGGTCAATCAGTCAACAAGCATTTAGTAATGACTTCCTTTGTGAAGTTCTAGTAGCAGAGAGATGAGGCAGATGGCTAGAGTGCCCATTCAAGTGGACATCGTTTGTAAGTGGCCAGGAAGAGGAAGGAAAGTTATGAACACATAGGTGAAAAATAGCAGAGATTAGTGAAAGTAATTAATGTTGATTTCTATATAACACATTTGTTACAAATAGCTTAGATAGGGGTAGCTAGGTGGCTCAGTGGATAGAGCACCGGCCCTGGAGTCAGGAGTACCTGAGTTCAAATCGGGCCTCAGACACTTAACACTTACTAGCTGTGTGACCCTGGGCGAGTCACTTAACCCCAATTGCCTCACTAAAAAAAACAAAAAACAAAAAAAAATAGCTTAGATAGTTTTCAAACAGTTTTTCAAATCAGTTATTTTAATATATGTGGTTTATAAGCTTATAGTTGAATTAACCCACCATGCCCCCATCCCCACACACAAGCACATCATCCTTCTCTCACTATTGAAGCCCCTTTCTTCCTTTAAGATCCAACTTGATTGCCACCCCTTCTTTGAAGTCTTCTTTCTTTTTGTTTTTTTTCCCTTTTCCCTCTTCTTCAGCACCACCATTTCTCCTCTCCTTACTTCCAGTTGAAATTATTCTATCTTCCATTTTCTCTTAAGCACTTAATCAGACCCATTCTTTTTACTCACATAATAATTATTTGCCCATGTGTTATTTTAGCACCTAGACCCTTGAGAGCAAGGTCTGTGTTATAAATATTATTTTTCATCTCAGTGCCTATAACCATATTTTGCATATACTAAACATTTAATAAACATTTATTAAATCAAAAGTCCCAAGATTGGCATAATAGTTTCTTGCCATTGTAATGACAAAGGCCCAGTTCAGAGCAATAATGCAGAGATTATAAAAGTGAATCCTCTATTAAAATCCAATGGTCTTTCTTAAAATAGGCCTACCAATAAAAGAGGAAGACCAGAGGACAAGGAAAAGAAATAACTATTTTAAGTTTCTTTTGAAGAAAGAAATATGAATATTGGGGAATGATTTTTTTAAAAGGTGGGGGGAAGTAGGGAGCTTACATTATCTAGGGAGGAGTGGAGAAGCAAGGTACTTGGAAAATATGAACACCTAAAAATTTCCAGATCTAGGTGACTACTAGTGAATTGTGGTTATCAAGTGAACCAAATGTTTTAGAAAGGTCATGGAGCAAAAAGGGGCTAACAGAGAAGGCCAGAAGAGCAAGTGCAGTGGCGGACTTCAAAAAGAAAGGACAAGTGACTCAAACTTCAAAGGGGAGAGCAAAAGGTAACCAAAAAAATAATAGATTTCCTGAGGTCAATGGAACAGCAAGCAGACTCAGAGAGAATAAGTCATGCCATGACAACTAGTTTGATTATTTTTTTTAAGGGGAAGAGGGGAGTTACCAAGTAGCAGATGAAAAGAATTATTCTCATATACCTCCCTTTTTTTTTTCCTTTAGAAAGTACCTTTTGAAGTGAATCATGCATACCCACGCATTTTTTTAAAAACTTACAAAATAAATTCAAACTTGCCTAGTGAAGAATAAGAAGACCAATTTGAATGGAATGGACAGAAAATTGTAATTGAAATGGAGAGAGACAGACAGACATACACAAACACATACATGCATACATACATACATACATACATATATACATAGAGACAGACATAATCTATTAGGCCTTTAATTGTGCTAAACATTGTAAATATATTGCGAATTAGAAATGTCTAACTTTTGGAAGTTGCTTTCTAGGCTAAAACTGTTTAGCCCCAGCTATAAGGATTCTCACAAATGAGAACCAATCAAAGGATGTTTCCCAATTTGACTTTCTGAAATTCTAGCACTTTTTAAAAAGTCAAGAGACAGAAGGTATTTTCAAAGAGAGATATTTTAGATTAAGTTGACTTTATTTTTACTTCAAAATAAGGCATAAAAATTAATTCAATAATTTGACAAAATGAGAGATAACATGACCCAGTGACTAGTAGGTCCTCCCTTAAGTCAGGATGACCTGGGTTAAAGTCTGACATTTAATCCCTGTGCGACCTGAGCCAAAGCCCTTACCTCACAAAGACTCAGTCATCTCTCTAAGATTAGAAACTTTATATGAACAAGTGGAGATTTATTATCAGTAGAAGGAATTTTCATAGTGGGAAATCTCTGTCAAAGAAATTACACATCCAGACCACCAAAAATAAAATAAAATAATAAATAATGGTACTTTCATGTGTCATAAAATGGAGTGGCAATAGAAATACTTCTGAGTTTACTGTTATTTTTCTTAGAAAGTGCTTACTCGACCATCAAAAAGGAACCAGATATTTTCCTTAAACTTTAAGAAATTTAAAAGCAAAGACTATATTGTCTTTATGCAACTCCTTATAGCATGTAATCCTCAGCAGGAAGTAGGTACTCAAATATTCCTTGATAATAATAGTCTCTTTCCTACATATTATTTATATATATGTGTGTGTGTGTGTGTGTGTGTGTGTGTGTTTTCCCAGTTGTTACTTCTGTTGCACAGAAAACAAAACAAAACAGAAAATTATTGAATTTCAAATCTGGTAAAAAAAAATCCTATTCTTAACATCAGTACCAACACTAAATACTCAAATAAGTTCTGATGACAATAACTTCTAAAAGCTTCTCAAGGAATGATGGCATTTACAACACATGCCAGGTTTATCTACTGTAAGAGAGTAAAGTATTCATCTATACATTACAGGGCATAGGAACTAGTACTGAGAGTTCACTGAAACAGGAAAGACCCCATTAAGGAAGGTTTCCCTATCAGTCCTTGTCTTCAAACTTATAGTCTTAGAAACCCAACTAGCTCTTAAGAAATTAAGTGACTTATCCATAGTTGTGTGAGAAGTCAGAAATGAAACTTGAATGAAGGTCTTCCTAGCACCAAGGCCAGCTCTTCATTCATAAGTCCCACTGTTTCTCATTAAATTATGCATGCCCAAATACATACTGGCACCTTTTTTAATGAAAGGAAAGCCAAAAGAAAGTTAAATAAGAATGTGGTACCTAAGGAATCTCAAACACTTGCAGAGTGAGTTAAAAATGCCAAGTCCCATAAGTCTCTAAGTAGTCTTCAAACTACATGCCAAGGAACCACCATAATTCTCCTGAGAATTACTAGACCAAGTATTAAAGAGGGCCATGATTCATGGGTCTAAGTGCAAAGTATACTGAAAGAAAAGGCAGAACTGGATATTATTTTGTGCAGAATAAAAGACAAAGTTCAGATGTAAGATTAACAGGCAGTTGGGCAGTTACTTGAAGAACTGTCTAGTGTTTTAAGGAGACAATCCCTTGGCAGTTATTGGGGCACTCTTATAACACATTTCTGTGGTTTCACTCAAAGTCCTTCACTTCTGGCAAGCCAGATCAGAAATTCTGCTCTTCTTCTTGTTAGGTGGTATGAGAAAATAATGGGATTTGGCAGATACTCAAAAGCCCATCTGGAGATGAATCTAAACTGATTGAATTACATGAGAATAATTGACTTTGCTGATTATCCTACTTCAAGTTAATTAGATTGTAACCACACCTGGCTGGCCCTTAAGAAGGTATTGTTCTCAGAAGCTAAGGACTTTGAACTCAGCATGAAACCACCTTCAAGTCCAGTGAACCAATGGATTTGGATTATGCCTACCAATCAGCTTGAAGCAGTGTGTAAGGACCGACTCTGCTCTGGACCTATAAAAAGCTTCCACACTCAGTTTGAGGGGCAGTTCATGATTGAAGCAGGCTCATGGTGGAGAACTTGAGGAAGAACCAGACCAGGCTGGAACTCTAAGCTAGATAGGCCTTTTCTTAACTTTCTGAACTCCACATGCTTTCCTTTTTACTAATACCTGGTATGCTTTAATAAATGCTTAATGCCTGGAACTCTAGGCTAGATAGGCCTTTTCTTAACTTTCTGAACTCCACATGCTTTCCTTTTTACTAATACCTGGTATGCTTTAATAAATGCTTAATGCCCAAAGACTGGTGCTAAAGCTTCTAATTTAAGGTGACCACACATTTAGATTTTAAACATCACAGTGGCTGGCTTCTCCAAGCAGAAGCTTCCCTTGCTATACTACTAGTCAATTCCACTAATTAGATCCTTCTCTAACTCAGAAAGTCACCTAACTCTGTGCCTGGATATGCCCACAATGAGGACTATTTTTGATTGCCTACTCAGTAAAGAAAAAAAAATGAAATGAAAAGCAGAAGCCCGGGGGATAGCTTGCCAAGTTGAATCCATGCTCCATATGGGAGCCACAGAAGGGTAGAGATGAACAGCAGAGTCCATCCTCATAGGAGCTCTAGAGACAAAACCCTCTACTCCCTACAAAAGACAATGGATGGGGCAGCTAGGTGGCTCAGTGGATAGAGCACTGGCCCGGGAGTCAGGAGTACCTAAGTTCAAATCCAGCCTCAGACACTTAACACTTACTGGCTGTGTGACCCTGGGCAAGTCACTTAACCCCAATTGCTTCACTAAAAAAAAAAAAAAAAAACAATGGAAACAATGAACTGCTCAAAGCTATCTCCTTTTAACTGATGTAGAACCTGGTTTCTCTGCTACTGTCACAGGGTGCAAGAGGACCAAGTGACTCCATGTCATTTCATGGGATACTTGGTCTCTTCATATTGTAGTGTTTATAGTGACTATTTGATTCTTTGATGCTTTATAAATCACTTTCTTGGTAGTAAATGTATTATTATTCCCATTTTACAGATGAACAAATTATAGTTCAAAATGGAGCTGGTGGATAGAGAACTGGCCTGGATTCAGGAGGACCTAAGTTCAAATCCAACCTCAGACACTTAGCACTTACTAGCTGTGTGATGCTGGGCAAATCACTTAACCCTCATTGCCCTGGGGAAAAAAATGGAGCTAAGTAGCTTGCCTCAAGATCACATAGTAAGAAATTGTTGGAATCTGGATTCAAATTTGGGTTTCCTGATTCTAAACCTATTACCTTCCCTTCCCACCTGATCCTAATAAACTGACATAGGAAAATAATACTCCAGTACTTTAATAAATCATGCTTTCGGTGATGTGGGTACTCTTACCAGTGATGAAATTCTCAGCTCATAATCGCTAGTCCTTTTGTGTGAGTCTTATCCATGTCCTCCCATCAGTGGGCTTTTCATACATTCCCTCAGCATTGCACAAATAGCAATGGAGCATATGGATTGTGTGTTCCTTGGTCTAATCATGTGACAAGCCCATTTCTTTGGTGACATCCTGTGCACAGCTTTTCCTTCATGATGCTTTGTTATTAATGTGCTACAACTTGTTCTTGCCTACCACGTGACTTTCCATTGTCCTTTGTGTGATTTTCAACTTCAGTTTTCTGGGGACTGTGGTGTTTTCTGATTCAAAGACATACAACAGGGCAGCTAGGTGGCACAGTGGATAAAGCACTGGCCTTGGATTCAGGAGGGCCTGAGTTCAAATCCGGCCTCAGACACTTGACACTTAACTAGCTTTGTGACCTTGGGCAAGTCACTTAACCCTCATTGCCCCATCAAAAACAAAAAACAAAAACAAAAACAAAGACATACAACATTCCCAAAAGAATATTGGGATTAAGATCACTTAACTATCTTGGCACCCAGTGGGTTTTTTTTTTTATCTGGATCTTTTATCCCATACTTCGGAGATTGGCTTTTTTGTTTCAGGAAAAATCTTGCCGTCATTAGAAAAACCTTGAAATTTCCCAATTGGAGACTTCCCACTGGAGAATAAACCAGCTTTAAAACTGTATAATTTCACTAGACAAAAGGCTAATATTGCTTAGATCTTTGCAATATTAATGTTAACTTGAAGAGTGATTTCTTTTTTTCCACTATTAATATTGCATTTGGATCTGTGTAGGGCCTTGGGCTTTTGACCCAGAAATGTAAGCTCTACTCACAATTACGACTGAAAAGTGAGGATAGTTAAAGGATTTACCAACAATTTTTCTTATTTTCCTTCTTGCTTCCAGGAGGAATAAAAAAAAGACAAATTAAACTACTTCCAGTATTTTCATTGCCTTGTAATTTAATTTATTTTTGTGACCATGAGGCATTCTTTGAAATAAAACTAAAATGATTCAGGGGAGATAAAGGTCTGGTGATAGGAGTCCTTCCTGGGATTTTGGATTGTATTTCTCATCCTTCCACAAACACATTAAGTTGCATTACGTTGGGCAATTTTGTTTTATAGGCTATATAATAATACTCTTTCAAAACATAATCCTCCAATGCCTGTGAACTTTATGCAAGAGGCCCCCGAATTTAATATTCTTCCTTTTCCTTTTTTGATATAACAAGGGGTTAGGAGTGAGTTAATGCCTTTCTAGAAAACTCTCTGAGAGTGCAAAGCATATATTTGCCAGGGATATCGCTGCTATTGTAAATAGAAGTACATCCTCTTTGTAGTTCCTATGATGATTTTTTTCAGACACACTTTTCCAATAATCTTAGTCACTGTAAATGATGCTAGTTCCCTCTCAGGGGAGCTACCATTCTCTTGCATCTCTGAGAGGCAAAGCAGGTCCACTGGTGTAGATCTAAGTGAAAGATGTGCAGGTCAGGCCTTGACCTTTTCAAAGAAAATGTGTTGGGGAAATAGCTTCATAGAGAAATTTTAACATCAATCTAAACCACATTTTAAAAACAAGAAAAGAAATCTTGTCTTAGAGTTACAGTCTTCTGCCTTTGTCATAGTTGGCAATACCTAACCTCCTTTTCTTAATTTATCTAGGTGTCAGCCTGCCAGGCCCACAGATTCCAGTCAGTGGTTAATTAATCCTTTTTTATATATTTAAAAGTCTCAAATATCTTATCTATGATTTACTCACCTTTGATGATTTTATCATCACTTGCTTCGTACAGCAATTTCCCTTGTAGAGATCTATAAAAGTAATTAAGAATGAAACACAGAATACCTATTTTTCAGTAAATCCTCTCTAACTTGACCAAGGAATGGGATAACCCAAAAGGAAAGGAAAGTATTGGGATTGATGAATGGGGAAAAGCAAAGCAGATGGTGGAGTTTACACTTGCCAACATGCTCTAGCCTGCATTCTGTTCCAAACACTTTTTAGGGCCAGAAACACTGTGTAAGCAACACCAAGGGCCTGATCCAATAAAAAGAAAAAGAAAAAAGGTCCATCATACCCTTGGGTTCTGAAAAGCAGTCTTGCTGGCTCTAAAGTCGGCTAACCTATCCAGAAGTGGACTCTATTGAAATGCTTTCTTTTTTGATCTTCTAGGGAAAATACACACTAAGTGTGGAATGGAAGGAGGGGTGGAAAAGGAAGGTGGAATAAGAGTCCTTTGGAAATAGCACTTACTACATCAAATATACATACATACATACATACATACATACATACATACATGCATAGGCTATTTAGCCATGTAGATATATTTATTCTATATGCTTGTATTTATGCATATATCTCAAGTTCTGGTTTTTCCTATTCTTAGCAATCCATGATTACACACACACACACACACACACACACACACACCATCTCTAAGGAAGGGGATTTTTTTTCTTCTTTCTCTTTTACAAATTCACAGCAGTGGTCCACTACTAATCTTCTTTCCATAATTACTCAACTGATTAAAATTAGAGTCCAGTCCATCACCATTTACATCTGCTAAGGACAGCTTTATTATGAAAGAACACTATTAGAGCCAATCAAAGGATCAGTGAGGAAAACTGAGGAGGAAGAAACCAAGATTCTATCTTTTGGCTTTTGAATATCTTTTGGCATGCAAAGATGGTGACAGATTAACTGTCATCCAGTAAATTTCACTCCCCACACTATCCCAAAGGTCATTTTTTTTGACACTTCTCTGAAGCTACCAATTAGTGTGCCATTTAGTGAACTGTGAGAAAATTCAATTTAGTTCTAAGTGCATACTCTCTCTTAGGAGGCTGATTGAGTTGAAAATAACTAGAAAGTACTCTTTAGAAAGTGATCTTTTTAAAGACATGAAACATTATCTGAAATTGATTTAAAGCTAAAATTTCTATACACTAATGTTACCTATTCTGAGTGTTTTAGAACTTGAATTGTAAGAGAGATGGATACAATCCTAAAACAAACTAAAGGTTGGCACACACGTCTGGCCCCTTCCTAAAGTTCTAGCTTTAGTACACTTTACTGCCCTCTGTGCGTTCTTCCAGGTACACTAGAGCCTAGCTTCTTAAACTGTGGGTCAAAACCCCATTAGGGTCATGTAACTGAATGTATATACCTGGGGTTGCATAAAAATTTCTTGGGTAAAAAGGGGTCACAAGTAGAAAAACTTTAAAAAGCCCTGAACCAGACTACTGTTTGTTCCTCCCTCAAGACACTCCACTACCTATATCCATAACTTTGTATGTGCTGCTCCCCATCCCTGGACTGCTCTTTCTCCTCACCATCACCTTTTAGTTTCCCTGGCTCCCTCAAGTATCTGCTCAAATCCCACCTCTGGAGGAAGTCGTTTCTGTTTCCCTCCTGCACCTCCTTCTCTGGGGTTACCTTCCCTCTAATCTGTGTATATCTTGTATATACCTAGTTACATACATGTTTTCTTCCTCACTACAGTATCAGCTCCTTGAGATCAGGGAACATTTTTGCCTTTCTTTGTATTCCCATGCTTAGCATGGTACCTGGCATATTATAGCATCAATTAATGGATGTTAACTGCAAAAAGGATATTTTAAGTACAAAAAGCTCTTAATGGAAATATTAACTAGACTTATTAAAACTTTTATGTTCCAATGAGCCCAGTGTTTGGAAAAGAATTGAAGAATAACAACATGGTATACGAAGATAGCATGGTCTAATGAACAGGTCATTGAACTTTGAGTAAGAAAATTTGGGTTCAATTCCTACACTGTCACTACCTAGCCCTGTGATTTTCCTCTGAAAACTAATTTCTTCACGTGAGAATACTAAGTTTTGTTATATCTACTTAATGGGATTGTTCTAAAGAAAACTTTGTAAATTGTAAATCCTGCATACAGGTGCGCTATTTATATCATATTCAACGAAGCCTACCTCTGACACCTTAGTCAGGTACATGCAGTGATAAGCCTGGACCTTCAAAAGTCATATCATTGGAGTACAAGGACAGCTTTCTTGTATGAGCATGGTGATGGACTACTTGACTCTTCTCAGAGAACCAGCCTAGCTAACCAGCAGGTTGGCTGCAAGGTTCTAACATGCTCAATGATGGAAACTCCCAAGTTATTTTCCATGTTGCAGAGGGTTAGGAGATCTGCACCAAAAATTACCTTAACAAAGTTCCTTTAGGTGTTGGAAATATACTCCATCTGAGCATGAAATCACTTTGATCAGATACTTAGGGAGCCTGATACTCCTATAATATGTTGGTGAATTGGACTTTTGATTGAAAAGTAGGAAGTCAGGTAGCTGGGTGGCACAATGGATAAAGCACCAGCCCTGGATTCAGGAGGACCTGAGTTCAAATCCAGCGTCAAGACACTTGACACTTACTAGCTGTGTGACCCTGGGCAAGTCACTCAACCCTCATTGCTCTGCAAAGAAAAAAAAGAAAAGAAAAGATACTAAAGAGGAAGTCATTTTGGACTTTGGAGCTTGGGGGAAGGGAATCCCCACCTGGGAATGGAGTGTAGAAAAGGAAGTAAGAAGAAAGCAAAGACAAACTTTGACCATGACATTTTAACTAAAGCCCTGATGCTATTGTGGCTTTGAAAATCACTGTCTGCTATTTATCATATTCCAGTCCCTTACTGGAGGCACTCTCTTGCCATTCAGAGGACCTAAATTCAAAGCCTAATTCTGCTATTTACTTTCTGTATGGCCTTTGGCAAGTTACTGAAAAATAGAAGGCATAGACAAAATGACCTCTAAGCTTGCTTAGAACTCTGAATCCAAGACCATCCTCTCAGTCAATTCAAAATGGAATCATCAGGCAGCTAGGTGGTGCAGTGAATAAAGCACTGGCCCTGGATTCAGGAGGACCTGAGTTCAAATCCAGCCTTAGACACTTGACACTTACTAGCTGTGTGACCCTGAGCAAGTCACTTAACCCTCATTGCCGGGCTTTTAAATTTGTTTTTTTTTATTTTAAAAATGGAATCATCTTAGCGGTCACAAACTACTACCAGTCAGAGATAGCTATATCTGGACACTGCAGAAACATGTCAACAAGCCCACATGTGTATAAGGTACTCTGAGTAGAAAGGTAACACATCACCCACTCTCTCCTGCATGCCTTCCACAAAGGTAAACACACCAGAAAAGTATACAAACACACACAGAGAAAAAGACCAATACCTGGCAATAAAAACCCCTACAACTACTCTGTCTCACTGTAACCCAGCTTTACCTGTATTCTGCTCCCTCTCTCCCCATGAGCATACAAAAGGACACATTCGGGGCAGCTAGGTGGCACAGTGCATAGAGCACCAGCCCTGGAGTCAGGAGTACCTGAGTTCAAATCTGGCCTCAGACACTTAACACTTACTAGCTGTGTGACCCTGGGCAAGTCACTTAACCCCAATTGCCTCACAAAAAAAAAAAAGACACATTCTCTTTCTTGCTATAGTACATGACTTCCATGTGGGCAGAAATAGCATTGTTCTCTCTGGATACAACAACCATGATTGCTTCCTTCCCAAAAAGCTACTTTGCCTTTTCCATAGAGGTGACATCATTGGCAACTATCCTTTAGTACCACATTTGTTGAAACACTGGTCACATCATTATAAAGATTTATACTCAAATCAGTATAATTTAAACTCAGGTAACCATGGGTAATTCTCTCCCATTCACCATCTTTTACCTGTTTAGTATGAATATTTCACCCTTCCATGGATCACTGAAGATATTATTAATGTATCAATAAAGTTTACATTCCACATTGTATTTTAAAAGATCAGATCAAAGTATTTCCCAACATTAACTCTGAGCTATATAACATTTGACTATGATGCAGACAAATGTCTCATCCTAGTATCATCATTTCACAGGAACCTAAGAAGCCTAGCAAATAAATGTCTTACCTAAAATGATACAGAGCTGGGAAATAACATCTTAGAACTTAGGTCTCATGACTCTTAATTCAATTTATATTCCAAATGTAACTATTTCTTCCCTTTCATTTAGAGTTGCATTGAGGAACATAGCTATTTTCAGCCTTTTTTTAAAAATTCAAGATGAATACTGCTATTTTTTAAAGACAAATTGATTTATCATCAGTGGTTACTTGGTCCTACCAAACATTGCAGTATCCATTCAAATACAGACATTTTGAGAAATTGCACAAGGCCTTTCTGTGAAGATACTTTTAACTTGTCAGAAGATTGTCATAGAAATAATATATCTACTGATTTCTGGACTTCCTTGTTCCCAAAGTTTCCTTTGAAAACCTACACTATGTAAGACAAGAAAATGGGGTCATTCTAATAGCTTACCTAAGGCAGAGAAGAATGGTCCATATTTACCTGTTGATTTTCCAAAATTATCATTTTATAAAAGTAGAAATTTTTGTGAGCTTTAAGTATAAACTGTTTACTTCCAGTTAAATGAATGATTAAATTTTGATTTATGTGTATGATTTGCATTACACTATAAACATCTACTTTGTATAAAGTTCCATAGTTCTCTCCCAAGCTTAAATAGTAATTTGTCACTACCCTTAAAATGAAAGAAGAATGTATATTTTCCATTACCATCTTTTCAAAATTTAATTATATTTTTGGGGGGGTTTGCTTCAAAAAGCATTTTTAATTGTAAAATTATTTAACAAATGCTAAAAATCAAATAAGTAAATGAGGACAAGAAATTAAAATAAACCTAAATTCCAAACATTTTGGTTTAAAAAAAAGCTTTAACAAAGCATTCAGCTTTTTTAGGGAAAGAGGAAGTCAGGTACTTACTGCCTCTATAATCTCAGTCAAGTTATTTTATTTCTCTGGGCATAAGATTGCCCATCTATTGGTAGAATAGTGGGATTGGACTGCATAAACTCTGAGGTCCGTTCCAGCTCTCAATAAGCCCATGGAAGTTATTTCACCTTACTATCTTTTGGGGGGAAGGCGGCGGGGGGGGTGGGGGAGATGTGGGTTAAGTGACTTGCCAGGATCACACAGCTAGTGTCAAGTGTCTGAGGCCAGATTTGAACTCAGGTCCTCCCGCATCCAGGGCCAGTGCTTTATCCACTGCACCACCTAGCTGCCCCTTCACCTTACTATCTTAAGAGGAATCAAGTATTCTCCTCAGAAATGAATTAAAAGTGAATAAATTGTTTCAGCAAATAAAAGGGGAAGTTAAATGGAGCAGTGGATAGAATGCTAGGCCTGGAGTCAGGAAGATTCATATTCTTGAGTCCAAATCTGGCCTCAGACACTTCCCAGCTGTGTGACCCTAAGCAAGTCATTTAACCCTCTTTGCCTCAGTTTCCTCATCTGTAAAATGAGCTGGAAAAGTAAATGACAAACCACTCCAATATCTTTGCCAAGAAAACCACAAATGGGGTCACGAAGTGTTGGACACAACTGAAAAATGACTAAAAAATAAAAGGTGTCAGATTCAGATCTGAACCTGGGGCTGCTTTAGTCAGAAATGTTTCAAAGCACAATCTGCAATTAGTAGGTCGTCACCATTCAATAACAACCAAGTAAAACAGGAACATTTCTATTTGTTAGTGAAGAAGAGTGGGAACACAGCCATTTTTCCCTCCATCCTGACTCTGACTGGCCATGTTCACAAGACATTCATTTAAAAAAATATCTTTCCAAATTGCATAAATGCAGTGGGTCCTTATCCCCAGTGGAACTTATGAAATTTGATGACTGATTGTAAAATACTTTGAAATCTTAGCATAAAGGACACTGTTAAATAACTGTGGGTAATGTAATGTCCTTTCAAGATACTAGACCAGTCATGTGGAGCAGCTTAGTGATGAAAGGGGCAGAAAAAATATTTTTTTACATGAAGGGAGTTATTTCAATTGTCAAAGGATGTAAGATATTGCCATCTCAAAGGTAACAATTGCAATGCTTAAAAATAACTATTTTAATTAAAAATATTAATGTGTGTGTATATAGATATATAGATATATGGCTTTGAGACAGTATTTGAGCACTTTGGGGCAGAAAATTAACTGTAGAATAAATATAAAGATTTAAATCATTTCATGTAGCATATATAATGGTGCCTCACTTATATGTGAATGGCTTGATATTTTAAAGAGGCAGAGAATTAGCTATTATTTATTAAAATGGAATGATATTAACATGAAGAAATGTAGTTTCAAAGGCATAAAATAAGATGTTGAACCATGTTGATGATTTGCAGCTGCAGAAGAGTATGATACCTCAGTTCTTTTGTATGTGACTGCATTAAGGCTAAAGAAGGTAAAACCAAAAAGAATAAAGATTATATAAATATTTGGAGACTGAGGCATGATTTTAAAAGGACTATTGATCTCATAGAGGAAATCTATAAATCATCTTTTAAGTGAAAAGTCATTTACTTAGAGTCAGAAGGATTTCATTTAAGCTATTGAAAGGATAGAAATCTGAGAGAGAGGTCTGATTTAGAAATCTGAAAAGAAAAATTGAAGACACAATAGGGAGTAGGGAGGGCCAAAATGTTGCTCAAGGCTATGGCAGCTAGAAGTCAACTGGTCAAAGGCTTCAGCAAAGTGATTCCTGATAGGCGAGAGAAAGAATTGATTTTGAATTGTAGCTATTGCCTTTAAAATCTAACTAGAGTTAGAGAGAGGTGACACTTCTGGCTTCAGAGAGAAGGGAAAAAAAGAGGGGAAGACAGGCTTTGCTGAAACTTTTTATCCAAGAGAGCTGGCTTGGCTTGTTTGCCTTGCTTAAAGAAGGAACCTGATCTCTGTTCTGAAGCATCAGGATAAGTGAACAACTGACTGGACTTGTCTATACAAACCAGAGATAGCCATTCTAATGACTTTGTAGTTCTTTGACTTAAAGGGAACATTTATTCACATAAATAGGTAACATTTTCTTTAAAACTAATTTAAGGGGGCAGCTGGGTGACACAGTGGATAAAGTACTGGCCCTGGATTCAGGAGGACCTGAGTTCAAATCCAGACTCAGACACTTGACCCTTACTGTGTAACCCTGGGCAAGTCACTTAACCTTCATTGTCCCACCCCACCCCCCCCAAAAAAAAAGAATTTAAAATTGATTATAGGTTTAAAGAAAGAGACTGTAAACATTATGTTTCAATATAGAAGAAAAGAGGGTTTACCAAGGTGAAGGATACTATGTAGCAATAGAGAATCAGTTTCTTGATATTAAGGTTCCCTAAGTAAATGGTCTTATTTTCTGTGAAAATCAATAATTTGTTTCTTCTTTGTGGGTGGTCATTCCTTCGATTTCTTTTTTTTTTCTTTTTGAGATAGCTAAGAGAATTGACCTTAGAGCCAGGATGACCTTGGTTTATGTCTTTCCTTTGACATGTGTTAGCCGTGTGACCATAGGCAAAAATATACAATAGTATTGAATAAAATATCAGCAAATTTATTACAGAAACATGTTTTTACATAACTTTTTTACAGAAACATATTTAAAAGATTATATACTATTAGATCAATTTATTCCTATTATTTTTGAGATAGTGGTTGTATTTTATTTTTAAAATATCTCTGCTTCTACATAGGACAATTTTTGAAGAGGATATGGGTAAACAGTCACATTAATGCACTGTTGGTGGATTTGTGCATTGGTCTAGCCATTCTGGAAAGAAATGTGAATTAATGTTTAAAAATTCAGTAATCTGTTTATACTTGTTGATGCAGCAATGTCACCACTATATTTATAAGCCAGAGCTCAAAGCAAGTAGGAAAGGACCCATAGACACAAAAATATAACAGTTATTTTGGTAGTGGCAAAGAAACAAAAGCTAAGAGAATACTTATCAATTAGGCAATGGATAAACAAATTATATTATACAAATATAATGTGATATTATTGAGCCTCAAGAAATGACAAAAGCGACAATCACAGGGAAACTGAGAAGACTTATATGAACTGATGAAGAGTAAAAATCAGAAAGAGAACAATGTATCCAATAATCGCACCATTGTATAGAAAAACAACTTTGAAGGACTGAAGAATTCTGAACAATGTAACAAACACCTACAATTATTGAATACCAATGATGTAACATGTCTTGCTTCCTGTGAAAGAGGTAATGAACTCAAGATTTAAAATGAGACATATATTTTTGACATAACCTATGTTCAAATTAACTTTCCTCATGAGATGAATATGCTTTGCCCCTACTGTCCCAGGACTGGACCTGTCACAGCTCCCCATTAGAGTACTCAGCTATCGTGAAGGATTGCAGTGTTTCTTTTCTTTGCTATCTGCTGAAACTTCTATCTGCACTGTGCCATCCACCATCATTTTAGGAGGACAGTAACTACCACCTTGGTTCAATTTAATCACTTAACAGTAGGTAGCTTTTACAAAGGGATATTTACTTCAAAAAGAAATATTTTCCCAAACATATAAAGGCATAATCCACCCCACCACCAACACCACTAAATACTCTGAAGAGGATTGGGTTTACAACTTTGCTCAGTTACTACTTAGCTTTGTTCCCACTAAGTTTGTATCCAAAGGCAGCAGCAATGCCAGAAAAGTCCTTCTGCTGGGCGAGGGTCCTGAATGTCACTCCTGAAAATCTTTCTTTGGTGCTTGCTCCTTGGGCCATCAGTGTTGTACTGGTTCCAAAACATGACCTTGATCATGACTCCGAGATTCCTGTGGTTACTCTCCCAGCCTTTGAAATTCCCAAGTTCAGATGCTCTATTGTGGCACATAGAATGGGGGAGAAATGAAAGAAAATAAACCCCATTTATTAAGGGGCCATATGGTAATGAAGGGGAAGTCCCTATAGCCCTTCCTCTTAAAGCATGGTATCTAATCAGACGTTATCACCCTACCAAAAAGAGTGGCAAAGATACAGACAAAGCTGACTCAGGCATTTTTGAAGATGCCAACAGTTGTGACAATGAAGCCAATAGAAAATACACTCCTCCCAACTACTTAGCCAACTGAGACCAAGCATATCCATACACCCTCCAATGTCTCCAAGGTACTTCCCTTATGTCATCATGATTCTGCTGGCAGCAGCTCCTTCATGTCCTCCATTTAAAGACATCATCTGTCCTTTAGCATCCTCCATGTGGAGATGCCATCTGAGCAATCTGATGGGGTCTGTACATGTGCCAAACCCCCATTACATTTGACTATGCATATTGTTATGAGGATTTTTCTTTTCATCAGTGGGAGGGGCCATAGAAGGAAGTGGCAATGGTTAGGGATAGGGCTCAGAAAAAAATTGTGATGAGAACAGAAGGAAGGCCAGAAGGAATCATTGACAAACAGGACAACTTTGAACGTTACTTGTTAAATGTATCATATACATTTTTAAAGCTAGTTCTCTGTAGTTTTGTGTACAAGCCCATTTGTGGTCTACAATGTATAAGGAATTGTGATTTTGTGTGTGTGTGTGTGTGTTTCAAGTTCAGAATAAATAAGAGAGCATTAGAATGTGTGGGGCATGGTAAACACAAAAAAGGAGAAACAGCACGCACACATACACAAAATTGATTTAAGAGACAACTGTATCTCACCAATGACTGACATCAAACATTTCCAAATGAACTATCTCTTTAGCAATCAGCCTGACAAGTTAAAGCTGAAGTTATTTTTTTAATTAAAGAAAAGCTAGAGCTACATTTATAACAGCTCTGTCAGCCTATTAAGACAAGCTGTTGACTTTGAAAAATGAAAAATGAATGAAAGTAAAGACATAATCTTGATTATCGCTATTTCTTAGAAAACTTTAATTGATTCAAGAGTACTTCTCCTGAGGAAGCCAGAGGTGCCCATACTCTTTCTTGGGCCAGTAAACACTTAGTTTCCTTGCCAAGCAGAGAGACATGGCAGACCAGGGGTAACACTTCTCAAAACACAAGCTCAGTGGCAAGCTGTTACAAGAGGAAGATAACTGAAGACTATGAAGAGCATTTTCAAAAGCAGTGAAAGGGAAAATCATCCTTTGGGAAGATAAGTGTGAGATCTTACTAAGTCATATCATCCAAAGAGCATTTCTAGATGAAACTGGTAGAAAGATTGCAGACATGAAATGTAGCAGATCTTTTAGAGTTTCTACAGCTACCAATCCTCGATTTTTATGATGGTTAAAATAGCCACAGTTGGACTCTAAAATCTTAGTATCTGATATGCTGTATGAGATAGTGAAAATGGCTTTTAAGAATATAAAGTCAGAGAGAAAAACTGTACCAGAAAAAAAATACACAGAAAAGAAATTCATGCTGGAAATGACACTATATTCAAAACAATGAGAAATGGTATTATTACTCAAAGGGTAGGCAAATTTTTCTCTCATCCTCCCTTCCTTCCCCCCTATCAAAGCCAGAAAGTAATCTGATATAGGTTGTACATCACATTTATGTTAAATGTATTTACACATTAGTCATGTTGTGAGAGAAGAATCAGAAAAAAGGGGGAAAATAGAATATTTCAATCTGCATTCAGACGCCATAGTTCTTTTTCTGGATGTGGAGAGCATTTTCCATCATGAGTCTTTTGGCATTGTCTTGGGTAATTGTATTGCTGAGAAGAGCTAAGTTTATTATATTTGACGATCACACAATGTTGTTACTGTGTACAGTATTCTCTTGGTTCTGCTCATTTCACTCAGCATCAATTCATGTAAGTCTTTCCAGGTTTTTGTGAAATCTGCCTGCTCATGATTTCTTACAACACAATAGTATTCCATTATATTCATATACCACAACTTGTTTAGCCAAGGAATGATTTTGTAGCTGTAAGGAGCTTTTGGAAGTTGAACTCTATAGCCTTTGAGAACTGGCTACATAATTTCCTGAGAAATGTAATTCAGCACTACTTCTTTCCATTCTGGGAGGGACTGACTATCAAGAACTGTGAGCAGGTCTCATGACATCAGAGAAATCATGACTTTCAGTTTTGAGAAAGCAACTACAAGAGTCCAATGAGCAAAGGCACAGAGGGGAATAGAAACTCATTAAGACTTGAGACTGGACTTGGAAGTAGCCTAGTCTTCTTCCTTTCTCTCATGAATGTTGTGACTGAAATGAACTGAGGTCATTACTAAATTACTTTTTGTTCTAGCAGATATGAGAAACAATGCAGATATGTTTTAACTACTCTTTCCCACTCTCCCTCTGCTATATTTATTCCAATGCTTATCTTTGTTCTGTGAAGTTAAACCCTTTAGTTTTTGTTTCTATTTAAGCAGTTTTAATTTTCCCTGACTGGATAAAAATCTGATTGATCCTAACTACTTTTTGATTTGCATGTTCCTTATTTGCAAACACAGAAGACTGTAAAAGAAAGCCGGTGAGTAGCTCAGATAGGTACAGAGATACAAATAAGACCAAGGTTGGAACCTCAGCTCAAAGCATAGGTGTCTTTCCTGGTTGAGGACTTGTGCCAAATGACAGGGAATCTCAATGAGTTTTGACTGAATAATTTGTATAAGCTTCCCAATTGCAGAAATAGATCAAACTATGTGAATCTGAGCCATTAACCTTGGATGATATCTGAGCTATGAGTAAGTAATGCTGTAAGGAGGACTGGTAAGTAGAAGGATGCTTCCCTCAAAAGCAGGTAGTG
This sequence comes from Dromiciops gliroides, assembly GCF_019393635.1. Lineage (NCBI taxonomy): Eukaryota > Metazoa > Chordata > Mammalia > Microbiotheria > Microbiotheriidae > Dromiciops > Dromiciops gliroides. The sequence continues at coordinate 312,927,361 of NC_057863.1, read as the reverse complement.
TTGGATAATTTGATTCTCTCCATTGTCCTCTCCTATACAATTTAAAGGACTCTATCAGTTTCTGAGTTAGGAACTTCTGACAAGCTAAAAAAGGAGTTGGCATAAATTAGAACTACTCATATTCTGAATGTGAGGTCTAATTGAGTGAGGGAATAGTTGGTTTGCATTCAATACTGACCACCTTCAACCATACCAACTGTTAAATATAGAAGAACACATCTTCATGTTCATAAAATTGACAGAAGTTAAGTTTACAATAAAAATGAAAGCTTTATTTTAAAAAAAGATAATATAAATATGCTGTATTTCATAAGGTTTTAAGTTAGCAAGAGGCATAGATAGAGTTACTCCATAGCGAAATTGCAGGGCCTCAAGACAAGAGGACCTGAATTCAAATCTATCCTCAGATATTGACTAGCTGTATGACCCTGTGCAAATCACTTAACCTGTTTGCCTCAGTTTTCTGTGCTATAAAATGGAGATAATAATAGCATTTACCTTGTATGGTTATTGCAGGAATCAAATAAGATAATTTTTCTAAAAGCACCTAGTACAGAGTCTAATACATGATAGGTACTATATAAATTGTTATTCCCTTCATCCCTTTTCTAGTAAAGCTTTAAATAGCACTAAGACTTTTAGGCCACTCTGTAATGTTCAATTACAAAAAGGCTTTTGATTGGTTTGTTGATCAAAAAAGAATCTTAAAAGGCTCTCCTCTGATAAAGCATTTTCTACACATATATTAAAGTCATATGAGATTCCTTTATAGCTGCATCTCAGGTGGTAACTTTATTCAATGATAGATTGTCAAGATCAAGCAAAAGAAAAAATGGATTCAAAGGTGCTTGATAACATCATGGAGGGTGTCAGGCACAAAGATGATGAGGCTCTCACAGATGATTCAGGGTGGAACTAAGGAGTTAACAGATATCTGAAAATGCTGACAAAAAGGAGTGGACAACTTGGTCTGACTAATACCCTTGGGTGGCACCCATTGCACATACAACAAGGAGTGTAAGACATGCGATAATGTATATTGGGAAAGGGCATAGGTCAGTCATATAATACTAGGAAGGTATAATAGTAAAGCTTCCCAAGTTTTACACTGGTAGCCACAAAATGTCAAAGAAATTAGAAGGTATCCAATACAATGGGGAGATCATTTATATAGGATTTACAGAAGCATTTAGAGAAATATCATAGGATCAGGAGCAGGTAGGTGGCACAGTGGATAAAGCACTGGCCCTGGATTCAGAAGGACCTGAGTTCAAATCTGGACTCAGACACTTGACACTAGCTGTGTGACCCTGGGCAAGTCACTTAACCCTCATTGCCCCACAAAAAAAAAGAAAGAAAGAAAAAAAGAAAAATAAATACCATAGGATGAAAAAAGCATGGATGTGTCATGGGGGGAATACCCACATTGGTGAGAGCATTAGAATTATTGAGCTATCAAGTTGTAAGAGCCCTTCAAGATGATATCATCCAACAGCCTAGTTACATTCAAATTCAAACCTTCTTACTGCCAAGCCCACTATTCTTTCCTCTATAGCCATGTTGTTCATTGTATGAATGGAGAATGATGGCTCAAATTTCCCATTCAGTTCAGTAATAATTGAATTCAAAAAGTAGTGTTTCTAATAATCTGAAAGACTTTCTAACCAAAGTTCTTTCTTCCCAAGGTTGATGATGCCTTTTGTTCCTAGGAAATGACTTCCTCTATGTTTTATTTCCCTACCCCCACACCTAATCTCTTGAGTGTAGTAAGTAGCCTTCTTTCCCAGCCCTTGGCAGTCTTCATGGCCTTGAGAGTTACACAAGCATTCCTCTGTGTATATACATGAGAATATTTTCAAAGGGACAGACAGATCTTACTATATAAGCAAAGATGTATGTACTTAGTGTAATTTCCCAGCATTTCTTTGTAAATTCACCACATGCTGCTCATGAGGGCCTCCTGGTGAAGTGAAGCCCACTAAAAAGTTGTGGTAATTTAAAAAAAATACCCTCTACACACACATGGTTTCATTTTTCAGATATTAATGGAGTCAATACAGTTCTAAAAATGGATATGTGCTCTGGCCAGTGACTAAGTCAACTGCTCAAAACTTTTAATCAAATTAATAGAAATGAACTCTGAACAATAGACATTTCATTTTTAAATTTAAAATCCACACTGACCTTAGAAGTTATGGGGGTGGGTAAGCTTGCCTAAGGATGATACTACTTAAAACAGTACATTTCAAGAAAATATACTTTTCTCCTTCCAAACTATTACTTTTCTCTCTTATAATACTTCTCTCCTGTAATCATTTTGAAAATGTGACTCCCACTGAGACTGTGAATGAAAATAGATGAAATACTGGAATTTATATAGAATTAAATAGTAAGCATAAAGAAAAAACTATCTGTGAATTTGAGAAGAATCCCAGATGAATGATTAAAACATGGGATTCTAGTCCTAAGAAGAGCAACATTTCATCTGTATTTATGCTTCAAATACTTTGAAAGCTATGTGATTTCATCAGTGTGGATATCCCCTCCTGGATAGAGATCACAAGCATTGGTAGATGGCCTGCATTATACATTGGTGGAGCCCAAACAGTTATCATCTGATAGTAAAATGCATAAATAGGCAGATAATGTACGCATACATATAAGCAAACATTATTGTGTATCCATGGATAGTGGGATGCTTGGGGTGTCTAGAGAGGACTAACACCTCTGGTATGAGGTCTTGCTGAGCCCTTTTCAGGGCTGTTGGTCCAACTTTGTGACCACCTGTCTCCCAATTCTTACTTGTGGTGCCAAGAAGCGGTAGTATATGCAGTGGCCACACGCAAGTAAAACCATCTTGACAGATGGGCTAAACCAGGGTGAGAGTAACTGACAGATATCAAACCCACTAGTGAGTTAGGGGGATGTCTAATCCAAGCATGTGAAGGCTTCCCCTGGCACAATGGGCAGATTAAAATAATTTGTTCTAATGGCCACAAAAGCAGATGGAGTAAATTCAATGGAGCACTTAGAGCTGGGTTAAACTTTTAATAGTTTTCCTAATGTTGAACCAGCCCTGCATTCCTGGTATAAATCCCACCTGGTCATAGTGTATTATTCTAGTGATCACTTGCTGTAATCTCTTTGCTAATATCTTATTTAAGATTTTAGCATCAATATTCATTAGGGAAATTGGTCTATAATTTTCTTTCTCTGTTTTTGCTTTGCCTGGTTTTGGTATCACCACCATATTTGTGTCATAAAACAAATTTGGTAGAACTCCTTCTTCACCTATTTTTCCAAATAATTTGTATAATATTGGAATTAATTGTTCTCTAAATGTTTGGTAAAATTCACCCGTAAACCCATCTGGCCCTGGGGATTTTTTCTTAGGGAGTTCATTAATGGCTTGTTCAATTTCTTTTTCTAATATGGGTTTATTTAAGGATTTTATTTCCTCTTCAGTTAACCTGGGCAGTTTGTATTTTTGTAAATATTCATCCATTTCATTTAGATTGTCAAATTTATTGGCATACAGTTGGGCAAAATATTTCCTAATTATTGCTTTAATTTCCACTTCATTGGTGGTAACATCACCCTTCTCATTTTTGATACTGGTAATTTGGTTTTCTTCTTTCTTTTTTTTAATCAAATTAACCAATATTTTATCTATTTTATTGGTTTTTTCATAAAACCAGCTCTTAGTTTTATTGATTAATTCTATAGTTTTTTTTGCTTTCAGTCTTATTAATTTCTCCTTTAATTTTCAGGATCTCTAATTTAGTGTCTAATTGGGGAATTTCTAATTTGTTCTTTTTCTAGCTTTTTAAGTTGCATGCCCAATTCATTAATCTCCTCTTTCTCTTTTTTATTCATGTAAGCATTTAGAGCTATAAATTTTCCCCTAAGCACTGCTTTGGCTGCATTCCATAGATTTTGGTATGTTGTCTCATTATTGTCATTCTCTTGGATAAAGTTATTGATTGTTTCTATGATTTCTTGTTTGACCCATTCATTCTTTAGAATGAAATTATTTAGTTTCCAATTGATTTTCATTCTACTTTTCCCTGGCTCTTTCTTACATGTAATTTTTATTGCATCATGATCTGAGAAGGATGCATTTACTATTTCTGCCTTTCTATATTTGACTATGATGTTTTTGTGCCCTAATACATGGTCAATTTTTGAAAATGTGCCATGTACTGCTGAGAAGAAGGTATATTCCTTTCTATCCCCATTCAATTTTCTCCAGACATCTATCATGTCTAACTTTTCTAGTAATCTATTCACCTCTTTCACTTCTTTCTTATTTATTTTTTGGCTAGATTTATCTAATTCTGAGAGGGGGAGATTCAGATCCCCTACTAGTATAGTATTACTATCTAATTCCTCTTGTAACTCATTTAACTTCTCCTCTAAGAACTTGGATGCTATACCACTTGGCGCATACATATTTAATATTGATATTACTTCATTATCTATAGTACCTTTAAGCAATATGTAATTTCCTTCCTTATCTCTTTTAATGAGATCTATTTTTGCCTGTACTTTGTCTGAGATAAGGATTGCTACCCCTGCCTTTTTTACTTTAGCTGAGGCATAATATATTCTGCTCCAGCCTTTTACCTTTACTCTGTGTGTATCTCTCTGCTTCAAATGTGTTTCTTGTAAACAGCATATTGTAGGGTTCTGGTTTTTAATCCACTCTGCAATTCGCTTTCGTTTTATAGCAGAGTTCATCCCATTCACATTCACAGTTATTATTACTGACTGTCTATTCCCCTCCATTCTATTTACCCCCTTTGTACTTTTCCCCCCTTTCTTTCACCCTATTCCTCCTCACCGACATTTTACTTCTTACCCCTGCCTCCCCCGATCTGCCCTCCCTTTTTATCACCCCCCTCTCTTTTCTTTACCCTTTTCTCCCTTGCTTTTGTCCTCCCTTCTATCAGTCCCCCCCTTTCCCTTCCTCTTTTGTTTCCCTAAAGAATGAGTTAAGTTTCTTTATCCCAATGAACGTATATGTTATTCCCTCTTTGAGTCAAATCTAATGAGAATAGGGTTGAAACCATGTTCCCCCCTCCTCTCTTTCCCTCTATTGTAATAGGTTTTTTTCCACCTCTTCTTATGATATAATTCATCCCATTCCACCTCCCCTTTCCTCTCCTCCCCATAGACTCCCTTTTTATCCCCTTAATTCTTTTGTATCATCACATCAAAGACAATTTATATTTATACCCTCTATGTAAAGTCCTTCTCTCTGCCCAAATACATTTACAGTTCTTAAGAGTTATGAATATTATTTTCCTGTGTAGGGATATAAACAGTTTAACCTAATAGGGTATCCTTTTTTTTCCCCCTCTGTTTACCTTTTTAAACTTCTCTTGAGTCTTGTATGTTGAGATCAAATTTTCTATTCATTTCTGGTCTTTTCACCAGGAAAGATTAAAAGTCCCCAATGTCATTAAATGTCCATCTTTTCCCCTGAAAGAAAATGCACATTTTTGCTGGGTAATAGATTCTCGGCTGCAATCCAAGCTCCTTTGCCTTCCGGAATATCATATTCCAAGCCTTGCGGTCCTTTAATGTTGAAGCTGCCAGGTCCTGAGCAATCCTGACTGTGGCTCCATGATATTTAAATTGCTTCTTTCTGGCTGCTTGGAGTATTTTCTCCTTCACCTGATAATTCTGGAATTTGGCTACAATATTCCTTGGAGTTTTCCTTTTGGGGTCTCTTTCAGGAGGTGATCGGTGGATTCTTTCAATGATGATTTTATCCTCTGATTCTATGATATCAGGGCAGTTCTCCTTAATAATTTCCTGGAATATGGTGTCTAGATTCTTTTTCTGGTCATGGCTTTCAGGCAGTCCAATGATTCTCAAATTGTCTCTCCTCGATCTGTTTTCCAGATCAGTTGTCTTTCCAATGAGGTATTTCACATTTTCTTCTATTTTTTCATTTTTTTTATTCTGCTTGACTGATTCTTGGTGTCTCATGGATTCCTTATCTTCCAACTGTCCCACTTTAATTTTTAAGGCATTGTTTTCTTCAGTGAGATTATGCACCCTTTTTTCCATTTGGCTAAGTGAATTTTTTAAGGTATTGTTTTCTTCAGTGAGATTATGCAGCTTTTTTTCCATTTGGCCAAATGAATTCTTTAAGGCTTTGTTTTCTTCAGCTTCCTTTTCCAAGCTGCTGATTCTTTTTTCATAGTTTTTTTTGTTTTGCTTTCATTTCTCTCCCCATTTTTTCTTCTATGTCTTGCAATTGATTTTTAAAATCCTTTTTGAGCTCTTCCAGGAAGGCTTTTTGTTCTTGCGACCAATTCACCTTCCCTTGTGAGGCTTCAGATGTAGACAATTTGAGGCTATTGTCCTCATCTGAGTTTGTGTTGGCTTCTTCCCCATTGATACAGAAGCTCTCAATGGAGAGGGCTCTTTTTTGCTTCTTACTCATTATTGCAGCTTATTTATTTATTCTTTAAGTTGAGGTCTGCTCTGGGGGCACCAGGGTCCCTGTTTTGGGCTTCTTGTGCAGGGGTATAGGTGCTGTGTGACCGGGCTTTTACTCTGAGACCTTTATGGTGTGTGGAGATCCCCCGCCCTGCACTTCCTGTCTGATTGTGCTCGGCCAGCCAGGCGCCAGACCCTGGCGTCTGATCCCTCCGTTCGTGGCCCTCTCGGCCGGTGCAGGTAGGTTTTTCCACTGTCCTTCTTGGCCACCAGATTTTTGAACCAGGTTCCGGGAGCCTCAGTTGTTTGGCTGTGGCCCGCAGCTCCTGCTGACTTGCCCCGACCCCCTCGGTGCTGGGTTGCTGCCCTGCGCTGGGCCTCCCTTTTGCCCGAGTCAGACCGACCTTTTCCTGAAGTCTTCTAAATTATCTCTGATTGGAGGACTGTGTCTCTCTGTCTCTTTGCAGGTTCTGTAGTTTCAGAATCCATCCAGAGGCTTGATTTAATGTTCGTTTTGAGGGAACAGAAGGAGAGCTCATGCAGCTTGCTGCTTCCTCTCCGCCCTCTTGGCTCCGCCCCCCTGGGTTAAACTTTTAAGAACCAAGTTCATCCACTGCATCCTGGGCAATCACTAGTCATCTTGACTTTTGTCCTACTCTTGGACTTGAATGACTCTGGAAGAGAGTGAGGTTGATGACTTTGCACAACTCTGCCTCTCTTAAATGCAGTTCACTCAAGTTGACATGACCCATGTTGTCATTGGTCCTATTAAAAAACAAAGGGCAAACAACAATATACATGACAAGTAAACATATATGCATATATGTATATATATGTATCTATTCTTTTAACATTAAAAAGGTATCATTTGGCTTGTTGATTTTTTAAATAATATTCTTACTTGAAAAATATGCTATGGCTTTTTCTATTATAGAAAAATATTCCTACTATAACTAAGATTTAAGTTTATTGTCATCAAAACAATAATAAACACATATCCCACAGAACATACTAGGCTTAACAACTTGGGAAAATTTGGATTCAAATCCCAACTTTTCTTACACTGTATACAACGATAAGGTCAAGATGGGTATCTGATTTAGGCATAAAGGGAGATATCATAAGTAAATTAGGGGAGCATGAAATATCTTACCTGTCAGATCTATGGATAAGGGAAGAATTTATAGCCAAACAGGAGATAGAGAGCATTGCAGGATGTAAAATGGATATTTTCAATTACTTTATATTAAAAAGTTTTGCATAAGCAAGACCAATGCAGCCAGTAGATGGATTTTATAGCCAGTATTTCTAATAAAGGCCTTATTTCTCAAAAATGTAGAGAACTGTCAAATTTATGAGAATACAAATCATTCCCCAATTGATAAGTGGCCAAAGGATATGAACAGAATATTTTCAGAAGAAAACAAAGTTGTCTATAGTCATATGAAAAAATGCTCTAAATCACTACTGATTAGAGAGATACAAATTAAAATAACTCATACATATAAACCCATATCTATCAGATTGACTAATATGACAGAAAAGGAAAATGACAAATGTTGGAGGGGAAAATAAGGATACTAATGCACTGTTGGTAGAGTTATGAACTGATCGAACCATTCTGGAGAGCAATTTGGAACTATGCCCAAAGGACTATAAAACTGCATACTCTTTGATCTAGCACTACTAAATCTGTAACCCAGAGATTTTTTTTTTAAAAAAAGGAAAAGGACTTATATGTACAGAAATATTTGTAGCAATTGGAAATTGAGGACATGCCCATAAATTGGGGAATGGTTGAGCAAGTTGTCATATATTATTTTGATGGAATGCTATTGTGCTATAAGAAATAACAAGCCACATCGTTTTCAAAAAACCTGGGAAGACTTATATGAACTGATGCCCAGTAAAGGGAACAGCACCACAACATTTACACAACAATAGCAATATTATACAATATTCAACTGTGAATGACTTAGCTGTTCTCAGCAATACAATGATCCAAGAAAATTCCAAAGGACTTTTGATGAAAAATGCTATCCACCTCCAAAGAAAGAATTGATGGAGTATGAATATATATTAAAGCATGCTTTATAAAACTTTGTTTTTCTTTGGGGTTTTTAAATTTTTGGTTTGTGTTTTCTTTCACAATATGGCAAATATGGAAATATATTTTCATAACTGCACATGTATGATCTTTATCAAATTGCTTGCCTTCTCAAAGAGGGAAAGGGGAGGGATGGAGGAAGAAAATTTGGAAATTTAAATTTTTTTTAAATTTTAAATTAAATTAACTAGTTTAATTTTAAAATTTTAAATTAAAAAATAAATGTTAATAATTGGTAATTTTTAAAATTTTTTTATTTTAGTGAGGCAATTGGGGTTAAGTGACTTGCCCAGGGTCACACAGCTAGTAAGTGTTGAGTGTCTGAAGCTAGATTTGAACTCAGGTACTCCTGACTCCAGGGCTGGTGCTCTATCCACTGTGCCACCTAGCTGCCCCAAATATAATTTTTTTAAAACGATAAAATCCTGCCTTAGATGCTAACTAGTTGTGTGACCTGGAGCAAGTCATTTAATTTGTTAACCCTGATCTCCTTATTTGTAAAATGGGAGTAATCACACCACATCCCCCTATAGGGTTGTTATGAGATGAAATGAGATAAGGTAAAGCACTATACAACCTTAGATCACTATAACATTGAGAACTTTTATTACAATATTTCCACAAAAAGACATATCTAATAATGTGAATAAATAATATATCTATAAAGGGATAAATCTCTGTTCTCAAATAGTTTATATTTTATTCTCTAATTAGAAGTAGAGGAAATTGTACAAATGACAAACATACTATTGGAAGATGTAAAAGTGATATATGGCATTTAGGTGGGGAGGTCAGTGGAGTGCTGAACCTGGAGTCACAGTGTCCCGAGTTAAAACCCAATCTCAAACACAATAGTTCTGTGACCCTGGGCAAGTCACTTACCTTCTTCTTGCCTCAGTTTCCTCATCTGAAAAAAAGGATAAAATATCATCTACCTTCCAGGGTTGTGAGACTAAAATGAGATATCAGCAAGCCATAGCCAAGCAATTCCCAAGTCTTCTGTCTAATTAATTAGAGTCATATTATGGTCTTGAAGATTATAGGGTTCACATCTTATCATAGTATACATTTATCATCTCATATTAAAATATAAGCAATTTATCTTTATTTAGTCTCTTACCCCTTCATATTTACCTTTTTATGTTTCTCTTAATTCTTATATTTGAACTACAAACTCTATATAGCATTAGTTTTTCCATCAGAAAAACTTAGAAGACCTTTTACTCCATGAAAGGTTAATTTTTCCCCCTGTAGCATTATGCTCAATTTTTCTGGGTAAGTTGTTCTTGGCAGTAAGCTCATATCATTTGCCTTCTGTAATATTTTACTGCAAGTCTCTCTGATCCTTTATAATTGTGACTGATAAATCATGTATTATCCTGATTGTGACTCCATGGTACTTGAATTCTTTCTTTCTGGCTGCTTGCAGTATTTTTATCTTGATCATGGAACTCTGGATTTTGAGTATAATATATCTGGGAGTTTTCATTTTGGGGTTTCTTTTAGGAGGTTATTAGTGGATCCATTCTATTTTCATTTTGCCTTCTGGTTTTAAGAGATCTGGGATGTCTTCTTTTAAGATTTCTTGAGGGGCAGCTAGGTGGTGCAGTAGATAGAGCACCGGCCCTGGAGTCAGGAGTACCTGAGTTCAAATCCGGCCTCAGACACTTAACACTTACTAGCTGTGTGACCCTGGGCAAGTCACTTAACCCCAACTGCCTCACTTAAAAAAAAAAAAAAGATTTCTTAAAATAGGTGTTAAGGGGTAAAATTCTAGCTAAACTGTCTAAAATATCTAATGAGTGGTCGCCAATAAATTATAAGCTTTAGCAAGAGTTAGACTTTTAAGCATTTATTAAGGAGAATAAGAATTTGGTAAAGAGAGAGAAAAAGGCCTAGATTCCTATCTATTAAAGGGAGAGCACATTTCTAGCTCCGCTCTCCACCAGAGTCCAAAGGAAAGAGCGCGAGACTGAGCGCCAGTCTCTTCCTTCCTCCTCCCACTAGTCCGCGTCACTTCCTGACTCCTGAAGAAAAGACTCCTGGTCTTGCCCTCAAAGACCTTCCCTTCATGGGCAGAACTCTTCTACAGTAAGTATCCAGCAGGTGGCGTTATTCCAATCGTTACAGTCCCCCCTGTTGTTCCTCAAGAAACAAAATGTTTCCTTGACGGAACAGTAAAAAGAATATAATAACTATTGCTAACTAATAATATGTGAACAACAATATAGAAAAGGAAGAGAGGAAAGTTTTGTTCAGAGGGGCGATTTTTTTTTTTTTGTCCTCATGAACAGACGCTTTGACATTAGTCTTGCAAAGGGAGGGCCTCTGCAGAGAATACATGTTACAGATGGTGTATATTATAACAGAAAGAGAAAAACAACAACAAAAACAACAAATCAAAACTGTTCATTTAAAGTCTCTGAAAGTCTTTTCTCAGATGTCCTCTAGGTGTAGTCGTGGAATGGAAGTCTTTTCAGGGGTTGAGGTATGGATGCTGGTAATCAGCCAGGAAAATTTCCTACAAAATTGAGCTTAACACAACTTTAAAATAGCTTTATCAATAATCAAATCAAACAATGAAAGTTCTCAAAAACATGTCTAAGGGAATTCAGAATCTTAGTTGTTACACATGAAACATATAATAAAACAAAATTGAAACATTCTTTAAAATTATAATATTACTGAGAAGACAATTGCTGTGATATTAATTTTTAAAAATAATTTTTTATCTTTGTTTCATCACTTTTTGCATCATCTGCCTAATTATCCTCATGCCATTATGAGAAATTAAAAAATCTAATATAATTGGTAACAGGTGTCAAGGCCAAATTCAACACTGTATTTATCATGACACCTGAGATAATTATGGGGGTTACCATAAAAGAACAGAGAAATGATGGGATATGAACATTCCCACACTTGAGCAATATGTACTGCCCATACAGTATGCCAGGCTTAAAATAGGTGGATGGAATATATGTCCATGCCACCGAACATATTGGAAGAAACTGAGTCAGACTTAATCAGATGCATGGGATTGAGATGTCCATGGCATCAGGCATATAGGAGGGAGCATAGAAGCCAGGTGTAGAAGTGAGATGGGTGGGATCAATACTTCCAGCCATCTGTACAATATTGTGGGGAAAAATAAAATAAAATATTAAACCAAGAGAATCCAACCTCAACATTTGTCAAAAGCCGTTCCCTCGGCCATACCTTGACTTCATGCATGTCTCCCCTCATGTGACAGTTCAGTGTCTGCTCTTGCATGTATTCCTCTTGTGATTGGATGGCATCTTGGCCAACTGGCATCTGATAACTCAGAATAAAGGCAATTAATGTCTTAAATGATAAGTTCCCATAATCCAAGTCTCATATGGATTTAAAATTGAGGATAATAAATGATTGCAAAAAATGTGAATACATCTTGACTCAAAATATAATATATAATTATGCAACAATTTCAAATAATACCCTTTTTTTTTACTTAGTATACAATTACTTTTGTGAAAAATCAGAACATACTTAAATACAAGTTAAAGCACAACAGAATCTCAAAGAACTTTTTTTTTTGAAAATAGAAAACTTTTACAAATGTTCCCCTCTTTTTTTTGGGGGGGGGAATATGCTTATCAAAAATAATACTTCTAGAATCAATTTACACTTGCCATGGCAACCAATTTGCCAGGGAAATGCTTTAAAGAGTTTGATCAAATAATCAGTTGAGAAAAAATAACAAAAACAAACAACTCAGAATATGGGAGCACAATACTCCTAGAATTAACATTGTATAATAAAATCAAAACCATCTTGCAATGTTTCAAAATTAGATAGACAAATGAATAGAAGAAAATACACATGGAACAATAAAAGACAATGAAATTCAAACTAAGGAAGTCTAAATGAATGTGAACTTAATATTAATAAGAGTATTATAAAATATAAACTTGATCACATGACTATAAAAAGCTTTTACAAATATTCTCCTTGTTTTAAAAACTAAATATAAAACACAATCTCAAAAGCATGAAAATCTCTATGAAAATAAACCCATACCATTAATTTCAAAATGTATATGTAATAGCATAGAAATCCTATGTAACCTCTGAACTGATATTAATACTCTGAGTGAATTCAGAACACTTTTGATTCCGATATCTAAAATCCCCAATACTCATATCAATACCTTTCTGCTTACTTCTACATTTCTGTAAAATATATACCCTTCCATGGCAAAAGAGGCAGAGTCTTGAACTATGTTGATTGTCATTCTTATTCAGCTTAAGTTTTTCTTCTTTAACCCCTCTATATTGTCTGTCAGTCTTTTCACCATACAAATGCTTTATAAGATTACTAATTAAAGACAAAAGCAGGTTAGCAAAATTATGAACAAAACGAGTATATCTGGAATTTAAAGAGTTTTCTAAGATTGTCTCAAAAGCACAGCCAGGCCGGGGAAGGGCTGAGCCTGAAGCTGCAATGCAGGTAGAAAAAGTTGAGCATGCGCATCAGATCTCTGGACTTCCCAGGCAGGGGAAGCAATGGGCTTGGCCATAGGAGGAGTAGAGGGTGGGGTCTGGAGAGGAGGGGAGGGACCAGAGCAATTTGAATCAGACTTGATTTTGAACTCAGGCCTGGATTCCTCTTCCCCCACTTTGCCTCCAGGTGCTAGGGGATTAAAAGCTTCTAGAGGGTGGGTCATTGCCTCCAGGCATGCAAAATTAGAGCAACAATTAGTGTTAGAACTGGGAAAGCTGCAGGAATCTCTTCAGGTTTCTCTGAAAAAGCATGGTTGGGAGAGGGAGAGATATTTCCTTGTGTGAGTAAGTTGCTGGCTCTTTTAACAAAAATAAAAAGAAAAATAGAAAATCCACAAAAACAAAGCATTAACATGATCTTATCTCCCATTTGTCTGGTTAAACAGACTAAAATCAAAAATAGGATAATTAGGGAGTTTAAAAGGTCCATTTGAAAAAAATTTAAAGGAAAACACAGCCAGTACACCAGTACTTAGCAGTTAAAGGGAGAGGGAGGGGAAATTTCTTACCCAACCAGAAGATCAGAAGTGAGGTTCAGCTTTCCTCTTCGTGGTCAGCCATCTGTTAAGGGGTAAAATTCTAGCTAAACTGTCTAAAATATCTAATGAGTGGTCGCCAATAAATTATAAGCTTTAGCAAGAGTTAGACTTTTAAGCATTTATTAAGGAGAATAAGAATTTGGTAAAGAGAGAGAAAAAGGCCTAGATTCCTATCTATTAAAGGGAGAGCACATTTCTAGCTCCGCTCTCCACCAGAGTCCAAAGGAAAGAGCGCGAGACTGAGCGCCAGTCTCTTCCTTCCTCCTCCCACTAGTCCGCGTCACTTCCTGACTCCTGAAGAAAAGACTCCTGGTCTTGCCCTCAAAGACCTTCCCTTCATGGGCAGAACTCTTCTACAGTAAGTATCCAGCAGGTGGCGTTATTCCAATCGTTACATAGGATTTCTAGGGGGCAGCTCAGTGGTACAGTGGATAAAGCACCAGTCCTGGATTCAGGAGGACCTGAGTTCAAATCCAGTCTCAGACACTTGACACATACTAGCTGAATGAACCTGGGCAAGTCACTTAATCCTCATTGCCCCACCCAAAAAAAAAAAAAAAAGTTGAATCTTTTAATAGAATGTAAAATCCTAAAAGAAAGGACCATTTCATGGTGGTGGGGGGGGGGGAGGCAGAGCCAAGATGGTGGAGGAGAGGCTATGATTCCCACAAGCTCCAGATAAACCCATCCACTCACTCCCAAATAATGTGGTAAAAAAAAAAAAAAACCTAGAGCAACCTAATGCACATAAGATCAGAATGAGACTATTTTTTTCAGCAAAAGAGGGCAATTGTTATCACCTATTGACCAGGCTGAACAACTCAGCATGCAGTCCAGTCCCAGCCAGGAGCAGACAGGCCTTCCAGCGCCCATCAGAGTCTTCAGTGCCAGCAGCTTCTGAAGCTCTAATCACAGACTGGTGAGGGGGTTCGGCAGTAGGCCGGGGTGAAGTGGAGACAGTATCTGCTGGAGTTGGGGTGAAGCGCCCTGGTTCTGAACCAGTGGGCTGTACAAAGTGGTGGTAGTCAAGTGGGGGAGGGGCACAGGCACGCCAAGCTTCAGACCATAGAGAATCAGAGTTCAATCAGACTTCTGTTTCTGGGTCAAAGAGAAAGTGGCAGTGGTTACACACAGGCCAGGCAGGCTGAGAAGAAGCCCAATCACCCCCTGGGCCATGCTGTAGCTCAAACAGTGTGTACTGGAAGCAGCACTACACTTTAAGAAGGAGTTAGAAGCCAAGAAATAGCCAGCCAAGATGAGTAAGCAGAGAAAGCAACAGACCATCAAAAATTTCTTTGGGGAAAGGTAGACCACAATACACCCTCAGAAGAAGAAGATAATAACAGGGTCAAAGCTCCAACATTCAAAGCTTCCAAGAAAAATATGAATTGGTCTCAGGCCCCAGAAGCACTCAAAAGGGACTTTGAAGAGAAAGTAGGAGAGATAGAAGGAAGATTTAGAGAGATGGAGGAAGGAATGGAAAGAGAAATGAGAGCAATGAAGGAAAGTCATGAGAAAGAAGTCAACAGTTTGAAAAACCAAATGGGAAAAGAAATAGAAAAGCTCTCTCAAGAAAATAATTACCTAAGATTTAGGATTGAACAAGACACATTAAAGCAAATCCGACTGAATAAAAAAAAAATAGAGGACAATATGAAATATCTCCTTGGAAAAACAGCTGACCTGGAAAACAGATCCAGGAGAGATAATCTGAAAATCATTGGACTACCTAAAAACCATGACCAAAATAAAAGCTTAGAAACCATCCTCCAAGAGATTGTGAGGAAAAAAATGCCCTGATATTCTAGAAGCAGAAGGCAAAATAGAAATGGAAGGAATCCATCAATCACCTCCTGAAAGAGATCCCAAAAGGAAAACCTCCAGGAATATCATAGCCAAATCCCAGAGCTCACAGGTCAAGAAGAAAATACTGCAAGCAGCTAGAAAAAAGGAATTAAAATACTGTGGAGCTCCAATAAGGCTAAAACAGGATCTAGCGCATCTACGTTAAAGGACCGGAGGGCATGGAATATGATGTTCCAGAGGGCAAAGGAACTGGGACTACAGCCAAGAATCATGTACCCAGCAAAACTTATCATACTCCTTCAGAGGAAAAAGTGGGACTTCAATGAAAAAGAGGACTTTCATGCATTTGTGATGAAAAAACCTGAACTGAATAGAAAAATTGGCTTTCAAATACAAGATTCTGGAGAAACATAAAAAGGTAAACAGGAAAAAGACTTCATGAAGGATATTAAAAGATCAAACTATTTACATTACTACATGGGAAGAGAATACTTCAAAATCATAAGAACTTTCTCAATAAGGAATTCACAGAAGACACAGGTCTGAACTGAATATGAAGGGATGATATCTGTAAAGCATTTATGTTTTGTTCTTTGTGAGGCAAACAGAGTGGGCTATCTTGTGTCTGGGACCAGATTTGGGCTTGGGACCTCCTTGGTCCAAGGCTGGCATTTTGTCCATTGTGCCACCTAGCTAATCCATGATGACATCTTTCAAATAGGGTTAAGGTGTAGGAGGAATAGACTGGGGGAAGAGAAAGGGGAGAGATAGTTTTGGGAGAGGTAGTTCACATGAAGGAAAGAAGAAAAAAGCTTATAGAGGGGAGGGGAAGAGGGGGAAGGAGTAGGGGAGTGAGTGAACCTTAATATCATCAGAATTGGCTCAAAGAGGGAATAACATACATACTCAAGTAGGTATAGTAATATATTTTTGCCCTGAGGGATGGGAAGGAGATAAGGGAGGCAGTGAGAAGAGGGGAATGATTGAAGGGCAGATTGGGAGAGAGAGCAGTAAAAAGTGAAACACTTTCTAGTAAGGTGAAGATGTTCTGCATTACTGCACAAGTATAATATATTGAATTGCTTGATTTCATAGGGGGCTTAAGGAGGGAAGGAGGAAGAAAAATTTAGAACACAGAATTAGCTCAAAGACCTTAAGCTCATCAGAGTGGACTCAAGGAGGGAATAACACTCACACCCACTTGGGAGGAGTAATCAATTTAACCATACAGGAAAGTAGGAGGGAAAGAGGATAAGGAGGGAAGGGTGAGTAAAGGGAGTGCAGAACAGGGGAGGGGATAGTCAGAAGTAAAACACTTTTGAGGAGGAATAGGTTAAAAGAAGATAGAAAACAGTGTAAATATCATGGGAAGGGAATAGGATGGAGGGAAATAGTCATGATGATTGATTAAACTGGAAAAACATATGGTACCTACTTTGCTGGGCTAATATGAAGAAAATTATTTGACAAGTTTAAGGTACTATATAGAGGATATGATGAACAGGATACTTTCAGGAAAACCTGGAAAGACCTACATGAACTGAAGCAGAGTGAAATATACTGTACACAAAATAACAACAATAGTGTAAGATTATCTACTGGGAAGCATGTGGTTATTTTCAGCAATTCAGTGGTCCAATATAACCCTTCAGGAATTATGAAAATTGCAATCTATCTATAGAGAAATAACTGATATTATCTGAAAATGGATGGAAACAAATTTTAAAATTTTTTTTTGTTTTTGACAATTCCTTAATCTGAAGGGTTTTTTTCTTACTGTTTTCTCTCACAACCTAGATAATGTGGGAATGTTTTCCATAACTACTCATGTAAAACTTATTTTGAATTGCTTGAGCTCTTGTGCTTGGGGGGTGGAAAAGGAGGGAGGAAGAGAAGTTGGAACACAAAGGTTTTAAAAATTGATGTCAAAATTTTTTACATATATTTTGGAAAATACAATTCTATTCAGAAAAAAAAGGTTTCTTGAAATGGGATTTCTAGACTCAATTTTTGCCTGGGGACATGTGTCTTCATAGTTCAATGATTCTGTTTTTTCTGTAGGCAATATGTTTTCAAGGTTAGTAGTTTTTGCTCTGAGATAGCTTAAATTTTATTCTATTTTTTCAGGTTTTTTGGCATGACTTTAATATTTCTCATTTCCTCATGGAGTCATTGGCTTCTATTTGGTCCATTCTAATGTTCAGTGAGTTTGTTACTTGGGTAAAGTTTTGTTCCTCTTGTTCTATGATGTTAATTCCCTTTCCAATTCTTTCTTTAATAAATATAATTTATTTTCTACTTTTTTCCCCTCTAGAGCTTACATTTCATCTTTTAAAAACATTCTAACTCATTTTAAAACTCTTGCTTTATCTTTTCTGGGAAACATAGTTGAGTGTATTTTTATTGGGGCTTTACTTTTAGATGTTTGGGAGTCATTCTCTTTTTCTGAGTTTCTGTCTTGAGTATCTCCTTTGACATTATTATTTTTTTAAATAATGGGATTTTTGTATGTTCTTTCTTCCAACTTTCATTTTCATGTCAAAACTTGATTTTTAGAGCTAATATCTTTGTACTTCTTAAGAAAAAGTCTGGGGTGACCCTGTTGTTGCTTTCTTCTGCTATTGAATGTGGTTTTATTGCAAGATCTCAGGAACAGGCTGCACACCTGAAAGCTATCAATTCTCCCAGAGAAGTTTGATCCAAGGCAAAATCTGATCACTGCCCCAGAATTGTGAGGTCTGCAATTTCCTGAACAGTAATGTGCTGCTAAACCAGCCACTATCAACCAGCTCAAAAGCTCTGCTGATTCACAATGACAGAGCAAGTTTCCCTTCAATATGTGATTCCTACCCCCGGTTATCCCTTTCAGGCTTCAGAATAGACTAGAAGTTGGAATTGAGACATTGCTCTGCTCTTAGGGTTTAAGACACATTGCTTCTGTTTGTTTCTGAACTTTCTTCTCTCTATACATAGCCTAGGGTCTGTAACTGCTTTTTACCCTAGAATTCTATGCCTTCAGTCAATTCTCCTCCTCAATCCACTCTGCATCTGTGACTTGAAACTGGGTAGTGAATGGCAAAGTTGTCAGTTGAAACTTGTTTCCTAACCCTGCATAGCATCTACAGGTACAGGTTTGGGACTTGACACATCATCAGTCCTCTTTTAACACTTGGCTACTGGAAGTGTTCTGGCTATATACACCTGAACATTACCATAATCAGGGTACTCAGACATCTTTGTCTGTCTCTCTATGCTGACCTGAGCTGGAAAAATGATTCACTGAGACTTTTTCTTTGATTTCCCCATCAAGATTCAGTCTGATACATTTTCCAGGGTTTTTTGGAGAAGTTTGTGGGGAACTCACTGTATTTCTTCCAGCTACTCTGCCATCTTGACTCTGTCCTACCCACCTCATACTGTTTCCATAGGAACTAAGGTCTAACTCTGTCTCCCATATCCTATACCAGTAAAGCTTATGTTTTTTAACCTAAGTAAAAGGCTTATATTTTTTCCTCATTAAATTTCTTCTTATTTGTTTCAGCCCTGTATTCCAGCTTGTTGAAATATTTTTTGGATCTGGACTCTGTAATTAAATATATTCTTTTAAGGCCACTAGAAAACCCTTAATAAATATTCTTGGAGTGTGATCATTTCAAGTTTCAAATTCACCAAATGTATTATCATCTAGCCATAATTATCCATCTTGTCTACAAGAATAGCATAAGAGACTTAGTCAAAGGCTTTGCTAAAATTTAGGTATACAATTCCTACAGCATTCTACCAAATTTGTCTGATATGACCTGTTCTTGATGAAGAGAAGTAAGTTTATTATGTGCCTATTAATTGATAGGCACCATGCCAAATGATTTACAAAATCTCATTTGATCCTCACAATAGCTCTGTGAGGTAGGTGTTATTATTATCTACATTTTACAGTTGAGGAAATTGAGACAGAAAGAAGTTAAATGATTTGCCCAGTATCATATAGCAACTAAGTGACTGAGGCTGGATTTGAATTCGTCTTCCTGAATCGAGGCACAGCTCTCTATCCATTTTGCTCCCATCTGATGAAATTGTACAGTGTCTCCAAAAAACACAGTAATTCTCTAAGTTCTCACAAACTAACCCTTTTAAATGCACTTAAGAATTTTGCCAGGAAGAGAATTAAAGCCATTAGCATATAGAGTTTGTAGACTCTACCCTCTTACATTTTTTGAAAATTGGAGCATTTGTGGTATATGATGGTGAGGGAATATTATTGTGTTACAAGAAATGACAAGCAGGATGATTTCAGAAAGGCCTAGAAAGACTGGTATGAAGTGATGTATAGTGAAATAAGCAGAACCAAGAGAACGCTCTTCACAGAGACAGCAGTATTGTGATGAAGAACTGTGAATGACTTAACTGTTCTCAGCAATACAATGATCCAAGACTATCCCAAAGGACTAATGATGTAGTATCCACCTCCAAAGAAAGAACTGATATTGATTGAACACAGACTGAAGCATGCTCTTTTTCATTTTCATTTTTTCTTTCATTCAAGTTTTCTTATGCAAAATTACTAATATGGTAATTTTTACATAATTGTGCATAAATAACCTATATCTGATTGCTTACCACCTCAGGGAGTGGGGGAGGAGAGGTCGGGAAGAAGGGATAAAATTTGGAATTCAAAACTTTTAAAAAATGTTTATGATTTTTTAAAAAGAAAAGAAATTTGGAGAATCTTCCCTTTCCTATGAGAGTTCTAATTTCTACAGTCTTTCAAAATTACTGATTGTGACTCAATTTTCTGTGGTAGAAGTGAACTGGATGTCATTTTTTCCTGTTTTTTTCTTTCTATGTTTTTTACTGTTCTTTTTTAAAATATACATCAAGGTCATTTGTAAAAGATAATTGAGTCAACAATAATAGTTCAAGTCACCAATAATAACCTAGCAGTTTAAGTTGTAAATTATTTATTTACTCCCCTTCATTTAATATTTTGATACTTCCTGGAACTATAATAGAGAAGTGGATTGATTTCTAAAATATATATCTATTTCCCTACTCTTCTTATATAGCTGACTCCCCCAATTCAGTCTCTTATAACCACTTGCCTACTTTATTGTAATAAACTTCTCATTTGGTCTTCTGGCCTCTTCTCTCTCTCTCTCTCTCTCTCTCTCTCTCTCTCTCTCTCTCTCTCTCTCTCCAATAAATTATTAATAAAGCAGCCAAATTATTTTTCTAATATATTAATTTGAACTTGTTACTCCCCTGCACAAAAGTTTTCAACAGTCCTTATTGTCTCAAAATTAAAATAGAAATTTATTAGCTTGAAATTTATAGTGACTTTAAAATTACTTGAGACATGTAATAATTTCAAAATGGTTTCATTTGGTGACAGTAATGGTCATGTGTGCTTCTACTGACATCTGGCTGACTCAGAATATCTAACCTTGACCAGATGCAACCAGGTTGCTCTGATTTCCCCACCTTTAGTTAATTCTCTGTCAGTTGAGTGGTAGCTCTCATATCATACCCACTATTGCTTTCTTTTATTGTTTTAATTCTGTAGTATTCAAGAATGGATACTACTCAAAGGAAACATGAATAGGTTTTTAATAAAGAACACATTTCAGATACAGTTAGACATATTGTACCAGTTGTTGGTGTGGGAAAACCAAGCAAATGTTTCAAGGATCATTCAAGTCCTTGATGAAATAGTGACACATAAACATAAAGGGAAGTACAGTCCAAAATGAAAAATGAATATCAAGAACTGACAAACTATTACCCCCAAACAGCCTAATTAATCCTCCAGTTACAAGCAAAGACCTTCAGAGTGACCTGGCAGCTAGAAGGGCTGTTATTGATCCCTAGGTAGTATGGCAAAGACTTTTGAATTTGAAAAAAAATATTTTTTAACTGCTGCCGCCACAACCACCAGTACCAACAAAACCTTCTACTAACAATTGCTATGAAGAGAAAAGTCTTAGCATGGACAACGTAATATAAAAATTGGAGTAATAAAGATTGGGAAAAGAAAATTTTTACTGAGAAAACTCATTTTTTTATTCAAAGTAATAAAATTATTGTCAGAAGAAGTTCAGGTGATACTACAAAATCTGGGCCTCTTTATTAGACTGTAAAATATCCTTCTCAAAAACATTTTAGGTCTTTTTTACATTCAGTGAATTTGGAAGCCTTGTCATCATTGTAATAATTATGAACTGAGAATCCAAACTGTCCTAGAATTATAGAAATACCCAAAATGAGATAGAATACTGCCACAAGATCCTAAACTATGCTATTCATCACAAAAGGTAAAGAAATTTATCCAAGAAATGGAGATAAACATTCTCCAATGGACTGTAAACTTTTTTTAGAGTTCCATTGAACACCTCTGGTTATAATCAAGGCTTGACTTGGAAAAATTAACTCTTCTTGGAAATTATATTTAGTGGTATGCTAATGAATGTTTAACAACTTATTCTTGGGTGGGTAGGAAATGCATGTATGACACACATTTAAGTTTAATCTGCAATATTAACATTTTTGCATTACTTTCTAAAATCCACATAATCAATAAGTCAAAGCCTTATTTGTAGCAATTGCTGATTTCCAAGGTCACTACCATGCTCACTCTGAAAATTTAACAATAAGTTCTTGAGAACCAGAGCAAGCTGCTTCCAGCATACCCCTGGTACACCAAACATCCAATATGCTGAGTGTGCTTTCAACATGAAGAATTAAAAAATATATATCATATTTTCATTAATTCAATGCTAAATCTATAAAGCAAGACACTTAAATATATTAAAAGGTTTTAAGATGTAAAAGTTGTAGTCTTATATGTCAATAAATTCAATGATTTTCCTTTTCCCTTGTATTTGCACACCACTGCAAATTCCTCTACAACAATAAACTTCCTTTATAATCTTATATCCCATTGCTCCCCTTACCACACTTTGAACTTAGAATATTTCCTTATACTATCACATTTGTATTATTCTTGTTTGTGTACATGCTATACTCACCTAATCTAAAAAAGGAATTAAATATAAACTCCTCTCCTTGAAAGTGGATAGTATATTGTTCACTAATCCCCCCCCCCCAAAAAAAAAATGACCAACACCTGTTATGTGCTTAGACACTATACTAGGTCCTGGGGAAACAACTTAGAGTTATTTAAGATCCTCTAATACCTGTTGCAGCATGGTGATTAGTAAATGCTTATTATTGTTGTTAATGATTAATGTATTCAAAAGTAAAATGAATTTTAGGAAGTAATGGGTTCTTTATCACTTTAATCAAGGATGTTTTAGAGTTCTGTGTGCGTAGGCTTATTTAAGATCCCTTGCTACTCTGAAATTCTGTAAATTAGTTGGAGAAGGGGGAGAAATAGAATTAGAAAGCTTCCCTCAAATAGATTAGGAAAATTCCTGTGATATCAAAACACATTGGCCAGGGTTGTTAAGGATTGTTTTTCCTTTCCACAAGTCTTTTAGTCACTAATTCCCAGACAAGCACAGAAAACTAAGACTACTTAAGGGCCACCATGCAAATGTCTGAGTCTCACATAATTCAGACATTTAAAACATAGATTAGAGTACAAAAGTAATAAATTGAGATTTATAGAATCATATAGCATCATTAGATGTATTTTCGGGGTGATCTTACCACCAACATCCTGTTCAGATTAGATGTTGGGGGTGAAATTAGATACTCAAAAATAATTGTATAGTTAACAAAAGGAGGTTTGCTTTTCCCTAACAAGGATACAGTGGTGCTTAGTTCCTGTGGATATGACTCCACCTTGTCTCCACATGGAAATAGATGAAATTAATAGGGCAGGATATGATGAAGGACCTGGTGACGCATGTGGTCTTCAGGAATCAACCAAGTTTGGGGGAGGGGGAGTCACTGTATGTTGTGGGAGTTTTATGTTTTCAGTGAATGAGGAAACTGAGCCAAAGAAGGCAGGGACCAATCCAGGCCCAGGGATAGTTTTGTTGCCATTTAAGGGAAGCCTAATTCCTATTACAGGAAACAGAACCCTGCTTCTACCACAATTTGTAAGTTGCATAGTAGAGAGAACACTAAACATGGAATCAGGAAAATTTAGGTTGAAATACTATCTCAGACACTTATTAGCTATGAAATAGGGCTAATAACAGTGGTAGTAATTATCTCTCAGGGTGGTAGGAAGATACCAATGAGATAATAGATGCAAAGCGTTTCGCAAACCTTACAATGCTATATAATATCAGGCATTATTATCACAAAATTTTAGAGTTGAAAGGGACCCCAGAAGTAATCTAGTCCAACCAAAAATTATATTCCTAGAAAAACTGCATCTAGTCTCTTCTTCAAGATTTCCAATGGGGTGGGGGATAGGGAGAGAACTAATACTTCCCAAAGCAGTCCAGAAGGGCTGTTTGATTCATTTATCACTTTCTTGGGCATAAACAAAGGATCCTAGAATAAACAATAGCACAGAGAAAAACAATATTGGGAAATTGGAAAAAATAAAAGAAGTACCCTCACCCTTAAATGAACTGTAACAGAGGTAGAAAAATGGTGACAGCTTCAGTTTCAAAGAGTACAAATACCCAAGGAGTTACAGGGTAGTCATGAATACACAGACTCTGTGTCCCTAAAACATTTTAAATGATTACTTGAGTAACAGAATGGTAAGCACACGGATTCAATTCAATTTCATAAGCCATTATTAAACACCTAAAAAGTGTCAGTCACTGTGCTAAGTGCCAGAGATACAAATAAGAAAAAGGACAAAAAAGCTTGAAATCTAATGGGGGAAGACACACAAAAGGAAACTGAAAAGCAACCTGGAGTAGGGAGGGCCCCAAGAGGGCATAAAGTTCCATGAAGCTGAAACCTAGCAGAGCTGCTGGTGGAAAATGGAGAGTTATCTGGAAAGTTCTGAACCTTCCATAAAGGAAGGCTTTGGAAGGAATTTATTACTCCACTCTCCAGCCCTCCAATCAGAGAGGAGAGACAACCAAGGGAGTTGACGTGTTGGGTTTCAAAAAAAACCTGAGTCGGCATAGTGATGAGATTTCAGGTGATCAGCTTATCTTAAAGGGGGCATGGGCAGCTAGGTGGTACAGTGGATAGAGCACTGGCCTTGAAGTTGGGAGGACCTGAATTCAAATTTGATCTCAGATCTTTACTTCTATGTGACTCTGGGCTAGTCACAACTCCAATTACCTTAGACATCTGGGGCCATCTCCAGTTATCCTGATACATGTCTTGTCATTGGCCAGATGCCTCTGAAAGGGAGAGTTGAGGGTGGTAACTTTGCACAGTCCTGCCTCACTTAAATCCAATTCACTGCAAGTGATGACATCAACTTCTGATGTCATGGTCCTCTTTGAGAATGAAGTACAAACAAAAACAACAAGAGGAGGCATGGCATTTTGTTAAATACAAACCAAGATATAACTTCTGCAAGATCAGTGACAAAACTATTTATATCCTTTGACCCAGTGATCCCACTACTGGGATATACTATAGTATATATACCATACACCTTAAGGAGGACAGAGAGAGAGAGACAGAGACAGAGAGACAGAGAGACAGAGAGAGAGAAAACTAACTGCATCCCCAACCTAATAGTTGCATGTAGGCATAGCTATAATAGAACTGTCTTGCATAGTTATATTGTTGGGAATAGCTAAATCATTCACAGTTATTCATTGTACAATATTGCTGTTACTGTGTGCAATTTTCTCCTAGTTCTGTAAACTTCACAGTTCATGTCAGTCGTTCCAGGTTATTCTGAAATCATCCTAATTATTATTTCTTATAGCACAATAATATTCCATCTCAATCATATGTCGCAACTTGTTCAGTAATAGTGATCAATCTGATAGTGGGAGGTGGTAGTTCAGAATTGTTTTAATTTTAATTTCTTTAATCAATAGTAATTTAGAGCATTTTTATATGACTATAGATAGCTTTGATTTCTTTGTCTGAAAACTGCCTATTAATGTTCTTTGATATTTTATCAATTGGGGAATGACTTATAATCTTATAAAGTCTTCTAAATATTTGGGAAATGAGAAAACAGATATTTGGTGCAATACTTCCCCACCCCCAGTTTTCTGCTTTCCTCCTAATTTTGGTTTCATTTGTTTTGTTTGTGCAAAAACTTTTTAAAATTTAATATGATTAACATTTTCCATTTTACATTTCATAATTCTCTCTATCTCTTGTTTGGTTCTAAAGTATTCCCTTCTCCATACATCTCACAGGCAAATAATTTCATGCTCTCCTATTTTGTGTATGATATCACCCTTTATGTCTAAGTCATGAACCCATTTTGACCTTATCAAGGAATATGATGTGAGGTATTGGGCTATATCTAGTTTCTACCATACTGTTTTCTAGTTTTCCAAGCGGTTTTTGTCAAATAGTGAGTTTTTGTTCTAAAGGCTTGGATAATTGGATTTATCAAACACTAAACTACTATGGTCATTTACTACTGTATATTGTGTACCTAATCTATTCTATAGATTCATCGCTCTATTTCTTAGCCAGTACCAGATTATTTTAGTAATTGCTGCTTTATAATAGTTTGAGATCTGGTATTGCTAGGCCACATTCTTTCATTTTTTTTCAATGATTGCCTTGATATTTTTTACCTTTTGTTCTTCCATAGGAGTTTTGTTATTATTTTTTCTAGCCACATAAAATAATTTTTGGTAGTTTGATTGGCATGGCACTGAATAAGTAGATTGATTTAGATAGAATTGTCATTTTTATTATATTGGCTCAGCCTACCCATGAGCAATTAATATTTTTTTCCAATTGATTGGATCTGACTTGATTGTGTGAAAGATTTTTGTAATTGTGTTCATATACTCTTGGGTTTGTCTTAGCAGGTAGATTCCCAAGTATTTTATATTGTCTACATTCATTTTAAGTGGAATTTCTTTTTCTATCTCTTGCTGTGGGATTTTTTTGGTAATATATAGATATGCTGATGGTTTTTTTGGTTTGTTTTATATCATACAACTTTGCTAGTTATTTCAACTAGTTTTTAGTTGATTCTCTAGGATTCTCCAAGTATACTATAATACTATCTCCAGTACAATATTGAATTTTCTTTTTCTTCTCGAGGAGATTTTTCTTCTGCAGCTGCTCCTAACACTCTGAACTTTTCTACCTCCATTCTATCAGCTTTCTCACCCTGAAGATACTGTCCCTGTGACCCTCTTATCATTGAGTTCCTCTTCAGGCCAATTTCACTTCTCTCCTGGCTCTCATCCTGTATTTTTATACTTTTCTGCCTTCCTCTTATCCATGCACTTTTTAGCTCCCTTTTATGTGTTGCCTCTCCCCTTTAGATGTAAACTCTTTAAATATAGGGACTTAATTTGTGGTTGCATTTTGATTCCCAGAATTCAGCACAGTGTCTGTCATATAGCACTTAATAAATGCTTTATCTATTTGCCTGTCTTTTATTTCCTCTTGCTTAAAAAAAAATTGGTGACTGGACACAAGTTGCAACAAAAAAGTTTTGGCAAAAACTTTAGTTGCCCCAGTTGACTTGTTAGAAATCATAATCTTCATTATCAGGAAATCTTTTTCTAGCACTTACATATAAGGCACTATATTAAGTGCTGGACTACAACAAAGTATAAGACAGGGTCTCTGCTCTCAAAAGCCTGAAGTCTGGTTGGGAAGGCAGGATAAATAGCTCAGTTGGTAGCTGGCTTTATCAATTTAAAGCTGGAAGAAGCCTTAGAGATTATCCGAATTAGCTGGTTGGTACAGTGGATAGAACAATGATGTTGAGTGAAGAATATGAACATCAAGCCTTGCCTCAGACACTTAATAGCTGTGTGTGATCTTGAACAGATCCCTTAACTTCTTTCAGCTTTAGGTTCCTAATCTGTAAAATAAAGATAATAATCACATCTACTTGACACAGTTGTTGGGGGGGGGGAGAATGAGATAACATATGTAAAGTGTTTTGCAAACCTTAAAGCAATACACACACATATGTATACACATACACTATATATATATATGTTCATATGTATGATAGCAATTATTGTGTTCAAGTCTACCCCTTCATCTAATAGATGAGGAAGCTGAGACAGAGAGAGATCGAGTGACTTGCCCAAGTTCACATAGGCAAAAAGCAGGAAAGTTGAGGTACAGCTTTAGCCCTAAATGAAGTATTCTTTCCATCGCATCAAGTTACAGATCATTAAGAAAGAAAAAAATGAAAAAGAGAATGGGAAAGAGTAGCATTGATCTATTTTATGACTGTGTCAAATACATAGGGGAAATAATAAAGACTGTAGGAATTGAGGTGAAAGGGATAACCAGGGACTGTGATGGCAGGGAGAGACTTCATGAAGGAGATGGTAAATTCTACAAGTAATTGGCACTTAGACAAGAAGGAGCCTTCCTAGCAGGAAAAACAGCATGATCACAGACATGGAGATAGGAATTAAACATGGCAAGTTCAGATAATAAATGAATAAGCATTTTCCAATTACAGAAAATTAAGTAATCAATTAGATTTATAAATAGAGAGGATGTAGTTGAATGTGAAGTTAGTTTCACCTTGAAAACAATTGTCCTTGAAGTTGCCATCACAATAATACAGTTTACTTTGGCCAGTACTTCAGTCAGATGGGATCTTAGAGCCAAGATACACTATTTTTTATTGGTATATTCTGGGAGAATGGATTGAAAAAAGAAATAAAAACACCACTCTTCTTTTTGTTAACACTGCTTTTTTTTCCTTGGGCAAAAACTGAAGGGGGATGTTCTTATTTGAAGGCTTTTAATACCCTTCACAATCGTCATCCTTGTTCAAAATGAATTGTAAAATATTCAGAAAAAATGAACAATCATTTGTATATATGAATCATTTGCTGGTGTTATTGGGATGATTGTCCTTGTTTTGCATATGGATTACCAAGTTCCTTCCTTGAGGTTTTGTGTAGGGATGATTAAGTCCCTTCTTTGAGATTTGATAGGAAGCATTTTTGGAAAACGCTTCCCAAGAGAGAAGAGCTGTGTGGCAGTCACATATACACCATTGTTCTCTCCTGGAGAGCCTAAAGTAGCAGTGAGCAAGCATTTATTAAGTACCTACTATATCCTAGGAACTGTGCTAAGGAAGGGGGTGTAGCAAAGAAAGGTTAAAAAAAAAAGAAAGAAATAGTTCCTGCTCTCAAGGAACTCAGTTTAATGGGCAAGACAACAAGCAAACAACTATATTCAAATAAGATATAGACAAGATAAACTGGAGGTAGTCTAAGAAAGAAGACACTAATATTAAGGAGGATTGGAAAGACTTCTTGCAGAAGGTGGGACTTTAGGTGAGACTTGAAGAAAGCCAAGAAGTGGGAAGGAGAAAGGAGGGAATTGTGAGTATTGGAGACAACCAGTGAAAATGGTAAGATTCAGTAGATTGTGTCACATGCAAGAAATAGGAAGGAGGCCAGTTTTACTGGATCACCAACTATATGTGTGTAAATAAGGTGTAAGAAAATTAAAAATGTAGGAAGAAGCCCAATTAGGAAAGATGTTCTATCCCTTCCCTTTTGTGGAGATGTGGAGATGTGGATTCATGGTGAAAATTGCCTGAAGTCTGAGGACCATATGACTATTTGAACATTGAAGCTTAAACAGCACTATAGCCCAAGGGAACACATACAAAGATATCCTGTCTCACATTTCACCCCATTCCAACATACACGACAGATAGAAATGGCATTTTGTTCTAGACTGGGCATACCATCCAAAGAGTAAAGGTTGCTGATAAGGTATTATTATAGTTAGATGCATTTTCTAGTATTATAACTAGCTTCTCATAGTCTGATATGTTCCACTGACTTTACTTCTCTGTTATAAATGTGTAAGCAAGGGATAACTGATTATTGGGGGATAAATGAAGCAGTAGTGATCCATCAAAGGAGTTTCAAGATTATGAAAATAATGCTCTTAGTATGTATCTTCCCTGATGGAAAATATTTATTCCCAGGAACACGCTAGGTAAATGAGGAAGAAGAGACTAAGTTTTGGGAGAGACTAGGGAAGATGATGATCCAAAGAACTCAAAAGTAGTTGGTCTTTCTTTTAATAATTTTTTTTCAACTAACAAAAATCTATTTTCTCTCCTTCCCTACCTCCTCTCCCTAACACCATTTGAAAAAAAAAGATAGGAGATTCTTGTAACAATTAAGCCAAAACCAAACCAAAACAAAAAACAATTAAACATAGTCAAGCAGAACAAATTCCCACCTGTTCAGGTCCAAAAAACACATTCTATGCTGAGTCTATCACCTGTGTCAAGAAGTGGCTATAATGTTTCATCTTCAGCCTTCTAGTTAGTCCTTGTCCTGGTGAGAATTCCTAAGTTTTCAGAGTTGTTTGTCTTTACAATGTTGTTGTAAATTGTATAACATGTTCTCCTGGTTCTGCTCACTTCAATTTGCATCAGTTCATATATGTCCTCCTGAGTATCACGGAACCTGACTATTTCACCCTTTCTTGAAGCTCAGTGATATGCTTTAATATTCCATTATATTCATACATCATGATTTGTTTAGATAATCCCCAAATGATTGACACTACTTTTAGTTTACAATTCTTTGTCACCACAAAAAGAGCTGCTATAAATATTTTTTTACACATGTGGGACCTTTTCCTCTTTCTTTCATCTCTTTGGGGGCACAGGCCTAGTTGTGGTGTCAATGGGTCAAAGGGTGACAGTTATCTTTAGAAGAAAAGTAGTGTTCCTGCAGTAATAGCTATCTATGAAAAAAGACTCAGAAGGTAAAATTGTATGTTTGTTGTGTAAAGCCAAGAAGTCGAATAGCCTCTTTCAGATCCTGTGGCCACTGTAGTTTCCATAGTTACCACCTGGTTCTACTCTTTAATCATTTTACTCAGAGGGAGCCAAGATACCAGGACTCTATTGGTGTCTATTAAATCTGCTTTGCATTCATGCCATAGAAAATAATGTGAAAGTTGTGGGGAGGAGGAGAAGGCTTTAGAGCCAGATTTTGATCAGATGGGTTGTTTTGTGTTTTTTTTTTTTCATTCTTAGGGAACAAACTTCCCAAGATGTCAATTTATCGTGCATATAAAACAGTAAGTGATTTTTTAAAAATCCTGTTGGATGCTTGTGCTTTTCCTTTTTTGCAATTCCCATGAAAGTTCCCTTTGTGATAGTGGTAAGTGGCTTTGCTCTTCATAGTCCCTACTCATATTTGCATGCTTTAGCAAGTCATTTTAGTTCATGATTTTTAAACCCCATCCCACTTGTTCACACCTGTTATTACCTTCCTAAATTACCTACAGGTCTTGAACATTATTCTCCTGACAAGCATGGCTGTGAGCAGAAATTGCAGTGACTTTTACACAAGCTAGTGTCTCTGTTCCTCCTCGTTCATGGTCTTGCTATTTAAAGTTCCAGATACCATTAATATTTGTACAATGTATTCTCACTTTAATGTCACAGAGTTAACTTTTTCCTTTGTTCTCTGTAAAAATACAATGACAAGATCAAACACATCAAATTCTTCCAGGCTACAATGTCCTCTTTAAGATACAATTGTGTTCTGTCTTCCGAGATAGTTCTATTGGGTGTGGTTGCTATGTATACTACAGCTGCTTGACTAAGGTGAGAATGGAGTGACTGGTGGACACCAAAGGTTAATGATCAGCCCTGAAAAGAGCTTGGGTAAGCCCTCACACTAGAGGTGCTAGTCCTCCCTGAT
The DNA here is from genome assembly GCF_019393635.1 of Dromiciops gliroides. Classification (NCBI taxonomy): domain Eukaryota; kingdom Metazoa; phylum Chordata; class Mammalia; order Microbiotheria; family Microbiotheriidae; genus Dromiciops; species Dromiciops gliroides. The sequence goes on along the minus strand of NC_057863.1, from coordinate 312,896,157 downwards.
CAACTTATACACTCCCTGTAAACTGTAGATTTGGCTTGTACCATAGTACTGCCTGAGTTCTTGGGTACCCTCCTGAATTCTCCCTTTACCATCTTCCCGGAAGTCCTAACATCCTAAAAAAGCAAACCCGAAGTCCAGAAACTGCATCAATTAATGTAAATAAATGACTGATTGTTTTTTTTTTTTAAGATACAATTGTGTTCTAAAAGTCAAAGGCCATTGTAAAATATCCTCGACGCTTGTCTGGCTTACCATAGACCCACCTCTCCACAACAGGGCAGAAATGGAAAAAGAGGAAGGAGTCACCTTTCAGCTGAAAGAAAGGAGAAGATCTGTGGTTGGAGGGGAGAAGCTCTACTCTATGTTCCCAGGAATGGGTTCAGGATGAAGATTTATATCTGAGAGCTAGAAAGTTTACTGAAGTTTTTATATTCCTACTACCTCAAATGCTCTGTTCTAAGACAATGATGCACACATGGCCACCACGGGCCCCTTGCCTCTAGGTCCCCATTTTAAAGATGCTCCCTATGTACTCTCAAGGAAGCAGTTTGGCCATTAATATGAAAAGTTTCAAGGTAGAATATGTTAGTCTTTGTTTTACCTTTCCAAAGTCAGTATTAAATATCTGTTCAGTGCAACTACAATGGGTCTTCGGAAGAGAGGGGAGCTACATCAGCAGGAGTCTTTGACTCACATGGAACTGAATCTGTCTTGGGGGATGCAAAGGAGAATCAGGTTTCTCTGTCTGGGTCTGCCCCCACCCCAGAGTTCCCTTTCACTTTCTGTACCCCTGTGCAGTTTCCTGGTACCTCTGATTGCCTAAAGTGCTATAATTTTATGCCCCACCCAGGCTTCCTATCCTCAGAAATGCCTTATACTTGAAATTTATCTTATTTTTTTTCCTGGAGGGAAAGTAAACGGTTGCAGAAATGTTGGCTCAGATCATCCACAAAGCTGAGCCTGGACATTAGATTATCACCTACCAGTTTCTTAAAGGAGTTCTAAGTGATTGGACCTTTGGAAATCTTACTAAAAATGTAGCTATATACACACCAGAGGTACCTGAGGGAACACACAGAAGATAGGCTGTGCTTCCCTAAAGGATAGAGTACTATTAGCGCACAGTAATATACAAAGGAAAAATTCCTGTATATTCAGACTATTACAACATACTTATTGAATCTTCTGCCCTGCTTCTCCCTTCCTCATTTTCACTCATTCATCTATTGATGATGGAATTTTGATAAGGATTTAACACTAGCAACACATATTGTTTACATATTCATTAAACAATAAGTGATTTGAGTAAATACTAAGTGCCAGAGACTGTTCTAGGCTAATTGCCACCATCAGCTACACAATAGTACCTGTGTATTTTCTAGCCCTTCTGCTGCACCTCCTTTTTTCTGTCTCTAACTTGACTACTTTACTGTCCTTGTTAAGCTAACAACACCAAGGATCTTTTCTGGCTCCCAACCCACCCTGAGTAGGTCACACATTCCTGAGGAATTGACTCTTGGGAGTTGGTATGAAATTAAAGGAGTGAAATTGTCAGCATAGCTACCTTGAAAATTGAATCTTCATCATTTGTTGCCAATATGACATTTTTGTCAGTTCATAGATCATAAATTTAGAAATTAAAGGGATCTCAGAAGTCATTTAGTGTCCAAATATGTCCATTTTGCTAGATGAAGAATAAAGGCACAAAAAGGTAAGTCATTTGTTCGAGATCAAACATGGAGAGCTGTGATTCAAACCCTGGTCTTCTGATTCCAAATTCAGTATCTTTTGCATTCCTTAATGATCACAGAGGTCTGCTCACAGCTATAAAATGTTCAAGAGAACGGTGTTGAGCACTTTTCAATGGACTGATTCCATCTTCAACTGTATTGTGGAGGTGAAATCATTTAAATGTTGAATTGATAGGAAGTAAATGTTTCACTTCAGCAGTATATATTGCAAAGGAAAAATGTCATTGGAAAGAGCATTAGGTTCCAGTCACTTTCTCTGCCATTTTTGATCTATGTGATGTTAGGCAAATAATGAACTCTCTGAGCCACAGCCGTGAGGCAGTAGGTAGGGTAGTATATAGAGTGTGGGAAGGAGAGTCCAGAAGACCAATTTCAAATCCCACCTTGGACACTTACTGACTGTATGACCCTCAGCAAGCCATTAAACCTTTATCAGCTTCAATTTCCTTACATGAATTTCACACGTATAATCTATATGTTATTATTTATAGCTTCAGGGAGACAGGAGGGAAGGAATAGAGTTTTGAACTAAAAACTTTAAATAAAAATGTTAATTAAAAATAAATACATGGGGTGGTGCAGCTAGGTGGCACAGTGGATAGAGCACCGGCCCTGGAGTCAGGAGTACCTGAGTTCAAATCCAGCCTCAGACACTTAACACTTACTAGCTGTGTGACCCTGGGCAAGTCACTTAACCCCAATTGCCTCACTAAAAAAAAATTTAATAATAATTAAATAAATAAATACATGGGGGCAGCTAGGTGGTACAGTGGATAGAGCACAAGCTCTGGATTCAGGAGTATCCTGAGTTCAAATATAGCCTCAGACACTTGATACTTACTAGTTGTGTGACCCTGGGCAAGTCACTAAACCCTTGTTCCCCTGCAAAATCAATCAATCAATCAATAGATAAGTAAATTAATTAATTAATAAACAAATGAATAAATAAATGAATGAATGAATGAATAGATAGATAGATAGATACATACATAGATACATAGATAGATAAATAAGTAAATAAAGACATGAGGCAGCTAGGTGGCACAGTGGAAAAAGTGGTGGCCATAGATTCAGAAGGACCTGAGTTCAAATACGGCCTCAGACACTTGATATTTACTAGTTGTGTGACCCTGGGCAAGTCACTTAACCCTCATTGCTCTGCAAAATAAATAAATAAATAGATAGATAAATAAATAAATGAATGAATGAATAAACAAATGAATGAATAATAAATGAGTAAATAAATGAATACATACATACATACCTGGGACAACTAGGTGGCACAGTAGAAAAAGCACAGGCCCTAGATTCAGGATGACCTGAGTTCAAATCCAGCCTCAGACACTTGACACTTACTAGCTGTGTGATGCTGGGCAAGTCACTTAACCCTTATTGTCCCACTAGAGAGAGAGAGAGAGAGAGAGAGAGAGAGAGAGAGAGAGAGAGAGAGAGAGAGAGAAATACAATATAATCTGTATAATAATTTTTAAAAATTCTTTATATGTAAAATGGAGATGATAGCACCTATCTCACAAGGTTGTTGTGAGGATCAAATGAGATAACATGTTTATGGTGCTTTGCAAACCTTAAAGTGTTCATATTTCTTCACTTATCAATTTCAAATTTATTCAACTGAACAAGCATTTATTAAATATAAGTCATATGCAAAGTCACTGTGCTAAGTGCTGCAAGACAAAGGAAAAGCAAAATTATCTCTACGCTCAGATAACTTACCTTCTACTGTGGGAGCATTCAACACATTCATCAGTTTAATGGATGAGCAGATTGACCTAGCTCAATGTAGAGTCCTCCTACTCTACTTGATGACATCATAGAGTTTGGACATTTGTTACACTGGAGCACTTCCTATGGAGCTTGACTTTTGGCACTGGCACTTACTAGGAGGATATAGTGAACTCCCCTGTCTGGTCCCTAGTGACTGGACCTGCTTCCTGAGGATGATCAACAGCTGAGGGTCAGGAGATTTTTTTGGAGGGACTTCCACTCTCTTTGGTCTATGAGAACTATAAAAGTAACTCCATTCTTTCTCTTTTGGATTCTTCTGCTCTGGGACTTTTCTCCAGCATGTTCTCTCCCATTTTCTCTCCTTCCTCTTACTGTGTCAATGTGAGTTTACATGAGAACTATATGACAATGGGAGATAAAAGTTTATAAAATCTAGCCTCAGATACTTAATAGCTGTATGACCCTTGGCAAGGCATTCAACTGTAAAATGGGGATAATAACAGTCCCTACCTCCCATGATTGCTGTGAAAATCAAATGAAATAATATTTGTAAAGTGCTTAGTACAGTACTTGGCACATAGTAGGCACTTAATAAATGTTTATTCCCAATTTTCCTCCCTCTCTCCCTTCCTTCCTTCCTTTCTTCCTCAGGATTTCCTAAGACTAGATATCTGATATGTCTCATACCAGTCTAAAAAATGTTAAGTGGTGTTCCAAAGTAGCTGTAGCCAAAAGATTTGTCATGGTACAGTAAACCTGATGATGAGTATCTCCAAATTTAGGTCTCCAAACTGAAGCAGACCAGATTCATGGCATCTGCCAGATTTGGTAGTCATTTTCATAATCTGCAATAACCCTTATGAGGCATCAGAATTGACTAGAGGATGACTCTAGAGGTTTGGGTTTTTTGCATGTTTAAAATCTGTCAAAGAATGATTAACCATGTATCATTCTTGCTTGATCTACTTTATGATGCCCTGACCATGACAATCTTCTCACTGTGTATGGTTAAAATATGTTCATCAACAAATTTGGAATAAAAATATATTGTCCTAATATTGAGCTTGACTCCAGGCAAATTTGTTTTTTCCAAGAGATTACTGTTTTTGGCAATGTCAATAGCTCTGTGTGTGTCTATTTTAAAATATGTTAGTACCTCTCACTGACCTTCTATCATTATTGCTCTTATAGGAAAAATGGAATGTTGTTTATAAATGTCACCTAAACATAATTCTTTTCTATTTCTCAGCTCAGCAGTAATATAAAAATACTCCAAGGACCTCCAATTTCATCAGCATGGAGTATTTCCAATATGAGAAACCCCTCCTCAAATAGATGAAAACCTATAAATAAATTCAAAAGAATTACCTGAAGTTGGGGGCAGCTAGGTGGCACAGTGGATAAAACACTGGCCATGGATTCAGAAGGATCTGAGTTCAAATCTGATCTTAGACATTTGAAACTTACTAGCTGTGTGACCCTGGGCAAGTCACTTAAGCCTCATTGCCCCCCCCCAAAGAAAAATTTAAAAAGAATTACCTGAAGTGCACAGATGTTAGGTTACTTATCAAAAGCCAAGATAGTTACTAAATAAAGCAGGATTTGAATCTAAACCCTGATTCATAACCCTCTAACCTATCCACAGAAATATTTACTAGTAAAAATAATCCAAATAAAGTAAAATGTAAAAGCTCTTAAAATAATTTGAGTTGTTGTACTTTAGACATGTTATATAAGGCAGAGGCCATAGATAAGGTGATTTTAAGCATGTATTTTAAACAATTTTTAAACATGAAGAACAATATTGTCAACTGCAATTGCTTGTGTGTGTGTGTGTGTGTGTGTGTGTGTGTGTGTACAGGTACAGAAGTAAGGATAGAAAAAATTAAAATTAGTTAACACCACATATGCATAAATATATGTGTGTATATATATATTATGGAGCTAACTTTTTAAAGAAAATGCAATCAAAAGTGTGTAATATGTGAGAAAATAATGGGTTTAGGGATGCCTAGAGGGCCCCCCAAGGGAATAATATTAATATTAATTGGATTGACTTTGCTGATTAACTCACTTAAAGTTAACTTAATTAAAACCACACCTATCTGAAAGCCTGGCCCTCAGAGGGTGTGTTCTCTGTACTCTGACCTCAGGATGTTCTGCTCATGGACCACCCTCAAGTCCAGTAAACCAATACATTTGAATGATGCTAGCCAATTAGCTTGGAGCAGTGTGTAAGGGCCGCCTCTCCTCTGGACCTGCAGAAAGCTTCTGCTCACACAGGCATAGACACTTCCTCTTGGCCTGAGACTCTGAAGAGGTGGTGGCACCTTGCTTTCTCTCATTGTTCTACGTATGTAGGGTTTTTGAACTTTCTGAGCCACGTGTTCTCTCTTTACCAGTATTTGATATGATTTAATAAATGCTTAATGCCCAAAACTGGCACTAATTTATAAATAAGAAATATATTAAAAACCCCAGCTAATTTTCCCCAAACTTGGAACAAAAATAAGGTGACCACATATAATTTCAAACACCACATATACAATATATGATGATGCTGGGTCCTATCAATGATTCTCCAGAGAGTGGAACCAAATAAAGTGTGATCTAAGTTTGAAGAATACAATATTTATTAAAGCTATTTCTCTATATGTGTTATATATTATACATACATACACACATATATATGTGTGTGTGTGTGTGTGTGTATAAACATCTCCTTTGACCTACATTTGGGACTTTGATGATTTCTACATGATGGGGAATAAATATGTTTCCTTGTCCAATATACTTATTGACTCATAACACCATATGTAGGATAATTGTTATTTAGGAATAATCAATTGAGTCATGGTGACTACATACCCATAGCCTTAGCCTTTAAAAGAGAGAATAAAAATAAATCTAGAGTAGGGGTGCTTAGCCTTTCTCTGTGTCATAAACCCCTTTGAAAATCTGGTGACACCTATAGAACCCTTCTTAGAATAATGTATTTAAATACCTAAAATAAAGTACATAGGATTTACAAAGGAAACCAATGATATTGAAATATACATATACATATATTTGTGTGTATTTATATCTATCTACCTTTGTTAAGTCATTTCAGTTGTGTCTGGTACTTCATTACATCATTTGCAGTTTGCTTGGCAAAGATAGTGGAGTGGTTTGCCATTTCCTTCTCTAGCTCATTTTGCAGATAAGGAAACTGAGGCAAACAGGCTTCAGTGACTTGTCCAGGATCACACAACTGGAAAGTGTCTGAGGCTTGAATTGAACTCAGAAAAATGAGTCTACCTTATTCCTAGCTCAGTGCTCTATCCACCTAGGCCAACCCTCTATCTACTATGTCATGTTATGGACAAAATGGTTCCAAAGAAGAAGTTGATTCTTTAGTGATCTCAAGTTCTTTCCCCTTTGGAAGGAAAGTTACAGGATAATCCCGTTTGTGTAGAAAATTGAATAAATCCCCAGTGAAAGTGGGACTGGTATAATTCTAGCAATCTCTAATACTTTTCCCTTGTTGGGGAGCCTGAATGATGAGGTAAAGCCATATGGTAGGAGGTTTGTATTGCTCCCCAGAAAAGGTGGGACTCACAAGAAAAGGAAGAAGAGTAGTCTTGAATGTTCTGGACTTGGGTTCAAGTCCTTTGTACTTTGTATTTTATAGCAGGTAAAACAAAATCTGTCTTATATTCAATGTATTGTCAGTCTGAGTGTTTGTCCATTAGAGCTAAGGGACATTTTACATTTTCTGTAAAGACCTAAATACAAGCCATATTCTTATATTGCCAAGAGAAATCCAGGCTAGGAACACAAATCAAAGGAAAAGGTTTAGATGAGAAGAGAGAATAAGATAAAACACAGTTCATGTAATTTCAGAGTTAGGGTTCTAGGCCACAGGTTCTAAATAATTACTTCAATATTCAGATTAAAAAGGACCAAAAGTCTTCATGAATTAATAAAAAGTCTAAAATTATAGAACATATTGAGTGAAAAGATATTTTATTTTCAAGGACATATAGTTACTCAAACTAGGTCAAGTAAATAAGTAGTCAGGATGCTCAGAAAGTATGCTTCATTGAAGTTTAAAATTACTTGTAATTAGCATGGAGTTTATAGCTTTATGATGAAATGTCCCTGGGTGATCATAAATTTAAGGGAAGCACCCTGGCTGGGGTGGTGAAATTATGTGTATTAAAATATCACAGGGACAGAATTTTGAGGAAGGAGGGACCTATTCAAGCCTACACTTGCTGGGATGTCCACACATCCATGCATACACAGTCACATACTTTCATTTGGGAGGTACCAGTGAAAAACAGATACCCAGAGGTCAATGTGATACAAAGGCTAAGACCAGTCTAGGAATAGAGCCTGTGCCACAAATCAGAGAGAGAGAACTTTGTGTGATTTCTTAGACTAGAGTTAGATTGAGTATACCATTTCATTAAAGCATTAAAGTGTTTTCCCTGGAAATTAAATGAAACCTTAGGACCAAAATTAACACAGATTAAAAAGAAGCAATAATCAAAAGTGCTTAAAAGGTGCTGTTTAGTTTTTTTACTTCATTTTCATTTGTTTTGGAACAAATCTGTGATTTCATTAATATAGGGAACTTTCAGGAAGGAAGTCCCCTTTATCAATGCACATCAGCATTTGTTCTGCAATTAATACTCTCAGAGGGTTGACTAGAACATTTAGAACACTTGCCAAAGGTTAGTATATGTCAGGAATAGGACTTGATGGGACTTGATTCCTGGGCTCCCTGACTTCCTCTTTACCATACAGCTTCTCTGGACTGTTAAATACTTGAAAAATATGAACTAATCCCTTTAGGAGGAAGAATGTGATTAATTGTATATAGATCTTAACTAAATCGATCAAACAATATAAAACTATAAATTGTATTGTAAGTTCAACTGTAAATAATTGGTGCTTCCAAGTTTTCTCATTCTGAAGTACAATTTAATTGCAGGACACAGTGTAGAACAGGAGAAAAATTACTGGATTAGGTGGCACAGTGGATAAGGCACAGGGCTTGGAATCAGAAAGTTTCATCTTCATGAGTCCAGCTTCAGACATTTATTACCTGTGTGACCCTAGGCAAGTCTCTGTTTACCTCAATTTACTTATCTGCAAAATAAGCTAGAGAAAGAAATGGCAAATCACTCCAGTACCTTTTCCAAGATTCCAAATGAGGTTATGAAGAGTTGGACATGACTGAAACAACTCAACAACAAACTGGATTTGGAGTCAAAGGACCCAATTGAACAAATTTCAATGAAATAAGAATCAACTTTATACAGGATACTTCATTAGAAATACAAGGACAAAAATGAAACCTTTCCTGCCATCAAGGAACTTATGTTTTACTGAGAGGCTAAAACTTGCATAGAGTTAAGAGAAGTTAAGTGTCTTGTCTGAGGTCATATTAGGTAGTAAGTGGCAGAACTATTATTTGACCTCAGGTTTTCCCTTTCCAAATTCAGGATTCTATTATATTATGCATTCTAAGATTTCAGGGAAAGGGAGTATTACTCCTTGCAAAAAAAATAAATAAATAAATAATCTAACTGATAGGGCAGCTAGGTGGTGCAGTGGATAGAGCACTGGCCCGGGAGTCAGGAGGACCTGAGTTCAAATCCAACCTGACATTTGACATTTACTAGCTTTGTGACCCTGAGCAAGTCACTTAAACCCAATTGCCTCAGCAAAACAAATAAAACAAAACAAAAATCTAACTAATATGTCAAATGTGTCAGAAAGCACTATATGTATAAATATATGTTCATATGTGTATAGATATTCATAAATGTATTTATATTTTGTATATATGAACATTTGGATATTGTTAAGGAAGGAGAAAGTCCATTTTGTACTGAATCAGGGAATGGAAGAGTAGAGACAAAGAAAAAGAAATGTTTCATCCTAAATTAGGTATATATTAGGACCTAGTAGAATCTCATACCTAGGAGACAGACATTTTAACCTCAACTGGTCGAGGAAATGGAAGCTGCAGCCACATTAATCTCCAGCCTTTCCTCCCTAGGAAAGCAGAAGGCCAGTTTAAATGGAGAGGATAAATATTATTGATTTCCATTGTGTTCATGCATTAGCAAAATTAGATACCTCCAAAATTTAGCTATCCCAAAATTTTATCATTGTTTTAGTGAATCATCAATTGAGGATCATTCTTGTGGAAGATGTTTCTAAAAAGGAATAAGCAAGTAAAATATCACTGGAACTCTTCTCACTAATCTTTAGCTTTTTGCCTAATCTTAAAAACAGGTATTAGTTATAGTGCTCCTTTCTTCTAATTCACTAATTCTGTCTTTAAGGAAATATTTTCCTGGGATTTGAAGGCAAGCAGGTGGCAGGCAATCAACAAGCATGTATTGAGCATTCAGTATATGCCAGGAACTGCTAAGCCCTGGGAATACCAAGAAAGTAAAAAACACAGCCTAAGCCCACAAGAGGCTCACATTCTAATGAAGAGACAAACCTGCAAAACATTGTAAATTGAATATAAATTGAAGGTAATCTCAGAGCTAAGGCACTAGCATTGGGGTTGGGGATGGGAAAAGAACAGGAAAAGGGGCCCACAGAAGGTAAGATTTAAATTGAGTCTTGAAGGGAGTCAACAGCTAGCATTGATGGAGAGAGCATTCCAGCCATAGGGTCCCCTGGGGCCCCTTCCTCTAAATGGAAGGTGGAGAGTTCCTCCCAGAACCTCCTTTCAGGAGGGTGTCATACCTTAAAATCTCTTCAGCCTTCAAGATCACATATTTTTGTATCTCTTCCCCTATTAGAATGCAACCTTTTTGCAAGCAGGTACTGTCTTTTGCTTTTCTTTGTGTCCCTAAAGTTTAACACAGTCCTAGATCTGTAGTAGGCACTTAAAAATGTCTTTTGACTGACTAGCAGCCAGTAAAAAGTCAGGGAGTTATTTCATGGAGTATGTTATGTAAGGAACAGCAAGGAGGCTGATGTGACTGGATCATGGAAGTAAGGTGTAGGAAGACTGGAAAGGTATGAAGGGAATAAGTAATGAAAAGCTCTAGAAACCAGAGGATTCGCATGTAATCTTGGAGGTAATAGGGAGGCATTGGAGTTTATTGAGTAAATGTGGAATGACAAAGTCAGACCTGCACTTTAAGAAAAACTCTTTGGAGGGCAGCTAGGTGGCACAGTGGATAAAGCACAGACCCTGGATTCAGGAGGACTTGAGTTCAAATCCAGCCTCAGACACTTGACACTAGCTGTGTGACCCTGGACAAGTCACTTAACCTTCATTGCCCTACCTAAACAAACAAATAAAAAACAAACAAAAAGAAAAATTCTTTGGCAACCAAATAGAGCATAAAAGAGGCATCTTCACTGATTCATCCATAAAACATTTATTAACGGGGAAGCTAGATGGCGCAGTGGATAGAGCACCAGCCCTGGATTCAGGAGTACCTGAGTTCAAATCCGGCCTCAGACACTTAACGGTTACTAGCTGTGTGACCCTGGGCAAGTCACTTAAACCCAATTGCCTTACTAAAAAAAAAAATTACGAAGTACCTATTATGTAGGATATAATAAAATGTGTCTGGACCAGTTAAACACATAAATAAGACATAGATATTGCCTTGAAGGAATTCTCAATTTGATGAAGTTAAAAAGGCATGTATACAACTATACAATTTAGAACATCATAAACTGAGCTGGGGCCTCACATATGCTTGGAAATCCCACTCTTCTCTTGCTGATGTCTTCTCTCATTCCATACTACAAATATCTCTGAACATATCCCAACCCCAACACTCTCAGCAGATGACAGCCTCCTAATTCATCCTCTCTCAACTTTCCTCCATTCCTCATATCTTTACTTTATCTCTCATTCTCTCTTCCTTCCTTCATTATGCAAAGAAAGCCATTGCTAAGACAAATTCTTCTATCAGTGCTCTTGATCCCATCTTCTTCTCCTTACTCTAGTTCCTAAGTAAACTGCCTCACATGCAAGACACTTCCTATGTCAGAATCCTCTCTAAGCATAATTCATAAGCCCCTGCTGACATGTTTACATTTTTAGTTAGCTATAGGAAACACACCTGACTCTTCACCCCCAAAAAAGTCACTTAGTTAAGTAGCAATGTAATAACAGAAAAACATTTCTCCTAGAAATCTTTGTCTGACACTCCCACAGATACAAATACACTCAAAGGGGAAGAACAGATCTGCTTAGAAATGATGTGTAGGGCATACACACATAATGAAAAATATGTGATCAGGCCATCTGTATCTATCTATCCATTCATCTATCTATATATCCATTCATCTGCCTTCATGCATGTATATGTATATATACATACATATACATGTTTTGTATTTTGTTTATATGTACTGCAAATGTGTACATATGTGTATATGTAACTAAGCAGATGTAACTAGGGCACTTTCATGGAAGGACAACTCATACCTCCAATAGTTCAAAGCTTCTTTTATCATCTACTTCAGTTGTCCCACTGATTTTTACTGAATCTGATCCCTTCCAGGCATTGCTCTCTGCTGTTCGCCACCAGGCACCAAATTTCATCTAGTCCCTGTAGCGAACCACCACTCCTTACCAGACAAGCATTATGTTTTTGTTCCAACTGATCTTCAGCTTTAGATGTCTTCAGATTCACCCTGTCTAATATCCAGGAGGATTATTGTAGTTAGTAAGCATCTCCCCTGAAGGGAGGGATTTATAGCTCTTTGACCAGCTCTTTTAGCTACCTCTTCCATTTTATGAGAGAGTTCTGTGGATAATCAGCCTCTCCTCTAGCATGGGCCTTCATTATTATCTGCTTCCATTTTTCCCCTAACTCCCAAACAATCCTTCATGCCACTGGCTAACACTGTCCTTGTGCATAGATCCATTCATGTCACTCCTCTATGGCTGATGCTGTTGCCATGGAGAAAAATAAAAGCAATAGCAAGAGCTCTTCAGCTAAAGGGACTTCTCAAGAAACTAGGGGGCAAGGATGACTGCTCACACTTGGCCATAAACACACACACACACACACACACAAGCAAAAAGTGCAGCAAACTGCTATCATTCTTTGTCAGTTACTTGTCTAGTATCACACTATTGAAGCTTTAGCTCATCTCTCCCTGGTTTCCTGTTCAAAATCTTTGTGACTCTCTATTGCCTACTAAGTAGTTAAAATTCATTTGCCTAGTATTCAAAACTCTTTAGAGTCTAGTGTTTTGTACCATTCCCTCCACTTACTCTATGCTGCACCCAAACTATACTTCTAACCATTCTTCATACGTGCCCTCTGTTTTCCAGTTCTTCTATAACATGGTTGATGCTGTTTTCTACATCTTAAATGTCTTCCTTTCCCTCTTTGTCAGATGAATTCCTACTCTTCTTTTAAAGAGCAAATAAAATGCTACCTTGTGCATGAAATCTTCCTTCACCTTCCCAGTCAGGTATGACCTTTGCCCACCATCATATATTGTGTATACCTCTCTAATGTGTTCATTCCAATATAGTTATTATTGGTTTTTGTCTTGTCCCTCTATTAGAATAAATTCCATGGGAGTAGGGACACTGTCGTTTATTTTTTTTTCCTGTCCTCCTAGAACTTTCCTATTTGTGCTTAACAAATGTTTATTGAACTGAATTCTATTAAAGTGAATTGAATTGAAAGAATGACAAATAAAAGAGGTAGTTCTGCCCCCAGAATGCTAAAATAGGAAGAAAGCCTGGGAGTTTCAGAGATAGAGTTAGGCTTCATGTAAGAAAATGTTCCCTTACAATTAAAATTTTAAAAATTCAAAAGGCAATGAGTTTTCCCTCATTAGAGAAATTGAGGCAAATGCCAGATGTCCAGGAAAGATTGTTATTAAGGGAAGAAGCTGTCTAGATAGCCTCTGGGATCACTTCAAACTCAGAGATTCTATCAATTGATAAGTATATAAATTCAAAGTGCTATAAGTTTAAATGAAGGAGATCACCATTGGCTGGGGGTATAGAAAAGACTTAACGAACTAGTAAGTATTATAGCTAAGTCTTGAAACCAAAATAGCATCATGGACAATGGCAAAGAAAAGCCCAATATAGCCCACTGCTTATTGTAATCTGGTATTGATGGAACTTTTCCACGTTATTACCTGTCTGGCAGTGGCATATAGCAAAGGTGTCAAACATATGGTAATATTTTCTAGTGCAGTCTCAAACAATGTATGTGGGACATGTTTAACAAAATAAATGAAAATACAATAAAACATAAATAACATTACATTTTAAAACTGAGTCAATATGCAGCCCACAAGCATCCTTTTACATGTATTAGTGGTCCCTCATACTATTCAGCTTAGACACCATTGCTCTGTACCCAACTACATCTTTGAATGATCATAATGAAACTGTGAGTTTTTTATCTCCAGGTGGAAGGAATAAGAGGATTTCTCAAAGATAACAGAGAAGAGATGAGAGAAGAAAGATAAGAATTGAGAAATCAATGTCCTGAAAGTCAAGGAAAGATCAGGTATCTGGAAGGAGGGGCATGGTCAAGCAGGTCAGAGAGTGAAGAGGTCAACAAAGATCAGAATTGAAAAAAAGATCAACGGGTTTAATGATTTAAAGGCCAATAATTAACATTGAGAGCAATCATTAGAGAGTGCTAGGGATAGAAGTTAGACTGCAAGGAATTTACAAATGAGTGGGTGATAAGGAAGTAGAGGTATTGAGGACATACCAAACTTTCAAGAAGCTAGACAGGAAAAGGAAGAAGAAAAATGGCATGGTATCTGCATAGAGTAGAAAAGTTAAGAGAAGAAATTTGAATACAGGAAATGGAGAGAAGTCTTTATAGAACACAATACCCAATAACTTTTACATTTACTAGTAAAAAATATTTGTTGGCAAAAGGGAAGGAGCCCAGGGAGAGATAGAAAATACAAGTTAAAACCAGGAAAATATCTTCTTTCCTCTCATCCTTGAACCATAAGAAAGAAGTTAAGTAGACTCCTCTTTGCAGAGAGTGATTAAATTCTCTTCAATCAGAAGATAATTTTTAACTTTACTCTTGGGAAAGATTGGAACAGCACCACTATTATCAGCTGTTTGCTTCTTTTGCTGCTAGCTGGGCAAATCATGAAATTTAAATAGAACTAACACACTTCTCTTATCAATACCATAACAACATTTTAGCAACCTGCCACTTTTACAAAATGGCTCAGTAGGAAAATTCTTTAGAAACCGCTTTTTGGAAAGAGGCAGCATCCCTAACATAGAAACGAACATCTTTGAAGAATGTAAACAAAGTTTTTCAATGGAGATTTCTGACTGATTTCCCCACAAGTGAACTAGGAATTAATTATTCTAGGTTTGGTAGTTTCTGCTTCTCCAGCTTTCTTTGTGACCTTGAGCAAGTCACTTACGCTCTCCAATTATCTCTGTATTCTTATTTCTAAAATAAGGGTAACTGTCCTTTTTTAACCAGAACAGGGATGGATAAGGTACAGAACAACAAATGAGCACAGAGCTCTTTGAAAACACAAAGCACCCTATAAATGTTAAAGAATATTAATGTCTTGGCCAAACTCCAGTTCGTATAATCACATTCTACTAAGTCATTTTAAATTGGCCTCAATGGGTAGTATGTGCTTGCTTCTTCTCCCAAACCATTGAATAGCTTATGCTCCAATAAACAACATTCTACTCTAGAGGTTTTGGGGATGTTTACTTAGGTTAATGTGTATAAAATGTTTAGAATGCCACGGCATTTAAATCATATTTTAAAATAAGGCTAAGATTAGAAAAGACAATATGTTTTATGGAAAATAATGCAATTTATCTGTTATTAAGAATGTAAATGGGGGCAGTAAGGTGGCACAGTGGATAAAGCACCAGCCCTGGATTCAGGAGGACCTGAATTCAAATTTGACCTCAGACACTTGACACTTACTAGCTGTGTGACCCTGAGCAAGTCACTTTACCCTCATAGACCAACAAAAAAATCAAAACAAACCAACAAACAAAGAATGTAAACGTGTCAGTATTCAATGGAACTGGCTACCATTTCTGAATATAAGAACAAAATCAAACTTTTTTGCCATACAAATATCTTTTTTTTTTTTAAATTGTGGTATTAGAACACTAAGGTGGAGCAATCAAGGCATTAATTGCCTCAGGTGAGGAATCTAGAGTACCATACTTCCTCCCTTGCCCAATCTACTGCAATAGCAGTCAGCCTCTCCCAGAGTAAACTATCTCTCTTCTCTGCCCTTCCCTTATGACTTTAGCGGGAACATCTTTGCCAGATAAGTGATTTCTCCTCCTCTCACCCTCCACCCATGGTAGTACCTATGGTGAAACTGCTTCCTACCCACTTGAACAGCACCCCAGTTAAGCTCCTTCCTTGATTCTGCCCCTTGCTTCAGATACAGAAATTTCTAGTTGATCAAATGAGATAATATATGTACAGTACTTTGCCATCTTTCAAGAACTACATAAATGCTAGCTATTATCTACTTATGGGCAATAAGTCTTGTGCTACTTGAGAACTGAATTTGAACATAGATACCCTATTATGAATCTTTCTTTTGACCTGGAAACCATTATGAACCTTCAAGGTAGATGGGATTATTCAACATCTTTAATTTAAATTTTAATGAGCTAGAGCCAAGTCTTCCCCCATCCTACTTCCAATTCTCAAACTTTGGGAGATCTTTGGTGATCAGGGTCTCATTGACTTAAGATCCTCTTTTTAAGTGATAGTATGGATAAAATAAATCCACAGATAATCCCCTAAACTTTATATGAGGGGGCAGCTAGGTGGCGCAGTGGATAGAGCACCGGCCCTGGAGTTAGGAGTACCTGAGTTCAAATCCGGCCTCAGACACTTAACACTTACTAGCTGTGTGACCCTGGGCAAGTCACTTAACCCCAATTGCCTCACTAAAAAAAAAAAAAAAAAAAAAAACTTTATATGAGCTAGTCTCAGCTTCTTTCTATATCAAAGCTCTTCTTACCAGAGACAGAACTGGCTGGTTCCTTTCATTTTCCTCCCTGCATAGTCTATGGAGAAAATTATAAAAAAAAAAAATGTTAGAAGGCGGCTGCAAAATCAACCTCTGAATAACTGAAAGTTGATAGTAAGTACCAGCTCCTCAGATTTTAGCTCAGTAGTAACAGCAGACCATGCTGGCTTTGCAGAAACTAGAGCCCAGAGAGCTTATTTCAAGGACATAAGGAAAGGTACTGCTTAGCGTAAGGTTAGGAGCCCTAGTAGAGACATGTTCTAGGCACTGCAACCAGTGAATTTGATGGCAGAACACATATGGTCTTTAGGAGGTATACCCTCAAAAACCTATAATATGAATTCAAAGACTTGAGTGAGGGCATCAGTCCTTTCAGATCCAATTATACATCATTGTTCTACTGCCAGCAACAGTGTTTTCAAATATGAAAAGCAGCAATATTCTCTCGTTTTACTGCTCAGACAAAAAACTCTATTGTTTAAAGAAATAGAAATTATACTTTGCATTGACATAAACTTGAAAAAAAGCCATATTACATTCTAAATGTTATTCCTTGGTCCTAGTATGAAAATCACATATTTTCTCCATATACTTAAAAAAATAATTTCTTTTATTAGGGATACACTATACCAATGCAAATCATGCCTAAATAGAATTTCCATAACCAAAAATATTCAAAACTCGATAGCTAAATGTCTGAGGATGATGGGTGGTGCTCTGGGAATAGTGTCGTTCTTTAACTCATGAAGACTCGAGTTCAAATCCTGCTTTAGGTATTACCTAGCTGTGTGACCTTGGGTAAGTTACTTAACTTTTAGCATCACTTTCTTCATCTATAAAATAAGGATAATGATGGTACTTCAGAAGTTTATAGTGAGTACCAAATGAGATAGAACATATGTTAAGTGTTTTATAAGCCTTAAATCCTTGTAAAAGAACTTAATAATATTCCTCTTCTGGTGATAAGCTTCTATAGTCCATCACTGGATCTATACTCATAGGATTTCCAGCATGGCAGAGTCTGCCAGGGCTTCAACTTCACTCACATAGTTTTTGAGACCTCAGGACCACCTCTGCCCCACTATGAGGCATCAGAGTAGGACATTAGTGGAGAACAATCACTTGAAAATTCAACAGTATGACAGAAACTCAACAAGGTAAGTAATACTACTCAGCAAAAATGAAGTTTTCCCAAACATCAAACACAAATACTATCATTTGTAAAAATAATATTCCCAGGGGCGGCTAGGTGGCGCAGTGGATAAAGCACTGGCCCTGGATTCAGGAGTACCTGAGTTCAAATCCGGCCTCAGACACTTAACACTTACTAGCCGTGTGACCCTGGGCAAGTCACTTAACCCCCATTGCCCCACAAAAAAAAATAATAATAATATTCCCATTTCATTCATAATATAACTTCAATATTCTGAGATAAAAATATTGAATTTGTATTTTTTTAACCTATCTACTTAAGTATTGCCAATAGTGATTATTTCAGGAGTATAGGTAGCCATGATTCTACCAACTAAACCTCTCTTTGGAATCCTAAATCATCTCTGCTGGACACAAGCATATGTCTTATATCGCTGGATTCCTAGCATTGAGCAAAGTGATAGATTCATACATACATAGTGACATACATATACAATATACACATATTCACATATACATACTAATTTGCTCAATATGTAGTATACATGATATATATACATATATAGTAGGTTCTCAACAAAGATTTACAAATAATAATGCCTATAGCTATATTTCTCCTAGCATTCAATCAGATTTTTTTAAAGTAAAAATGTAGATATTTGTGCTGGTCTTTTATTCACTGATTTTTCCAGTTTTGTGTTTGTTTCCTATAATAAAGTCAATTCATTTTGCTGTGGAGGTGATTCTAGATTGTTCAGAGTGCATGATAAAAATAGTGAAAGATCTGCTTGATCCTATCAAGCTGGAAAGACTTGAATGTGTAAATTCAGTGATGACCTGTGTCATAGGATCATAGACTTAGACCACATGGTAAAGTAGAATCTACTGAAAGGAACAACTGAAAGGAGGAAAGAAAGATGCCGAATAGACTAACATCCAGTTAAGAATGAGGTAATATTGGTTTGGATTTTCTATTTTTAAAATGTATTTCAAATTGTCATTCTTTTGGACGGAAAAAGAAAGAGGTCATCATATGTTTATGAATCTGGACAATAGCTCTTATTATCTTAATTAGATCAAAGCTTTCCCAAAAAGTATTTTTATTTTTCAGAGTGAAATCTTAAATATTTTGTTTCCACTGGATAAGTGAGGTTCTTGGTGCTTTGAGTTCTACAGTGTTGGGAACCCCAAAGGTGGAGAGTATATATTGAGAGAATAGTATAAGTTTTTCATGTAAAACAATGTAACTGGCATTAAACAAGTTGTAACAACAACAAAAAATCCCACAAGAGTACCTTAGAGCTCACTTGTCAAAATACCTCTCATTTACAGATATGTAAATTTAGCCTAACAAAGATTAAGTGACTTGGCAAAGGTAGCATTGGTAATAAGGGGTAGAGCCAGGATTTGAACCCAGGTCCTTTGACTCCATATACAACACTCTTTCTATTGCACCACACTGATTCCTTGTTATCTAAGGATTGTTAATGCAAATGATACAAGATCGAACATAATAAGGGGAAAAGAAAAGTCTAAACAATGTATTATAAAAACCTGAGGCCTGAGGGATAGCATCTCTCTTTTTTTGAAGGAGAGAAACTGGAGGCAGAGATCCACTGGGAAGCTAAGCTTCGAGAGTTTCATTCCAGCAGGTGGGTTATCAGGTGATGATTTTTTTTTAATCACAGCAATTTAAAAAGACTCTCTACAAAGGCACAAAGAGTTGTATTAGACATTGATGGAGTGAATAGCCCCATTGCTGAAATCATATGTCCTTGAAATACGAAAGAAGTATTTACTCCCTTAAAAACCTTCCATAATTTATTTAAATAACTCTTTCATCACTGATGTCTCATTTGTATTTTTAAATAAGAGACTGCTATTTATAGATAGTCCTTGTCTTTTGTCCTGCTGTGCTGTGGTTTTCCTAGGTTATTAAGGGTGATAAGTCAGAGTTTGACATTCATTTTGAGTGAATC
This sequence comes from Dromiciops gliroides, assembly GCF_019393635.1. NCBI lineage: Eukaryota > Metazoa > Chordata > Mammalia > Microbiotheria > Microbiotheriidae > Dromiciops > Dromiciops gliroides. The sequence goes on along the minus strand of NC_057863.1, from coordinate 312,876,506 downwards.
AGGCAGATGGAGTTACCAGAAGGGATCCAGAAAATACGCAGTGTAGTAATAGTGACAGACAGTTCCTGGCAGATTTTTAGGCTTTTAGGAGTAGTAGAGTCTTTGAATACAATCCACTAAAAGGTGAGAGGTTGAAGTTTTTGCAGACATCCTGAATTTTATTTATAAAACTTTAAAAAAAATTCTCCCCAAATTTTCTGTTAGTTTTAAATACAAATACCACAAGCTGGGTTATTAATTTCAGAGTTATGTGACAAGAAAATATGACCAAAAAAGATGCCAAATAGCTGCATCTTTTGGACAATTTGAATAATAAGAATCAATGATTAAAAGTTAAACTGTACTGAATTTAGTGGGTTTCAATACTACAAATATCAGAGGAAAACTCTGTCTCTCTTATCTCCCCTGAGAGTCTAGGAAAAAACTGTGAGAAGAACATGACGACATTTACCATAGGCAGACATAACATCCTAAGCCAGTGAAAACTGTGTTGCTCAACAACAAGAACTCATGCCCTTATAAGGCTTCTGGAAGCGAAGGTAAAGCTCTTTCCTGGGGTGTCACATTTCCTTGGAATGGAAAGGGGATCAGATTGCCAAGTGACGTACTCATCCTCATGGTTCAGAGTTCTGTCTGGAAAAAAATCATGCCCTGATTAGTAACGTCATTGCTGCTTCCTGTTTCTGGGGGGAAAGGCATGCATTCATTCACAAAATAGAATTAAAACTATGTAACTCACTGGAAAGAATCATTTCAAGAACAATTCCAAACATTGTGTTTGAGTAGGTCAGATGAAATTATACAATTTAATAGCAACAGAAAGTTTAGCTACCTATTGACAGCCAACATATTTATTCTTGGAATAGGACCCTCTATTGGTATGCTAGGATGATGAGACTGTCATGCAGATGCATGTTATATAACTAATATTCTTCTCTCCAAATCTAATCAAGCTTCCCAAAATACATTTCTATTCTTTAAATTAGGGTCTAATAGGAGAGAATTTGGTGAAATTAGAAGGTAAGTTTTCTCCTGAAAGATGCAATGCTCCAGTCCAGAGCACACAAATGGAACTTTCACATTCATTCAGGTCACCTTTACACATCTTAACCACAAGCTAACTTTCTTTGGAAGTTCAAAACAAATTTAAGACTTTCATGTTCACTGAGGTCAGTATTACATATGTTAACTAAATTTCTGATATGAATTTTTCTTCCCTTTTTACTCGTTTTATTTAATAAAAATGTATTGAATTGAAATGAATCAGCAGACATATGGATATTAAGTTTATAGAGAACTGTGTTTTCTGACTGACATTAATATTTCCTATACATATAAAAATGAAACTACTGATATACAATGAACAGTCCTTTTTACATCATCCACAGTTTGAGTTTGTCCCTTGGGTATAACTGCAGAGGAGAGAGAGAGAGAGAGAGAGAGAGAGAGAGAGAGTGTGTGTGTGTGTGTGTGTGTGTGTGTGTGTGTGTGTGTGTGTGTGTGTGTGTGCTTGTGCATGAGTTGTAGCAGCAACAGCAACAGCAACAGTAGTTGTAGTAAGTATGGAAATGATTTTTGAAAGTTCATTTTTTCACAGAAATTATTGCTCCTATCTTTCATCTGACAAATTCTACTGAAGCCAACTTGATATACCTTACTTCCCCTATAGAAAATCTAACTATGCATTGTCTGCTCTTCTATTATCTGTCTCTGCCTCTTGCCCCCCTCTACCCCCACCCCCATATAGCCATAGGTCAATAGAAAAATATAGACATGCACATATTTATAGAGATAAACTATCATAGCATGAGAAAAATGACACAATAACTAGCCAATCTCTCTCTTGTGTATCTACCTAATAATAAAGAGCCCAGAATGGAATGATGGAAGTGGCCCTGGGTCCATGCATCTTGCTTATTCCACAACTTACATATCTCAAACAGTGATGGTAGCCCTTCTTTTTTAGCTTCTAAATCTGGAGAAATGCTTGCTGTCTCCTTTCATTATCCTAGTTTTTGGGATAAAGGACTGGACAAAGGAATTATCGGTTTTAAAATAGTCCATAGCTTTCAATGAGGCCCAGGTCTGTTTTCTTAATTAGGGGGCATTAAAACCACTCCAAGAGCAGGTTTCATTCAATATAAACAATTTCAGCCACTTACAACTTTATTTTGTGTCTTATAGATTCCAGGGATGTCTAGGGATTAAGAAATTATTTGGGGAGAGGGAAACATAGGTGGTATCTGAATTCAATTCAACATTTATTAAGCATTTATTATGTTTAAGGCACTGTTATATAAAAATAATTCATGACAGTCCTACCTTCAAGAGTCAATATAATTGAATCAATTACGCATGTACAAAAATGCATGGTCGGGGGCAGCTCGGTGGTGCAGTGCATAGAGCACCAGCCCTGGAGTCAGGAGGACCTAATTTCAAATCCGGCCTCAGACACTTAACACTTACCAGCTGTGTGACCCTGGGCAAGTCACTTAACCCCAATTGCCTCACTAAAAAAAATGCATGGTAAAGGGAAAGATAGGTGGTACAGTGGATAGAGGACCAGCCTAGGAGGATCTGAGTTCAATTACTAGCAGACAATTACTAGCTGTGTGACCCTGGGAAAGTCACTTAACCCCAATTGCCTCCCCCAAAATTGCATGGTAGAATTTGATAACGGAAAGAAACCTTTCCTACTCTGAAAGATTACTTTCAGCTGAGAGGATCTGGTAAGGTTTAATGGAAAAGATATTACTTGGTTTAGGTCTTAAAAGAAAATAAAGAATTCAATAGAGATGTGGAGGGAGTCAGTGCCAGGCAGGTGAGTTGGCCCCTGAGACTACAGGGAAGTAGGGAAAGGTAGAACAGAGGTAGAGAACAGCAAATAATCCAATTAGACTATAATATAGAATGCATAAAGGGGAGTTAAATGAAATAAATCTGAAAGGCTAGATTGGAGATGACTGTGGAGTCTTAAATGTCATCAGAGAAACTTGGATTACTTCCTACAAGGGATGAGGAGTGTCTGAAAGTTTTTGAGTGAAGGAAAAATTTGCTCAAATCTGTGAAGTGAGAAAATAATTTTGGTAGTTTCTTGAAGAATGCATGAGAGAAAAATAATTCAAACCAGAGAGACCAGTTGGAAGGCAAGTAGAATGAATGAAGGCCTAAACTAGGGTGCTAACTGTGGGTAAGGGTTAGATGTGAAATATTATGGAGGGAAAAGTAAAAGTCAAAAATAACTCTGAAGTTGTATACCTGGGTGACTTGGGGAATAGTGATACAATCAACAGAAAAAGGAAAGTTGGGAGGAGAGGAAGGTTTTGGAAGTTATGTGATGTATTTCCTCCTCCTCCTCCTCTTCTTCTTCCTTCTTCTTCTTCTTCTTCTTCTTTGTCTTCTTCGTCTTCTTCGTCTTCTTCGTCTTCTTCGTCTTCTTCGTCTTCTTCGTCTTCTTCGTCTTCTTCTTCTTCTTCTTCTTCTTCTTCTTCTTCTTCTTCTTCTTCTTCTTCTTCGTCTTCGGTATAAGATCTAACAAATCTCATGCCATGGGATATATACATTTTACCTAGTCATCCAAGCACTCTTCATTTGCCTAGTCTAGATTTTTAGGTATCTATAAAGAAATGTAACCTGAAGCTTGGATTGCTATGCATATATCTATGACAACTGAATTATGAAACATGTATATAAATATAGATTTGTCTGCATACATCTGGAGCTATATAATATATACATAAAGTTATATGTGCAGGTATATGTAATATAGATGTATGTATGCATGCATATATTTATATATCCACACATATATACATATATAATACATATATGAACAAATGAACAAGAAACAATTAGATAAACCTTTGGAACACCTCTTTAGGAATTGTCTTTAGAACCTACAGAACATAATTAGTATATTTTCCATGATGACAAATCTCCCTTTAAGAGTGTCTTTGATATTTATTGAACAAACATATTTAAATTTCCATTTGTTGCTTCACCTATCCCTGAATTCACTTTTGTATTTCTTTGTAGATACCCTATATTTACTTATGTGTGAATGTATCAAGTAAAATATAAACTCCTTGAGGCTTTGGACTATTTTTGTACCACATTGTCATGGTAGCGCTATTTGTGAGTGCACAAAAAAGCAATTAAATGTGTAATGATGAGGAAAGGTTCAATACATTTGGGTACAATAATGTATGCAATACAATAGGACCTACAAGTATGAGGAATATAAAGAAATTTGGGGAGATCTAAATTAAACAACACAAAGAAAAATCCTATTAAAAATGCAAAGAATATATTGACAAAGAATACTGATACTTATAGTGATAAAATTATTATATTATGTTCTTTGCAATTAATTATTTGAAATGGAGTTAAAAGCAAGTTTAATTCATTGCATTGACATTCAATATTAACTTTAGAATAAGTAATTTAGTGAAAATAAGTCCTATTAGTTTATAATGAAACTTTGTCATATGATCAGGTATTTATATAAACACTTCAATTGAAGATGGCAATATCATTTTCTATCAGGGTACTCTCTAAAGATGCAGAGAGGTGCTTCTTGTGCCAGTATGATATTTAAGTGAAAAACTTACATTATTCACAGCAACACTGGAGGCCGTTTTGCCAGTAAGTACAGTACAGCAGTTAGATTTTGAGTATATATAAGCTACTGTAGCTTATGAAAGAGAGAATGGATAAAAACCTCAACTACATGAAAGTATTGGGGAGAGAAACACAGAGACAGACAGACAGAGACAAAGAGACAGAGAGTCAGAGAGTCAGCTAGGGATCAAAGGAAACAGAGACAGAAACGGAGAGGAGAGGAAAATGATATTTCTTTGCTAGAGGATAGATAATATCATTCAAACTTGGCGACTCATTCCATCTCTGATTGCTTTGTGCCAGTATAAACTGTCTGGTGTAGTCAGTGTCTCAGGTAATGTGCACAATATTATATTGCTTCAAATTGCTTCATCAAATCCTTCACAATGAAGTCATAGGGTCTCAATGACTGATCCTCTCATCTCTTCAGATTTCTGAAAACTTTTTCTTTTCCTTTTCCTTTTAAGTAAAATTGAAGAGAACTCTGCTCTTAAATATAATATCAATCTGAAATATGGATAATCTCTTATTATATGAATTTTATATGTAACCTACTTCTATGGACTTTTCCTCAGAATTTTCTGAGAATTACTCAGAAGATGAAATTGCAGTTATCTATATTTGCCTAATAATGACTATCTAAAATGCAATTTTTCTTCAGGGTGATTAGAAATAAGCAATGGAATGTACTCAGAATGTCCGATTGAATCACAGCAGTGAAGGTAAATGCTTATTTTCAGGAAGCTGTTCATATCCAGTAAAATTACATTTTTAAAAGTAATAAAAAAATAAGTCCCACATTTTTGCAGCTTGAACAATGAATGTTATTCCTATTCGACCCAACCCTTGTTTTGACAGAGGAGAAGAGAAAGTGAAATTTGGCTCAGTAGCCAATAATCTAACAAAAAGAAAACAGTTGATGACAACAAAAGCCTCTAGTAAAGTTCTCTGTTTTTAAAAGGATTCCTCCATAATCATCTTCAGGAACACAGAAACTTCTGTCCTGATGTGATGGCTTTAATAACTTACTTTTCTTCTCTATAAGATAGGATCACATTCTCATTTTTTTCTATTTTCTGCAGATGCTGTCAAGCTGCAATTATCTTCTGTGTTGTGAGGCATAAAGATAAGTCTCACATTTAATGGATTAGACTTTAAGTGATTTGAAGTGTCTCATACCAATCATTTGCTAAAGAATATCTTTATCACAGTATGGGAATGGGGAGAACTTGTCCCTTTATACAACATATAGCAATATGGAAATTTCCTTTCAATGAGCAAAGGAAGAAGAAAAGGATGCACTTTATGTTGCTGTCCACCTCAGTCTCAAATTGTTTCTTTCCCTTGTTCTCTTTGATATAAACAATGGAGAGGGTTACCTGGAAAGAAATTCCCCATGGATTCTTTGCACTACTTCCTGGGGTTTTACTCTGATCACCGAATCATAAAAATACATCAACCTCCTTCCTCCATCATCCTATATTCTCTGTCACTAAAAATCAATCAATCAATCAATAAACACCAGGAACTGTAGTATACTCTGGGGACATAAAACCAAAACTGAAGGCATTCTTAACCTCTAGGAGCTTACATTCCCCTGGGTGAAATGGTAGCTGCTCTGAAGGAGCTTGACTTTAGAAGGAAGCCACCTCTTGAAAGCTGAGGAGACAAATATCTAGGAGAAGAGGTAATGTAGCCCATGAGTGTCATATGGCAGAAAGATGTCAAGAAACAGAAGGAATGACTGAGAATAGGTCATCAGATATAGCAATGAAGAAATCATTTGTAACTTTGAAAAGAGTAGTTTCATTGAGTGATAAAGTCTGGAGACAGTTTGCAGAGGGTTGAGAAGTTAGAGGAGAGGAAGTATGGGTGATGGGAGTAGACAATTCTTTTCAAGGTCTATGTAAAAGGGAGAAGAGATGTAAGATAATAGCTTGAGACTATAGTAGCATCAAGTGAGAGTCTGAAATATATATAAAGTTAATGCAAGGTAATTCGGGAAAGAAGAAGTCACTAGCAGCTGCAGGTGGGGATGGGGAGGGATGGAATGGAGAACCAGAAAGCCTCATTCAGGAGACAATATTTGAACTGAACGTTGAAGAAAGCTAGAAATCCTAAGAGATCCAGAAGGAATGCAGTCTAACCTTCTTAAAGTTACAGAGATGGGAAATGTAGTATCATGTGTGAAGACCAACAAGGTCAGTTTGGTTAAATTATAGAGTATATAAAGAGGTGTAAAGTGTAATAAGTCTGGGGAGAAAAGAAGGATGGGGTTAGAATGTAAAGAGCTTTAGTTGGAAAAGAGAATTTTTTCTGGTCCAAATACTGGATTTTATTGGGAAGGAGAGTGCCATTAACTGATCTCTGATTTAGGAATATAAAAACATACATGGATTAGTGAAATGTTATAAATTAAAAAGTCAGGGGGAAATGAGGTCATTTAATTGAGCTCCCTCTTCTCCCCTCTTCTTGATATCATTCAGATACCTTCTGTCACTAACCACTTCTTTACCCATTTCACACAAAGATGTGTTTGACTCCTCTCCAAGGCAAACACCTCTACCTACACAAGTAAACCCCATTCCAACCTCTTCCTTCCACAGATCACTCCCTCTGTCATCTCTACTCTCTCTCTCTCATCTTTTATCTCTCTCTGTCTTCTGGCTCCTTCCTTACTGCCTAAAAACATGCCCAAATCTCCCCTATCCTCAAAAAGCCCTCACTTGATCCTTCAATCCCTGCTAATTGTCAGCCTATATCTCTTCTGTCCTTTGTGACTAAACTCCTTAAAGAATCTACATACAATACGTTCCCCACTTTCTCTTCTCTTATTCTTATTAATCCCTTACAATTAAGCTTCTGATCATCATTCCACTGAAACTGCTATCTCCAAAATTACTAATGGCTCCTAATTGCCAAATCCAGGTCTTTTCTCAATCCTCCTTCTCCTAGATTTCTCTGAAGTCTTTGAACCTGTTGATCATCCTGTCCTCTTTGATACTCTCTTCTCACTAGATTTTTGGGGTATCACTATTTCTCCTATAACTTCTTCTTCTCAATCTCCTTTGCTGGATCTCCATCCAGTTCACACCCTCTGACCACTGGTATCTCACAGGCCTCTGTCCCTGACCTCGATATCTCTGTATATTCTACTTCACTTGATGATCTCATCAGTTCTCATGGATTTAATTATTATTTCTCAGCTGATGATTCTCAAATCTACCAACTCTGCCTCAGTCTCTCTGCTGGTCTTTAATTGCTTTTCAGACATCTCAAACTGGATGTCCAGTAGATATCTTAAACTCAACAAATCCAAAATTGAATTCATCATATTTCTGCCTAAACCCTCACCCCTTCCAAATTTCCCTATTACAGTTGAGGGCATCATCCTCCCCTGAGTCTCCTAGGTTTTGAACCTAGATGTGATCTTTGATTCCTTACTCTGTCTCACTCCATATCCAATCTGGCCAAAACCTTTTGATTTCACCTTTGTGACATCTATTGAATTTGCATACCCCCTTCTCTTTTCTTTTTTTCCTGATACCGCCTCCACCCTGGTGCAGGCCCTCATCACATCATGCTTGGAATACTGCAAAAACTTATTGATAGGGGCAGCTAGGTGGTGCAGTGGATAAAGCACCAGCCCTGGATTCAAGAGGAACTGAGTTCAAATCCAGACTCAGACCCTTGACACTTACTAGCAGTGTGATCCTGGGCAAGTCACTTAACCCCAATTGCCTCACCAAAACAAACAAACAAACAAACAAAACCAACCTTATTGATAGATGGGCCTACCACAAGTCTCTCCTCCCTCCAATCCATTCTCCATTCAACCATAAAGTGATTTCCCTAAAGTGTGGGTCCTACCAAGTAGCTCCCTGTCACCTATGGGATCAAATACAACATCCTCTGTTCACTGTTCAAAGACTTTCATAATCTAGTGTGCCACCTGAAATTCCCAGTCTTCTTAGACCTGACTGACTCTGAATCACCTATTCTTCCATCCAGTGGCATTGGCCCTCTTGCTACCACACAAATAAAACTTTGCTCCAGACATTTTCTATGCTTGGAATGCTCCCCTCCTCATCTACACCTCTTGGCCTCCCCAGCTTCATTCAAGTTCCAACTAAAATCCCACCTTCTTTAGGAATTCCCTCACAACCAAACTCCTCTTAATTCTGGTGCCTTCTGTCAATTTCCTTTTTATATTGTATTTAGCTTATTTGTGTGTATTTGTTTTGCTTGTTGTCTCCCCGTTAGATGGTGAGCAGCTTTTGTTTGATCTTTTTGTATCCCCAATGCTTAGCACAATGCCTGGCACATAGTGGTTGCTTAATAAATGCTTATTGATTGACTATTAGGGAAACTACGTATTCAGATACTCTTCATCCAATTGTTCAAACCATTCAGAGAGACTATTCCTGTAGTTGCCCATAGACTAGAATATTTTTGATTCAGTAAACAAATTGGAAGGATAGATTGTCTGTTTGTCAATTCTTTGCTTCTTTATCCAAGAATTTTGTTTGAGGAAAATTAGCAAAATGATTTTTTGGCTATAGAACATTGGGCAAAGGCTGATCTCAAAATTTAAATCAGTTCCTAACATATCTTTAATCCATTAAGTCAGTACCTAGAAATAGCACTCATAAACCAGTATAAACAAGAGTTCATACTTCTGCTTTCCCCTATTCATTCCTCCAAAGGAACTAACTTTTATTACAACTCCACCATTTTAAAGGCAGTTTTAACTAAAACATAGCTACCTACTTTAGTTCAATTCAAATAAACAACCAGTATTTATTAAGCACCTAGTATATGATGAAGCATTAAATAGTGGTTAGAGAACTGCTCTAAAAAAAAAAAGAATTGAATTTGAATCTGACATAAAATACTGACTATGTGATCCTGGAAAAGTCACTTAATTTAGAAACTCTCTAAGACTTGAAGATGCTGACCTTCATTGGCAGAGGGAATTTCCTCATCAAAGTGTTTTCACTATGCCAATGAAATCATAGGTGAAGTATCTATCCCTATATGTACTCACTGTACTTCATAAAGAAAAGTGTCACTCTCCAAAGATATGTCAATTTCCCAAAAAGGAAATGTACCATTATTTAAGTTTTACTCATATTGTAGGTAGTTCAATCAATTATCAACCCTATAGAATAATGATTGACAAAAACCTGTTATTATGTGATTCCCTTTTGGAGATATATCCTTGATGGTCAGTGAGGAAAAGAAAGTTATTTCCCTTCAAGCACAGTTTGCATTTCATTATAAAGGAAAAGAAGCAAGTACTTATTTCACCCGATTTTGTATTGTCTAACCAATGTGCCATTTGTTAAATAGCTTCCTGAGCTATTAGTTATTAATTCAAACTGCTTAAGGATTATATAAATGTACACATACATATATACATGCATACCACATATCTAAATTGTGTGTTTATGTGTTATATACACGTAGATATATGTACTCGTGTGTGTGTGTGTGTGTGTGTGTGTGTGTGTGTACACACATACATGTGTATAAGTGATAGTATATAACTTCTAATTCTCTGCCTGGAGCAGCTTGAGCTCATCTTCTTTAATCTTCTGGATCCTTTAGGCACCAGAAAGGAAAAGAGAATGTAGTACTCATTTGACACCTGTGTATATATTATAAAGGAAATTGTCTGAGGTCATTTTAACACCTGGCTGAAAGTGGGTCATTTAAAAATAGTCACCTTGTTTTGAGGATGACACCCATGAAAGCCACCAAACTGCCAGAAAGTAGTAAGAGAGGATGTAAAGACTGGGAGCTTGTGTACTGACTGGGGACACAGTGGGGATTTTTAGCCCTATACTAGACAAGTCCATGAATGCATCTAACCACAAATGCTACAGATTAGGAAAAGAACATTCATCCAACTTGCCAGCAATGAGGTAGGAATCATCATCAGCCACTTAAGGGAGATCTATAGCTCCATAAGATGATTCTTCCCTTCTTTTCTCCTTGAGGATATGTTTGGCACAAGGTCTTCAAGGTGTTCTTGTCTCTGTGATTACAGTAAAAGGAAAACACATTAGAGGATAGTAAGAATAGTTGGGATATCAGACAGAGCCCAGGACTGGCCCCAGGTCAGAAATCAAACCTTATATCTTTTATTTTTTTACTTCCCTTTAGAAGATGGATTTTAATCTATATGTGAGTGAGTAGTCCTCCCAGGGTCACACAGATGTTAGGACCCTTATAACTGGACCCTTAATGATATGTTGGTGAACGTAATTTAAGTAAATTATGAATTATGATGGTATTCACCATAATCTTAGGTAGAAACCCAAGGTGTCACTAAAAGGAAAAAATGGATGAAGTATAAGAATCAAAGGGTCCTAACTATGCATCAGTAAAGAGACTGAAAAGGGTTCAGATACTGTTACTTACTGTCCACAAATGCAAAGTTACTCAAGCTAGCAGCTCATGACTTGGAGTACTTCCTGGCTTTTCCAATGATATCACCTTCAGTAGCTTTTCTAGTGACATCCCTTAGTGCAAATATAAAGTCATTGCCCTTGTTGGGGGAGGGAGAAGCATGAGATTGGGGAAATGACTGGCTTTATATGATAAGACAATATTTTAAATTTATATATGTGTGTGTGCATTCTAAACTACCTAAATTGGTAGATATATACCTCTATCTATTTATGAGTTAATATATATAAATCTATATATCTCCAGGTTCAAACCAAATATATATAAGATAAATCTCAATACGCAATTAATTAAGTTTTATTAAGTACCTGCTATGTACAAGGCAATGTGGCAGGTGCTGAGGAAAAAAAAATAAAAAGAATGAAGCAATACTTATTCACAATTAAACAGATTTAATCTACAGACATAGATATATATAATGTGTTCTTCCTCTGATAGAATTTAATATACATGGAGAATGAAATTATAGCAAATATATGTAGATGATTGAATATCTATTTTTAATCTATATATAATGTCTATATAGATACTGGTCTGGACCAAATATATATACTTATGTATATATGTACCAAATATGTGCATGAATTCATGTATATACACACATTCATATATACCTATATATGTACGTGTACATGTGCATATACATATTGGGTCCAGACCTGTAACTACATTCCCCATGTACATTAAATTCTACCAGGGAAAACAACATATAGGCATATACATATATAAAAAGAAATATAAATTTATTTTTGAACGGGAAAGCACTAGTAGCTGGGGAAATCAGGAAAGGCATAATGTAGAAAAAAGCAGGTAAGGAGAAAGGTGACATGGGGGGTTGAGTGCTGGATTTGAAGTCAGAAAAGGCCTGAGTGAAAATCTTGCTTCAGATACTTACTAGTTATGTGACCCTAGATAAGTCACTTAATTTCTATTCACCTCAGTATCCTCATTGGCAAAACAGGCATAATAATAGCGCCTAACTCCAAGAGTCACTATAAGGATAAAATATTTATAAAGCATTTTGTAAATCTCAAAGCATTATATAAATGCTAGCTATTATTATTTTCCTTATTAAGGAAACTAGGGATTCTAAGAGTTGAAGGTGAGGTATGACTGCATTCCAGGCATAAGGAACAGACTGTGCAAAGACATGTGAATGGGAGGAGGAATTTTGTGTCTGAGGAATATATATGAATAAGAAGGCCTGTTTGACTGGACCAAAGATTATATGAATGGAAATAATACATAGTTAAGAGACAGTGGAGGAGGTTACAAATTGCCATAAATGAGAAACAAAGGAGCTTATAATTTGCCTTAGAGGTAATAAAGAATCCCTTGAGTTTGTTGTGCAGGGGAATAATGCGGTTACAACCCAGCAAAAACCCAGAGTGGCCAGAATATCAAGGAGAAGAGGTTGGTCAAGTGTGTCAAATGCCATAGAGAGGTCATGAAGGATGAGGGTTAAGAAGCTGATTTAACAATTAAAAAATCATTGGCATTTCTTTTGGTTTGGGTGCTGTTGTTTTTTTTTTTTCTATTTTGAGGTTTTGCATCACTGCTCTGATTTTTTCTGTTGTAACAGGATTAATGCAGAAATAGGATTAATGTTATTATGTGTATATATATGTGTGTGTATATATCTATATCTATATGTATATGTATAGAGATATATAGACATAACCTATATCAGATTACCTGCTGTCTAGGGGAGGGGGGAGGGAGGGGAGGGAGGGAGAAAAATCTGAAATTATAAAGCTTGTATAAACAAAAGTTGAGAACTATCTTTACATGTAACGGAAAAAATAGAATACCTTATACATTAAAAAAAATAAAACAAAAAGAAAATATCTATTAAAAAAAATCATTGGCAAATTTGCGAAAGCAGTTGAAATTAAGTAACGAAGTCAAATTAAGTAATGAAGCCAAATAGCAAAGTGAGAGTAAAAGAAGTGAAGGTAGTAAGGAAAGACAGTTATTTCAAGGGGTTTAACTGTGAAAGAGAGGAGAGATGTAGAATGATAGCTTGAGGGAATCATAGAGTCAAATGAAGGGATTTTTAAAGATGGAGGAGACTTGTGTCTCCTTAGCACACTGCCTTTAATGCAGTAGGCATTAATAAATGTTTTTGATTGATTGATTGTGCATATTTGTAAATAGGGGGAAGGATTCAATGAGGAGAGATTGAAAATTGGAAGGGAAAGGGAGTGATTGTAGGGAAATCTGCTGAAGGGCATGGGATCAAAGTTACATGTAGGTGGATGGACTTTGTCAGTGAATAGAGCCATCTTTTCATTGAATAGTGGGTGACAGTGGTTGTTGTTATTGTTATTGTTTGTCCTTTGTTCTCAAAAAGAACCAATGTAATTCCTTGACTTACAAGTGAATTGGAATTGAGAGGTAGGGTTGTGCAAAGGCACTAGCCTCACTTTCTCCTCCAGAGCTCTTTGAGTACAGTGGCAAGATAGATCAAGACAACTAGAGATAGCCCTGTAGGCAGTGGGAGACCCTGGCCTTTTTAAGCTAAGGTCTTTCCCAGGTCTCAGTTTGTCTGAGGCAACACCCTTTTAGTGATTAAGGTTAGGTAAGAAATGAAGGAGAAAATGACCTTCCTTTGAAGGAAGGAAAGGAGGGAGAGAGGGAGAGAGGAGAGAGGGGGAGCGAAGGAGGAATTAGCATTGCCCAACTGGAACTGGACAGTTGGGTCTCAAATGGGGCAGCTACTACTATTCACAGATTGTTGTTTGTACTTCATTCTTGAAAAGGACCAATGACATCATGAAGGTGATGCCTTGACTTGCAAGTGAATTGGATTAAGGAGGAGAACTGGGATGACCCTATGTGGTTTTGCTATATAGAAAGAAGTGGGAAAGAAGGTACTTACAATAAATGGCTTTGATTTCTTGGAAAGATCTAAGTGAATGTCTCAATTGCAAGGGGAAAGAGGAGGAGGGATGATGTTGGAGGTCTGAGATGATACATGAGTGAGTTATCCATGGCAATTTGCATTTTATTTTTCCCACTAAGCAGCAAGTCTCATTAGACCATAGGAGGCTAGTCATAGAGGAAAGTGTCTAAATGGGTGTATCTGACTGAATCCCAGAGCCAAATCGAAATATTTGGAGGGAATCATTTGTTGTTTTATCTGTTAATTTCTTCCCTAGTCATTAGTTCACATAATTACAAGTAATCTGCACTTTACTTTGTTTATATATAGCCAGCTAGATATCTTATAAAGGCATTAGGTGGACGTTGAAATATAGTGAAAGGACAATCCCTGAACAAAGGAATTCTTGTCACTGAAGCAGCCAATTTTGAAATGGTAATGCTAAAGTTTTGAAATACATTTGCCTATGAGACTGTTTCAAAGGAATTAAAGAGTTTATCTTTGACATACAGGAAGGCAAAACACAATTCAAAGAATGGAGGATGCTGTAAGTATGTGTGTACTTTTTTTTCTCAAAAACAATAGCTTTACAGAAGTTTCTATCCTTTTCCTGAGTCTGATACTAAAAGTTATTCAAAGAACTGAAGGATATAGTTCCCATAGAAACTAAATAGGTTGTGTTCTCCGGAAAATGAACACAAAGTATTAACTCTTTTAGTCACAACACAGTGTAACTGTAACCTAAATTTTTCATAAATAATAAAACTAGATATAACCCTATGACCCTGACAGAAACCATAAAAATAACCCAAACTCAAAGTTATGATGAATTTGAAAATTAGCATTGATATAAGTATTATAAAATTTCCCACATGTAAAGAGGAATTGCCAAAAGGGAGTGTTCCTATTTGTCTCCCTGGTTGTTTTTGTTTTGTTTTTTAGCAAAGACTGTCCTCCAAGTATTTCGTCAATAAAACTTGCATATCATTGTTTCCCATGAAAAAAGACTTAGCAGTCTTCCTGGGCTATGCATCTCATTGTTTTAGCTATTACAGTCAGGATGTCCTTCGTGATGTGGTTTCCTTCTATCACACCTGTTGCAGTATAAACTTAGTTTGTACTCATTAAAAAACAAAACAAAACAAGATAGGAAGCTGACTCCTTGTCACTGCCTTCCCTCTATATCAAAGAGCCAGTGGGAATTAACACAGCTTGGGGGTATTACCAAGTAATACTGGTGGACCTCCATAACAGGTAAGGGAACAGGCTAGAAAAGGTCAGAATGGGGGGAGCAGTTTATAGAAAGATGAGGAAGAAAAAAAAAGTAAGAAGAGAAAAACAAAAATAGTTTACTGAAACATGGGCAGAGGACAAGCACAACAGTGCCTAGCTTGGCTCTCTCTTCATATTGAAGAATGTCCGTTCTCCAGACTAAATAACCATGATTCTTTTGGCCTTTCAGGCTCATTTTGATCAATGAGCCTCATCAGTCTCATTTTTGATTGTTATAACTTCTTGCCAAGTTATATTTTTAAAAATTATTCTCAAATATTCTCAACATCCCAATATTAGAATATCAAAAAACTCAATATATCAAGAATAATAGAAATAATATTTTATAGTTTCAATTTGTTTATCCTATTAGCAAATGGCATGTTTTTAAACAGTACAGTGTAGTAGACCACTTATAACAAAGACCATTAAATAAAAGGAATAGTACAGTGAGCTCATCTGAAAGTGCCTGCAACATTTCACATATGTAGCACCTCCTCACCTCTCTTTTTTTTGATGAACAAAAAACTATTTTCTAATCTCTACCCCACTAAAAAAGAAAGGGAAATTTAATGTAACAAACAGGCATAACATATTCAAACATGCAAAACAAATTCATTTCAGGAACTGTGCTAAGTGCTGTGATACAATTGCAAAAGAATGAAACAATCCCTACTCACAAGGAATTTATATTCTAATGGGGGAGACAATAGTAGATTTATAAATATATACAACACATAAACTTAGTGAAGTATATATACATATACCAAATAGTTAAATGCAACAAAAAGACCCAAAAGAAAGCCTCTGACACATTTGGTATACCCCCTAAGGAGGACTGTGCAAGACCAAGGACAAGAATTGCACAAGATGAGAAGGGAATATTGAATTGCAATCTTCAAAACTGATGACAGGAATTACAACAATGAAATCAGAGATCCACTCCAGTTTTAAATTCTAGACATTATGAAAAACTTAGAATAAAGACAATCATGAAGAAGAAAAGATAGGTATAGGATTTGCATGAATAATTTTCTTTGTTTACATTAAATTTCCCCCAAGCATCATCTGATTAGACAGTATTTCCCTCTACTATTCTTCTTTACTATTTCACTTAGTGCTCTTATCAGCTCTCAGGATTCAATTATTATCTCTAAATAGTATTGAATGCACTACCATCTTTCCAATCATCCAAGCTTGCAACTAAGGTGCCATCCTCAATTCTTTACTCTCTCAACCCCAATACCCAATTTGTTGCAAATTCTGTTACTTCTGCCTTAGCAACATCTCTCCAATATGCCCCCTTCTCTCCCCTAACACTGACACAACCATGGTGAAGGCTTGCATACAACCTCATGCCTGGACTATTATAATAGCTTTTGAATGGTCTCCCTGACTCAAGTTTCTCCCCACTGTAATCTATCCTTCACTCAGTTATCAAAGTGATATTCTTAAAGGATAGGTCTGACCATGTCAGCCCTTCCCAACTTCCTCCCCCAACATCATTCAATAAGCTTCAGGGCCTATTTCCTATTGGATAAAATACAAAATTCTCTGTCTGACATTTTAAGCCCTTCATAATCTAGCCCTCACTCACTATAGAACCTTTCTAGTTTTCTTATAATTTATATCCCCCACTACCATTTCCACCCTCACCACATAATCTTCAATGCAGTGGCCCAGGAATCCTTGTTGTTGTTCATACAAGACACTGACTCTTATGAATCCACTCATTTTCACTGACTACCCCTCATGCCTGAAAGGTTCTCCCTCCTCTACTTCCTGGCTTCCTTCATTCACATCACAACTAAAAACAAAAAAGCAAAAACCTCCTTCCAATGAGGTTTTCTCCAGTAGTTTTCCCTGAGATTAACTCCAATGTATCCTATCTCTTTTTTGTACATGTTTTTTGTATTCTCACTTTAAGTAAGATTTTAAACTCCTTCAAAGCAGAGACTGTTTTTGCCTTTCCTTCAAATCCACAGCACAGTTCTTGTGAACTTGACTTGTCCACTTGGAGATAAACTATTTGTATTCCCTGCCATTTACACCAAAAGAAAGTTAACCTATGCTCCTTTTTCATAATTAAGGAGAAAATGTAAAGTTTTAAAAACAAATTCTAGGGGGCGGTAGGTGATGCAGTAGATGGAGTCAGGAGGACCTGAGGTCAAATCCAGATTCAGACACTTGATACCTACTAGCTCTGTGACCCTGAGCAAGTCACTTAACAGCAATTGTCTCACAAAAAAAAAAAAAAGAACAAAAACAAATTCTAACCACTTATATGAGAGGATCAGCTACTGTTTTAATCCACAATATGCATATTCAAAGAGCTCTTGAATGGAAACTCTCCATCCCTGAAGATTGATAGCCTATCTATAATTTGTTTGATAAATCCTAAGGAGGTGCCTGAGGTACATAGAGCTTAAGTGACTTGCCCAAGGTCACATAGCTGTTAAAGGATCAGAGGTAAACCTATATTTCCTGGCTCCAATCCCAGCATTAGCAAATACAATATTCTGCCTCCAATGTAGGTCATAATTATTATAGTTAAATACATAAGTAACATAATCTATGACAAAACTTATCTGAAAGGTGGAACTCAAAATCTTACAAAAATGAATGTTGAAAACAATCTTTACATGTAATTATAAAATAAAATATAATACTACCAAGAAAAAAAAATACTTATCTGAAAGGAAGGTCAAGTTATCTTTTGGGGGGGGGGCAATGAGGGTTAAGTGACTTGCCCAGGGTCACACAGATAGCAAATGTCTAAGGCTGGATTTGAACTCAGGTCCTCCTGAATCCAGAGCCAGTGCTTTATCCACTGTACCACCCAGCTGCCCAAAGGTTATCATATTTTCAAGGCAAATATGCTTTCAAGCAAAAAAGCTAGAGTGCCCTGTATTTCAATTTCTTTTCCGATTCTATCCTTCCTAAGAATATTATGTACAAATACTTTTTACAAACTACTTAACTCACAAATTTAAAAAAAGTTTTCATTATAATAGATTTTATAATTCATTTTTTTATTTAAAAAATTAAATTGGAAAGCTACAAGATTAATGTGGTCTTTTACACATGGAGACTTCATGGAAGCCGTTGCTGCTTTTAACACAGAAAAGGTATACATAACAAAAGGCTTAAATTTCTTTTTGGTTCATACAGGGAAGGCCAAAAGTCAAGATGTTTTAATAATGTTTTGAAAATAATTTTCAAATAATTTACACAATTTATGAGATTTTACCCTTTCATGACTTTTGGTCCATCCTGTGTTAAGAAAAATCCTATTATTTCACAATGGAATGAGTAACCCATAAGAAAATCAGCATTGTATTTGCTATCCCTGTTATAAGGACTTATGAATTTATATTAGTAAAGTACTTTATGATCAATGAATAAAGAAGTACTACAGAATATAAGCTCCAAAAAGCTTGTGGGTTCTTTTGGGTTTTGTTTTTGCCACCCTAGGACTTAGCACAGTGCTTTACACATTGTAGGTGCTTAATAAATGTTTGTTGTATTAACACAGATGAGCCATGCAAAAGAGCTGAATGTTCACCTTTGTACTCTAAGATTTACCAAGTGTCTCTAGGGATGTGCAGATGCAAATAATGTGCATATGATATCATATACATACGATAGAGTAGATAGAGACCAGGACTCAAAAGAAGGAAGATTTGGGTCCTGAGAACTTCCATAACAGAGTGCTTCCTACTGTTCTTTGTTTCTCCTGGACCATATAATAAATGCTTTTTATATGACTGGGAATTGATATACCAATGAAAACATATCCAGCCCTGACTTTAGACTCAGATATTTATGTGTGTATATTTATATGAAGAATCTTCATGGGTACTCCTTTCATCTGTGCTAGTTCTATAAAAACAAACAAACAAAAAATAAGTCCAAGACTTTATGTTGAATAGGGATCTATGTCAAGTCTTAGGTTCAAAAATCTTGCTTCAAAAGTACAAGATGGGCCCTTCTTTCTCCCTCGGTGCCACCAACATGGTGTTCAAGCGCTATGTGGAAATTGTCCAGGTGGCCTATATTTCCTTTGGGTCATACGCAAACAAGCTGGTAGCCATCATGGATGTAATTGATCAGAACTGGGCTTTGGTGGATGGCCCATGCAGTGGGATGCAGAGCCAGGCCATGCCATTTACTTTCTTTTCTTTTTTTTTTTTTTTTTAGTGAGGCAATTGGGGTTAAGTGACTTGCCCAGGGTCACACAGCTAGTAAGTGTTAAGTGTCTGAGGCCGGATTTGAACTCCTGTAGTCCTGACTCCAGGGCCTGTGCTCTATCCACTGCACCATCTAGCTGCCCCAGGCCATGTCATTTAAATGTATGCAGCTTACAGACTTCATTCTCAAGTTCCCCACAGTGCTGTCAGAAATATGTCCGGGCTGCCTGGGAGAAAGAAAACATCCATACAAAATGGAAAGCCACAAGACGGGCCAAGAAGATTGAAGCCAGAGAAAGGAAAGCCAAGATGACAGATTTTGATCATCATAAGGTCGTGAAGGCCAAGAAGATGAGAAACAGAATGATCAAGCATGAAGTGAAGAGGCTCCAGAAGGCGGCCACCCAGAAGGGCTCTCCCGAAAAGGGAGCTGCCCAGAAGGCCCTGGCCTCAAAGGTCTCTGCCAAGAAGATCCCCTCAAAGAAGTCTGAGGGTCAAAAGGCAGCCCTAGGCCAGAAGAGCCTGAAAACCCCTGGCCAGAAGGCCCCAGACAAGAAGGGAGCCGCTCAGAAGGCACCAGCTCAGAAAGCAGCTGCTCCCAAGGCCAAAAAATAAGGGGCTGCCAGAAATCAAATAAAGGTTTTAATATTTTAAAAAAAAAGTAAAAAATGGGGGACACATGGGGAGACAGAAGTTTGCAAAAGCTGTGGGAGTTTTTTTGTTGTTGTTCAGTCATTTCAATCATCTCCAACTCTTTGTGACTTCATTTGGGATTTTCTTGTCAGAGATACTCAAGTGGTTTGCCATTTCCTTCTCCATCTCATTTTACATATGAGGTAACTGAGTCAAACAGGGTTAAGTGACTTGACCAGGATCACACAGCTAGGAAGTGTCTGAGGCCAGATTTGAATTTAGAAAGATGAATCTTTCTGACTCTAGTCCTGGTACTCTATCCACTATGAAATCTAACTGTCTTTCAAGTTTGATATAAGTTTGATATGATGAAATGACAATCATAAAAGCTAATACATTCTTGGGCTGGATGAAGAGACATATAGCTTCCTTGGAATAAGGAGATGAGAATGCTGCTGTATCCAACTGTGGTCAGACTACATCTGGGTAGTGCTAAGATACATGTCATAGTTTAAAAGGGATATTAATAATCTTGAAAGCAACCATGATGTTGAAGGACTTTTAGTCTATACCAGAGGATATTTAATTGCAAGATTGGGGCATGCATAACCTGGAGAAGAGAAAACTAAGAGGAGGAGGGTGGTATGGGGGAAACCATCTATCAGCATCAAGTATGTGAAGAGCTGTTGAACTGTCATGTAGAAGAATCATACCTATTCTATTTAGTCTCTGAGGACAAAGCTCAATCATGAATGGAAGTTGGAAAGAGAAAAAAAAATATGCTTTTTTCAGGAGGAAAAAAACAAAAAGCAAAAGTCTCCTTAACTATCAGAGCCATCTATATGTAGAATGGATGGCCTAAGGAGATAGTAGGTTCCCCAGCATAGGAGGTCTTCAAGTGGAGGTCAGATAATCACGTTCAGTAGTGTAGTAGGTATTCTTTTTCAGGCATGTGTTAATATAGAGAAAGTTGCTGAGGTCCCTCTGTCTAGGAATTCTGTGATTTTTTTGTAAGGTTAGTGAGAATAAACCCCCAACCCAGATGTAATCATGAAAGGTCCAGACAACTGAATCAATCAATCAAAATTATTAACTGGGTATGGGCAAAACCTTTGTCAATTTGAGAGGATTAAAGTATTTAAATTATTGAATAAATAGATAAAATCAATAGGAAACATTTGTGATTGGCTGAAATAATTGGATACACCTCTGGACCAATTGCATAAAACTTCAAGCCAGTCTACAATTATGAAGGCATGTCTTGTGAAGGAATTCCAGCCAAACCCATGAAAGGAAAAAGGAAAATTCTTAGATGCAGAAAATTCTCTCTCTCTCTCTCTCTCTCTCTCTCTCTCTCTCTCTCTCTCTCTCTCTCTCTCTCTCTCTCTCTCTCTCTCTCTGAAAAGGAGATGAACTGGTCAGATGGCAAAAGTGAGGAGTGAATAGCTGATGTGTTCCATCATTACCTCCAGTAATTTCAAAAGTGAATCCTAATAAATGCTTATTAGTAAATAATTTTTTAAAAGAGAAGAGGGGGGAAAGAGAGGAAGAGATAGAGAGTATAGTAAGGACTGAGAGGATGAGGACAGGTTGCTAATAGAAGAGACAGAAGCTAAAGTGAGCTTTGAAGGAGGCTAAGATTCTAAAACACAGAAGTAATGAAGAAGAGCATTTCAAACATGGGGGATGATGGCCTGTGCAAACACATAGTCCAGAAGATGAAATATGGAGTAGGCCAGTTTCTTTTACTTTTTTTAATTTAATTTTTTTTTGATTAAGTGAGGCAATTGGGGTTAAGTGACTTGTCCAGGGTCACACAGCTAGTAAGTATCAATTGTCTGAGGCTGGATTTGAACTCAGGTACTCCTGACTCCAGGGCTGGTGCTCTATTCACTGCGCCACCTAGCTGCCCCAGGCCAGTTTCTTAAAACATGAAGAGTGTAAAGGGGAATAATTTATGAAATGAAAGTCAGATTGTAGAGGGGATTAAACTCCAGAATAAGGAGTTTGTGTTTTAGCCTAAAGGAGAAAAGAAAATGAAATGTTGATTTCAAGTTTATAGACCATTTGACTAGAAGGTACATGAAATAAATATTTCAAAGTTTTTGAGAGCCAGATGATGGAGATATCTAAATGCCAGTCTGAGGAGTTGGGAACCATTAAAGATTTGAGCAGGAGATGACACAGTCTGTATTGTGAAGGTGGTATTACATCGTGTACTGGTCTTTTTCCCTTAGGAATATTCATCCATTAGCTGTGTGGAGTAGAATAATAAGTTCAGCCCTTGGCCTTGTCAGTCAGTGAGCATGAAAATTTTAATGCCAAATTAACCTCCTTCAACAATTAAGAAAAAAGACTCTCACTTCAGATGATCCTTTGAATTTGGGGATGACTGGACACTAGGGACTTGCATGTTCTCAAAGAGTTATCCTTCAAGGTGAGTTGACTGGAAACAATGGCTTAGGCTGATACCTCCTTCTTGTGGTTTCTTAAGCTCACTGTCACCAGTCATCAATTTACAAGAAAGAAAAGAAGCCAGTTCTACCCATGTTTCACGTGGAAAGAGAAAAAAACAAAAACATAAGCTAGGGGCCTTTGTTCTTGGTGATCTACAACTTGGAACAAATACCACTTTCTCCTGAGGAGGGAATGGTATGGGATGATAGAGGGCCTTAGGCCTTCTGAGTGGGGACCACAGAATAGCAAACAAGGTTCCCTCACAGGGTTCTATGAAAAAGTGTTTCTGCTGATCAGGTGAAATATACATTTAATCTAATTAGAACAATTTGGTTTGTGTTAAGCAATAATTTGACAAGAAAAAACACATATCCATATGTGTATATGACTCATGGTGCTTTTAGATGGCAAATAATTGATTATAAAACCAAAGCTGTACTACTGAGTTAAACATACTACATCAGGTTCAACATTTTACAAAAGCAAATGTAATATTAGGCTGATAATGAAGCAGAGGCTCTTCACACACATTTTTGTAGCTTGAAGGGGCTCCTTTTTAGTAAATTCCATTTCTCTATTTTCATATTTTAAATTATTTCTTGATTAGTAATTCTCTTCAGGTGTTGCTCTTAAATTTTAAATACTATAATTTCAATTGCCACAGTGCCTGCTCCTGTCATTGAGAGAGAGATAATTACAATACAGGTTGAAATGTCAATTCTCTCTACATGCAAATACTTATAATTTAGTTGATTTTAACCTGAGGACTTTGCCAATTTATAGCATCCTAGTTTTTTAGTCTGAATAACCCAGAATGGAAAGTATTACTTTTTTACTGTGGAATAATATTGTATAGGGATGAATGAGGGTTAGTAGGGAAAACCTAGTACCAAGTACACATTGAAGAATATTTTGAAGACATTTCATCGACTTTCCTTCAGGTCCTAAAAAAATTTTTTTTTCATTTTCCACCCTGTGATCTTTAATTCCTAAACCTCTTATTCTAATCTTATTTCTAAGAAATTAGCTATCAAGGTAACTAAAATGTCAACACAGACATAGAATTGTGTCTTTCAGAGCATATAATAAAATATATTTAAATATTTACCTATTTATTAATTTATGAGGGAAGAAAAGAGAGAAGAAATGTTGATTTTCATAGAAACAAAGTATCTAACAATAATATTTAATAAAATAAGTATAAAACAAATCATGTCAAGGAAAAAAAAACAACATTTTTAATGGTGTCCAAGATACTTCCAGGGGAGCATTTACTCTTTTAAACTTTGCTGGAACTGTTTAGCAAATGATTGCTGCTTGAAATGATTTAATGCTACTGTCTTCAAGGAGCTTCAACTAAGTAATTCATCTCTTAGAGTGCCCAAATTCCACCTGAAGGGTCACTTATTCAATAGGATCTAGTCTTGATTTTTAATTAGATTCTTACATTTATGTGAGCCTTAAGGAGTGTGTTATTGCTCTGGATAATGTTTTCAATGGTTATTGAAATGCTTACATACTTCACTGCTGTTTTAGAATAATTTCTTTGAGGCCTATGCTTCTTCCAATAAGCAAATAAATATGCACAACACTTTAGTAAATTGGTATGGGAAAGAGAGGAGGGTATCATTATATCACATCATAACTCCTTTATGACTTTATCAATCATTTCTCTCTTCCATCTCTAATATCTCTTCCATTCTGTTTATTAACTTTTAAATTCTTCCTACAAACACTAGAATCTCTCTTGTCATTAATTAAAAAACAAACAAACATATCCCCTTTAACTCAATTCAACAAAGCATGGTGGTAGACATTGGTGATACAAAGAAGAAACTGAAATACTCTCTCTTTTCTTTTTTTTTTCAGGGCAATGGGAGTTAAATGACTTACCCAGGGTCACACAGCTAGTAAGTGACAAGTGTCTGAGGCCAGATTTGAATTCAGGTACTCCTGAATCCAGGGCCAGTGCTTTATCCACTGTACAACTTAGCTGGCCCCAATACTCTCTCTTTTCAATGAATTTACCTCCACTTTGGAAGAGAGGCAGGAAGGGGAGACACAATATCTCTATTGGCCCTGCTACCTCCTCATCCTAATATCTCATTCCCTTCATTGACAAACATTTTAAACAACAGTTTACAGGTGCTTTTTTTTCTCATTTACTTGCTGATTGCATACTCCATTGCAATCTGACTTGAGTTACTACCTTTTCCCTGGACCTTTTAAAGATCAACAATGGTGTCCAGAGGTCACATTCAGTAACCTTTTATCAGGTTTCATACTCCTTGATATCACTGAAGCATTTGATAATTGACCATCCCACCTTCCTTCTAGATCCTTTCTTATTGCTTGATTTCCATGACGCTCTTATCCCTTGATTTTACTATCTCTGTTTCTCTCTTTCACTGACTCTTCTTAACCCTCCAACATACAATCACTCCTCAGCACTCTCTCTTTGACCCTTTTCTTTTCTCCCTCTATAAGTTCTCCTCTGGTCAACTGATCTATTTTCATCATTTCAATCTTGTCTTCTATGTGAATAATAAAGAAGTCTAGATCTCAGTTTCTGACTTCTTTCCTAAGCTGCAGACATTCGTTTACAATTGCCAAATGGACATTTACACCTGTGTGCTATGCCCTGGTGACTCAAACTAAATTTCCCTCCAAATTATCATCTTTTCCTGTAAATCTTGGTCTTACTAACTTTTCTATATATAGTATTGGTGACACTACTCTCCAGTTACCCAGGCTTGAAACCCCATAATCATTTTTTTGCTTTTTTCATTGCCTTTGTCCCTTCCTCCACCCAGACTTAAAATCTGATCAATTCTAACTATGAAACAGCAGTTTCACCCATCTTTGCTCTTTTCCCCCACTTCCACTATTTCTTCTCACCTGGATTTTGCAATAGACTGTTAAGTGAACTTGTTACCTCTGCTCTTAATACTATCATTTTCCTGAGCTATATCTCTGACCATGTCACCTACTTTTCAAACACCTTCAATGACTACTCATTAACTATTGAACAGTTTAAATTTACCCTAGTATCCAAAACCTTGCACAGTTGGAGCCCAACCTACCTTTGTATTTTCATGTTCCACTATTCACTTTAATTCACCCTATGATTCAGTTAAAGTAGACTATTTGCTATGCCAAACATTCTTTGCACATTCCTCACTTTGTACCATTACTTACTCTGTTTCTACTTTATATGTCCTTTCCCTATAATGTCCCTTTCCAATTACAATCCATTCTATAAAACCCACCTACTTCAAAATACAACTTCTCTCCAAAGCTGTTCCACCAGCTGAAAATAAGCCCAGACTTCTCTGAAATCCCACTGAACTTTGTACTTCTCTTATTGTACTACTATAATCTACTGTATTTTCTCCAGCACTCTAAGGTCCTATGGGTAAGGACTGTCTTATTTATCTTGGTAACTCACATACCATCTAGCACAATGCCTAGTACTTAAAAAGTACTCAACAAATATTTGTTGAATGAATGACTAAAGTACAGAGATATTCATTCCTAAGAGAAACTGGAAAGACAATTCCATATGAGGTGGAATTTAGCAATTCTACTTAAGGTGGAATCATGTAATTCTACTTAAGATAGCATAAGATAATTAAATTAATATATAAAATGTTTTTTCTTAGGGTTGTTGTAAGGCACGAGTAAGATAATGCACATAAGGTATTTTATAGACATTAGTGGAATAAAAGCTGTTTGAGGGTAAAAAATTAAAATAAAAATAATATGGGATTTAGGGATCCTTTATGAATTTTATTTGTTGGTGTCATAATATTTCTTTATCCCATGGACAATCAGGACATAACTATGCTTGCCAAATACAGGTCTATTAACTTCTCCAATGTAGGGTGTTCCAAAAGTCTAAGTGCATTTTAAGCTATTAATGCTTATTAATAATTTACAATCTTTAAAAAGTTGGAAGCTTGTCTTACCTGAATTCCCCAGATTTCCTTGAAGACTACCTTCAACAAATTTAGGCAAAACAAGCAAGTCATCCTAATATAGTCAGCCTGTGTCTCCTTTTAAAAAGTAAAAATTACCTACCCAAAAGTCCAGAAAAATAGTGTCATTTTTATTCATGAATGAAAAAAATTATTATGCTCTTTGCAACCTCTCCCTATAGGTTCAAGTCTTGGAGATACATTAAAGATTTTTTTTTCTTTACAACAAGTATCCAGGATGTTGAGTCCTGGATTCTGGCAAAATTTAAAAATAAGTAATTTATTCAGTTTAAACTCCCCCTACTTTCAGCTGAACATACTTTATTTCACTTTTTCTAAGTCAAGCTGTTGAGAAGTTTAATTGTACTCTGCCAGCTGTTTCTATGCCCTACAGTTATATGAGTTGATACACATATTTCTAAACATGGATTAATGTGAAAAACATTAGAAAATATGTTAATTGCCAACTGATCCTGAAAATATAGCAATGATAATCTTTCAGTTCCAATCAATGCAAGTTACTGATAAAATACTTGAGAGTGAGTTGAAGGAAAAGTGGAGAACAAATGATCAGAGGGCATGGGGAAATTACTTTGTGATCTTGTTCACCCTGCCTAAATGTGAGGATTCAATCTGACAGACCATGCCAACCATTCCCCCCAAAATTTTCTTAATGATCCCAAGTTCCCTAGAATGTAGGGTATATTTTTTAGAAGGCTCAAGGATATAGAAGAAGGCATCTATCTTAAATGGTTTAAGTTGCCCCTAGAGATATATAGATGTTAATATGGTAAAAAATAAACAAAAATCAAGTAAATGAAATTCTCTCAATAGGCCTATAATTTTTGTCAATAAATGAAGAAGCATTTATTAAGTACTTACTAGGTTCCAGGCACTGTGAAAAGCATTGGGATACAAAGAAAGGCAAAAAACAATTCCAGTTCTTAAGTCAATATTTGTGATTTCTTACTTAGAGGATTAATTGATGCTAGTAGGAAAGGGTTGATTGAATTTTCTTAAAGTTCTGTTGATCTTATCATTGTTTAATGGAATTTGTAACCTAGTATAGGACAATCAATAAAAGTTAGTTGATAGATTGATTTTTGAAACTGGTTTAAAAGTGGTTCTTCAATGGGGACCAGACAATGGCATACATTTTTCCTTAATGTCCCTTTTGGTTCAAGTCTGCCTTTGTGGAAAGAATGAATAGACAAGCAATACTTGCTTTAGATTTCAACCTCCATCTGAAGAGGCAGCTTATGTCAGCACAGAGACAGCTGTCTGACAGTAGCTCTGGGTAAACTTCTTCTTCCATAGACCTTAGCCTGGGGCCTCATAGTTAATTTTGTAAGCCTTTGGGTTCTTTTCCCATGCTACTTGTATGAGTGAAAACCAAGAATTTTATGCCTCGGGTTGTTTGCCCAGGCTGTGAACTGTGACATTAAACTCAATTCCCTTTTGACTCAACTGCTTCATCTCACACTTTCATCCCTCTAAATTGGGGTTTACTGACCTGTGAATGTCACAACATGACCAGTAAAATACAAAACAGATTCATTGCAAAAAGCTAGTCACTAAAGTAATATTCTATCCCTCTAGGAAAAGTAGACAGGTAGAGGCCACCAAGGGTGGCTGACAGGACACAGTTTCAATAAGACAAAAACATTCTTGATTTAGACTTAATTAGATAAGCTAAAAAGAAATAAAAGCAGATAGAAAGAAGGGAGAGAGACTTGCTTTACTGGGGATAATACAAGGAGAATTTTTGAGTTTTAGCCTCAGCTTTGCAAATAAATTACTGTGTATTTTAGTGCTAGTCAGTTAACCTCTTTCTACTCCAGTTTATCTGCTATTAATGGGAACCAAACTCAATAGTTTTTTACTTGCATGATGTGGAACTGTGATATTCCTCTATGTTTCTTCCTTCCCTTTTATCTCTCTGTGTCTCACTCTTCCTAAACCTACTTTGCCCTTCTAACCTCTAATCATTTCACTTGTGCCTGACTTCACCAATAGATCTCACATCTGTTTCTTTACTGTCTCTCATACCCATAGTACCCTCTTTCCTAATATTGAATTATAAATAAAATTAAGATTATTTTTCTACAGTTTCCTTTTTGTATTGATTAGGTAAGGGGCAGATAGGTGGCACAGGTAGTAGAGTCCCTGGTCTGGAATCAGGAAGACCTGAATTCAGATTTAGCCTTAGATACTTACTGTGACCCTGACAAGTCACTTAATCCTTTTTGCCTCAGTTTCCTCATCTATAAAATGAGCTGGAGAAAGAAACAGAAAACCACTCCAGTATCTTTGCCAAGAAAACCCCAAATGGGCTCACAAAGAAGTCAGACACAACTGAAAATGACAAATCAACAAAACAAGGTAAGAATATTGGCATGTGGAGCTCCAGATTCAAATGGTATATTTCACAAGTCAAACCCAGATTGCTGAATAATCTGAAACACTATAAAATGTTAGGTAGTTTTTTGTTTTCCTCTTTAATTCATATCAAGGTATGAAATGTTTTAGAGGTATCTTGGCATGGTTAGTAATGTGAATGCTGGACTAATGAAACCTTGGGCTCAAATCTTACCTCTGACACTTCAATGGTTGTATGACTTTGGTCAAGTCACCTAACTTCCCTCTTGCTCAACACAACTTGCTAAGATTACATTCTTATCTAGAATGGGTTTGGGGGAGTTTTGTACACTGAAGAAATCACAGTCTTCCCTTTCTGGGATCCCTTATGAATTATTCTAGAAAGTCAGTTCATTTCAAACAGAATCGATTCTTAGGATTTTACTCCTCTTCATTTATCACCAGGCTGACCTTCAGATTTTTCCAGCTTCCTTCCACTCCAGTATTAGGATTGGTGTCAGCAAGACCTAAATTCAAATAAAGTCTCAGACACTTACCAGCAGTGTGACCCTAGGCAAGTTACTTAACTTTCCTCACTTTCAGTTTCCTCATCTGTAAATGGGTTTATTAATAGTACCTATCTATCAAGATTGTTGTGAAGTTAAAATGAGATAATATTTGCAAACCTTAAAGCTCTAAATGCTAATCAATACATAAAGCAATTTTCTAAGTCCTTCAACGTAGGCAACATATTGAAATTCTACTATAATTTTTTTTTTTGCTTTGGTCTGAAACCATATATGATTTCACAAGTAGAGGAAATACCAATGCAAATTTGAAACTGTTCTGCAACTCATCATTTTAGAAAATTGCCTGTGGCTTAAATGTGCTTAACTTCTTAATCAAGAGTATTTACTCAGTCTCATACAAGCAGTGAGACAGAATGAAAACTTGAACCCAGACCTTCTAGCCAAGGAGACTTGCATTCTTTCCACTATGATATACAGACTTTCCAATTTAACTGTTAGATGTTGAAAAGAAATGCTTCTTACTGTTCATTGGGGTACCCAAATACTTAATTATGTGTTTGGTGACCACTTCAAATACTCAGAAGAAAGCATTGGCTCCCAGGTCACATAAATCCAAGTTTTAAATATGAAGGGGAATAAAAAGAGACTTGAGGAATGGGAGTCTTTTATTTTTAGCCCTCTCCACATATCCATATTAAGTTTGATCCCCAGAGAGGCCTTCAGTGGTTTGCAACTGTATTTGGAAAAGATCTGAAACTTGAACAAGATTCCTATGCAATGCTTAGATTGTGGTTTCACCACTGTGATTTTTAGATGCTGTTTTATTTTGGGAGATATTTGGACTTTCTATGTGATCTATAGAATTAATTTAAAATACATTTTAAAAGTATATTGAATACAGTTTATTATTAGAAGTAGGAATCTGTCTTTCCATTATACTCCTACCTATGTTTCTTTTCCAGTGGGATGGGCAAATTTTGAAATCCTAGAGAGCTCAAGTAAAGGTGATTTGTTTTAGCTAAGAAAACAAGTAATAATCTGAGATAGCTGAACTCCTTTACACGTTCATGGTTCAAGAGGAGAATGATGACTTAAAAGGAATACAGAAAAATAACACCTTTTAAAAATAAAGGAAAGTCACAGCAAAAACAACAACAATAAAACCAAAACACTTGCAAAGCACCTGGTTGATTATAGACGTGATCAAAAAAATATTCTCTTTTTCATACTGGTTCAAGATGGTTTTGCAAGTAAGAAAAGACATCTGTGTTGCAAGAAACACAGGATTATGGTTTCGAGTTGACTGCTATGCAAATCAGAATACAGTACACTCTTGCCTAGATCCTCAAGAACACCCATGTTTAACTTCCTGCAAGGAAAAAAAAAAACTAGCTGTGATCCCTTTATAAGATTTTGGTTGCAATGGAAGTTTTCTTAGCACTTTTTTTCCAGGGCTATATTTTGAATATGTGAGTTGTATATTATTAATATTTAAAATAAAAAATTTTTACTTGCTTTCCGGAGACTTGAACTACCTTGCATATTTTATGTTGTCCTCTTATTCAGAAATAGATAATTCTTGAATAAGTTGTGGTGCCTTGAAAATCATGTATCACGGTTTCTCAAATCCAACTCTCATCATTTTGTCAGGTTTGAAGAAAAATGGAGAACTCCTAAAAGTCAAAGAAGATAGATTTACAAGAGCATTATTTCTGGCTATCTTTTCAAATAAAGAGACCACAGAAAGCTTTTGAGAAAAAAAATGACCAAAAACCAAAAAAAAAACAAACAAGCATACACAAGTGTGTGTATGTGTTTTCAAAGTATTATAGAATTATAGTAGTAAAAAAAATGTCCAAACCTTTTCTTTTGCTGTCCTTTTCTACCCCAATTCTATTGATTAAAACCTGCTAGGGTAAGAACAGAGTGAATGGAAGGGAGAACAAGACATCCTAATGTCCATCTTCACAATTTAACTGGTGGTCATTCCCCATCCCACACTGGAAGGTCACAAAATTGTCAGAGCATATGAATTTGGTCTAGGCCCTGGGAACCCAGTCATCAGGAAATTTCTGACGTAGGTACTCAGCCCGTACTCTCAGTTTCCTGCTGTTTCAAAAGTAAACATGCCTCAGAAAATGATGCATCATTCCCCACTACTGACTCTGCCCTCCATGACCATAGTACCTAAGAGAATAAGAACTTTGAAAAAACTGTTGTTTCTGCTGTCCTACACTCTTACCTCTTACTCTCCCTACATCTGTGGTTCAGAGTTAACAGAGGTTAAAATCCCTTTTCCTTGTTATCTCCCCCCTCATTCATCCCACTCAGCTTACCTCTCCCCTTCTTTATTCTTATTTTAATTCTAGTTCTTATCACCAATTCTTTATTATCATCTCACTCCAGGTATGGTCTTATCTTCTCATATTCTTACCATCTTCTTTTGCTCATCAAAACCTGATGTTACAGGACAAGTCCCAGGACACCTTTTCTGACTCCTTCACTCACAGCACCCTGTGACTCTGAAAACAAATTCCACCTTGAGACAGAAGGAATTGAAATACTGCATGCTCCCCACTCCAATTTTGATCTTTTGTGTCACTCTGCAACCTTTTCTTCTTTAAGGTCCATTCTGTCTGTGTCACCTTTGTTGCTGTAATATATTAGTTTCCAAGTTACTCTTTCTCTTTTCTCAAAGGAAAGCCTAGCTAATATGTTTTTTCCAATCCCACTTCCAGACCTCATATTTGGGGACTTCAACATAAACACTGATTTTTTTTTCCCCAAACCCTGGCTTCCCAGGTCAAATGCCTTTTCAACTGCCAAAAACTACATCCACATTTCAGTTCATGTACCCAAAGGAATGAACATAACTTAAAACTTGGTATCAGCCCAAGCAGTGACACTTCCATCTTCTTGAACTCTGAAATTCCTCTCTTTGATCTCCTGTTATTCTGTCTCTTCCATGGCCCCTATTTAACTAAATTTATTCTTCATCTTCCATTTCTCCTATCACCTATCAGCATGAGTAAGCCCTAGATTATCCTTCCCCTCACTTGTCCCAGCCACCTTTGCCCAGTTCCCACCAGGTGCTGGACACTGAATCAGAGTTGAATGCTCACTTCTTTCCCAGTCCCCACCTCTACCAAAGGTAACCTAGGTCTCACTGCTTTCCAATATTTGGCACCACTAGTCCTTTCTCATGAGGGACCATATGTCTTGCCATTGCTAACCAAGGTCCACAGTGCTTTACCATCTGCCCTGATGTTTTGCCTGCTGGAGCCTAAGTACCACATAGCCTTTCCATCTGCTATAAAGCTGAATGATCCTTTATAAATTGTCTCCCCAAATCAGACCATGGGCTCCTTAAGAACAACAACTTCTTTTCTATTTGTATCACTATCACTTAGCACAGTGTTTGGCACATAGTAATGATCTAATGACTGCTCTTCCATTCACAGTGATCTCCATCCATTCTAGAACTCCTCATTTGGACTCACTTTACCAACTTCACAGTTTTGATTCATTAACCAGTTCAAATATACACAGGCCTCTACCCTAAAATATTTGTCCCTTTGTCCCCTCCAATTTTCACCCTGTTAATACTCAACCCTGGGTCCCTCATAATCTATCATCTCTGCTCTGTTTCCATGTGGCTACTTGCTACTGTAAAATTTTGGATAAAGTCTCATGCTATTTTTGTAGTAGAGATATAGAGATGTAGACAGGAAAATAGTATAATTAGGTAGATTTGGAACTGGTTGAATGGCCAGATCCAAAGAAAATTGGTTCAATGCCAACTTGGAAGGAAGTCCTCAGTGCATTCCTTGGGGATCTGTGATTGGTTTTGTGCTATTTACAATTTTTATGAATGATGGATAAAAACATAGAACACATGTTTATCAAATTTGCCTAGGACAAAGCTGGGAGAGTTAGCTAGCTCACTAAATAATAAAGTCAGTATTTGAAAAGATCATGAGAGGCTAAAACATTAGACTCAATCTGATGAGATGAAATTTAGCAGACATAAATGTAAAGTCTAAGTCTTGTGTTAAAAAAAATCAACTTCACAAGTACAAGATGAATTAATACATATTCTCCAAGTTCATCATGGCATCCTCCTACCTGCATACATTCAAATTATTTGTCAACCATGCCTCAGAATCACTATCTCATCTCCATGTCTCTTTGAATCCTTATTATCCCCTCTATAAAGCCTTTCCCTCCCCCTTCTCCATCTTGTTAATGCTGTCTCTTTACTCAAATTACCTTTTTTTAAAACTTACCTGTCCATAGTCTCTTACCAGTCAAATGTAGACTCCTTCAGTCTAAGTGCTTCTTCATTTTCCCAATGTTTTCAATAGTGCCTGGCACAGAGTAGATTCCAAATATATCTTTTAAAATGAAGGGCACCTAGGTGGCATAGTGCATAGACCACTGGCCCAGGAGTCAGGAGGAACTGAGTTCAAATCTGACCTCAGACACTTGACATTATCTGTGTGACCCCGGTCAAGTCACTTAACCCTTATTGCTTCACAATAAAAAAAATAATAATAAAATTAAAATGAATCACACTTAAATCCCTTAGTGAAAAAAATTGTTCCCTCTATATTTTCTTAAAAGTGAAAGTCAGTAATTTCTTGTGAATTGAATGAAAAAATCATATCCAGCATTAATGGTCCAGATCCTAGTGTTTGTTTGGGTTTGACCTGCTGAGATATTGTGGCAGAGGGTAAGAGCAGCTCAGCAACAGGAAGCATCAGACACACAACAACAAAATCATCCACTTCCATTCAAAATTTATAAAAGGACACGTTTCACTGTTTTCATCCTGGAAATATTATTTCCTGTTTTGTTTCTCCCATCGAATGGCATTTTAAATTCACCATCACTGTTGTCATTGGGCAGTTAACATCATGAAATGGAGGAGGCACTTAACTTCAGGAGTTTCTCTGAGCAGCCACTTTGTTTATTGACTCCTGCAATGTGTTTTTCAAATGAACTGGAATCTCTTTATTCTAGAACTCTAGACTTTACAGCTATCAAGGATGTCAGTGGTCACCTGGTTCAATCTTAACATTTTATTTTACAGAAGAGGAAACTAAGGGCCAGAGATAAAATGTCTCATCCAAGATCACATGGCTCAAAAATTTGGAGTCCAGATTAAACCCAGGATTTTTTATTCCAAGTTTAGCCTTTCTTAACCCTACATTAGATCTAGGAGTACAGATTTAAAGATGACATATGTTTTTAAAATTGATATATGACCTTCAGAATTCCTTCATTTTTCATGAAGTCATAGTATTATACTATATATGATATAAGCTTAATTAATAGCAATTTGCAAAATTGCCTACCATTTCAATGAAATGGCTTGAAAGAAGCGTACAAAGAAAAATTCAAGACGTAAAACCCTAATATCACAGGACATAGAACTGAGCATCTATTGTTGTTCTGTTGTTTTGTTCATGTTCATATCTTTGTGACTCCATTTAGAGTTTTCCTGGCAAAGATACTGGAGTGATTCATCATTTCCCTCTCCAGTTCATTTAACAAACGAGGAAACTGAGGCAAACAGGGCTAAGGGACTTCTCAGGGTCACACAGGTAGCAATTATCTGAGATCAGATTTGAACTCAGGAAGATTAGTCTTCCTGATTCTAGGCCCAGCTCTCTAACCACTGAATTGCCATTGAATATCTAAGCAGGAAGCAATTATTGAGATACTTCCTTTATTTTGTTTCTTTCAAGAGGCTCTGGAGCACTTGTAAAAAAAATAGTAAATAGACAAAAAAAAAATTCTCTTCCTATTTTCAAGAATTGTTATTATTTTGGATGACTCCTTCAAAAGGAGAACTAGGAGATCTAAAAGCATAGCATGTCCATTCCTTTTTTGTAAATGGACAGTGGCATGTAAATGCATAGGAATCACAAATTTTTCCTTTTAACGTAATTGATTACAGAATTGAAGAGTTGGAAGGGACATTGGAAGCCATTATACTTCAACTCATTCTGTCTTCATTTGTATCCCTTAGAATCCCTGTCTTACTTCAAGACTGTTCAAATACTACCTTCTGATACCCACAGCAGCTAAAACCACCACCTCTTATAAGGTAACCTATCTTCTCCTCTGTATATATTTATTTGTATTTTGACTCTATCCTTATAACATAAAATCCTTGAGGCAAGGTCTGTTTGGGCTTTTTTTTCTTTTTGGTAATGTTGGGGCACATAGTAGCACTTATTAACTTCATGTGGATTGATTGATCTAGACTGTAGTTGAAAACCTCAAGTCTAAATTTGCCTCTCTTCAACTTCTACCCATTGTTCCTGGCCTTCCAAGATGTAGTGGAACAAAACTAACCCTTTTTTCTTATGATAGCCTTTCAAGTACTTAAAGACAATTGCATGTCCCTATATATCTTCTCTTCACCAGGCTAAAATAGCTGGTTCTTCAATGGTTCTCATGTGGCAAGATCTAGAAGCCCTTGAGCATCCTGGCCTCACTTGAATTCATCAACTTCCTTCCTTAAATATGGTCTCTAGGACTGAATACAGTCCTAGAGGGACTCCAGATGGGAAAGACTTTTTTAAAAATCTTGTAAAATGGTATAAAAATACTGCCTCAGTAGTAATGGAATTTTGAACAAAATTGTGATAGCCTAGAAACATTTTTTAGGTCTTTTCTGAACTGAATCTTTCCTGAAACCCCTTTCTCCCTAATGAGACTTTTTACATGTCTTTCTTGTTCTAAATCTTATAGACTGTGATCCAGTGAAAAATCAGGGCATGTCATCCTTTTGGTTTCACTTAGCCACCCCCCCCAATCTCCTCCAACTTTGGACAGCACACTAATTGGTATGCATTTCTATTCTTTGTTGTCCCCCAAGGTCTAGCCTCATAAATTGGTCTTCATACTAAGGATTTAGTGTTAGGACTTTCCCTTTCCATCAAATTACTTTTCTGCCTAATCCCTAGCTGTGTCCTGGCAGGAAACTCTGCCACTTTAAGCCTGCTCTGACCTCTTTCCTCTCTGTAGCTAGAGATAATTAGAGAAAGTAAGAGTTCTTTACTGTGTTAAGGATAAGGCAGGATCTTTAACCCTTCCCCTTTCCCAATCAACGGCAGAGGAAAGGACCCTGATTGTTCATAACGTTGTTGATGTGGTGGCCAACATCTCATTGCCTTCTTTTTTATCTTTTTAAATTCCTGACATTGTCACCTTTCTCACTGGCAATGAACTACACTAGCAATGGAAGTGTTATCCCTGGAGGTAAAATTTTAACATTCATAGTTTACTTCTAAACTGAGCTGTCCATCTCCTTGCCCTGTACATATGTTCTATAGCAAGGCTTCTTAAACTTTTTCCACTCATGAACCCTTTTCATCAGAGACATTTTTACACAACCAGGGTATATAGGTATATGAAATAGATATATATGAACTTTTACTGTTGCCAAATATTTCATAATCTCCACATTCAGTTACATGGCCCCATATGGGGTCACAAACCACAGTTTAAGAAGCTTTGTTCTACAGCTATCTAATTTCTCACTCTTCTCCCCTCCCCTCAGTTCTTTTCTAATGGGAGGGCTCCGTGGATATTGAGTTTGTTTTGAGCCTATACCCATTGAGACTAATGTATCATTGTTTCTTACAGTTACCCCAAATTCACTGCACCTCATTTCCCAAGTTTTTTCCCTTTTTTATGGCAGTAAAGATTATTGTCTCTAATCATATTTGTCCCTCCTACACATCACATCTCCCAGCTTTTTTTTTCTTTTTTCATCTATGATTACTAACTTAGTTTTCATTGAAGGTAAGCAGAGCAGTTTACTCACATACAACGCTCTTACTCCCCATATCTCCTTTCATTTTTCTGTGACTGAACAAAGCTACAGAACCCAAGCTTATCCCAGTATTGTCAGGGTTCAATTAGGATGAATCTCAGCAGTCCACAATACAGGCTTCAAGTGACTGCTTTTTCATATCTAAAAATGTATGTCTCCTTTTGTACTTTGTGTCCATTATCTTTTGAGGTAAGAAGAAAGATTCATCATCAGTTTTCTGGAATTGTGATTGGTCATTACATTGTTTAGTTATTCAAAGTTGTTTTCCTTTATGATGTTATATATTTTTCAACTATTCTCTAATTGATAGGCACCCACTTTTTTGCAGTTCTTTGCTAAAACGAAAACAGCTGTGATAAAAATTTTTATACAAAAGAGTTCTTTCCTCCTTTCTTTTTATTTCTCTGGGGTTATATGCTGTTAGTGATATCACTGAATGCACAGTTTAATAACACTTTTGTTATAGTTCCAAATTGCTTTCCAGAATGGGAAGACCACTTCACAGCTTCCCTAACAATTGCTATTTTCTTTTTCTGTCATCTTTGTCAAACTTATAGGTGTGAGGTAGAACGTCAGAGTTATTTTTATTTGTATGTCTCATTATTAGTGATTTGAAGAACTTTTAGATGCTTGTTGGTAGTTTGCATTTCTTCTTTTTAAAAGTGTTATGTCCTTTTACCATTTATGTACTAGAGAATAGCTCTCATTTTTATTTATTTGTATCACTTCTCTCTGTATGAAACCTTACCAGAGGAATTTGCTGGAAAGATATTTTCCCTCAAATTAATTGTTTCCCTTTTAATTCTTTTTGTGTGTGTGTGAGGCAACTGGGGTTAAGTGACTTGCCCAGGGTCACACAGACAATAAGTGTTAAGTGTCTGAGGCCGGATTTGAACTCAGATCCTCCTGACTCCAGGGCCGGTGCTCTATCCACTGCACCACCTAGCTGCCCCTCTTTTAATTCTAACTGCATTGATTTTGTTTATGGGAAGACTTTTCAATTTTCATAGTCAGAATTATCCATTTTATCTCCTGTGATCCTCTCTATCACTAGTTTGGTTAAGAACTCTCCATGGTTGTGGAATATATCTCCTAATTTGTTTAAGATATGATGTTTAAAAAAAATATCTAGGTTAAGTTTCTATTTGGAATTTATCAAGGTAGGTGGTATGAAACGTTAATCTATACTTTATTTCTCTCAGGCTGCTTTCCAATTTTCCAAGCTGTTTTTGTTGAATAGTGAGACCTTACTCCAACAGTTGGGGTCTTTGGATTTACTGAATACCATGCTATTAAGTTCAATTGTTTTCTCTAATTTTATAAAATAATCCTTTGATAATTTGATTGGCATGATACTGAATATAGCATTGACCATACAGGAGAAATTAATATATCTCTAATTATTTGTCTTCCTTTATTTCTATAAAAAAGTTTTTTAAATTTTATTGTTATAAATCATTTTTGGTCTTGTAAAATGGATTGGCAGATACTTTACATATTCTCTCGCTATTTTGGATAGAACT
Organism: Dromiciops gliroides; assembly: GCF_019393635.1. Classification (NCBI taxonomy): domain Eukaryota; kingdom Metazoa; phylum Chordata; class Mammalia; order Microbiotheria; family Microbiotheriidae; genus Dromiciops; species Dromiciops gliroides. The sequence continues at coordinate 312,837,739 of NC_057863.1, read as the reverse complement.
TATTTTTCTGTTTCATTGGTAATATTCAAAATGGCTGATGATTTTTGTGGGAATATTTTATATCTTGCTAAACTAGCAACTTAACTTATTAATTATTTCAAATTCATTTTGGTTGACTCTCTTCAGTTCTGTAAGTAAGCTATCACATAACATCTCAATAAAGCAATGACTTTGGTTCTTTGTCTATGTTTATTCCCTCAGTTTCTTTTCTTAGTCTAATTCTTGTAGATAACATTTCTAGAACTATACCAAATAATAGTAGTAATAAAGGAAACCTCTGATTTTATTTGGAAAGACCTTAAGCATATTACAGATAATGCTAATTCTTGATTTTAGATATTGTTTACACATAAAGGGAAAGCCCATTTATTCTTGTGCTTTTTAATTTTAAAAAATGAGTGCTTTACTTGGTGAAAAGCCTTTTATTTTCAAATTTTTTTTTCCAAAAGCCTTTTCTGTATTGATATAATCTTGTTATTGTTTGTTTGTTATTAAGATCATGTGCTTCAGGATCTTTGCCAGAGATTGCTCTGGATTTCACTTCCTCATGTGTCCCTTCCTTGATTGACCACTGAGAAGATATCTACATATCTTTTTGTGCAATTCTGGAACAGATGGAAGAGTTTAATAGAGCTTCCCTTTGGCCTTCTTGATCACTGTTCCATCTGGGGATCCCTTAGATCTTTGCTGGGCTGTTTACGGGAGAGCTGGACTCTTCTAGGAGGACATTTCATGTTGCCTTTTAAACAGGAAGTTCTTTGAATGAAATGTTTGAAAAGTTTGTCAAAATATCTATGACAAATTTGCTTAACAAATGAAGTTCTTCATTTTGAAAATATTCTGCTAAGGTTTGTAACCTCACTGTCGCAAACAAATCTTAACTCCACATTTCGATTTTCTCATGTGTTATGTCTAGTTAGCTAACTGAAATTTCCTCTTCACCTGAATTTTTTTTCCTTCCTATTTATGTTTAAATTTGACTAGAAAAAAAAAAAAACAACTGGTGAGACATTCCCTATGTCATCCCTCCCCACCACAACATGATTCTTAGAGTATGCATTGTGAGATCCTTAGTCATTTTATGTGCCTCAATCTATATACACCGTCAGGGTCATGCTTGCCTGGGTTAGCTAGGTGGCCTATTAATCAAAACATCTTCGTGTCCATGCCCTCTATTATATTCCCATTGCCTTTATCTCACTGATAGGTGCCTGGGCCATTTGCAGTGTCCCCCTACCTGGTCTCTCTGCCTCTGCCCTACTCCACCATCAAATTAATCTTACTAAAACACCAATTTCCTTATATCACTTCCCTTCTGGGGGAAAAAAAAATCAGCGGATGTCCAGTGCAAAGTGCAAACTTCTCCTTCTGGCTTTTAAAGTCCTAGAAATATGGCTCTACTAATCCAGTGTTACATTGTCCAGTTAGAAGCTGATGCTTCTAACTAACAAGGTTGGAATCCTCATTGCCCCCTGAAAAAATACTTCCCTGAAATATGTCTTACCTAAACTTTGTATCTTCCAGATTCTAGCACAGTCCTCTGAAAATGATAAATGTTAAATAAATGTTTTTTTGTATTTCTAATATTTGCACAAACTTGTCGTGAGGATCAAATGAAACAATACATTTGCCATACTTTGGAAAACATAGAACATAACATGGATGTGAATTTTTTAACTTTTGCAGATTTTTTCAAGTAAAAATATTTTTAGTTCCATGAATCTTATAATCTTTAAGAAGAACTCTAGGTTTTGTTTCCCTAATTGGATTGTAAGCTCCTGGGAGATTCAAATAATTATTAAGGTTAAAGGTAGCTGTGTATAGTGACTAGAGGACAGCTTTGGAGTTAGAAGACCTGAGTTAAAGTCATATCTCTAACACTTAGTTGTGTCACCATAAACAAGTCTGTTACCAGACAACTCTCCCAAAGCAAGAGTTCCTTAAGCTGAAAACCAAACCAAACCACAGGTCTACACCAAGTCAACCAAATAAACTACTTGAAAACTCAAGTTAGGTGCTGAGGTAGTCTCTAACCTCAGGAAGCTTACTGGGGGAAATAAGAGTTGGAGTTTGTAGAAAGAGACAGAGAGAAAGATAGAGAAAAAGAGACATAGACCTAGATAGAGACAAAGACAGACAAAGACAGAGAGACAAACAAGAGACCAAACAAAGACTGAGTAAAAGAGGGTACAGAGGGGAGGAGAGAAATGACCATTCCTGTATTTGTAGCCAACATTCAAATACTTGTTGAATAAAAATTACTAGTGAGTGTTTTAGGGTGTTGGTGTAGAGAAATTCAAAAAATAACAAATAGTGTATTATGTCTTTCACTAGAAAGATGGCTTTATTATGTCCATGTGATATCTTTATTATGTTCATGAAATTTTCTAGTACATTATGCAATGTGCTTTGTAAATCTTAAAAGTCACCACCATCTTCTTCATCATCAGAATTAATGATTATTATTATGCTTACATCTTGGGGTTGGGGGTGGGAGGAAGAAAGAAGTCATCATAGGAGTGCAGCACTCTTCTTGGTCACCAATCTGAAGAATTTATGAAGTGCTTTTTTTTAGGTATGTACAGGTGTAGCAAATACCATCCCAGTTTGACTTCAGCCTATCAGACTAGGTAAAAGCAGGGTGAGCAATGGTACTCCTCATACAACATGCTGCTCTTTTGAGCTCTGCCAAGAAATAGCTAATTTCATGCAAGAATTATCATACACTTGATGCAAAGGTTCTCTGGCCATCCTTTATATACTTGGATGTAACAGAAGAGTTGTCAAATGCTTTAGGAGACAAGTAAGACTGAATATGAGGAAGGGAGAGACCTATTGGGTATGAAAATAAATCTAACAAACTATTTAGCTATTAAATGTGAAGTCCAATAAATCTCCATCTTTAACATCAAATTATCCATTTATATATAGTTATATTGCATTTTTTCCCACACACGGTCAAGCAAGATAAAGATTATCTGTATGGGCATTCTAGAAGCCACTTGCCTTCAAATAGTATTAGCTCCTTAAAGGTAAGAACTCTTTTTATTGTGGCACCTTAAATGCTGTCTGGTACATGGATGTGCTTAGGAAATTTTTATTGAATTAAATTGCACAGCCAGACTTCCTTCTTTAATCTCATTTCTCTAGCAGGCTTTACTCATGATTTTCCTTCTGCCATTGAAAATCTTGTTCCACAGCTCTCTCTACTGTGTCTTATAGCTTCCTGCCCCCATGCCCCTCCCCATACTGTTTATAATTATCACCATCATGTTAGCCTAAAATTATAAAGGGATTATAGATATGATAAACAGTAGAGAAGAGAGGAAGAAAGGGAATAGTCCTCTAAGTCAACATTTCCCAAACTAATTTGGACAAGGAATAATTGATTCTGACATAACAATTAAAAAACACATTTGCATAGAGCTTTAAGGTTTACATAGTTCTTTCTTCAGAAGAACCCTGTACAGTGGGTACATAGTAGTCATTTACTGAACGTTTGTTGAGTTTAATTGAAGACAAATTTTAGAGATGATAAAACTGAAGCTTAGAAAGTGTTAAGTGACTTGCCCTTGTTCCTATAGCTAGTAATTGTCAGATCCAGAATTTAAATCCAGACTTTCTCTCAAATGAAATATTTCTAAAACACTTAGCATAGTGCCTAGTGTATAGGAGGTACTTAATATATGCTTGTTCCCTTCCTACGTCACCCCACTCATTTCTACAATCCCCTTTCAGTAGACTACAGGTCTGGCACCATTTATATTATGTCGTGCTGCCTCTCAAAATTTTTCGTTACATATATTTAAAAAGTCAATGGACAGAGTTGAAATCTATTATCTCTATGTAGATGATTTCCAAATCTATAATTTCTCTCCTGAATAAATCAACAAGTATTAAGTGCCTACTAAGTTCCAGGTAAATTGAGGGGAATCAGGAAAGGCCTCTCAATAAGCAGCAGCATTTCAAGTGAGTTTTGAAGGAATCTAGTGATTCTAAGGGAAGGAGGTGAGAAGGAAGCACAGTCTATGAATGCTGAAACAGCCTCATCAAGACAGGTGTTAGAGTGTTATATGCCAGGAATAACAAGAAGGCCAGACTGGCTGAGCTATAGAACACATGAAGGGCAATAATGGGTAATAAGCCTGGAAAAATACATCGGAGTCAAGTTTTAAAGGACTATCTCAATGCCAAACAGAGGCATGTATATTTGATCCTGGAAGTAATAGGAACCCATAGGAGTTAAATGGTTACACTTACACTTTGGGAATATTATTTTGGCAATTTTGTGGATTAGAATAGGGACAGACTTGAGGCAGGGAGAACAATTAGATGGTCTCTGGATCATCTAGAATCATTATTGCAATGGTTCAGGTGAAGGGTGATAAGGACCTGAACCAGAATAGTAGCTGGGGGATTCTCTATATTGTCCCCTCCAACAGGATGTTCCATTAAAATCTCAAACTCCCCATAACCAAGGGAACTCATTATGTTTTCCTCCAACCCAAACTTCCCTATTTCTGCTCAGTCTTTCCAGTTACCAAGGTCTGTAAACTTGGAGTTAGCCATGACTCTCCCTTGCTCTCCTCTCCCCATTCAATCAATGACCAAACCTTATCTATCATATGCTATCCATGATATTTCTCTTATCCATCTCCTTTTCTCCACCCCCAGTTCCTACTGAAGTTCAAACCTTTGTGACCTTTCACCCATATTACTGTAGTAGCTTCCTAATGGGTCTCCGTGCTTTCTATTGTTTCTCCAATTCATCCTTTATACAGATGCCAAATTCTCATTCTTTAAACTAAACATGTCTGTGGCGAACATCATCCCTCCTACTTAAATATTTTCAAAGACTCCCTGCTGTATCTATAATAGAATATAAAATCCTCAGTCTAGTATTTAAGGCTCTCCAAAATCTAGTTCCCATCTCCCTTTTCATATTATTCCACTTCATGTTCTCTCTGTTCCAGACAGATCTCTCACCTCAGCCTTTTCACAGGTGGTACAACACATCTGGAATGCAGCCCCTTCTCAATTCTGCCTTGTAGAATCCCTAGTTTCCTTCAAAGGATAGTTCAGTTAATGAACCTTTCCCAATTCCTCCAATTTTTAGTACTCTAGTCCTCTGGAAATTTGCATATGCTTTGAATTTACTTATATATGTTTGTTTTGTTATCTTCTTCATTTGAATATAAGCTCCTTAGGAGCAGTGACTGTTTCATTTCCTTACACATGCTTAATGTCTGTTAAATTGAATTGAATTGAGTTGTAATCCTGACTCAGACATTTACTAGCTCTGTAAGTATGGGCAAATCACTTAACCTCCCATAGACTCAATTTCCTTATCTGTAAAATAGATATGGTAATACTTGTATTATTCACATAAAAACTCTCATGGGGGTTTTATGAGGAAAGTGCTATGCCAACATGTTATTATTATCAGATAAATATACTAGTGTATTTATTACATTCATTGAAAGAACACATAAATACTAGTCTGGGTGGCCTGTGAGGTATAGAATAGCACTTGGACAGGAATAGATCTAGATAGCATCTGGAACAGCTACCTCATTTTGCACAAAAGGAAAAACCATTCCAGAGAAAAGAAATGAAGTAACTTCTCATTGTTGTTGTCGTCCAATGGTTTCAGTCATGTCCAACTCTCTGTGATCCCATTTGGGGTTTTCTTGGCAAAGACACTGGAGTGCTTTGCCATTTCCTTCTCTAGCTCATTTTATAGATGAGGAAACTAAGGCAAACAGGGTAAAGACTTGCCCAAGGTCTTGCCTGTGGTCAAACAGGTTTTTTGGATTTGGGGAGGTTGGTCCTGTGCTGAGAACTATTTTTATGGAAACTCCTTCCACTAATGCAAAATAGTATTTAACTTTATACCTTTAACTTAATAACTTAATGCAATTTCCTCTTTAACTTAATAGCTTTATGTAATATCCTGGTGCACTGGGTTAAGTGACTTGCCCACAGCTACACAACTAGCCTGAATCAAAGGAAGGACTTGAACCCAAGTTCTTTCTACTGCAAGGCCAGCCCTCTATGCACTAGGCCATTCTACCTTTCACAAAGTATTTCTGGATCAAAATTGAGAAAGTTAAGCCTATTTTTATAGCCTAAGATTGATACAGTTTTATGATACATAATTTAATATTTAATTTATATAAAGGGAAAAAGATCACAGGCATTAACATTATCCCATGGACTTCCTCTCCACATCACACCAGGGTTCTATGGAAAACAACTTAGAAAAGACTGCTTTGAAACTCTTTCTAATATTCTTTTAGAGACCCATTGAGAAATAGTTAAGTTGCTTTTGCTGCTGACATTCAACTCACCCAGCTTTCTCCTCTTTTGTACATTAAACAAAAACAACAACGGAATCAAGTCAGAAAATGATGTATACCTTTCCAGATATAGCCAAGTGGCCTTGAAAAAGAAATCATTGGGGCAGCTAGGTAGCGTAGTGGATGGAGCACTGGCCCTGGATACAGGAGGACTGGAGTTCAAATCTGGCCTCAGACACTTGGCACTTACTAGCTGTGTGACCCTGGGCAAGTCACTTAACCCCAATTGCCTCAAAAAAAAAAAAAGAAATTGTTTAGAGTACTGCTCTCAAAACTTGAAAGAAGGGGAAATGGGAGGTCAGGAAGGGAGAGTATTTTAACCCAAGGCTCCAAACCCCAGACTATTCCTAGAAATTGCCTCTAAGCTTCCTCCTCTTACTTCTTAAAAAAAAAAAAAACTCATTATTTTTAAGGATTAAGATATTGTCACAACGGGTAAGAAAGCACTCAGGTATAATGCCCACAGTTCTATATTATATATGATAATCCTCTCTTCCATTTTTACAGAAATCCAGAGCTGACTATATAAGGCCACATCTCACCTGAATTCCCCATGCTCCTTTTCTTCACCTGCAACCATGCAAAGTCATAATGTATATGATAAGGGCAGGATCTGTATGTAAGTCAAAATTCAGTAACAAAAAAGAGCTTTTCTTTCTGAGTGGTATTTTCACTTCTAAATATTTAGGAAATTACAGTTTTTACTAAACAGGCAAAGTGAATTGGGAAAGGGTTAGAAATTAGACCTCGAGTTCTAACTGAAGTAGATGTGACTGACACGAAGAAGGTTCTCCCCATCCCAAAATAACTTTCTCCATTGACTTACCCTACGGACTCAAATTTTATCCTTTGAATTCATTTCTTTGGAATAGGACTTTTTCTCTCATATAAAATTCAATCATTCGCAGAGGGGTAACACATTAAGAATTTTTTTCTATCATTAACATTTTAGTGTGAATTAATTTCTAGGATCTTTTCCAAAAGGATTGCTAGCTAAGAAAAGGACACTGAATGATTAGAACAGTTTATGAATAAATTTTGATGTGAAGAAGGTAAAGAGCTAGATCTAGAGGATAGGATCATGGGATTTAGGGAAAACTTAGGAAACAAAACTAGGTGAAATACTGCAATATACAGTCAAGTTAATACATATAACATAAATATAAATAAATATATAATATAAATTAACATACAGTCAAGCCTCTCCTTTGGATCCACCAATATTGCGGCAGTTACTGGTTATAAGTCACTCAGGAGCTGCAACTCCCTTATCAGACAGCACAGCTACACTGTGGCCTGTGGCTCTTCAAGGCACTGATCCATGGTTGTCCTCGACTGGTGGAGGCCTACTACTACTACTACGATCAAGTTAACTTGAAGGCACTAGTCACCTGGAAGTAGGTATGACTTGGAGGGCCCTACAAAGAGGGAGCAGGGTTCTGAAAGGGCAGTAGAAGGATACCCAAGGAATATCTATTGTACAATTCTGTCTAGGGTCATCCCTAATTGAAAATTTTGTTCATATAATTGAGTAAATTGCACAGGCTACACAGAAAGTCTGTCAGACCAAAACAAGAATTTGTGATTGATGGATATAATTTGTTGATTTTCACATTTAGCTGTGAATAAGGTAATTACTAAAGGTGCTTTTAGAAATATGGGACTTGATTAGTGCCCTTTTCATTTTCCTCAGTAGACAGAGCCCAGTTAATAATGGAAATGAAACTCAATAATGAATATGAAAATCTACCCTTTAGTCTTAGATTTAGAAATTAAGATGGCATTTGAAAAGTGCATGATTTATTACGAGAAAGTGTCTTTAGTGTGGGCTCATTTGTTGCATGTCATTTGGCAAGCTTTCTTTTTTTTTAGGTTATTTCTGGTCTACTTGGTGCAAATGGTTACACATAGGAGTTTAGTGCAGTGGTTATAGAATATGAATGGATTCAATGAAAAGAGGCATCCTGGCTTTTACCAACTGTCTATATATTCAGGCAAACCACATAAATACTCTTGGCCTATTTTCTATGAACAATTGGACAGTTTTTGAATCTTTCAAAAGTGGGTTGGGTATGCTGTTTTGTTTTGTTTTATTTTTTGGTTGTTGTTTTGTTTTTAAGAGCATCATTATCATCAATATTCTGTTAATAGATTGTGTAATATATAACAAAAGGAACAACTTTTCTGCTTTATACCATTCAAGTATAACTTCTGTTGCTCCCTTTTAGGGGGACATCTCTAGCTTGAATTTATAGGTTATGTTCCCTGGAGGATTATTTGCTGTTTAGTCATTTCAATCCTGTCTGAATTTTCCTAACCACATTTGGGGTTTGGGGGCAGAGATACTGCAATGGTTTGCCAATTTCTTCTCCAGCCCATTTTACAGATGAGGAAACTAAGGCAAATAGGTTTGAGGGACTTGCCCAGGGTCATACAGTCTGTATCTGGGGTTGAATTTGAACTCAGGAAGATGAGTCTTCCCAACTCCAGGCCTAGCCCTCAATCCACTGTGCCACCTAGCTGCCAAAGGTGGATTACTACCTGAGTACTGTAAAAGTGCTCTGTGAGCCTGTACTCTTAAAAATAGAGCTCACAAGCCCCCACTGATGTGTTTACTTTTTCAGCCCAATAACACAATTAGCTCAAAGCAAAGGCATTTATTGAAATAGCATAGTAAGAAGATGTATAATAGAACATTTCCCTCATAAGTTTAGAATATACTTTCCTGCAAACACTCACATCATCACTAGGGAGCAAGTATACAGATCATATATGAGGAGCCCACATGTGGAGAATGTGTGTAGTTGGCAATCCAGGCCTCTGAAGTTATAGAGCCCCTGATGTTCTCTCATGATATTCTCCTCACTGCTCTTCCTGGCAAAGATGTCTTGGCTAGGTGCATTGCTCCACTGGGCTCTAGGCTTACTTTCTGCTGAGCATAGTGCTCTTTGGTAAACTTCAACCTCTGCTGCCTCTAGCATTTGGCCTAAGCTAGGCGAGGGCACTGGCAGACTTCTTCAGAAAGAACCAGAACCCTTACTTTAGGATCACCAGGAAGCCTTTCTAGTTCTGCTCCCTGGGAGTTAGCCCTGAAGTCTGAAATCCTCTGAGCGGCAGGATCCCAGTATAGGGTAGAGAGCTCTCTCTTGCTCTCTCTCTCTCTCTTTCTGTTTCTCTCTGTCTCTGTCTGTCTGTCTGTCTGTCTGTGTCTATCTCTGTTTCTCTGTCTGAGTCTGTCTCTGTCTCTCTGTCTCTCTCTTGTCCCCTCTCTATCTGTCTCTTTGTCTCTCCCTCTCTCTGTCTCTGTTTCTGTCTCTTTCTCTCTCCCTCTCTCTGTCTCTCTTTGTCTCTCTCTCTGTCTCTCTCTGTCCCTCTGTTTCTGTCTCTTTCTCTCTCCCCTCTCTCTCTTTGTCTCTGTCTCTCTGTCTCTCTGTCTCTCTCTCTCTGTCTCTCTGCTCTCTCTCTCTCTGTCTCTGTCTCTGTCTCTCTCCTTGAACCACATATCTATAGCACTACCCGAGCAACTCAAAAGGTTTGGATCTCCAGGTCAGCTATGCATGGTTCTTTAGTCCTTTGGGTTTCAGGATGATTACATCAGTAGTCCCTTTCTTCTCCTCTAAGAAATATACTATTACAGGAATTACTTCCCACAGGGAAGCTAGCACCTGACTTGCGAACTCCTGAATTTTCAAATATACAAGATAGCTGCTAAGACCTAAAACATCTATTTTTCGGGTCTGCTACTTTCTGACCTGTGCTTAAGAAAGGAAAAGGAAAAGCAGCTGAAGCAAGTGTCCAGGGACTTGGATTTGCCTAGTCAAGCAAATATTTTTTCTGCCATGTGCTTTTAGTGACCATTACTTCTGAGAGTTTGGGGGGAGGAATCTCCTCCTGTCTCCCTGCACCCCCTGCACTCTGTAAGAGTTGCAGAGCTCAATACTTCTGCAGAAAGGACTGTCATTTCAATTTTTTTCAGTGTGCCTAACTTGGTTGGGTTTTTTTGTTGTTTTTTGTTTTTTGTTTTTTTTATCTAGGCCACAAGGGGCAAGGCTTCTCAGGAAATCTTTAAGTTACCAGTGCCTCATCTGTTGTCTTTATTTAATAAACAGTGCCATTTAATCTCAACAGACTGGTTGAGGCACTTCTTGAACCTGGTCATTGACTAACAATGGGTCCCAACTCTGTGTAGTGATCAGGTCATTTAGGATTACTCCTCAACTTGATCTGGGACTTCGCCTGATTGTATTCCCTTACATTTCATACTTGTTCCATGTTCAATACCTATAGTCACTATACACCCCTGATTTCATGGGACAGTGCTCATTTCATTAGAAAAATATACTTTTTTTTTTTTAGTGGGGCAGTTGGGGTTAAGTGACTTGCCCAGGGTCACAAAGCTAATAAGTGTTAAGTGTCTGAGGCTGGATTTGAACTCAGGTCCTTCTGACTCCAGGGCCAGTGCTCTATCCACTGTGCCACCTAGCTGCCCCAGAAAAAATATACTTTTAATGAGGCTTCTAAAAAGGAACACCTTTCTTCTGAGCACATGTCCCAGTTTGGGATTCTGAAAATATAGTCCCCATATTTATGCCTTCTGTGAAGTGGGAAAGCATACCCTCCTTGATCAGATTGCCTTTGAAAACATTACTATCTACTTAAAAGGCTCTTCCCCTGAATCACTCATCAACTTTTTAATGTAAAATGATGTAATCAGATCATAGAAAGGACAGTATGGAAGCTTGAAAGAAGGAGAGGAGAAAACTTGTGCTTGCATGTTTGTAGCATAGACTATAGTCTATAGGGTATCTACATTGGCCTAGAGGAACACTGAATCCATTTGAGGATGCTTATTCCCAAGTAGAGGCAATGTTGCTTACTGGGCTTGGAGTCTGGAAATTCTATATTCAAATCCTGCCTCAGATACTTACTAGCAGTAAATTCAGGCAAGTCACTTAATTTATACATGCTTTGGGCAAGTCCTTAGAGGTTGAGGGTTTGTAAGGAGTTTCTAGTGGTGACTTTCTGAACAAAAAATGTGTCTTACAAAAGATTTTTTTCCCCGACTTGTGAATTTATTTATAACAAAAGTCTTACAACAGTGTACAAATTAAATATCACTTAATTATATGTCTAATGAATCTCATTAATGGTACATGGCCAATTGCCATCACTGCTGTGCTGCCTACCAAGCCATCTGTGCCCATAGTCCATACATAGCTATAAATATATGTAATTTGGTCTAGTATACATGTGGTTTCTGGAAGAGCTGTGATTTTTCTTATACTTTTGCTTCTCCATCTTTGGTGACTTCTGCATATTTTTATTGCAATACTGATGGACTTGACTTGTTCAGTAGCAATTTAATGAAATGCTGGAAATTCTGGGTTATTTACAGAGCAACAAGACAATATATGAAGGCAGAACCGTCTCAGAAAATCAGGGACATACAATCATAACTATCTATAGGTAACTACTCTGATTTATATTCTTACCAGATCACTTTTTGATTCTAATAAAATGACTGGCTTTTGCCTTATAAAAATATCAGTCTGTGTGGTAGTTATAATTCTCATTGTAATAAACTGTTTTTCTACTGCAAATCAAATTGATGAAGAATTTTAGAAATCTAGCCCAAACCTCTCATTTTTCACATAAAGAAAAGGGATACCCTCACCCCCACACCCCCCAAAAACCATAGAATCTCAGAGCTCATTCAATAAAATTTATATCTGACCAAGAATCCCCTTTACACCATGGAAATAGTCATCCAGTCATGTAAGTCCAAAGTTCCAAAGTTAGGAGCTAAACCCAGGCTCTCTGACTAGAAATCTATGTGCTTTCCATGACAACAAATGAGTTTGCGTAAGATATGACAGGTTTTCTGGGTCCTAGTCATGCCAGGATCACCTGCCCAATGCATACAAGGAAGACAGTACCGAGGAGCCCAGAGAGCTAACAGCAACATCCAATATTTTACCAACCATCAGCTCATCTCTTCATTACTAAATAAATGGGCTCTATCCACTGTGCCACCTAGCTGCCCCCCCTTTTTTTGTGAGGCAATTGGGGTTAAGTGACTTGCCCAGGGTCACAGAGCTAGTAAGTGTCTGAAGTCAGATTTGAACTCGGGTCCTCCTGAATCCAGGGCCAGTGCTCTATCCATTGCTCCACCTAGTTGCCCCTAGTGCAGTAGATAGAGCACTGGCCCTGGATTCAGGAGGATCTGAGTTCAAATCTGGCTTCAGACACTTGACACTAGCTCTGTGACCCTGGGCAAGTCGCTTAACCCCAATTGCCCCCCACACACACACAAAAGTAAAACTAAGTAAATGGGCTCCAAGGTTTTGTTTTGTTTTGTTTTTTAGTTCTAACATACTAAGCCTCTGTATGTTTAACTTAGATAGCAAAAGCAAAAAATGAAAGAAAATGAAAGCTTCACTGTCGTATTCGATTTTTTCATAAATCATAACATATAGAAGGGTAATTATATAAAGTTTTCCCCCTGCCACTTCATAGTCATTACACAAACCCTAGGATTAGGTATGTGACATTTTCTGAACCAATATTACAGGAGTTGAGAGGTACAAAGAGCTTAGAATACATAGAAACATCCAGTATGGTAGGTTTGGGGGGGAAGCAATATGAATTTGGAACAGAGAAAGAAGTATGTTTCCACAAATTTTTATAATGTCAGGGGTTTTTTTTAAACATATACTGTGGAAATGCATTTTAGGCAAAGATTCTAAAGTCAGTGTGAAAGGCAGAAGTCACGTATAGTCAAAATAAAATCGTCCTTAAAATCCAATAAAGTATTTTAACTTTAAATTTAATTAAGCACGATAGCATTTCTAAACAGTTGTAGTTGGAAAGGGGCAAGGATTCCTTTTTTAAAAGGCAGTCTGTAACGAAGAACAGATAGATCAGCAAAGATTATTATTGAAGAAAATGAAGGCAAATTTTAGTTTTAACACATAGGTAGGTTATTGATCAGGAAATGGGAGAGAACTAGCACTTCTCAAATACTTAGCAGGCAGGAAAAATGATCAGGGCAAATAACACTCTTGTATTAGGGTGATCATAGTACCATCCATGAGAATCATGACTGCTTCTTTTTTTGTTTTGTCATGAGGCAAGGTGATGTAAAGAATTCAAACTCAACATAGCAGGAGCTTTCTGGTTGACCATGACTTAAAGTAGACTAAAGCTATACTCATGGGACCTACTCGCCTTTTTTTTTTAATACAAAAAGAGTTTATTGGCATACCAAGACACTAAGCAATAAGAGTGCAACCAAAATCCAAATGCCATCTGCTTTTTTTAAAAAAATAAAAGTTTTTTTTTAATTTTCCAGTTACATGTAGAGATAGTTTTCAACATTTGTTTTTATAAGATTTCTAGTTTCAAATTTTTCTCCCTCCTCCCCCCCTCCCCAAGACAGCAAACAATCTGATACAGGATAAATATGTACAATCACATTAAACATATTTCTGTATTAGTTGTGCTGTGAAAGAAGAATCAGAGCAAGAAGGAAAAACCTCAAAAAAGAAAAAAAATAGAAATAGTATGGTTCAATCCATATATAGATTCCATATTTCTTTTTTCTGGATTTGGAGAGCATTTTCCATCATGAGTCCTTTGGAACTATCTTGGACCATTGTATTGCTGAGAAGAGTCAAGTCTTTCACAGTTGATCAACACACAATGTTGTTGATACTGTGTACAATGTTCTCCTGGTTCTGCTTATCTCACTCAGCATCAGTTCATGCAAATCCTTCCAGGTTTCTCTAAAATCTGCCTGCTCATCGTTTCTTACAGCACAAGAGTATTACATTACATTCATATACCACAACTTGTTCAGCCATTCCCCAATTGATGGGCATCCCCTCAATTTCCAATTCCTTGCTACCACAAAAAGAGCAGCTAAAAATATTTTTGTACATGTGGGTCCTTTTCCCTTTTTTATGATCTCTTTGGGGAAAAGACCTAATAGTGCTATTACTGAGTCAAAGGGTAATGCATAGTTTTATAGCCCTTTGGGCATATTTCCAAATTGCTCTCCAGAATGGTTGGCTCAGTTGCCATCCACTTTTATAGACAGGAGTAAAGCAATTTGCATATAAGGGTGTTGTTGTTGTTGTTTATCCTTCATTCCTGAAGAGGATCATGACATCAGGGTCTAGTGGCAAGAAATATAAGTGACTTGCCCAGGATCCGACAGTTAGTAAGTGTCTGAGGTGACATTTGAACTCAGGTCCTCCTCAGGCCCAGTGCTTTATCTACTTCACCACCTAGCTGTCCTACATATGAGATAAGAGAATCTTGATTGGTAGACTTCTCAATGAGCAGATGGGATTAGTGTTACCTCAGTTTTTCATTACAGCATCTTTGGGATAAGGGAGTATCCCTCAGATGATGGGATTAGTCCTAAAAGGACCTCACCCTCTCCTGCTGGCTGGCTGAGCATAGTTCCTAAAGGTTGAGCAAAGTTCAAACATGGGGGCCACTCAGACAGACTGTCCCAATGTCTGACTTTGCATAATTTCCCTTGTGGTACACTCAAGGTGCATTGGTATGAATGAGGTGTTCAGGGAGAACTAGCACCTCTGATTTGAGGGCTTAGTGAGCCTTTTTTTTTTTTTTAGTGAGGCAATTCGGGTTAAGTGACTTGCCCAGGGTCACACAGCTAGTAAGTGTTAAGTGTCTGAGGCCAGATTTGAACTCAGGTCCTCCTGACTACAAGGCCAGTGCTCTATCTACTGTGCCACCTAGCTGCCCCCTCCTCAACTTACTCTTTAGAGAAAGTTTTTATTTTTAAAAGATCGCCAGGAATGAGGCAAATCCTCTGCGTGCCAATGTCTGACTGTCCTCTAATTCTATCAGTTTTGCTGGGAGAACTTCATCATCTGGGCAACAGAATTTGAAGCACTTTACATTTTGTTTAAGATCTTAACTCATCTTCTTTCAGTGTTCTGTCCTTTTCTGAAAATCTTCTGATTGTTTCTGAAATGTTTTGTTATTTCTTCAAGTGGATTAAGGGCAAATCAATCAAACAGTATTCTCTTTTCCCTCCCTTCCCCTACTCCTGTAATGGGAACAATTTTAGATTTTTTTGTCCTCAGACTCTGCTTCAGTTTAAATGCTGGGGGAAAAATGGAAATTCTGGAAAAAACACACAACTATGTATCTTTTTAAAAGTTTTTTCTTTTTGAAATTAATACTTGAATACTTTAGAACTATTTTTGTAATATTTAAGCTGATGCTCCTATAATACTCAAAACATGACTGTATATATGTATCTGTACTACATGCTATAAAGCCTATAATTTACTACCTAGATTCTTAATGACACATAATCCGTGATACTGTAGGCAATGACATTTCTTCATCCTGCCATTTCTTTGTTACATAATGTAATAAAAAGCAGTGGTATCCGCTATAACATGCAAATATTTTTCCTACTGTACACTTAGTCAGGTGTGCTTATGAGTAATATACTTAGTTGGCAAACCTGTCACTGTTCCCCCAGGTACTGAAAACCTGATGTAGCTACACATAATATAAATTCTTTACTTGAACCTGTTTTCAAAAGGGGTGTCTTTAAATCATACCTTTCCTTTTGATTTTTTACCTTTGTCAATAGTACTGTTCAGTTCATTTGAGTAAGGGAGATATGGATCATAGAAGAGTTATAGAATTAATAAATCAGATGCCCAGCTAAATGCATTCTAATAGCAAAGAACTGTCATCAGTAACTTATGAGCTACCTTGGGTCACCTCTATGGGAAATCCGGTTTTACTTAGGTTTGTTATTTAATCTGGAATCAAAACCTGCATGTGGTACATGTCCTGAAATACATGCAAACTACTCAAGAGTTACCTTCAAGATGTTCCTACTGTTTAAAGGGCTTCTAAGAGAAGTAGTTTATGTCTATGTAATATTTATTCCATTTTAAAAACGGTTATGTATTTTATTATAGACAACTCATTTCATATAAACTGTTCTGAAATTCATTTGAGTAGCCATGAATGAACCTAGGGATAGAATGCGTCTAATTACAATGAGTGCTGGTAGCTATGTATTCCTGTGTAGAATTAGATCCTTAAAGTATCTTTCCTCCTCCTAAGAGGAGAATGAGGAGGAGTGGAAAATTTTGAAAAAGCAAGATCAGATGATTATATATGTCAAATGTAAATGATTCATAGGCAGCTAGGTAGAGCTGTGGATAGAATGCAGTGCTTGAAGTCATGAACACTCATCTTTCTGAGTTCAAATCCAACCTTAGCCATTTGGTAGTTGTGACCCTGGGCAAGTCACTTAACCTCAGTTTCTTCATCTGTAAAATGAGCTGGAGAAGGAAATATCAAACCACTCTGGTATCTTTGCCAAAAAAATCAAACAAACCCAAATGGGGTTGAAGAATTGGACACAACTGAACAACAGTCATCAGTATAGTAGAAATCATGTTAAGAAGCAAAAATAAAAGTAGTTCTTTTGCTTAATGACTTTAAAGGTATACTTTCCCTGTTTCTATTTGGTTGACCAAAACAAAACACCTACAACTTGAAAATTACTAATCACCTAAAGTTCAAGGCTGTAAATAGTAACAAATAAGAATATCTATTTCTGTCTAGGAGAACTTTGACAAAAGTACTGAGTATCCAGCCCACATTCAATATTAAGTTTGAGAAGGACTGAAATATCCTGATATTTCAGGAAACACCAGTGGTTAATGAAAGAGAAGATCAAAAAGATTCAGTAATAAGGATTAAGAAGAGAGAAATGAGAGAATAGAGAGCCAAGAGTTATTGTATTTAATAATGCAAAATAAAATAAAGAAGTTGATGAAAATGACAATCAAGAAGTGGAAAACCCAGAGCACCTTGGTAGAGATGAAAGCTAGAATACAAGAGATGAAGAATTAAAGGATATGGAAAATATAGAAATAAGTATTATTGAGACGATAAGTAAAATGAAAAAAAAAGTCAAGGAAGATATGTTATCTCCCCCATTGTAATGTGAGTTCCTTGAAGGTCAGATTGCTTGCCATTTCTATTTGTATCTCCAGTGCTGTCAGTGCTTTGCATATAGGAAGCCCTTAATAAATCAGTCATACATTCCTACACCTCCTTCCCCATGGACAATTTTAAAAGGAGAAAGGATGGGTGTGATCTCTCGGGTCCCTTAAAATTTAAGCAATTCTATGAAGAAAGGAGAGGGAAGAACAAGAATAAGGGATGAAGGGGAAGAGATAATTCAGATAAGCCTAGAAATTTAAAAAAAAAGACTAATTTAGCTTTCAATTCTTCCATAACTTTGCTGTACTAGCAGAAAGTGACTGCTAAGGCTGACCATCTCCCTTCAGTGCAATGAAATACAATTCCTTCCAAGAACTCGCAGCTGGAACAGGACACTGGTTTGCCAAGTCAAATTACTATTATCCCAGCCTAGATTGTTCTACTCCAGCTCAATTTCTTCCTCACAGTGGCCACTAAAAACTAACACTTCACACCCGGGTCCAAGGCAAGAAGTGTCCTTCTGCCAGCCTCAGCAAAGAGAATTTCTGCTGCTTTTCCCACTCTAACCCAGTCTCAAGTGCCACTCATTGCCTCCCACCCTCTGTTGCTACGAAACAAAAGACTAGGAAGGTGGACAAAGCAGGAAGTCCCGCCTCTTATCCCCTAGTTGGCTTTTACTCTCCCTCTAGGTGGTCACGCCCATTTCTCACCCTAACCCCCATTGACCAACTCCCTGGGGGTTGGAATCATTTTCCCTTCATAGTCCCACTTCTTCAATGGGCTACATATTTGGATCCCCTCTTCATTGTCTGGGAGTGTATGTTTATGTATGCATGCATATGTATATGGATGTGTATGTGTGTGTGGGGGTGGTTCTTGGGCAGCTCTGGGGACCCTAGAAGACGTGGAGGGGGGCGGGGAGAAGAAAGGGTCCATCTACCATTGGTCAAGGCCCCTGTCCTGCAATGCTGAGTGTTAGTTAGGATTGGCTAAACCCCTCCCTCCTGCCTCCTCTCTCCTCCCCCTCCCTGTTCCCGTGGCCCCTCCTCCTCCCCGCGTCTGTGTGTTTGAGTGTAAGTTACCAGGGGGAGGGGGGAGGGAGAGACAGGGAGGGGTGGGGTGTGCTGTGAGTTGTCTCCTCCTCCCGCCTGGGCTGCCGCTGGTGTGTCCCCCCCAAGCCCAGTAGAGAGGAGGGGGGGCAGAGTGGGGAGAAGCAGGAGGCGGGTGTGGATTTATTTCCACCTTAAATTGTTGTCTTTTTTTTTTTTCCACGTCTTGCCTGAACCTGGTTGGAAGAAGCTCCCTGTCTTTGGAATTGCTGTCTTATCTCACTCTGTGTGTGCTCCCGTCCCCCCTACGGCCCCCGCCCCGACGTGCGCGTATAGTGTAGCCTCACGCACACGCGTGTGCCTTCCTCCCCCTCGGAGTCCTCTATAGCCGGGAGAGAGGGCGAGGAAGAGCTCTGTTTGGGAGACTCAATGTTTCTCCCGGGCCAAGTGCCCCTTGTGCAGCCAGACACGAGCTACGGAGGAGGACGAGAGGAGAGCCCCCAGCTTGCTGTTGCTGCCGTTGTTGCCGCTGCTGTTTGAAGAGGGGTATTTAATAACCCGAACCCCAAAGTGGGGCGTGGGGGGGGGCGAGGGCAGAAAGAGAGGGAGAGAAGCTGCGGAGATTGGAAGCGACTGGAGCATGGGCTGGATAAAGGCGGCAGGAGAGGGCAAAGAAGAGAGAACTGCTGCTTCTGTTGCTTGGAGGAGAAAGGATACTTTGTCCTTCCTTCTTTCTACCTTTCTCCTCCCTGTGGATGAAAAGCAGTGGGGGCAGCTGGGTAGTGGTGGTGATTATTATTTTTTTTTCCCACCCAGAAACAAAGCTGTGTGTGTGTGTGTGTGTGTGTGTGTTGTTTTCTTTTTCCTGATGGGGGGAGGAGGAGGGTTGAAGTAGAAGTGATCTTCCTTCTTCCTTTTTCCCTCCTTCAGTTTCTTTCCCTCTTTAAAAAAGAAAGGAAGGGACTCCCGCTAGCCCCCTCCAGTTTGGTTATTAACTAACTTGTAGGTGACTACTGGCATTACATTATTAAAAGAGATAACTTCGGATTTGGGGGAGTGTATCTCCGTGTTTGAGATTTTTAAGTTGGGGAATAAAATACAAGTCGTACAGCCTTTGTGGAGCACAGATGTGCCCCCCATATGAGGTGTATAATAATTTTTTTGGTTCGCCTAACTTGGAATCTATTGCAGCATGAAAATGAGCTTGCCCAAGTGAAGCCCCCAATGTGTTTCCTCAGTGGCTACGTTCGTTTTTGTGGGTATTGAGAGGGGGTTAAGGGAAAGGAGATGGGGAGAACATTGTGTTCTTATCTATTTGGAGTGATTGTATTTATGTTGCCTTTTTGTTCTGGGCTGGGTAATGTAATCCAGCTTGTGTTCCTCCAAATGTGAGGAATATTTGTTAACAACTGTTAGTTTTCTAAATGCAGAGCCAGGGTCACTTCCCTGACACCCACTCTGTGTCGCTTGCCAGTGTGAATTCATACTCTCGTCTAAAAGTTGAACCCTGGGCCGATTTTACTCTATGCACTGCATTCCTTGCTTAAGGAGGTGGGTGGGATGAGTTAGCACATTCAGTTTTCTGTTGGGGACAATAAAAAATATTTTAAGGACCATGTGAGTCCCTTTTGATAACTTCTTAAAAATTTGTTTTCAGTATTCTCATAAGAGCTGAAGAGCTGAGAGACCAGATGGCTAATGCTATGAATGGCCGGAACCCTGGTGGCCGAGGAGGAAACCCCCGAAAAGGACGGATATTGGGCATTATTGATGCTATTCAGGATGCAGTGGGACCACCTAAACAAGCTGCAGCTGATAGAAGAACTGTCGAGAAGACTTGGAAACTCATGGACAAAGTAGTGAGTATTTACTCTTTTCTGGGTATGAAATTATTGGGATCCCTTACATTTCATTGACACTTAGCAATGATAAGTTTTTAATGAACTCTAAGCTTTGTAATGCACACAAGATCTATTTATCCAGCATTTTTCTGGGACTTGTTGGCATATGTTAAATAATTAGAAGAACATAACAAATGGTTAATAAATGCTCATTGACTTGACCTGGGTTCTAGCCATAGTTTTGCTACTTCCTGACTATGTGATCTTGGGCAAATCAGCTGATATTTCAGAACTTAAATACATCAGTTTCATCATCCTTTCATCCAAATGAGGGGTTGGGATAGATCACCCCCCAGGTTATTTCTAGGTCTAAAGTTCTAAGTTTTCTGATGGAAGACAAAGGCCTTGTGATTTCATTTGCACATTTTGCTCACTTCTTGGCTTTATTTGTTGTAAAAACTTGATGTCTTGATGTAAGATGATCTTTCTTTTACCTTCTGTCCTACTCTTTAAGGTTCAAAGTTCTTCCAGAGAACTCAGATATGCAAAGCGCATGCAGTAAGCTGCTTAATGTTGGTATATTGTCTCAGAATAGTTTGGAAATGTTTGTTCTGACTTATATGAGATTGTCTTGCCCTTAGACCAGAAGAGGAGCTCTTAAACAGGTAATTTATGCAAAGCATTTTATAAAGCCCTCTTATGACAATCCAGTGCATGAAGTGGAGAGCATTTATCTGGGAAACAATTACACAGATTAGCTCTCAAGTGAGTAAGCAAAATTTGAAATAGTTTCCATTTCATCTTTGGAAAACATCTTTATTTTAAAAGTTCTGTGCTCTTGTTAATGGCTAAATTACAGTTTCTTTCATCTACTATTCCATTTTGAAACAGGAAATCTATTCGATTGCACATTATTTGTTGTGAAGGGAAAATTTATGTTGGGGGTGGTGGTTCTGAGAGTTTCAAATATTTCTGTGGTTTCTACAAGTTGCTTTCAGATGAACTGAAAGCTCACACACAGAAATTTAGCCATATATCAGCACATGCTGAGCAAACCAAGTTAAAGGATGTTTCAGAGCAACATATGAACACAGGCTCAAGGAATTTTAGATGGCAGTGTCCTAAATATGACAGATAGGATTTTGTAATAAGTATGATGATGCCCTAACTTACTTCTTTTCAAAATGAAAAGCTCTTCCTTTTGAAGCAGTGATGTCTCCTCAGATTATATTTGTAATAGTCAAAGGACCTCATAGATTTTCTATAAGGGATCTTTGAGCCAGGTGGAATATTTAGTTGGGAAAGAGGCCTTGGTATTTGTTAGCATGTAATTAGGTGAGCATATTGTTGATTCATGTATTAGTAAAGTAGACATAGTTTTGATGTTAGGATTTAGATTTCTTAATATGATACTTTTTCTTTGTAGAAATGTGTCAAAGCCTCCAGGATGCCCTGGACTTTTCCCCTTTGTTTTTGGCTTGTCACTGGTGCAAGTACAGTGTAAAAAAAAAAAAGTCTAATCTCTTGGTTTAAAGGTGGAGGTAGTTTGTCAATCCTTGGACAGCTTAATTTTGTTGTATTATGGATTGGGATGTAGGTAGATGGAATGATTTTCTATTTTTGTTGGTACACATTCACTTTGGGTTTTTAAGGATGGCCTATTGAGGCTTCTGCCAGCTGGTTAAAATTTTTGATCCAGATTTTATTGTGAAAGGGCACCAAACAAGACTTTGTAACTTGTTGCTTGAACTCAGTTTTTGATCTGGACATTTGATACTTATTATTGAAGAGTTACACACTTGAACAAAATTGAAGACATTTGGCAAGCAAAATATCTTTCAGCTTTACTTAAGGTAGCTGAAGTTGTTTCACTTCTTAAATCAGAAATTGGGAGTAATAGCCAAAATTCAATGTTTCAAGTTGGAATCATCCTTTATGAAGATTTATATATCCAGATTATTAGGTGACTCCTGGTGAATGTGTCAGATTTTATAAAGTTGTTGATTGTTCTCTTTCCTTTGTTCTTAGAGTGATCTAAATTGACACATTTAGAAATCAGTCAAGGTGAACTGAAACTTGGGTCAGCATTACATAGTTCTTATAGGAAGTACTAAAGCTATAGTTACTGTAAAACCCCTGCTTCTGAAACATTAAAAACCAGGGGCACCTATGTGGCACAATGGATGGAGCACCAGGACTGAAGTCAGAAAGACTCATCTGGCATCAGACATTTACTACCTGTCTAATCCTGTTTGCCTCAGTTTCCTCATCTGTAAAATGAACCGGAGAAGGAAATGGCAAATCACTTCAGTATCTTTGCCAAGAAAACACCAAATGGGGTCATGAAGAGTTGATGTGACTGAAAAAATGACTGAACAACAACAATAACGATGCTGATATGGTTTTATTTATTTTTACAGCACTGGCTAGAGACTGACACTTTCCCTAAGATAAACCAAGCACTTGTCATTGTTTGCTTTATCTTTAGGCCTTTTGTAGAGTTAGCTTCCTTTTGGTAACTTGATGAACTCTGTTGCCTAAATTCTTCACTATTGCTTTTTTTATAGGTTTTCAGTTATGTCCAAAAAATTATTCCTGAAATTGTGCCCGTGGACTTGCTTGAAGAGAATTTGTATAAATTGTTAAATAAAAGACTCTTATGTGGCATATGAAGGAGATAACACAGTACTATCAACTTATTTATAATTATTGGTGGTATTATTTCATTTTGTGCAGTACCAAAGAGTCATACACATGTGTTTATTTTCTCTTATTTGTCAGTGGTAAAGGAAGTGGTTCATAATATCAACATTGTCTTGATGATTACATCAGAAACTTAACTGTTAGTCCAAAAGTTAATCCCTTGATACATTACCTAACTGTTTGGTAAAATAGCAGCAAGACTATGCAGTTAGCATCAGAGTTACAGAGAAGAGTTACTTTTCAGTCCTTTGGGTAGTGATTTGAAAAGAAACTTGAGCTGTACAGTTAATTTTTTCCCCTGAAGCAAAACCTAAATTTAATTAGCATTAGATAATTGATCACTCATAATGTTTGGGGAGTGTACTAAGGTAGGTAGTGCATGTGAGCTTTGTAGAGTGAATAAATATGTTTACTTTTCTACTGACCCAGTAATTCAGAATACCTTCAAGTGCATGAGACTTATTTCAGCTAAGTAAATTCAATACCTTTTGGAAGATACTCAAGTAATGAAGAGATCAACTGGTTTCATTTGTCTCTATAGGATATGAATTGTTCAGAATTGTCATATAAAGCATAATGGGAAGGAAGGTTGTTGAGAAGAGCCAGGCAACTTCACTTCTTAGGCACTTATCAAGTAACACAGGTCTTGGGTACAGAGTAAGTAGAATGATGTGATGCCAAGGTCACATTAGTTAGGAAAGTTTTGGGTAAGCCAAAGCAAGCTGCCCATCTAGTGATTCAGTATTATTTGAACTGGTCCCCAAAGTGCCAGTGTTGAATCTTGCTGGGTTAGAGGACTGCTGGAAAGTAGAGTCTGTTTCAAGACTACCCCCTGGGGATTTGGGGCCACAGCTGGCTTAATCAGTTAAACAGTACCCAGTGCTTCCTCTCATAGCCACCATTTAGGCACTCATATGAAGAGATTTTGGCTGGCCATTGTCTGCTTTTCAGAAGAGACATTATCATGCTTCTGTTCAAAAAGCTGAGGTTAGGGTAAGGAAATGATTGCTAATGAGGATGGTAGGAATGATAATTTATTGATAAGCTGTTCTTGTTTCATACTTCTCACAAGAGTCTTACCCAGGTGATGGAAAGTAGAAGAAGCAATTTTCCAGTTAATAGATGCTAAATACACTGTTGTGCACATGGATGCTCAGTAAATCTAAAACTGTTAATTGATACTGAAAAGTAGAGTGTTATGTGAAGCTATACATTTTTTATTGCTGCCTTTGTCATTTGTGTGAAGTTACATTCTTTTAAGAATTACAAAGGCATTTACTATGAAAATGACAAGAGGACTGCTTTCCACCTTTTTATGTTTACTACATTTAGCCAGGTTGTTTTTCATTCTTAAAATTATAATGTGACAAATGTAGCCAAGATCAAGCCTTTAAAGCCCTTTGGTTCTGGTTTGCTATTTTATATCTTTCGGTAGAATGGTATGTTTTTCTCCCTAGATTTAGATCCTTCTTCTTCTCTTAAATGAATATTATTTTGGGGAATTAAGACTTGGCTTTAAGAGTTAACCTTTTTAAACTTCCAAGGCCCAGTTCAGAGACATCAGTACCCTTGGTAAAAGGTCAAGTAGTAAGTCTTTTCCTCTAACCCATTTTTGTCTCCTGGAAGTTGACTATCATAAATAGTTGAATTAAGGTTGTTTTTGGTCTGTGTGGGTGGGGGGTGACAGTGGGGCTGGGAGCTAGTTTTATAAAAACAAGGCAGTTTTATAAATTCTGGGAGAAATAAACTGTTTCAAGTTTTGGCGACTTTATGTTGTAGTGGATCTCATTTGGATTTTAATCAAGGGGCTGCCTCAAATTTTATTCTGTTTGGTGCTTACAGTTTTGATTATATAAATGACAAAGGTAATGAAAGACACAGCATAGCCAGCATATAGCTTTTTGACTTGTCATTGTTTTGCTCTGCAGAAGAAGACTCCCCCTTACTCCCATTTTACATGTTATTTCACATATAAATTCAGACATGGTTATTAAGCTTTTAAGTTAGTGACCTTTTTAAGAAAATTTGAACTTAAGCAGTTTTGCAGAAAGAGAAAAAAACCTAATGAACATTAATCTCTAGCTTATTATCAATAAAAATATTGCTTAAACATACAGATTATTATTCATTAATAATCTCCTTATTGATTTTGTTGTTGTTGTTTAGACATTTTCAGTTCTGTGTCTGACTTTTTATGAGCCCATTTGCGGTTTTCTTGGCAAGACACTTGACAGGTTTGCCATTTTCTTCTCTAGCTCATTTTACAGATGAGAAAACTGAGGCAACCAGGGTTAAGTGACTCACAGGGTCATACAGCTAGGAAGTGACTGATACCAGATTTGAACTCAGTAACTCAGGATCATCCTAACTCCAGACCTGGTGTACTATCCACTGTGCCATCTAGCTGCCTCTTACTGATTATTAGTTCTTTTTGTTTTTTTTACTTGGAATTCTTTCATATACGGGTTTGCCATTATTTCCTGTTCCCCATAGTTATTCTTTGTAATGTCATGACCTCTTGTAACACTGAATTATTATGATTTGTTTATCCATTCCCCACCTATGGGCATTTAGGTTGTTTCCAGTTTTTAAGTATTACATTATAATATAGATATAAAAATCTCTAGGTTAATAGTCTTTTTATTCTTTTCAATGATTTCCATGGGTACTTTCCCAAAGGGAAGATTGCAGTGTCAAAAGGTAAGACCATTGGAAATGACAGAAAAATGTATTCCTTTCCTTTCTCCCTTTTCCCTTTGCAGAGGTAGGGAACCATGGGTATAGAATATTGCTTATTCTGTATGATGAAGTTGATTTTTTGTTGAACCATTTTGTTTCTCATTTATTTATTTATTTATTTATTTTTTAGTGAGGCAATTGGGTTTAAGTGACTTGCCCAGGGTCACACAGCTAGTAAGTGTTAAGTGTCTGAGGCCAGATTTGAACTCAGGTACTCCTGACTCCAGGGCCGGTGCTCTATCCACTGTGCCATCTAGCTGCCCCTGTTTCTCATTTATTTTTAATCTTTTTTAGAAGGGTTGGCTCATTAGGTGGGTGATTGAGGAAGGCTATATATGGGAATATGGTAATAAAAAACAAAGGTCAATAAAAAGCAAGATAAAAATCCAAAGGATAAGGCCAGTTATCGCGTTTCTGTAGGAAAAGCTGAGGCTATTTTATGAATTGTGTAGTAAGAGATTGCTCTCTAGAAAGATTACACCAGGGCTACCTAAATTGGTGACATTTTCTTTTCTTTTTTTTTCTTTTCTTTTCTTTCTTTTTTGTGCAGCAGTGAGGCTTAAGTGAATTGCCCAAGGTCACACAGTTATAAGTGTCAAGTGTCTGAGGTCAAATTTGAACTGCCCTCCTGAATCCAGGGCCGATGCTTTATCCACTGCGCCACCTAGCTGCCCCCAATTGGTGACATTTTAAATCAAGTTTTTAAGTAGTGTGTTACAGATTGAACAGAATATATTTTAAAAGATCAAAAACTGAGTAGGTAATTTTCCATTCCCATCCCATCGAAATTTTACCTACATATATTGTGCATTAAAAAGGTCTGTATTGTAATTTCCATAGAGGAGTTAAAATACTAATTTGACAGGTTATAATGTACATGCTCATTGTTTTCTCATGTCAACCAAAGAAGGGTATCTAAAATATCTTGATGAATTTTTCAGTATTTTGGTATATTAAATATTTAAATGAAATGTCATTTAATAGGCCACTTGGCCTATTAAAACCAAATCCTATAGAATCCATTTTGGTGTCATAGTGGCAGTTCATTTCGCATTGTTGTGATCTGTATTGTTGGAATACTCTCATAAATGGAATCATAAGTATCATTAGGTACTTGACTTTTCTTACTGTGTATTAGAAAAACAAATAAAACTTCATAAAATGACCTTATTCTAGTGCTTTTTAAATGATTAGTGATGAAGGTCTTTCACATTGTCGTTCTGAGTTGACACACAAACTTCTAGGATCTTTACCTTGCCAGGCAGACCGAAGTCCATGTTCAAGGTTGGTGGTTACAGGGCAAAGTATCATCCCTTTCTGAAGAACCTCATGAAACCAATAGAAACTGGAGAAACATACCCATTGTGAGCCTGGCAACCCTGATCTGTGTTGAGAAACTTTGGGCCACTGGTCTTGTAGTATAGAACTGAACTGTTGCTGTTTGTCCTTCGTTCTCTAAGAAGACCATGGCATAGGGGGTGATGTCATTACTTGCACTGAATTGGATTTAAGTGAGGGAGGGCTGTGCAAGGTCCCCAACCTTACTCTTTCCTCTGGAGCCATCTGGATCCAGTGGCAAGATATACATCAGGATGACTGGAGTTGGCTCTGGATGCTTTTGAAGGCAACAGGGATTAAGTGACATGACCCTAGTAAGTATCTGATGTGAGATTTGAACTCAGGTCCTCCTGACTCCAGGGCCTGTGCTACCTAACTGACCCCATAGAACTATGGCTGGCTTTTAAGGAAATCAGACATTTCAGAAAAGCTCTAGGAATAATAGAAATTTTGGAAGTTCTTTTGATCCTGAGCAGAGGGGCAAAGATTTCCAACCTGCTTTTCACACCTTTGGGTTCCCTGAGTTGTGTCTTATGCTGATGGAAGCTAGCATGGTTTGAGTAGAAAGAATTCTGTCTTTGATCCTCTGATTGGAATTAGGAGATTATTTGATGAAAGTGTTTAGTCACATAGACATTAGGTTCCAGTAAGTGACTCATTAAATCTTGATTTCAGTAGGACCACAGCAAAGTGTTTTTTTCCTTCATATTAAATTATGAGGTTTTCTCTTTACTTAAATAAAATTATGAATTTATCGATTTCATTTAAAATCCACAGCTATCTTGGGGCAACTAAGTGGTGCAGTGGCTAGAGCACCGGCCCTGGAGTCAGGAGTACCTGAGTTTAAATCCAGCCTCAGACACTTAACACTTACTAGCTGTGTGACCATAGGCAAGTCACTTAATCCCAATTGCCTCACTAAAAAAAAAAAAATCCACAGCTGTCTTTTCCTTGTAGATATCAATCTTTTTGTATATTTTAACACATCTTAACTCCTAGAGCTATAATCTTCCCAGAATTTAAGTATTCTTTCTATTCTTGGAAGGCAGAACCACTCAAATACTGGTCTTCTATAATCATTTCATAGTGGAAACAGTGCTGGACATGGAGTCAGGAGACCTGGATTTGAAACTTAAAAGCTGTGTGACCTTGGCAACTCATTTCTCATTTTTGGTCTTTAGTTTCCTTGTATGTAAAATGGAGGTCAAACTTAACTACATTCATGTCACAGGTTGTTTGAAGAATGTGTTTTGTAAGTGTGAGCTATATTCGAAGTGTGTTTGTACTATTGTCATTGTTATACTTTTGCCTCTAATTCTGCCTAAAATTCCATTTTGTATGTAAGTTGCTCTATTATATCTTGCCTCCTTCACATGCCTTCTTTGAATTGGAAGGGCGTGGGAGTGGTTATATTTTGCTTTGTTCTTCTTTGTCTGAATGTGCAATTCTCATGATCCAATAAAAGAAGTTATACATTCAGAGTGAACATTCTTTGTATTTATTAGTGGAAAAGTTTATTTGTATGCCCTTTACACTTTGATTCACTTTAGTGTTTTCTGATTCACATGGAAAGATGGAGAACAGAGAGAGACAGTGTCAAACTAGTATTATACTGAGCTTGGTGCAAAATATACAGAATAACTTTTAATACTTTTGATCTCAGTGATGGTTCACACAGTAGACTCATGCTATAACAGGCTTTGAGAAAAGTTGTCCCTTGTGTTTCTGTGAAATATATTACTTCACAGGAT
Source organism: Dromiciops gliroides (assembly GCF_019393635.1). Lineage (NCBI taxonomy): Eukaryota > Metazoa > Chordata > Mammalia > Microbiotheria > Microbiotheriidae > Dromiciops > Dromiciops gliroides. The sequence goes on along the minus strand of NC_057863.1, from coordinate 312,808,943 downwards.
TTACCCACGTAGTATAGACAGATCTTTGGTTAATTGGGGGTTTTTTATATCCGGGTTTAGTTGTAGTTTTACAGATAGAATTTCTTCGGTCTGTCTGTAAATTTTAGTTTGTTTCAGTGAAATTGCTTTGATACGTGAATTTTGTTTGCTAGGATTTTATTAGTGGGTCTAACATTTTATTGCCCTTTGGTTGTGAATTTTAATTGAGGCATAAATCAGGAAACATTTAAAATGTTTTCTAAGAAATGTTTTATTATGCTAAGAAAGTTTCACTGTATTAAAAGAAAAGCCTCTAAAGTTTTCTCTTATATTCCTTGTAAATCCTATAATTTGTGTTTAAAATCTGTCTTGATATTTTTGCTCTGGCATGGTATAATTGATTGAAGATTTATGTTTCTGCATCTGGGAAAAGGTGTTACTCTGCAGAGAGGACTTGCTCCAGAAAATTTGGAATAAATCACCATGACGAAAAATAGTGACCACAGTAGGATTCATCCTAGTTGAATGGAGAGTTTGGGGAATCAGGAGGCCTGGGCTATACTATTAGTGATGTGTGACCTTGGGCAAGTCTTCATCTCTCTGGCCTTTTGGTTCCTTACATGTAAAATGAGGAATATGGAGTAGATGATTTCTAAGGCTCATTTCAGCTTTAAATTTTATGGGGTTATGAATGTAATTACTTTTTAAATGCTAGTCGAATTACTAGTTAAATGTTTGATCACTTAGACCACCAGCGAAGGACAGTATTCATCCATAGGTGGTGTATTAAAAAGTTATTCTTTCAGCAGTTATTATTGACTGTGGAAAAGACCTTTATTTTCCTATTAACCTGTTTCCATATGGAATTTAGATCGAACAAAGGAGATGTAAAATAATTAGAGGGAGGTATACATTGCATGTAACTTTGTGAATTGGATATTTTGTAATGTGCCATTTTTATAAAATCATCTCTTTCTTTTGACTTATCTCTTTTGTCTTGGTCTGTTAGAAAGTCATTTTTCTGTTATAAGGCTATTCTTGCTGTTTCTGTGTGAATAGAGTCTGTCATAAATCGTAAGCCTTATTGAAAAACTAATTGCCTTGAACTCTTCATATATTGCAGAAGGTCCCCATTATATATTAGTACATGTGACTGGAAATTAGGCCTTGTATCTCTCAAGTTTTGTTCTTGGTACTTCACAAGATAAATTTGTATTTTGAGTCTATAATTAGTTATATTTTTTCTGATTAATGTAGTGGAAAGTACATTGACTTGAACTTGAGTCTGAGCCCTACTACTGAGCTAGTGGTATGACTGGACAAGTCATCTTGCTCCTGTGGGTTTCTGTTTTCACATTTGTAAAGTGAGAGGATTGGACTAGCTGGTTTTAAGGCTACTTACTGCTCTTATACAATTCTGTGGAATCTCTTAGGAAATGAATGAGAAGCCATTAAAGTGAAAAATATACAGAGCTAGAACTAGCCCAGGTCGGTTGAGCTTTTCCATGAGACTTCAGCATTGGGGTCATGAGGGGAGGGCTGATGATCAGTTTCTTTCCTAAGCCTCCCTCTCCTGTGCCTACCTTCCCACTGGAGTGAACTGCCCCTGAAAGATCACCCAGTTTTAGGAATTGTCCCATGCAATGGGGTCAGTAATAGAGGTCAGCTCAGGCCCTGCCAAGGCCCTAATCTCTGCTCTCTTCCCTTTCTCGTATGCCTTCTGAATCCTCCTCTATTGTTAAGATATTCCTCCCCATCCCAGACCTCTTCTTCTCAGATTTTCATCATCTGGTACTCTATGAAACCTAGCTTTCTCCTGAAGACCCCTTGTATCTTGGCACCTTCTCAATGCCAGACTTTCAGCTTTTCTCACCTTGACACAAAGAGTGAGGAAGAGATGTTGATATACTCATTGTTCCTCACAATTGGTTTTTTTGTTTGTTTGTTTGTTTGCTTTTTTAGTGAGGCAATTGGGGTTAAGTGACTTGCCCAGGGTCACACAGCTAGTAAGTGTCAAGTGTCTGAGGCCGGATTTGAACCCAGGTACTCCTGACTCCAGGGCTGGTGCTTTAACCACTGCGCCACCTAGCTGTCCCCACAATTGTTTATAGACTTCTTTAAAGTTCATTCCATGTTGTACAGATCTTTCTTGTCATGTATTTACTTCTAGGCTGCTCTTTCTGCTGTTTCTCAGTGAGTGTAGTGATTGGGTAAGCAGACATCTTCTCTGCCTTAACTCCTCTGAGTAGGACCTTGGCCTCCCAGTTCCTCAACTAACAGGAAGTGTTGAAAGTCTACCTTAACCACACTTAGGAGTGGTCATACCTTAGGCTGGTCCCACCTCTTTACCCCAACTGAATTTTCCCCAGGTACCAGAATTCCTATTGATAGCTCTGAAAATCTAGATTTGTGAATGCACATATATATGAAAAACAACAAAAATTGCAGAGGATAACTGGTTAGTATCTTTCCTCTAATGTCAGATCAAAAGTCTATCCTTAATAGGTAAGATCTGTGGAGTTGACTGAGGCACTTTGAAATGAATTTGATTTCACCTAAGAAGTGTTTGAAGTGGGTTTGGAGCCAGGCCTTCCTGCGTCCACTCCTTAGTACTGCTTCTGATGGTTACTTATTTGCCTCTATGTTATAATTAGTGTAGGCAACTCCTGGTAAGTAAACTTCCTCTACCAGTGCTGGTCAGCAGCTGTTACATAACTTAAAGTCTGAGAGAACTGCATGGGACACAGAAGTTAATGACTTGTACAAGATCACATAGTCACTACATAACAAAGGTGGGACATTTTGTAAACTAGTAGAAATTTCATGTATGAATGGAGAGAATGAATTTGAAACTTAGATTTTTAAAAAATCATATTTCCCATATTACAGGGCAATATGTGTCACTTTTAATCCTGTTTTCTCTCAGGTATATGCATACTGAAATCCATTTGTGGCTGGAGTAGGCAAGTTGTGTGGATGATTTTTAAATCTTGATTACAAATGTGATGGTGCCTCCTTTTCTGTTGTATGAAATTCATTAGTCTTTTGAAAGTCTTCTCTTTCTCGTAGTTAACTTGATTTTTTAAAAAAACCTAGTTCAAGTCCAGGTGTATGTATGTCCTGTGATGCATGCTCAAGTGAAAAGTGAAATGAGCTTTTAATGTCTCCAAAATGTCAATGGTTGTTTTCTAGAGCCCAAGTAGCATTTGGTATCTTGATGTCAGTTTTAGGAGTCATATGAGCGCTCGCTCGCTCTCGCACGCTCTCTATCTCTCTCTCTTTTTTTGGTCCTGAAAAGTGATTTAATCATCTTAGAGAGCTCCCAAATACATATCTGCCCCTTCTCTACAACTAAGAAAATTACCCAGGAGACTGAAAACATAAGTGACTTGATCAGAGTCGCAAGAACCAGTATATAACAGAAGCGTGACTTAAGTCTGGTGTTCTTGACTCTGAGATCTGCTCTCTAGCCTGCTGTTCCATCCTATGTCGTATTGAAGAAAATTAAAAGGACCAAGTGACAAGTTTTTTAAGTAATTTTTTTTTCAGCATTTGGTTTACCTTTTAACATGGGGACAAAATCAGTACTATATTTGATTTCCTTAGGAGGTTAAAAGTCTTTTCTTAGTCAGGTGGCACCGTGGATAAAGCACGAGACATGGAGTCAGAAAGGCCTGAGATCAGTCTCTTTTCAGACACTTATTAGCTTTGTGATCCTCATTTTACTTCACTTGTGTCTATCCAAGTTTCCTCATGTGTAAAATGGGGATGGATGTTGTTCTATCTCCCAGCGTTGTTGTGAGGATAAAATGAAAGATTTGAAGAGCTGGAAAGTGCTATGCAAAGCTTAAAGTGCCATATAAATGTTAATTGTTGTTGATATAATTGTTATTTATTAAGCTAGCGCTGATGCCACTTGCATATGAATTTTAAGTAGTGCAGCTCTGTTCAAGGAAATCAAGGCAAAGACAGCTAGATTATTTTTGATGAAATAGTTTTCATGGGGAGCCAGGATTCTGCAATATAGATGAAAGAAATAAGTTTATTATTTAGTTAGGTACATATGTTCCTTTTAAAGAAGTCTAATGAATTTAGGGACAAAAATTGATGTGGTTTCTTTCAAAAGAAAAACCAACGTATCACATAAGAATTGAAAATACTATTTCTTTAATTCAGTGTGTAAGTTGGTGGAGTTCTTGAAGCTACTGTTATGGAAGAGTTTAACATTTTGCCTCATGGGGTGTTGTGTGTGTGTGTGTGTGTGTGTGTGTGTGTATTAATTAATTAATTAATTCATTCATTCATTCTCCATTTTGTAACAGTATCATGCTTTTGAATTCTTGTTGCTTTTCTACAGCTTTCATATTAAAAGGTTATCATTTATCTAGGAAATTTGTTACAGAGAGGTTCGAGTTAGGCAGTGACTTTCAGTGAAGAGCTGGACATATATTAAAATGTCTAGGATCTGAGATTTATCACTTTGAGAGAGAGAGAGAGAGGGAGAGAGAAAGAGAACACTCTTGAGTGTGGATCCTTTCTCCCCTAATGCAACCCTACTATAACTTCACTCTTTTATAAAATTGCTTTGAAATTTGTAGAGGTTAAGTGGTTTGCTTATGGTTACATAGAAAAGGTCAGCAAGAGGATTTGAAAGCAGGTCTTCTTGATTCCAAGTCCAAGATTCTCTTCACTCTATCAGAGTTGGACATACTTTTTCTGACATTCCATATGATTATGTGTACATGGTTGGGACTGCTGCTGATGGCCAAGGTAGAAAATATCAGAAGACGGTAGGGAAGACTAGTTTGAACTTGACCTGCATTTATTATTTATTAATTCGGTTATTAAATTTGCAGCCTTTTATTTAAATTGCCTTGGGGTACAGGATTAATCAACTAAAACATTAATTAAAACGTATTAAATAACTTCAGTGCTGAACAAAATATAGTGTAATGAAGTGTTAATAGTAAGTCTTTGGTTGCCCTATGATGCAATGTATTTATCTCTTTCTTAGTGTGATTTTACTTTTAAAAAAGGATTTGCATCATATGCTGATGTTTACTTGGGCTTATCTGGTGCAAAAGTAGGAAGCTATTGAAGAGAGATTAAGAAAATTAGGGGAAAAGGTTACAGATAAAGGTTTTCTCTGGTACTATTGAATAAATTTACATCTGTAGAAATGAATAAAATTTTACTCAAATCTGTCTTAAGGTAATTTATACAGGTTCCTTGTGGATTGATTATATTATAGAAAATATAGACTTTTATTAAGCAGTTATATGAACTTCTTATAAATTTTTTTATGCCTCCCTCCCCCCAAAAATGATTTATTTGTTTTCTCGCCTCTAGGTCAGACTGTGCCAAAATCCCAAACTCCAATTGAAGAACAGCCCACCATACATACTTGATATCTTACCTGACACATATCAACATTTGCGACTCATACTAAGCAAATATGATGACAACCAGAAACTTGCACAGCTCAGTGAAAATGAGTATTTTAAAATCTACATTGATAGCTTGATGAAAAAATCAAAACGGGCAATTAGACTCTTTAAAGAGGGCAAAGAGAGGATGTATGAGGAACAATCACAAGACAGGTAAGAATCTTTTATGATGCAAATTTTATAGCCTTGCTTATTGTTGCTTGTTTTATTTCTCATGTTTTCATATTTAATAGAAATGTCAAAGTGCACTGGCATGAAGAAAACTTTTATCACTTGTAAACAGTAATAGTTTACATTTATATAATGTTTTTAAGGTTTGCAAAGCTGTATAAATATTATCTCATTTCATCCTTACAACTCTGTGAGGTAGGTTCTATTTTCCTCATGTTACAGGTGAGGAAATTGTGACTGTGAGAGGGTTGACTTGCCCAAGATCACATATCTAAGATATGTCTGAGACAGGATTTGAACTTGAATCTTGTTCAGGAACATCACTGAATCTTCTATACCAATGGGCTACTTAAATGATACATTGTCACTAACCCTAAATCATCCTAATACCTTTCATCATTAAAACACTTAGGTCTTTTAGGTTGCTAAACTTCTCTTTGTTGGAAGTCAGTTTTAAGTGGGTCTTTACTACAGAAGGAGAGTAAGACCATGAGAGAGGCAACATATCACAGGCATATTAACTATATCTTGAACCAATATCTAGCATTCTTTCCTTAGAGCAGGAGCTGGCAAACTATGGCTCACCACTTATTTTTGTATGGCCTGTGAGTGAAGAAAGACTTAGATTTTTAAATAAAGTTTTATTGTATTGTAAGCTTTAGTAGCTTAAAACTGCATGATGAATTTTGGGACAACCTGCAGAGTGCCTTGCAAACTTTAAAACTTTATATATATATATATATATATATATATGTTAATAGTTGTTACTGTTACTATCATTATTTGTATCATTAACTTAGATGTTAAATAAGTGCTATTGTCTTCAGAAGTTTTAGCTCTAAATCCAATTCTGATGCAACAAATTGGTCTTTTGGATTGTGACTTTAAAGTCATTTGTTCAAGGTTATTTTCACAGCAAGGTCTAGGGACATCATTGATGACTATGTAGATTTAACTAGATGCTTGTGTATATTTTTATTTTGTCATGGAAGAAATAGTGCCTTCCTGAGAATCTTTTTTTTTTGGCGGGGCAGTTGGGGTTAAGTGACTTGCCCAGGGTCATACAGCTAGTAAGTGTTAAGTGTCTGAGGCCTGATTTGAACTCAGATCCTCCTGAATCCAGGGCTGGTGCTCTATCTACTGTGCCACCTAGCTTCCCCCTTCTTGAGAATCTTGAGTAAATACCTACAAAACTTAAACAGATAATTTTTTTCCCTTTTTTTTTTACACCAATTCAGTTTTAAAAGTGTTAACCCCCTGCAGTGTGCATTGCATTGCACCTAGACAAACCCTGGCAGAGATTCAAAGTTTAGATGCTTCCGATTTCTTATCAAAAAGGGGATATGAGGAGCTTGTTCCCTGTTGAAATAATACAATGTAAATTAGAATTAAGTTGTTATATTGTCAGCTGATTATTGTGGGGGAGACTTGTGACACACTTCTACAGTTTTGACCAATGGCTTAGATGCATTTATAATTAGCAATTCTTGATAGAGTGAAGACCTATGGCTATGTATAGGGTATAGATCACTGGTAGGGTTTTATTGAGGGTCACATCTAGGTAGAAAGTAGTTTGTGCTTGTTTTACCCTTGTGAGTAGCAAATAATTGGAATTTTCTCTTTATGTAATCCTACGGATCCACTATCAATGGAGTGATTTATTTTGAATTGTTTCCTAGAAGTGGAGATGGATTAATCTCTAGTCATTCTTCTGGGCCTGTTTGTAACCAGAGGTATACTTTTATGAAATTTATTGGAGGCTGTTGGGTGTAGTTTTATGCCATGTGGAATACTTTTATATAAACTCCTTGCTCTGTGTCCTGGCTAGAGAATAGTGTTCTTGTTGATAAAATTATCATGCACATAATACATGAAGTGGCTATTGGAGAGAATACAATTACATATACTTTACTAAGGGGGCAGCTAGGTAGCACAGTGGATAGAGGACTGGCCCTGGATTCAGGAGTACCTGAGTTCAAATCCGGCCTCATACTTAACACTTACTAGCTATGTGACCCTGGGCAAGTCACTTAACCCCAATTGCCTCACTCCCCCCCAAAAATTAAAAAATATATATACTTTACTAAGACTATACTAAATATAATTTAATCAATTTCAGAAAGTAAAATGTTCTGAATATAGTGGGTTTTTTTTTGTTAGTATACTATGCAAGAAGGTTTCCAAGTAGGTTATTTAAATAATTTAGAATATTGAAGGAAATTGACCTGGAGACCTTTATGATGTTAAAAAGATATGTTTGTATATATGCACACATATATTAAATGAACCTGTGATTATATTGGGATCGGGCACTTCTAAATGAAGAAGCTCCTTCTGCCAATATAGGTTGGCACCATTTCTTCAACTTATAGCCTTAGAGAAAGGCTTAGGCCACTGAGAGGTTAAGGGATTGGTCTTATGTCTCATAAATAGAATGCGTTAGAGAGAAGACTTGAACCCAGTACTTCCTGACTCTGAGGCCAACTTTCTCTCCAGTTTTCTATTGGGCTCCTTTTCTCTCTCTTCCACGTGTGTGTGTGTGTGTGTGTGTGTGAGAGAGAGAGAGAGAGAGAGAGAGAGAGAGAGAGAGAGAGAGAGAGAGAATTTGTTAGAAATTTTTCTTATAATTAAAAATTTCACGGCTAGTTTATACTGACTGCATTTTTTCTAGTATCCAAATGAGAGAAATAAATAAATATGATTTATAAAATATATTTTTTTCTGAAAGAAAATGCAGTTTATTTTTGTTTCTGCTAACAGATGAGATGTGAGTAGTATAATGCAGGTCTTTTGCTCAGATATTTTATTTGTTAGTGGGCTAGAGTAATTATTTTTTTAGTCACATGTCATGAGAAAGCTCTGTGCCTCAGCTTGAATTCACAGTCAGCCGTTTCCTCACTCTAACATTCCTCTTAAGTTTTCATCAGACACAATTGAACCTCACATTGAGTTGGTATTGCTCCAGCTAGTAGTCACTTTGCACTCATAAACTGTTCTGAGCTGGCATTTCCTGGTAGAGTATTAAGTGATTTCTGGCATACACACAGTTTGTGTATGTGTATGTGTGGTTTTTGTAGGAAAGGAAGGGTGTATCTGGATTTTTAGCCTAAAAAAGGGAAGTACACATAGCTTAAGGACATGATTGAGTGGGCATAAGCAAGATTCAGACCCTCTCTCTTCTATAGTGGATTTTCTTTTCCTTATCATTTTTCCACTATTTACCACTAACTATTGAAGATAGTGATAACTGGTAAATCCTAGCAGTGACTAATACAGTCATTACGGTTTGTGATTGGTAACATAGTAAGTTGACCTCCTTAATTTTTCATTCAGCATGACCCAGATGTACCCAGAGAAAATGGCATGAGCCTGCATTTTAGCCTACTTTCAGGTTGTCCCTGCAGAATAGTAGTTTTTTGTAAATTTTTCAAGCCATGAATCACTGCAAAACTGATCAAAAACCCCCATGGATAACCTCTCCCATTCACTGAAAAAGGCCAGCCACTGGAAAGGAAAACAAATACGATTCACAGAATTTGATTTTGAATATGCCTATGCTTTGGAAGAGCTGATATCCCATAAGGGATATCAGCACTCAGTTATATAGGTGGTATCATATTAGAAATATATAGGGTACTAGCTTCTTATACTGTATTTGAGGAACCAAATGATCACCTAGACAGAGATCATGAAATAATGTGTACAACAAATATGTGTAAAGGGTATGTGTGTGTGGGAGAAGGTGAGAAACTCTTTCAACAAGCATTTAAGGGTCTGCTATAAGACAGAAATTGCTATGCACTAGAGATACAAAAACAAACCCCCAAAAAAGTGGGGGTGGGGATAGCTGTACTAGATACTGTTAAATTCAACAAACATCTTTAGGTGCTTGATTATATTCAAGACCCAGAGGTTTTAAATTCTCTCAAAAATGCCATTTAAACTGTCTTTATTACTGAACTGTTGGCCAAACAAATCTAAGTTTTATAACCCATATATAATTTCTGAAGAAACACAAACAAGTTTATCTGCTGTATATAGCAGCTTATATTGATATTTGTGTGGTGGCATTCCAAGAGTACTTTGAAACTGTTACTGTGTAGATCTCTTTATCTGTCAATCGATCATAATGGCCTTGGTTATATTAGTGTGATCAGCTTTGTATTGGGAAGGAAATAGGAGAGGAGAGAGATGTAGATTGAGCAACATGACTTGGAGCCAAGAACTCCTATGGTTTGGTTCCAATTCTGACAGCCAAGGCTCTCTGACCTTGGGCAGCTCACTTGACTTTTATCTGCAATTTGTTCTTTGTGAAATTGCTATCTAGGCTACCTCTCAGTCAAAATAAAACAGTTGTTCTATAGACTATTAGTGATTGGTTAAAAAAAAAAAAATTCCCATGTTGAAATGTCAAGAGTTTTTCCTTCCTGCTTTCTGTTTATTGTTGGTCACTTTTTGTTTGATTATAACTTAAGGAAGACTAGAGAATGTTTTTTGTTTGTTTGTTTTTTGGTTCTTAGCTGTGTGATTTCATTGACATAGAGAACTCCGATTCCCAAAGGGCTTTATCAGCTGCTCTGCTATTTATAGTCTTACAGAGCTCCAAGGGCAATGTTGAGAGATGAAGTGACTTGCCCACAGTCACACAGCCATCATGTATCTAGGCAAGGTACCCATGTCTTCTTTACTCTGAGGCCAGGGCTTTGTCTTTTATTTTGTGTTCAATGATTTAAGGGGGCTTGGGGAGGGAGGAGAAAGCAGTGAACTTAGAGGCCAAAATAATCTGGCTAGGTTTTTTTTTTCCTTTTTCGGGTACCAAAATAGCACAAGTGTTTCTTTTGTTAAGGTATTAAAAACCATTTCTGCATTTTTCAAGTACTATTTTAATTTCACAGATTACTCTGGGCTTCTTCTTTTTTTTTTGGGGGGGGGGGACAGGGCAGTGAGGGTTAAGTGACTTGCCCAGGGTCACACAGCTAGTACGTGTCAAGTATCTGAGGTTGGATTTGAACTCAGATCCTCCTGAATCCAGGGCCTGTGCTTTATCCACTGCGCCACCTAGCTTCCCCCTAGCTTCCCAGGGCTTCTGCTTTTTTTGACTGAGTTGTTATGGTGTAAACCAGATAGAGGTATTTCCAAGTATTAATCTCAAAACATCCTTTGAAGTTTTGGGAAAGTGAGTAGGAAAGGACACATGGTTTGTAGATGTGTTCAGGAATAGGTGAAGAATTGAAGTTTTATAATTTAGAAAATATAGGATTCTTGAAGTTTTTTGTGCTAAAATGAATAAATCAAATGCATTCATTTAAGTTTTTTTAATAATTTGTAAAAAATGGAGCAATATGAACCTAAATTATAACTTTGTTGAAGCTTTTTCAGTGAAATGTTTCTTTCCTTTAACAAACTTGTAAAAGTAGAGACCACAGAAATTAATGAAATTTTCATATTTAAACAAAGAGTATCTGTTAGAAAGGGCAGGTGAGAACATGTAGAAAATTTGAATGCTAAGTAGCTATATGGAAATAGCATTCATCTACCTGTATATGCAATATTTTGCTTGGAACTATAAACGCTGTATCATGTATGTGTTTGATTTTAGTTGAAAACTCTGTTCAGACTTTTTGTTCTGGAATAGTTTTCAAAGTAAGAGCAAAGAAAATAAGAATAATCAAAGTGGTATAGTTAATTGAAAATTCTAAATTTAAAATATAGAAATCGAGGGGTTAAGTGGTTAACTTAAAAAGCCTTTATTATTCTTCTATAGTTACATTTATCCTTCAACATAAATATTAGAGAAATCTATGTAGTTCACATTGTTACTTCCTTCATATTGCTCTATTATTTCATTTGGTTAATCTACCTTTGTGATTTGCCTAAATCAGTTAATAAATTATGAGAACTTTAAAAAAATGTACAGATAAGGACATTTGTTTGTAGGTGTTGTATGTGTGTATGTATGTTATATATCTAAGTGATATTTATAATACAATTTATATATGAAAATTTATATCTTACAAAGAATGAACATTGGGTGGTATAATACAGAGAAGGGTTTGACTTCTGTCACGAGTGGACTTAAAACCAGATTAAAATGAAAATTTGAAAATGTTTAGCATAACAAATTAAAATACAATACAACATAGATAATATTAATTTGTAGTATTCTGGGTTAGTATCAGGGATTCATTTCTATTTGAATTTGATTCCACTGGTATGGATAAAGAATTGACAGCCATCCAAGAAGGACCTGGGTTCAAGTCCCCCTTCAGACATATGCTGCCTCTGAGACCATAGACAAGTAACTGAACCTCTTAAAAAGTGTAAGTTGCAGAGACCATGCTGACCTGCATTGGCATAGAGGGTCTCCTTACCTGGAAGTTCAAAGGAAACCACAGTTGTAGTCCCCATTCCTGTTGCTTATTATTGTATAAAAATCTTTCCTGGTAATAGTGGATGTCAAATGAGAAAGTAACTAGCACATTCATAGGAAGAAAGTGGAACTGGCTTTATGGATGAATACTTTCTGATTTATGGCAACTTATTAAAGTTGATGTTTTTCATCCTGTAAACATCTAGTGACATTTAGATTAAATAATTAAAGTCCTAAAGTCCAGAAGCATGCAAGAAAAACACTCAGTTTCATATTAAAAACCACTACCACAAAGGATGTTGATGAATTTTGTTTTTGAAGTACTAGATTGGTTGTTTAGTTCAAGAAAGCTCCTTTGGCAGTTTTTTATAAAAGTTAATTAAATTCTATTTATAAAAAAGACATACTGCAGTGATAATCTTATGGCTTAAGGAATACTTGTTTCAAAAAACTAGACAAAGAATGGTTTTATTTTTCAGTGATTTTACAAAGAATATGAGTTCCCAGAAAGTCAAAAAGATTAGCAAAGCTCTAATTTGTTGTGTAATAAAACTATATTGTCATGTTATTCAAAAGCAGAAAAAAAATTATTCTTGAAAAAGTCACAGTGACTAATTATTTCCTGAAAAATAGAATAGAAAAATTAGATGTATGCAAAAAAGATTAGTCCTTTCTTACATTTAAAATATACTCTGAGATTCTTTAAATTTGATTGTTAATATCTAAAATAATCTATATAGTCCTAGTGTAAGATGGCTAGTATTAGACATGTGGTTTATAGCCACACTTTAATCTTCAGATCATCAAGTGATTTTCATGTTATACCAAAATTTTATATAGAAATGAATACTATGTGAAAACCTGTGATTTCAGTAACATAAGACTCCCAGGATATAGCAACTTATATTATACCGATTGTTAAGGTTGGATAATTTGCACAATAAATATTTGTTGATGGATTTTGATATTATTACAGTAAGGCTTATTTCAAAGAAAAGGTTAATCACATAATCTGTCTTTCATTATAAATGTCGTATTGCTTGAATACATTAAATTAGCACCAAAATGTGTTAAAACATCCAAAACCTGGAAATATCATTATGTGGAAACACAGGTACATAGAATTCCTAAGGCGACATTACAGCCAATATAATGGGAAAAAAGCACTGGATTTGGAATTAGGAGACTTGTGTTCAAGTTTCTTCTCTTCCAATTACTACTTGTATAACCTTGGGCAACTCATTTTGCTTTTGTGGGCCCCAAATTTGGTCATCTATAAAATTAAGAGGTTGAACTATATCATGTATAAGGGCCCTTCCAGCTCTAAAATCCTATGCTCTTAAACCAAGATTCTTTGAGATTCCTAAATCACTAAATCTTAAGATTTTATCAGCTGGGCAAGTATTTCTTTCTTTTTGTAAAAGTTGATTTGGAAGAGGGTAGTCACTTTGTCAACTGATTATGATAAACTACAAAGTTCATTAGTAATATTTTTAAAGATAAGTGGGCGTGAACACCTTTTTCTAATGTGCTTATGTGGTATCTTAATCTTAACTTGCTTCTCTATATAAATTAAATGGCATATTCAGGTCAAAAATGAAATGATGAATGATATGAATATGGTCACTGTATTTTAATGTAGAAAGTTTAAATAAACCCTAATTATTCTTGAAGCATGATGATGTTTTCTTATTTTGAGCACTGAACTCAGGAGAATTAATTAAAACATTTAATTTTAATTTGCATCATAGTCATTAAATTTGTTTACAAAATTTGATTATAATTTTGCAAAATTAATAGTGGTGGGATATTTGCCAGGTTGGTGGCAAAAATAAGATTTGCAGAAAATGTGCTAAAAAATGTTGACAAAAGTTTATTTCATTTCCAGATTGTAGGATCAGCATTAAAGTATTATCAGTAGCATAGTTCTTAAAACAGTCCTTAAATCTTAAAGTGAAACTGTGCCTTTCTAATGCTGGTTGCCAGGGTGTTATTAAAAAAAATGGTATAGTTTTTCTGATATGGTTTCTGAAATTTTATAGAATAAGTTAAAAGCTTTGTTTATAATGATATCATAATTAGATAAAATTTTTTTATCTCATTTTCAAACTGAAATGTTTTAATGGTATTATCAGTAAGTTCGGTCATATCATGTAATTGGACACTTGCATACAAACATCATAAAATTTTATTTTAGGTGTAATTTGAATAGTGAGCTAATGAGTTAAAGTTTGTTTTTGAAGAATTGATAATGCAAATGTCATGACTGTTGCAGGTTGCCAGGAACTCAGAAATCTTGGTTGGGGGTGAAATGCTTATTTTATTCCCTACATTAAGAGTAAAAACTAATTTATATATCTCTATCTCTATCTCTATCTCTATCTCTATCTCTATCTCTCTATCTCTATCTCTATCTCTATCTCTATCTCTATCTCTATCTCTATCTCTATCTCTATCTCTATCTCTATCTCTATCTCTATCTCTATCTCTATCTCTATCTATCTCCATATATTTATATGCATTAATATGAATTTTTATATGTGAAAAAATATTCTAAAATCATACATATGATGTGTGTGTGTATATATATATGTATATATGTATATATATATACATATATATATGAAGAGGGGTTTGGTTTTTTACTTTTCCATGTGCATATGATAAAATTCTTCAGCTTTTTATTTTCCCCTTGGTGGGGCAGTTGGGGTTAAGTGACTTGCCCAGGGTCACACAGCTAGTAAATGTCAAGTGTCTGAGGCTGGATTTGAACTCAGGTACTCTTGAATCCAGGGCCGGTGCTTTATCCACTGCACCACCTAGCTGCCCCCCTGTAGTATTTTTTTTTTTTTTAAGTAAGAGATAGAAGAGAAAGAAGTTCTAAGACTAGTGTATCATTCTTTGGTCATTCACGCTTCAGATTTACATTCTCTTTATAGGGAATTTAAAAAAAATTATTTCTCCTTTTCCCCTCACCCTCCTTCCATTTGCTTCTAAAAGTATTGCCTGATGCTACTTGGATTGATCTTCTATTTTCTTTAAATATATTCTTTTTCTTATATTAATATTCTAGGTGACTCATGTACCTGTTTACCATAGAATGTTTGTTGTCAATTACACAAAATACTTTAAAAGATGGATGTTTATAATAAAAAGAATATATATACATTATATATATATATGTGTGTGTGTGTGTGTATACTAAGTAGATAATAGTATTATAATTCCATTTTTCAGATATAAAATCTGAAGTGGTTTCCAAGTTGAGTTGCTCAAGTGGATGTTAGTGGATCAGTTACATGATTCCATGTCAGTACTTTAATAAAGCTTTAAAAAAATCTATCCTAAGTATCAGAAACTAAGCTCTTATGCCAAATGATTTCATAATTCTAGTTGATATGTCTCAGTTTGCAATAATTGGCATCCAAATAATAATATAATCAGCTATGTCAGACCATTTAAATTTTTTCTTTTGTCTTCACTTTAAACTATTAGCACATTTTGTGCATGTTCAGTGGAGGTGGGGTTTTTTCCCCATCTTCATTAAAGCTATTACTGTTGGCTATCAGTTGTTGCTGTCAATAAATGGTCACAAGATTGCTGACAGTTATAAATGTACAGGGAGACTATTATGTTAAAAAAAATCATGATTAGCCATATCTAATTCAGCAGTACAAAAATAGTTCTCCATTTTTTCCCCCTGGTAACTTGGATTTGTCCACAGGTAAACAGAGTGTTATTTTTTTGTCAAAAGTTATGTGGAAAGGTGAATTGGATAATTTACCGAGATAGGAAAGAAAATACAAAGGCAATTTCACATTTGTCTCTGAAATGTGTTTTTTTCTTTCATTAAAGACTTTTGTAGATCACAACAGTACTTTGATCTATTTAAGAAATTACCCTTCCCCCCACCCCTCCTGCAATTTTACATGAAAGAATGATTTATTTGAAAAGCAACGGAAGGCATAAAGGTGGTTTGTCAAATTTTCTTTACTGTGAGAATGTGTCTTTACCACATTTTTAAAAAACTAAATGTGTTTTAAGTAATTTTTTTTCTCTTCCTGTCCTTCTTGACCATTTGGAAACCTAAAAGATATATATACTATGATAGTTTTATTTTAAGAAAAAAGGGAAAATCCAAGTGGATGGCCTTTTTAAAATATATTAGAAAAAAAATTTTAAAGGTAGTTTTACAGTTGTTTCTGATTCTTTTAAATTTTGTTTGTGTAGATTTCAAATAATTTTATATTTAGGAGACATTTAAAACTAGTGCTTTTCAAAAATAGTCAACAGGATCTGTATATATTATTTGAATAAGATATGTCTTCCTTTATAAAATAATCAGTTGTAAATATGTTCATAGTAAAAGTTTAAACATAGGTCTGAGGATTTGGTGTAAGGGGCCTATTTGCTATTCTTTTTTTAAGTTTTGGCTGGGGATCAGTCTCTTTGGATAAGTACTTCTCAGCTCTTTAAGGAAGAGGAGCTAGTCTAGTTTTCAGTTAGTCCTTTGAATTTTCAGATCATGGGATTGGCTTGGAGAGTCCTGCTGACAGCATGGTCTTTTTGGGGGGATAGGGAGTCCTGACAGTAAATCCTCTGAGCAGAGTTACTATTAGAAATGATCCCCTTCCTCTAGGAATCCCAGAAAACTGCAGAAAACATTAAATGGCCAAGAGCGAACTTTGGTAGAAAACGTAACTTCCATGTCTTCTCAAGATCCCAATCTGAATTGTTGCTTTGAAGCTTTTCTAAATGTTCTACATGTCTCTTTCTTTCCCTGAATGGAAATAGTAGTCTAATAAAGCTCAGGCTGGTGTTGAGTGTTAAGTATTATCCTGTAAATCTGGGCTGTGCTCCAGTTTATGTATTTTCTACATCATGCTCTGCAGATTTGGCACAATGAAATTGATGTTTAAGGTTGAACAGAAAGGTTACCCTGAACTTTAGATCCAGGGTCATCTGAAATAAAAGAATATTTCAGGGTATAGGACATTTCCTAATTTGGGATTAGCAGTCTTGTAAATTCAGACTTAAAAGCAATTCAACAAAGAAATATTGTTAATACTAGATAAGGTGCATGATTTTTGTATTTGAAAGATAACATTATTGTTAGCACAGAAGCTATATTAAGAAATATAAATCACCTTAATTTCATTTAAGGAAATGAGATATCAATATGGTTTTTTTTAATATATCTCGCTTGTATAATGTCATCTTCTTTCAAATAGGTAGCTAAATGTAGCAGTGGATAGAATGTCATGCTTGAATTCAGGAAGACCTGAGATTGAATATTGATTCAAATACTTGCTACTACCTGTGTGACAAATCTGAAAGTCTTATATTAAAAAATGTCAATTATTATAATAAATAGAAGTTAGGGTTATATAATATGTGCTTCCTAAATTCAACTTTTCTTTCCAGAACTCTACAGTTCCCTAATTATGGCAGTAGTATTAAAAGAATATACAAATCCCCAGTAGGGAAACATGAAGAAACAACATTTTATTATTTGTAACTCACATATTAGTGAAAATAGAGGACTTTTGCTATTGATGAGCTGGTATATAATGGACTATTTACCTTTAGAGGAAGGCAGACTTGAAATTCTTTGATTCATAATTCAAGTTAATAAGCCTTTTGCTTCTGTAGTTTGTGGTTTAAGCAAATCCTTAGAGTTGAAGGACAAGAGAGAGGTAAGCAACATCCTGTTCATATGTTTCCTCTTTTCTATTATTCCTTGTAATTAATGTTCTGTGAAGAGTGGCTTCTAATCACTTACAGATCTTAGAAATCTGAAAGGAGATTGTTTGAATTGGGGAAGTTAACAGTATATTTTTAAAGATATCTATTAGGCAACTCACTGAAATTCGAGGTAGTTTTATAAGCAACTTATCAGTTAATCATTCATTAGAATATTTATATACACATTTATGACATTTTAAAAATACCATAGTAATAAGTCTTTTGTGTGTAATTAATGAGAACATTTATTTGTGAATCATTAATAGTCATATAGAGAAATTTTATATCCTGACAGATTTGATTATTAATGTCTTTGTTGTCTGTAGTGGTGGTAGACTCTAGGAATGAAAAAAAAAAGTTTTAAAATGAAAAATCAGTACTGGGTAAGAGAATTAATTTTGCATCCTTTTATATTTTCTTCATATTATTCTTTTGATATTTTCTGTGTCTAGGATTTTCTTTTTCTTTTTCTTTTTTTTTTTAGTGAGGCAATTGGGGTTAAGTGACTTGCCCAGGGTTCTCACAGCTAGTAAGTGTTAAGTGTCTGAGGCCAGATTTGAACTCAGGTCTTCCTGACTCCAGGGCTGGTGCTCTATCTGTGCCATCTAGCTGCCCCCTAGGATTTTCTTTTGGTCAATACACTACTATAACTGAACCTGTCTTAAAATGTAGATCATTTGGTAGTTACTTTTACCTAATTATAAAGACCTGATATAATATGATAAGCACAGAGTTAGGGTGTGAGTACCATGACTTAACACCAGCAGGTTTTTTGGTTTTTTTTTGGCTGGGCAATGAAGGTTAAGTGACTTGCCCAAGGTCACACAGCTAGTAAGTGTCAAGTGTCTGAGGTTGGATTTGAACTCAGGTCCTGAATCCAGGGATAGTGCTTTATCCACTGTGCCACTTAGCTGCCCCCAACACCAGCATTTTAGTGCTGGTGCTTAATTTGGTTGAGTATGGCTAATACCTGAAGTGTCAAGTATTAAAGGTTAAACTAGAATCAGCCAAGAGATTACACATGAAAGGTTCTCCTTCCACACTACTGTTGGAACCTTACTAGTTTGTTTTTGTAAATTGTTTAGCCAAGGTCTTAACTCTTCTATATAGTCTACTCTAAACACCCCAATCCACAGTGGTCTCTTTCTGATCTGAACTCTTAGCTTATATATTATTTGTACGAGTGATACTTTGCTAACAGCACAAGGCATCCAGTTAGTATACTTATTCCCTAGAAGAGTCCTACATGGTTTGACAATCTTGGTTTACCCTTAGATCTTAGCTGAAGCTATCACTGTAGTAACTATCTTCTGGATAGGCTCTTTCTTCTTCACCGTTGGCTAGGATCTTACAGTCTTAGAGCTGTACACCACTGCTATGAAAGTAGGATTCTGCTTCCAGACTGGACAGAGACTTGTCTTCAGTTCTCTGACCTTCTGTGACAAATGAGAAAAATTGTAGATGAGCAGGTGTTCAGTGGTAGATTGTAAATTGCTGACTCTTGGCATCTGTAGGTAAATTATTCTAGGCTCTTTAGAAGTTTGTTGTAGCCATTAATGACCACATGGCACGATTTGTGCTTTTGAAAGGTTAAAGTGCCCTCCCTGTAGGTGACCGATACTACTATTACAATCAGTATTGCTTTTTATGCTAGTTATTTTTAAAGTACCTGCTAATTCAGTGGATTTTTTTCTTTTTTATGCTAAGTGTTTTTAATGTGGCAGCAGTGTTTGCTAAGAAGTGTGAATTTACAGGTAGTTGAGAGACTTTTTCTTAGTAGATTATTCTTGCAATTACTTCAACACCTGAAGAATTAATTCCGGAGAAATCCTGCAGTGTTATTCTCTTAGTTCCCACCAGCTGGACCAAGGCAGGATGTACATTTTAAAGTTCTTTCAATTTGACTTGTTATTATTCCTCCTGAACTTAAATTTGCCTTTTCATCCTCCTGTTCTCTTTTTAACACTTATGGAAAGAAACTCCCCCCCCCCCCAGTCATGTTGTCTATGAACATATATAATTCTCCAGTAACTTCGTTTTATACACACACACACACACACACACACACACACACACACACACACACACACACATATATTTTTTTTTTGCAGGGTAGTGAGGGTTAAGTGATTTACCCAGGGTCACACTGCTAGTAAATGTCAAGTGTCTGAGACCGTATTTGAACTCAGGTCCTCCTGAATCCAGGGCCAGTGCTTTATCCACTGTAGCACCTAGCTACCCCAACTTCGTTATATCTTAGAAGAGAACTTTGTGTTAGTGAAAATAAATCTGTTGGCATATACCATTCTTATTGCAGTTAGAGCATTTCATCAACATCAGTAGTCCTTGCCTTTTTTTTTCCAGGTTGCTGTGTAGCAGATGCCTTTTCTATTGTTTCACTAGTCTTTTGGGAGTCCACCTTATTCTGCATAAATATATACAGGATAAAATGAAAAGTCAGGTTGTTATAATGAATCCTTATGTTTTGTCATAAGGCTCTGATACCGATGGGGTTCCTGCTACCAAAATTTTGTTTTCAGTTTTGATTGAGGATTGGTACTTTCAAGTAGTTGTTCACTGTCACATTGGGAGGTGGGAGGATCATTTTTCTTCTGGATGTGGACTCATTTGTTTGGGTTATAATAGACCAAATAGGGGATGTGCTGAAGAAATTTTGAATCTGGTGCCTGATGTCTTTAAATAAAAGGGCATGTCTGTTTTTCCACATGAACTGTGAAGAGTTTGAAAGAAACTTTAAAGGAAGCAAGTGTGTATATTCAAAATATATATTCTCCTGTTGCTGTCTTCCATGGCTGTTAAAAGACATCAGTTATCTCCTTCCTACCTTTCTTCTTTCCTCTCCCCTCCCTCCCTTCCTTTCTCCCTCCCTTTTTTCCTTCTGCTTCTGAGAGTGGTTTTGTGTTTTTTGAAGGTGGCTCTTTGATGACATCAGTGATTTCCATTTTGCCACTTGGTTTTGTTGTGCTCTCTGAATCGAAGAAACAATATTAGATTGGATTTGCTAATGGACAGGAGACCTTTTATTCTGCCATCATTTGACTAACTTTCATCTGCCACCATCTTACAGAGTAGGAGAAATTTTGCTTCCCCAAATTTCTTCCTAGTATTCATCACCTTTTCTGTTTTGCGTCTTTTGCTATACCCCATCCTGCCCCACTTAGTTCTCTGTAGCTTATGAACAGTTAGCTATTAGATGACATAAAACTATACAAGCATACCAGAGAATATTGGGGTAGGCAAATTAATAGTACCTAACCTTGTAATACATATTTTCTGTAGGAAGTTTCAGCAACCCATAACAAATCAATCTTTATTAAGTGCATGCTATGTGTAAAGTACTGTACCAGGCTGTGGAGGCACATTGAGAGGGGAGGAGGGGAGGTAAAGAAGTTAAATAAGACATGATCCTTCCCTGTAGAAGGCATACAGTCTAGTCGTAGAGATTAGATGCACAATTAACTGTCTAGCTCCCTTTCCCCCCTCCCCCGAAAAAGTTATTAGCAAAGTGGTATATATAGGAGAGAAGTTTTCAACTTTTTTCCAGGCCCTTATTTGGATCTCCTACAGGTTGGACAGTCCCTCCCATGACCTAATCCTTTGGATAATTATGGTTTTTCTTACTAATTCACTGTTACTTATTTATTCCCTGTACACTCAGGCAAGTGATTTTTCCCAATTCCTCAGAAAGCAAGGCTCTACATAATTGTTTTTTCTCCTATTATAGTTAGCAGAAGGTCATGGTTTCTTACACAATCCTACCATGCACAGTCACTAACTAGTGACTGCCTTAACCTGGCCCACCATTATAGGAAGGTCCCATCCATTCCCCCCTCCACTCCCTGCTTGCTCCCTGGCCATCTTCTCCAAGCCTCCTAGTCACTGCACACATCTGCTTTCTCTTGCCCTCTCCCCCTCTTCCTATTTCACTTCTGCAACCATGATTAAATCAACTCTACCATTGTTCCTGGAGGGAATCTATCCATTCCCCTGTGGCTTTACCATCTGTGTAAATTTCTGGATGAAAACTCCTCTCCATTTCATCATGCATTTTGTCTCTACTAGAATGAAAACTCTGTTAGGCAGAAACTAGCTTTGCTTTTGAATGCTCAGAGTTTAGGACTGTACTTGTCAAATAGTAAAATTCCTTTACATTCATTCTCTGGACATTGACATGTTTGTGCTTGTTGATGACCAAAATCACATTAAAACAAAACAAAACAAAAAACAAAAAGAGAGTACATATTTTTCTTTTTGAGCCTTTTCTCAGTTTCTCAGAACCATCCTGACCTCCATTCAAAGGCATTACTCTGCCGGAAGTGCCTGAACCAAGTTGCTCTTTTGAGCTAACATCACCTTATTCATATTCCATGTACTGCTCTTCCTTTCACAATTTCTTCATCCCTTTCTCCTATAGAATTCTTCCAGCTTTCAAATTCTTTTGAACTCAGTCCTCTAGTATCATCCAGAATCAAATGTCTTTTGAGGGGCAGCTAGGTGGCGCTGTGGATAGAGCACCGGCCCTGGATTCAGGAGGACCTGAGTTCAACTCCAGCCTCAGACACTTTACACACTTACTAGCTGTGTGACCCTGGGCAAGTCACTTAACCCCAATTGCCTCACCAAAAACAAACAAACAAAAAAACCCCAAATCTCTTTTGAGACACAACTCTTTTAATGCTATCCTTCCCCCCACCTCCTCCTCCCCTGCCCCACTCCAAGTTAACATTTTGGGTTAGGATCTTCTGACCATTTCCTTTTTTCAGACAGTTGATAGCATCTCTACAAGTTAATTATAATTCATAGCACTTTATATTTGCCCCTGCTTGCACTGTCTCCTCTTTAGAGGAGAAGACTGCTGGTTGTGGGGGGCACTGTCAAACTGAAACTAATTTAGGGGAGGTCGGAAGGTGGGACTTGAAACTAGAAAGGTAGAACAGATAGGAAGAGGCTATTTATGGCCGAAATAGGTGAAGAGCTAGTCAGAGAGCAACTAGTGTTTTGAAAGAAATCATCTCTAGGTGTAGGGGAATTAGATCCTAGGAAACTAAAAGAATTAGAATATGTGATTGCTGAGCTGTTGATAATTTTTGAGAAATCAAAGAATGAGAGGAAAGCTAGATGACCACAGATAGGCTGATATCTTAATTTTCAAGATGGGGAAAAATGAACTCCAAGCTAGTGAGCTTAGCTTTGATTCTGGGCACAATTCTACTTTAGCCTAAGTTGTACGCTCACTAGCATGTCTGGTCTAACATTTTTATCAGTAACTCTGATAAAAACTTAAAAGGCAAGCTTGTCAGATTTGTAATGGATGAAGCTGATAGGTCCCTATCAGTCTTCTGTAAGGTAAGACAATATAAGGATGTAGAAAGGTCTTAATTGACTGAAAAACTGGGTTGAAACTAACAGGTTTTCATTTAATAGGGCTGACTGTAAAATCCTGTACTTAATTAAAAAAAAATAATTGCAAGACAGGATGGTGGAGACTTTACTTAACATCAGTGTTTGTGAAATAGTACAGAGGGTTGTAATTGATTACAATCTTTATGAAGTGTATACATTTAAGAGTACTTGCTATCCAGAGTAAAGAAGGTCATAGTCTCATTGTATTATATGCTAGTCAAACAGCATTGGATGCTTTTTGTTCTCACTTGGGCACTCCACTTTTAAGATAACTGTCGATAACTAATAAAATTGGAGATTGGCCAGGATGATTGATGGGTAATCTAAAAGCTTGCTATGTGAGGAATGAAGGAAATGGAAATATTGAAAAGAGCTTGGAGCTGCCTTCAGGTATTAGGACTATTCTGTGGAAAAGGAAGTAAGTAGACAGTCTATGTGGTTCTCATGACTGATCTATGATCCGTGAATGGAAATCTCATGGAGGGAAGTTTGGGGTCAAAAATAGGGAAGAATTTTCTCAAAGTAACTTTTTTTTTCCAAAGTAATTTTATAAAAGGAATGCTGTCACATTGAGGAGTGGATCATTCCCTATCAACTTGCACAGACGCATCTTTTAGTTTTAAACAATTGATTTTTTTTCTCAACTTGACGAATCTTTTATGGAGTGCAAAAGTTGGTTGTGAAAACAGCATAGGGTTAACTCTGTGTTTTCCCCATTGCCCTTTATTAATGATGACTTAGTATCCTGTGGTTACCATTCAGCCACCAGAAACAGTTAGGCAGGTGGTGTTGATTCAAGTCAACAAAAGATTTGAACCAGGTACCAATTATCATAGTTAATGTGTTGACCTCTCAAGTGTGCGGATGTGTAATAAGCAGTTCCCTGCGTTCTGAGTTGCAATTAGAAAAACTTGCAACACTAAGACAATATGGTGTTGTATTATTCTATTGTTTGTTTTTAAGTCTTTCATAATTTGGAGTATTGATACATGAGATCAGCATTTCCTGCCAGCTCTGCCCTTTCAAAGATGAGAGCCGTGGTACAAACATTTCTTTTAAGAAATTTTCAATGATTTCAATTTTTAATAGCCAAATTCTTGCATTTCTTGCTTAGGATACAGCTCCACTGTCTAATTTGACAGCGTATTGTTTGCTTTTTTGGTCTTCTGCTACTAGAAGTGGTCCCTAATGAAAAGAATAGTTTGTTAGAGACAGGAGGTGTGTGTGTGTGTGTGTGTGTGTGTGTGTGTGTGTGTGTGTGTGTGTGTGTGTGTGTGTGTGTTTGTGTGTGTGTGTGAACTGTAAAAAAACATTTTGAATAGTAAGAGTGCAAAAGTATATCTTTTTTTAATCTGTAAAAAATATTTCAATTTCTTGATACTGGGTTTTTTAATTAAGCTGGGATTGGAGGAATCATGGAAAGAGAAAGAAGTTGTTTTTTGACATGCCAATATTTAAGATTCAGTTTTTTTCTGAAAAGAAAAAAAAACATTTTGTTTTGACAGTCACTTTCCACGAAACATCAAAACAACCCTCTGCAAAATTAAGTAAAACTACCTAATGGAATTTTCAGTTTATAGCACTTATACATGCAGCATACAACCACACTTTTCTAGTTTTCTAATGGGCAGCAGAAAGAAAGATTGTCTTAATTTGAGTCCTTTAGCTCCAACACTCTTCATGGCATTTAAGCTGAATTTGTTGTCTTTTACTCTTGTTTTTATTTATTTTAATCATTTTACATATTGGTTCTTTTGGAATTGCTTTCCTTACTCTCTATCCCTTCTTATAAGTCTTCCCTTCATTTTTTATAGTTTTCTTATTGAAAGTGGGTTTTCTGGAATAACAATCTCTTGCAACAGTTGAATCTTATTTAGTTTTTAGTTTAATGATTATTTAAAATTATTTATATTCATACAACCTTTTAAAAATCATAACTGTGTCTTAGCTTGTGGCCATTAAGAAATAAAATTGAACCTTCAAGCATTATCAATTAGAGTAAAAAGACCATCTCTTTAATTTATTCATTATTTATGTTAGCTAATTAAACAGGAAAACAATTGACATTTTTATTAAGTATCAATGAATAATTAACCTATTTAGATTGTCAAGAGAGTAATACAGTGTTTGAATCAGATTTCTTTCCACATCAGAAATAAACATTCAGCATTTATAATTATAATTTCCCTGGAGTATTGGAAAACAAAACATCATGCTAATCAGAAAAAGAAACTATGGTAAACAAAGAATGAAAATGTCCATCTGTGTGTTACTTTCCAAGTCAACTATATTGCACAAAGTAAACACTGATAATTAATATTTTGAGTTACAAGTTTTACATTTTATTTAAGGTTTTAACTGGCCATTGGAATAAGCCTTAGCTTCTTAAACTGTGGGTGGGGATCACAAAAAAATTGGCAACAGTGAAATGTTATGTATACCTATTTTATATATCTAAATATGCAGGGTTGTGTAAAAATTTCTGGGGCAAAAGGGGTTGCGAGTAGAAAAAGTTTAAGAAGCCCTGAAATAAGCAACTATTCTACTCTCTTGAAAGGTTCATTCATTCTGTTGTCTCATTTTCTAATTGAGCAACTGCTCGTGGACTAGGTGTACCTCAAAATACACTGTATGGTATTTGAAAAAATTGTAATTCTATTTCCCTTCATCCTGGTTGATTTTCAGGGTATGGTATCACTTTGCTAAATAATGAAAATGGCTGTAGCAATTTTATATATGTGTATGTGGGTATGGGAGTGTGTATGTATGTAAACAAGGACTATACAAAACCAACTTCTATTCAGATGGTTTGTTTTTCTGCCGCCTTTTGTATACCATGAAACTGTCTCGTTATTAATCCTGCTTCTTCATAGGAAAGGGTTTTGTTTGTTTTTTGGGGGGCTAGGGAACTAGGGGATAACATTGCAACCTACTTTTCTCTTTGGGATTACTGGTTTGTGGGTCAGTAAGAACTATCTTAGGGGGGGAGTATTCTTTTGGCTTTTTTGTGGACATTCTTTTTAAGGGACACTTTAAAAATGATGGAAAGCAGCTTGCAGCCCTAAGTATCAAACTTTTGTGACTATTCCATAATAAGCTGAAACATCTGCATAGTCTGTTTCAATCCTTCTGTGAGATATCAGAAATGTCAAGTGGGGCCACTTTATGAAGTTAAATCCACTGCTTTTAAAAAAGAAAACATTATAGATTTTTTTTCCTCTCAGAAACATGTACTTAGAACTTCTCACCATTATGCAAATTAAAATTGAATTTTTAATCCTTGTCACAAAGTTGCTATTAATGTAACATCTTGATCTCAAATTTCCAGATTGTTAACAACCATAATAATAATGCCTCACATTTATGTAACACTTTACAGTTTGCAAAATGCTTTATTTTTGTTGTTGTTGTTGTTGTTTTTTGTTTTGTTTTGTATCTGGGCAGGGCAATGGGGCTTAAGTGACTTGCCCAGGGTCACACAGCTAGTAAGTGTCAAGTGTCTGAGATTGGATTTGAACTCGGGTCCTCCTGAATCCTGGGCCCGTGCTTTATCCACTGCGCCACCTAGCTGTCCCCATGCAAATACTTTAAAAACAAAACAAATCTCTCTGAGATGCATTGTTTGAAGATTTTTATCACCATTTCATAAATAACCTCTTGCAATAGGGGTTCTTAACCCCTTGATGTATCTTATCTGTCTTCTGAGACCCAGGGATCCCTTTTCAAAATGTTTTTTAATTACATAATATAAAAACAGGTTGACAAAGGAAACTAAAACTGTTATTTTAGGATTTCTCTGGATAAATAATTGTAGTAAAAATGGAGCAAAATCAGGAATTTTTACACATAATTTGTTGTTGAAATGCTTGAATGTTTAGGTCACCAATGAGATTTCTTACTGAACCTGAGTACAACCAATCCTACCTTATATCTATGTTTAGTACCTGAAGATACTAACCAGTTGTTAATAGAGTAATTTCGAATTGTCTTTTATAAATAGTACTGAGGAATTTATACAAATCTATCAATTCACTTTCTTGTCTATACTCTGTTATTTATTTGTGGGATGGTAGGTCTAACTAGCAGTGTGGTCTATAACCATGGAATCAAGTACAGAGACTCAATAAAGTCTCTTGGGGGGGGGGTAGGACAATGAGGGTTAAGTGACTTGCCCAAGGTCACAGAGCTAGTAAGTGTCAATTGTTTGAGGCTGGATTTGAACACAGGTCCTCCTGAATTCAGGGCCAGTGCTTTATCCACTGCGCCACTTAGCTGCCCCAATAAAGTTTTTTAACATCTAAGATCTCCCTTGAGTAGGGAGATGAATGAGAAATTTCTTTTTTTTTTAATCATAAAAGTATTTTAGTATTTTCTAGTTACATGTAGAGATAGTTTTCATTTGTTTTCCTAAAATTTCTAGTTTCAAATTTTTCTCCCTCTCTCCCCTCCCTCCTCCTCCCCGAGACAGCAAGCAATCTCATATAGGTTATATATGCACAATCACATTAAACATATTTCTGCATTAGTCATGCTGTGAAAAAAGAATCAGAGCAAAAGGGAAAAACCTCAAAAGAGAAAAAAAAAGTAGAAATAGGGTATGGTTCCATCTCCATCTAGATTCCACAGTTCTTTTTTTCTGGATTTGGAGCATTTTCCATCATGAGTACTTTGGAACTACCTTGGACTGTTCTATTGCTGAGAAGAATCAAGTCTATCACAGTTGATCAACACACAATGTTGTTGATACTATGTACAGTGTTCTCCTGGTTCTGCTCATCTCACTAAGCATCAGTTCGTGTAAGGCCTTCCAGGTTTCTCTGAAATCTGCCTGCTCATCGTTTCTTACAGCACAATAGTATTCCATTACATTCATATACCACAACTTATTCAGCTCTCAGTGAGAATTTTCAGTGAAGAAAATATTTAACTACTAATGGAGATGTTTTAAAAACTGCCTAGGAGGAGGTATTGACTTGAATCATTAACCGTTTTGTTTTGAAAGATTGAAAACTTCATGTCTTTATTTAATCAAAAACCTGATTGTAACATTCTGCTATAAGGCCACAATTTAACATTTTCTCAGAATTACAAACAAATAAATTCAATTCAACAAGTATTTATTGACTATCTACTATATATCAGGTTTTGGGTATACAAAGATAAAAATAAAGTCATCCCTGCTCTGAAGAGAATTACATTCTATTGAGGAAATGGCATGTATACAGATTAAGTAAAGACATAATATGTACAAAGTAGTTTAGGGAAGATCACTTAAACATGGCGGGGCGGGGATGAGGAAAGACCTTATGCCAAAGGCTGTACTTGAACTAGGGAAGGAAGCTGGGGGGAATCTTAAGAAAGGGATTGGAAGAGGGACAGTATTCTAGATATAGGGCATAGCTTATGTAAAAGCATGGAAGCAAAAGATGGAATTATATTTAAATCAGTTGTTCATTGTTGATCAGTCATGTCCTACTTTACATTTACTTTTTAAGTTAATATTGTAAAGATATAATCTAAAATTGAATATTTTTTTTAAAAAAGAAAAAAGCCTAAAATGGGAAATTTCCTCCAATGTTGATATTTTTAACATCTAAGATATCTGAGAGCCATGGCTTTAATGCTTTATGGTGTCTTCTTTCTATTACTCACTTCCATAATTGCTTTGAGAAATTTTCAATCAAAAAATGTTTTGAAATGTGTAATTTTATCAAAACATACTATCTCCTCCATGAAGTATTGTCTCATTCTCCCAGCTAAAAGTGGTCTTTCCTTCCACATTTTCATAGAGTAATTTGATTATTTCCTTTGCCACTATTATATTATCTTAGAACATCTTGCTGAAAATAAAATTAATCTGGCATCTTTAAAGATTGTACATCTGATATTCTTTAAATCCATTTTTGTTTGCATTACATAAACAATGGCAGAATTAAACTGAATATAATCTTTTGATTATTGAAATGTCCTACATATCTTCTCCCTCTGCTACTTCCCTTTCTGTTTCCTCTCTCCTTTATCCCTTTTATATATTTAAGGAATGACTAATGAAATCTTGGCTGACTAGTTGACCAGGCCTAAGTGTTATTTATGCTGATTAGGGAGATTCTCGACATTATTTTTTTTCAACACTTACATAGTGAAAAAAACCTTATCAACAATGTAGCTTTTAATCGGTGGTGGTGGGGGGGGATTCTGTCTTCCAAAAAAATAACCTTTTAGATTAAGAAATATGACTTACAAGAAGTTATGAATGTTATGGGAACTCTTCTGTGTGGGAGGTGATGACTAGGAAAAATATGTTCCACAGTGATGAATAAGAAATTGAAACAGTATTGCAAGTATAATTTTCATTCACAAAGATAACTTATGCTGTCACATTGAGAAAGGGGTGGGTTTAGCTTCAGTGAGTGATGGGCTTTGACCTTATGCTTTTCATCCAAATTGTAATTTTAAAAGTTTTTTTCCTTAGATTTGTAAGATTCTTTGTAACATTGTCAGGTGCAGGGCTTTATGGTTGGAGACAGTAGAAAAATCTATTTGGAAGATAGTAGGACATAGAAGGGTCATGAAGTTTAATGTTAAACAGTGTTTGAAGGAATGAAGTCTGTGCTTTGATCTCCATTTTTGTAGTATAGAAGAAAATCTCAAATTTCTAGAATCTCAAAAATGTCATGCAGCTAAAATTGCTACTTTTGTTTTTCTTAGACAAAGTTAAAAGTCAAGGTTAGCCTTTGTGCAAAAAATATAAAACCAATCATTAAATGTTGTATGTTTAGTTATTATACTTGAACTGTATTTGCAAGTGAACCAGTTAGTAAGCTATGTTTAAATCACTTATGCTACCCAGGTTACACTTGTTTCAGTAATTCAAAAGATCTGCGGTTTTGTGGATATGGTGCTCCTACTAATTCAGACTACAGCCTCTCCATATTTTATTTATTTATTTATCTATCCATTCATTCATTCATTTATTTGTTTATTTTTGTGGGGCAATGAAGGTTAAGTGACTTGCACAGGGTCACACAGCTAGTAAGTGTCAAGTGTCTGAGGACAGATCTGAACTCAGGGTCCTCTGGAATCTAGGGCCGGTGCTTTATCCACTGTACCACCTAGCTTCCCCTTCTCCGTGAATAGTTTTGGTAATCTTTAGATGATAGACCCAGAATATCACTAGGACCATATGTAAAGCCATGCCAATTTGACAGATAGAACAGACATAGAAGGGCTGAAATCCAATAGGAGAGATTTGCATCCCTTCACACAATTAATTTGTGACTTTTGGCAGAGACACTTCCACAACTTAGGGTCACAGAGAAAATCAACTGTAAAAAGGCTGGGCACCTTAATAATACACTTTTTTTTTTTAGTGAGGCAATTGGGGTTAAGTGACTTGCCCAGGGTCACACAACTAGTAAGTGTTAAGTGTCTGAGGCCGGATTTGAACTCAGGTACTCCTGACTCCAGGGCTGGTGCTCTATTCACTGCGCCACCTAGCTGCCCCAATAATACACTTTTGTTGGGTTTTTTTTTTTTTTGGGATGAGGCAAATGGGGTTAAGTGACTTGCCCAGGGTCACACAGCTAGTAAGTGTCAAGGGTCTGAGGCTGGACTTGAACTCAGGTCCTCCTGAATTCAGGGCCGGTGTTCTATCCACTGCGCCACCTAGCTACCCACCAATAATACACTTTTAATCGTGAAGCTGCAATCAGTTCAACATTTCTGGAAAACAGTTTGGAACCATGGTAGAAAAGTGACTAACCTGTGTGTATACCCATTGATCTGGCTGTACCTCTTCTTGGAATGTTGTTCAAGGTCAAAGTGTCTCACCCATGCAATATTTGTAAATAGCACTTATGTGATAGCAAAGGAAAAAAAAAGGTAGCAAACCTAGTGTCCTGAAATTGGGGAATGGCTGAACAAATACTGGTATGTGAATATATTGGACTCTTACTGTTTTATAAGGGAAATTAAATATGAATAATTCAGAAAAATTGAAAAGACTTGTCTGAATTGATGTAAAACAAAGTAAGCAGAAATAAGAAAACAATATACTCAGTGTCAATAGTAATGTAAAGGAAGACAACACTAAAAGATATCAGAACTTAGACCGATGTAATGACTCTAAGGGACTGTTGATTAAATCTACCTCCCTTCTCTTAGAGAGTGTTGACTAAAGATGCAAAATGTGGCAGTGTGGTATAACGTGCTTATACTGTGTTAATTTGTTTTCTTAATTGTGCTTCATTTTTATTATTTTTTTTTGAAAAGGGATTCTTTTTTTGAAGAAAGGTAATTGGAAATGATAGATATTTTTGTCATCCAAAAAAGCAATTAAAAACCCCTTATAAATAATAATTTAAAAAAGAACCTATGGTCACTTCTATACTGAGGAGTTATTTATACTAGTACTGTAGTGGAAGTTATAGCAGTTCTCATCTCAGAACTCATTTTACACTTGGATATGTGATAGAGGTACTTGCCATATGAAATACAGTAGAAATTTTTGTACCTAAATAGTCAACATGTTTTCTGTCTCTAAGAGCACCAAATTATTTGTGAAGTATGTTGCTGCAGCCATCTTTTTATGAGAGCTTTGGGATAATAGTAAATATGCCATGAAGTGATGATCCTTTGTGAGCCATATAGTTCATAATAAATGTTAAACATTTCCTTGTAACAGGATAACAGGCCATGTTGTATGTGAGGAGTTGATACAAAGGAAAATAGAGCATTGTGTTTGTTCTGAGTGGAGGAGGAGGGCATGGAAGGGTCAAAGGAAAGAGAATATGCAACCTTTCACATTAGGGACAGGTAACATGACCAAGTGAAATAAGTAGAGATCTACTTTAGGATATATTTACAGATTATGTAACAATTTTGTCAATTAGAGTGCTGAGAGATTGTTAAATAGAGCAGGATTCGTTGTCCTATGATTTTATTCACTAAAGACTTTTTTTTGTTTGTTTTGAGGAAGTGCATTTTGATTTAGGATTTGAAGAAATGTTAGGTCATGCATCTATTCTGATATAAAGGAAGAGTCTTCCAGATGCAGAGGCTGATGAGTATAGTCGGCCCTGGTGTATATGGGAGAAAGTGATGTAAACAAAACAGAGCACTGGACTTGATACTCCTACAGTTATAAGTCCGAGAAGCGATCAGCAATGTTGGAGGGTATATATTGGGAAGTGGTAAAAACCCCAAATGGGATAATGAAGAGTTAGACACAATTGAAAATGATTCAACAACAACAACAAGGAGTAGAGAAACTTGGGGAGGTTGTGAGTCTATTGGTAGGATATTTAGCATAATAACGTTAAACAAATTTTTGGTTCTAGGTAATGGAACAACCCAGAATGTAGAGGACTCTGGAAAGACTTGGGTCCAGATACTAACTCTGATTCTTGAGTGTGTGATCATTTAATCTCTCAGCCTCAGGGCAATTCCCCAAGATTTATTTACTGATTTGTATGTGTGAGGTAACAATGTTTGTGGAAGGAATTCCTATATTAAAAGAAATCACAGATCCCTCCCTGACACATTGGGTAATATGAAATCCTTCCAGCCTTATTGAGAGGGAAAGTTACATGTTGAAAATGTTTGTTGAAGATTGTTTTAGTAGCTAGTTATTTATATAATAAGATTACTTAGTAACTAGTTTTATGTTTCTTGACTAAAACTTTATCTTGTTAATGGAAATCTTGTTTTATTCCTGCACATTTAGATTTTTGCATATACCTCTGAAAATTTAACAGAGAACGTTTTATATGACTTTTATCTAGTGAAGGAGATGTCTGCCTGTTTTATTTGGCTTTCTTGTTATTTAATTGGGTTGCAGAACAGTGTTGAGTATCTATAGACAGTTTTGCTGACTTGCTGTTAAACAGATATTCAGAAGTTTAATATGCTTAGGGTTTGTTTTTTTTTTTGACATTTCAAAAGTATTGGGTTTTGGTAGTTAGGTGTGCAGTATTAGCTATGATGTGAGCCTCAATAACTTGAATTAATATGACTTCTAAGTAACTTCTGTGTATTCTCAGTTTTCTGAAACGTGTCTTTCTAATGTCATCATGCCATTGTAAAGTAAGAAGGTGGACATTTTAGTGGATGTTCTGTATTCAGTCATTCTAAAAATGAATGCATTCAGCATTAGTAGCATGTTACAGTGATGTGTCACTTGGTTGTATCATTGCCTTCTTATTCATGAGTATTACATATTTTTTATTTTTGGTGTTCTATAAAAGGAAATTTTAATAGAGAACTAAAAAATAGAAACACTTTGCCACTTTACCCTCCTCACATGGATATGTGATAGAGGTATCATATTTTGGACCGAAATAGCCTATGAGTCGCCTCTCTCTTCCTCTTGGATCCCCCCCCCCCCAATTTTTTTTTTTTTTTGCCCTCAAAAGAACAAACCTTAGGCACTTTATTAAACAGATATTGATCAAGTGCCTATTATGTATAGGCTAGTGTTAGAGTTGAAGGGTACAAAGATGAAAGTTAATATAACCCTTGTCCTCAAGGAGTTTATAGTCTACTTATGATAATTTTTTGTGTTAACATGCTTTTAGTCTCAATTTAAAACATGGAATCCAATTCTTTCTCAAAACATTAAGGAGAAAATTGAATTTAAAAGCCCATAAAGCCACAGAGGGGAAGCCTCTTTGTTTTTATCTTTTGAGAGAATAACACTAAAAAAAAGGTATGATAAAAATTATAGCTTTTTAAGTTGGAAGGGACCTAGGAAATTATCTAATTCAATTGAGCTCCTCATTTTATAAACCATAAGATCATAGACATAGAAATGGAAGAGTCATTAGAGAGTACTGAGTCCAATCATTTCGTTTTACAGATGGGGTACCTGAGGCTGAAGTGATGCGACTAGCCCAGTATCACATAGAAAGTAGCATGGCTGGGATACAAAATGAGGAAAATGAAGTTTAGGGAGCTTGTGCTCCTTGCCATTGTCTCTCTAGGCAGCTATACAATGAAAATACGTTCCTGGTCCATTTACTTTCTGGAATTACCACTGGAAGCCAGCCTTTCTCCCCTCTAGTTAGATGCTAGTCTGTATATGACAGAAAGCATTCAAAGGGAACAGAGATAAAGCTTTCTGATGACCAAGTGAAGAGAGGAGGCATTAGGGGAGGCTTCTATTTGCTGATCAAAAATGCTTCATTCCGTACATATATAGTACTTTTTGCTATACCTAGACAAAATAAGCAGCCACTAGTTAATGAAAAACAAGGCTTTTAAAACATTATCTTAAAAGAATGCTCTTTTAATTAGTGAATACTTCTGGAAAGGTGTAGCCTAAAAGAGGTTAAGTAAGTGATTTAACCTCTGTCTGCCAAAATTTCTTCATCTGTAAAATGGGGATAAACATAGTACCTACTTCTCTGAATTGTTGTGCAAGTAAAATGAGCTAATATTTGTCAAGTGTTATAAAATGCTACCTATTGTTATTAGCTCTTCTTAAGTGACTTGCTCAGGGTCACATAGGTACTCAGTGTCTGAGGGAAGATTTGAACTCAGGTCTTCCTGACTTCATGTCTAGTGATCTATCTATCTACATCTGGCTTTTTTGGTCGGCTGCCAGTGGCAACTTATGCTTATGTGATTTTACCTAATAGCTTATATGACAAGCATCACAGAGTCTCAGAGTTAGACCTTGGAGGACATCTAGTCCAACTCAACCTCCTATACAGCAACCTAACACATGCTCTTCCACCATTGGCTTGCAGACGTGCATTAAAGGGAGAACCTCCTTTGCTGCTGCCACCTGGAACTCTGTGGTCCATCTGTGGTTTCTCATCAGTAGCACGATGACATTAAAACCATCATCAGGACATGTTAGGCAAACTGCTGTCACCTATAATACTGAAATAACAAGGAGTATGTATTAACTGTCTACTCTGCTGTATGCTAGGTGCTGGGGATACAAAGTAAAAGAAAAAAAAAACAATCCTGGCTTCCAGGGGCTTACATTCTGTCAGGGGAAAACAACATGCATGCATGCATGTTTAAACAAACACAAAGTAGGATTTGGGAGAGGCATAAGAAGCTAGGGGAAGGAATAACAGAGGTTTCCTATGTAGGAGGCATTACCTGCACTGAGCTTTGAATATAAACCGGAGTCTAAGATGCAGAGGCAGTGAGATAGTACATTCCAAACATGAAGGATAGGCATTACTAAGACTCAGAGACAAGAGGCATGATATTTACAAGGAAGAGCAAACAAGCCAGTTTGGGTGGAAAATAGAATGTGCAAAAATTTCTACTATGCCTAGAAAAGTAAGTTGGAGACAGGAAGTAAAGGAGTTTAAATGTAAAGCAGATGAGTTTGGATTTGAGGTAGTAGGGAGCCAGGAGTTTCCGGAGCAAGAGAGTGATATGATCAGATCTGTGCTTTAGGAAAATGACTATGGTAGTTTTATGGAGGATTAATTGGAGAAAGGAGAGACTTGATTTAAGGAGACCAGTTATGAGTCCATTGCATTAGTATGTGTGAGAAATAACGAGAGCCTGAACTAAGATGGTAGACTTGAGTAGTAAGAAGGGGACAGGCATGAGAGCTATGGGATGCTCTAAGAAGTACACTAAAGGAAGTTGATTGTATTAAAACCCTCTTCCTTCCAATTGCTGTGGTTTCATAGACTATAAATCATAGATTTTGAATTGGCAAGGACCTTCATGATCATCAGCTCCAACCCCTTCATTGTAAAGATGTGGAAACTGAGGCCTAGAGAAAACTTGTTCAGGGTCACACACCAGTAAGTTTTGAGGGCAGAATTTCAACTCAGGCCTTCATGGTTTCAAGCCCATATTCCTATCCACTTTACCAGCTAGCCTTTTCTAAAAAGGCCTTTTCATAGTGGGAAATATTAATAGATTTGATGGGACACCACAGATTTACTGGGCTAGAATTGTTAAAATGTAACTGATGTTTTCAGGATGTACTAGAAATGTTCAATGCACAACTGTACCATGTTGGGGGGGGCGAGGGGGGATGTGATGTCTAGGTGGAGTGTTTGAGCAAAGGCAGTTTCTAAAGAAGTTGTGGGGGTGGAGGGGAATTCATTTTAATTGAAACAGCTTTATGCCAGCCAGGGACTGGAGACAAAAATCAGTCACTGCCCTTAAGGGATTTATAATCTCTTGGGGGCATCATAGTATGTTCCTGTGGTCTCCAGATTTCTCTAGCTCTGAATATCAGGAATGCAGGAATTTGATTTGCTAGACTATGCATCTCTTACTAGAGTTTTAGTTTTCTTTGCTTTTTAAAATGGGGAGTAGGTGGAATTTTTTAAAGTACCGAATTGTATTTTGAACTAATGTCTCCTGACCTTGATTCTATTCTTTTTTTGTTTGGTTTCAGTATAACACCACACAGTCCCAAGGGCTGGGTATTGGTAAGCAAGCTTATTGGGTGGATTTTAAAAATTCTTTTGGCCTTTTAGAGAAGAAAGAGAATGGATAGCTAGAAAGAAGCCAAGATTGGTTCATTAATATTAAAGTATAAGAATGATCACTCCACAAGCAATGCACAGAATTCAAGATCTGGTGAAAGGGAGTGGGAAGGTTCAGAGACCTGAACAGAGTGATAGCAGAGGCTAGTTCAGAGACTTTCTATGATCATCATCCAAGGGATTCTGGTATTCCAGTTCAGTTGGATGAAAGATTAGATAGACTTGATGAAAAGGTGTGGATCAGGCCCAGACAGAAAAAGGATTCCACTTTTTCAGGCTCCAGCAGAGGAGAGAAGGTAAGGAAGGATAAAAGAAAGGCAGAAAAACCTCAGCCTGTGTTTGGGATTTATAATAAAGTGAGCTTGCATTGTGTTTCCAAGTGTCTGAAGTGGAAGGAAGTAAACTGAGGAATGCCTTAAAGATAATAAAAATTGCTTTAAGCCCTTGGCAAGCTAATCAGTTAACATGAGGTTATATACCTATATTGTAAAGGGTTTGTACCCTGAGACAACCCCTCCAACACACTTTATAATAAAAACTTTTTCCACTTTATGACAGTTATTTGTATTATATTTCAGTGGACAGGATGAAAGAAGGAAAGGGCATCAATTTCAAGAGCTTAATGTTTAAAGGATCAGTAATTTCTTTTTTAATTTTTTTTATATATAAGGTATTTTATTTTTTCCGTTACATGTAAAGATAGTTCTCAACTTTTGTTTATACAAGCTTTGCAATTTCAGATTTTTCTCCCTCCCTCCCCTCCCTCCCCCCCTCCCCTAGACAGCTGGTAATCTGATATAGGTTATATCTATATATCTATATATCGATATAGATATAGATTTACACACATATGTATACACATAATAACATTAATCCTATTTCTGCATTAGTCCTGTTATAAGAGAAAAAATCAGAGCAATGATGAAAAACCTCAAAATAGAAAAAAAAAAAAACAACAGCACCAAAAACAAAAGAAATAGTATGGTTCATTCAGCATCTATACTCCACAGTTCTTTTTTTTTTTTTTCTTGCATTTGGAGATCCTCTTCTATCATGAGTTCCCTGGAACTCTTCTGTACCATTGCATTGGTGAGAAGAATATAGTCCATCACAGTAGATCAACACTCAATGTTGATGATGGATCAGTCATTTCTTATTCTCTAGTTGGTAACCACAGAAAAGTTACCTAAGAAAAGTGGGCACAAAACTTGACTGAGGTATGCACCTTCTGTTTGAGAACTTCTCTATTTTTATTTCCTTGGCCATAGCATTTCCCTGAGTCATAACAAGAAATAGCTGTTTGAGTAAAGTACAAATTTTCTGTCTGTTTGGGGAAAAAGTGTTTTTACAAGCTCCTAGAAAGGTTCAAGATAATGTTGTTCAGACTCACTTGTTCTCTGACATTTATTTCACTTATCAAATTCAGACACAAGCTTTTAATTTTCAACATACAACTTCTAGGTCATATGACACATTGGAAAGCCTTTATAAGCAATCTCTCTTCCGTGACACAAACAGGAAAACAAGCTGCAGAAATAGCATGTTATCAGGTCCAGGAATGTGATGCTAAGATTCAGAAGAGGCATGGCTCATAGGATAAAACAAATCTCCTCTGTTACAATCTGAGGAAGCTACTAAATTTTCCTGTGGATTTAAGAAGCAGGTTATAAATACCTAAACGTTTTTGATGTGTATTTTATGGCTAAAATTAAGTATCTAGGTAATGTCATAACCTGTATGGAAAATGTCATTGGTAGGTAAACAAAGATGTTTTATTTCAAAAAAAAGATCACAGTGAAAAAAGAGGCATGATATGTACAAGGACTAGCAAACAAGCCAGTTTGGGTGGAAAATAGAATGTGGAAAAAGAGGGAGAAGAATGCAATACCATTGGTAGTCCTACAAGATGGCCATTCCTAATAATCTAATAAAGAACAGTGATTGACTCAAAAATAAGCACTCCATAGCAAAAGAAGTTTTGAGGAAAACATAATTTTTTTTTAACACAGTAGACTGTTATCCTCCACATATCTAAAAGGGTAGAAATGAGGTCATATTTCATTCTTTTTTTTTTTTTTTTTGGTGAGGCAATTGGGATTAAGTGACTTGCCCAGGGTCACACAGCTAGTAAGTGTTAAGTGTCTGAGGTCGGATTTGAATTCAGGTAGGTCTTTCTGACTCCAGGGCTGGTGCTCTATCCGCTGCGCCACCTAGCTGCCCCTCATATTTCATTCTCATTTGGTTAATTGAAACCTCAGTATGCTTAGATGTCCTCTACTCCATACTCGGAAGAATATCTTTGCAGGTTTTTCTGCAAGGATAGAAATCAAATCCATGCTCTCTGGAGTCTGCTGGGCCTGAGTTAGCACCTAAAATGTGACTCAACCACCAGAAAGTGCATATAATTCAACCATTGAATTGTTGAAGCCTGTGAGTGACTTTTTAGGTGCTAAAGGTATCACAGTAAACTACTTAGAAAGACTGTGGATTGTTAGTGTATTTTGTCATGTTGATTATGGAGTACTATAGTTTATGGTTTGTAAAGCATTTAACGAATACAATTTACAATTTTTATGACTTGTATAAATTAATATCTTAATTTATTTTCCATTTATTGGTGAAAAAAATTATTATTATTATTATTACTTTTGATGCACACATCCCTTAATCTTTGGGAACCCTTGGGAACTCAGTTTGAGCCTAACAGAATGATTTTGTGATTCTCCTGGGAGTGAAGTTTTTAGTGACTTTGTGGGTGGTTGTGTAGGAAGTAGATAGGTGGATGGTGGAGTTAGCTAGCCACTCTACCATCACCTTTGACAGAATGAATAGATTAAGGCTTGTCAATTATAGACTAACACTGTAACATTAGAACTAAGACTTGGGATAGGCAAGGAAACTTGATATGGGATTGGGATAGTGCCCAGTGAGAGCCACCTTTAATTATTTTTATTACCAGAAAATTCCTCTATGCATGTTGAGAAATGTAGATGTTTATTTAATGAATTATTTCACTAATGTACACGTGATTTATCAAAGCCTTTATTGGATAGTGAAATCCAGGGACCACAGTTTTCAAGCTGGACATCTAAGGGGTAGTTTTTAGCCCTTGCTGAAGGTGTTTAGATGCCATATCCCAGATATGGTCTTGATTTTACTTTTAGCTTCCTTGCCCAGGATTATTTGGTAGTAGGGTATGTATAAATGCATAAACTCTACTGCTACAATGGATTTTAAGGCAATTAGGTGACACAGTTGATAAAGTATTGATAGAGTTGGTAGAGGTCTAAGGGGAGACCTGTGTTCAAAAATATGGCCTCAAAGACTAAATTAGCTGTGAAAATTGTCTATCTTGTCTGTACTTTGTAGTTTTTATTAGGTAAAACGATGTTCAAATGATGACTAGATTAAAAAGGAACCAGCAGGATAAACTGGTTCAATTCCCTAGCTTCAGGATTGTGAATTCAAACAATCCTCAATTTGAAGGTAGATAATCCAGAAAATCTAATTCCTCTATAGTCTTATATATAGACTATATAGTTTATTTAAATACTCTTCTGAAGATACCTCATCAAGAAGAAGAGTACGTATGCCAATGTGTCTGACATAACACTTTCATAAATGCTAGGATTCTTTTCTAAGGTTGGCTACCTAAATTGTAATGATGCCTTCTGCCTTTCATTCACTCAAATAGTACATCTCATGCAAATTCCCACATCCCATAAATGGGCAAAATAAGGATAGTGGATTTCTCTGTCCATACCTGGTATTGATATTCTAGGGAACAGGTTTGAATAATTTCATATGGTTAAATGAATGGATGATGCACTGAAATTTAATAAAACACACACCCACAATTATAATTAGATTACTTTTACGAAGAAGACTGCCATCTAAGAAAGGCATCAGGAATAGGCATTAAAAGAGATGTGTACCTTCTAGAACTTTTGTCAACCTTCTAAAATTAAAATTGTTTTTCCATATAAAGGGAAAACAAAGTATTAACTTAAGGAATTGGGTATAAACTTTAAACATTAAAGGATCTTTTTTTGTTTGTTTATGAGAATTATACTTTACATTTGTATTAGCTGTGAACTCATAATTAAAGGGAGAGAAGGAAAGTCTGAAATTCTTTCCACTCATAAAGATAACCAATTTTAAATGCAAACTGTAGTGCCTGAGGGTTCTGGAAAACTAATTGAATGTGCCTGGGGCTGTACTCAGTCAGAGGTAGGATTTGAACCCAGGTCTTCCTGACTATAAGACTGGCCTTCTGTCTACTTTTATGTATTATATTGCCTTTCTGAATTTTTTTATTACTACTGCAAAAATCTTTCAGATTAGATATGGGGAGTTTAAACTATTGTCTTCACATATTCTGTGCTGTGAGCTTAGACCAGTCAGGCTTCCTTTGTCTTCTTCAAGTATTAAAAATTGAGGGGGAAGAAAATACATGAACTGGTATATATATTAGAGGATTGTAATAATGTGCTAAATTTTGATCATTTTGAGAATAGTCTATCATGATTGTTACATTTATACAAATTGGATTAGTCTTCTTCCATTTCAACTTTCTGCTAAAATTTTGTCCTCTTTGAATAAGAATATCTTGGATGACATTTTTTAAAATAAGGATTATATACACAAATATCTGGCTTTTTTTTTCTCTGTGGTAGAATTTTTAGGAACTTTTTATATCTCCATGTGTCTTAGAAATTTTGGACATTTAAAAAATTGTTCACTTTGGATCTGTAAAATTTATGACATTTGACTTCTAGAGGTAAAGCTTTTTGTTATAACTCTAGTTGTTAAATAATTATGGGGACTAATTATATATGTGTGATTACTACTATGAGTACAAGTATGAATACATGTACGAGTATTACTACTACTACTACTACTACTATACTCTAATATTATAATGGTAGTATCTATGATCATCAGTCTTCCAAATGAAACTTGTGTCTATTAATTCTAGTCACCTTCTCTACGTGACCTGAAACATACTTTAAAAAGTGCTTTTGATATTAGATTACTTTGAAATAGCTCATAGGCTACCTAATAAGACACTTAATTTTCTTTACCACCACTAAAACACATATGTATAAATAGATGTGTGTATATATATATATATACATATATGTATATATATACATATATGTATATATATACATATATGTATATATATACACATCTATATACATATCTATATATATGTATATATATACACATCTATATACATCTATATATATATATATATATAACCAAGAAACTTACCTAAATGCATTTGAAACTTGGCTGAAATGCTTTTTAACTTTTTAAACTTTTTAACTAGTTTAATTACTGGGATAGTTTTTAACTTTTTATTGGGCATTACTGACCAATATGAAAGTCTGTCTCTATCCATACCCTACACAATCCCAACATTTTGTTTCCAAAAATTATTCAACCTCTTTTTACCCATTACTTCATTGTATTTCTTAGATTGTATTAAAAGACCCTTTTTTTGAGCCTCATACTGAAATGAACATCAGTGGATTTAGCCCCAAGGGATTTCTACTCTTCCTTTGAGAAAGTGCCAAGAAGTGATAGATAGAATCCAGGAATTAACTTAGAAATAAGAGTGTGTGTGTGTGTATGTATATATGTGTATGTGTATATGTGTGTGTGTGTGTGTGTGTGTGTGTGTATGTATGTAAACCAAAGAATTACTTAAAAAGCAAAACAGAGTTGGTAGAAAAAGCCCTTTAATAGAAAGGGTGGCAGTCATACCTTTCACACCATGGCTATATGATTCTTATCTGTGGGAAGACAATTTATTCAAAGCCTTAAGCTAGATTAAGTAGCTGAGAACATAAATTAATGAGGAAATCTGTTCTCTGTTTAAAACCATAGGAGACATTTTGAGATTTACTATTTATTAAACTGTTTTAAAGTGAGGCATGAATAACATGATTTTTAAAACACAATCATATATAAGACTCCTATGAAATATCTAATCGGAAATTAAACAGTTGCTCATTCAAAATTAAGATGAGATTTTAGTTTGCTTCATTAAAATTATTATAGTGGGGGAAATGAGAATTTTTTAAAAATACATTAAATTTCAAAGCTTTTTTTCTTCTTTAAGTTTTCTTCACAATTCCTGTCTTCAGGTAACTGTGATATAATTCTAGCCAACTATATCTGGTATTTCATCAAAGGTGTTTAAAGCACAAAAGAAATTATTTTATTACATGAAATAAGTTATTAATATTCTAGTTGCTTTCATTCTGCAGCTTGAGAAGTAGGGATAACAGTTGAAGTTGTCAGAGAAAAGGAGTGGGGGAGGTGGGAGAGAGACCAGTAGAAACAGATTTTGGTTTCGTCATAACATCTG
The DNA here is from genome assembly GCF_019393635.1 of Dromiciops gliroides. Lineage (NCBI taxonomy): Eukaryota > Metazoa > Chordata > Mammalia > Microbiotheria > Microbiotheriidae > Dromiciops > Dromiciops gliroides. The sequence continues at coordinate 312,765,956 of NC_057863.1, read as the reverse complement.
CTCAGTATTGCATCCAATTCTAAGAAAAAGAAATATTATTTTTCATTATCTGCTTCCTTTCTGCAAATTACTGACAGAGTGCATAGAACTTTGGACCCCCAGTTGCAAATTTGTTGTTATGATTTTTATAGTGTCCCAGTTCATTACATTATGTCACTAAGATTATCTAAATGGAATAATTTTAAATAACATACATTTTTCTCCTTCACTTAAATACTTATCCTTTATCACTTAAATATCTTTTCCTTTTTGTTTCCAAAGAATGCAACCAACCAAACTAATAACTTATTTAAGTAGTGGAAAGATGTTATAATTGTGATGGAATAGAATTTTTATTAAACCTATACTATAATTTTATAAGACTAAGTCTATGCCTGTGCATGAGAAAACTTTTTGTCAAAATACAAAAAAAAATATTTTATTACAATCCATTTTATTAGTCATTTAATCTTCAGAATAACTCTTTCTGGAAGTTTTTTCCCCCCAGAAAATTTAAAGCATTAAAGTTTGCATTTATTCTGGTTTTATTTTATTTTATTTTTTGTAGTGAGTGTTTTCTTAAAAATCATTTTGTTATTATGTTACATTGATTCCTTCTCTGAGCATATGGGGTTTCAAAAGCCTAGATGATTTAGCATAATTAGGCCCTTTGAAATATAGCTTTGAATGTAGTTTATATATGTAAACAAAATTTAATTTTCCCTTTTGCAGTGTGGGTAAATCCAGTTTCAGCATTTCCATTTAAAATAAATTGGTAATTTAATTGATTTTATTGATGGAATTTAAATTGTTACCAGTATAGACATATCTTTACTTAAGCAAAACATGGCTACAAATTGTAAATCTTGTAAACATAATTCCAGATTTGAAAAATATCCGCTCCTTTTTATTGGCCTTTAAAAGTGAACTTTTAATCTTTATATTAAATGTCTTCTCTCTTGCCTACCATATACTGTTAAACCTCTGTATTCATTTTCTTACCACCTTAACACCTTGTAATCTTACTTTTCTAACCTACCATGCTATTAAAAAGCAGCCTATTGAAGGGAGTCAGTGAAATCTTTATTTTTTAATAATCTGTTTCTTTCTCCTTCCTCATTCTCTTTGACCACTTTGCTAAATTTGCGAAAACTGACTCTTAATTCTTGAAATTATCTGGAGGCTTCAACTCTTAAACCTAAGTTCTAGAGCTTTCCACTAGGATTCTGACCATCTTCAAAAAATTTATTTGCATCTCAAAACAGCTATTATTGTCAGTGGCCCAAACAACAAAGTTGGAAACCTTAATGACATCTTTTTCACTCCCTTCTTGTACCCACTTGGTTAACAAACCATGTTTATTCTTCTTTCGTGCAGTTTTGGAATCAATCAGTTTCTATTTCTATTGCTTCCATGCATTCCTCTCTTTACACAAGAATTATTTCTTGAGCTGCTAACCTTCCAGACTCTTAATTTCTCCTTCCATCTTCTTTGCTTATTCCAATCTAGTTTTGCTTATGAGCTCAAATACCACTTTTATCATGCATTGCCATTAAAAAGTATTCAATGATTGTCTATTTCCTATTGTTCCAATTCCAGACTCATAGTGTAATGAAAGCAGTATTGGATTTGGAATTAGAAGACCTGGTTTGATTATAGCCATACCATCTATTAGCTATGTAACTCACTTCAACCACTAGTTTAGTTTTCTCATCTGCAAAATGCAGATGCTAATGTTTATACTACCTACTTTATAGTGTAAAATGTTTGAGCTTCTGTAAGAGAGGAGCCATGAAGAAAGTTGTGTGGAAGGATGGTGCTTTAAGCTGAGCTTTGAAGAATAGATGGAATTTGGAGAAGCAGAATGAATCCGGGCACAGAAGAATGATGTTGAAATTAAGTGTGCTGTGCTCAGGGATGAGCTGGAGCTAGCTCATTCATATTGGAAGCCGATTGTTATATTTTCAGTGGGAACATTTACTATGCCTCAGACATCAGCAGATCCTACAAATCAGGGCTTCGATTTATTGTTCTGTTGATTGCTTAGACTTATAATAGTAATGGAGAAAACCTTTAATGCAGATTAAACTTAAAAATGTGTCATGCATACATTTCCCCTCCCCCCTGCCCCATGTAGCCAGTTATTAAGTAAGTAAACATTTACCAGCACACCCCTGGACTTGTGTGAAACCATTCTGACAGAAGGAGATACATTAGAACACAGTAAGAAGTGAGGTTGAATAATTAATAATAATACTGAAAATAATGAATAACTTAGAATATTTCTTAAAACTGCAGACCTGGCCTTTTCTTTATGCCCATTGCCAGTTGATTGTACATCATCTTGTGTTCACTATAGTTTCTTATCTTGGAATACAAGGAATACATTTTTTGGATCTCCCACAGTGTTAAGTAAATACATACAGGGATACATTGTAGGTGTATAGTAAACACTTTCTTGGTTGAGAGACTTGTAAGGAATGATTCATTCAACTTTTAATAGGATTCTTTGGTTAATAGTAAAATAATTCCAGTTTCTCAGTTTCCTCATCTGTACAATGAAGGAATTTAACAACCTCTGAGGGCCTTTTTGGCCCTAAATCTTTTGATTCTGTGATCATGAGAAATAGACTTCCTGAATATGTACAAAATAAGATTTTCATTTCTTTTGAATTTATTGTCATAATCATGCTACTACAGATATACATAGGATAATCTTATCCAACCCCTTCATATAACAGAAGAGGAAACTGAGACCTAAGGTGGCAGAACAGGGATCAGACTGGTTTCCTGATTTCCAATTTGTATGCTGAGAAGCAGCGATATCACTTGAAGTTTATCTAAAAAGTGGAGGTTAAAGGAATTGAGAGATCGATAGAGAGTTTGCCTCCTTCTACCACACCACACTGCTTCCTGTAGGAAGACATTTATTGAATGATGTGAAGTACTTCTGTATTCATCTTCTTAAAGAGTTGTCTTGCTCTTCTGCCTCACTGTGATCTCATTTTGAGAAACTTATTTATGAAAATTTGTATTCCTCTCTGAGGGAAAACTAAAATTGGTTTTCCAGAGTTTTACTAGTTTGCCGCTGTTGTTGCTGCAGTGAATACAGAGTGGGGTCCCATCAGAGTTTTGTGCTATAACAGTTGTGGTGTTTGTTTTTTTTGTGGAAGGGAGGAAGGAAAATGTTAAATGCTAAATAGGAAGAACCTCAAGTTAGTCAAAATGCTTAATATGGCTTTTTGGGACACCTCAACTTGTTTCTAATTTCATGGTTTTACAAAATGGTAAACAAAATTAAACTGACAAACAGGACAAATTCTAACATGTTTTACCGAGCTGATAAAAGTTGTCAAAACACCCCAATAGCGGAAGTTCAATCATTAGGATTCTTCCTTTTTCTTGTGTTGTTTTTTTTAATCTTTGTTTAAAGATGTAGTTGTTTTAAAAATCTTTCCCTCCCATAGCCCCTACATGTCTGTCTGGCTGACTATATTCCTAACATTCATAAATTCATTGTATCATAGGATATTTGAACTGCAAGGTTCTCTGTAGAGAGGCTATAGTCCTTCACTTTACTTACTCAGCAAATATCTAAGTGCATATTATATGCATAATCCAGTACCACATATTTTAAGTGATATAAAGGTGAGTAAAACACTGTCTTTCCCTTCAAAGAATTTATACTCTAGTAAAAAAGATTAGGCATACACATAAATGAGTATAATAAAAGATAGTAGGTGATCTGTACTAGCAGCAGTGCCTAACATAAAAAGAGTTAAATACTTCTTAATTGATAGGGAAAAATATAATGCACTCTTAAATATTCAGAAGAAGAGAGCAACACTGGCTGGGTTATTAAAAAAAAAAACCTCTTCAAAATAGAGAGCATTCAAATTGAGTCTTCAAAGGAGGTTCTAATTTCATCATGACAATTGGGGCAATCCTAGAGGATTGAGGGAGCATGTTCAGAGAGTCGACAAAAGCAGGAAACAACAAAGTGCATTTTGAGGAGAAGTCTGGTTTATTTGGAATGTAAGGCACATGTATGGATAAAGTGTTTTTGAGGAATTTGAATTCTATATCCATATCTATATCTATCTCTATATTTTTTTAGCTGGGGAATGATGAGATCAGATCTATGCTTTGGGAAGCCACTTGTCACCTGGGTGTAGAATGAAAGAAAGAAGGTAGGCAGCCAGTTAGAAGATAAGCCCGGATGAAAGGTAATGACCAAAAAAAAAAAAAAAAGAAAGGTAGTGACAATGGAAAGAATGGGACTGATTCTAGATGGGGGCCTAATAACTGAAGCTGCTTTCAGATTGTCCATAGTCATCAAGGAAGAGGGAGGAATTAAGGATTATTCTGCAATTTCAAGCCTATGTGACTAGTATATTAATGATAGTTTCAGTAACAGGTTAGAAACTTAGAAGGGGGACATGTTTGGGGAGGAAGAGGATGGATTTTCTAAAAATGTTTAGTTTGAGGTGATGTCAAGTCATTCATTTTGATGTACAGGAAGCAAGTTGAAATTAAGTCTTAGAAATGAAATCAGGATTAGCCTTTGAAATTTATGTGGATACCTAATCTTCTTAATAAATTCTCTTGTTTCCTACTATCCATCATTTAGGGATTTTGCAGCCTGTTATAGAATCTGAAGCAAGTTTTCTTTAATGGGGTAAAGTGTTTCCTTTCTCACTAGCCTTAGTTATGCCAGTGAGACTGCTTATTTGCCGAGGCAGATGGTGTTTCTGATCCCATTACTGGGTATAGACCTTCTGTCTAATATAGCTACTGTGGAATTTCTAAGCACCAAAAGGAAAACTCAAGGTCAGTAGCACAGTGAGATCAACTAAAAGGCATATTAATAAACTGTCATTCGTCTTTCACAGCACACTCAAACATCCCATTCAGTTCTGCCATTTTGATAGGGTGGTATATTTATTCCCCAGTGCCCTGAGCATTGAATTGGATTGGGAACTTTTAGAAAAGAAGATAATTGTGCTCTGATTAAGATTATAAGGAATGGATGCGAATTACTTTAATGCAAAGAAAAGGCAAACATGATTTTGAAAAAAAAAAGAATAGAAATAAAATTGTGCTCTTATAGAAAGTTTCAAGTTTCAGGGTTTGTTTTGAGACTTGAGTTTTGAAATGAGTACTGACTTTTCACTTTTTCAGGAGTGTTTTTTTTTTAATCTTTACTGATCTGGATAGTGTTCCATAAAGAAAATATTTTGAGTTTGAGAAAATGAGAGGTTTTTTTTAATGTGGCAGATTCTAATTTGTATAAGAATGCAGATTTTTAGTGAATGTTTTAAAAATATTATTCTATCTATGAATTGACACAAAAGACATTACTGGTGACAAGAAAGTAGTCAGGACCCAGCCTAAATGGTATGTTGGGACCTCGAGACATTAGAAGTAAGGCATCCATCACTTTGGGTAGATCTATACAGGACTTTTGGGAAAATATGTACAAGAATCATACAGGATGAGGTCTGGTTAGGTTTCAGTCTGCATTGGTTGAGGGAATACACACACAAATGAAGCAAGGGAATTTGAAAAATATCAATGTTCTGTAGAATGTACAATATATGAATATTTCCAAGAACATTAAGGGATTAAAAGTAAAAAAGGATGTTCAGTATAATGCTGTAGTAGCAAAAAGAGTAGAGTAGATTGATTGTGTCACAAGTGGAAAAAAAACCAGTTATTTTTTATCAAAGACCAGTTGCGGATTTCAGTATGAATTAATTTAGGTGAATTGACCAGAAGATTTTTTAAAAAAATTCATTCATTCATTCATTTTCTTTCTTTTATGTAAATAAAGTACATAGTCTTATAAATGAATTGGTAAAGCTTAATTCTGTTTAAAATTCTATTCAGCTTTTACATTTTAGTGGCTCGAATGTTTGGACACAAAAGCCAGATGGTCTTCCTTTTATTTTAATGGAGGGAATTTAAAAAATTGTAAGTTGGTAAACTAAGATGCATTTTGAGCCAAACTACAGTTACTGAGACTGAAGCAGTTTCAGTGACATCAATTTTAGGCTCTTTCATCATGGAAGATCCTAAATGGCTTCAAAAACTGTGTATGAGACAGACCATTGTCATTGAAATTCTGCCATTTGTGAGATGGAAGACAGCATCAGATTTCCCAGGAGCATGGTAATCAAGGAAGTCTTAACACTTTTACAAGGGCAGTTCAACAATTACTGCTCTTCTGAGCTTATGGTACTGATGTTTAGGTCTTTTACAAATAGTTATGTGTTTTGTCTAAAGATACACAGTTACTTAGAAAACTGTGACAAGAAACCCACACTTTATCTTTTTTGAAAATATACTCTTTTATTTATAATAAAGGCACCATAGTGTAGTGGATAGAGGGCTAGTCTTGCAGTCAGAAAGACCTAGGCTAATGTCCTACCTCTGAGACATACTAGTTTTATCACCATGACCAAGTCACTGGGCCTCCTGGTGTCCTAAGCAGTTCTCTGAGACCATAAGTGACAGATGGCTTACAGGTGATTTGTTAATCTGTGTTGGTGGATGAAGTTTTTATAGCACCATTCTGCATGCTGATGATATTATAGGTTTGGACCCTGCTACCCTCCCCAAAACAAACAAACAAAAGCAACTCAAAACAACCTATTACAACCTTTTATATAATTTTCATGTTGCTTGACAGCTAATTAGTAGGGAGGAGGGGCTGGGGGTGGGGGTGGGGGTGGGGAGCCAGTCTTATTCCAGGTAAGTGTAGCTACTTTCACAAATTTTCGAGAAATTATAAATTTAATGTTGTTTGGTCCTTAGGGATATGGATATAATGGCCCTATAGAAAATGACTCTAATTGTAGCTTAGATCCATATTTTTTCTGTATGGTATAGCTCCCAAGTGCTAATATTTGGTGGTGGGGGGTAGGGTGGTAGTGCTGGTGGTGGTGGAACTGAGACATGATGTATAAATAACTTTATATGACCTTATCCAGGGGCAGCCTCCCCTGATACTTAACAAATCAATCAAAAGTACTTATTGCATACCTACTGTGTGCCACACAGCATGCTAAAATGAAAAATAGCCATTTTCTTTGAGAATAATTTTTCTCTTGTTTATGTGTTTGTCATTGTCCAACTTTCTTTACATTTCTCCATCAAACAGTATTTTATTAATGGAGGGTGAGCGACATGTTGCCAGAGCTGAACATCCTGTTCAATATAGTTGATTTGTCTTCCTACTGTTCTTTGTTTGCATTTATCACTTGGAAGGAAGGAAGGAACTTGTTATTATAAGCTAAAATATTCTCTGGAGCATCTTCTTTAATTACTGTTCTGCTACCCAACTTCCTCCCACAGTGAGGAGAGACTTGAATTAAGAAGTTCTACTTTTGTTCCTTTATGATTAAAGTAGGAGTTTTTGCCATTCTTTCTGATCTCAAAGACTAATTCAGTGGCAGAAATAATTATGTGCTAATAATGACTTAAATCATCATTTTAATTTTTATTAAATTTTACCTAAGATGACTTGAAATGATTAAATTTTGCTTTCCATTTTTTATAGTGCTTTAATATTTTCCAAAATACTTTGACTATATTATGTGATTCCTGGAACCATTACATGAGGCAGATAGGCCAGTACAAGTTTTTCCTGATAAGCTTTTGGAGAAACTGAGCCACAGGCAATATGTGATTTGTCCAGGAATGTACATGACAAAGCTTGAAGTAGAACACAGGACTGATTTCTAGTTCTGTGTTAATACTCCATCCCCAATAAAGGATTTCCCCCCTCAAATCAGTTAAAGTTTTTTTTTAAAAAATAATTCAACATAAAGCTGATATTGCATTTATTACTAAAATTGAGAGTAAAAGGTAAAAGTATTGTTATATTTTGTAGATACTGTAAACTCCTTAGCTTGGTATACAACATCTTTTATATATTTTCCCCACTTTTCTCTTCAGTTTGGTCTCCTACTACTTTGGTCTATTAATTTCATTTCAACAGATACTAAGTACCTACTATGTGTAAAACACTGTGCTAAGTATTAAGAGCATAAAGACAAAAAGGTTAACTTTTCCTGGAGGTTATGACACCTAAGTATTTCAATAAATAAAATTTGAGGAGAGAGAGTGAGGAATCAGAGCATTCATTAATCACTTGACCCTTTGTCAAGTTCTGGATGCAAAGGGAAGTAAACAGGATTGCCCCTGACCTGAAGGAGCTTACATTTAGATGGGGGACGGTGACCCAAAAAGAGGTGTAGGAAAAGCTGGGTATCGCAATGGGAAATTGCAGGAAGTGGTTTTTGTGGCTTGGTTATCATCTATGTAAGGTATGGAATGTGTGAAGGGGAACCCCATGAATCAATCTCAGAAGGTGTAGGTGGAATTCTCTTTTCAGGGTGAACTACTTACTCTTTTTTTTTTTAACATGTCCTCTACTTGGTTTTTTTCTCATGTTGTGCTTGCTTCCTTGAATGCCTTTTGTAATCTTCAATTCCCATTTCATTCTCTGGCCCGTTGACAATTATCTTTAGCACTTGACTTTAAATGCTTGAGTGAATGAAGCCTCCCTAGATTCCCCCATTCCTCTTTTTACTACATGTGCTGCTTGTCCATGTTTTCATATAATTCCTTCATAGAGGAGAGAACCAGTGTGCTTTGGACCTTCCTCAGATTTTTAGAATGATTTCATCGATACCAGATTGCTCCGGCAATCTGTCATTTCTTATTTCCATTTTATGCCTGGCATTGATCCTTTTTTCTTCATATTCTTGATCATGTTTTCCATATTACTTCTCATAAACAAGTCATTGTGTTGATAATAGGGCTGCAGTCTACTTATGCCTGCATATATCCCTCTATTGCCCTTTGGCTGACCTGCAGATGTGATTTGAGACCCTGGTGGTCTATGATTTTCTAGCCATATAGCAATTCTGGGAGAATAGAGGTGGTTTTTATTATTATAGTAAATGCTAGTTGAATTGAATGTTTTGGCAGTGAGCAAAGTGCTTGCATAAATGCAACTCAGCCTGCTCTGCCTTGGGTGACAGTAATTCATGTCCCTATTTTTTTGTTTTGTCCCCCCCACCCCATTTACTTCATTGTAAACTCCTTGAAGGCAGGAGATCGTTCCTGATTGTTGCACGCATCCCATGTGGCACCAAGCATAGGGCCTTGTACCTAGTGAAAGCTCCATAAGTATTTGTTAAATGAAGTACAAAATACCTCAACCCAACAATTAATCATTCATTTAAATTCTTCTAGGAACTCTTCCTGTCTGTAATAAGAATGGACACCTATCTGATGCTTTAAGATTTAAAAAGCATTTTAAATACATTCTCATTTAAATTTCATAATCATGGTGTGAGGTAGGTAAGCACTAATTTATGCTGATTTTGCAAAAATGATGAAACAAGCTCAGAGAGGTTAAGTCACTTGCACACAGTTACAGAAGGCAGTGTAAGGGGTAGAGGACTGGCTTTGGAATGAGAGTAATATAATTCATCTCTTTATCTGGCAGTGATTAGCCTTGGACATCTCGTCTCTCTAGGCCTAAGTGCTTTCTTTCATGTGACAGATGAGGAGTTTGGACTAGATAATCTTCAAGCTTCTTTTCATTTCTGAATCTAATACTAAGCATCACAACTAGATTTGAACCTAGATCTCCTGTTCAGCTCTCTTATCAGTCTACCACACACCCCCTGTAAAATATGGAAAATAATATATAGCTCTAGGAAGGAAATAAAAGAGGATAGAAAAATATCTTTGGATAGAGGTCCCATCAGTAGTTATTATAATGATATTAGTGCCATAATCTGTTTAATCTTGGCATGTAGTAAGTATGCTATTAAATATGGAAAATAATAATAGCTAGCATTTACATAATTTTTAAAATTTAGAAAGCACATTATAAACATCTTGTTTGATCTTCATCCTGGGAGGTAGGTGCTATTATTAACCTAATTTTAGAGATGAGGAAACTGAGGCAGAGACTGGTTAAGTGACTTGCCTAGGGTGAAACAGCTGGTGTTTGAAACAGAATTTGAACTCAGGTCTTCCAGACTCTAGGTTCGGAATTCTATCCCTTGTTCTAACTGAATTTTTAACATCCTCTGTATTTTTAATTTTATGAAATTGCAACTTCTCTTTCATATAAGTACTGTAAAATCCTACTACTCTTGTAAATGCTCAGAAATTCTCAGGTTTTCAGAGAAAGGTCTAATTAAGATTTCCTGAAACTATACTACTGTCTAATTGTTTTGATTCTAAAAAGTGGTGATAAGTATAATCTTACTGAGATTTAAACACTCTGCAATACTGTATAGACACCTAATGTATCAAGTAGAGTGTTAACCAATTCCTGTAGGTTTGTACAATTTAAAATTATTAAGTTGACTTTTACTATTTCTTGGGAGCAACAGAACCTTATTGCATGTGCTATTTTTTCTTTTTAAATTGTTATTATAAGAGACTACCTAATGTTAAAATAAAATCTGTCATGATTCGTAGTTGATTAAAATTCATATATGCTTAGTCTGCTTAATTTATAGTGCTTTTCATGAAAGAAAAAAATTGCTTCTAAATGTGATTTATTTTCTTGAGGTGTATATTTTTAAAAAATGGAATTAGATGAAAGATTTAGGATTTTCAGCACATTGTTCTTAACTTGTATTTAGGTTGAGGTTTGCAATTCTAGAAGGTGTTAACATAGGAATCCCCTGTGTCCCCAAGATTGTTGAAGTTACATTGCTTGCTATAGTTATTTCTACATGTATTTATAGTTTTTCCCAGCATAGCATGTTTGGAAACAGATCATGAACAGTATTTAATCAAATCTCTTTTAAGATATTACTCAGAAATTTAAAAGGGAAATATCAAATGCTTGCAGACTTTTCCCTTAAAGTCCTGTGCAATACCTCCTGATGGTATAGAAGTGACCTTGAGCTTTGAAGGGTATGCCAGCAGAGAGGGAGTGTGGGCTATCATCTGAGGACCAGCCTACCTCAATTTAGAGAAACTCATCAATGTAAAGCTAGCAACCAGGTTATAAATTTTCATGAACAAAACTATTCCTCCAAACTGTTATTAAGATATTAAAGGATTTCAGAGCAGCTAGGTGGCACAGTGGATAGAGCACCGGCCCTGGAGTCAGGAGGACCTGAGTTCAAATCTGGCCTCAGACACTTAACACTTACTAGCTGTGTGACCCTGGGCAAGTCACTTAACCCCAATTGCCTCACTAAAAAAAAAAAAATTAAAGGATTTCAATCTGCATTAGAGGGGAAGTAGTCATTCAGCTAGCTGATGGATGGATGGATGGATGAGTCCATTAGTGTTTGGTGTTTTGACATTAATACATACTTTAAAAATAATAAAGTAAATGCTTACTTCAGTGGATCTGAGATGATACTAATGTGACATTAGCTTTGTCAATACAGATTTCAACTTATTTCTAATTCTTTAGGTTTTATGATCCTTGTCCAGCTTTTACATTTTAAAAAATATATTTTATTTTCCCCCATTACGTGTAAAAAGTACTTTTTTTTAACATTTGGGTTTTTTTAAAGTTTTGAGATCCAAATTCTATTCCTGTCTTCCTCCACTAAACCCTTCACTGAGATGGGAAGCAATCAGATATGGGTTATACATATGAAATCATGTAAAACATTTCCATATTAGTTATTTTATACAAGAAGACTTGAATAAAAGAAAAGAATGAAAGAAAGCAAGTGAAAAATAGAATGCTTCAGTCCGTATCTAAACAATATCAGTTCTTTCTTTGGAGACAGTTTGTTTCATCATAGTCCTTTGGGATTTTCTTAGATAATTGTGTTGCTTAGAATAACTAAATCATTCACAGTTATTCCCCGAGCAATATTAATGTTACTGTGTATAACATTCTCTTGGTTCTGTTCACTTTACTCTGTATCAGTTCTCTGTATCACAACTTATTTAGCCATTCCCCAATTGATGGGCGCATCACTTTGATTTCCAGTTCTTAGCCATCACAAAAAGAGCTGCTATAAATATTTTTGAAATAGGTCCATTCCCCACTTTGTAATGACTTTGGGATATAGATCTAGCAATGGTATTGCTGAATCATAGTGTAAGGGCCTAAAATTCTAGCTATGATATCTAAAATCTAATGAGTAGTTGCCTTAAATTAGAAAATATATAGCACCAATCTTTGGGCATTAAGTATTTATTAAAGTATATTAGGGGTTAGTAAAGAGAAACACGTGGATAAAGTATGAAATTTGCCTGCTTTCCCTATCTTGCCTCTCTCTGCCACCAAACCCCCGTCTGGACACGAAAGGGCCGTGCGCCTTCCAGAAGCCTCCTGTGAAACGGGAAACAGGGCCATCCACACACCCAGCTCTAAGCTAATCGGTTGGTAGCACTGATTGACAGGACCCACAGGGTGGCAAACATCACTTCAGGACACTAAAGTCACATGGTTTCTTTTCAGGCCAGAGCTCATAATGTCCCTCCCAGCAGGGGTGTCATTCCAATTCTCACAATAGTATACACAGTTTTATAGCCCTTGGGGCATAGTTCTGAATTACTTTCCTGGATGGTTGGATCAGGTCACAACTCCACTAACAGTGAATTAGTATACCAGTTTTCCCACATTGCTTCAATCCATCATTTTCCTTTTTTATCATGTTAGCCAATCTTATGGGTGTGAGGTAGTACCTCAGAGTTTTAATTTGCATCTCTCTAATCAGTATTGACTTAGAGCATAGCTTTGATTGCTTCACCTGAAAACTGTTTATAAGCTTTGACCATTTATCAATTGGGGAATGTCCTGTATTTTTATAAATTAGACTCGGTTCTCTCTGTATATGAGAAATGAGGCCTTTATCAGAGATACTTTTTGCAAAACTCCCCCCCCCTCAGTTTTCTGTTTTTTTAATAATTTTGCTTCCATTGGTTTTGTTTATGCAAAAAACTGTTAAATTTTATATAATCAAAATTATGTACTTTGCATTTTGTAATGCTCTCTATCTCTTGTTTGGTCATAAAGTTTTTCTGCATTTTCCATAGTGCATCTAAGCAGCTTGTTAGAGGACTTAACTTATTCATCACTCTTCTCCTTACCTCCGTTTTGTGGGTGCTACATAGCACTTAGGCTGCTGATGGTTTGTTTTCCCCTAACTCTTGCTATATGAGTGGCCCACTTCCTTTTTTAATTAAAATTGTACCCAGGTTCTTTTTGGAATTCAGCTGTAGCCTTCATACATGCACCACACATTCCTCCATTTTCTTTTAGGTAGTTCACGTGTAACTTTGAATTTCTGATATTAGAATTGGTGTTCCAACATCTCTAGCCGTACACATCACCAGGAGAATATTAGTGTTGAGAAGATGAGGTCCTGTGTTAATGAAGAGCTTGGTATCATTAAAAGCACTATGCACTTTCCCTAATGCAATCCAGCTTCATCTGACTCCTATGCTTGTTCTTGGCATATATCCTAAAATAATCAACAGGCCATCCAACTGCATGTGAATCTAAACAGTTTAGTTTTTCCTGGGTTGATTAATTCACTAATTCTTTTGAATAGTCATCGATTTCATTGAGAATTCTTAGTAATGTTTTGGGATTGATGTGAGTACCACAATAACAGTAACTGATTTGGAAAGCATCATAAAAATCCATACAATATTGATGGAACATAGATCCCAGCTCCCTTAGGTCTTTATAGAAATATCAACACTTCTTCCTCAAAAAGGAGGAAAACGATGAATAGATGATCTTAGACCACATGATAAATGGGTTAGAAACTTAGAGAAGTACTTGTTCAATAAGTAGACATTATTTTTCCAAGTAGTAATAAAATTTGACAGTAGTAAAGCGTGACTCCGCTGGATTTGTTGAATGTAGCTAAATGTGGTTTAGGCTGTGAAATGGATCAGATTCAAGAGTGGATTAAAAAAAAACAACTCTATGGCTTACACTGACAAGGACTTAACCAATGTATGTTAGTAAAAAAGTCTCAAACAAATGGATATTCATCCTATTTTTTTTCTTTTAAAAAAATCATGCCTATCTAAAAAAAAATAGAGAGGATTTATGATGACAATTTAAGACCCTATGACTGCTACCAGAAATTACAGATGTTTTATTCTTAGGAGCCTGAGATTTATTGATAATGCATATTATTCAACAAAATGGTAAAAATTGTGCAACACATCACTGAAGGCTACAGAATTTAGCACTTCTGTGGCTAAGGACCTTATATTTTTTTCCACAGGCAATGGAGAGTCAGTGAAGGTTTTTGATCATGAAAAGAACACGATCAGATCTTTGCCTTAGGAAGACTATTTTGGTAACTTTGTGAAGGATAAATTGGAGAAGGGACAGACTGTAAGTAGGGAAACAAAATACTGGGAAATTAGATTAGACCAGGTGATGAAGGTTTATACCAAAGTTACTTGTTCTGAGTTTATAAAGCTGGGTGAATAAAAGTTTGGTGGTACGCTCAAAAGGAATAAAGACATTTGAAAGAGGGACAAGTTTAGGAGGGGAGGAAAGGATGAGTTTTGTTCTGAACATATGTTTGAAATGCACATGGTATATACAAGAGCAGGTCTTAATTTAGGCAGGCATCTGATGATGTATGTAGAATTTAAGTGGGATTAGTCTGGATTTATAGGACTTAGAGGACCCACTTGCATAAGTGATGGATGGGAGTTGTGGATTTTTTCAAGAAAGTAAATCTATGTTAGACCAAGAAGGGAGAATTGCTCAGGACAGAACTTTGGGGGATCCCCATGCCTAGGAGTAAAACTTATATGTACTGTAAAGAAAAAATGCGAGGAAAGGAGGGTCAGGATGGAATTGGGATAAGAAATCCAAAGGAGAAGAAACAGTCACTAGTAAAAAATTTGCAGAGAACTCAAGGAGAAGAGGACTGAAAAGACTTAAATTATTAATGAGAGTTTACTGTCTTCAGAACTTGGGAGAAAAGTTTGAGTTTGTATTGTAAAGTCGTATTTTCCTTGACTGCCGTTCCTCCAAGCTTGATGAGGAGATCAAGAGTTTGTTTAACTAAAGTGGTTTCTGGCTGTTGTCTTTCAGTGCTTTACCTTGGATTAGCTTAGTCAGAAATGTTGATAAGGGACATTCAAGGTAATATCTTTGTCTAGTTCCATGCTCGCTCGCGCTCTCTCTCTCTCTCTCTCTCTCTCTCTCTCTCTGTATGTATATGTGTATATATATATATATATATATATATATATATATATATATATATATATCATTTTCAACTTGAGTAGATGCAATTCAAGTTCTTACACTGGCACACATTGTTTCTTTGCTTTTATCCTTTTAATTTGATGTTGATTTCGAACTTTGCCCTAAGTAGTCAGAGTTCTGACTCCCACAGCCAGCTGATTCTGATATGACTCCCACTTTATTAGCAGTCATTTCCTGTCCAGATATAGTCAGTTTTATTTTTTGTGATATTATTTAATGCTTAATATATGCAGTCATCCAATATATAATCCAATATAATAATACTGCTATATAGATAAGAGGCTTCTGAATAATTTACTAGTCTTTAAATGATCTTTTCTTTATCACATAACAATATAATTTTTAAAAATCGTTCTCAGTACCCAACTTCGAATTTAATTCACTGAGTAGCAAAGTATGTGTCAACTGGGTTTAGAGGATCTTGTCACACTCTTTGTAGATGTTTTATATATTTTCATCTTCCGCAACTGATTGCATAAGCTAAAATTATATTCATGGTGGTCTTTTTTCCTGTGCTCATCATGAGCCCTCCATTGTGGCATTAGTAAGAGTCTTATGAAATAATGTTTCCTGTTGCCTTTGGGCCTGTTGTAAACCAACTTGTTTCTTCTTCAAAGAAAACCTGTTGCCATTTTTCATTTAACTTGCTTTAATCTTCTGATTTAATTTCAAAGATGTCTGTATGAATTCACTTTGTAAAATAATATGTCATCTTGTTGGTCATTAGACTAAGATCTCACTTTGACTACCAAGTTAGACTAATTTTTATATCTTGTCTAAAAAACTATATTCTCCTTTTTGCTTCTGTTCCTGTCATTATACCACTGTTCATTCTAGAAGTACAAAAATGCAATGTACATTTAGTCAAACATACATTTGGCATTTGAACAGTGCAGTCAGCATATCAGAGTTGCTCTCTTAGTAATAGAGTTTGAATGTTTGGCAGTTTGGCTCAAGAAAGGACCTCAGTGTCTGGTATCTTATTCCATCAGGTGATCTTCAGAATCTTCCTAAGACAATTTAAATGGAAACTATTTAGTTTCCTGGCATGGTGCCCGTAGATTGTCCAGGTTTCACTGTGCTTGTACGACAATGAGATCAACACAATAGTTCTATAGACCTTCAGTTTGGTAGGCTTCCTAATACCACTTCTTTCTCACACTTTTCTTTGGAGCCTCCCAAACATTCAGTTAGCTCTAGCAAAGCGTGGGTCAGCCTCATCATCCTATATGTATATCTCTGCAAAGTAAATGCACTTATCCAAGGTAAATGAACTTATCCACAGTATTCACAATTTCCCTATTTGCTGTAAGTGATGGTTCCACATGTGGACTATTTTATGAAGAGGAGCAGCTAGGTGGTGCAATACATAGAGCACTAGCCATGGAGTCAAGAGGACCTGAGTTCAGATCTCACCTCAGACACTTATTAGCAAGTTGCTTAACCCCCAATTGACTTACAACCATCTGGGGCCATCTCTAGTCATCCTTATCTATATCTTGCCACTAGACCCAGATGGCTCTGGAGGAAAGAGTGAGGTTGGTGACCTTGCATAGCCCTCCCTCACATAAATCCAATTCAGTGCAAGTCATGACATCTCCCTGATATCATGGTCCTCTTTGAGAACAAAGGACAAACAACAGTTTTACAGAAAACTTATATAAGGCAGGTGTTCACCTGATGGTCAGAAGAAGTGATACAAAGATACTCTCAAGGCTTCTCTGAAGAACTTTGGAATCAATTACATGACATGGGAGACACTGGCAAAGGACCACCCAGCATAGCATGTCCATATTAAAGAAGGTGCTGTGCTCTGAGCAAAGCAGAATTGTAATACCTGGGGAAAAAACCCAAGATGCCCAAATATAGAGACATCTTTATTTCAAATGTTCATATGAACTATTTGTTCCAACTTGTGGTACAGCCTTCTCAACTCATATTAGTCTAATCAGCCACAGTCAGACACACTGTACCTGACTCCAACATAGTGATGTCATTTTAGTCCTCTTTGAGGACAAAGAACAACCACCAACCAACAAAAGTGCATCAGAGATTTCATAGTCATTTCTTATTCTCTTTTTTTCATGAGTTGCCATAGACAAAGACTTTATTGCATTAAGAAGTCTCTGAGTCTGTTGGTTTGTCTTTCTGTAGCTAGGTTAATTAGAGAATGGAAAAGTGTTATACCTGAAATACATCTAATTTGGTATTACCTGCTAGAGCTTTTATTTCAATCAGGTAACTTTTCAGTACCCATGTTTTATCTCAGTGCTATAATGAAGCACTGGTGAAGGACTTTGTGGACTAAGTAAATACAGCATGGTTAAAAAGAAAAGAAAAAAGATTTGGTGCATTTGATTAGGGATTCAAATGATAGAAAATAATTTTTCTTCAAAAGATTATTTCAGGTCATCCATCATAACATTTAAGTAAAAATTATCTTAATTCATCTTAATACAAAAATAAAACACCTCTGCATAATCTCTCTCCCTCAAATCTTTGATTTCACAATACTTCCAGGCACAGAAGTTGATTAAAAACTTCATCGTAAATCTATGAAGTTATTAAAGTTCCTTTTTTTTTTTTTGCTAATTCACTGAAATGTACTGAAGGCTGCATATTTCTGAGATGAGAATTGCTTTTGTAATTTGTTTGGTAAAATGTAATAGCATATCTGTCTATATCTCTGGAAGACAAAGAGCCAGGTCAGATGTCGAGACACATGACTTTATTCTATATACTTATCAAAGTACAGTATTTCCTAGTAATTTCAAACATAATATTTTCATTTTAGTACTTTAGAACTAACACTCATTTTTTTCCTACCTCTTTTCAATCCAAAATGTTGTTAATCCATGAATTAATGTTCATATGCATCTCACTACTGCCTTATTGTTCTGTTGTGCTTCTATACACCTGTGTATGATGCCTAACCTGTCTGATCTCCCTCTTCTGTTCTTGAAACAGTAGTGTATGGCAGTTTGCTAGTTCCTGGCTGAGATCTTGAACATTCCTACTAAACAGTTCCTTGTATCCATGACCAAAAGGAGGAGTGAGCAAGCAAAAGGCAGGTCTTTTAAGCTGATATAATACAAGAGAATTGTTCTTGAAAGAAAAGACCATAACCAAATTGGAAATATTGTGTCTTCAGGTTTCTGATTTTTTTTATTTAAGCTAAAAGTTTGGAAACTTTAATTGTTATAAAAAGAATTACAGCTCACCTCACTGATGATCTTTTTTCTCATGCTGTATTTGTTTTTATATCACATTCATTTCTGTATATCCCCTTTTACTGCCCATGTAACCTTTACTTCTAAAAATTTTTTTTTAAAGAAAAAAAAAAGACAGTTAAACAAAACCAACCTGGTTAGCCTTTTAGTAATGTTTTTATTTCACAGTTTTGGAAAAGGACATTGAATTCATTGGTTAAATCTGTGGCTGTGGGTAGTAGTAGTAGTAGTAATATATACATACATATACAGGAATAAAAGCTCTAATTTGTGGCAGCCATTATATACTTTTGTTGTTTGGTCGTTTTTTAGCCATATCTGACTCTTTGTGACCCCTTTTGGGGTTTTCATGGCAAAGCTACTGGAGTGGTTTGCCATTTCCTTCTCCAGCTCATTTTATTGATGAGGAACTGAGGCAAACAAGGTGAAGTGACTCAAAGGGTCACACAGCTAGTAAGTGTCTGAGGTCAGATTTGAACTCAGGAAGATGAATCTTCTGTCTATCTACTGTGACATGTAGTGGCCCCAGTATACTTTTACACGTTAAAAAAAGCTTTTAAAAAGCATCTAGTTTTATGCATTTTATCCATTAAAAAAACCAAGCACAAGTTGAGAGAATTGGGACATAGGGCCTGGGGTTTTCATGTGTGTCATTGCTTGTTCTGTCTGCTAGAATCTATTTTTTTATGGTTTCCTTATAAGATTTAATTTACATTTTACACCACTTGGAAGTTTATACAATTCTCTAAGTTATATGTGCTAAGTATTATCCCCATATTACAGATCAGGAAGCTGCAAAGTTAAATGATTTGCACAAAGTCACTGTAGCAAGAGAGTATTGGACCTGGAGCTGGACTCTAAGTTATCTGACTTTCTTGAAAACCTACTATGTGACCTATTAGAGAGTAAGGAAATTTCATCTGATCTAAAGTTTATATCACTCTCAGTAGTTGCACAATGTCCTGTATCCTGTAGGGATTAAAGATATTTTGTTGAGTCAGTTTCATTGTTGAATAAAATTAAAACAGAAGATAAATTTAAATGAATAATTATACGAATGATTATCCCAGAGAGTAAAAGAGGGAAAAGGGAAGAAGGGAGGGAGGAAGGGGAAAGGGAATGAGAAGATAAGGAATATATATTGTGGTGAAGTGGAAAAAACAGCCTAATGTAGAGTCAGAGCACCTGGGTTAAAATCCTGACTGTTCCACTTACTACATGTGCTACCTTTAACAAGTCAGTTCTCTCTTGGCAGTAGTTTCTATTCTGTGAAAGAAGGAGTTGGCCTAAATGACTTTTAATGTCTCTTCCAGTTACAACTTCAATGAACTTTCTTCTTAATTCATTTATAACAAGTGTTGAAGGAAAATGACATTGACTTCAAAAGCATGTGAAAACACCCAAGCATTGCAGCTTTTGAGTTGGAAATGGATAATCCTTTGCATAGGTATTTCAAAAGACTGAAAAAACAACTACTAGTGTTGAGGAAGAATAGTTTAACTAGTCCATTACACAAACATGAATATTAAAAAAATACATAACAAAAAGTACTGAAAAACTTTTTGTTAGTTTTAATACAGTACTTTTTGCTATATACAACAACAAAAACATGACATAATATCACGAACACTGAAATGGCAATCCTGAACATGCACTGTTTCTGCCAAAATGATTTTACATAGTAACTCTCTTGTTTGTAGATTAATCTTTCCTGGGTATTTGACAGACTGGTAATAACTCATTTGTATAATACTTGAAACTCTGTAAAGCTTTTTCCTTGTAACATAACTGTGAAGTAATTAATTAAAGTATTGTTATCCCTAAATATTCATAGATATTTTTATATAAAAATGCATGCCATATCAAAAAGAAAAATAAACTGACTCCTCTCAGTTTCAGTGTCTTGCTCAAATCGTGTTAAGGAACAGATACTTCTTTAGTGTAATCTTATTATATAAATATTATATATTATAAATAGATCATTGAGAGGCATGTAAAATATTCTTAAAAATTAATGTGATGGGCAGCTAGGTGGTGCAGTGGATAAAGCACAGGCCTTGAATTCAGGAGGACCTGAGTTTAAATCTAGCCTCAGACACGTGACACTTACTAGCTGTGTGACCCTGGGCAAGTCACTTAACCCTCATTGCCCCCCCCCCCCAATTAATGTGGAATAAAAGCATGTTATACTTTGGTTGGAATTGGATCTATTATTTTAATTTTTAAAAATCTTTTTATAATTAAGTGTATCTTTTTTTGTGTGTGTGAAGCAATTGGGGTTAAGTGACTTGCCTAGGGTCACACAACTAGTAAATGTAAACTGTCTGAGGCCGGATTTGAACTAAGGTCCTCCTGAATCCAGGGATGGTACTCTACCCACCGTGCCACCTAGTTGCCCCTAATTAAGTGTATCTTAATTGAGTGTTAAGTTCTATTTTGATCTGATTTCTTCAAAAGTGTGACTAACTCCATTTTTTCCCTCCTAACATTTGTAAGTAATTTAAATCATTGCATCAAGTGACTCTAGGACCAATCCCTATTGCCATACCTTTCTATCCTCTCTCTTCCCCTCAACCTTCCCCCTAAAGTTAGGAAGATAAAAGGGATAAGGAAAATACTTAAAAATTTCTCTTCTTATGCTATCACTTTATGAAGATAGACTTTGGATGCATAATAAAATAGTCTAAGTTCAGCATCATAGAATCTTAACTCAATACTATGTAGTTGAATATCCCTTTTTTAGGGAGAATAATTGAGGGCCCAAATGGAATATTTTCCTCAATAAGAAGGGAATTAAAACTAAAATCTTAAGTCTTCTAACTACTAGTTGTCATTTGCCTTTATTGAATCTCTTTAAAATCTTGAACCTAAAGAAATGAATAGTGATTTTATAAATGTTCCATAAATTTTAGCTTCTTAAACTATGGGTTGCATCACTGAACGTGGGGGTCATGAAAAATTTGTGATAGTTAAAGGTTATGTATACCTCTTTAACCTTCCTATATACCTGGGGTCATGTAAAGATTTCTCAGGTGAAAAGGGGTCCCAAGTAGAAAAATTTAAGAAGCTCTGCTATATATGGTATATTATGAATCCCTTGGATAATTATTGTAACTAAAAACTATACATTACAAAAATCACAAGGAGCAAATTACCTAAAACTACGTTACTAAGTGAATACCATTTTTTTTTGGCAGGGCAATGAAAGTTAAGTGACTTGCCCAGGATCAACACAGCTAGTCAAGTGTCTGAGGTCAGATTTGAACTCAGGTTCTCCTGAATCCAAGGCCTGTGCTTTATCCACTGAGCCACCTAGCTGCCCTCATGAATACCTTTCAACAACAGAAATTTTCACAAAAAGTGACTATGCATGGGAGGTATTTATAGAATGCTTATTAAATAGCTTAGATTTAAATTTTGTCACTTGCAAGATTTCACTGATTTCTCTAATTGAAGTTGCCAACATACAAATGTTAACCTTCCATGGCCAATGCCACTAATTTCTTCATTCTTTAAGCAGAAAGACATCAGCAGAAATCATGATTATATATGTTGGTTTTTCTGCCTTTGTTTAATTTTGGGTCAGGTTTTCCCCTCTATTAACTTTATTGTTTTATTTGCAAGGAAGTTTTTGTAATCTGTCAACTATTTTAGTGGGAAAGACTCTTAGGTCTTTGACTGATAGCCATGTCTTGTGCTACTGAGGGAATGTAACTTTTCATAGGCTAGGCTGGTCAGATGTTTTGCCAGCTACATAGTGCTAATTCCTTCCCCCTAAAAAATAAGAGCCAAATGAACGATTTTCTACCAGACGCTAAAAAATTTCATCATTCAGTCTTCCTGGGCTCTAGGCCTGAGAAAACAGTTTGAAAATAGTTAAATTTAAGTAGTTAGAAGTAGTTAGAACTTTAGTGTGGTACTTGGTACTCTGTTTGAACAACCTTTGATTCTGTTCATAAGTAGCTGTCCAGTAAAGTTTTGAAGTCAGTTGTATTATTACAGCATTGTCAATTAACCTGAATGTTCAAAATAAAAGTCAATAGTTTTCCATTTCTTAATATGATTGGCTTCTGTTTTGAATAGGATAAAAATGTAATTATTAGATGTAGTTCTGTAATTAAACATTTTTGTTTAAACATTAGAGCTGGAAGGTAACTTAGATAAATCAGTCTACCAGTGAGCATTTTTTAAATGCTAACTTTGTGCCAGGCACCATGCTAAGAGTTGAAGGTACAAGGAAAGGCAAAAATACAGATGAATCCCTTAGAACTCTAGTCTAACCCTGTCTTTTACAGATAAGGAAATTCCGGGCTGAAGAGTGACTTGTCCCAGGCTCATGTTACATAGTAGACCATTTAGGACTCTAAGATACCTACCCAAGTGGGGATTTTTTTTTTTACTACTGACTAAGCTATCCTTCTTTGAAAGAAGAAATTAGACAGTGATAGCACAAGGAGGTAGAGGTGCCACATGATTTAGTGATAGAGACAGTTCAAGCTGTTATGGGCTTCAGAAATACTACACAGTTTAGTCTCCTTTAGTCTGCAGCTCAGATCTTTGTGGGATAGATAGAGAGAAAAACCGGCCTTCACCTAGCAGCTCAAGCTTCCAAAGAGACAGAGTCCCAGCTGATTCTCCTGGAAGCCCACTGTGGAACTGGAAGACGGGCAGACTCCATACACAGCTCCAAGTTAATTGGCTGGTAGCATTCAAGTCCATTGACTGACATGGCTTGAAGGTGGTCCATGAATTGTGATGTGACTTTCAGACACTGGGATGACCTTAGGAAGGTTACCTCATGTCTTTCTCGGCAGGGGGTGGCACTCTGGTTCTCACACTCCCCCCTGTGTTTCATGAAGAAACATCATTTCCTTACATGAAATAATAACATTACAGATACTTATGACTAACAATGTAAAGGGAATGAAAAGAGAGAAAAGAAATTGAGCAATGCATGGACAGTAAACTAAAGGGGACACTCCCCTTTAGAAGGTAGACATTACAAACAAAGGCAAACTAAAGGGAGCACTCCCCTTTAGTGGGTGAATATTACAAATAGTGTATGCAATAGGGAAAAGGAAAACAGGAAAATGTCCATTTAAGTCTTTGAAAGTCTTATCTCAGATGGTTCTTGGGATGTCCTCTGGGTGTAGTTTTAGAGTGCAAATCTTTCAGGTGTGGATGCTGATGATCAACTAAAAGTCTCAGCTGTAGAGTTTGGGGAGGGTGTGATTATAAAGTCTCATGTGTTTCAGATACTGGTAATCAGCTGGAAAGTTTCCTACAAAATTGATCTTAAGGGGCAGCTAGATGGTGCAGGATTCAGGAGGACCTGAGTTCAAATCAGGCCTCGGACACTTAACACTTACTAGCTGTGTGACCCTGGGCAAGTCACTTAACCCCAATTGCCTCACCCCCCAAAAGAATTTTGATCTTAATACAACTTTAAATAGCTTTGCCAATAACCAAATCAAACAATGAGACTTCTTAAAAACATGTCTGCGGAAATTCAGAATCTTTTAGAGATTTTACAATTATTGTCCAGTTGTTACACATGAAACATATGATAAAAACAAAAATTGAAATATTCTCTAAAACTTAATATTGCTACACTTAGCACCAAACCTGGCACTTATGCCTGTTGAGTGAATGAATGAATGGACAGCCTTTTATATAAAGGAGAGAATTTTTAATTGCTTAGACATTGTGATTCCAGAATCGAGCCTTCTAGATAGAGAATATACTTTTCCTGAGCAACCTAGCTTTGGTGATTGCCATGACATACCACTGGGGGCTTTTGTGTGAGCTCTTATGTGTGTTAAATATTAGTAACTATCAGGTAAAGTATATTGCACTGGTAGTAAGTGCTCACCTATAGCCTGAAGGGTTTGGAAGTGGTGGCCATGGAGCTGCTGAATTTAAATATATTATTTCATGCAGAAAGATAAACAGACTATCTTGGTAATGGTTATGAACAGGAAGAAAACTATCTTAGGGTTACCTTGTGAGTTAGCCCAAGTTCAAGAGGAAGTCGTAGAATGTGAAAAGGATGACCAACTTGCTTTTATGAACCATAAGGAGGTGCCATTTAATGCCCTCTAAACAGTGACCTCATAATTTGGTCACATTGATTAGCAAACTCCTCAAATTGATTCCCCATTCCCTTAAGTTCTTCTTCCCCCACCCCGGTAATATTTACTGCCATAGCAAATTGGCTTTTGGGGAAATACTGATGACCCATATTTCTAAATCTCTGTTCCTTGTCCCTGTTTCTATATAATAAGCAGTCTGGTAACTTGAGGGAAGAAGCTCTAACAAATAGTTCATCAGACATACTTCTGTGCTTCCCCCAGGACAATGCATTGAACTTCAGTAATGGTCATGTTGTAGAGTTTTTAGACATTCCCAAATTTAAGTCTTTTAGGAAGGCCCAGACTTCTCATCTCTGAGTTTGCTTGAAGCCCCCAAATATGCAATTGTACAGATTAAACAAGAGAACAGCAGTTTTCCAAAGCTGCTATAGTTCATGCCTGCACTGTTTGTAAATAAAGGCTGTTCATACCTAGTGCCCATGTTGTACATTGATTGCCTTTGTGCAGTTTGTGGACTTCATTACCCTCATTTGAGAAAACTTAAATATGATCTGTATCTTAGCTTCATTTTGGGGATTAACTATTGTATTAACTACAGGTGGAAGCAGTGAACTAAGGAGAAAAACATCCTGTTGAGAGTCATGCCACAAGATATGGGAATCCAGAGTCTTTCAGGGACACTGACTTGTTTTCTATACCTCCTCCCTTTTTTTTCACTTTTATGCTGCTGCTCTCTGAATTCATTTCTAGAGTACACTTGAGGATTGGATATTAGCAGTTTGACTGTAGTAAATATTTTATTAGCACCTTTTGAGAGCCGATCAAAGTTCCACGGATTTCATGATCCTCACTTGATACGTCATTTGATTAGTTCTCTTCAAAAAAAAAAGCCAGGGGCAGCTAGATGGCGCAGTGGTAAAACACCGGCCCTGGATTCAGGAGTACCTGAGTTCAAATCCGGCCTCAGACACTTGACACTTACTAGCTGTGTGACCCTGGGCAAGTCACTTAACCCTTATTGCCCTGCAAAACAAACAAAACAAAACAAAAAAAAAGCCAGCCATTTAGTTGTTCTTTGTTCTTCTCACTCGATTTTATTCCTCCTTCCACCAGTCTAATTTCCTCAACATGTTGGCCTTCATTGTGAAGTATTACCAGGATAAAGGCAATAAAACTCCTGAAAGTTTTCATTTAGTACATTTTTGCTTGGCTTCTTGATTTATTTTTTGATTTAAAATGTTATCATTTGCATAAGCTTATATCACTTTACAATAAGCAGCAAGGGGAAATGATAGTTCTGAGATCTTAAAAAAGGAAGTGTCCATCCTCCCCTCCCCCCATTAAAACTTGAACATCTGGTTCAGCCTACAGGGGAAAAAATACAAAAAAACTATCCTTCCAACCTTCCTCTTAGTCCCCCTCTGCCTCCTAACATTTTATTTTTTTTGTAAGTTCTATTTTTGTTTCTTTATAAAAACAGTAGTCACCCATAGGGTCAGACATTTCCTGCCTATTAATGACCTGTTAGGTTAAGGCCCAGAGATGATGTCTTGAGTTTTCTGCTTTCCTAAATGGTTAAAATACAGAGACCAACATTTTAACAATCTATGAATAGGGATAGATCTTATAATTCCATCTTAAAACCTTTGAGTTAAGGGGACATAATGCAAGGAAAAGTAATTGACACTTTGCTATGAAAGTAGTGAGTGAACAACTTCTCTCAGTTCTGTTAGTACCCATGCATTTTGTTATTTCATTCCTCACATTTGCCAATTTTAAGCTGACTGATGAAATAGTAAATTAAAAGATTTTACATCTCAAGTGGCATTTTTTGAAAATTAGAGCAAGTTGTCTAAATATCTAATTTTCTCTGTTTACCGAATCCCACCCACACTCCCAACCACCACTGAGGGTTTTTTTCACTTTAGCAATATTTGGCTCACCTGACAGTTGTAGCTAGGCAACTCCTAGTTTCTAAACAGTTACAGAATGTAAGGGATATACAGAGAACTTTAGAACCCACCTAATTCGAATTCCTTATTTTACAGGTAAGGAAAGAAGAATAGAGAAGTGGAATGGGTTGCCCTTGGTTACAGAGTTTATTAAATGGTAGGGTTGGGATTGGAATCCTGATCTTACAAACGTAAATTCATTTCACTTTCCACTGTCCTTTGTTGCTTCTGAATTTGGAGAGGTCTGGCTATGGGCTTGGGTTGTGATATTGTTGATTGTCCCCTGGCAACAGTCCTGTAATTAGCCACGTTCCAAAGTGCTTCTTGATTCTTTAGTTTTAATAGAAGTACAATGGCAAGGCAAATCTATATTGCTTAAAAAGGCTAACCAGTCTGCTTCCCATCCCCATTCTTCGTTTTTTTACTTACCCAACTGAGAGGGGCAGTGGACAATGGGGATTCATGCCCACACTTATACACGTTTCCTAACATTTGGAACATTGAGCATATGGGTTGTTTTCATCTCTAGTTCTGTAGAACAGGAAATTAAGTTCCCTTCACATCCTAAAAATTTTTGATTCTGGGAATTGATACTTAAATGTTGATAAATGAAGTTCTCTCTAAAATACCACTAGTACTGCCTCAGGAGGAAAGTATCTAATAAGATCAAACTCTCATTACTTTGATCTATAATGTACCACAAATTCATAAACATAATTTAGTGCAATATATAGAAACCTTTGGGTTTTTAATAAGCAAGTATGCTAATTTCAGTGCTACTGTGTTTCAATGCTCCTTAAAATATCACATTGTTAAAAGAAGAATGCTTTTTATGAATGCCAGGTGGCAGGAAGTTAAAGTAGATCTGATCAAGGATTTTTTATAAAACCTTTAAAATAACACTATAATAGTTTTTGTTATTTTAAAAAATATTTTGTTCACACTCGTTTTTTGAATGTTGCTATCACTTTCCAATGATTATACCTTATTCCCCATTCCCTAACTGAACTCTCTTGCCAGAAAGAGGTACAGCTAAGCAATACCAGCAGATTGGCTCTGTTTGGAAATGTGTGCCTGGTTCTGAACTTTTGACTATAAGCATGTTTCATTGTTTCTACTTTGAGTTTGCTTACAGAGTTTATGAAAATTGTCTTTTGGTGTTGGTCCCCTTTGCATTACTATGGTCATCTTGCAATTTGTTTTACTATTTCTGCTTATTTGTATCAGTTTATATCGTTTGTGTTACTAATTTCTTACAGTGCAATAATATTTAATAGTTTTTACATACACAATTTGTTCAGCTTTCCCCTCCCCTCCCCCCAAATCAATGAGTACTTATAGCCTGGAAGGAGAACAATTTTCCCTAGGACTAGGGACCAGAGAATTAAGGAACTAGCTTTGGGAATAGGTTTGGAATGAAAAGACCCCTGGTTAAGTTGTTTTTTGTGTCTCTAAAAGAGAAACGAAATTATTCTAAACCATGGTATTTATTCCCAGAAATGTGGGCATTTTTTTAAATAGGCAATAGAGAATGGTATCAAAGATATAATTGCCGTAAGGGAACATTCTGGTTTATCCTTGGCAGGTGTTGTGAAAAGGTGCCAATATGTGTAGCCTTGACTAGACTAGATGAACAGGTGTCAATCTTGAGCAGTTTGTGATTGGCAAAAATCCCTCATGTGGCCTGAATCAGATTAAAATGTAATTGGAAAATGTTTTAATACAGTAAATAAAAATGATACAGGTTAGCTAATGTCAATTTGTGTTTTTTTAAGTCAATATGTGGTCTGGAGAGATCTGCTTCCATTTTAGTTTAATATTACTGACTAGAGAACTTTTATAGGTCCCATTTTTGATTGGTGATTCTGACATTTCCCATTGTTTGAATCCCAAAATTGAGCTGACAACCTGTTACATAGATACTGTCTTTCAAGCATATTTTCAATACAGTAGTCTGTCAGTAGTACTTCTGAATATAAAATTGTATTTCAGCATTCTCCAGAATTAAGGAAACACTCAAGCATTTGGTTTGTTGGGGTTGCTTTGGTTGTGTTTAATGCAGTAGTGGGTTTTTTTGTTTTTTGTTTTTTGATTACAGATGGGAGAGACCTCTTAAGCTATACTATATGTGAACAGTTTCCAACTTAAAGTCCTCCTGAAAATCTACTGGCAATTGGGACTGTTATGGAACCACTTTTTTTTTTTTTACTTCTATCTCTCTCTTTTTAAAAAAAAAATATCATGAAAGTATTTCTAATTACATGTAGAGATAGTTTTCAGTATTTGTTTTTATAAGATATTTAGTTTCAAATTTTTCTCCCTCCTTCCTCTCCCTCACCCTCCCCAAGACAGCAAGCAATCTGATATAGGTTATATATGTACAATCACATTAAACATATTTCTGCATTAGTCATGTTATGAGAGAAGAATCAGAGCAAAAGGGAAGAACCTCAGAAAAGAAAAAACAAAAAAAAGTAGAAATAGTATGGGTCAATCTGCATCTAGGTTCTTTTTTTCTGGATTTGGAGAGCATTTTCCATCATGAGTCCTTTGGAACAATCTTGGACCATTGTATTGCTGAGAAGAGTCAAGTCTATCACAGTTGATCAACACACAGTGTTTTTGATACTGTGTACAATGTTCTCCTGGTTCTGCTCATCTCATTCAGCATCAGTTCATGTAAGTCCTTCCAAGGTTTCTCTGAAATCTGCCTGCTCATCGTTTCTTATAGCACAATGGTATTCCATTACATTTATATACCACAACTTGTTCAGCCATTCCCCAATTGATGGGTATCCTCTCAATTTCCAATTCCTTGCCACCACAAAAAGAGCAGCAATACATATTTTTGTGC
This sequence comes from Dromiciops gliroides, assembly GCF_019393635.1. Classification (NCBI taxonomy): domain Eukaryota; kingdom Metazoa; phylum Chordata; class Mammalia; order Microbiotheria; family Microbiotheriidae; genus Dromiciops; species Dromiciops gliroides. The sequence goes on along the minus strand of NC_057863.1, from coordinate 312,736,590 downwards.
ATGTGGTTCCTTTTCCCTTTTTTATGATCTCTTTGGGAAAAAGACCTTATAGTGGTATTGCTGGGTCAAAGGGTTATGCATAACTTTATAGCCCTTTGGGCATAGTTCCAAATTGCTCTCCAGAATGTGGAGCCACATTTTTACAAGAATTTTTATTAGCATATTCCATGTGATGGGAACACCAAACATGTGCATAACAAAAAAATTTTAACCACTGAATTTGATAATAAAAATGCATCCGTATTTCATAAAATTTAATGGAAAAAATGTGATGTCTTTATAAACTGCTTTTATGAATAGATTGATGTATTCTATCCAAGCAAATGAGAACTAAATAAATTTTAATGACTCATGAATGATTCTCAAATTAATTTGGCATAAACTCTTATTTGGAGTGGGTGTCACCAGGTTGCTATGGTCAACTTCAGCCTCTAATCAATATGCTATTGTAGATTGTGGAGACAAAGAAGAAAGATGAATTCTTTTATTGTGCTCTATACTCAGATGATAAATCATTGTATTGAAGTGAAAGGAATCTCTGTGGCATTTTGAAATTGAAACATTGTTTTAGAAGTGATTTGATATGATTGAATATAATAATAATAAAGCAATGGTGAGAAGTCTCATAAAGTAGGACATCTGCTTCTAAGATATGAAGTCTTGTTACTCTACTTTGCTTGAAGGTGTGAAATCTAGATTAGCTTCTACCATTGTTATAAGTGTGGAATGACAGTTTTCCTTATACTAACCAATTTTTAAGTGTGTGCAAAGTTCTCATTGTTTTCCTTTTTCTTTTTAAAATTTTAAAAATATTTCTATTTCATTAATTTTTCCCAATTATATATAAAAACATTTTAAAATATTCATTTAAAAAATTGAATTCTAAATTCTCTCCCACCCTTCAAGGAGGCAAGTACAATTACTATGATAATGATTATATATGTGAAGTCATACAAAACATTTCTATATTAGCCATGTTGTAAAAGAAAACATGCAACCAGAAAAATAGAGAAAGTAAAAAGAGTTATACTTCAGTCTATACTCAGAGATCATCACTTCTCTCTTTGGAGGTAGATAGCATTTTTCATCCTCTGTCTTTTGGAAGTTGTCTTGGATCATCATCTTGATCCTTTGTTTTCTGCTGATAATTTAGACCTGTGATATTATTAACTTTAAATATTAAATATTTTTCTTGTGCATATTCCTTCTATTCTAGTGCTACTGATTTAAGTTATGTACTTGATATCTTGAATTAAAATCCTCTTACTCTCCACCTGCCAAAAAACAAACAACAACAACAACAACAACAACAAAAAAAAAAACAACCCAATATAACGGGGCCTTATTGACAAACCTGGAAAAGCAAAAGAAAAAATAAGTACTCTGTGGAGAACTATAGAAACATCAACTCTTTTAAGCAACCCCTTCCCAGATAATCACAGTTATGCTGATCAAACTATATAATTAGTCAACATTTATTATGTGTTTGACAGTTTTGTGTATAGGTATGTAGCTCAAGCATACCAGGTAGAAATTGGTATTCGATGCACAGACTCCCATTTTAAAGTTGAAACTGTTATTCTACCTTAAATCTAAAATTGAGTCTTCTGTATTTTTTTAAATAATGCTCCAGCTTCTACTTTAACTCCATGAAAATATTTAGTACTGGGGAGGGGGGTGCAGCTAGGCGGCACAGTAGATAAAGCACCGGCCATGGATTCAGGGGGACCTGAGTTCAAATATGACTGCAGACACTTGATACTTACTAGCTGTGTGACCCTGGGCAAGTCACTTAATCCTCATTGCTGTGCAAAACAAACAAAACAAAACAAAACAAAAAATTTAGGACTTAGATGTGATTAGATATGCCTAGGTGACTCAGTTTTGTGTTATGCTTTAAAGAAAAAAAAATTACCAGACTTCTTATTTTCCTCAATGTAGAGAACTCCTTGTGGGGAAACCCCCTCTACTAATGGCAATCAGTATCTGCTTTTCAATTTATATTCTTAAAGAGCTGTCTAGAGGCAATGAAAGTTAGGTAACTTGCCTAGAGTCACACAGGCAATATTGGGAGTTAAACTCAAGCCTTTCAGACTCCATGGATGGCTTTGCCATACTGATTCTTTAATTTTTAATTTTTTAGTGAGGCAATTGGGGTTAAGTGACTTGCCCAGGGTCACACAGCTAGTAAGTGTCAAGTGTCTGAGGCCGGATTTGAACTCAGATACTCCTGACTCCAGGGTCAGTGCTCTATCCACTGTGCTGCCTAGCTGCCCCTGCCATACTGATTCTTAAACTTAGATTATACTCTTTGAAATGTAGTTATTTAGTGAGAATTGATATTTAGTCTTGTGTCTGACCATACCATGTCACTAAGATTTAATACCCATTATTTCCAGAGGGCTTGGAATTATTCATGTATAATACATGGAAATTCTAATACATCTAAACAGCCTTTTCTCAGAAAAAAAAAAAGATAGTCAAATCATTGGCATCATAGGAATTTTTCCCCCATGGAAAGTTTTTGTTTGTTTTTTTCACTTGTTCTGTGAACAAGTGAAAAACTTCTCCACCCACTACCTTCTATTAGACCATTTATTTGCCTTGGGACAAAAGCACATGTGCACATTCCTTTAAAGGTACAATTGGTGTTCTCTCTACTATAAAATGCTATCAAGGAGAAAAAAGGAAAATGGGAGTTTAGATAATCCAAACTAGGTTAGAGGGTAATACATTTTCACGTGCGTGTGTGTGTGTGAGTGTGATGGAACTTCCAAATATCTGAAATCAGGAATCTCAGAAGACCATCTCTCTCTCTCTCTCTCTCTCTCTCTCTCTCTCTCTCTCTCTCTCTCTCTCTCTCTCTCTCTCTCTCTCTCTCTCTCTCTCTCTCTCTCTCTCTCTCTCTCTCTCTTTCTCTTTCTCTCTCTCTCTCCCTCCCTCCCTCCCTCTTCCTCTCCCCTATCTCCATCTCCATATTTATATCTAGATTGAGTGAACTATCTTATCTATCTATCTATCTATCTATCTATCTATCTATCTATCTATCTATCTATCTATCTATCTATCTATCTATCTATCTACATATATAGCATAGCCAGAGCAATGACAAGAAGGTACAGAGGGTTTACTATACAATTGTTTTTTATGTAATAGATTTGAAATCTAGATATTTTTTCTTGAAAGATTTCTTTCTGGTAGGAATGGCATTTGTAGGACTTAGTTTTTTTACATGAGCATAAAACCTTTAAAAATTTTTAGTGTAGTGTGATTTAAATGAAAGAACTTTAAATTGAATTACTTCAAATTTTGTTTTGAAATCACAATACTTTTAACTTTTCTTATTTATTCAGTTTGACAGTAGGGTATAAAAGAAGGAAAAAAAGATTGATTCCTTGGTACATATTCCACATCTGTTTTTTTCTGAATCAAGCTTTTTATATATAACTGGAAAGATTATTTCACTGAAAATACTCATAGATACCATAGAGACCTCAGGTTTTGTTAGCAGTATTTTAAATTTTCTTCTCAAAATTGTTGTGATAATTCTTAAAGCATGGAAAAGAATAAAAATTATTATAAAAGTCAGGCTTATGTACACTTTAGTGTTGGTGAGTGAGAATTTGTTACTAGGAGTTATATTAAATAGAGACTTTGATGTATAAACCTAGACAAGCCAATATCCAGCATGATTTCTTATCTAGACACATGGCAACTCTTGTTATATTAAAATGTCTTTAGAAAACACATAATTTGGGGGCAGCTAGGTGGTGCAGTGGATAAGGCACTGGCCCTGAATTCAGGAGGATCCGAGTTCAAATCTAGACTCAGACACTTGACACTTACCAGCTGTGTGACCCTGGGCAAGTCACTTAGCCCTCATTGCCCTGCCCACCCCCCCAAAAAATAAAACATAATTTAATAGTTAGCTTAATTAAAAGACACTGCAGTCAAAACAATAAATATTCCAATTTTTAGCTTATGTTTTATATTTGTAGAATACAATGCCCTTTTCTAAACTTTTTGGAGATATATAAGACTATAAAAATCAAATTGGTTATTTTCTTAGTATCAATTAATGGAATACTTTTAAGAGTATTTTCAGAGTTCATGATGGGGCTATCCAGATAGATATGTTGTGAATTAACAACAGAAAATTCATTGTGATTCAAATGCATGCTTCTTGGTAGACTGCTTTCTACTGGTAGGTTTTATAATTTAAGAAAAACACCTCCATTTACTTATTTTAGATATGAAGCAACACATGGAGCATATACATTAATAACTCTCAAAGCATAGATATTGGTTTAAAATATGAAAACTGGAGGTATAAAAGCAAAATCTAAGAAAAGCATCAGAGGCATCATTTAGGAGATGAATGTATGACTTCTTCAGATTGAGGCTCATTCATTGCATGCTCATTTCTTTCTAGCAACTCAAATGTTTGAAGCATGTCTGAGGAATAAGAGGATGTACAGATAAATTTGATCTGTTTTTTTTGCTTCTTCTCCAAATTTCAATATAAGTAGATGATGGTGGTTTTACAATGTGGATATTTTTCCCATTTGTGATCATGTGGCTAGCCATCATATGTTAATATTATGTGATGCTCTATTTGGATAATACCTGAATTGTTGAGATATGAAAGTTAAAATTCTTAGGTCCATTATTATTGGCTAGTCTATATGTTGATGCATCAATCCAACAACAAAAAGAACAAATAATACACATTTGACATATAGTCCCCAAAACTTCTGGTCGTTTTCTCTTTGCTGCATATAGTCTAGATTTTTCACATTGTTTCAATATTCCAGTATTTATTAATCATTAAAATAAATCAAAGTGCTTTTAAATGGGCTTTTTGTTATTCTTGCTGCTTTATGGTTTTTTCTTCTTTTTTATGCCAGTATGTTTTCTTTTGTTGAAAAAAAATACCCCAAAGTTTGATAAAGAGTTTGGATTGAAAACTGGGACTCTTAAAAGATTTTCACAATATTTTTATATGCAAATTCATTCTGATGTTTTGTGTTAGATTAATTAATTTACTGACCAAGTATTTCCCTGCTGTCTAAAAACTGCCAAATTGCCACCTGCAAGTCAGCTACTATGTAGCAAAATTGATACTTGTTTTAAACAGACTTTAGCCATTATCTGTTTCATTCTCATCACTATATACAACGTCTTCTAGTTCAAGGGAAAAGGGGAGTCTTGGCGTTAGAGTCAAAGAGCAGTTTTTGCTTTCTTTTTCTTTTTGGTGAGGCAATTGGGCTTAAGTGACTTGCCCAGGGTCACACAGCTAGTAAGTATCAAGTGTCTGAGTTCGGATTTGAACTCAGGTCCTCCTGAATCCAGGGCTGGTGCTCTATCCACTGCGCCACCTAGCTGCCCCTCAAAGAGCAGTTTTATAGAAGGCTCTTTTTACTTACCATGCAAGAGTGAGCTGCAACAAGCTGGTGCATGTCCATCTGAGGGGAAACTCCAAACAAAAATACCAAACTGCTTTTTTATATAGTATATTTATTTTAGAAATTTCAAATTTCAGAAATTCAGAAAGTTGCTGGCATTTGAAGATGTTTAAATGCTCAGAAGCTGATGGGTAATTAATTACATCTCTCTTTGTGAAATTAATTTGCTTCTTTACTTTTTTTATCCTTTTATTTCTTATATTGCCAGAATTACCTGTCAGAAGTTTTCCCACTGCTAAAAGAACGATGTTTTATTCTTCAATAACATGGCAGACATCTAAATTAGTCCCCCGTCTGTTTTTAGCCATTTTCATTCATCAGGTAGACAGTGGAGCAAGACTGATTTATTGAATCCTGTAGTCATGTGAAAGTGACTGTTTCTATCATGATGTTACAAGACAAATAATTTGTTTGATGTCCTGATTTATCGAAGTAGGTGTCCAGGGGCTCTTTGGTAATGATAAACTTGCATTGCTTTCTTCTCCAGAATGTTCTAAAAGGAGTAGATTAAGCATCAGGCTGGAAATTAAAGGGTAAGAAAATTCCTTCTCTGATCAAGTCACCAACAGAACAAGACCAATTACACAAGCTCTTTGATCAGCTCTGTTATCATTTCACATTTTTATAGAGTTTTTATAGGGAGGTGCTTGTGAGTTCTCTTTTATGCCTTTTTCACTCAAGCATCTTACATGCATTTTAATCACCATATTCACCATCTTATGAGTAAGCAGTTTTAATGAAATATATAACTTTGAAAATACGTTGTGCCCTTTGCCTTTTGTAGCATATTGTATTTTGAAACTTAGGAGCCATTCTAGCAGTCCCTTGTTTCTCATTGATTCCCTCTAACCTCCCACAAACAAACCTACATCTCATCTTATTATTTATTATTTTTTTATTATTATTTATTTGGTGGGGCAATGAGGGTTAAGTGACTTGCCCAGGGTCACACAGCTAGTAAGTGTCAAGTGTCTGAGGCCAGATTTGAAGTCAGGTTCTCCTGAATCCAGGGCTGGTGCTTTATCCACTGCACCACCTAGCTGCCCCCCACATCTCATCTTACTGAAAAGTTAGGTCAGCATAGTAATGCTGCATAGTCAAGTAGTAGCAAGTCACTCACATAAGTCATGTTCTGTAAGTGCTTTAGTGTTTTATCTGGTAACTTTGTTTTTATAAATCAACACTATTTGTAAAATGTTTGTTCCTCCCTGCTTCCAGTAATGTTAATTTTAGGTATATCTGCAATTGTACACCAAATTTTTGGAAAATCCTGGTATAACTTTTTTGTAATGTCTAACAAAATGATGTTGCCTTTTAGAAATTGGGGAAACAGGGGGCAGCTAGATGGCGCAGTGGTTAAGCACCGGCCCTGGATTCAGGAGTACCTGAGTTCAAATCCGGCCTCAGACACTTGACACTTGCTGGCTGTGTGACCCTGGGCAAGTCACTTAACCCCCGTTGCCTGCAAAAAAGAAAAAAGAAAAGAAATTGGGGAAACAACTAAATTAAGGTATAGAGTGGGCACAAGATATACTTATTTATATATGTTATATACATGTATGTGTGTGTGTGTATATATATGTATATAATGTACACACACGTAAAATAGGCTGTTGAGACTATTTCATTTTCCTGCTTATTGCAAAAGCTCCAGGGGCCCACTCTTCTTGCCTCTAGGGTAAAATACATACATTCTTTGCCCAGATTTTAAAGCCATTCATAATCTGGCACCATCCTGTGTTTTCAGATTTATTGAATGTAACATCTTAGGGCACTCAACATTTCCCAGGCATGCTGACCCTCTTACTGTTGTAGATGAGGTTCCATCCTCAACCTTTCAGCTGGCTGCCACTGGTCCTGGAACACACTCCCTCACCTCTATCCCATTCTAGCTTCCTCCAAGAGTTGTCTCTTGGCATCTTCTACCAGAAACCTATCCTTTTCCCCTGGTTGCTTTTGCTCTATCTCCTTTACCTTTCATCTGTTCTATCTCTATGGCCATTTCTGTGTACATGTTGGTTTACTTTGATAGAGTAAAGAGTAGAGTTCCTGATCTTTGAGGGCAGGAACATTCATTTCTCAACACCTGACACAGTTTCTGGCACATACATAGTTTGTCCTTAATAAGTGCTTTATGATTGAAGGTAGCTTCCTTCCTTACCTGTCAATGAAACTTTATCAGAGACTTGGGGAGAATTTCAGTTTCTCCTGATCTTGAAATTCAAGACTCTCCATAGTCTGTCTCCACTGAACTTTTCCAGCTTTACTTCATATCCCTTCAGGTATTCCATGCTCTGGCCAAGCTGCACTATTTGGGACTGTCTTATTCTTCACTCCTCTCTCTCTCTCTCTCTCTCTCTCTCTCTCTCTCTCTCTCTCTCTCTCTCTCTCTCTCTCTCTCTCTCTCTGTCTCCCCCTCTCCCCCCACTGTCTCACATCTCCCCTTTTCCCCAAATCCTCTTGCTTTTGAACAAAGATAATTTAATACATAAGCCAATTAGTTATCATTTATTAATTGTCTGCTGTGTTCCAGGCAGGTACTGTGTTAAGTGCGTGGGATACAAACACAAAAGTGGTACAATTTCTACCTTCATGGATGTTATATTATTCTAACCAGGTGAGAAATACATGTAGGTACATGAAAAATAGAACCCAGATAATTTTCAGGGAGGGGAAATATTAGGAAATGTTTCATGTGATACTTGAACTGAGATCTGAAGGAAATTGGGGGTTCTTCAGAGGCAGGGTTGAGAAGAGGAGTACATTCTAAATTTGAGGAATTGCCAATGCAAAGTCAGGAAGATGAGAGATGGAATATGAGGAATAATAAGGTGACCAATTTGGCTAGATCATAGTTTGTGTGAAGGGAACTTATGTATAGTAAAACTAGAAAAGTCATTTGGGATCAGGCTATGAAAGGTTTTTAATGCCCAAATAGAGTTTATATTAGATATAGGAGGTAATAAGGAGCCAGTGGAGTTTATTTAGCAGGGCAGTGACAATGGTTAGATCTGTGCTTTAGGAAAACCACTTTGGCAGATGTGTGGAGGATGGATTGGCATTCAGAAAGATGTGTAAGACGTTAATAAAGTTTCCAGAACCTTTCGAGAAGGAAAATGGTAGGGGGAAATAGTGATGAAAGAATACATTATGTTTCTCCAAGAAGTGAAAAATGAATTGTAAATACTTTAGGTTTGGGAAATTGCACACTAGGGATACAACTTTCTTTTTCTGCATTCTTCAAGTTCACAGAAAGACTATTTGGATTTTTCAGGTTAGATTCTCAAAGGAAATGCCAAACGAAGCACATAGCAACCAAAATTTATTTTTTTCAGTCTCATGTTAATAATTCTCTGCTGAAGAAAGGTACTTCTAGCACAGTTGTTGTTATTGTTGTTATTTAAACTGAAGTTTGATGTAGAGTAGTAACACATTGTTACTCTGTAGTGTACAATAATCTCTTGTAAGGGTACCAAAGATTTTTTGGTGATGGTAACTTTTTCTTAGGTATATATAAATATAATATGATGTTTGCTTTATTGTTTTTAGTGGAAGCAAAAATATAATTAGCCCTGTTTTGGTGGAAGCTGATGAATAGTAATAAATAGAAGAGCAGGGGAAGGAAGTCAGACACAAAGACCTTAGAGAAGAGTAAGAAATATTATCTTGGAATTCAGGTCAGGAAGATAAGGGTCTGTTATTTAATATTAAGGTGAAATATTTTTTCTGCATTTAAGAATTTAAAAAACAAACAAACTACAGGATAGTGCAAAAAAGAGTAAGAGGTAAGCAACCTGACATCTAAATAGATGAATTAGCATTGTCAGATGGTTATATCATTTTATCACAGTTTTGGTCTTTTGTTTTTTTGTTTTGTTTTGTTTTGTTTTTGCCGAGTGGTTTATTCTAGGGATTAAGAAAGAAAATATTTCATCGGAAAAAATGAGGCTGTTTGCTAAGAGCTTCCCCTTTCCTCATCTCACATCATTTAGACATCGTCTTCTACTTCTTTATTTATTTGTATCTCACAAGAGGACCACAGGTGGAGGTAGCTGTTATTTTTCCCAGAGCTGATCCCTGCGGTTGCATCCTTGATCCCATATGCATTCATTTTCTCCCCCAGATTGCCCCTTTTCTTTCTTTTTTGTTTAGTTTCTTACTCTCCACTCACTCCTTCCCTGCTGCCTACAAATATGCCCACGTCATTCCCATCCTGTCCTTAAAAACTGATCACTTGATTCACCCATCCCTCTTATAGCTATTATCCTATATCTCTCCTTCACTTCTTGGCAGAACTCCTTGAGAAAGCCATCTACTTGATGAGATGTCCTTCCTTACTTCTTTTTTTGTGTGTTTGTTTTGTTTTAAATAAAAGTATTTTTATTATTTTCCAGTTACATGTAGAGATAGTTTTCAGCATTTGTTTATATATGATTCCCAATTTCAAAGTTTTCTCCCTCCCCCCCTCCCTTAAACAAGAGGTAATCTGATATATGTTTTATATATATATATATATGTGTGTATATATATATATATACACATAATAACATTAAACATATTTCTGCATTAGTCATGTTATAAGAGAAGAATCAGAGCAAAAAGGAAAAACCTCAAAACAGAAAAACAACAACACCAAAAATGAAAGAAATAGTATGGTCCAATCAGCATCCATATTCCACAGTTCCTTTTTTTCCTGGATTCGGAGAGCCTTTTCCTTCATGAGTCCTTTGGAACTTTATTGTACCATTGGATTGGTGAGAAGAATCTACTCTATCACAGTTGTTCAATACATAATGTTGATGATACTGTGTATAATGTTATTCTGGTTCTGCTCATCTCACTCATCATCAGTTCATGCAAGTCCTTTCAGGTTTCTCTGAACTCCTCCTGCTCGTTTCTTAGAAGCACAATAGAATTCCATTACATTCATATACCACATCTTGTTCAGCCATTCCCCAATTGATGGGCAACCCCTCAATTTCCAATTCCTTGCCACCACAAAAAGATCAGCTGTAAATGTTTTTGTACGTGTGGGTCCTTTTCCCTTTTTATGATCTCTTTGGGAAAAAGACTTTCCTTACTTCTTACTCACCTCAAAACCCTTTGAAATCTGTATTCCAACCTCACCATTTAACTGAAACTGTTCTCTCCAAAATTACCAATATTCTCTTATTTGTCAAATCTAATGACCTTTTTTTTTTATTTCTCATCCTTTTTTTTAATTTTCCTTCACCCTATTGATCCCCCTCTCTTGGCTATTCTTCCCATATCTTTTTTAGGTTTTTGTAACTCTACTCTCTTCTGGTACCTTTTTGATTACCTCATGCTCAAATTCTTTTGCTGGTTGTTCATCCATGTCATACCTCATCAGCTATGGGTGTCTTCAATATTGTTGTTACTGTATACAATGTTCTCCTAATTCTGCTTACCTCAATTTGTATCAATTCATGTATGTCTTTCCAGGTTTTTCAGAAAGCATCCTGCTTGTCATTTCTTGTTCCATCACAATCATATACCACAACTTGTTCAGCCATTCCCCAATTGTTAGACTTCCCCATAATTTTCGATTCTTGGTCACCACAAAAAGAGTTGCTATAAATATTTTTGTTTATATAGGTCCTTTGTCATTTAAAAAATTCTTTGCTGTACAGACATAGTAGTGGTATTGCTGGGTCAAAGGGTATGCACAGTTTTATAGCCCTTTGGGGAGAGTTCCAAATTGCTCACCAGAATGGTTTGGATCAGTTCACAACTTCACCAGCAATGCATTAGTGTCCTAATTTTCCTACATTCCCACCAAAGTTTGTCATTTTCCTTTTCTGCCTTATTAGCCAATCTGGTAGGTATGAGATAGTTCCTCAGAGTTGTTTTAATTTGTATTTCTCTGATCAATAATAATTTAGAGTACTTTTTCATATGACTATAAATAACTTTGATTGTATTGCTGAGAAGAGTCAAGTCTATCACAGTAGATAAACACACAATGTTGTTGATACTGTGTACAATGTTCTCCTGTTTCTGTTCATCTCACTCATCATCAGGTCATGCAAGTCCTTCCAGGTTTCTTTGAAATCTGTCTGCTCATTATTTCTTACAGCATAGTAGAATTCCATTACATTCATATAAAACAATTGATGGGCAACCCCTCAATTTCCAATTCTTTGCCACCACAAGAAGAGCAACTATAAATATTTTTGTATATGTGGGTCCTTTTCCCTTTTCCATGATCTCCCTGGGAAAAAGACCTAATAGTGGTATTGCTGGGTCAAAGGGTATGCAAAGCTTTATAGCCCTTTGGGCATAGTTCCAAACTGCTCTCCAGAATGGTTGGATCAGTTCACAGCTCCACCAACAATGCCTTAGTGTTCCAGTTTTTCCACAGCTTCTCCAACATTTATTATTTTCCTTTTTTGTCATATTAGCCAATCTGATAGGTGACAGGTGGTACCTCAGAGTTGTTTTAATTTGTATCTCTCTAATCAATGGTGATTTAGAGCATTTTTTTCATATGGCAATATATAACTTTGATTTCTTCATTAAAAAAACTGCCTGTTCATATCCTTTGACCATTTCTCAATTGGGGAATAACTTGGATTTTTATAAATTTGATTTAGTACCCGATAAATTTTAGAAATGAGGCCTTTATCAGAAGTACTTGCTATAAAAGTTGTTTCCCAGCTTTCTGTCACCCTTCTGATTTTGGATGCATTGCTTCTGTTTGTGCAAAAACTTTTTAATTTAATGTAGTCACCATCATCCATTTTGCAGTTCATACTATTCTCTATCGTTTGTTTGGCCATAAACTGTTCTCCTTTCCAAAGATCTGAGAGATAAAATATTCCTTCCTCTCTTAATTTACCTATGGTATCACCTTTTATGTCTAAATCATATACCCATTTTGACCTTATTTTAGTATAAGTTGCAAGATGTTGGTCTATGCCTAGTTTCTGCCATACTATCTTCCAATTTTCCCAGCAGGTTTTGTCAAATACTGAGTTGCTATCCCAGAAGCAGGAGTCTCTGGGTTTATCAAACAGTACATTACTAAAGTCATTTACTACTGTGTCTCCTGTGCCTAACCTATTCCATTGATCCTCCACTATTTCTTAGCCAGTACCAAATAGTTTTGATGACTGCAGGGCATGTGCTTTTAGCCACTGTGCCACCTAGCTGCCCCTGATGTGCACTTTTTAATAGCAGTTTTACTTCCTTAGTTCTTATGACTTATTGAGATATTTTAAAAACATATTTTGGGAAAATCTGACATTTGTGGAAATAAATCTTTTAAACGAGTTATCCTGTAATTGGCAATGACTCCCTGGAGTACCCAGACATGCCCATGAATACATACATTTACAAATTCTTCTCCATATTCATGATACTGATAATAAGAATTTTAAGAGACAACCTGTTCTACTCCCCCTCCCCATCTATAGGAAAGAAAGCATCAGACTCCTGGAGAAATTTCTGTAACTTTGCTTTAAAACCTATTTCACAATATTGTATATATAAATCTATTTTATTTATCAGTTGGCAATGTCCTAGTTGCTAGTACATTTCTCCATAAAATTACTTTGTTTCTATTTTCTATAGATCTGTATGTTTTCTATCCATGCCTCCCTTGGCTAGATTGAAAGATTCTTAAATACAGCAACTATTTTGTTTTTGTCATAGTATTTTTAATGACTAACACTGCCTGGCATATAGTAGGCACTTCATAAAATTCCTAATTATGAAATAGACTTTACTTTGTTTTCTGTTGCCATATTATATGTCGTTTAGAAAAAAATATATTTTGGGTCTAATTTAACTTTTAAAATTTAGACACAGGGAGGAATTTTCTCTACTGATATAGTTTCCTTTCTGACCCAAGCAACTTTTACATACTTAGTATTCAGATTTGTTTAGTGATTTTTTTTTTTAACCTCAGAAAAGTAGATCTTGCAGTAAGAAGGCCTGAGTTTGATCCTGGGGAGTTATCTGACCTCCCTGGGCTTCATTTTCATCATCTGTGAAATGGCAATTCATTCTCATTCTCATTCATTCATTCATTCATTCATTCATTCATTCTCTCTCTGTCTCTGTCTCTCTCTCTGTCTCTGTCTCTCTCTCTGTCTCTCTCTGTCTTTATCTGCCCCCCTCCCTTCCCACCTTTCTCTCTCTCTCACAGACACACACATACATCTATCAACTATTTATCTATGATCTCTCTACTCCCTATTTGTCTATCATCTACCTGTCTCATTTTCTTTTCAAGCCAGCTCTCCTCACTTAGCTATATCAATGACATTTAAAAAGCCACTTCCTAAACTGATTACCAAAAATTATAATGTAGACTATTATCTGATGTTTATCGTTACTACAGTTTTCATATTTTTTTATTTAGAAAGACAACCCCCCAACAAAATAACAAATTAATTTGTCTGATGGAAATATATAAAGTGAAAAGGTAGTTTTTGCATAATTTTCTTTAGTTTACCACTTATAGTAATGCAACTAAGAGATATGTAAGAGAATGAGAGCCTTCTATGTGGATTTTTTAAAAAAACTGATTCAGCAGAATAAATTTTTATTGTAAAACCTTCTCTCAAACAAAGTGTCTCAAGTGTACATGGGGTCCCAAGATTCAGTTTAGGAGAAGAGTTTCATAGGAGGAAGTATGGTATTGTGGAACTAGCTGTGACTCACTATGGAATTAGCCTTGAGTTTATAACCCGTGTCTGATATATACGACCTTGTTTTCTTTATCTGTAAAATGAGGCTAGACTGCATTAGAGGTGGCAAACTTGGTCCAGTACCTAGGCAGGAACCAGGCTAAAATGAAATTGGGAAATGTTTAACAAAATAATTAAAAATATAATTCAACATAGATAATAGTAATTTGGTTTTCTATTTGAGTTTGACACCATTGGACAACATAGCCTCTGAGGTTCCTTGCAGATCTAGCACGTTCAATCTGTCAACAAGTATTTATTAAATACTTAAGTGCCAAGTTATTCATACTTTCCAGTGATAGAATGGATTGCCTCACTGTGGGTCTTCAAGGGGAGACAGTGATTGCTGCTTGGAAGTGTTGTAGAGGGTGTTCATAGTCAAGTATGTGTTGGATGGGCTTTGAGGTCACTGACAACTCTCCAATTCTGGGAAATGACTCCGTAACTCAGATGGGTCTTTGATTCTTCACTTCTTTCCTTATCTTTAACATGAGGATAACAAAAGTGCCTACCTCCCAGGGTTCTTGTGAGTATCAAATTAAATAATATCTGTAAAGCACTTAGCACAGTGTTGGGCACATTGTAGTTGCCATTAAATGCCAACTCTTATTGTTGTGATTGTGGTTATTGCTGTTCACTCTCCGTCACTTCTGACAAGTGAGGGTTTGCAAAGGCCTATTGTGTAGACCTCTTGTACCTGTCTTCTTTTCATTCATACTGTCATCAACTTAATTTAGTCAGTCAACAAGCATTTATTAATAGATTACTGTGCCCCAGGCCCTTTCACTTCCTTTTGCCCAGAATTTTATGAACTTTCTAACTGATCTCCCTTCTTACAGTATCTCCCCAATCTTTCCTTCTCATGACTGCCAAAGTAGATTTTCTTTTGCATTTATTTGATTACTGAAGCAGTAGTTTCCCCTTTTTTGAAGCTGCCTGCCTACTAAACTGTATAATTCACTGCTCTGTCTTGTCCTATCTACCCTCTTGACAAAGCTCTACATTTGGATACACTATCTTTCCTGCCTGGAATACACTGCCTCCACATCTTTGTCTATTGCTATCTTTTTCCTCTCATTTCACTTTTGAATTCCTCTAATCGTTAGGAAATGTTTCTTTACAGTAAGCTTAAATCTGTTTCTTTGCATTGTTTAGCCATTTTGCTTGGTTCTGTGCTTGGGGGCAACTAGGAACAAATCTACTCATCCTTCTAAAAAGCTTAAGTGATTTTTTTTTATCCTATCTAGGATGAAATGCAAAATTTTTTGTCTAATGTTAAACAAAACAAACCTTCACAGTTGACTCAGCCTATCTGTCAAGTCTTTCTTTATATTAGACCCCTTCACAAATTCCACATTCCAGTCAAACAGCGTCTTCTCACTGTTCACATCATCGCATCACCTGCTTCTGCACAGGTGGTCCCCCATGTCTGCAAACCACTCCTTCCTCAGTTCTGCTCCTGAGAAAGCTTAAGTGTTTCTGGAAGCACAGCTCTGGTACTACTTCCTACAAGGCTTTGCCAGATCCTCCCCAGTTGCTGTGTTCTTTCCCTCTTGAAACTACTTTGTATTACTTTATGTATATATACATATGCATATTTGCTTACTTGTGTACTTATTTCTCTACTACAATGTAAATTCTTGATGGCAGGAACTCCTTTGTTTTTATTCTTGTATTCTTAAGACAGAGTCCTGCGTCCTGTGTGTAATTATCACTTCATAATTTTGTGAAAATTGGATTGGATTGACAGCTTTTTAAATACTTGAAGACTGCTGTTATGTATCTCCTTAGTGTTCTCGTTTCCAGGCTAAACATCTTAATATCATGAGACCCTTTACAATAATATACATTACAGGTTGACAAAGTATGGGCCAAAAAATACCTCCTGTTTTTTGTAGTCTGTCAGGCCAACACTGCCTGTTTTTTTTATTTTTGTTTTTTGGTATGGCCTGCAATTTTAAAAATGGTTTTTAAATTTTAAAATAAAGTGTGTTTTTAAAAACTACAAACCATTCTTGACTCTAGTGCGAAAAATAACAAATGATTTGGCACTCTGCAGAAGACATATGCTATAAATGCACATTAGCTCATAAGACTCCTTCCTAATAGATGATGCCCCAAGCCAAACACAGGTATATGGTCCTTCTTATCCACCGTTCTCTCCTCATGGATGCTATACTTTTAAAAATTTAAACTAAATTAATTTTCAGCTTTTTTTAAAATAAAAAATAATGTTACAGAACTAAAGGCAGATCTTTGAGGTACTTCATCAGTGACCTCTCTCAAAGATGACATCATATTATTAACAGTTTTTCTTTGGATCTGGTCATCCATTCATTTTCAACTTGTATCTCCTTACATTATGTAATATTTATGTAGTGCCTATTATTGTGCTAAATGCTTTACAAATATTATCTCATTCGATCCTCACAACAATCTAGGGAGGTAATGTTTTTATCCTTATTTTTAAGTTGAGGATTCTAAGGTAAAAAGAAGTTAAGTGACTTGCCCAGGATCACATAGCTAGTAAGTATGAGGCCTTATTTGCATTCAGGTCTTTATGTCTACTACCGTCCAGCTTCCTTATTCCTTGCCCAGGGTCTCACTAGACTGCTTAGTTTCTGAGACAGGGTTTGAACCTTGGTTTTCCTAGCTCCAGATTCAGCCTTGTATGTATTGCGCCACCTACCTGCCACAAATGACCTCTGCAGGTAGAACCTCTCACACTTTAAGTTAAGGACATTGTGACTGCCATTGTGCTTCAGAGAGTAAAAATAGGGAACATTTGTATTCATTTAGAGAATAAAGTAAGGAAGAATAGCCAATACAGAAAATAAAAAAGAGTTGGTTATCTTTATTAATAACGTCTTTTTGTACTTGTGTATCAGTTAGAAGACTTGAGAAAAAGTAGTGAGCCCTTTAGCCATCTTAGAAAAAAAATGCATTTATTACAGATATTTCGAAATGCTTTGCTATATTCATGACTTCACATTCTCCCTCAAACCTAAATTTTACAAGTTTATAGCATTTTTCTTTGAGACATTTGTCACCAAACTTGAGACATTTTTAGAATGTGATATTTTATCTCATATAACACTTTTTCTCTTCATAAGATTTGGGTATAATTTTACATTTCCCAATGACTAATTGAGAACCAGTGGAAGTAAAATAATAGCATATCAATATGGTTTAAGAGTGTTTGAAATGACAGAAACTTTAAGATTGGGTTGAGACTATGTGGGTTGGAGGTAGAAGTATGTGTGGTATACTTAAGTCCTAAAACTTTTAAAAGTATGATTTTCATGGGTTATAGATTATATGGATTATGTAGGTATGGAGCAGGATAAAGGACAGGCTTGGAGTTTTTTCTCACACATTATAGAAAGAAAAAGATCTTCCTCTTCCTTTCTCTTCTTTCTCTTCCACCTCTTCTTCCTTCTTCCCTTTTCTTTCTCTATCTCCCTCTTTCTTTATCTCTGTCAGTTACATACACCTCCAATATAAAATATAAAATTCTCTTTTTAGCATTTTTAAAGCTCTTTAAAACCTATCCCTTTATACTCCCCATTTACTCTTTTGTTAATTATGAAAATATTTTATTATTTTCCAGTTACATGTAGATAGTTTTTAACATTTGTTTTTACAAGATTTCTAGTTTCAAATGTTTTTCCCCCCCTCCCTCCCCTCCCTCTCCCCCTCCTCCAGACAGCAAGTAATCTGATATAGGTTATATATATACAGTAACATTAAACATATTTCTGCATTAGTCATGTTCATTTACTCTTCAATCCAGTGACACCGGCCCCCTGGCTGGTTCACAAATTGGCATTCCATCTCTCAGCTGCAGGGCATTTCCCCTGTTTTCCATGCTTGGAATGCTCTTCCTCTTCATCTCTTCCTCCTGACTTCCTGGCTTCTTTTGAGACCCAACTGAAAATCCAATCTTCTACAGGAAGCCTTTCCTAATGACCCTCGATTATCAACATTATTTTCAAATGAAATCACGTTATTTTATACAATTTGAGTTTAGTTAAATGTATCAAAGGTGGAAAAAATGAGAAAAAAAGGAAACCCAGAATTGTGGAAAGAATCTTATTTAGAAGTAGTCAGAAGATCTGGACCCTAGATCTCTTCTTGATTCTTTGTAGGCAGTGTGTTATGGGAGAGAGAGAGCTTAGCACTCAGTCAGGAGACATAGCTATGAACTCTGGCTCTCAAATTTATTAGCTATTATAGTGGATAATAAGGTTTTCTGAGACTCAGTGGTCTCATCTACAAATAATGCAGTTATAGTGAAAATTGCTATTAATGTTTCCTGGATTGTTGTGAGGAAACTAAATGCTTTGTTGCTCTTGTTGTTCAGTCATATCTGACTCTTTGTGTTTCCATGGACAGTAGCATGCCAGGCCCTCCTATCCTCCACTATTTCTCGAAGTCTGTCCAAGGTCACGTTCGTTGTTTCCATGACACTCTCTATCCATTTCATCCTCTGCCATCTCCTTTTCCTTTTGCCTTCAATTTCTCCCAACATCAGGGTCTTTTCCAGTGAGTCCTATCTTCTTGTTAATAGCCAAAGTAGTTAAGTTTTAGCTTCAGTATTTTATCTTCCATTGAATAGCCTGAATTAATTTCTTCAAGTATTGACTGATTTGATCTCTCAAAAGTCTTCTCCAGTACCACAACCAAAGGTGTCTGTCCAGCAGCACCTAGCTTTCCTAATAGTCCAGTGTTCACAGCCATACATTACTATTGGAAAAACCTTAACTTTGACTGTACAGACCTTTGTTGGCATGCTACTGAGCTGCTATTGTAATCCTATAATGTAAAATTTTAGTTTAAATCCCTATTCAGATTTAAAGTATAAATCATAGAAGTCTTTCTCCATGTTACTACTGATTTTCCCCTCATTCTAATAACATGAGTGAATTATGTAATAATTCTAGGAAAATTTTTCTAGAGATTCATTGAAGAAGCACTTGAATTTAAGGCACCCTTTGGGAGAATGGTTTTGAGTAAATATAGTGATCATGATGTGAAATTAGTGTGATATTATATTAGTGGCATTTTTTTAAGCATACAAGATTTGAAATTGACTGAAAAGCTTAATTAATATAGATACTGTAATATCAAATATCTAGTAAAGTTGGAGATGGTACCTCAAAATGTGTCTTGATGTTTTAAAATATATCCATTGGACTGATGGAAATGTTAAAAGAGGCCAAAATTGTTTTTACATATAATTGGAGCAAAAGAAAATAATCAAAATTTTAAAAAAGAGGTGGCCTCAGTTAAGAAGCATTTATTAAGAGATTACTATTTGCCATGTGCTATGGTAAGACTAAAATAACCTACACTAGTTCAGGCCTGAGGTGGTTAGGATCTAGCCCAGGTTGTCTGCACTTGATGATGTGAGACTAGTTGTTGTGAGAGAGGACTGGATATATATAGATCTGGAAATCATTTGCACAGAGATAACGACTCAACCCATTAGAGCTGATGAAATTTCCAAGATGTTTTAGAGCCTAGCTTCTTAAACCCCGTACTGGGGCCTTGTGAAAAATTTCGTGACAGTAAAAGGCTATGATACCTATTTTATATACTTATATAACTGGTGTTGTGTAAAAAATTCTTGGGTGAAAAGGGATCACAAGTAGAAAAAGTTTAAGAAGCCCTGGTCTAGAGAGAGATAGAAGAGAAGAGACCCTAGTATAGAGCCTTGGGGAAGACACAAGGCTAGTAGGCATGACCTGGATAATGATCCAGCAGATGAGACTCAGACTATGTGGTCAGACAGGTAGGAGAAGAACCAGGAGAGTGCAGTTACAAAAACCTAGAGAGGAGAGAGTATACTGGAAAAGTCTGATCAATAGCATCTAAAGCTGCAGGGAGGTCAAAAAGGAAGAGGACTGAGAAAAGACCATTGGATTTGATAATTAAGAGATCATCCTTAACTTTGGAGATAGCAGTTTTAGTTGAATGATGAGATTAGAAGCACTGTTGCAGAGTTTTGGAAGTAAAAGAGAACTCAGAAAGTGGAAGGTGAGAATAGATGTAAGATAACTAGCAGGCATGGTCAAGTCAAGTGATAATTATGTTTATAAGTAGCCTAGAAGCAGTAGGTAGATAGTTCGTGATTAACTAAAGAGAGAATGGGAATAAGAAAGGGGGCAATATGCTGAAGAAGATAGAATAGGAGGGAATCACAGGTTTTTGTAGAACATTTGACCTTGTCAAGAAGGTGGAGGAGATGATATGGCACACTGCCTTCTCTTTTCATTTAATGGTCTTTTCACCTCTTTCCAGATGGGTTGAAGCACTCCCAAATTCAAAGTAGAGGTTTGGTTAGATATACATGTGGTATGATATACAGTTGTATATTTAAAATATCTGAATGTGATTGTATATATCAGTTGTCACAGAAGTAGACAACGTAGTTCACTAAAAGTAAAAGATTGAGACCCCCAAGTTATTGCTGAGATGTATGTGAAACATAAAAGTAGGTAGCCAATCAAGTTATCTTATAAAACATTATGTTTGTGTATTTCAGTGATTATGGGGATTATCTGTATTTAGAAGAGCAAAAACAGTGAATGTAAATCATCATGGCCCGAAAGAAAGTGCAGTTTTGTTATTTGGGATAAATTGTCTTTAATTATCACCAGTCCCTTTAAGATATGCCTTGAAGATAGTGTTTTGGAATTATTAGATCTCAACATTTTTCAATTCCATTCCAAACATTAGATTGTTGTCAAAGGCTTTCTCTTGCTAATTGGAGTAGAAGAAGAGATTAAGAAATGAAGTAAAAATTAAAACTGATTCTATATTGACCTTTGGCTAAAGTGTTTTGGTGCTAGAAATAGAGCTAACTTGTATTTCCAAGGTATTGTTGGTTTTCTAATACTACATATACATTCATTCCCAAGCAAAAGGGACAGTTGGCATCTTTATCTGGATTAAAAGTTTATCATTTTTTTCTTGTTTGTTTTCTTTTGACACATAATAACTTCAGATTAGCAAATGAATTTAAAGAAATGAATTATCCTTCATTTCATTTCTCTCTTCTTCCTTTCAGGCGGAATCTCACCAAGCTGTCCCTCATCTTCAGTCACATGTTAGCGGAAATCAAAGCAATCTTTCCTAATGGACAGTTCCAAGGAGATAACTTTCGTATCACAAAAGCAGATGCTGCTGAATTCTGGAGAAAGTTTTTTGGAGACAAGTAAGTATTATCCATTCATATTATTCAAACATATTACTGAAGAAAGCTTTTTTAAAAATCATTTACAGAGTTTGAATTTAATATGGTATTTTTAGCCTTAATATAAGTAAGCCTTATAATGTGAGCCTTACTGGGCAGATTTATTTTATTTAAAAACATTTTTCCATTTTTCCTCAATTGCATTTGAGGATATACTTATTATTGGAAAGTAAGTGTCTTAGTCACTGTTTTTATGTTTCATGGACATGATCACCATAAGTAATTAGACTAAATTCATTACATTTTTAATTTTTTAAATTTTTTGGCGGGGCAATGAGGGTTAAGTGACTTGCCTAGGGTCACACAGCTAGTAAATGTCAAGTGTCTGAGGCCAGATTTGAACTCAGGTCCTCCTGAATCCAGGGCCAGTGCTTTATCCACTATGCCACCTAGCTGCCCCTCAAATTCATTACATTTTAATTTTGCTTTTTTCAGAAGGATTCTTTTGTTGTATATTACTTATAGTTAGTTTAGTCTTTATCATTTATGTTGTATAAAAAGAAAAAATTAACAGAATTTGAAATAAAAATTCTTTTCTAGGCAGTAATTAGTAGCTTCAATATAATAGTAATAAGAAATTTTCTTTGACCGGTAAGTTCATTCTGATTCCTTTTCTTGGTTTAATAATTAGGTATTAGGAAATGTAAGAAGGAAATAGCCTCCCCCCAGCCCCCAGTTACATGTAAAGATAAAGATAGTTTTCAGCATTTCTTTTTTGCGTGGCAATGAGGATTAAGTGACTTGCCCAGGGTCACACAGCTAGTAAGTGTCAGGTGTGAGGTCTGATTTGAACTCAGGTCCTCCTGAATCCAGTGTTAGTGCATTATGCACTGCGCCTCCTAGCTGCCCTCCCTGGAAATAGCCTTTTGATTTTATCTACCAAAAGTGTTAGGAAAACTTTAATTCAAAAAGTAAAAATACCCTCACATATTCCAAACAGATCTTTCTTTCCTGGAAAGAAATGAGGATTGAGGAGGTACCATATTTCCTAAGAATATTTGGCTTACTTTTTATTCTTAGAATCAGTGGACATACCTTATTTCAGATACTTTAGATGCTCATGTAGTCTTAATATTTGTCATTATGTACAAGGTCCTAAAAATTAACATGCTTAAAATAATCTGAGATATCTTTATCCATTCCTTAATGATTTTATTTTAGAAGTAGCTCTTAATTTGTCTCTTGAAAGAGACTTGTAAATCTACTTAGGAAAGGAAGAAGAATAGTTTTGCATAATAATTCAGGAAGGTAGAAGAGACTAGGAGAGACAGTTTATTTGTTAATGTGCTTGAGATTGGTAAAATTTTCCTGGACAGTTTTTTTCATTCAATCACTAGAAATGTATTAAACTCAGCTAAGTGGCAGACAGTGCAAAACCTTGGGGAATAGAGATACAAAAGTGAAAATGCTGGTGGAATCCATGCTTTTTTTTTTTTTTTGTATCTCCCATATAAATATTTTTTTCCATTTACATTTGGAGATAATTTTCAACATTTTTTTTTAATTCCCCTTTTTTTTTTTTTTTTAGTGAGGCAATTGGGGTTAAGTGACTTGCCCAGGGTCACCCAGCTAGTAAGTGTTAAGTGTCTGAGGCCGGATTTGAACTCAGGTAGTCCTGACTCCAGGGCCGGTGCTCTATCCATGTGCCACCTAGCTGCCCCAACATTTGTTTTTATAAGATTTCTAGTTTCAAATTTTTCTCCATCCTTTCCCTCCCTTCCCCTTCCCCAAGACAGAAAGTTATCTGATATAGGTTATATATGTAAAATCACATTAAACATATTTCTGCATTAGTCATGTAATGAGAGAAGAATCAGAGCAAAAAGGAACAAACCTTAAAAAAGAAAAAACAAAAACAATAGAAATAGTATGATTCGATCTGCATCCAGATTCAACTGTTCTTATTTTTATGGATTTGGAGAGCATTTTCCATCATGAGGCCTTTGGAACTATCTTGGACCATTGTATTGCTGAGAAGAATCAAGTCTATCACAGTTGATTAACACACAATGTTGTTGATACTTTGTATAATGTTCTCCTGATTCTGCTCATCTCACTCAGCATCAGTTCATGCAAGTCCTTCCGGGTTTCTCTGAAATCTGCCTGTTCATCATTTCTTACAGGACAATAGTATTCCATTACATTCATATACCACAACTTGTTCAGCCATTCCCCAATTGATGGGCAACCCCTCAATTTCCAGTTCCTCGCCACCACAAAAAAGAGCAGCTACAAATATTTTTGTACATGTGGTTCCTTTTCCCTTTTTTATTGATCTCTTTGGGGAAAAGACCTAATAGTGGGTATTGCTGAGTCAAAGGGTATGCGAAGCTTTAAAGCCCTTTGGGCATAGTTCCAAACTACTCTCCAGAATGGTTGGATCAGTTCACAGCTCCACCAACAATGCATTAGTGTTCCAATTTTTCCATAGCTTGTCCAACATTTATTATTTTCATTTTTTGTCATATTAGCCAATCTGGTAGGTGTCAGGTGGTACCTCAGAGTTATTTTAATTTGTGTCTCTCTAATCAATAGTGATTTAGAGCCTTTTTCATATGGCAATAGATAGCTTTGATTTCTTCCATACTTTTTAAAAATACCTTCTATAAGACTACTTTTAGAATTCTGTATTCTGTTGATATATTTAAGACTATACTACATAATCATCTAAGAGGAAAACCTTGTTTTGAATCTGTAATGAATTGGTGACCATTTAAACAATATTTTAACTATATCCTTAATTTTTAGATTACAGTTTTTAAAGAATGTTTAATTGGTCATTTCTGCATAAAAAATGTAAAAGTATACCCAACAGTTTTACAAAAGGGAAGTTGTGTTTGCTTGATAATAATCTTCAACTGTCAGTTTAAAGAGTAGTCATGGGTTTTGTCTGTCTTGCCCAGGAAACATAAAAATTAGAATAAGATTGCATTGAAATGAAATTAATTCATTTCATAATGAATGCTAGAATGAGGTAAATAAATATTTCCCATGGGTCTTTCTCAACTGGATGTCATCATTGTTGTCATCTTCATCATCATCATCACCATCATTAGCATTTATATAGCACTTATTAACCAGGCCTTGTGCTATTGAATGAGCACTTTATACATATTCTCTAATTTGGTTCTCCAAACAGCT
Source organism: Dromiciops gliroides (assembly GCF_019393635.1). NCBI lineage: Eukaryota > Metazoa > Chordata > Mammalia > Microbiotheria > Microbiotheriidae > Dromiciops > Dromiciops gliroides. The sequence continues at coordinate 312,712,012 of NC_057863.1, read as the reverse complement.
CTGTGATGTACATGCTATTAGTATTTCTGTTTTAGAGTTGAGAAAAACTGAGGCAAACATATATTAAGTGACTTGCCCAAAATCACACAGCCAGTAAATATCTGAGGCCAGCTTTGAGCTCAGCTTTTGCAGCCTCCAGGCCCAGCATTCTTATGCACTGCACCATGTAAAAAGTTGGCAAAAAGATAAGAAATTAAAACTGAATCCCATATGGTATCCTTTTCTTTTAGTAGCCGGGAGAAAAAATTCTCTTTATGTCAGCTATGTCATGGTTAAGATGGTCAAGAGAGAAAAAAAAATCTTGCAGATGTTCCTCATCTGACAATCTAATTCTAATGGTAGAACACTGAGTCATTTGCTTTCCTAGAAAATTTCTTCAAGTGATGACCTCACTCAGAGAATATATTGAAAATGGTCACCCCTTGAGAATATACTAAGTCCTGAAGGAGTATAAAAGAAGCAGGCAAGTCCTATAATTTAGGGCCACTTCCTTTTTAAGTAGATACTCAATAAAATGTTTGAGGCTACTTTTGAAGTTCCATACTGGGTGTGCCATTCTAATAAGATTGATATCTGGAGCTGCTGAAACAATATGGCTCACTATTTCAGGAATAGAATATGTAATATGGCTTTGGCCCAATCAGCTTACTTCATGCAGTACTTTTTTTTTGGGGGGGGGGCAGGGAAGTGGGGGTTAAGTGACTTGCCCAGGGTCATACAGCTAGTGTCAAGTGTCTAAGGCCAGATTTAAACTCAGGTCCTTCTGAATCCATGGCTGGTGCTTTATCCACTGTGCCACCTAGCTGCCACAATGCAGTACTTTTGAAGTCAAAGAACCTGGAACCTGGATTTTGTTGTTTTTTGTTTTTTTCTCATGTATATGTGGCAAACCAGTTAGCCTTTCTTGGTCTCAGGTCCTAATTTGTAAACTTAGGGGGTTTGGATGAGATCAGAGGTTACCTGGAAGCTAAGAATAGTTTTTACATTTTTAAATAAAGTATTTTGAAAGGTGAAAAAAATATTCTTAGCTCACCAGTAGTATACAAATAGGAACAAGCAGCAGGCCCTGGGCTAGCTGACCTTTAAGATGCTTTCTTGAAACAAATCTAGACTCTTGTGACTTCACCGCTATGCCTCTGAATGTTACCTCCTGCCACCCCCAAATTCTTCCTTCTTCTTTTGGAACCCCTATATTCAAGGTTGAGCTCATGCCCTACCTTTTTGAAAAGGTTTTTCCTCATATTGCCTTAGCTTTTGGAATAAATTGCTCCCCTCCCCCTTGAAATTGCTTCACTACTGTATTTAGTTATATGAGTTCTAAGTGTGTTGTATTTCTCCTCCCAATTGAATGTAAAATCCTTGTTGATAGTGTCTTCTGTATTTGTATCCCTTAGTGTCTAATACTCCACCTGTAGCATAATCAATCATTACTAAACTCTTGGTTATTCATTGCAAGGCCTGGAACATATTGAAACCTACTTATGATACACACAATTGTTGTTAAACATTTTTTAGATTATGGGGATGTGTTTAGTCTCCGTTCTATTTAAAACCATTTCTATAATTAATTCTCAGATTTTCTAGAAGTTAAAAGGTGAATCATCCTTGCATGTTACTCTACCTTTCATAAGTGTTATCTTTTACATTATTCTTACTCCCATTCAAAACTGAGGATTTTTCTAATATAGAGGAACCCAATTGATCCAATCAACATGGAAATAAAATACAAATCAAGCTATATACAGGATTAAGAATAGTTAGCAAAGGGGGCAGCTAGGTGGCACAGTGGATAGAGCACCGGCCCTGGAATAAGGAGGACCTGAATTCAAATCTGGCCTCAGACACTTGACACTTAGTAGCTGTGTGACCCTGGGCAAGTCACTTAACCCCAATTGCCTCACCAAAAACAAAAAAAGAATAGTTAGCAAAGGCTTTCTATACAAGATGATATTTTAATTGGGACTTAAAAGAAGCCATAGAAGTCAGTAGGTGCTATCTATTGAGGATCGAGATCATGCTATGCATGGGGTACAGCCAGGAAAAAAAAAAAAAAAAACAAACCAAAAACCCAATGCCCAGAGCTGAGAGGAGCATCTTGTTTATGGAATAACCAAGATGTTGATTTAAACAAACAGCTAAGAGAGATTGGCACTTAAGAATTTTGCCTCTGCTTTGGTATACTTAACAAAAATTTTGATAATTTTTAGCTAGAGACACATTATGTAATTATATGCTGTTCTGAGATGATTAACCCTACATATAAGGGAACCTCCTCTTAAAATTTAAGAAAGCTCTTACAATGAATGTTTGGTTGACCTTTGAAACAGAACAAAACAGTCTGTATAGATTTTTGAGGAGAAAAGTAAAAAAAAAAAAGGTTTTTCAAGAGAAAGTTTCCTTTTGCTTGGGACCTCTTTATGTAGAAAATAAGCTCTTGAAATACATCTGCTGATTCATTGTTTAGAACTGTTGAAGTAGAGGGGCCACTGGGACTGAAAAATGCTTTTTGAAATCTTATGTCTTAGGTATCTGTTAGATAAATGGTTATACCACCTAGTTGAAAGGGAGATTGCTGAAAGACTGATTAAAACCAAAAGCTCATTTTACCTCTATGTCCTGTTGTCAGCTCTGTTTGAAGAAGCCACTTTATCTCTCCTAAACACTTTCCTATCTGGGATAAGAGCCAGTTTTAAGCACCCTCTATGTCCTATATATGTAATTCTTTAGTAAGAACACCATTTGCCTTATTGACACCTGGGTAAATCAAGCAATCCTTTAAAAGGAATGCACTCTTTGGCATTAATTACCAACATCTCATGAAGCTCTGACAGGCAATGTGACTAATTCAAGGTTGTCTGGTGGAGTGGAAAAGGCACCACCTGGAAACCCTGATTTGTGCCTCAGCCTTTCTGCTGGCCTTGGGCAAAGTCATTTAACCTCTATGCTCAGTTTTGAGTTTAGTAAAATACCAGGGTTAGATGGAATGATCAGCAGGATTCTTTCTAGAGCCAAGAACTTTACGTTTTAAGCATCACTTACCTCTTTGCATAACTAGAGACCATGTGTGATCCTTCCATTTCAAGACACTCATACTGTAGGCTGAAGACGGTATTGTTTGAAGAAGTTAGTGCTGAATTAGCCAAATAAGATAATGTGTTCCAAAAGGCTCTGATATTTTGTTTGTTTCTTGTTGTTGTTGTTGTTATTGGGGTTTTTGGCAGGGTGGGCAGGGTAATGAGAGTTAAGTGACTTGCCCAGGGTCACACAGCTAATAAATGTCAATTGTCTGAGTCTGGATTTGAACTCAGGTTCTCTTGAATCCAAGACCAGTGCTTTATCCCCTGTGCCACATAGCTGCTCGGCTCTGACCTTTTCTTAAAGGGAATCATGATTTGAACCTAACATCAGACAATAGAAGTAAAAGACCCTTTAGAAAAAGCTTTCTTAAAAAAAAATTCAACAAACATTTACTAATAGCTTACTGTTAAGAGAGACGTGGTATACTTCATTCTTAAATCTCAGGCCATTTCCTCCATAATCTCCTCAGCCCTTTGTATTTGTTCCCAGGTTGAGGCTTAAGACTCTCTTGAGCTCAGGAGTTCTGGCTAGGGTAGAACTAAAGCCTAATTAGAGTTAACACTGAATCTGGCACTGATATGGTGAGCCCCTGGGAGTTGGGGGCCAGGAGCAGGGTGGACCAAGATGCCCAGCTTGGAAATGGAGCAGGTTGAAACTTTTCTGGAGATCAGCAGGCATATGAATGGCAACTGCACTTCCAACCTGGGCAGGAGAGGAAGTTAGTCTCATAACAAAGTACAACAAATCAAAAAGAAGCTGCTGTTTGGGGTACAAAGGAGAAAAAGATAAAATGGCCCTTCTCTCAATAAAATTTTCACATTGTGGGAAAACTCATTATGAATTGGGGGGAGGGTGGCAGGGATGGAGGAGGCCTTGAAAGTAAACAGTAAAAAGAAATGGTGCTGTTAAGTGTGAAGAGTGCCAATAGGTTAGCTGTCAAAATAGTAATTTATAATCTAGTGTACTGGAATCCAAGACTCAAGGACTCATTGTCTCAAAGTTAGAGCACTTGCATTGAATGACAATGCCACATTTAATGTGATTGTACATTTTAAACATGACATTCATACTTTTGAAGTAACTCAGTTAGGGGAGTCCCTGAGTACTTCGACTGATTATGATAAATATTTAGATGACAAGTTTGACATTGAAAAGTTATCTGAATAAATATGGAGATTTTGAGGACTGAGAGGATTTGTGTGCCTGTTGTTGGACAAGGCATTAATGAGTCCAGGCTCTTGAGTCATACCAAATCTCAATGACCATTTTTATATTCATTGCCACTGATAACATTGGGCTTTATCTGTGGGGCTCAGATTCCCTAATTGCCTCATACATTTCTAAAGTTGATCAGTATATATACAGTAAGTAGGTAAAAATAAGGTCATGACTATGGAAAACTATTGAACTATTTCTAGCTCAGTTCAGTGTTTCATCTCTTAATTTCCTGTGGAAGTGGTACTTTCCCACATTGGTTTCCTGTATATTCCTTTCAGTTTTAATAATAATAAAGGAACTATCACTTTCTTTAATTTCCTGGTAGATGAGATTTATTTCCTAGAAAATAAACCTGACTAGTTTTAACACTGAGCAAATCTTAGTAGGTTTGCTTTTTAACACATTGACTAAGGTGACTTGATGAAGAGTGTAATATGAATTAAGATAATGAGACTAGATAATTTGGTCTAAGGCAAAGGGCATCAAAGGTAGAAAATCTGACTGGCAATCTCAACTCTTTTTATTTACCCGTGTGATGTTAGGCAAATTATTTCTCTTTTCTGGGCTTCAGTTTATTCATCTATAAAGATTAGTTAGACTAAAAGATTTCTAAGACCCCTTCCAACTCTCTGAGCCAAAAGAATGGATTTCCTTTATTTCAAGAACTCTTCCTTTGATTTGTAAATTTTATCAGTAGAGATGTGAGAAACCAAATGTGTAAATGATAACAGTATTAATCATTTACTCCATGAAGATGAAAACATCAGGAAAGGAAAGTAGAAAAGCAGTGGGAGGGGTGCTCTTTGTGCATGAGTGTGTATGTGCTAAAGATTTACCTGAAAGGTATATCTTTCTCATCAGTACAATAACATTTCACATCCAAAGAAGAGTGGATGGAATTAGTCCTGAATACACTTTGTAATCAGGAATATTACTGGTGATAGCTTGTGGGAAAGAAGCATGAAGTAGAAAAGGGCTATCTTTTTACGAAGGGTCTTCGATCATAGAATTTTAAAGCTGGTTCTTCCATGTGTTTTTGCTCCATAGGTTTTATTTAGCACTGTAGAATGTTTTATTTAACTGTAGAATATTAGACCAAGAATGAATTAGAATGTAGATCTTCTAACTCCCGATTCAGTATTACTTTCTCTGATTTACCCTGCTACTACTCTTTATGTATTGCTAATCTCAGTCCCTTTAATTCTATTACCTTCCTTCTGTTGATTATTTCTTATTTATCCTGTATATAGCTTGCTTGCAACATAGTTCTTTGCACGTTGTCTCCTCCATTAGATTATGAGCTCCTCAAGGGTAGGGACTGTCTTTTGCCTTTCTTATATCTTCAGTGCTTAGCACAGTTCCTTACACAGTCACTTAATAAATGTTTATTAATTGACTGATGTAAACTTCTTTCATTGAAATCAAGTTTATTTCTTCCCTGATTGAAAAGCAGCAATAGCCTCATAAGAATTTTCCATGTTTGTCTTTTTAAAAATATTTTCAAAATATCATCTAAAAGGTGGGAGTTCAGGAAATTGGAATGGATAAAATGTCAACAGATAATAAGAATTGAATGTTTTGGAGTAATATTTCCATATCTAATGTTCAAAAAATGGTCTGGTCATATAATAAGTAACATTTTCTAAAGATTAATAGTATATGGCAGAGAAAGTTGCTTCCACAGAATTGTTTTTTTCCCACTATTTCCCTTGTCCTGACTTCTACTAAGATTTTATCAAGTGTGTACCTGAATCATGGGATGATAGATTAGAAATTGGAACTACCTTTAGAAGTCACCTAGTTCACAGACTCCCCTACTGTCATGTCAAGAGAATGAGAGCAATGCTTTCAGTATGTTGGGTGATGGCAAATTTGTGGGAGTACAGAGAAAAGAGACACGCAGAATGAACAAGTGTGGATGCATTGTGATAATTGTTAGGCAGATTACCCACATTAATATCACAGATCCATGAATATTAGAACATAAAATGGAAAATAGGTATGAATTATCTATGGCTATAAAATTAACAATTTCCGAGATTGCAGGGCATTAACGTTTTTGCTTTTGTGCTTTTTGTGAGTAGTAGTCTTTAATTCTAGTCCAGTGCCTTGACAAAAAAGATACAGCAGTACAGTTTACTGGACCATAATCCTAACTCCTCCATCATGTCCCAGAAAACTTCATCATGGTAGTTTGCTCCAGCCTTGTAACTCACACCTTGAAAGTACACATGGATATTTCCCCCATATTTTTCCTTTAAGAAGGGATCCCAGGGCAGCAACCTCTTCATTTATCATCTGGCTGCTGGCCAACTTCTCCAGCAGACCTGGCACATAATAAGAGCTTAATAAATTCTTGTTGTTTGACTGATTTAGACATCTGGAAAAATCAAACAGGTGGCAGTAAACTCTAGAATTCAGTAAGGATAAATATAATTGTGCAATTATGAGGTGCTACATTTGTTTCCAAATACACTGGGAACTTCATGACTTGTAGACATATGTAAAATAGTTTCAGATAGCTGTGGGTGCTTTGTAGTGATAAATGTTGGTGAAACTCTTTCCCACTTCCTCATTTATGGGCTTCATTGCTTTTCTTCAGTAACTGTTCATAGTCTATTTTGACCCACAGACAATACTCTACAAAATATAAAAACTCATGTCTTCTATAAAACTTTTCATGTCTATTCCAGTTTGATTTTTTTTTACTATGATGAACTTCTATGGTATCTATTATTTTTTAATATATACATGTGTATATATATATATCTGCACACACATATATACACACGTGTGTATACACACATACAAGGGTATAAGCAACATCAATTTTGCTGTTGAGAATGTTTCTTCAAACACCCTGAAACTTCAAAATCCTCATCTTCTATGACTATCATCTCTACTGCTTCATTCACCCATAGGATGGTGGGTTAAGGCCATATCTGAGATCTCACCATCACCAAAATGATTTTGAAACCTGAAATTTCTTATGAAAATGTCCTGTCCTTCCATATTTTCCTTTGTCTCACTCTTCCTAAAATGAGGCTAACCTCATTTTGAGGCTCTGCATCTCTCCCTGTTCTCCTAGTCCATCATAGCTTCATTTTCTTTTCTGTCTTCCCCATAGCTGTGACACCAGATTATCTTTCCACTCTCTATACCTGGATGTTTATATCCTGGAATTCTAGAATCCATGCCCCCTAGTCCCTGGGAAAGGTAATCTATTCATCATTAGGTGAAGCCATCTAAAGCTGAACCATCTTAATTTTTATAGGAGATTGAGTACAAACTAGCCCACTGAGCCTGTTCTGGTCTCAGAACAAGCTGCACCTTTACATCCTGCCCAGTTGTGCAACTTGCAGAGTCTGTCTCCATGTTCCAAGGTAGCATGCCAGAGTAACTAGAACAGAGAATATGTGAAGGGCAGTAATGTGAAATGCCTGGAAAAGTTGAGGAGGCAGAGTATAAAAGGCTTTGAATGCCATATTGAAGAAGTTACATTTCATCCATGAGGTAATGAGGAGCCATTAAAGATTTTGAGTAAGACAATGAGATAGTCAGATCTGTGTTTTAGGAATGTCAATTTATTAACTGCATGTGAAATGGATTAGAGGGGGAAAGAGTGGGGTCAGTGAAACCAATTAGGAAAACTAATCAACTAGGTGAGAAGGGATGAGGGCCTAAAGTAGGTTAGAGATTATGATTGGAGAAAAAAAATTGGTGCAAGAGATGTTGTGGATATAGGAGAGAGAAGAAACAAGTGTTGTAGATAATGGTGCTTGAGGGGACAGCAAGAGATCTGGATTGAAAACCCAGGTGACAGTAAGGCTGGTGGTACCTTATTGCCCTCAGCACAAATAGACAAGTTTAAGGGAGGCTTTTGATATGGCTGGTTGAGTTCTTACCTCTACTTTCTCCTTCTTTGATATTTATGGCATTTCTTCTCCTGACTCTCTTCTTATTCTTTGACCTCTCCTCAGTATTCTTTGCTGAGTCACCACCCATCTTCTGTCCCCTAAGTTTGGCTGTTAACTCAAGGTTCTATGCTGGGACCTTTCTTCTCTACATTTTCTCCCTTGGTAATCTCACCTACTTCAGGGTCACTTGTTATCCCGGTACAAATGACTTCTCAATCTATACATACTCATTTTTCTTTAGCAGCAATCATGCATCACTAAGTAGTAGAAATCTTGTATTCAATTTCATGGGTTTTCTTCTTAAACTTGTTTTGCTTAAAATAGAAACCCATTGCCCCTGAAATGTCTCCCCTTTTCTTAACTGTCGAGGTGATTGGTGTTTGTTGAAGAGGACCATGTCATGACTTTCACTGAATTGCATTTAAGGGAGGGAGGGCTGTGAAGGTCACCAACCTCACTCTCTTCCCCTGATCTATCTGCATCCAGTGGCAAGATATTCATCAGGAAGACTGGAGATGGCTTGATATCTCCTCTCAGTCACCCAGCTTCACAATAGCTGAGTCACCCTCACCCCAATATGCAATTAGTTCCAGTGTCTTAATGATTTTCTAAGTATAACTTCTCATCTGTAGCTTCTTTGTCATTAATTTGGGATCCTTTATTTCCAGTCTTTTATTATGTTCCAAAATACGCTGTGATGAATATTTTGGTACATTTGAGAAAGTTGTGTATGTGTGTGTGTGTTTGTTGCTGTTGTTTGTTGTTATTCTCTTTTACCTTCTTGAAACGTGTGCCTAGTAATGTGTCCCTTTCTTGGACCCTTCTAGTGCCCTAACCACTTTTGCCACTCAAATCCACTAATTTCACTTCATTTCACACTGTCTTTCTAGGCATATGATTTTACTTGGTTTAAATTAAATTGATTGATAATTAGTATTTGCACTTTAATAGGATATTACTCAAAAGAAAGACTTTCTAATTGTGGGAGGTCAGTAGAGGTGTCTGGAGGAGGCTTACTGGAACAGTTTCCTGGTGCCTCTGCAAGTTATACATAACTAAGAGGCAGAATACAGGGTTTTTTTTAAACTTCCACCCATAATGCTTTTAACTGAAATTGTGAACCCTATTCTGTTTTCTAACATCCTCAGTATAAGTATTTGAAGTTTATAAGGTATTAACCAGAAGCCGCCAGGTTCTATATAAAAGCAATGAGTGCTTAGTGGAAATGATTATATCTTTTCATAAGTCATTTGGCAGCAAATTTGAAGGTAGACTATATGGCAGCATTAACTGTAAGTTTATTTAGCATGAAAGTATCCTTAACATTTCTCATTTTCCCTCAAGAGATGGGAATATAACTTTTACAAAATTAATGTTTTATTTTCTCAATTATTAACCTATTACTTTGTGTTTTTATTAGTTTTCAATGGAGGTGGGGTAGGAGCAGGGGAAAGAATAATTCTTGATAACTTTAGAGCAAAAGAGAAATCTATACTTTCAGAAACTATCATGTATGTATGCATATGTATGTGCACATATTTAACAATGTAATATAGTTGCCAATATATACTTCAATATGGATTATTTAATCTCTGAAATTACTTTTCCCATTTTTGTTTATTCTTTTAAAACATTGCAACATTTTGTCCTTAACCTTAATCAGAGTCTGACGTGTGTTCTTTCTAAATGGCATCTGATGTGGTATCTCTCTTCAGTTCTTTGCGGTTTCCTGTTTTTTCATGCATAGAGAATAGTCTTTGAGACATTGAGCATTATTTTTTTCCATATAATTGTCTTTACTTTAAACTTCAAAATCAAACTACAATAGGTCCCTGTGTTCTAAAGAATGCAAATTAGCATCTTTAGTTCAAGTCTCATCTCTTGAGAAGCCTTGAACCACTTCTGCTCACAGGGATTTTCTTTTCCTTCCCTAAACTCCGGTATCTCTTATTCAGTGTCCTAACATTTGGTACTCTTATATACCAACATATCATTTTTAGCCTTTCATGGATATGCCTTATTTTCCTATCAAGATTATGAGCTCCTCAAGAGCAGGAAGAGTGGTTTGCACTAATGACATCTTTGAATGTAGATGGGTGGGGGGGCGGGAAAGGTATGTGCCTGTATGTGTGTATAAGTATATGCATACACACACACAAGACCAAAAAAAAGGCCCTTAGAGCTATACCCTTGATTAAGGGACAAAAGATGAATAATGATTCAGCAAGGAAGACTGAAGGAGGAAAAGAGCCAGGAAAAGAAACACCAAGGCAGAGCAAAGTACACAGGAGAGATAACCACGCAACCAACAATTTCAAAAGCTTCCACTATACCTAAAGTATTGTTTTGTACATTGCAGACATTCAGCAAATACTTGTTGAATGAAAATTTGAAGATACTATCAATTTAGAGATTATCTTTTTTTTCCCCAGTGAAAATTTTTACTGTAGTCGTCTGTTCTCTTGTTTCTTTGGTATGTGTTTTGAACTGTGTGGATTTGTTTTGACTATGCTCATTTGTTACAAGAGGGTCCCCCCTACCCCAAACATATACTTCTTTCTTTCTTCCAGGTTCACTTTCTAGAAATGATGAGTATATGTAACTCCTGTTTAAATAAGGATTATCTCTTGCCTCTAATAAAACAGGACCAAGCTTTGGGCTAGAAGCTTGCCTGCAGTCAGGGGTTAATGTGTACAAGATACACTTTGAGAGAGATCATAGATAGACTTTGACAGACCCTTCCCTCTCATTTGTTAAATTACCATGCTTTCCCAGTCCTATTTGGAAAGTGAATTTGGTTTGGGTTTCTCACATTTTCACGATTGGAAAAAGAAATGACGTTTACTGAAAAGAGCACAACTCTGAATTACTGGAAGTTTTCTGAACTATTTGTCTTTTAGCATATGTGTAATCATAGGAATTTAAGGATTAGATTGTGCTATGGCTTGAGTGACACTTGATTGAATTATTCATATTTATCCTTTTATAGGACTATTGTGCCATGGAAAGTATTCAGACAGTGTCTCCATGAGGTTCATCAAATTAGCTCTGGCTTGGAAGCAATGGCTCTAAAATCGACGATTGATTTGACTTGCAATGATTACATTTCAATTTTTGAATTTGATATTTTTACCAGGCTATTTCAGGTAAGCTTTTATATGTTATTTTATATAGAATTCTTATTATATTCTTATTAATATTATATATTATTTTCCCCCCTTCATATATGCCAGCATACACCCCTTCACCCCACTCCCACCCCACACACAGGAAGGTTATAATAAACATTTATATAGCAGCCTGTGTTTTAGGCACTGTACTAAATGCTTTACAAATATTATCTCATTTGATCTTCACAACAACCCTGCAAGGTTGGTGTCATTATTATCAGCATTTTACAGTTGAGGAAACTGCGACAGAGGTTAAATAATTTATCCAGAGTTACACAGCTATTAAGTGTCTGAGGCCAGATTTAAACTCAGAACCTCCTTACTCCGGGCCTAGTATTCTATCCACTACTAAATGCCTATGCATGGACATAAAAATCTTTTTTTTTCCTTAAAAAAAAAATAAACAAAAACAGGGGACAGTTAGGTGGCACAATGGACTGGCCCTGGATTCAGGAGGACCTGAGTTCAAATCCAGCCTCAGACATTTGACATGCACTATCTGTGTGACCCTGGGCACATCACTTAATCCTCATTGCCCTACAAAAAAAAAAAAGGAAAGAAAGAAAAGAAAAAGAAACTTAGCTTAAAAAACCAAAACCACCTATTTATTTATTTATTTATTTATTTTAAACCTTTTCTTAAATTTTGAATTCCAGATTTTTTCCCTCACTACCACTTTTCCACCAAGTTTATGTCTTGGTCTTCCCTGCCACTGTAGTAGCTTTTTATTGTTAAGTTCCCTTTTTTGTTGTTATTTACTCATTTTTCTAGCCTGTTTCTTAACTTTGAATTTTATGTTAATCTTGGACTCTGTTCACCTAAGGATGGAGAGGCCTTGCCCCAAGCTTTTGGCCTTTTCATGTTGCTGTTTTCATACTCTCCTGAATCTTCTCTGAACTTTACACAGGAAGGTCTTCTGTTCTTTGAAGCCACAAGCACTAGCATTCCTCTTGGCCCTGAAACTGTGACCAGGACCCCTGCTGTCACCTTCCTAGCATTTCTCTCTGCCCTATAATTGTGACCCAGAACTGCTTGTGGTCAGTAGTTTCCAGTCTTGCCATCTGCTCCCAGTGCCAGCAAAGGGTCCCTCTTAGTCTCTTTCTGACCAATTGTCTGATCCCCTTACAGTATCTGGGCTTAGAGCTCCTGAAGCTGCTGCTACTTCTGTTGTTACTGTCATGGCTGCTTCTAAGGGCTACCACTGGTGTTCTTGCTGCACTTTGAGCCTTTGCCCATCCCTGTGGTACACACCTCTCTGCCAGACTTTCTAGGTTGTCTTAGGCTGAAGAAATGTCTCTCTCTGACTTTTTGTTGTTGCTGCTGCTCTAAAAGTTGATTTGAGGCATAATTTAAAAATTGTTTGGTAGAGAATGTTGAAAGAGTTCAGCCAGGTCCTAGCCTGTACTCCCCTATCTTAGCTTCACCTGCGAAAAATCCACAAAATATCTTAATACTTCAACTGGATAATTTTTAATTAAACAGGCTAATACTTCCTTAAAGATCGTCTAAATAGTGTTAATTTTTTTTAGAAGACTATTAGAAGACATCACAAAATGAAAATATCTAAGGGGTAGATTAAAAAAAACTTTTTTAAAAATCATAAACATTTTTATTTATGGTTTTGAGTTCCAAGTTTTATCCCTCTTTCCCTCCCTCCTCTCCCCTGGGTTATAAATGTACAATTATTTAAAACATTACCATATTAGTTATTTTGTACAAAAAAACGTGAATAAAAGAAAAAGTCGAAAGAAAGTGAAAAATAGCATGCTGCAGTCTGTGTTCAATCAATATCAGTTCTTTATTGGAGGTGGATAGTATGTTTTATCAATAGTCCTTTGGGATCATCTTGAATCATTGTATTGTTGAGAATAGTCAATTCATTCACAGTTCTTCAACGAACAATATTGCTGTCTCTGTGCATAGTGTTCTCTTCGTTCTGCTCACTTCACTATACATCATTTCATACATGTCTTTCCAGGCCTTTCTGAAGTCATTCTGCTTATCATTTCTTATAACACAATAATATTCCACAACCATCATATACCACAGCTTGTTTAGCCATCCCCAAATTGATGGGCATTCTGATTAAAGGTGCCCTTAAATTAAATGTAGGCATATGCAGTAGGATGTCAGTTCTTTAGGCAGGTGGATACAGAATAATTTAAAGTAGGTAAATGGGTAATGAAATAAGCTCCTGCAGAAAGTAGACAAGCTAGAGGTTGTCCTTGTCTTGTCTGATGGAAGCCCATACTTTGTAGCTGCTGTGGGGCTTTTGGATCTGAAGCCAGCCCTTTCTGAGAACAGGCTTGCCTGCTAGGCTTTTTCTCTACAGGTCTTTACCAGATAGGTTAATGAACTCTCCCTCTCTTGGGCTTAAGCTCACCATCGTGCCTAAGATTTGCAACATGACTTATGTTTTCTGGCATAGTTGTTTTGGGTATAATGCAGTGAAGACACAACATGATGCTGTGGAAGGAGCACTGAATTAAGAGGCAGAGGCTTAATTTTGAATCCTGCTCTATGGTTTTCTGCCTGTGTGACCTCGGGCAAGTTAGTTCAGATGAACTGTCCCTGGCATTTCTCTTATGAAAAATGAGGGCGTTGGACCAGATAACCTCTGAGATCCTCTCCAGGCATAAATCTCTGATCATCTGAAATTCAGTTAATGGACCAACAAGTATTTATTGATTACCTTCTCTATGTCGACCATTTTCGACATTGGTTACACAAGTTTGAAGAATGAAATAATCCTTATTCACCAGTAACTTAATATTCTAATGGGAGCGGCAACAAGTACACATATAACAATATATAACACAAATATCAAACAAACAAGTACTTATATATAGGAAGTAAATAACAGATTGTGTGGGAGAAATGTCACTAGCAGTTCCAGAGATCCAGAAAGGCTTCTCGTAGAACATGATGCTTGAGCCCTAAAGAATGAGAAGGAGATCTGGGTTGTGGAGGTGAGGGGGAGATCATTCTGGGCATGTGGGATGATTAGTACCTAGACAAGGCGACTTGAGAGATGGAATGTCTTGTGTGAGTAACAGAGGGAAAGCCAGTTTGACAGGAACAGTGTTAGGAAATGAAATAATGTCCTCTGAGGCTGGAAAGTTAGGTTGGAACAAGATTAAAAGCAAAAAAGGAGAAGTTTATATTTTGTCTTATTGGGAATAGGAGGCCAGAATTTGACTGAGTAGAGAATTTTCATTGTCAGATCTACATTTAAAAAATTCCTTTGGTTGCAGTCTGTAGGATAAATTGGTATAAATTGGCATAGAAAGAGACTTGATGCAGGGATACCAATTAGAAAGTAGACTGTTGCAATGTCAGGAAACACATCTATCCTTTTCTTAAAGATAGTCCAGAAATATGTCTTTGGAATAGTACAACTTTACAACCTTGAGAATTTCAAAGTTCTGCCTTACATTAAGTGAAAATTTATATCTTTGCATTTAGGCCTACTTTTGTCAGTACACTTTGGGAAAATATAAAAGTTAGCATCTTTCTCGGCAGAACCCATGGAAGACAGGGAAAAGCATGGCAAATCATATCCTGCCTCTGATGCTTCCTATGCAAGAGAGGTCATTTAACTTCCTTGCTTCTCAGTTTCCTCATTGGTAATATGAGGGAGTTAGACTAGATAACCTTGGTGGTTCCTTCCATCTCTAGATTGGAGATTGTATATTACTGAAAATATTCAAGCTGCTCCTTAATAATCACCTTCCCTATATACACCAAGGAGGTCAATGACAAAAAAGGTTCCATATACACTATAATATTTATAGCAACACAGTTTGTGGCAACAATGAACTGTAAATAAATGAGCCGACCATCAGTCAGAAGAAGGCTAAACAAGTGGTACATTAATGTAATGGAATATTACTTGTGTTGTAAGATGATGACCGGGTCTTTAGCCTAGGGCTCTGGAATTGAAAACATTTTGACAGAGATTGCATTCCATCAGCAGCTGTGAAACAACTGAACTTGCAGATAGTGAACTTTCTCCCCAGTCTCCTATAGAGATTGGGTCCCAGATGAACTTCGTCCTCTGTATTTCAGTGTAGAATCTTCAGGCTTGAAACTCAGTTCTACTGAGGAAGACTGTTGCCCTGGGACAGATAGGTGATAGGTTAAATAAAAAGAAATGATCAGAAAAGTAGGCTTATATTTTAATCCTAGAACCCTTTATTTTTAGTCTGAAATGATATTTGATTGATTTTGTGACGTAGGTATCATGTAGTTCGGCCTGCTCATTTTACACATCTGGAAACTGACTCTCAAATTAAGTGACTTGCCCAAGGTCAATAAGCTAGTAAGTGGCAGAGCTTGGATTTGAACCCAAGTATTCTGGCTCCCAATTCAGTCCTTCCCACTGTACCATCCCACGTTCCTAAATTTTACGATTGTTTATATGTAGCTATTATAGAAATGATTAGAAAAGCAGGCTTGTATTTAAGCCTAGTAATATTTCATTTTGTTACTATGAAAGGAGATTTATTTTGTTTGATACATACTTCCAACAGCTGTTGGAATAGAATATTGGTCTTCCTGTTGACTGTTATTAGAATTTTGCCATTCTGATTTATGACCATACTTTGCACTAGACTTAGAGGATCAGAGAGTCTGATTTATGTTAAGGGAACTGGATTGCCAAAGATTAACTTTTAATTTAAGAGAATCCTTTAGCAGAAGGACAAATGAATTCTTGTCAACAAAACTTATAGTTTATATTTGTTTTGTTTTTAATTTCAGAATAATACTTTTCATGTAACACATGCTAGAATGAGGACTTAAATGCTACTGCAGAAAAATTTTTGTTTGCTTTTTTTTGGAAGAACTTTATAAGGGTACTCTTTGATAAGAGCTTTATAATGTGGAGATATGAAAGGGATTTTGAACCTTTCATGATACCTCAGTCCCTCTGATCTTGGACAAGTAACTTAATTACTTGGATCCTCAGTTGCCTCATTTGTAAAATGGCAGAATTTGGAGCAGATGATCTCCTAGTTTACTACATCTTCTAAAATCTATGCTTCTGCCAAAGTTTACCTAATAATTCAAATTTCTTTGTGATGGAAGCACTTTGTATTCATAGTTCATATACTTTTTAAGTTAATGGAAAAATAAGGACCTTTTAACAGTCAGTCAACAAGCACTTAACTAAGTATTTATTATGTGCCAGGTACTGTGTTAAAGGCTTTGCACAGGAATTATCTCATAATATCAGAATCATAGTCCTTATCTTCAGTGAGCTCATATTCTTTTTAAAATTTATTTTTTCAATTAACAAAAATATATATTTATCTCCTCACCTTTCCATAGTTGGAAAACAAAAACAATACTCTTGTAGCACATAGTCAAGCACTGTCCATATCCAAAAATAGACTTCTCATTCTACACCCTGACAAGGAGCTTGTTCAGTTGTTTTTCAGTCACATCTGACTCTTTGTGTGACCCCATTTGGGGTTTTCTTGCTAAAGATACTAAAGTGGTTTGCCATTTTTTTTTTTTTGTGGGGCAATGACTTGCCCTAAAGAAAGGCAAAAAACAGTTCTTCAAGGAGCTCGCTTTTGAATGGGGATGCAAGCAATTGTACATATAAACTATATACAGGGTGTTGGATGTAATTTCAGAGGGAATGCAGGAGTATATGGAGAAGTGAAAAAACAGCAGAGATGAAGGAAGCTATGAGGCAGAGAATTCAAGTCATGGGTAATAGCCAGTGAAAATGCATAGAGTTAGGAGCAAGATAGCCAGTGTCACTGAATCCCAGAGTACTTAGAAAGGAAAGTAAGATGTGAGAAGACTGAGAATATAGGAAGCCACTGGAGTTTATTGAAAAGGAGGGGGAGGGGGTGACATTGCCATGGTCAGACTTGCTCTTTAGGAAGACAGCTTTTAAAGCTGAGTAGAGAATAGATTGCTGTGAGGAGAGATTTTGACCAGTAGGTTGTTGCAATATCCAGGAATAAGGTGATGAAGATCTGTGCCAGGGCAATGACAGTCTCAGAGGACAGGGAAGTGCCCAAGGTCACACAGCTGCAAGAAATGACAAGCAAGGGACAGCTAGGTGGCACAGTGGATAGAGCACTGGCCCTGGAGTCAGGAGGACCTGAGTTCAAATCCGGCCTCAGACACTTGACACTTACTAGCTGTGTGACCCTGGGCAAGTCACTTAACCCCAATTGCCTCACTAAAAAAACAAAACAAAACAAAAAACTGTTCACATCCTTTGACAACTTCTCTATTGAGGACTAGGTTTTGGTCTTGTTTGTTTCTCTCTTAGTGTCTATGTATCTTGGGTAGCAAATTTTTTTTTCTTCTCTCCTGAGTCAGCTGCTTCCCTTCTCCTAAATGAGTTCATCTTTTTGTGTAAAATCTTTTCAGTTTTATGTGATTCAAATTATCTAATTTATCTTTAATAATTGCCTCTTAACCTTGTTTGGTTAAGAATTCAACTCGACATTTAAAGCTCTTCACAATCAACCTGCCTGTCTAGTATTTCATTTCATCGTGGTCCTTTGCATACTCTTGTTACATCCAGACAGGCCTACTTTTTGTTTCCCAAACTCAGTACTGCATCTCCCGCTCTGCCCAGTATCTTTGCACATCCCACTTTGCCTGGAATGTAATCCTTCCTTGCCTTTGTCTCTCAGAATAACTAACTTTCAAGGTTCATGTGTAAAAAGGAACCTCCTTAATTTTTCCTTAGTAGTTAACTAGCAGTCTTTCTGTCTTCCTCAGATTATCACTTTAAAACCTAAATTTTTACATGGATTCCCCCAGTAAAATGCCGACTCTTTCTATGTAGGTGCCATTTTAAAAAGTTTTTTTTTTTTAATTCATCATTTTATCCCTGCATTAAGCAAAGCGCCTGTCATACCACAGACGATTAAAAAAAGTTTGCTTGATTGGATTAGATATAATATGGAGGAAAACCTTACAGTCAGCATATACTTTTTAGGGAGGCTGGAAAACTTTTGTAGGAGTATCAAATACTAGAATCCATTAGACTACTGATTCTAAGAGAAAATATGGAGATTAAGTGAGCCAAAATATTTATGTAAGCTTTTGCATAATCTGTGGTTTACACACAGTAGGCTCTTAATTTGAAATGGATCACACATGATTAAACATGTGAATGAAAGAAAATCATAAGCATGATACCAAATTTCACTTTAATGGATAAACCTGACTTTGATAACTGTTGAGCCTAGGGCACTGCCTTCTTTTTATGGTCATTAGGAATGGAAGAGGAGACTTACTCATTTGGGCTTCCATGGAAACCAACTCCATATATTTTGTTACAATGCCTCAAACTGAAATTTACTATGGACCACCATATTGGAGATCTGGGGCATTTCCAGCCAATTGTAATCTTTGAATCTTCAGCAATGCTAAATGCTCAGGGGACTGATTTATTCTGAGAGTGAAGGTAATTGGCAGTTTTCTACTGTATTCAGAACCTTGCCAGAAGCCGAGCCGTAGAAAAAGTTGGATTGCTTATAATTATGGTTTTTTGTATTTATCAACAATGTTGAATGCTTTCTCTTAAGGAGTATTGCATTGGAGATAAAAGGAACCTTTTAAAAAAGTCATTCCTTTGTAGTGATTACATTAAGTAGTGTATTCAATTACTAAATTACATTAAAATTATTAAAATAAAATTATTAAAATTATTCACTTGCTGCTCAGTATTGTCATCTTTAAGATCATCAGTGTATCTCCGAAGGAATGAAGAGCAGTCTATTTTGGAGCTTTTAAATGTGGTTGGTGGGAGTGAGGGAGTTGAAAAAGAAGGTAGAATCACAATATTCACACTATTGGCCAGTAAATAGACCATTTGTCCTTGTCTGTCTATCCTTGCAACCACATCAGCATTCTAATACAGTCATTTAAGGAGGTAGGAAAAAGTATAATGGGTTTTAGAGGGGTTTTTTTCAAAATACAATATAAAATGTTAGATTTCAACTATCTTGGAAAACCTGCTTGTTTAGAACTTGAACAGTATTGTTAAACCTGTTTAATTCACATTTACCTTAAGTAGAACACTAATCATAGAACGATGAAGATGGTGGTGGTCATGACTCACATTTATGTAGTGATTTGTGACTTAGCACATGCTATCCATTTGATTCAGCAACACTGACTTAGGTTGTAGAAGTAGTATCCATATTTTTAGGTGAGGAAATGGTTAAGTGATATTTTGAAGGAGTAGTAAACAATAGAATTGGGAATTAAACTCATATCTTGTGACTCCAAGTTAGCAGAATATAGGTGTGTCTGGAACACCTGAGTTCAAATTCTGCCTCATATATCTAACTGTAAACCTGAGCAAATCCCCTGACCTTTTACCTTCAATTTCCTTAGTTGTACAATGGGAAAAATTTATAACACCTGACTTACATGGTTTTGAGGGTTAAACGAGACACTTTTAATAGAGGGGTTTGCAAACCTTAGAGTGTTTATATAAGTGCTAAACTAATATTTTTGCATGGGAAAATACATCCAAAATTCTGCCTTGAAAATTATAGGAACATATCATATCATCCCCATTGCATCCTTGGCAGTACTGGTGGGGACCTTTTTAGTTGTTAAAGATTTCTGCTGTAAGGGAAGGATAGGTTTCATACCTAACTGATCTATAAGCACTCATTTGTATAAGTGGTAGCATTTGTGAAAACAGAAAGAACATTCAGCATGTTAGTATTATTACTATTTTATTTAAACATTTCCAAATGATCTAGTGGTAGTTTGCTAGCCAACAGAGTTTCTCAAAAGCTAAAAACAAAATATTATTTATTCCAGGAAACACTGACTTTTGACTTTCTTTAAACATAAAGTAGTCAAAACATTTTAATTTTTTCAAGACGCTTTCCTGCCTGTTTCAAGTGAGTTATTTTTACCAGAAAAGTATAGTATGCAAATTCTATTACACAGATATTTCCAAACTTAGAACCTGGACCTCTATATTGTTTGAGAAATGATTTCTAAGTATGCTAATATTTGATCTACAGCACCAATTTTGTTTTCATTTGTGTTTTGAAATTTGCATTTTCTCGATGACACTCATTATTGATTTATCAATTCTTTCATTAATTTGTACGGCCTTTAATGGAAGTAGACCAAATATTTTACTTTTATTCTGCATTTAAAGTGTTCTTTTCGTTCCACATGGTTCTCAAGTACCATGTTTGCTTGTTTCTAGAAAAAAAGGGTAGCTTGACCTAATACCATTTGCAAGAACCTTTCCCCTGTATTTTACTTAGGTTGATATTTTTCTCCCCTCAAGTATTGTTTTGTGCAATTGGACTCATGAGTCCAAATAGAAAATTGAAATCTTTCATTTTCCTTTCCCCAAGAACATAGATTCTCCAGTGCAGGGTTAGATGGGTTGTGAGGTTCTCCAGGGCAACAGTCCACTTCTTCTCAAGTAATTTTTCAGTGCAATAAGATGTAATGGAGAGGTGAGGTTTTGGGGGTGTTTTTGTTTGTTTATTTTGGCCAAAAAAGTCAAAAACTTTTATTTTAAACTCATCCTTTCTTTTTATTAGTCTCTTCACAAGGAGTATAATCCTTGAAGAATGTCCCTTGTAAATTTGAAATTTAATGATTGATTAGTGGCTTATCTTCCCTAAGAAACAAACACAGCACTTCTCTATTTCCATTTCTCAGAATTAAAGGAACTATTCCTACATTTAGATTGAATTTATTATTACAGCTCTATCTCAGCATCCTACATTCCTATTTATTTTTTTTATTCGGAAGTAGGATATGTTTCTGATAGAACTAATAACCTGACACATTAGGTAGATTATCCAGCTAAATTCTTGAAATAAATGGAACTTAGGCCTACAAATATTGAAGAGATGAATCACTGGCCCCCTTAGGCTATATTGTCTACCAGTGGCTGTTTTTACCCCCTTCTGCTATGGTAACTAGTAGTGGGAGCACGTAATAAGATTAGTAGATAATGATAAATAGCTCAAGTTTAAAAATCTATTATGTTTCTTAAACATCTTCTTATATTGATGCTTCTTTTAAAAAAAAATACAGGGCGCTAGATGGCACAGTGGATAGAGCACCGGCCCTGGAATCAGGAGTACCTGAGTTCAAATCCGGCCTCAGACACTTAACACTTAACTAGCTGGTGACCCTGGGCAAGTCTCTTAACCCCAATTGCCTCACTAAAAAAAAAAAAATACAGCTATTGACAAATTTAGCAGCTCTTTAAGACTATAAATTGGTGAGGGGGGGACGGGGGGCGGGGAGTACTCTCTGCAGGTGGTAAAGGAATTCTTTACCAGCCAGTCCATGCTTCTTGATGAAAGCAGAGATTTGGTCCAAAATAAAAATCATAGATACATACATTTTTTGAGTTGGAAATCACCTCAGTAGTCAATCTAGTTTATTTTTTAACATTAAACATATTTCTGCATTAGTCATGTTATAAGAGAAAAATCAGAGCAATGACGAAAAACCTCAAAATAGAAAAACATTAGCATCAAAAGCAAAAGAAATAGTATGGTTCATTCAGCATCTATACTCCACAGTTCTTTTTTTTATTCCTTTATTTGGAGATCCTCTTCTATCATGAGTTCCCTGGAACTCTTCTGTACCATTGCATTGGTGAGAAGAATATAGTCCATCACAGTAGATCAACACTCAATGTTGATGAAACTGTGTACAATGTTCTTCTGGTTCTGCTCATCTCACTCATCATCAGCCCACACAAGACCCTCCAGGTTTCTCTGAACTCCTCCTGCTCATCGTTTCTTGCAGATTGTATTCATGTACCACAACTTGTCCAGCCATTCCCCAGTTGATGGGCATCCCCTCAACTTCCAATTCCTTGCCGCCACATAAAGAGCAGCTATAAATATTTTTGTACATGTGAGTCCCTTTCCCCTTTCCATGATTTCTTTGGGCAAAGGACCCAAAAGTGGTATTGCTAGGTCAAAGGGTATGCACAACTTTATCGCCCTTTGGGCATAATTCCAAATTGCTCTCCAGAATGGTCGGGTCAGTTCACAGCTCCACCAACAATGCATTAGTGTTCCAATTTTTCCACAGCTTCTCCAACATTTATTATTTTCATTTTTTGTCATTTTAGCCAATCTGATAGGTGTCAGGTGGTACCTCAGAGTTGTTTTTAGTTGCATCTCTCTAATCATTAGAGATTTAGAGCATTTTTTCATATGGGAATAGATAGCTTTGGTTTCTTCATCAGAAAACTGCCTGTTCATATCCTTTGACTATTTCTCAATAGGGGAATGACTTGGATTCTTATAAATTTGATTTAGTTCCCTATATATTTTAGAAATGAGGCCTTTATCAGAAGTACTGGCCATAAAAATTGTTTCCCAGCTTTCTGCCTCCCTTCTAGTTTTGGATGCATTGCTTCTGTTTGTACAAAAATTTTTTAATTTAATGTAATCAGAATCATCCATTTTGCATTTTGTAATACACTCTATCTCTTGTTTGGTCATAAACTGTTTTCCTTTGCAAAGATCTGATAGACTATTCCTTTCTCTCCTAATTTACCTATGGTATCACCTCTTATGTCTAAATCATGTATCCATTTTGACCTTATTTTAGTTATAAGGTGTAAGATGTTGGTCTATGCCTAATTTCTGCCATACTATCTTCCAGTTTTCCCAGCAGTTTTTGTCAAATACTGAGTTCCTATCCCAGAAGCTGGAGTCTTTGGGTTTATCAAACACTACATTACTAGTGCCATTTAGTACTGCGTTTCCTGTGCCTACCCTATTCTGTTGATCTTCCACTCTATTTCTTAGCCAGTACCAGATAGTTTTGATGACTGCCGCTTTATAGTAAAGCTCCAGGTTTGGTACCGCTAACCCACCTTCCTGTGAATTTTTTTTCATTATTTCCCTGGATATTCTTGATTTTTTGTTTTTCCAGATGAATTTTGTTATTATTTTTTCTAGCTCTATAAAATAATTTTTAGGTAGTCTGATTGGTATGGCACTGAATAAGTAAATTAATTTGGGTAGTATTGTCATTTTTACTATATTAGCTCTGCCTATCCATGAGCAGTTGATATCTTTCCAATTATTTAGATCTGATTTGATTTGTGTGAAGAGTGTTTGGTAGTTGTGTTCATAGAGTTCCTGGGTTTGTCTTGGCAAGTAGACTCCCAAGTATTTTATATTACCTACCGTTACTTTAAATGGAATTTCTCTTTCTATCTCTTGCTACTGGACTTTGTTGGTCATGTATAGAAATGCTGATGATTTATGTGGATTTATTTTATATCCTGCTACTTTGCTAAAGTTGTTAATAGTTTCAAGTAATTTTTGAGTTGATTCTCGAGGATTCCTTAAGTATACCATCATATCATCTGCAAAGAGTGATAGTTTTGTTTCCTCCTTGCCTATTCTAATTCCTTTAATTCCTTTCTCTTCTCTGATTGCTAAAGCTAACATTTCTAGAACAATATTAAATAATAGGGGTGATAATGGACATCCCTGTT
The DNA here is from genome assembly GCF_019393635.1 of Dromiciops gliroides. Classification (NCBI taxonomy): domain Eukaryota; kingdom Metazoa; phylum Chordata; class Mammalia; order Microbiotheria; family Microbiotheriidae; genus Dromiciops; species Dromiciops gliroides. The sequence continues at coordinate 312,688,124 of NC_057863.1, read as the reverse complement.
TCACCCCTGATCTTATTGGGAAGGCCTCTAATTTATCTCCATTGCATATAATACTTGCTGATGGTTATAGGTAGATACTGTTTATTATTTTAAGGAAAGCTCCCCCTATTCCTAAACTCTCTAGTGTTTTTATTAGGAATGGGTGCTGTATTTTGTCAAAAGCTTTCTCTGCATCTATTGGGATAATCATATGATTTTGTTCGGTTTTCTTATTGATGTGGTTGATGATGTTAATAGTTTTCCTAATGTTGATCCAGCCCTGAATTCCTGGTATAAATCCCACCTCATCATAGTGTATTATCCTGGTGATCACTTGCTGTAATCTCCTTGCTAATATCTTATTTAAGATTTTAGCATCAATATTCATTAGGGAAATTGGTTTATAATTTTCTTTCTCTGTTTTTGCTTTGCCTGGTTTGGTATCACCACCATATTTGTGTCATAAAATGAATTTGGTAGAACTCCTTCTTCACCTATTTTTCCAAATAATTTGTATAATATTGGAATTAATTGTTCTTTAAATGTTTGGTAAAATTTACCTGTAAACCCATCTGGCCCTGGGCATTTTTTCTTACGGAGTTCATTAATGGCTTGTTCAATTTCTTTTTCTAATATGGGTTTATTTAAGGATTTTATTTCCACTTCAGTTAACCTGGGCAGTTTGTATTTTTGTAAATATTCATCCATTTCATTTAGATTGTCAAATTTATTGGCATACAGTTGGGCAAAATAATTCCTAATTATTGATTTAATTTCTACTTCATTAGTAGTAACATCACCTTTTTCATTTTTGATACTGGTAATTTGGTTTTCTTCTTTCTTTTTTTTAATCAAATTAACCAATATTTTATCTATTTTATTGGGTTTTTTTTCATAGTACCAGCTCTTAGTTTTATTGATTAATTCTATAGTTTTTTGCTTTCAATCTTATTAATTTCTCCTTTGATTTTCAGGATCTCTAATTTAGTATCTAATTGGGGATTTCTAATTTGTTCTTTTTCTAGCTTTTTAAGCTGCATGCCCAATTCATTAATCTCCTCTTTCTCTTTTTTATTCATGTAAGCATTTAGAGCTATAAATTTTCCCCTAAGCACTGCTTTGGCTGCATCCCATAGATTTTGGTATGTTGTCTCATTATTGTCATTCTCTTGGATATAGTTATTGATTGTTTCTATGATTTCTTGTTTGACCCATTCATTCTTTAGAATGAAATTATTTAGTTTCCAATTGATATTCCTTCTACTTTTCCCTGGCTCTTTCTTACATGTAATTTTTATTGCATCATGATCTGAAAAGGATGCATTTACTACTTCTGCCTTTCTACATTTGACTATGATGTTTTTGTGCCCTAATACATGGTCAATTTTTGAAAAAGTGCCATGTACTGCTGAGAAGAAGGTATATTCCTTTCTATCCCCATTCAATTTTCTCCAGACATCTATCATGTCTAACTTGTCTAGTGATCTATTCACCTCTTTTACTTCTTTCTTATTTATTTTTTGGCCAGATTTATCTAATTCTGAGAGGGGGAGATTCAGATCCCCCACTAGTATAGTATTACTCTCTAATTCCTCTTGTAACTCATTTAACTTCTCCTCTAAGAACTTGGATGCTATACCACTTGGCGCATACATATTTAATATTGATATTACTTCATTATCTATAGTACCTTTAAGTAAGATGTAATTTCCTTCCTTATCTCTTTTAATGAGATCTATTTTTGCCTGCACTTTGTCTGAGATAAGGATTGCTACCCCTGCTTAATAGCTGAAGCATAATATATTCTACTCCAGCCTTTTACCTTTACTCTGTGTGTATCTCTCTGCTTCAAATGTGTTTCTTGTAAACAGCATATTGTAGGATTCTGGTTTTTAATCCACTCTGCAATTCGCTTCTGTTTTATATCAGAGTTCATCCCATTCACATTCACAGTTATTATTACTGACTGTCTATTCCCCTCCATTCTATTTACCCCCTTTGTACTTTCCCCGTCTTCTTTCACCCTATTCCTCCTCACCGACGTTTTACTTCTTACCCCTGCCTCCCCTGATCTGCCCTCCCTTTTTATCACCCCCCTCTCTTTTCTTTACCCTTTTCTCCCTTGCTTTTGTCCTCCCTTCTATCAGTCCCCCCCCCCTTTCCCTTCCCCTTTTGCTTCCCTAAAGAATGAGTTAAGTTTCTTTTTTCTTTTTTTTTTTTTTTTTTTTTTGCCGGGCAATGAGGGTTAAGTGACTTGCCCAGGGTCACACAGCTAGTTAAGTGTCAAGTGTCTGAGGCTGGCTTTGAACTCAGGTCCTCCTGAATCCAGGGCCAGTGCTTTATCCACTGCACCACCTAGCTGCCCTGTTAAGTTTCTTTATCCCAATGAACGTATATGTTATTCCCTCTTTGACTCAAATCTAATGAGAATAGGGTTCAAACAATGTTCACCCCCCCTTTCTTTCACTCTATTGTAATAGGTTTTTTTTTCACCTCTTCATATGATATAATTCATCCCATTCCATCTCCCCTTCTCCTCCCCATTGATTCCCTTTTTAACCCCTTAATTCTTTTTTGTATCATCACCTCAAAGACAATTTATACCCTCTGTGTAAAGTCTTTCTCTCTGCCCAAATACATTTACAATTCTTAAGAGTTATGAGTATTATCTTCCCGTGTAGGGATATAAACAGTTTAACCTAATAGGGTAACCTTTTCTTCTCCTCCCCGCCCCCCGCCGTTTACCTTTTTAAACTTCTCTTGAGTCTTGTTATGTTGAGATCGAATTTTTTATTCAATTCTGGTCTTTTTACCAGGAAAGATTGAAATTCCCCAATGTCATTAAATGTCCATCTTTTCCCCTGCACATTTTTGCTGGGTAATAGATTCTTGGCTGCAATCCAAGCTCCTTTGCCTTCCGGAATATCATATTCCAAGCCTTGCAGTCCTTTAATGTTGAAGCTGCCAGGTCCTGAGCAATCCTGACTGTGGCTCCATGATATTTAAATTGCTTCTTTCTGGCTGCTTGGAGTATTTTCTCCTTCACCTGATAATTCTGGAATTGGCTACAATATTCCTTGGAGTTTTCCTTTTGGGGTCTCTTTCAGGAGGTGATTGGTGGATTCTTTCAATGATGATTTTATCCTCTGATTCTATGATATCAGGGCAGTTCTCCTTAATAATTTCCTGGAGTATGGTGTCTAGATTCTTTTTCTGGTCATGGCTTTCAGGCAGTCCAGTGATTCTCAAATTCTCTCTCCTCGATCTGTTTTCCAGATCAGTTGTCTTTCCAATGAGGTATTTCACATTTTCTTCTATTTTTTCATTCTTCTGATTCTGCTTGACTGATTCCTGGTGTCTCATGCATTCCTTATCTTCCAACTGTCCAATTTTAATTTTTAAGGCATTGTTTTCTTCAGTGAAATTATGTACCTTTTTTTCCATTTGACCAAGTGAATTTTTTAAGGCAGTGTTTTCTTCAATGAGATTATGCACCTTTTTTTCCATTTGGCCAGATGAATTTTTTAAAGCATTGTTTTCTTCAATGAGATTTTGCACCTTTTTTCCCATTTGGCCAACTGAATTTTTTAAGGCATTGTTTTCTTCAGTGAAATTATGCACTTTTTTTTCCATTTGGTCAGTCAATCTTTGTGCTTCCTTTTCCAAGCTGCTGATTCTTTTTTCATAGTTTTCTTGTTTTGCTTTCATTTCTCTCCCCATTTTTTCTTCTACCTCTCTCAATTGATTTTTAAATCCTTTTTGAGCTCTTCCAGGAAGGCTTTTTGTTCCTGAGACCAATTCACCTTCCCTCGTGAGGCTTCACATGTAGGCAATTTGAGGGTATTGTCCTCATCTGAGTTTGTGTTGGCTTCTTCCCTATTGATATAGAAGCCCTCAATGGAGAGGGCTCTTTTTTGCTTCTTACTCATTATTGCAGCTTATTTATTTATTTTTTAAGTTGAGTTGAGGTCTGCTCTGGGGGCACCAGGGTCCCTGTTTTGGGCTTCTTGTGCAGGGGTATAGGTGCTGTGTGACCAGCTTTTTATTCTGAGGCCTATATAGTGTGTGCAGTTCGCCCCCCTGCACTTCCTGTCTGAGTGCGCTCGGCCAGGCGCCTGATCCCGGCATCCGATCCCGCCTGCCCCGTTCATGGCCCTCCTGGCCAATGCAGGTAGGTTTTTCCACTGTCCTTCTTGGCCACCAGATTTTTGAGCCAGGTTCCAGGGGCCTCAGTTGTTTGGCTGTGGCCCGCAGCTTCTGCTGACTTGCCCCAACCCCCTCAGCGCTGGACTGTTGCCCTGTGCTGGGCCTCCTTTTTGCCTTAGTCAGACTGACCTTTTCCTGAAGTCTTCTAAATTTTCTCTGGTTGGAAGACTGTGTCTCTCTGTCTCTTTGCAAGTTCTGTAGTTTCAGAATCCGTCCAGAGGCTTGATTTAATATTCTTTTTGAGGGAACAGAAGGAGAGCTCAGGCAGCTTCCTGATTCCTCTCCGCCATCTTGGCTCCACCTCCCTAATTTGCTGTCAGTCTAGTTTAACACATAGCTGAAATGGAATTCACTTTATAACACACAACTTTTATTTGAAGGTATTCATTAGAGGTAACTCTTTTTTTTTTTAAATTCTTTTTATCAGGAAGCTTTTCCTGACATCAAGCTAAATTTGCCTTTTTCCATCTTCTACTCATCACTTTTGGTGCTGCCCTCTGAATATAACAAGTCTACTCCCCCTTCTATATGTAAGCCTTTCAAATACTTTCAGACAGCTATCATGTTCCCTGATTCTTCTCTTCCCCAGGCTACATTTCTCTAGGTTCTCCAACCAATCTCCATTCCGATGTTTGAATTTTAATATTGACTAAAGTTAAGCTCATATATATTGTAGAAGTAGTGTGGTGTAGGAAAAAGTACCAGAATGAGAATCAGTAAATAAGACTAGAATTGTGGTTCAGCTACAAACTGCCTATTCGAACTTGGACAGACTACTTAACTTATCTAAGCCTTGATTTTTTCACTTGTCATTTGAGGGAATTAAACTTTTCTTCTGTATTAAATGTCCAAAATTCACTCCATCAAGCTTCAGCCTGTTGTATATAGTGGAAGTTATGTATGCATTGTAAAAATGTTTATTTCATTTCCCCCTTACTGCATGTATGCAATAATGAAGCAGTCCTTCTTCTCTTTTGAGTTTTTTCCATTGTTCACATCCTAGTGTGGGGGTGGTGGTATTACTGACAATTTAAAGTTAATTGAAAATACATTAATATGTTCATATTTCTTACTCAAAGTGTTGTTTTAAAAGAAAAAAACAAATGCCCTAGGTTTCTTACATTTCACGAGATTCAGTGTAAACAGTGGAATGGTATTAAGTTCTGTGAGTGCATTGTAACCATTTCTATTTTTGTAATAAGCAAATAAAACCTCTTCTCGCAAATGTGATCTATAAGTTTCCACCTAAATTAGAATTATTTCAATCAAATATAAACCTATAATCTTTGTGTTATCAAAAGTGACATTTACATTTTTTGTTTAGATTATACAAAATGAACTTACCCTGGAGAGCCAAGGAAGCTGCACATTCTTACCCTGGACAGTTCAACATATATTTTTAGGGGCTTAGTATGCACAAAGCACTGTGTTGGCATTGGAGCCATGAAGCTGAATCTTACTTTAGCATCGTTGATTTATTTAGTGCTGGAAAGGACTATAGAATCATCTAGTCCAACATCCTTGTTTTATAGCACCACTTGACACTGAGCCACTGACATTGTCCCACATGCTCACATTAACTTTAACGGACTAGAATTTTTCCACAAAAATTGGAAATTTAATTATGTATTCTTGGTGTTTGTAACTAATGTTTAGTATTTTCCAACTTATCTTATTTCTTTATTTGTCTTTTAAAGCCTTGGGGTTCCATCTTACGGAATTGGAATTTTTTAGCTGTGACACATCCTGGTTACATGGCATTTCTAACATATGATGAAGTCAAAGCACGGCTACAGAAATATAGCACCAAACCTGGAAGGTGAGCCATCTTTGTGTTTATAATTAATTGTGAATAATTAATTAGTTTTGAAAATAATAATGATTTATAAATATTCTTGTGATAATCTACATAGTAGACTTAAAGTTTCCCTTAACATTAGTGTTTTCCCTCTGAGACTACCTCCAGTTTTTCTTGTAGATGCCTTATTAGAACATAGTTGCTTTCTTGTAGTCTCTTCCATTAGAATGTGAGCATCTTGAAAGCAGAGAATGTTTTTTACCTTTCTTTTTATCCTGGGAGCTTAATATTAATACCTGGCATATATTAGACACTTAATAAATGTTTGTCAATTGCTTGAAGTAATCTTCATGGATCAAAAGAATGTTCATTGAACTTGACAAACCAATTATTTCTGCCTTTTCATTTCTGAAACAGATGTTTTGAGGAAGGGCTGGCCATGCTGTACTTTTAGTAGGCTTGACTTAAAATCCCTAATTGAGTTCTGAGAGCAAAAATGGAAGCCAAAGCCCAATGTACTAATTTTCTAATCATTAAGAAAGATTAACCCATTGGCAAACTACAGCTATGATGTGCTTACACAGAATATGCATATATTCAGATATATATGTAGGACTTTTTGTATTTATCCTTAAGTATTTGAAATTAAGAAATTAAATTTGAAATTAAGAAATCAGTACTGTAGGGAAATCAAATATTGTGAAAATACTGAGGATTAGCTCCCTAGCAGACTCACTCACAGGTCTAAAAAGGCTTATTGGTAATTAAGCTCATAACTTTTCTTCTGGAAGTGTTGAGAAAAGAACAACCAATTTAAAAGTTTCTTAAATAGAATTGTGAGGCCATAGTCCTCATTCTTCCTAGGATATACTGTGGTTCAAAACTCTTAACTTCTTCCCTTTCTCCCAATTAGAATGACCAATTGTCTTTCTCACTGACTGTAGTAACTGCAAAATTGTAGAACTAGATGAAGTTAGAAGTAGAATGGACTCTAGAGATTATATTAAGAAATTTGGGCCCAGACTCATGGAATTACCCACCTTATTAGAAATAGCTTTAAAAGGAGAATGCATTTCTTCCAACCCTTAGTCCATTGCACGATTTTAGAGTCATAGCATTTTAGTCTTGAAAGGAAATAGATGATCTAGCCATGTCTATTTTTTTTTAAGGATGAAAATGCCCAGGTCTAAGGTGTTAAGATGCCTTGTCCATAGCCTCATACTAGTTAGAACCAACCCTGGACAGAGGTTTTTTTTGGTTGCGGTCTCAGGCCATTTTCATTAAAGCACAACTTCTGTGTACATTATGAAGATTTGTTGAATTTCATTATTTATATTTAGTGATACTCCTATTTCATAATGATGTTCCATTAAAGTAAATAGGTACAGAATGCGTAGGAGTTAGTTACCATGGGCCACTTTTGTCAAAATTTCTTATTGTTTCCTATAATTAATTTTAAAAAATACTGATTCAGATGCAATCTAATAGCATGGTAAGCATTCCAGGCATGCAGGACAGCCAGTGCAAAGACAGGGAAATGGGAAATGTAGTGCCTTGCAAGAGGAACAGAGGAAAAGGCTAGTTTGGCTGTATATATCTTGTATTTGCATAGTTTTTTGCATGTTGTTTCCCTCCTGGGATTTGAGCTTCTTAAGGCCAGAGATAGTGTTTTTGCATTTTTTATTCTTAGAGCTTAGGACAGTACCTGGTACAGAGCACAAAAAGACTTAATAAGTGTTTGTTAATTGACTGATTGACTGGGTGAATGAATCATAAAGTTTGGGGAGTAGAACCATCAATATGCAGTGAGGCTGAAAACATAGGTTGGGATGAGTTTGTGAAAGGCTTTAAAAGAAGCGTTATTATTTTGTCTTTGAGGTAATAGGGAATCACTGAGGTTTGTTGAACAAGGGAGTGACAAAGTCAGATCCTTGCTTCAGAAAAAATCACTCTGACAGCTGTGTGGAGGATGGATTAGAGTAGGGTACGGAATTAAGGCAAGGAAACCAAGGACGATGTCCTTTCAATAGTCTAGGGGAGAAGTGAACTGATTGGCTATGTGGGGTAAGGAAGAGGGAGACATTGTGGATGACATGGAGGCATTGAACCTATGAGACTGACAGAGGGATTGGTTCCTTTATCAGGAGGCATTGTGGCACAATGTAGTGATTTTATTGCTTTGAGTATTTTCAGTATTTTCTATGGCCATAATTATGAACTGCCATGATTTCTGGAATGCTTTTGCCAAAGTCCAGATTTTGGATTCGTCCTACAAAAATGTATTTATGTTCAAAGCTTCCTGGCCCATTTGACTATTTTGTGATGCCTGCAGTTATTGGGGGTGGGGGGTTGTGGGGAACAAACAAAATAAACAAAACAAAAAAAGTTTGCTTGATTGGATTAGATATAATATGGAGGAAAACCTTACAGTCAGCATATACTTTTTAGGGAGGCTGGAAAACTTTTGTAGGAGTATCAAATACTAGAATCCATTAGACTACTGATTCTAAGAGAAAATATGGAGATTAAGTGAGCCAAAATATTTATGTAAGCTTTTGCATAATCTGTGGTTTACACACAGTAGGCTCTTAATTTGAAATGGATCACACATGATTAAACATGTGAATGAAAGAAAATCATAAGCATGATACCAAATTTCACTTTAATGGATAAACCTGACTTTGATAACTGTTGAGCCTAGGGCACTGCCTTCTTTTTATGGTCATTAGGAATGGAAGAGGAGACTTACTCATTTGGGCTTCCATGGAAACCAACTCCATATATTTTGTTACAATGCCTCAAACTGAAATTTACTATGGACCACCATATTGGAGATCTGGGGCATTTCCAGCCAATTGTAATCTTTGAATCTTCAGCAATGCTAAATGCTCAGAGACTGATTTATTCATGAGAGTGAAGGTAATTGGCAGTTACTACTGTATTCAGAACCTTCCAGAAGCCTGAGCCTTAGAAAAGGTTGGATTGCTTATAATTATGGCTTTTTGTATTTATCAACAATGTTGCCATGATTTCTGGAATGCTTTTGTCAAAGTCCAGATTTCTGATTGGTCCTATAGAAATATATTTATGTTCAAAGCCTCCTGGCCCATTTGACTATTTTGTGATGCCTGAAGTTATTGGGGGGCGGGGAGGATTACAGGGAACAAACTAAATAAACAAAACAAAAATTTTTTAAAACCCAATATTTTAATGGTTCTTCTGGAATTCACGTAACATGAAAAATAAAGGGGAGAGAGAGAGTGAGCGAGCGCACAAGCAGGAGGCCAAGCACTGGGTTATTCCAAAAGAACAGAAACAATAAACCCATTTGAAATTTTTGTGTCCCAGAAGACATGAGTGGGTATGGTCAGACCAGGGTTAAATCTTTTCCAGGGGGTAAGACGAATTTTTGCTTGATTCAAGTGTTTATCTTATCAGGTTTTATTTTTCTACTTTCTTTGCTGGTAATATGTATTACTTAATTTTTGTACCTCACAGAATTAAGTATATAGTTATTAATAATTATAGAATGATAGGCCTTTCTAGGTATAACTTTATTAGATGTCATTGTAGTAATTCCCTTAATTATTATTCTAGGAAAAGGGATGTGGTTCAAACTCAAGGAAATTACCTAACTATAATTTGGCGATATCCAATCAAAAGGATACAGAGGGAATTGTGCCCTTTTTGTGACATAGCTGTCCAGAGATCCATTTGTCCTGATTCCAGACTTTATCTTAGTTTTCAGGAAGAAAATAGGAGCTATCCAGACAAACTCAAACTGTAGATTGCCTATGATTGGTCCACTATCTTCCCTACCACCAATCTGGGCCTTTGTTCCTATATATTCAATCATAAATAATCTACTTTATGGACGCTTCAGTCCTGAGTAAGCCATATAAGAATGTACACCCAAGTTTGGACAGTTTCTTTGGTGATTATTATTTGTACCCATATATGTTCACCCACCCTCCTTCTGGGAAAAGGGACCAAGTCTAATTAGCTTGAATCAATCAATCAAATTCTGCTAGTCAGTGTGCAAGTTGATTAAATTCAGAATTCATAGCCACTATTATATAGTTAATTGCCTTGTAAAGTTATTTTTACAGTACTTGGTTCGTCAATAACCATTATATATCAGAAAACTTTTATTTCAGTTGGATACATTTAGACACTCAAGCTGCTTAAATGTATCCAACAAAATTAATTGACCCAATTTTGGTCTGTTTAACAGGTCATAAAACTCAAATATAAAGAATATGACAAGTGTGAAGGCAACATATTTTGCTATGTTCCATTTTGTAAAGTTGTAAAGAGAAATTTTAAAAATAATAAAAAAGACACTTAATGCTTTGCTAATGTATTTGGCCACGGAGAGTTAATTTTTAAGAGACTAGCCTTTTCTTTGATTTATATTACTGAACAATTTGACTGCTTAGGTGAAATATTGAAGCTGACAGGGTTAAATAGCTGCCATGAACTCAAACATTTTACCTACTCACTAATGTAATTCAAAGACATTTTGGAGCTTTTCTCTGTAAAAAGAAAAAATAAATAAAATGGCCATCATAATTACAGAGTAAAGCATTTTTAAAGCAACTTAGCTAATAAAATGGGAAAAACCAAATATTAATTTAAAAATCATAAGCAAAAAAATAATAAGCAAGATACAATTCAAAATGAGATTCTACATTGCTAAATTCTTCTTTAGATGCCCATGTGCAAGCATTTTTTTTTGTCAGAGAACCTTAAATTACTTGAGAAATTTAATTTTAATTTTCCACAGTGAAGTAGGTAAATAACACTATCGATGACCACTTATTTCATAAATAAATGAGAATTTACAACAGGTTACAAAACACATTATAAAAGCTAAAAATAGATCCCAGGACTCCCAAGTCTGACTTATTGCCATACTAGAATATATCTTCTCTTTTACTGGATGTATTTAACCGATACAAATCTTGTATAAAAGATTAAGTCTGTCTTTCCCCCCCACCCCCCTTTCTTTTATTCAGTTACATTTTCAGGTTGAGTTGCACTCGACTGGGGCAATGGGCCATTGGATATGTCACAGGAGATGGTAACATCTTACAGACCATACCTCACAATAAACCTTTATTTCAAGCCCTGATTGATGGTAGCAGGGAAGGATTGTAAGTATTCAACATTTATAGTTAAGGTATCAATTCATTCTTTGTTATTTGAAAGATTAAAAATTGGAGAATGATTATTAATGTATAAAGTAGGTGAGATATTTGATTGTGGGAGTCTAGTAGAACTGAAGAGCATCATTTACTTATGTTCTTGAAGAGAGTAACCTTTGTTAAAATTCATTATGATCTTTTCATTATTTATCTCCAAAAAACCCCACTAAGTTGACTAAGTTAATTCAGAATAAATGTATTTTAGAATGCCTAGAATTTAGTAGCAAATTAGAGACATAATGTGTTTTTGATTGAGAAGTTTTACCTGAAGTATTTTCAAAACAATTATCAAGGAGATTTATATCAAAGAAGTAGCTGTTTCTATATATTAACTCCAGTTTTGCCCATTACCTTTAGTTTAGCTTAATATATTCGTCTGTTTTAAGTATCTTGAAGTTTTTAAGTTTATATAGTTTATTTTTAATTTATATTAGCACCTACCTCTTAGGGTTGTTGGGAGGGTCAAACAAGATAATAATTAAAGTACTTACATTGTCCCTGGTACATAGTAGGTATTATATAAATGTTATTATTAGAATTATTATTATTATTCATAATAGCAACTTGATGTCCAAATAGCTCATCCTGATAGGGAAAAACACCATATTCTAGTTTTCTGAGTCTAAGTACATATATATATGTATGTACGTATATGTACACGGACATATATATGTACCAACAGACATGCATGCATACACATATTTATATATACATACAAAACTTGCATACCATTCTAGTAATAGAAAAAAGTGTACTATTATTGTTTCTCAGTTTAATAGGGCTCTTAACTTTACATAAAGCCCTAGGAATTTGGTAGACTCCTTATCAGTGAAAATAGGTATTCTACTTTTTCTATTTCGGTATCACACATTTCTTTTTCTTTTTCTTCTATTTTCCTTTTTCTTCTATCTTGCTAAGTTCTTTTGTAAGTTCTATGCTGAGTAGCACACAGGCATAGATGATCTTAGTTGCTCAGCAGTGAACATAGATGTGTCACCCAGCATGAGGCAGTCTACCTGAGTTGTAGAAGAAAAGGTGATTCATTAAATTCCTAGTTCAACCATGGGCAAGAAAAGGAATAGGAATAATTAAGGGAAAGGATTTACTTTATTTCATCTATAGATTTTGAGAGATAACCAGGATGTACCAGTGTACCAGTAAGTATTAATGAACTTCCGAAACTAGCATTTCTAAGAAATTTACTTTCTATACTTATATTATTTATACATTTCCCTAGAGTATATGTTAAGTATGTTTAATTTTGTGTATTATTAGTAGATATTATTGGCTATTTTTCTAAGACATTTGTCAGAGGTGATGGTATAGATCACATGTTAGCAAACCCAATTTGGCCCATGGCCCTCCTGTTTTTGTACAGACTGTGAGTGAAGAATGTTTTTTGGGTTTTGGGTGTTTTTTTGGACATTTTAAAATATAAACTTTTTTTAAAACTGTAAAAGTCATTCTTGTACTCATTAAAAACAAAAACCAGGCAGGCCACAGTTTCTCCACCCCTAGTCTAAATGGACCATGGATGGACTAATTTTGCCATAATTTATTATTTTCATAGCTAATCTCATATTTAGCTAAATAATCTATTGGACTTCACCATCTTTCAGAAACTAAGAATGTAAAATTATAGCAACATTATCAAAGTAGTCAAGTGCAATAGTTAAATTTAGAAAATTCTGATTTACAAATTAAAACAATAATCATTTCAAGATTATGCTATGATGTATTTTTCCCCTCCTTGTAATAGATTGCTACATGTTTGAGACTACATAGAACATGTTAACTGGATTTGGGTAGTAGCTATAAATGATTTTTTGACACTAGCCGTGTGTGTGTGTGTGTGTGTGCACGCACATACTTAAGTAAGGAGCTGCAAAATGGTGTTGTAGTAGATGTGCTGGACTTGGTCAGCAAAGAGCTGAGTTCATTTGCATCTTCCGACCTCATGAGACCAAAGAGGAAATTATTTAACTTTTTTGGGCCTCATTTTTCTTATTTGTAAAATGCAGTAATACTGTATAGGGTATTTACCTTCCAGTGTTGTTGTGAAGACCAAACAAGACAATTTATGTAGAGTGCTTTAGAAACTTTAAGGTTGTTATTAATACATACATGTACATATATGTTCATAAAATGTAAAGGAACTACATGGGACATGGGATCATTGGGTTTGTTGGGAAGATAAATGTGTAAAGTATCTAGGATAGGTGATATTTTATTTTAATGATCATAAATAGGGATAGAAGCTCTAAGGATGCTTTGGCCATTTAAAAAATATCCCATTTTAATGGGAAATACTGAAATGGTTATTCTAAAGTCCAACTTAGAGCTTCCATTATTATCGTTTCCTTCTGTTTAGTCCTTCCCAGTCATGGAGAAGAGTAGATCAATTTCATTTTCATGTGCTTCTTCCCTAAAGGCTCACCAGCCCCAAGTCCCTTAACATTTCCTCTGGAACTTAGCTTCCGTCCCTTTAATTTTCCTTGTCACTCTTTTTCTGAATCCTTTCTAGGTTTTCCACATCCTTTTAAAAGTCTGATGACCAGAATGGGACACAATACTTTAATAAGGGTATAAAAGTAAAAAAAAATTACCCCTCAGCCCTTGCATGTCATCATTTTTAATACACCCCAGGATCATGTTGGCTTCCCCCCTCTCCCACATTGGCACTGCATGGCTCACTCACTCAGATTGTAGTCAACTAGGACCACCACGCCTAGGTCCTTATCTTGCCCAGCTCTTCCTGACCCATCCTATATTAGTACTGCTTGTACCTTTTCCCCACCTCCCACAATTTTATTCAACAAACATTTATTGAGTACTTACCTTATATAAAGCCCTGTGATGGGTCATGGGGGAGGCAGGATGCGACACAAAGAGGTTGAAGACACTGTTATTGCTCTTAATAAACATACAAGCCAGTTTGATGAGATTTATGCAAATAAATATAATATAAAATAGAGTTTGAGTATGTAAGGAAAACAAATTCTTATAAGAAGTCATAGGAGAGAAATCTTTCAATTCAGTCCAACAGGAATTAGTGGACATGCTTATTTGGAGTATTAAAGATACAAAGACAAAAATGAAACCATCCTCCCCACAATACTTTATGGAAGAGATGATATTTCTTTTTTGCTTTGAATGAAGTGGGGGGTTGGTTGGAGGACAATTATTACATGAGGGAGAGAGAAAAAGGATTCCACATAGGTAGAATGGAATCTGCCAAAAGTACATAGATGGGAAAGATCTGAGGAAAAACAGGTGATGCATTGTGCCTAGAATATAGGTTATGTGACCATCATGGTAAGTTGGAACCAGACTATGTTGGGACTTAGATGTCAGGCCTAAAGAGTTTCAACTTTGTCCTTGGCAGAAGGGACACATTAAAGGTTTTTCAGCAAGACAGTGATATAATTTTAGCTCTATATCAAGAAGATTAATCTGAAAGTGCCTGGTACATAGTAGGCACTTAAAATTGTTTATGCATTAATGTACTGACATTGGTATATAGGATGGATTGAAGAGTAGAAAAATGAGGGCAGGGCAGAACAGTTTGGAGACTGTTTCCATTGTGGAATTAGAAGTTGATAAGGGATAACTTGTTACCACAGCAATGTCACTGAAAACAAGAAAAGCAAACAAAACAAAACCCCTCCATCTCTAAATGGCAGCTTTGTATTTAAATGAAGAAACAGGTCAGTGGAGAAGTATATCTCCCCTCTTTCTTTGCAGAGATGTTGGACTATGGATGTGGAACATTGCCTATACTCTCAATCTCAGTTGATATTTTAGTTTCTCTTAATTGCTTTTCCCCTCTATCTCCTTTGTTATTTTTTATAATTTATTTTTATAAAGAATGCCTCACTGCATAGGGGAGGAGGGGGATATATTTGGAAATTAAGGTGGCATAGAAACAAAAATTATTAACTAGTTTTTTTTAATAGAAAGTAATGATGGCCTGAAATAGAGTGGGTGTCAGTGAGTATAAAAAGGAAAAAGATCGTCAAGTTACATATAGTGGGGGCAATTTGTTTTCAATTACTTTGCACTTGTTCCTATTGAAGTTTCTCCTTTGTTATAAAGATAATTTTATCCATTTTTCCAGTTATTTTGAAAAAAAGATTTTCATTTCAAAAGGGTATTTTGAATTAAATTCTAAGTTATTTGCTATGACCTCCAGATGTTGAATGTGTTCTTCGTTCCTTAGTTTAGGTCATCCATAAAGCCATGCATGAAAGTGAGCCCCCCAAGGCAGATTGCCAGGGGATTGTATTTGTAATCTTTAACTAGAAAAGACAGGACATTCATTTCATTCAGATCTCCAATTTTTTTAATAACTTTTTTTTTCTGGGTAGCTCTCTTGAATTAGCAGGAAAATAATTTAGCAAGATGATATGACTTCAGTGGTTCCCCACTGCCTGGGAAATGAAGCACAAGTTTAACCTTTGCTGCTTTGCAGATTTTCCATAATCTGGCTTTCTGTCCTTGATAATAGAAGTAAGCATGATATTCTACATTTAACTTTCAAATAACACACATACATTCACACACATTAATATACGCAGTCAACTGAAAGTCTTTCCTTTTCCCAAGCTCTTTTAAAAGAACATATGTTTCTTAACCTTTAATGTTGGTAGAAAAAAAAATTAAGGTAACCACCCATACTCAGTTGGATCTCATTAACTATGTGTTTTTCCAAATTTTTTTTGGTAAAAAGTTAATTTTTACATATTTGTCACTCCCACATGAACATAAAATAAATCAGTTATTAATTTTCTCCATATGTTAACACACTAAAATATCATAGCAAGACTATATTAACATTAATCAGATATAACAAAAGAAAACAGTTGACCTCTGGAGTAAAAGTTTAAGCTATATAAAGGACATATATTGTAATTCTTTGGCAATAAATGTATTCTGTTGCTTTATTTCATGTCTGTTGAGTTACTAAAATCCATACTATTTGAACCATAGGAGCAAAAAACTGTGCCTTAAATTCTTTGTATCCATCTTAGTGCCTAGCATAATGCTTTGTACATAATAAGTACTCAATAAATATTTCTTGAATAAATGAGTGAATGATTGTCAAAGTGAAAGAGACTTTAAATATAGCAAAATTTAAGAGAAAGAAAATAGTGAATTGTTTGCAAGTGAACCTTGTATTGCTAGAGATCCAAAGAGAGAGAATTTTTAATAATGGGAATGTGTTAGGAAGAACCCTTTAAAACTTATATATTTTACAAATTTAGATTTAGGGATCAGTAAATGTGGTTGTAAGTGATCCAACCTTTTTTTTACTGTTAGATTAATAATAATTTTTACATTTCAAAATTCAGCTATCTGTACCCTGATGGACGAAGTTATAATCCTGATTTAACAGGATTGTGTGAACCTACTCCACATGATCATATTAAAGTTACACAGGTATGTTTGATTTCAGATTCATGTGCTTATAATTAGTGAATGTATTTAGTGGTTTATGTTTTATAGAAAATTAGTATGAATTTCAGAAGTAGGTTATCACTACTAATATCCTGGCTAAAAGACTATGTTCAATCCAGAGCTATTTTAAGTGAAATTTAAGAATGTATTTGAGAAAATAAAGCAATTTTCTTTGAACTCTTAAGAACAGTTTTTCTCTAGTTCTTATTCCTCATCTTTGGAGTGGGATTTTTATAAAAACTTGTTTTCTATTGGACATTAATAGATTTGAATTTTTAAAAATGAAATCCTGAGTGATTATTATAGGAGAATGGTGATAAGATGTATAGAAGTATTACAAACCTTTTGGAGGTAATAATTTTGGAGAAGCCATCTTTTTTTAAAACTATAGCTAGCCATTTGCTTTTAATACCTTCCTATAGAACATCTCTTTTTTATTTCTTGTGTGTTTGATATCTATCAATGAATAGCATTTATGTGAAGCTAATATAGTCTGTGAACAGATTTTTGAGTATGTGTGACAAAAATCCTAATCTTTTTTTTTTTACCCTTATACTCACTCTTTTCCATAATGTCCAGTAGAGAACTTAAAATATAGATGATACATACATGATTTCTGAAACCTTTCAAGAAATGGGGCGGGAGGGAGAAAGTTGGCTTTTATTTTATATGTGTCAAGTCTTGAAAAATAAATAGCTGTTTTAAAACCTCAGTTGTTTCAGACAGTAAAATTTGACCAAAACTTTTAAGGAAAAAATATACTTTGCCATTTTTCCGGCTTTTAAATTTTTTTTTTTTTTTGCTGTGATAATATCCTTAATTTTTTTCTTTTAAAATAAATCAATGGGTTTTATTTCCTGGAGCCAACCTTTATTAAGTTGTATATTCAATTCATTTGTTTCACAATTTATTTTGTTAAATTGTCCCTAGGACCAAAGGGAGTTTTCTTTAATTCATGTTCGCATGATTTAAAATTTCTTTTGGATATCCATTATCAATATTGTTAAATGATTATCACCTTTGTAGCCCTTTGGTAATTTGTTGGCTTTATTACCTGTTATGCTATTCTTTTCCATTTGGGTAATATTTGATGTTCAATAATGTTTAACACAGTTTAAAAACTGTAAAAAAATTTGTTGTATATCCTTCGAATAAGACTTCTTTCTTAAGCAGAGACTGGTTATTATATTTTATAAATTCTGTCACTTAGCATAGTGATAGGGACTTTGTTAGATGCTCAATAAATATAAAATAAGCCAAACTAACACCCTATCACTCTATTTTTTTATTCTTCTACTACTAATCCCTTTTCTATATTTCTTTTAAATATTTAAACTTATCCATACTGATTCAATTACTCTCAACAACTGAATATTTGAAAACATTTATTTGCGTTTCACCATACTAGAAAGCTTCAAGCCAGAAATAAATAATAAGTGTAGATAAAGAAGCTGTTCTGGCCAACTTTTTTTTTTTTGATGGAATTACATTTTTGGTGAATTTTCTTCTAATCTTGGAATTTCTGTTATTGTTACTCCTTTGTTTCTGAAGAGAAACAGTGATGTCATGAATTGGGTTTAAATGAGGCAGAGTTAGGTTACACAGTGGACAAAGCACCCACCCTGGACCCAGGAGGACTCAAGCCCAAATCCAGCCTCAGACACAAGACCCTCACCCACTGCTCGACCCTGGGCATGCCACCTGACTGCCATTCAAAAAAGAGAAGATAAACAAAAAATAAATGCTTTACATATATCATCCATTCATAATCAGTTCCCCTCTTTGCCCTCTGTCCACATTTATTCCTATCATCTACCCTAATACTGAGAAAGTTCTTATAAGTTAGATGTATCATCTTCCCATCTAGGAATGTAAACAGTTTAAACTTTTAACATCCCTCTTGATTTTTTTTTTCCTGTTTACTTTTTTATGCTTCTCTAAGGTCTTGTATTTGAAAGTCAAATTTTCTATTCAGTTTGGGTCTTTTCATCACGAATACCTGAAAGTCCTCTTTTTCATTGAAGTCCCATTTTTTCCCTAAAAGATTATACACAGTTTTGCTGGGTAGGTAATTCTGGGTTGTAATCACAGTTCCTTTGCCCTCTGGAATATCATATTACATGCCCTCTGATGCTTTGATATAGAAGCTGATAGATCTTGTCCTATCCTGACTGTGGCTCCACAGTATTTGAATTGTTTCTTTCTGGCTGCTTGCAATATTTTCTCCTTGAACTGGGAGCTCTGGAATTTGGCTCTAATATTCTTAAGATGTTTATTTTAGGATCTCTTTCAGGAGGTGATCAGTGGATTCTTACAATTTCTATTTTACCTTCTGTTTCTAGAATATCAGGGCAATTTTCCCTGATAATCTCTTGAAAGATGATGTCTAAGCTCTTTTTTTGATCATGGTTTTCAGGTAGTCCAATAATTTTCAAATGATCTCTCCTGGATTTATTTTCCAGGTCAGCTCTTTTTCCAAGAAGATATTTCACATTGCCCTCAAATTTTTTTTTTTATTCCTTTGGATTTGCTTTATTGTGTTTTGGTTTCTCATAAAGTCATTAGCTTCCTTTTGTTCAATCCTAATTCTTAGGGAATTATTTTCTTCAGAGAGCTTTTCCATTTGGTTTTTCAAGCTGTTGATTTTTTTCATGACTTTTCTGCATCACTCTCATTTTTCTTTCCATTTTTTCTCTACCTCTCTAACTTTATCTTCAAAGTCCCTTTTGAGTACCTCTATGGCCTGAGACCAATTCATATTTTTCTTGGAAGCTTTGGATGTAGGAGCCCAGACATTGTTATCTTCTTCTGAGGGAACACCTAGATCTTCCTTGTCACTAAAGAAACCTTCTATGTTCCACATCTTTCTCTGTCTGCTCATCTTGCCGTTTTTTACTTGACTTTACTCCTTCTTAAAGTGGGGCACTGCTTCCATGCTGCACTCTCCCAAGCTTCAGGGGGTACAGTTTAAGGAGAGACACGTTCTGAACTCACCTGGACTGTGCTCTGGTCTGACAATAACCCCAGGCCTACTTGCTCTTCAACCAGAAAACAAATTTTTTTGTTTGGCTGGGTTGATAGCTCCAGTGAGTCTGCACTCCTCTCCCACTTGGGCCACTGCCACTCAAGCCTGCTTCCTGATTCCCAGAAGGAGTATACCAACCGAGGTCCACCTCAGAGCCAGCAGAGACCCCTGTAATCTTCCCCCTGCCAAGGGCTCAGTCCTCTCACCAGACGGGGAGCTTAGTTCTAGAAGACGCTGGCACTGCAGCTGATTCAGAGGCTCCAGAGGTCTCTTTCTCTGGTGGAGCCTGCCTGGGTTTGCATCTGTGTCGCTGGACCTCAGGATTGGATTATACTCCCACCGCAGCACAGCAGACCCCTCCTGCCGACCTTCTAAGATGTCTTCGGCTTGAAAATAATCTCACCCTGTCCTTTTGTGGGTTCTGCAGAGTTTTGCAAAGTCATAGGCCTCTCTCTTCCTAAGTCATCGAAAATCTAGTGAAAGGACATAAGTTAAGATGACCCAGGATGCAATGGATGACTTTGGTGTCTTTGATGCCTGACCAAACTCTAAGTACTCCACAGTGCTGCTTCAGCTACCTTCATGACTATTGAAACAAATTGTTCTCATACACCCATTCAGCTGGGAGAAGGCTTCTCATGCTTGGGGTAGACATCCCTCAAACTCACTGACAAGTCTGAGGCCTGTCAGTAAGCCTCAGCCTATTTTAGCCAATTGGCCAAGATGGTTTACCCAGTTGTGTGTCCACTGTGCATCCTACAGCTTTTTGGAGCCACAGGTGAGAATTGGGTGAAGAATACCAAAAGCAGATGAACAACCTTCACAACAAAGGTGTTAGTCCTCCCTGAACACTCCATACACCTGGCACATAGTAAGCACTATATAAATGCTAGCTATTATTATTTATCTTTTGAAGTAAAATTGAGGAGAGAGGAAATACTGTTTCAAATTCAGTGGCTTAAAAATGAGTATTGAAATAGTTTCATGTACATTTATCTTTTTTAAGTGTTCAAAGACAAAGAAGAAGAAAATGTTTGTATGATTAAAGGCAGGACAAAATTAATCTATAATAGCTATGATTTTTAATACTTTGAAAAATGAATATGACTTGGTGTGAAAGGAATTTTATGTTTATAAACTAAATACTGTATTCACATTTAATTTAAAATAGATTTTTTTCCTAAGTCAGCATAACTGGTTAAGGAAAATTGATCCCTTTACAAAGGAAAATGGGAAACATTAAATAATCCATAGCCATATTATCGATTTTTAAAATGCTAATAAAAGCTTAAATCTCTAAAAACTATTATTTCAAAGAAACCAATTATGGTCATCAGATTTATGTGAAACATTTGCAACATGTATTAAGTAGCAGAGTAATCTCGTTGGTATCCAAGTGTGAGATACTTTTAGTAAGTACTATTTAAGAAAATTCTGTTTTAACTGATCATACTAGAAATGCATTAACTTTGATTTTCTCTCATCCCAGGAACAATATGAATTATATTGTGAAATGGGCTCCACTTTCCAGCTCTGTAAGATCTGTGCAGAAAATGATAAAGATGTGAAGATTGAGCCTTGTGGGCACCTGATGTGTACTTCTTGTCTTACTGCATGGCAGGTACTGTCATGGTTTGACTCAGTTTTTTCATCGACTTCTGTCTTATATTCCCTTTTTAACATTACTTGTTTTTATTTTGTGATGAATTCTAGCTCCATGAACTTCTTAAATTAAGAGAATTTTGTATTTTAATCTTCTTACCATAAGTATACATTTATGTTTCATGTTAGTTTTTCACTTTTGACCTGTTGTACTTTCCTCCCTTGCATAGTTATTTTACTGACACTGATGATCATTGCTGCTTTTCCTAGGGAAAGGAAGGAGAAATTAAATTATGACATCACCAAGTCAGTATCAAGCATATACTAGGTACTTGATAATACATGATGAGACATGAGTTGATATCTCTTCAGTTTTGTTCAGAATAAGGATTAAATTGATAGGAAGCTTGACTGCCTTCAAACACTTTTGTGAGATGCTAAATATAATTTCCTTTTGTTTCTTCATTGAGGAACATTTTTCATGTAGTTTAGAATTCTGGACTAGAGAGACATTGAAGATCAAAGTTAATTTCACCCTTAGATAGGGCCTGTTCTGCTTGTGCTCTTTCCTGGGCTGTTGAATGTTGAGCTGCCATCCACTCCTCCTTCTACCTTGGGAATTGATAGCTTTTAATTGTCTGTGGGAAAAATGTTTGGCCATGTAGAAGTCCTACTTTGTTACACTGACTAATACTAGGAAGTAACACAGAAGTAGCTGTCTGAAAGCTCTCACCAGAATGGTGGGATTTCTTTCATAATCAGCCATTACCATAAAACCCATTATAGTAAACTTTGATGTATTTGCTTGTCTAGAGTGAATTAAATTATATCTGTGAGGAAAAAGAGAAAATTTATTTAATTTATTTGATTTGATTTTTCCTCTTTTGGCGAGGATAGTACTGGTACTTGAAAATGTGGGGCCTGAATATAATTTTTTTTTAAGATATAAATGTGTCACTTGGTGGCTCATTGTTGCAAAAGACAGGGTTGTTCCCAGTTGTTATAAATGTGACATTGTTTTCCATATTACTATAACTCTGATATATTTTCATTTATTCTCCATCTGGTACAATTTATCTGCTAATTAATCATTTCCCAAGCCTCTGTGCTTTTTATTATTACTGAAGTAGTTTCATATGAAGACATAAAGTTGGTAAATTATTTACATTCAATAATCATTCTTTCCCTTCCAAAATACTGTTCCATGTTATATTTAGAAATTCAAGAAATTTGTAAATTGTCAGTTACTAAAAGCAGATATATTTGAGGAACAAATCTAGAAAAAGCTAGAGAAGGATCAGAACAAGCAAAACAGAACTTACAAGCATTCAGGAATAATTCAGAGTAGAAATATGAACATATTGTTCATTGATACAATATTTGTTATTTCAATGCACTTATCTTTCACGTTGAAATTTGTAACTAATATGCAAAATGATGACTTATTTTCTGAGTTGTTTATGTAATAAGGACCATATAGACTTAAAATTGCCTTAGGAAGTAAATCGAAGCACAGGATAAGGAGTAAGAATGGAATCCATTGGGGGAAAGGAAAAAACAAACGAGTATTAGAAAAAGAATCTGTAATTAGTCATACATAGCATCTAGGGCTTGAAGGTACCTTAGTGATAATCTAGGCCACATCTCTAATTTTAGAGATAAGGAGAGTGAGGCCCAAATGACTTGACCAGGTGGTAGATCTGAGATTTAAACCCATGACCCTTGACTACATCGCCCCCTCCCTGTTCATAACTGACCTCTCTACTCTTGCAGTTCAGGCACACAATTAATGCTGACTAAACTTTTCTCTAAAACTATATTGGACTTCTTAATCCTGTTGTCCTGAGAAGTGTCAACAAGCTAAATCTACCCATGTTCTCATGAACTTGGTGTTTCTTTGATCTTCTTGGAAAAAGACTTCAGACACTCACCTGTTCTCCACTCCTCCCCCATCCCCTTCTTTATGCTGATTACAAGAAGTAGGGTTACTTTCTTCAAGTCTTTTTTCACTTGGCACACTACTAAATCATTTTTATCAACTATTTTTTTTTCCTCTTGAGCCATTACTTGCAGTACAGAAACTGATACCAACCCCAAAGTGTTCCGGAGACTCAACTTAATAGAGATTCCTTTGCAATATTAAAAGAGATAACACTGTGAAATGATGGGTATTTCTTGAAGATATTGTTCTCCTTTTTCAGTATCAGAATCCCTAAGTGATTATTAACTGAAAGAGTATTTAATGTTATATTCTAATTCCAGATCATGTCTTTTCCTAATGAGTTTCTTCACATAGGTTTTTATATTCTATAATACTTATGCTTCTCTGGTATGTAGTCAGTGGGTTTAGGGTATTTGTCCCATCATTCCATAAGTTCCTAATGTCACACCTAGCTTTATTTGCAGAAACTTATCATTTAACTGAGTGACCAGGACATCCTAGCATCTCCTGAATTTTAGTCGTGGATTGCCAGACTTTTTTTTTTTTTCTTTTCCTAACACCTTGAGTAAACCTTGAGATTTGCTGAGATAATTAAAAATAAGCCCCAGTAAAAGTCCCTTATGTTTTGCCAAGAAATTGGTAAATCAATCACAACCAAATAGGAAACAGAGGCACAAGAATGGAAAACATTATGTTTTCTACCAAAGGACATTTATTAGCAAATCACTCTTCAGATGACAAATGCACACTAAGTTTTCCTCCCATTAGGTGCTACACTTTCAGCTTAATCAAACTTCATTGCAGATTTAACTTTTGTATAATTAATGAGAAAATGAAGAAACATACTGTAGCAATGTCAGTTTTACAGGCTGCAAGTGGTTAGTGTTTAATTGCTGTCATAATGGCTCATTAGTCATGCCTCAGGAGAGGTTTCCTATACTTTTTTTTTTCCTCTAACTGAAACATCTGTGTTATTTAATAAATGGAATAAGCAGGCCTGAGTCTGCACAGAATACTAAGTGAGGTGTCAGATAATTTACCTCCCTAGAGACTCTATTTGATACAGTTTCATTCTTGATGCTTCATTTTGATTGAACTTTTGGCAGGAGGAGCAGTAGAATTTGCTTCCATTCCCTCAGCTGAATCAAATATTAACTAAGAAATTTTTTTCTCAGTGATAATTTTTATCTGCTTTTCTGTAACATCATGCATATGGAGCAGTGAAAGCTCATGTCAATATAGAACACATGGAATGAGAATTTGTGCTACAGTATTTTGCCTTGTATCAGTAGAATAATTAACTTTTTACTTTGAAAGGAGCCCTAAAGTTTCCCCACACAATAAAAAAGCTCTTTCTGAAAGACATTTGCTTTCAAATGTTGAACCACATGATCTTGCAGAAAACTTTAATTCAACAAAAAAATCGCAACAAATTTCAGAGTTGATTGTTGCTATCCATTCAAAAAATATTTTATGGAAACAAAATGTAGCCATGATTGTTAGCATCATCAATCACTAAGGAATTTTATATCTCTTGCTAATCCATATGTGATATCTAGAAACATAAATGAGAGCCTAAGAGTGAGAGAAAGAAAAGGGGAGGGAGGGAGACAGAGAGACAGAGAATGAATGAATGAATGAATGAATGAATGAATGAATGAATGAATGAATGAATGAATGAATGAATATGTGTAGGTGGCTAGGAAGTATTATGGTGACCTTGTTCTGGGCAAGGTAATTTAAATGCTCTCCTATAAGAACCTAGAATCTAGGGTTAGGGAGATATGATGATAGTAGTTCAGAAAGACCTGTTGAAAAAGGTAGTATAGTATAGTGGAAAGATGCTGGAATTAGAGCAGAGGATGTGAGGTTGAATCATGCTTCTTCTGTCAGTTACTACCTGTGTGACTGCTCAAGTCATTTAACTTTCTTTGGCTTCAGTTTCCTAGTCTGTACAATGAGGGGCCAGCCTTTAAGGTTTACTTCCAGCTCCAAATTAGGGACTCTTTGTGGCATCAATTCTCTAGTCATGGTAGATTCCAAATCCACTAATAATCTGTACTATTCTTGCTTAACTCTTCGCTTGACTTTGGCCATGAAACTTGGCCTGTGTTGTATATTTTAATAAGATACCAATCCTTGAATAAATGTTTTTAGTCTCTTTAATAAGCTATAGTAAAAATTAGAATCTAGAACATGTATTTATTTCAGTGTTATTTATAAGGCCCTCAAACTTTCTTTGCTTAATAAAAATGGATGTCTCCATTTTTCCACACCTCAGAACTCCTCTACATATTCGCCATTTTCTCTTCCTTTACCACAGGGTTTCCAGGACCAATCCTTTTACTTGTATTTTCTGTCCCAAACCTTGTCTTCTCTGGACTCTTCCCCCAGTCTTAATTTCTCATTCCTTCTCTATCTCCCTCTACCCCTTTCCAGGGATATAATAAGTGCTTAATAAATGTTTTCTTTCTTTCCTTCTTCAGCTTCACTTACTAGCTGTGTGACCCTGGGCAAGTAACTTAAACCATGTCTGACTTAGTTTTCGCAACTATAAAATAGGGATTCTTATAACAATACCCAGCAATATTGTGAAGATCAAATGAGATAAGATTTATAAAATATCAAAGTGACTGACACATGGCAGGCACTTAATAATCCTTCCTTCCTTCCATCCTTCCCTCCCTCCCTCCCTCCTTCCTTCCTTCTTCCCTTCCTTCCTTCCTTCTTTCCTTTCTTTCTTTCTTCCTTCCTTTCATCCTTCCTTTCCTCCTTTCATTCCTTCCTTCCTTTCATTCCCCTCTCCTTTAGTCTCTCTCTCTCTCCCTCTCCTGCATTCACTTCCACTCTTCTGCATTCTCTTGCATGGTTCACTGCTATCCGTCCCCCTTACCTGTAATTTCTCAAACTTCCCTCCCCACCCTGTCTCTGCATTTAAAACTGCTGCCTCTATACAGTTAGGTTTTACCTATCCTTAAAACTAAACAAACAACTTTCCCTTGATCCTGTCACACCCACAAGCAGTGGCCCTATATCTCACCTTTCTTTCAGTGCCAAACTTCTAGAAAGTCTTTTATACTTAGCTAATTCTACTTTCTTAACATTCATTCACTTCTCAGCTCCTTGAAATCTGGCTTTTTATACCACCTTTGACCTTTTAAGCCCCAAATCCTATGGCCTTTGGTTAATCTTTATTGTTCTTGATTACTCTGTACCTATTAACACCATCACCCTCCCTCTTTCCTACCTTCCTGTTTATTCTTTTTTCCCTTTAGATTTTATAACTCTGCTCTCTCACTTCTCATCCAGTCACTACACATTTGCCCAAAGTTCTCTCCTGATTCCTCTTTGGGTTGCATTGGAAGAGGTATAGCTTCGAAGAATAAGCAAGAGACAGTACCTCTGTGTTCCACTTTCTTCACTCCACAGCTGGATGTTCAATTCTTAGCTCCACATTTTTGTAAATAGATTGATAAACTGGATTAATAGTGGAGGAAAACCAGAATGATGAAGGATCTTGAATCCATGTCTTAAGAGGATTGGTTGAAAAGGCAGGATATGTTAAACTGGAGAAGACAAGAGTCAGGAAGCTTGTGATAGCTGGTTTTGTGGACTTGGAAATCTGAATTGTGATCTTTGACTTAGACAGTGGCTGTGGCTGAAATATTTCAGGCTTTGCTTACTCTCTTAATGAACTTCTCCAATCCTAGGAAGTCTAGTCATTTAATGAAAGAGGCAATTCGTTGTTGGGTTCATATTTGAAGATTTTCTAGCTTAGTGAACACATTTCCAGAAGTTGTTTTCCACTGGCATTGACTTTATGAAACCAGGGTCATCTTCATGCCACTATGAAACAACAGGGCTTCTTGTCTTTGTTTTCATCTCTTGACCCCTCACAGTTTCTTATCTGCCCTTTCATTCTCAGGTGATGGTACATCAAAGTATTGTAGTGCTACTTGTATAGTTTTTGGTTCTTGCTCTTTTTATGGCAAAGAAAAGGTAGCATATGAAAACTTTTTTTAATTTTATGATAAAGGTTTTTTCTGGTTGTCTAGGCTATATTTTTACTTTGAGCATGAATTTATATTTATTATACTGCCCTTTCTTCTCCAAAGTTGTTTCAAAAAGTATGTACCTTTCCTAATCATTTCTTCCTTTGCCAAGCTAAACAAGGGCACTGTGAATTTGTGAACCTCCACTAACTTTAGTCTGTGCTCACACGCTTAGAGTACCAACTGCATTCAAGATTTGGTGGACATTGTCAGTATTAAAATTTTACCTTGAATATTTGAATGTTTAGTATATGTATTTACTTTAAAACTTATTAGATGACTTTACCAATGGTATTATTCATTTGGAAAGGAAAAAGGAATATGTTCATATTTAGTTCTAAGTGTAGATGTGAGTTAGTATTTCCATCAAAAGGACTGGATAGGGGCAGCTAGGTGGCACAGTGGATAGAGCACCGGCCCTGAAGTCAGGAGTACCAGAGTTCAAATCTGGCCTCAGACACTTAACACTTACTAGCTGTGTGACCCTGGGCAAGTCACTTAACCCCAATTGCCTCACTAAAAAAAAAAAAAAAGGACTGGATACCCGACATAAGTAATATATCCATACTCATAAGTTATATGAAAAAAAAAAGAATTCCTTTTCCTGGAGTTTATATGATTTGGCTTTTTACTTAATGTCTTTAGTGGTTGTTTTTAAATCATTGCCAAAACTTATGGGTCATATATTCAACAAGATGGAAGACTAGAAAATTTTATCTAGTCCTACTCTTCCTCTTCCAACCCCACCCCAATATTGTAAGCAGATTATTCAACTTCAAACACTCCCCAAAATAGAAACACAAGAAATATAAGTAAAACTACAAAGCCAAGAATAAGTGACTAAATAAATTATCCCATCTCAAGAGGCCATTAAAAGAGGGGGGAAAAGAGAAAGGCTTACTTAAAAAAAAAAAAACTGTTGACAAAGGCAACAATAACAATAGAAGCACAATTTCATCTTCAGAATAGACAAGTAGACAAAAATGAAAGGGCAGTTTAAAGAAATAGGAGTAACTTATAAAAACAAATATTGAAAAAAAAAAGAAATAGAAGTAAAGATGGTAGAAAAGTAGACTTGAAACATTATGAACTAAAAGTTCCTTTCCCATCAACTTCTATGGTTGAATCATTGTGTTTCGTGGAATTAAACTGCAAAATGAAAGGTTAAACACACTGGCACTGGGGATGTAAAAGTTAGAAGGGAATGTATAATATACTCTAATCAAGCCTGTAGAAGACTAACGATGGTAAGATAGCTCCTATAGTCTCATTAAGAGACAGACTATAAGAGAATTAGACAAGTAACAAATAGAAGGGTTAAAATGAATAAAAAGGGAGGAAGTATCATCCCAGTGCAAGTAAGGGATCCCACTAGTAAATTACTTACTGGAAGATGAAGAACTTTATATGAATCCAGTCTGAAGGAGTTTGTGCATGGTAGATCTCTTTTTCTGAAAACTGTTGTGCCTTCATATAAAGTGTCTTTCTTTAGAATAAGGGAAGTCCCAACTCCTGAGGCAACTGACACCCACAAGCATGGAAGAGTATAGAGCCAGAGAGGAGACTGCATGGTGTTTGGGAAGGAGAAATATTTTGGGGTAGCAGTGTATATAAATGGACTATACAATTTAGAAGACATGAACATTTCTACTGTGAGAAAATGCTTCTACAACCTCATTATTAACCTCATAAATTATACTTTTAAGACTGACATACTATGGACAAGAAAAGGTGAATGGACAAAATCTAAAAAGGCAACAATAAAATTTGTTAGAAGAGAAAACTCATCCATGAAACTTAAGAAACTTTAATTCAGTGACAACGTAGAGAATAAAGATGGAATAAATAAGTTTATGGACCATGAATCAAAGGATAAAAATTCAAAATTTATAGAAAGGAGAGATCATCAATGAAGAGAATAAATAAATCCTTAAAAATAAAGATCCAGAAAAGAATACTAGAAAACAGGAGTAATAAGAAAGGAGTAATTTTTAAGAGAAGGGGGAAAGGAGGAAGAATTGGATAACTTAATAAAAGAAAAAAATCAGTAAATTATATACAACACCAAAACTAGGGGAAAAGATGACAAAGGGGTTGGGGGTTGGGAGAGCCTGTGGTACTGACAAATTGTTAACTTAAAAGAGTAATGGGAACAAAAATAAATAAATAAAAAGACTAATTCAGAAAAAAAAAGTGCTAGCAAAACAAAGGAAGGAACTCAAAAACTTTTCTCTCAAAACTTTAAATGATTGGTTAAATAAAATCCCATAATCTGTTTCTTGAAAAAAATATATCTGAAAAACAACAACAACAAAAAAAAACCATGCATAGAATAAAAATGAGAGGATGAAAGAAAATTGACTATGCATCAGGTGGATCCAAAAAAAGGCAAGTTATATCTTTCCTTTCTTTGTCTCCTATAAGACAAAGAAAGAATAAAAATTCACAATATAAACACAGATAAACAGGAAAATGGCATACTTAAAGGAAAGTATAAACAACAAACTCATATCACCATTAAACATAGCCATCAAATTCCATATCATTTAAATTCATAAAGGAAAAAAATAACCAAATTGAAAAATGTAGATAGCCAAAAAAATCATAGTAAGATATTTAATGTTTTTCTCTCAGAGTTGGACAAATCTAACAAAATGAGAAGCAAGAGAGAAAAGATAAAATTTGGAAAAAATTGCTGGATTAATTATAACTAAAAGATGTATGACACCTAAATGGTGTCAAATGTATGCATGTATGTATGTGTGTATGTATATATTTATATTTCTCAATACTGCACAGCACTTTGACAGAAATTCATCATATATAAAAACACAGAGAAATTTCAAATAAATATAAATACCAAAAATACTAAACCTAAATGGTAACCTAATAATAAAACTAATGGGTTAAAAAAATCACTAGTTTCACAGTCACTAGAAGTCCTAAAGTAATAGGTTTTACAACAAAATCCAGGATTGCATAAATGAACCCCTTATAAAAGAGGAATGGGTACAGGGCTTTCTGCCTCACTAGGTGTGTAAGTTGATTTTGAATTTAGTATTGGCTATTAACATCATTTAAAAACAACAATTTCTAGAGGCACACATTTGACCCGTTCTTTGTTGTGTATGTGTTTAGTCAATCATTCAGCAGAATCTACTAAATTGGAGCTTCACTGAATTTCACAATAATGTAGTCAGTTTTCAGAGAAAACCTTGTGAAGGAGATAATTCCCATTAGATTAAATACCATTATAAAGACATATTTTATACATAACAAAGTCATTGTCATTGTAATTGGCTTGTAGTGACAGTGCTCTTTGCTGTACAGTAGATAAACTATACAGTAAATGCATCCTACCTGTAGTACAACTGAACTTTACAAAAACAGTCTGTGATATTATGTCCTTATATTTCTTAGTGTGGGAATAGAAATGAGCTGAGTGGAGGGAGGGAGGCAGAAATGTGGTGGAGCAGAAATTCTTTTCATGCACATGAGCTTGAATCTTATCTGGCCCCAGTTAGCAGTAAACTAAAGAGAAAGTGAGTTTTTAGTATGAGTGGGGGCTGTTTAAGTTCCATTTTAGTAACCAGGCTATGGCTAAAGAGAAAAAGAAAATGACTATATTAAGTGAAGTCCTAAGATAAATATGAAAGTGAATTTTAAAATCAATTTATCACCTCTTCAATTTCTTTAATGTGGTACAATGTCTGTGGACCTTACAGTTCCTGTCTTTAATATGAACATAATTATTATTGTCTCTACCTAGAAGGTATGACTTTTTAAAAGTGTTTTCTATCTCTGTGTTTTAATTCAGTAGTGAAAGGTTGCTTGCATTCCTCCCCCCACCATAGTAGTATGAATAAAGTTTACCACCTTTTTCAAGGCTGCAACCTTTTTATAAGGTAGTAGCCTAAGACTTCTTGCATTCTTTTGCCCATTGTGAACTTCAATGCATTGGAGACTATGAATATAATAGGTTTGAGGCAAAAAGAAAATGACAATTCCTTGCAGAATTTCCTCAAAACTTTCAGCAGGTTTGAGTGGAATTTCTTATTTGAAGGTAAGATTTGAAGTGAGGCTAATGCCAACTTATATAGCATTACCTCCCAATTGAGTTATGTCAAGATGACAAACATTGAATTCTGGAACTATGATTTTGCTAAGTTTTCTGAAATTGAAATCTGATTTCTTTGTTCTTCCATTGTTTCCTTGTAAATCAAGATTTAAAAACACCTAGATCTTGGAAGTTGATATATTTAGAATATGACTTGTTCTATAAATAGGAAGACTTTCCATATTCAGTGTTTAAATGCTTATTCATTACTATTATTATGGCTTCGTTCATTGTAAAATTCCTATGTCTTTTTGTTTAATTTCCCTAGTAACTCTATAAGAGTATGTTTTAGTTACTTTAAAACATTCCAGATTCAAAGGTTTAGAAGCTCAGACCTTTTGTTTTTAAAAAACATCAAAGTGTTTAGACACTTAGCTATTTCCCCAGGATTTTTTCTTTGAAGTTGAAAATACACAAATTTTATCATGTCTTTACTGCAATAGAACTTTACCATAATTGCACATGTTATGCAAAAGGCAATGCTCCATTATCCATTTATTCTTTTGTTCAGGAATCAGATGGTCAAGGCTGCCCTTTCTGCAGATGTGAAATAAAAGGAACTGAACCCATCATTGTGGATCCTTTTGATCCACGAGATGAGAGCTCCCGGTGTTGTAGTATCATTGATACCTTCAGTATGCCCATGCTGGATTTGGATGATGATGATGACCGAGAAGAATCTTTAATGATGAATCGTTTGGCTTCAGTTCGAAAGGTAAACACCGAATACCATGGTCTGTAATGCAATGTTGCCTAGTAAAGCACAACTTGAAACTTGAGATCAAACTAGATTACACAATTATAAATGAGATATTCGACATGCTTCATGAGGATTTTAAAGCAGAGTTGCCAAAAAGGAAAATCTTTTTTTTAATTGGACAGAACTTCAGTTTGTACATTCTCAGTCAAAAAGAGTTCACCAGCTTGTCTGTGCGACTCTTGGCTATATTTGAGAAATGGAGCCAGAAATCTAATATGGTACAATGGGGTCCATATAAGTCTGAAGAAAATATCATAGTGAACCACAAATAAAATGTGTCACCAAGATTGCTTTGTGTTTAAAGGCCAGTGTGATCATTAATGTTTGATAAACCGTTTGGTTGATGTGCCCTGATACATTATATCTTGATTGGCCAACCTAATCTCTATTCAGCTTTCCTGACACTGTTAGTCATTCTGACTGCCTAAATACAGTATGCTTGTTGGTCAGCCCTTCTGAGTAACATACATGTGTGGTAACCCACTTATTCCTTCTGGTTCTTGAATCAGTAATCACTACATAGAGATCTTTCGATACTTATTCCTAGGATTTGCCTAAAGAGAAAAAAAAGCATAAACTTCAATACATGCAACAATGAAAATGGGTAAGAAACATGGGGAGAAAGAGCAGCATGATGAATGAGCAGGTGCTAGACCATAAAAGTTAATATGTAGAGAAGAGTAAGAGTGGAAGGGGAGGATAAGTAGGTAAAAAAAAAAAGGTGAGAGAGACAAAAACAGGTCACTTTGCTCTACTCAAACTTTGAACCCATCACAGATTTATATGAAATTTGGTCCACCTGGTAGCCTTTGAGGCTTCCCATCAAGCAACTAACAGTTTTTTGTTTTGTTTTCAAACTGCTACTGACTGTTCACCCAAGAACTACCCACCTCACTCTCCAATCCCAACTTCACAATATTCATAGCCCCTGGCTATCTTTGAAGTTACACTTAGATAGATGATTTGGCAGTGTAAAAAGCTCCTTACCACTTGTTATCCTAGGTCTATGAATTAAATTACTAATGGAGAAGTATTCCTTTAGCAGTGATAGAACTGAGTTTAAAACCAACAGTGAAACAACTTGTATAGTCTTTCTTTTAATGGTAGACAATCATATATCAGACAGATTTCTTCGATTACCCTCATCTGTCTGCAGTGAATTAAATAGATCCTCCAATATGTAATTAATTTTCAATCTCTATACATTACATAGCAATAAAATCTTTTTTAAAAGTGTAAGCATTAGAGATAGCATCAAAGTTACCTCCTCCACTGAAAGCAAAAGTGAGATATTAAACTTGCTTCATGTAGATTTCAAATCAGTTGCCATTTAAAGGGACGTATCTTTTTTAAAAATTGGACAAAACTTCACTTTGTATATTCTCATTCAAAAAGCATTCACCCATTTGTCCATGTGACTACTGATTCTATTTGAGAAATAGAACTAAAAACTTAACTTTTTAATGTATTAAATTTGTATGTAAGAATGGTTTTTAGTTCTAAGGCACCCTTTCTCATTTGCAGAGTCATAGTCAGGTCTGGAAGGGGCATTAAGAGATCACTGGGTTCAACCTTCTCATCTTATAGAAGAGAAAACTGAAGCCCAGGTCATTATAGTAGTGCTATAGAACCTGGGTCTTGTGATTCCAAGTTAAATGTTCTTTCTAGTATTTGATAATGTCTTTTTTAAAAATATATTTACTGCATTAGTTAATTGAATCCGAACTTTTAAAAATAGAACATTTTGTTGTTTTTATTTTTTATTCACTTTTCTAAATAACATTGCCTTTGTTATGCCATATCCAACTGCTGCACCTATAGACTTTTCCATTCTAGAGACTGCCATTGACTTCTTGTATTCTCATTACATTTGCTTCCCTAGCCATCTGTCCTCACTTTCTTCTGTCAGTGTTTTCTGTTTGTTTGAGTATGTGGACTAGAATTCCTCCCTAAAATGTTCTCTGTTATAGTTTCTCTAATTCCATGGCATAGGAACCCACGATTTTTTTTCCAAAAACAAAACTCCTTTGGATTGACTCCTCTTACCCTTTCTAGTAATAACTAACTCTACTAATAACTAGTTAATTAACTGGTTATTAAATGATCAGCTTCCCTCAATAACCCTAGCTAAGATGAATAACTTATTTGTATTATCTATAAGTCCTTAACTTTTATATATTTAATTTTTGTATCTAGTATTTTAATATTTAAGTAATTATTGTCTTTACTACTCATTTAAGTGTTCAGTTGTATATTTCTCACCTTTATCTGTTTTGTGTGCCAGTTCTCCCCCATCATAGATTTTAGGTTTAACGAGGACATGGACTCTGTCTTTGATTTTTTTTTTTAACCTACCTCATCTTCTAGCATAGTCCTGATCATAGAGATGCTTGATAAATGCTTGATGAATTGGATTTCAATAAGAGATTTAGTCTACTTGAACTGGCTTTTGTTTTCTTCATTGAGACAGGCTGTCCAATGAGTTCCCCTTTACTCTGGTACTTTCCATCCATGATATAATTAACATAGTAACTCCTTCCACCAGTGCAGAGCACAACCCATTGCTTTCTTATTCAAGATATTTTTGTTCACATCAAATCATCCAAAAGGGACGTACCCAATGCAGGTGGGGCCATTTTCTATGGCATTTGGCATTTTTTTAGATACCAGCATAGGACTTAGCCATCTGGCAAGTTATCTTTTTCCTCCCTTTGCATGAATGGACCACCTCTTTTTAAGGCAAGTTATGTCCTTGGTGACCAGATGAGTATTTCAATATTTAAGCACTGCGTTTTCATTAATGTAGGTCCTTTCTCCTTTGGTACAGAAGGAACTTGTCCATGTCTTTTTTTCTATGTAATATTTTTCCACTTCCTCCTTTCAGTTCTTCATAGAAGATCTACTCAGTGCATCGTAGAGCTTGCTATAGGACTTATAATTCTTTAGATACCATTGTAATACTTAGCTACCTTACTAGGTGATCATCCTGCTTCCTTTTCTGACTATACACTTCCTGCATGATAGACCTTATACCTTTTCTTACACATGTTATTCTTAGAAATGTGTGACAATCATATCTTTCATTTATTTCTCCATTATACCTTAAGTCTACCACAGTTTTGATTTTTTGGCAATTATGGTGGTGTTTAATGATTATCAGCCAGGGCATAAGGAGGATTTTTTAAAAAATTTTATTTCTCCTGGAGATCTGTCCAGTGGGACTTAGGAAATTCAACTTTGTGCCTATTTTCTATAAGAATCATTCTTTGAGAGTCTTAAATTATACAATACAACTGAGAATACATTGCTGGACTGCTTAGCAGTCAAAGAAGTGACTCTAATAGTGTGATCATTTTTGACCCAGGGCAAAGTGTGTGTGTGTGTGTGTGTGTGTGTGTGTGTTGGGGGGTGGGGGGGGGGAGAGAGAGAGAGTGAGAGATGGATTTTTGCTTGCTTTCTCTCCATATCTTATCACACTTATTCTCTGATTATGCTCATAGTAAGAGTCTTCTTCCTACTCTTGGTTACATTGACATTGAGAATCAGAAAATTCATCAAGGTAGCACAAATGGTTGCTGGGACTCATTTCTTCAGACTCATGACCTAGGATTCTATCTATTCTACCTTTCTGCCTCACTGTATAAGCAAATCTCATTATTCTCTTTATTGAATCATCAAATGCTTTTTGTTCATCTCAGTCTCGTAGCTGAGGTGACACATATATCAGATATTCATTTTGGCATGAGATTTCTCCAATCTGTAGCATCATACTCTGCTTTGTGGCTCATTCTGTTGTCCTCATTTTTAAAAAATGTCTCATTTTCTGATGCTCTCAATGGTTTGTCAGTCAGTGTCTCCATCATTTACTCAGACTGTTTCAATTTTTTCACCTGTCATTTTTACTATTCTTCTCATCTTCCTCCTCTGTCATGATCAGCATTCTCTATTTGCAATAAAAATATGCCTTCCTTTTGCAAGCATATTGTTTTCTCCACATTTTTAATGCCACTATCATGCCATTAGGTGTTATATGATAGAATTCTTTAGACTTCATTTCTGGAGTGCAGCATGTCTCCATTACCATGGCAATGTTCAGTGCACAGAGTTTATAAACAGAATTTGGTTTTAAAAAATTCCTAAACCGAGAGTAAAGCAGGTTTTATAGTTCATCTTGTAATATGTATTTAAGTAAATGTAAGATATAGCTGTATTGTAGCCCAAATGGGTTGCTTTCCTGGAAAAAAAAAGCTGTATTACTATTTTTATAATTGGAAGATGATATAGATTTTTTCCAAGAAATCATACAACCATATGTGTTCTGGAGCTGTCAGGATTCACGGGATAATTGGGGCTTGATGCTGTTTAGTGTGTCAGTGAAGGACTTCAAGAAAAGTCTGGGATACTGCCAAAAGCAGTGCTAGTAATTTGTTAGATTACATTACTCCTTCTGACTTCACACACATTCAGTTTAAAAGAAGGTTTCCTGCTGATACTGTCTTTGGCTAAGACATAAATGAAACCCAAACCATTTAACATAGCAAATATCTTTGAGAATTTTTTTTTTTTGCTCACTAGTATGGGGAAATTAACACCGTCCCTGTTTGCCTTTTAAAATTTTTATTTGTACTGTTTACTTCTTTTTATGCTTGCTTGTATACCTTGAATTCATCTTGGAATTCCTGTTTTTTATAATATACAACAAATTTTGAGATTAAATAATCCTAAATCTAATACATGCTCCCCTTTCTTAGTACATGGGTAAGTAAAAAAAATTAACCTTTTTTACTATGCTCAGGGTCATCATTATGATAATTATTTATTATACTGGGCATACAGTAATGCCCTCATATGTTATAATGCATAGAATACTGTATATCTCTAGAGTAAATGCATTAGAGTTGATCATTGTGCTGCCTCTGCATTTTCTACCCTTCCTCTCTGTCCTAACCCTCTCCATTTCCCCGATGTAGTGGAAGTTAGTGGAAAAGGCATAGGATTTGGAGTTAGGAGACTTGTGTTCATCAACTACCTTTTATGCTTGAAATCTTTGTGCAAAGACAAGCCATTTAGTGGCTTTGTTCATTTGTTTCCTCATCTGCAACATGAGGACAATAGCTACACTTCCTTGTTCTCCATGCTTTTGGGAAGAAAGCATTTTGTAAATCATGATGATGACCAAGGAAGAATTCCATATTTCCAGGGAAAAAGAGACAAGTAAAGTTTTTAACTTAGTGTGATGTTGCACTTTCTAACATAATAAATACTAAGCAAAGGCACTCTTCTCTTAATGGAATAAAATCAGTAAGCTAGCCTTGCCTCCTGTCTTACCTTTTGTACATCCGGGCCACATTGGACTGCTTGCTGGTTCTACTCACTTGCCTCTCTGATACATCCCTCTCTCTTTGTTCAAGCTGCCCCTTATGCCCAAACTGAGCCAACTCCTCTCTCCTCCCCTACCCCCATTATACCTTTTGAAATTCCTTTCTTTAAGGCTGTGATCCAATCATCTTCATTCCTTTCACTTTGCCCACCAAGAAGAAATCATTTGTTTAGCTAAAGGTTGGATTAAATGGTCTCTGAGTTCTCTTCCAACTATGAAATTATGATTCCATGATTCCCCCTCCTCAAATATTTTATAGTATTTTTTTGGAACTGTCATTCACACTCATGACGTTACTTCTGGCTATGTTCTGCATCTTTGAGATGGTCAAAATCCTGAGCACTAAATAAGTGGAAGATTACAGAGTAGAAAATAACACTTTCTACCAAAACTCATTCAGTATAGTTGTCTCTTTTATTATTATGTGATGTAGGTGACCTATGGTACAGGTGTTTCAGAATAGTAGATCAAGAAGTAATTTATATTGAAATTATATTTTTGTTATTGTTATATATTATAATATTTTGAACATACTGTATTTTATTTACCTACACATTAGTACTGTTCTTAGGCCAAGATTAAAATTAATTTGAATTTACTGACAAGAGAGAGATGGCTGATGCAGATACCAGGTTAAAAGGAAAATGTCCTTTAAGATTAAAAATTTATGTTGGGAGAGTTTTCATCATTATCAATGGTTAGTTTTCTTGAATAAAGATGAAAACCATATCTCTAAGAAATAATCCTGGGGCCATTATTATATGATGTGTATCTAACCTATTCAAATATGAAAGTACATTTTAGCTAATAAGAAAAATGAAGTTAACAACTATTGCCTTGGAGAAATCTTAATTCCATGATTTTTATGATACTCTTCAGTTGCTAATAAGATGGGATTTTATATTCTCTCATAATAGTCTCCATAGCCAAAATGCTGGTAGTTTCTTACCAAAGTTTTGTTATTTGCATCATAAAAGAACTTGTGAAAGCTTTTCAAAAAGAAAAAAAAATTACTCATTAAAACAAGGATAAAGAAGATGCTTCAAATTCAAATGAATCTTAAAGTACTGTTAATAATAATGGTTGTGGGATCTCTAAGATCCTTTGTAACACGGATAGTCTGATCTTTGCTATGATAAATGTCAGACCATAGTCAGCTAACATTTATCAAGCGCCTAGTATGTGCTTGGCACTGTGCTAAGCTCCTCCTGTTTATTTAGTCTCAGATCTCTCTTTCTAGCTTATATCTATGAAGTGTTATTATAATATTGTAATGAAACAATATTGGATGTAGAATGTCATTCTAACAGTTTCTATAACTGGATAAATAGCTTAAATTCTTTTACCTCAGTTTCCTCACTTGTAAAATTAATTTATTTTTGTTATTTATTACAGAAATGAAGCTTTTATATAGGCTTGTCCACAGCAATACTTTGTTAAAAAGTTGATACCGCCAAATAACAAGCTTTATTGAAGACTTTCTGTATATGATTGTCCTAAATACACCATGCTCCAAAAAACTTTCCCTGCTATTTATAGTCAATTTTTGTTAGTATCTTATTTAACAGTTGAGTACCTTGCATTAATTTATTTTAGAATTTCACTAATTTCAAACCCTGTCTGTAAACTTCTTAACCACCATAATCCAAATAATATTGTTACTTTCCCTAAGCTGGCCTAAAATATGTATGCATTTACACGCTGAGTATTCTGCCACTTACTAGCTATGTAGCTTTGGGCAAGTCCTTTTCCCTCTCTAAGACTGCTTCCTTGTATATGAAATGGAAAGTTATAATTACAGTCTCCTTTACAAGGTTGTATGTAAGGAAAGTACTTTGTAAATCTTGAAGTGCTTTGCAGGATGAAATTATGAAGAAGTTCTAGAAGTACAATAACATTTTTGTTGGGAACTCATAGTACATCTCACCAGTGATGCAGCTCATCAACAGGACCACAATTTATGGTCTTAGTGATTTTCTTGGAGTACCGAGAGTGACTTGCTCATGTTCACATAGCAAAGTACTTGTCACAGCCCAGATTTAAACCCTTAAGACTAACCCTGTACCCAATATGACAGGCTCTCTCTCTTAACCATTATACGAAACTTTATATAATAGTTCTTGACCTAATGGTTTTTAATTATTTGTATCCTTCAGGATTCAATAAGGATATAAATGATTAAGACAGTTTGCCTCCAAAAGCTTTATGGTCTGATAGGGGATGTAAAGCCATTCACAGAAATATCTGTAGCAAAGACACAACATATATCCATGGAGAGATACAGACTATAGGTGTGCACTCACTAAAGGATTATTGAATGAATTGAATGAATGGTGTTTAGAGGGAAGGAGATCCATTCAGTTATGGGGATCAGCGAAGGCATCTTGGAAGAGAGGTGGCATTTGATCTAGTCTCTAAATGATAAGTAAGAAATGGATACATGAGAGTGAGTTAGACAGCTGGAAAGGTAGTAATGTCCTTAACAGTAAAAAGTGAAGTTTTGTAAGTAAGGTGATTTGCTGGTGGTGGTTCTTAGAGGGTTGAGGTGATTTCTGTGTCAGACATATTGGATTTTATGATAGCTGTGAAACATCCATTTTTTTACACCCATTTCTTTATGTCTGATAAGCAGTGATGGTGGGACTGGACCTTAGGAGAGAAACTAGAGCTAGATGTTTACATTTGGGAGTCATCTCCATGGAGGTGATGGTTTAATCCATGGGAGCCGCTGAGGCTAACAAGTGAGAAAGTGTAAACAAAAAGAGAGAACAAGTCAGTACAAAGCCTTAGTGTATACCTACTGGTAATAGATCTAACATGAGTAGTGATCCAGCAAAAAAAGATTAAGACAACCTGTGAGACAACCAACAGAGAGTAGTATTATGAAAGAGTTTTCAGAATGAGGGAACAACAGTGTCCAATATTGCAGAAAGATGTCAGAAAGGGTAAGGATTGAGAAAGACTGTTAGGTTTGTCACTGGTGACTTTAGAGAGAGACATTTCAGATGCATGATAAGGTCAGAAACAAGATTACAAATACAAAATGTTTTTCACTGGTTAGTGTTGGTGCCATCTTTTTAGTCCCCAGAATCTTTCCTCCACAGACTGTTGCTTTCTTATCTGAACAAGGTGCAATTTAAAAAACAAAATCAACCAACATTTATTAAGTACCTTAAAAAAAAATCTTTGTGCATAGCCCTGGGCAAAATACAGACTTTATATAAGATATAGACTCTTACTTGAAAGAACATACAGGTGTGAATGCAAATAAAAATAATTCCTATAATACACAGTGTTACCTAAGTGTACTAGAGGAAAGCATAGTGCTTTGGAAAATGGGTGGCAGTTTTTTGTTTTTAAAACAGGAATTGGGAAAACACACTGCAGGAGGGAGACGTTGAGTTGAACTCTGCAGAATGGATGGGATTCAATAGACAAAGAATGGGAAGGAACAGGTACAATGAAAATTGTGTGAGGAAAGGCTGCACATTATGTGGCAAAGAGCCCTGAAGTGAGAGTGAAAGGACATGGGTTTGAATCCTGACTTTCCTATTCATTACCTGTGTGACCATTGGCAAGTCAGTTCAGTTCTTCTTTCTAGTCTATAAAATGGAAAAGTCAGAAATAGTACTGTGGTCATTGCTTGGGGGGAAGTAAATATGGCATAGGCATGAACTGATGAAACAGAATCAACATCTAATTTCTCAAACATACACCTCTATTTCACTAGCACATCAATCACTTCTTGGTTGTTTTCATTTAGAAGAAATAAAAGGTCTAATATTTTCCCAGTCCACAAAAAGCATTTGTTTCCAAGGGTATTTTGGTACCTCTGGTATCCTTTTAGTGGCTTTTGCTATATGTTTATGTGGGAATAAAGGTATGAATTTAATTTTAGCATTATCACTCACTTGAGTTTTGAATTCCTACTTTGTTTCATGGACCTGTGATTTCACCAATGGCCCTACCACCAATGCAGATTGCAAGAAATATTAATTTTTATTTATTCTTATTTTTAAAACAATGTAATGTTCATTTGGAGGAAGACATTGAGTGTGACGAAATGCAAAGCACACTAACCTTGGAATCAAAACTCCCGGGTTTGAATCCTGGCTCTGCTTTTTTATTGTTTGTGTAAACATTTGAAAATTATACCATACTTACTTAAAAGGGTCAAATTAGATAACTACTAAGTCTCTTCCTTCTCCAAGACTACGATCTCCCAATTTTGTACAGATCATATAGAATTTAGAATGAGGAATAGAACAAAATCAAAATTGCTCAGTGTAGGGACCAATTTTTAACTGGGGAGTGTTAGCTAGGCGGCTCGCCACAATATTGGGGCAAGGAAGGAGACCGACAGCCTCACTCAAAACAGAGCAGGATTTATTTAACAAGAACAAACTTAAAAACACAAACAGGATCAGTAGGATTAAGGGAAAGGAAATAAAATGGGGAAAGGGAAATAATGCAGCCTGAATAACACCACCACCCAGGAATCAGCTGAGAACACACAGCAGCATCCTGTCACCTTCCAGCTTCAAGCTAGAATGACAAAAAACCTCCCTTCTTCCCAGCAGACCCCAGGCTGACCACACACAGCCCCAAGCCAATTGACTGGCAGTTCTGACTGACAGTCACATGACTGCCCTCCCTGGGCTTCCAGTCATTATAATTTTTCCAGGCCCATGTAGGCGTCGGCAAGTGGTGATGACGTGAGGTGCCAGCACCATGGCAGTGGTTACAACCACTGTGTGGAGCACTGTGCCTCATTTGAGCCCCAGGCCAGTGCACATGCCAGGGTTTTTTTAAATTCTAGCCAAAAGATGGGGTCATAAAATCCTCAACAATTAATTCTATACATCAGGAAGAATCAAGATCCATGTTTTTAGTGAGCCAAGTCAGTTCTGACTTAATCCTGGCAACACTGAGTGCCCTGGGTATTACAAGGGAGAAAATGAAGAGTAAGATTTTTCTAGAATTGGGAAGGAGGGAAAGAAGAAAGGTCTAAGGAAGGGAAGGAAAAAGGAAGGAAAGAAGGGAGACACAAAGGAAGACATTATTAAGTGCCTGCCACATATCAGTAACTCTACTGTTTTACAAATATTGTCTCATTTGATCCTCACAATATAATTGCTGTGTTTATAGTTGAGGAAACTGAATTAGATTTAACTCAGATCTTCCTGAATTCAGGACCAATACTGTGTGTACCACCTAGTTGCTTTCAGGATTTCCCTAGAGGAATTGGGGAAGATTAAGAAGATATGGGAGTCTAGAGTATTTGTAATGGTATCATTGATGATCTTGGGAGTATACTTGAAGTGTCAGATTTAGTCAGGAGGATACTAATTAGTCAACCAGGTGAATTGAGAAGGTATAATAATG
Source organism: Dromiciops gliroides (assembly GCF_019393635.1). Classification (NCBI taxonomy): domain Eukaryota; kingdom Metazoa; phylum Chordata; class Mammalia; order Microbiotheria; family Microbiotheriidae; genus Dromiciops; species Dromiciops gliroides. The sequence continues at coordinate 312,645,214 of NC_057863.1, read as the reverse complement.
AAATTCTATTTACATTCAGGCTTCTTGGTGGTGAATTATTTTTTTGACTCCACAACCTGAAATATGTTGATTATTCTTAAGTGTGGCTTTCTCTTAAAACTGATCAAACATAAACAAAACAACTATTAAAAATATAAACAAGACAAAGTTAAACGATTTGTCCATGGTCACACAGTTTAATACGTGTCTGAGGCCAGATTTGAACTCAGGTCTTCCTGTGTCCTGGTCCAGTGCTCTAGCCACTTTATACTACCAGCTGTTTCTTTAGGTTTTGTTTAGTTTTAGGTTTTTTGGTTTGTTTTTCCCCCATAATGGTTTACCAGATAAGGAAAGGAAACCCATTGGTTTCTTTCAAACAACCAATTCTTTTGACTTCACTGTGGGATCTTATTTCAAAACTGTCTATTAAAAATGTTACTTTTAAATTGTCACAGAGTATGAATTTCACAACCAGTTAATAGTAGTGGAAAATTTTATTACTATATTGCTATAATTGTTGGTATGAATAGCTACAGATTTTGTAAAAACAACTTGCTTTAGTGTCTGTAAGGCAGTATTTGGTTATTTATCCTTTTCTTGAAAATTTAATTGCAGAGTATAAAGAATGCGGAAAAAAAAATAATAAGCTACAGACAATGAATTTCATTGACACAACAAGTAAAGCCTATTTTCTCTTTCCCAAACTAGTATGCCCTCCATAAAATTACTGTTTTAAATCCACTTCCAGCTATTGTAATACTTCAAATTGAATTAGTGCTTCAGAGAATAGTATATAATAACTTCTGTGAACACTATAAATTGTGCTAAGTATAAGGCCTGGTTCCAATTATGTGTACAAAGCTACAAGGGGCCTCCTGGTCTTGGAGTTAAGTGCTCCTAGCACATCATAAGGGTTTCTTGGAACTCTGGCCCAAGAATTTTCATAGTTGGCCCTTGTGTTATACTAATGATCTCTTCCACAAATTAAATCCAGTCCATTATTTAGAATGTGAAGAATTTAGTATAATTACTTGAATTCGAATTGGTAAATGGTCAATTCTAAACTAGCAGTTAATTTTTAGTGGAATTAGAATTCAGGAGAGCTGGCTACTCCTAGTGGATAACTTAAAATCTTTGTTTATTTTCTCAGCTCTAAAAGGAAGGTGTTGAATTTAATGATGACTGACTGTGATCTTAAAGGTCCTGTTCATTCTTAGCCTGGTATTGACTCTCCCTGAATATCTTTGTAATGAATATGGTGTTCATAGCCAGATTTCCAATCTGCAAAGACAGATAAATCAGCAAGGAAAAATAAGAGTTCTAAACACAGAAGGACAAGCAGATGTCAGCAGCCTCCATTAGTTCTTAGTACCACTAGACAGCCAAGCTGTTCCCTGCATGCCATTGACAGGTTCAAAGAAACCTAAAAAGGGAGGCACTGGAGGGAAAGGGGAATCAGAAAGGTATGGGGAAATGAATACATGAGAAGAGAATAGAAATGAAAAGCATATTGGCAGATAATGCTCAAGTACTGTAAAATCTCATTTTTACTGAAAGATTTTTGGTCAATAGCATTCTAATTAAAAAATGCTTTTCCTAGAAAAATTTGAAGTAGAGAACTGTCCTTGATAATTTTATTGATAAAAATATAGGGGCAGCTAGGTGGCACAGTGGATAGAGCACCGCCCTGGATTCAGGAGGACCTGAGTTCAAATCTGGCCTCAGACACTTAACACTTACTAGCTTTGTGACCCTGGGCAAGTCACTTAACCCCAATTGCCCCGAAAAAAAAAGATAAAAATATAGCATTCTCTTTTATTTTATTTTATTCTTTTGTGGGACAATGAAGGTTAAGTGACTTGCCCAGGGTCACAAAACTAGTAAGTGTCAAGTGTCTTGAGTCCAAATTTGAACTCAGGTCCTCCTGAATCCAGGGTCGGTGCTTTATCCACTGCACCACCTAGGTGCCCCCTAGCATTCTCTCTCTCTCTCTCTCTCTCTCTCTCTCTCTCTCTCTCTCTCTCTCTCTCTCTCTCTCTCTCTCTCTCTCTCTCTTTATTTTTTTAGTGAGGCAATTGGGGTTAAGTGACTTGCCCAAGGTCACACAGCTAGTAAATGTTAAGTATCTGAGGCTGGATTTGAACTCAGGTCCTCCTGACTCCAGGGCCGGTGCTCTATCCAATGCACCACCTAGCTGCCCCAGCATTCTCTTTTAATGGATGCAGTATGAACCAAATGATATTTGTTCCTTTCTCCCTTAAATGATGAATTAGGATATAATAAAAACTCTATTGAAATTATACAAAAAGGTTTATAAATGTCATTTAAATTTAATTTATTAACCATTTTAGTTCAGAAAATTTGTATTTAACTAAAATGTTAAATAAAAATGGGATCTTTACATACCCATTGCCTCAGATGACATTTAGTGGTCCTGATTTCTTTGGAGAAATGACAGTCCTGAACCTCTACCTGTTTCTTTCTCTCAACTCCTAAATCATTTTGTTTGAATGTTTGTTTTGAAGAAACATTCAAGTTGGTTAGTGGCTGGGGATCTGAAAGACAGTTCTTAAAATGATGAGCTTTTTGCATTCTGTCCCTTATCCCCAATTCCAACACATTAACGATTGGTCTGCAAAACACGATGCCGTTAGATATTAACTGCAATCCCTCTTTTTAACATGGGACTTTGGGCACAAATTTAAGACCACATTCCTTTCAAATTATTCTTTGTTCTGTAAGATCTCCAAAACAACTTGCTTAAAGAAGGTCAACAAAGTACTCTCACTAGAGAAGCAGCTGTGGTTTACCTCAACAGTATGTGTTCTCTCTCTCTCTTGGGATTTTACCTGCTTTATGAGAAATGACTTTTCCACTCCAAGAGTTCCCTCACCTCCCTTCATGGAAACTTCCCTGCTGAACTGATGGATACAAAGATTCCTTTTATAAAAAATCAAAATTATGACGAGCAGATTTATTTTATTCTGTCTGTCATTTTATTCCCTTTTTCAAGTAAGAATCATAAAAGCAGCCTTCAAACATTAATTTCACTAAAAGCATAATCTCCTAGGCAATTTTCTAAGCATCTAAATTGTAGAACTTTGGCCAATCTGCACTAGTATAGAGTGCTTAAAATTTTAAAATAAAATTCACTGTACTTCAGTTAATTTGTTTGGTTTTTTAGCATTAGTTTGGCACTCATTGTTGGACACAAGGGCTCAACAATACAGCATATAATGAGATATTTGAAGCCCATGTCTGGTACTGTTTTCTGAGGTGTGATCATAATGCTTCTGTTTAACTGTATAACTTTTTCTTTTTTTGGAGGGACAGTCAGATTTGGACTCAGATTCTCCTGAATCCAGGGCCAGTGCTGCTATAACTTTTAAATCAAAGATTCTGAATGGTTGAAAAATAAATATGTATTATAGCTAAATAAGAATTTATCCCCCCACACAAATTCCCCTTATACCATGTGTTTCAGATTCTAAAAACTGTAACTATGTTGATCTAAAGATAGTCTTTTTTAAACATTGTAAAAGCTGGAATTAGATTGTAAACTGTTGACCGCAATTATAGTATTAAAGAATTGACTTTTTACCATGCTTCGAATGACTTTATTAAAACATTGTATGCCACTAGTTATATATCTCAGAGATCAATGGAAAAGGAAAAGGACCCACCTGTCCAAAAATATTTATAGCAATTCTTTTTCTGGTGGCAAAGAATTGGAAATTGAGAATATGTACATCAATTGGGGAATGACTGAGCAAGTTGTGTTGTATGGTTTTCATGTAACACTACTATACTGTAAGAAATTACCAAGGGGATGGTTTCAAGAAAACCTGGGAAAACTTATATGAGCTGAAACAAAGTGAAATGAACAGACTCAGGAGAACATTATATGTAGGCAATATTGCAATGATAATTCCTAAAATAGAAAGTATTAACATAAAATCAACAAACCAATAAAACTTTTGTGGTTTGAAGATATATTTTTAAAATTTTCGCTAGAGAGCACAAACTGTATTCTTTGTTTAGTCTACTATCTTTTTGGAGAATTCCAATTTAAGACATTTTAATATTTTCCAATATGTTTATATGCATATATGCTTTTATACACAAACACACACACATCTCTATATATGAAAGATATGTTTCCAAGTTGGCTATACGGTGATTATCTTTCTAAGGCAACATTAACAAAGAAAGGCTGTCTACTAAGATGTAGAAAGGCTGTGGACTGCATTAGTGTAAGGGATACCAGTATTGATAAAATTGCATGCCCTTGAAGCATTTTAAGCTGATCATATCTTTTATCACTCTTTCTACACTTTTGTTACTTATATAGTCTGGATCTCAAGACATATAGAAGGAACATTGTAACAATATGTTCTTTAAATAACAGTGCCTTTCAGGGACAGTGTAAGTACCCATATAAGCCAAAAGGAACTAAGCTCCATTAACAGATAGACAAAACGTTTTTGTTACCAAGATCAATTGTCTTGTTTAGACACAAAAACCATACACTTCACAGGTGAGGTGAATGAATGGTCTCAATCTGTGTTTCTTTTACAGTGCAACGAGAGGCAGAATTCACCAGTGACATCGCCTGGATCTTCCCCTCTTGCACAGAGGCGAAAGCCACTTCCAGATCCTCTCCAGATACCGCATCTTAGCCTTCCACCAGTACCTCCTCGCCTGGATCTGATTCAAAAAGGTGTAGTTCGTTCTCCTTGTGGCAGCCCAACTGGTTCACCGAAGGTAAATAAGTTTTCACTACAAAGAACCTATCTGTAACATCAATATTTTTTTATGATAAGGAGCCTTAATTTTAAAAGTTCTTATTCTGTCATCCTCTTTTCCTCAGTTGTTGGACAAACAGGATCTGTTTCCTAATATTATTTTGAATTTTGATAAACCATAGAAGTTACTTTGTCTTTAGAAGCAAAGTCCCTATAATCATCCTTTGATATATAAAAATAAATGTCAGAGCAACTGAAGTTATTCTGTAAAATTTATTTAAAAGGTCATTATATGCATTAAAATAAATTACATGCTATTATCCAATGATATTTTAAACTCATTTTCATTGTGTCATGACAGGAAAATTGTGATGACAACATATTTGCATAAGGGCTTAAAATATAACAAATTATGTGTTTCAAGGTGACTTACATTATGTGTAGGTTTTTTATTTGATGGAATTAACCAAAAGAATTATGTATACATGTGTGTGTATATATATATACATATATATATATATGTATGCATGCAATGGTATTTGTACTGATTTTTATATTAAATTTATGTCATTTAATGAAACCCACAAATTAGATACATTGTGAAAAATTTTTTTCTTAAATTTAGTAATAACGTAATCACTTCACTTTTTATGAAGCAATCTTTGCAAACAATAATTTTGATGATAAATTTAAACCTAGCATCAGGCATCATTTCTAATACTTTTTGATTTTTCTTACTTGATAGTTAGCTTTGTTTTTAGATAACATTAAAAGTCATTAATGATATTTAGCCAGATGCACACACATAAGAGATTCCTTTTTTTGCCTTTGGTGATTTCTTATATTTAAAAACGTAAGTTATCTTCTTCTGGATCAGATCAATGTTGTATAACTAAAAATCACTTGGGGTCAGCTAGGTGGTGCAGTGGATATACATTGGCCTTGGATTCAGGAGGACCTGAGTTCAAATCCAGCCTCAGACACTTGGCACTTACTAGCTGTCTGACCCTGGGCAAGTCACCTAACCCTCATTGCCCTGCCCACCCCCCAAAAATCACTTGGCAGGCATGAGCACTGAGTAGAATACATCATGTTTCTACAAAGATAATCAGACTATTTTTTTTTTTTGTAAATGCACACAGAATTATCTGTATGCTCTGTAAAAAATCTACTTTAGAGTATGTATAATTCTATCAGTCTTTCACGTTCTTGGTAAAGAACTAAAGCATAGGTGTCTTATGGGAGAGTCACATTACATTCATAAGAATAAAATTTTCAAAACTCTAATGTTCCTAAAAGATTTTATGCCAAATAGTTTTTAAAAACAAAAGAACCTCCAATGCACTGATATAACACTTGTAGAATAAAAAAGAATTGTTTTTAAGTGTTTCAAATGAAGTATTTCTTCATTCTCTGCTAAATCACAGAAATGGGCAAATAAATGAATTTTTGTTAGCTTATTTTAATGTTAATCATTCAAAACCATTGCTTAGAGCATTTTTATTTGTCTTCTTTCTTTTTTATTTTTTGAAACCATAAGCATTAAGTTCCAATACTGAGCTTCACTGCTACCACAGAAGCTGCTGTACTGAAATATTGTATTAGGCTTCTCTTATTTAGCTTATGATGTTGTTGAATTTGTGATTAAGGGAATATGTTGACAGATGGCACAGAAATATAATGTGCTCCACTCGGATCTTATTAAATAGCTCACAAAAATAATAGGCTTTTAAACCTGAAAAAAGGCGAGGAAATGAGATTTAATATAATAAATGTTTTAAAACTTTTCATTTAATACACCCCCGATTTTTTTTTCTCCCCCATGTGTACCTAGTCTTCTCCATGCATGGTGAGGAAACAAGATAAACCACTGCCAGCACCTCCACCTCCCTTACGAGATCCTCCACCACCTCCTCCTGAAAGACCACCTCCCATCCCTCCTGACAACAGACTAAGTAGACATTTCCACCATCTGGAAAGTGTGCCTTCCAGAGACCAGCCGATGCCCCTTGAAGCCTGGTGCCCTAGGGATGTGTTTGGGACAAACCCATTGCTTGGATGTCGAATCATGGGGGATGGCTCACCCAAACCTGGACTTACTGCAAGTTCTAACGTAAATGGAAGGCACAGTAGGATAGGCTCTGATCAAGTACTTATGAGAAAACACAGACGTCATGATTTGCCTTTAGAAGGAGCCAAGGTAAGACCCATGCAACACAAAGGCTAGATAATGACTTTGTAAACTCAACTGGCTGTGAGCTTGTCTGAGGATTGTCTGGTGGTATGGATCTTCCCTACATTTCCTTAATTATAGTCATGTTAGAAATAATCAGAAACTCATTAAATCTTATTCTTAAAAGCAGTCAGAAAGGAGATTATAAATCATGACTTCATTTGACGATGGAACTACCATATTTTTATTCACTTACTTTTTCTGCTAAAAGTTGCTCACCATTAGTATTGTTAGTAATTTGTGGTAGATAAAGGTAGAACAGCATCTTTGCAAGAAATGCAATGATTTGGGAGGTGAAGGGATCTAGGTTTTTTGTTTTATTTTGTGTAAATGTGCGTGTGGTGGTGGGGCAATGAAGGTTAAGTGACTTGCCCAGGGTCACACAGCTAGTAGTGTGTTTATGGCTTTTTCAGCCTTCAATAAGCCCAAGTAGTAGGATAAAGCATTTTGTTTTATAAACACAGTATATCATAGTTGGTCATTTTTATAACTCTCTTTTATACCTAATACCATGTAGCTGTCAAAGTGTCTTGGAATTTAGGTTAATATTATACCAAATATTAAATAAAAATCTAAACCGAACTCCAGCCTTACAAATTAAACTCTTCCTTTATGGCAAAATATAGATTGCCTGAAATATACCCTTTGAAAGAAACTTGCCCATATAATGAGTCCTGACTGAGAGGATATTATTACTCTTATTTTCCTGAGAAAGGTGGTACTGTAGCAACCAAGGAAACAGCTGGGGAAATGGTGATCTTGGACTTTTTATTCAATAAATCCTATTGGTGGTGTTCTCAGAATAAGAATTTAAGTTAGCTTTGCGGTGGGATTGGGAAGATACTGCCTAGAGACCCTCATTTATAAATTCCTTAATCTCATTCTCCATGACCTACCCTAGTACTCAACCTCAGCTGCTCACAGAGATGGTCCTTGGCTTGTAAGTGTTCTATGTCAGTGCTTATGAGTGCTATCTGATAATAATCTTTCATTTCATCTTTTTCTCTGTCTTACGATGCTTGGCCCTATTTGTGGTTTTCACTGCTGTTTCTTGCACATCTCAGTTTTTTAGAAAATTGTCACCTCTGCATTGTCTATACTCTCACTACTTTGATCACTTGGTGGATCAGTTTAACTATGCTGGTATGCTGGGGCCAACTGTTAAAATTTTCAGTGGGAGAATTTACACCTTAAAATACAGCCAATGCTAAAAATTAGGGATTGATTTATTGTTGTGTTGATTTCTAGGCTTGAGAAAGTGATGGAGAAAATATTAATAATGTAGATTGAGCTTAAAAGTGTGTCATCAATACAGTTTTCTTTTCCCCTCTGGAGAACCAATTGTTAAACACCAGACCACCACTAACTAAACTATCCTACTCTTCAATTCTTTATTCTCCTGTCCTGTCACTGATCACAGGTTGCCAAACCTCAGCCTGGGGTTACTCCCACACTCTATGTTTTGCTTCTATTCCCATGCAGCTGAACGAAGCTAGAGAAGATTATAAAAACCTGCTGATTGGCTCTAATACAAATTTACGTTCTCTGGTATCAATTGGGCCTTCTTTGCAACAAATCAGTTCTTTTTTTAAATTTTCCTAATCCATTTGATATCCCACTCACCACAGCACCTATCCTAAACCTTTTCATCGTTCCCAAAATATCCTATATCATCTACTTCACCCACCCTCTCAGCTAAGGATTTTGTTCACTGAAAAAAATAACACCATTTGCTGGGAGCTCCCTCTTCTCACCTCTTCATCTGAACTCACTTGGCTATCTTCACCCTCTACTTCCCTGAACCCATCTCACATGTAGGAGGTTCCTTTCTCATGGCAAAGGCTGGCACCTCTGCGTGTTCTATTGACCCTATCTTTGCTCTCCTCTCTTCCCCGGCAGATTAACCCCACTGTCATTCCCATACTTTCTCATTAATCTTCACTCTCTCTCTATCTTTTGGTTGCTTCCTTCCTGCCTACAAACATGCCCATGTGTCTTCCATCCTTTTAAACACAAACAAAAAGCAACTCATGGGGCAGCTAGATAGCACAGTGGATAAAGCACCGGCCCTGGAGTCAGGAGTACCTGAGTTCAAATCCAGCCTCAGACACTTAACACTTACTAGCTGTGTGACCCTGGGCAAGTCACTTAACTCCAATTGCCTCACTAAAAAAAAAAAAGCAACTCATTCTTCTGTCCCTGCAAGCTATTGTTCTGTAGCTTTCCTACCCTTCTCAGCTAAACTACTTGCAAAAACCATCTATACTAAGCACTTCTGCTTCTTCTTACTATTTTCAAAGGGCTTTGCAACTTGACTTCCAGCCTGATCTCTAAACTGAAACTGTCATTGTCCAAATTACTGATGATCAGATCTAATAATTGCCTTTTCTCAGTTTTCATCCTTGCTTTCTCTGTACCTTTTGACACTGTCAGTCACTTTCTTCTTCTGATTCTTCTGGCCTTTGGGGGATTTTGTGACAGTCATCTTGGGTCTTCTATTTGCCTGATTTCTCAGTATCCTCTTCTAGATTTTCCTCCAGGTCAGACCCACTAATCGTGATTGTCCCCCAAGGTTCTCTTCTCTTCTCCCTCCATGGTTCTTCATTTGGTGTTCTATTTCATCAGCTCCCATGGCTTTAATTATTATCTCTATACTGATGATTACCAATAAATAAATAAACAAACAAGGAAATAAATAAATGTGCATGTATGTATGTATGTAGAGACATAATTGCATTATCCGTAAAGAGATAGTAATAGAATATATATATATATATATATATATATATATATATATAATTATTATAGAACCTATTCTATATAGAGTTGGGTGTAGATATCCAAATATATGTGTCTGTGTGTGTATACACATACATACATATACACTCAAATAGCCCTAACCACAATCTCTCTTCTGAGTTCCAATTCCACATCCAGTTGCCTAATAGGTATTTCAAAGTAGATATTCCAAAGGCATCTCAAATGAACTTGTTTAAGTAAATCTCATTATCTTCCAAACCTCTCAACATTCCCATTATAATCTTGAGTATCAGGTCTTTCAGATGACCAGCCTCCCACGGTTGTTGTCTGTCGCCCTTAACCCCTCACTCTTCCTCACCTGTTGTCAAATCTCAGTACTGCCTTCAAATACCCTTCTCTCTTCGAACACGCACAGGTGCAGATCCTCATGCCTAGACTGTTGTATTCGACTACACTATGTCTTTCCCCATTCCATTCTCCATTCATATACTAAAGTTATTTTTCTAAGATACTGATCTGACCATGGCAGTCACCTATCCTTCCCCATTATACTCACTATTACCTCCAGAACCAAATATAAAATGCTCCTTGGGGCATTTAAATCCCTTCACAACTCAGACTTCTCTTGCCTTTCTCCTCTTCTTACATATATGTAGTTTCCCTTATATGCACGATGTAATCCATCTTAACTGGCTGGCCCTCATGCCTAGAATGTTCTCTCTCATAATCTCTGAATCCTAGCTTTCCTGTCTTCCTTCAAGATTCAGCTCAGGGGGGCAGTTAGGTGGCACAGTGGATAGAGCATTGGCCCTGGATTCATAAGGACCTGAGTTCAAATCTGACACTTGACACTTACTAGCTGTGTGACCCTGGGCAAGTCATTTAACCCCCCCATTTCCCCACAAAAAAAAAAAAAAAGATTCAACTCAAATCCCACTTTCTGTACAAGATTTTCCCAGTCTCCACTCGCCCTCCCCCCTCCACTCCCCTGCTCCATTCTCTTCCCTCTGGTAGGGACTTCCCTCTGAAATTGCTTTACAATTAGACTGTCTAATTTTTATTTTTACCTTTCTTTGTGTCCTCCATGCCACAATGTGGGACACATCATAGTAAGCACTTACCAAGTGTTTATTGACTAATTTGCAAGTGAATTCTATCAAAGATGTGAGTAAGTAAAATTTATGCTAAATAAACTTTTTTCAGAAATAAAACAAAACACTACCATATTCCTTCAGTGTGACGAGAATGATTTTAATATCCAAATCAGAGAGCTAAGGCGGAACTTTTAAACCACTCTCATGAGTTAATATTGTTGCAACAGTAATAAAAGTCTATCTAAAAACCTACAAAGACTTATCATTAGAATTGTTTGTTGTGATCAAGTTAGATTTATATCAGGAATGCAAGGGTAGTTCAAAGCTAAGAAAACACTGCATGTTTTTTTTTTTGTGTGTTTGTGCAGACTTCTTATTTCATTGGTTTAGTGAACTCTTACAAAGAAATAAGCCTGTGTCAATGCAGATCAGCAAATACTCTGCTATTTATAGTCATAAAGTATTGCCTTAGGACACTGAGAAATGAAGTAACCTGCCAAGGGTCAAATAGCTAATACATGTCAGAGGCACAGCCACATCTTCCTAATGCCAGGGCCATTTCCTTATCAACTACACTGCTCTGCTAGTTGTTGTTGTAAAAAGCCATTAATAACAAAAATGCAAAACCATATAACTTTGGTGTAGCCTATTTTATTGATTTATGTTGAACTGAAAATCATTGGAATGAAAAATTTGTTATAGGGAAAATTTAATTGAAATGCATAAGCTAACAGTATTTTCATAAGGGAAATACTGAAAGCTTGCCCATTAAATTCAAGAATAAAGCCGGGATGCTTCCCTCATAATTATTCATAATATATTTGAAATGGAAGGAACCTTAGTGGCCATTCAATCTAATCCCATTATTTTGTAGATGGGAAAAAGTGAGGAACAGAAAGGTTAAGTAATGGTTCAATGATTTGCCCAGGTCCACACAGCTCTTAAGTGTCTGAGGCCAGATTTGAACTAGGGAAAATGAGTCTTCTGGACCCTAAGTCTGGCACTCTATCCACTGTACCACCTAACTGCATACAACAGGCTGTAAATTAAGACATTCAGTTTTCAGTTGTTTTTCAGTCATGTCCAACTCTCAGTGACTCCTTTTGGGGTTTTCTTGGCAGAGATATTGGAGTGGCTTGCCATTTCCTTCTCCAGCTCATTTTACAGATGAGGAAACTGAGGCAAGCAGGGTTCACACAGCTAGCAAGTTTCTGAGGTCAGATTTAAACTCATGAACATTGGGTTTTCTTGACTCCAGGCCCAGCTCTCTATCCACTGTGCCACTTGCCTGCCCCTAAATGTAGACATTATCCCCCAATAAAATTGTTACCAACCTTACTACTATTTTGATAAAACTTCCCTTCTTTTAACAGACAATAAATTACTACAGTGGACAGGTGCATATGCTACTAGTTTTTTATTAGTGCCTTGTGAGAAGAATTTTTTGGAGTCCATTAAACTGCTTATATTTATAAAATGGGTTAAATTGGCCACAAACATGAAAACCTCCTCCCCACCAAATTAGATACCCCTCTTCTTCCTTCCCCCAACCCCTGCCTCCACACTCAAATTTTAGAGTGAGTATGCATTTTGGGGGAGGGTGGATATATCCTGGTTTGTACATATACAAGAAAGCTTGCATCTCCAAGGGTCCCTATCGAGAACTATGTACACTAACCAGTAGCTGGAGCTTCTTTGAGAATAAAAACAAAGGGAGATGGACCCACTATCCAAGAGATAATAAAGAATGAACATCAATGAGAACAGTTTGACAAGGATCCAGAGTATAGCACAGTTTGGAATCACATGAAGAACCTGAGTCACAGGGTCTGTATAGGTCCAGGGAGAAAGGTAGGCTTTCTCACATCCTTCCAGTTTTTCCTCCTGAGAAATGTAAAAGAATTTCCTTGACAGTGTCTATAGGCTCAATTAGGGGAATCTTACCATATTTGTTGAAAACCTTTCTTGTTGGTCTTTCTGCTTGCAGGAAAGAACTGTAAGTCTCTTCTGAGGTAAGCAAAAATGAACCAAATAAAACCCCATGGTTTCCTGAGTTTGAGGGGGGGGCGGGGGGGTGAGTCAGGCATAGATTGTGAAATGCCCTAGAAAATTCTATTTCTTCGTGCCAGTGGCAAGATACCTTGAAAGAAAGGTTACATTTATAAAAATTAGTATAACTCCTCTCACTGAATTATCTCATTTACTCATGAAATCCTCATCATGGGTCTGATCCTATATCTGATCCAGTGTTTTTCTTGCTAATTTTAAAGTTGTTTGAGGTTTTGTTTTTTTTGTTTGTTTCTGTTTCTGTGGTGTTTTTTTTTCAGCTTATGTAAGAAAAAAGTTTCCTTCTGAAATAGTTTTCAGTATTACTGGAAACATGAAAATTTTTTCCCTATTCCTTCTATGTCAACAGCTTTAAATCCTCAATATACCTGATGACTTAAGCCTATTTTCATTTATGGGTTATATTCACTTGAGGTTATTTGTTTTAAGGTATTACTTGATGTTGCTTGTTGTGAAAACTACTTTCCAGTATTTTTCTGCAACTACTCTTAAGATCCTGCCAGGAAAGTACATTTTGGTGCTTTAGCATGTTTTCTTTTGGGAGTCATTTGGAAGCCAGTGTTTCAGTGAAGTATTTCATATATTTCTATAAGAAAAGGGACAACCTGTCAGAAAATAAATAAGAGTGTGGAGTTTTTTGTTTTCATTTTTCTTTTCAATCATTGGTCTAAATCTAGAGCTTTGAATAATGTTGGTACTTTGAGTTTGTTTTTATTCCTCCAGGGGAAAAATATTCTTATGAAATATATTCTTTATTTCAGATAGGGGTGTGTGTGTATGTACATGAAGGGGTGCATGAGTGATTGACCTGCTGGAGGAACAGACCTATTTAAGACGATTTTTTAAAGATAGAAATCTCAAAACTTACTCTTAAATTTTAAGAGTAGAACCAGACTTATTTAGTGGAGCTGCTAAGTATCTAAAAAGGAAGAGCTCTAGTCTCCTAAGGAATATAGAGAAGCATCCATCTGTACCACCCCAAAATACAGAGAAAAGCAGGTTATTAACAATTCCTTCTCATAAGCTTTTCTTGTAGAGACAACTAAAGTGATTTTAGGTCTCATGAAATGTAGAGAAAATCATGAAGTTCAGATTGATGGAACATTAACAGTAAAAAAAACAGAAAAAGAAGTATCTTATCCTGCTGAAAATATTTACTATAGCTATTATCTACTATATTTACTATAGCTATTAATAGATACATCCAGCATCTATTTAATCAGCCTTTTTCCCCCATTTACTTTTTTTCAGCAGACATGTTAAACTTTGACTTCTCATTTTCTGGATAGCACTAGCCTTGATGACTTTTAGCTTTTGTTTCTTTATAGGAAACTATGAATTTCTTAGTTTTGGATCGTGGTGATGGCATGTTGCAATAGATGAACATTTACATTTTTTGGCTTTTATGCTATTAAGTAACTAGAATGAAGTAGGGAAAAGTCCACATATCAAACTCAACCACTGTACCTTTGGAAAGTGAGGACACTATCAGTCAAATATTTACGTAATGCTTACTCTGTGCTTTTGTGTGAGAGGGTAGAGGTCCTGGTTTAGAATCTCTTTCCATGATTTAATATTTTGTGACCTTGAGCAAATCAATTAATCTTCCTAGGTATAAATTTTCTCATCTGTAAAATAAGGGCATCAGACTAAATGACCTTTGAGGTCTTTTTCTGAGCTAATCTAATAATCCTCTTATTTTTAAGACACTATTATAATTGTTAAGAAATAGAAAGAAAGGATTAAAAAAAAGAGAGCCTTCGCCTTCAAGGAGCATTAATATTGCCAAGGAGATGAGGCACCATGCATTTAAATTCATCACTGGCAATACGGGTTGTTATGTTGCCACTGAATTTATGGTGCAGATAGTAAATTATTTAGGGCAATTTCATTGATATAGAGAACTTTGCAACTAAGAAAAGTTTCTCTGCCAATACAGATTGGCAGCTGATCAACTTAGAATGATTCTAGTATTAGAGATTGACCTAGGCCACTGAGAAGATAGTGGCTTGGCCAGGGACAAACCTGTTAGAGGTCAAACTTGAATCCAGGTCTTCCACCTTCTGAGAACTGTTAACAATCTACTCTACCATCCAAACACTAACAAACAATTAGTAGATTTTATGCCGTATGGTTAAGAGTAAGGCTTCCCTCTTTAAGAGGTAAATATTCTCTGTGTGCCTATGAATAAATTACCTTAACTTATTGCTCAAAGTGATTTACCTAATGATAAGAATTAATGCCCCTATGAATTGTTCTTGGGGAGGATTAGAATAGTTTCTAAATAACTGCTGAGAAATATGTGTTATTATGAAGTGTATTCCCTATTTACTTAATGCAAAAGATAATAGCATTTTTAATATCACAATGTGTAATGATCTTGAAATACTCTTTCAGACAAAGTCATATTGCACTTATTATATATGATTCATTCATACATAAGTTTTTGTATGTACTCATACATGATGAAAAGCATGTTGAAGTGATTTCTTTTACCAGAGCAAGGGCTGTACTTTCTGAGGTGGATAATTATAGCCAAGGGATTTTAAGTATTTCATATCATGTAAGAGTCTTTTTCTCCTTTAAGGTAGAGAAAATGCCTTTTAATGATAAAGATTTAATACACTTTCAGATAATGGAGAGAAATCATTATAGCTCTTTAGTTTTCTAGGTAATGAATATGCCCTTTCCCCAGGTGTTTATACATAATACCCTCCCCCACACACACACACACAGATATACATGAGAACACACCATTTCTGCTTCTAGTGTCATCCCACTTATTAAACAGGAAGCAACAATCTAGTGACAATGCAAACCATTAAAATGCATACATATAAAATATATACACAGTTTAAAAAGCCATAGCATATGGATTGGTCTGCTAATTCTGGAGAGCAATTTGGAATAATACCCCCAAAGTCAGTAAATGGTTCTTTGACTCAGTCAATTCACTACCAGGCATATGCTCCTTAAGTGTTCAAAGAAAGGGTGAAAGGATCAATATGTACAAAAAATATTTATAGCATTACCTTTTTTTTAGAGAGACGAACTGGTACCTAAAGATCTATCTTGCACTTCTGGAATTGTTCAACAAATTATATTATATGAATGCAATGAATTATTATTTCAACATAAGAAATGAAAAGCTGGCTTCATTCAGAGACACATGGGAGAATTTATATGAACTAATAAAGAGTGAAATGAGTAGAACCCAAAGAACAATCCTGAAAAAACAATATTCAAACTTAAGTTTGAAAGAGTTAGGAACTGATCATTGCATTGATCAGCCATGTTTCCAGAGGACAAGTGATAAAACAATGCAGCTCAGCTCTGACAGTGGGATGATTGACTCAAGATGCAGAATAAAACATATTTTCCCACATGGCTAATGTGTGGGTTTGTTTTGCTTACTTGTTACAAGGATTCTTTTTTTACTTTGAGTGGGATGGAAGTATAGTGGAGAGAGGGCTAGAAATAGTAGAGCCAAAAAAATTGGGGGAAAAAAAAGGAAAAGAGGTTCATTTTTTTTTAATGTACAGAAGAGAATATAGGAAGTTCAAGTGGAAACAAAAAGGACAGCATTGAAACTAACATATTCAATTTCTTATATTTGTTTTTTTAAGCAAGTTCTATGTACCAAAGATGTGTAGATTCAATGTCAATCCTTTTTCTCTTTGTATGTAGAGATGTTATGTTTATTGGGATTTGTTCAGAATAATAATTAAAAATCATTCAGAAAATTTGATACCTTCAACTTTTTATTATTTCATATTGCTTTAATAAGATAATGTATGACTATAAATAGTTGTCTCTTTTTTTCTTTTTTCTCTTTCTTTTTCTTCTTCATATTCTTCTTCGTCTTCTTCTTTGTCGTTGTCTTTTTCTTCTTCGTCTTCTTCTTCTTCGTCTTCGTCGTCTTCTTCTTTGTCGTCGTCTTCTTCTTCTTCTTCGTCTTCTTCGTCTTCTTCTTCTTCTTCTTCTTCTTCTTCTTCTTCTTCTTCTTCTTCTTCTTCTTCTTTTTTTTTTGGTGGGGCAGTAAGGGTTAAGTGGCTTGCCCAGGATCACACAGCTAGTAAGTGTCAAGAGTCTGAGGCTGGATTCGAACTCAGGTCTTCCTGAATCCAGGGCTGGTGCTTTATCCACTTCACCACCTAGCTGCCCCCTAAATAGCTGTCTCTGTATTGGTTGCTTAGTATATCTGAAAGTCATGGATGTGTGTGTGCATGTGCGTGTTCGTGCATGTATGTGTGTGTGATCATGTGCACATGCACACATATGTTTTGACTATCTTCTCTTCTTGAATAATCTTTCATCTGGGTTTACATGACTTCTCCTTCTTGGTTCTCTACCTCCTTGTCTGACTGCTACTTCTGGATTGTCTTCAGAATCATGGACTGTAATTATATATGTACTCCAGGGTACTGCCCCTACCTCTCTTCTTTCACCCTATTAGTTCTCACTTTGTGGCCTTAGCTCCCATGGGTTTAATTATCATCTCTATATAAATGAATTCAAGATCTATATATCCAGGCTTAGTTCGTCCTGAGCTCCAGTTTGATATCATGAATACAGGACATTTCAAACTGGTATTGCTTCCTTTCCTTCACTCCACATGTCCAATCAGTTACCAAATCTTGCTGTTTCCACTTTTTCCACAGCTCTTGAATCTGTCCCCCTCTAAGTATACACCCAGCCAGCACTATAGTTGAGTTCCTTATCATGTCTCTATTAAACTATTAGTCTCTTACTTGGTTTTCATCCTTCAGGTCTCTCCCAACTGAAATTCATCTTCCATAGAGCAGCCAAAGTGATTTTGCTTAAGTTAAAGTATGACCATGTCACTTCTCTACTTAGTAAATTCCAGTACTTTGGAATATTAAACTCTTCTGTTTGACTTTCAAAGCTCTTCCCAAACTGGCCAATGTACTTGTCTAACCTTGTTTTATATTATTATCCATCTGGACCTCTTGTGGTATGGCCAGACTAGTCTTGCTGTTACTTACACATGGCTGTCTGTAATACATTTGCTCCTCCCCTCTACCTCATACAATCTCCTGTATTTAGTTTGTATACATTTTCTAAATAACTATATGCATACATATTGTGATCCACTAGACTGTAGTAAACTCCTTGAAAGCCAGGACTGCTTGTTTTTTCACTTGTACCCTTACCACCTCACATGCTACCTAACACATATTCTGTGCTTAAGAAATGCTTAGTGACTGATTGTATGTATGTGTATGAGCATATACATGGAAATCATTCATATTTAGATAGCTATAGCATTAAAAAATCAAAACCCACATTAGTCCCTTTTTTTTCTTAGTATAATTCCTTACAGAGAGAACACTAACTTTGGAACATAAATTTCTGCTTGGGAAAATTGTATCTTAATTTGAATTTTATCAGATAGAGTATGACCATGTGAACAAAAGTCCAGAGGAAGTCCTTTTATACTTGTTTAGACATGGAGTTTATTGATCAGGATGGCAAACTATTGGATTTGAAAGAAGTGTCATGCCCATCTTTTTGTTAAAAACAATTGAAATGGAATAGGATTACTCAATTTAAAAAATGACAACAGATGGTTTTGAGAAACCTGGAATGACTTATTTGAACTGATGCAGAGTGAAATGAGCAGAAACAAGAGAACAACTTATATAGTAACAGAATGTAAAGAAAAACAACTTTGAAAGACTTAAGTATTGTATTCAATACAGTGACCAATCAGTTTCAGAGTACTAATAATGAAATACTGTTTACCTCCCTACAGGGGTAATGGACCTAAGGTGTAGAATGAGACATAAGTTTTTGGACATAGCCAATGTGTTGATTTGTTTTGCTTGATTGTGCTTATTTTGTTACAAAGATTGTGTTTTGTTGTACATTTTTTTTTTCCTGGGCAATGGGGGTTAAGTGACTTGCCCAGGGTCACACAGCTAGTAAGTCAAGTGTCTGAGGCCGGATTTGAACTCAGGTACTCCTGAATCCAAGGCCGTTGCTTTATCCACTGCGCCACCTAGCCGCCTCCTGTACATTTTTTTTTTAATTGGGAGAAAAAAAGGAGAGAATTTCCAATAACGCTGCAAAAGAAAAGAAAGAAAGCCTTTTTTTAGCACAAAAAAAAGGTAACAAAAGGAAGTTCATAGGGAAACAGGCAAATTTTGAAATTTAAATGTTGTTTTTTTAAAAAGCAAGATGAACATAATAGAGATTAGTAGTTTCACATAAAAAAGAAAAGAATATCAAATGTATAGCTAACATGCCCTGTCCTTCATCAGCCATGAGATCTACTTTTACATGGTAATAAAACTTAATTTCTTCATAAAAATAAATAAGAATAATTGAACTAGATTTGACTGTTTCCTCTTGGTTTCAGTGGAATTTTGTAAATACCACATAAAAAGTTAAACAGGCATATAATAAATACCACATAAAAAGTTAAACATGGGTATATGATATTAAGTTTCATCTTCATCAAAAGTTAGCGTAACTTTGGTCCAAATTTTTTTCTTCAAAAGTAGATTATTTAAAGTAATCAGTTATTCTATTTTTCAGGTCTTTTCTAATGGTCACCTGGGAAGTGAAGAATATGATGTCCCTCCCCGGCTTTCCCCTCCTCTTCCAACTACATCGTTCCTCTCTAACCTAAAGTAAGTTGTGTTGAAATTTGGGACTCACTTGTTAAAATGGAAACTGTTAGAAGTTGCCTTTCCACAAAGTGACTTTAGTATAAATAGCCAAGGAGTAACAGAAAAGTCTTACAATCCAGTTATAAGTGTCCAGTGCTAAAGATTCAGATTGCTCTGACTTCTTTAATGCAAAACAAATCATCAAGTTTGCCTTGCATTTGGTAGAGAATGGGAGGCATATGTTCTAAAGCAAGGTAATGGTAATGAAAACTATATTTTATGAAGATTTTTTTATTCTCTAATTCACTGGTTTCATACATGCACATTTTAATGAAACTTGAACTTTTTTGATAAAAATAATCTTTCTAAAACACAGCTTTCAATACTATTCAGTGAAATTAATGAGATTGTCATAATTAGAGTCTGTACTTTTAGCACTCTGCTTATTAAATCTCTGTTGGGAAGTGAAGTAAAACCCCTAGGTGTGTGGGTCGTTTCATTTTTATTGAACTAGAATTATCTGGTTTGTAGATAAGTGAAATAAGAATTAGCAAAGTTCTAATGAAATTTATTTCATTGGCAATTTCCTAACACATAAAATTTTCAGTGAATCTAAAACTGTCCAAGTGGATACATTTTTCCATTACCTCTTATTTTCCCCCAGAAGCAAAATGAAATTGTATTGATTAAATAGAGGAGAGTTTTAACACTGTATTTTCAACACATTGAATTTTACTTTTTCCTGTAATGAATATTCACTATAATCTTTTTTATAGTAATACCAATTATAATTGGAGGTTTGGTAAATTGACTTGTACATATCATAATTGTAGACTCCAGTACAGTTTTCCATATTTTAATATTTACCCACATAATTTCTCTTCTCCTGGTGAAAATAGTAATGTTAGCTTTTAATGGCTCAAGTATTCTATGTACTGAGATAGCAAAGTGGCATAACAGAGAAATCATTAAATAGGAAGGTAGGATGAACCTGGATCCCAATCATAGAATTTTAGATTCTAGAAGATATTGTAGGGATCATATGCTCTTGACCCATCATTTTCCAGATTAGGAAGAAGAGCCCCGCAAAGAAGAGTGACTTTCCCAAGGTTGTAATTATCCAATGGTTACTACCTGGAATTCAAACCTAGGTGCTTAGGATTCCAAGTCCAATACAGCACAAATGCAATAAACATTTATTAAGCACCTAGTATGTGTCAGGCTCTGTCCTAAAAGAACAAGACAATCCCTGCCCTCAATGATCTTATGGTCTAATGATGGAAAACAACACAGAAAAGGAAGCTTGAAAGGAGGGAAGGAAGTGGAAAACATTTAACAATAGTGCAGTCAAAGCCAAGTAGTATAATCTTTGGAAGAGAAGCCTTGTCTGGGCTTCTGAGCTCTATTTAAATGGGGACTTTGAGAGGATTTTTTCCCCCTAAACTCCAATAAGAAGGGCAAAGACAGCTGAGAATCTTGATGAAGTGTAAATAACAAAGCTGATGAAATCACTATGAGGATGAGTTTCCTGGTGATGAGTTCTTCCTCGAGGAAAAGTCCAGAGCTCTTTTCCCTACGCTTGGCCCAACTCTGTCACGAAATATGTGACTTTGGACAAGTCAGATCAGTTCTGTGTGTCTCAGTCTTGCCATATATAAAAATGAGGCTAGACAGGATAATTTCATGGATCCTTGTAAGCTGTAAAAATCTTTAATCCCTGGATGCTTCTCATGGACCTATGTGGTTTCCCTTTCAGTTAGCAGACTTTTTTGCTTCCCTATAAGTACTCTTAAAACCTTTCCCCTACATTGCTTTTGGGCTCTCAGTGCAAGATTTTCTGTCTATAGAAGAATAAGAACAATTGCAAGATCTAGGTTCTACTCAAACTTTTGCTGGTACTTACTGTAAAATGTTGAAAAAGTTGCATAACTTCTCTGGGATTCAGTTCCCTCATATAGAAAAAGAGGTTGGACCTCAAAAGAGGTTGACCTGTAAAATCCTTTCAAGATAATCTCTCAATATAATTTATTTATCTTGGAATTTAATGTAATTTTGTTATTGAATGTTGATGATTTTTTTTAGTTCATATTAGCTTTATTGGCTTCTTTTTCAGCCTGTTGAAATTATTTTTCATACTTAGGCATGAGTATTTAATATTGAATAAAAAGCTAACACTTCCCCTTTCTAACTCCCTCCCTCCCCATATACATACCACATGAATGTATACATACATATATACACAACATATATTAGAGATATATACATACATATATGTGTGTATATCAGGGTATATAGGTGGTGCAGTAGATAGAGTGCTGGGCCTGAGTTCAAATCAAAGACATTATTACTAAGGTCATGGCTAAATAACAAATAACTAAGAAATAGGCTCTAAAATACATAATGTTATATTTATCTGATGATTACCAAATAGATTCCCCCTACTCCACATTCCAGTCTCCCCCTGGAGTCCTTTGTGTTCTTTGTAGCCCAGTTCCTCTCTTGACCTCTTGTCTCATATCAGCAACTACCAATTGCATTTTTTTCCAACTGGAAATTTTACAAACTTCTAAAACTGAATCTGACCAAAACAGAAAATAAAATGCCTCCTTTTTTTAACCTCTTTTTAAAAAATTAATAAAGTATTTTATTTTTTTCCCGTTACATGTAAAGATAGTTCTCAACTTTTGTTTATACAAGCTTTCCAATTTCAGATTTTTTCCCTCCCTCCCCCCTCCCCTAGACAGCAGGTAATCTGATATAGGTTTTATATGTGTGTGTGTGTGTGTGTGTGTGTGTGTGTATACACATATACATATACACATAATAACATTAAACATATTTCTGCATTAGTCATGTTATAAGAGAAAAATCAGAGCAATGACGAAAAACCTCAAAATAGAAAAACATCAGCACCAAAAACAAAAGAAATAGTATGGTTCATTCAGCATCTATACTCCACAGTTCTTTTTTTTTTTCCCCTGGATTTGGAGATCCTCTTCTATCATGAGTTCCCTGGAACTCTTCTGTACCATTGCATTGGTGAGAAGAATATAGTGCATCACAGTAGATCAACACTCAATGTTGATGATACTGTGTACAATGTTCTTCTGGTTCTGCTCATCTCACTCATCATCAGCCCACACAAGACCCTCCAGGTTTCTCTGAACTCCTCCTGCTCATCATTTCTTATAGCACAATAGTATTCCATTGTATTCATATACCACAACTTGTCCAGCCATTCCCCAATTGATAGGCATCCCCTCAACTTCCAATTCCTTTCCACCACATAAAGAGCAGCTATAAATATTTTTGTACATGTGGGTCCCTTTCCCCTTTCCATGATTTCTTTGGGAAAAAGACCCAAAAGTGGTATTGCTGGGTCAAAGGGTATGCACAGCTTTATCGCCCTTTGGGCATAATTCCAAATTGCTCTCCAGAATGGTTGGAATGAATTCCTCTTGTCTACCCCACCCCACCAACTCATCTCTTTTCCAGACATATTTTTGTCTAGGACAGGACATTTTTTCTGGCAATACAGATTCAAAACCATTGTTTCACCCCATAACCAATCAGTTGCCAAGTCATATATGTCCTCCTTCTCCAACATCTCTCAGTTAGCCCCTTCTTTCTCCTCACACGGCCACCGTCATTTAGCCCAAATTGCACTTTGCTGTGGTGATTGTCAGAAGCCTCTGTTCCTAGTCATTTCACTACAAAACTGTCATTATTTGTAAAACATAGGTCGTTCTTGTTCAGGAAGTTTCCGTGACTCCCTATTATCTCTATGATCAAATACAAACTCTCCATTTGGCATTTGAACCCCTTGACAACCTGGCTCTAGCCTACTTCTAGGATTATTAAACATTACTCCCCTTCATGCATGAATTCCCTATTCTAGCCAAATGGATCTAATTGCTATTCTCTATACATGAGATTCCGTCTCAGTACTTTTGTTTTTCCATACCAATAATGCATTTCCTTTCCACTTATGCCTGTTAAAAGTCCCTAGCTTCTTTTAAAGTTCAGCTCAAAGGCAGTCTGCTATATCTTTCATCTCCAACCCTGAAATGGCTGGTTTTTGTTTTTTTCTTTTAAATTTCTTCATTTATGTACAAGTTTACCTCCAGTTGAATATAAGTTTCTCATGGGCAGGAACTGTTCCATTTAAAAAATATATATATATGTATATATATGTATATATATATATATATATATATTTATCCCTAGTTCCTACTGCCACAGTTAGAATACATTAGGTTCTTAATAAATGCTTGTTAAATGAATACTCTTCTGCATATAGATGTCACTATCAGAAATTACCACTTATTGTTAGAAGAAATTCACAGCAGTGGTCAAGTTCATAGGGAAAAAAAAAACCATTTTGAGGAATTAGAGGGGAAGACAGTTGGTACAAGATGTCATCAAATATTATAAAATTACATACATATGAGAACATGTTTAATATCTCTTCTATGATAATAAATAACCATGGCTATCTTTTCCATTTCTTAGATTCTATGATTTATAACCATAGAAACCTGAACAAGAATTTTAATATTACTTGTTGCTTCATTATTTAGCTTGAGACATGGGGAGATGTTTGTATCAACTTAAAAGGAAAACAAACAAAAGAACAAAAAAAATAATCATTTTCAAAATGAATAGATCTGTTGCTTCATACTGTCATAAGGGCAACCCTGGCTACTTAGCTAACAATAATAAACTTGTGTCTTTCTCCTGAGTTTCCAAACCATCCTCTAATTGTTTGATTTCCCTAAAGGATAAAGAGAACTTTTGATTCTTTTGAGCAGTAGTCTTCAAAGTAGGGACTGGAACCTTGCAATGATGATGGGGGCCTGACTTGACCCCAAAGGAAATGTGATCCACAGCAGAGAAGCTGGGAAGGCAGATTACATCTACCCACACTTTAGCTCACCACTTTGAAACTTGTCTGCAACAACTACATCTTCACTTATTCTCCAACACTGCCCCATTCAGTATCCTCCCTCTTCTGTGTAAACTCCCAACCTTAGCTGGGGGCTGACCCCTCAGGATAGTTATCATAATGTAAACTATCTGCTAACTGAGTGTGTAGGTTCCTGTGGGAAAATTCTTCCCCCATGCCTTTCCCTTGGTTCATCTCATAGCTGAAACAAGTTCCTTGTAGAGCAGGGCTTCTTAAAGTTTTTCCACTTGCAACCCCTTTTTGCCTAAGAAATTTTTACACAACTCTAGGTATAAAGGTATATAAAATAAGTATACAAATCAAACATTTACTGCCAAATTTTTCGCTGCTCTCACATTCAGTTATATGACTCCATATGGGGTCATGACCCACGGTTTAAGAAGCTAGGCTGAAGAGGATGGGTTCTGAGTTTGAGAGCAATAAACAGGGAATAAGAGCCACACCCCTACCCTTTTTTCATTCATGCTCAGACAGTGGATGTGGCACAGGATGAGCAGGTGTGGGTGGCTAAGGACTTGCTCTGCATATAACATTAGAATTTCTTTTTCCCCAAAACCCCACTTCATCTGCCAGACTTCCCTTTTAGTGTCAAGGGCACCCACATCCTTCTCATAATACAGGTTTTCACCACCTCATTGTCATTTTTGACTCGTAGTTTTCTCTCACTCCAAGCGCACATATTCTTTCTGGTGATAAACCCTGTCACTTCTGCCTCCACATCTCTCCTGTTTTTCTCCATCTTTCTTCTCACACTGCCACCGCCCTAGCTCAGGCCTTTATCACCTGGGAGATGCCAGCATCCCTATGCCTGATGTGCAGGTTTGACCATTTCATATTCTTCTTCCTCCTTTATAGTTTCCAGTAGTTCCTTATTATCCCTCGATTCAATATTATTTTATCTTTATCTCATCCATTTTCAGTCTCAGGTTTAAAAAAAATATTTATACTTAAGTAATTAGCAGTACAGTAGTACATATATTTGGGCAGGTGGGGCTCATTAACCTTGGCAGGCAACCCGCCTAGGGGAAGGAAACCCTGATTTTAAACCTCCCCTGCCTTGTGGCTATACCCATATATGGGAAAGGCTTCCGGAGTTAACCCCGAGGAAAAATCAGGAGTCGGAGTCCCTTAGGCAGTTGGATGTTGGACATCACATCCCTCTGGCAACTCCTGCGGCGGCACTGGTGCCAAACTGTATTAGCTCTGCCTCTCCTTTGGATCCACCAATGTGGCAGAGAGGGAAAACCTGCTGCATGGGCAACAGCTTGTTTTCCATATTGATCCACCCAGGCCAGTGCCCTGGAGAGGACACTCCAGCTACTCCTCATGGGGTAGATATAACACGGGATGTGGCAGTTACTGGTTATAAGTCACTCAGGAGCTGTGGCTCCCGTATTGGACTGCACAGCCACACTGTGGCCTTTGGCTCTTCAAGGCGCTGATCCATGGTCATCTGCAACTGGTGGAGGCCTACCAGTACATATAAAAATAACTATTCACATGTTGAGTGTATGCTCAAAAAATTTTATTGATAAGACTTTGTGATCAAAAAATTTATAAATCACAGCTATAGAGCAGAAGAATCAACAAGGAAATAAAATAGCAACATAAAGGGCAAATGACTAATAACATTTATGTTTTACTATTTGTTTCATGCATATATACATGTATATTTACACATGTATAAAAATTTACACACACATAAAAAGCATCTACAGATGCTTTTGGAATTCAGTAACCTGTACAGTTACCTGATGTGTTTATTTAAATAAACTGTTTCATTGTCATCTGCAATATAAAGCAGATGAAATTGTCTCAAATTTTGTACTAAGACTGTTTCGGTCAAATTATAAGAAATAAGTTTAAGATAAATGTAAGAGAATGTGGGGGAAAATAACTAAAGGGAAATTACATGGTGTTATACAAAGTGAAATATATACATATATGTATGTTGTGCGTAAAACCTACACACATACTCTTATTTATTTATTCACCTACTCCTTTCCCCTGAAGTTTCCCTTTCCATCTACTAATTAATTTTATATTAATTCTTGTATATGAGCTAATTCCCCCAACATTTTTTCCCTTGCTTTTTTCCTAACCTCTATGATTCTCCTTTATTTTAAGGTAATATGCAGTTTTTATTTTAAAGGGAAAGATCCTTAGGAGAAAGCTTTTAGTTTCACATAAGCGAGAATGTATGTGATAAATAGTGCCAGCAGATCACTTATTCACCTTATCCAGCATGTTCAATTTTTCCTTAAATTCTTTCTTACATTGATTGTGGAGTGCTGTGACTTGTGTGCATTTGCTTTTGAACTGAAGGAAACACAGACTGTTCAACAATCACTCCTATTCTTAAATTAATGAAATTAGGTACAAAGAGCTGATCCATTTTCTTGCCAAAGAAGGATTATTTTAAGAGATTTTTTCTAGTATTTTCTTTGTCTTGCTAATATCCAGAACTCAGGTATGCAGAGTATTGTCACTGACCACATTAATAGCATTAATGTATGTCAATAACACACAACAAATATATGCATGCCATTTTCTGTTCATGTAGAATTTTATTTAATTATTAATGTTTCTGTTGCTCTATAGAGTTATAAATTCTTTGCCTTTTAGGGAAACAGGATAGCTGGAAGATGATTTGGAAGCAAAGGGCACTAATGCTTTAATGTTAAGTGCTAGGTAGAGCCAGGTCATCCTTAGAACCAATATGAAGTACTGAGGCCAGTAAACTTGATGCCAACAAAATATGTTTTTGCTCTTTATTTTTCTATTTTGCCACAAATATCTCTTCACTGCTTGAGTCTAAATAACAATGCAACAGAATACCAGGGGACTCTCTCTTTTTTCTTTTTTTTTTTTTGGCAGGGCAATGAAGTTTAAGTGACTTGCCCAGGGTCACACAACTAGCCAGGGGACTCTTTATTCAGATTACTATAGCCAAAGATTAAGAAACTTGAGTTCAAAGGAACCTTGGAAGCCATCTAGTCCAACCCATACCCCTTGATGACATATCTGACAATACCCATCCATTCTGAGCCTGAACTACCACTAGTAATTACCAGTTGACTACTTACTAAGGGCATCTGTTCCATTTGGGGCACTTCTAATTGTCAGTGAAATTTTCCTTATCTCAGATTGATATCTGTTCCACTCTTTGTTTCCAGCTGTGCCCTCTAAGACCAAATAAAATACTTTCTTCTTTCTTATACAATACAGTCTTTCTAGTATTGAAAGAAACATCCTTATATGTCTTCTCTGCTTTAATTATCTTCAGTTCCTTTAGCTAGTCCTTGTGTTCTTTTTTCCAGTCTCTACCATAATCATTGTCTTCCACTAGACGTGGAGTTTCTCCCAGTACTTCAGATGTGGTCAATCAAGGCCAAATACAGTGAGACGCTCATCGACTTTATTCAGAACACTGCTTCTGTTAGTGTAAGGATTTTATTAGACTCATCATTCTTGTCTGGTGAAACGTTTTTGGAAAACCTTAATTCTGTCATACAGTATGTTGGCTATTCCTCTCAGCTTTATTTTATCCACGAACTTGATAAGTACCTCATCTCTTCCATTATCTGGGTTATTTTAATCCTTCCTGAATAGAACAAAGAACCTAGGAACAACCTGAGAAATATTTTAAATAATATATATCCTATATACTTCCTTTCTCTGAAACAAATTATATAAATAGCAAAGTAGAAAAAATAAAATTATATTTATTAATGGAATGGAATTATCACCTGAAGTTATTTTCCACAAATCAAATCACAGCCATTATTCCAAATTAATTCACAGTCTAACTCTTATACATTTTAATACTCCCTTCTCCTTTCTACATGTGAAGAACTGAATCTTTATCCTCTTTTCCCCATGAATTGTTCATTTTCCCATTGTAGGGAAAACTGTAGGGCTAGGCAAAAGGCTGTGAATGAGATCTGGAGGTGTAGCACATCTACATTTTGTTAAAAGTGAAAATGTTCATATTTCTATTCCCACATCCCTATGGAATTACACATTCACTGTGAAATCAGTGAACTGAACAGTGGCATAATTGCTTTACTCTTCAAGCACCCGATAAGTAAATTCAACAGTGTTTTGTGGTGAACCGTTCCAGAAAGTTTGCTCAACAGTTATTGGAAATTGCATCTTCCATAGGAGGAGGATAAATGCCCTGGTCTCTGATCTGCATCATTCCAGGCCAAATAGCTTTAAGTGTTAGAAGGTGTGATACTATAGAGAGTTGATTTGTTTGGTTTTTTGCTTGTTTTTTTGCCCCCGATAGTTTTAGGGTTTTTTCAACTATATATTAGTAACACATATCTACTTTTCTTGGAATCATAGAACTTCCCCCTCCTCTCCTGCCTTTTCCCCTCCTTTTATCTTAATTTCATCTTGATATTTTTGGAAGAAAATAGGCTTGTATGGTAAAAGTCCAACTGTCCTCTCATACATAGACCTATATCACTTTCTGGAATGAGGATTCTTGTGGTAGAAAATGTGCCAAACTGATCATTATGGCATCTGGATTTTGAACCCTTATTCTTACCTTAGCTGGACTACTGTATTATTAAGATAATCACTTATTCTCTCCAGACCTCAATTTATTCACCCATAATGTAAGGAGTTTGGACTGGGATCCTTCAAATTGAAGGTTTATTGTTTCAAAAAGTGCTCTTTTGAAATTGGTATCCTGGGGCAGCTAAGTGGCACAGTGAATAAAGCAGTGGCCCTAGATTCAGGAGGACCTGAGTTCAAATCCAGCCTCAAACACTTGACACTTACTAGCTGTGTGACCCTGGGCAAGTCACTTAACCTTCATTGCCTCACAGGAAGGAAGGAAGGAAGGAAGGAAGGAAGGAAGGAAGGAAGGAAGGAAGGAAGGAAGGAAGGAAGGAAGGAAGGAAGGAAGGAAGGAAGGAAGGAAATTGGTATCCTATATATTACAAAAAATCTGAAGTGTGGGGATAGCTGATCCTAAAGATTCAATTCCATTAATAAAAATTACCTTCTGACATGAACATCTGAGGAGAGATTTATCTATAAACGATGGGTAAAATTTGCTTGGATAATATAGCCTTCAACTCCTTTGTAACATGGCATAGTAGAAAGAGAATGAGATTTTTAATCAGAGGCCCCTGGAATTGAATCTAAGTTCTTAAAATTACTAGTCATTTCACCTAAGTTTTCTCTTCTTTAAAATAGGGATAATTGGGGCAGCTAGGTGGCGCAGTGGATAGAGCACCGGCTCTGGATTCAGGAGGACCTGAGTTCAAATCCAGCCTCAGACACTTAACACTTACTAGCTGTGTGACCCTGGGCAAGTCACTTAACCCCAATTGCCTCCCTAAAAAAAATTAAATAAATAAATAAAATAAATAAAATAAAATAAAATAAAATAGGGATAATACTACTTGCCCAACTACTACATAGAGTATTTATAAAGAAAGTGTTTTGTAAGCCATAAACCACTAATAAATATGAATTATTTTCTACTTCTATGGGTTATGGAAAATTCAATAAGTTCTTCATCCTTTGAGACTAGTAATGTAAGGTTTCTTATAATTAGAAAAATAAGGATCTTCCATGGTATTGTAACAGAGATGCAGTAGATTCTATTATGAAACAATGCTAAAAGGAGAGAACAATAACTTCAGGTAACACATCGTTAAATATTTCCATTATGGAAAGGTTTAATAAAGATTTAAGTAAATTAGTGGGGTGTCCCACATTTAGAGTTCACCTGAGTGAAAGATCACTTTTCTTTTTCTTAATCTGGAATAGTTTGTGGGAAAGGATAGTTTTATTTAGGAGCTGGTTGAACGAGAGGAGAGAACACTGATTGGCAAGCGGGAGCGGAGATGGTGTTTCAAGGACATTATAGAGGTTAATTCAAGTGTAAGCTGAAGAAAGCACCAACCAAAGTTTATGTAGCACAGCAGATGAAGATAAAATATTCAGTAGCTAAATCCAGTTTGAGAATTGAACCTATCATATGTAAGAATTTATTGAAGTCATAATACCAAAAGAAAAAAATCTATTTTTTCCCATGAAGTCTACCTGGTTTTTGTGCATGTATTCAGGTTTAATATGGTACAGATTTATTCTCTTTGTCATTTGTGGTTCATATCCAGTCAGAATATAGTTGGAAGGGCACTCTTCATGATGTTTTTCACAATGCTATGTATCCTTTGAACACTTAATAAATGTTTGAAGACTATGAGAAGAATATCAAATCATGGCTTAAAACTGCAGGATGGGTTCTTAGTCAACTTTAACTGGGAACCAGCCAAATCTCATTAATTCTACTTTGCTAACCTGCTGACCCAACAGCTTTTCATAAACCAAAATCAGTGGTTGAAAATTGGCCTATGGAAAAAAATTAACATTTATCCACTACTAAAAATAAGTTAACACATGAATAAATGATGAATAATCCTAAACTTAATTATTTCTTTTACCACAAGTTATATTTAAGACCTGAATTGCGTGTCAGGAATGAAGTGATTTAAGAGAGAGAGAAGAAAAAAAGGTGTTTCTGTGTGGACACTTTAGGGGGAAAAAATGCAGTCATTTATAACAACTTGGAGCTGTTTTGATAGTGGATGTAAAAGTGTTATGATTTAGAGCTCTTGAAAAATTTGTGTCAATCCTAGCTTATTCATTTTATTGTATAAACTAATCTACTTCCATGGTATTTGTTTTTAATAATTATTTGTATATCGAATGAGAAATATTCTTTATTAATAGTCTATTAAGTCAGAACTTCTATGTTGACATTATTAAACACATTATACCATATTAAAATTCTTTAATCTTCTAAGTAATATCTTGCACATATGTATATTTTGTCCCTTAGAGAAGTTCACACTTGAAATATATTACTATAAGAAAAAACAAATTTGGTTAGCATAATCCTTATTAAATATCTATCATTGAGAGTTTCAACTTTTTTCTCTCTATCATATTTTTTTTAAATGTGGTACTAGTTAGTAATCATGGGACTGAGCTCTAAACACCACAATATCAGAAAGGTACACAGAAGAGAAACTATAAGAGAGAGTAAGGGAATAAACATTTACATAGCACATCTAAGTGCCAGGCAATGAGCTAAGTTCTCTATTACATATATTATCTCATTTGATGCTCACAATAACACTGTAATGTGGGTGTCTGTCATATTGTATAAAAGACAGTTGAAGAACTATCATCTTTAATTTATAAATTTAGTTCTTTGGAATTACTTTGAAATGATGTATTTTAGAATCTTATAGCCCTATAAAGTGAAAGGTGAACTTTGCTTTTCATTCTTTCATTCATTTACCAAACATTTATCAAATAGGTTTATCTATGTCCAGAACAGTATGTTAGATACTATGGGGGGTAGTAACAATTCATATTACTATGGTGATTTAAGGCTTATGCAGTGTTTTCCTAATAACAGCACTGCAAATATTAATATCTCAGTTTTACAGACAAGAAGGTTGGGGCTTAGGAAGCTTAAGTGAGTTGTTCATGGCCGTATAGCTACAAGGTATAAAAAATTAAAGGCTGGATATGAACTCAGTTCTTCTATAAATAAGAAGAAATACTACCTGCTCTCATAGTCCTTAGACCATGTGTGTGAGAGAGAAAATGTATAATAAGAAAACTACAAAATGATATATTTTTAATTGATTATTCCTAGTTGGAGGTATCAAGGATATTGTTGGAAGAGATGGCATTTTTAGCTGGGCCTTGAAGGGATTGGTGTGATATGGGTAGATGGAATTGAAGAAGGCTCAGCAGAAGGTAGTACATGAACAAGAAATCATAGAGCACGTTGAGGGAAATGGAGCTAGTCTGAATTGGCAGGAGGATAAAATGTATGAAGTTGGCATAAGGAAATAATAGACTGCAAAGGCACATTGGAATCAAATCAAATAATGGTTGAATACCAATCCCAAAGAAGGTGGACTTTAATTTGTTAAGGAATGGGAAACCATTGAAGGATATTTGGAAAAGGGTATGCATATCATGACCAGAGCTAGGCCCAAAAAAAGATTAATGTAGCAGTCTTAGAGAGGTCTGCGAAAAGTTCAGAATTTAGATAAAATAGAGCCTGTTCCTACATAGAGCTTCTGGACTATTAGAGAGATCTGACATTTGTGTGTATGTGGGGGTGGGGGTGGGGAAAGTGATATATGATAACTGTTTAGGGAGAGAGAGCTGCAAGTACCTGGCTTTATGAAATCTGAGTTACTATCAAATCAGGCAAGGTTCCATGATTGTAAGCAGTATTCGACTTGGCTTGTAAATGATGGTTAGAAATTCAGTAAGCAGTTTTAACCCATGTCTCGGGTGACTTAGCATTAAGGAAAGAGTCATTGGAAGCTAGGGAGACCAATTGCAGTAGATTTGAGGTATTGAAATACTGAACAAGGGTTGTAGCAGTGTGTTTAGAGCAGGAGGGAAATAAAGGAGACATCACAAAAATAGAAATAGTTGGACTGGATTGTAAGAATAAGAGGGAACCTGGGGGGCAGCTAGGTGGCGCAGTGGATAGAGCACCGGCCCTGGATTCAGGAGGACCTGAGTTCAAATGCGGCCTTAAACACTTGACCCTGGGAAATCACCTAACTCTCATTGCCCCACAAGAAAAAGAAAAGGAAAGAAAGAAAAAAGGAAGGAAGGAAGGAAGGGAGGGAGGGAGGGAGGGGGAGAGAGAGAGAGAGAGAGAGAGAGAGAGAGAGAGAGAGAGAGAGAGAGAGAGAGAAAATGTTGAGAAAGATATCCAGGTAGAAATATCCTTAAAAGAGCTGTAGGACTGATCTGAAACTCAGGAAAAAGATAATGATTGGATATATGAATTGATTTAGTGATCATCTCCATAGATGGGAAGGGTGGGTTAAGTTGTGGGAATAAATGAGATTGCTAAAATAGGGATTGTAAAGAGAAAAATGTCTAGCAAGCCAAGAACAGAACCTAGAAAAAGGGGGTGGGGTAGAGGGGGAATGAAGAGGGAAAGAGGTAAAAGGAGAACCAGAAAACACAATCTTCTGGAGTCTGAGGGAGTAAAGAACATAAAAGGGGGATCTAGGCCAGTAACAATATATAATGTCATAAATGTCGTCCTGTTCTTAAGGAAACAATTGCCATCTTTGAAAGTAAACCCTTTATATACTTTTTCTACCTTAGTCTTTTCTGAGTTTTGACATGGTAGTGCAGTGTGTATTTGGTTGAAAAGTAATTTGCTTTATATAAACTTGAAGTATTTTTATAGTAATTCAATATGAATAGAAGATGAATTAGGATAAGACTATATTCTCCACTGAGGTTATAAGGGGCAGAGTACTTCCCAGCCTCAAAGTAAGCAGGTTCACACAAGCTAAGTTACTGGACCCCATTGTTATGGTTTGGGGTCAGCTAGGTAAAAGTACCTATATAGAAACATTGCTTTAAGAAAGGGCGTTTGTATACAACTTCCTCTCATTCCTTCCTTCTCCTCTTCAAGATGTCATTACAGATTTAACTTTGAATTCATTCAATCCTTCAACTATATTTTTGGTAGCAAACTTGGATTTGCCTTCATGTATCAGTGTCGGCATTTTTTAAATTGATTATCAGTGTTAGATAAGGAACGGAGAGTTCACAGCTAGTTGTTTTAAAAACTGGTACTAAACATCTTCAAGGGGTACTAAGACTATGCCTTTACAGCACTTATCAGAACTATTTCCTTTAGCTGTCTGAACTTTATGGATTAAAGTATGTGGATCTAGTCCTCCAAAATTTAACTCCCTTCTTAAAAAATATATCTGTAAGTTGAAGGGTGTTGGATTAGATAACCTCTGAGGTCCCTTATAACTCAAAATACTCTTAGGTGAATGATCTGTCTCCATTCTATAGCTCAATATTTTTTTATCTTTTCATTACTTATTAACATGAAATCAAAGGGGAGGGGAAGTTATTTCAGTCTATAAACTGCTATATTTAGAGAAGACCTCTTGCTCCCTCTACAGAAGGTGGTTGAAAATTGCAGACTTTCTAGAATATAAAAGTAGACACATAAATCATTCATTTTAAGCTAATTTTTCCATTTTTTACTTTATCATCTTATGTTCTGGTTATGTTTCAGTTATTTTATTAATTTCTATTCATTTCTCTTAGCCAAATAAATTGAAGAGTTAAACAATGATCTGTTATACTTTGTCAGATAATGGAAATGAGAACCTCAAGTAAAGTTCTCCCTTTCTCTGCTGCTCTAAATGGTTTCAGTTCATGTTTCATGCTTAACTCAAAAAGAGATTACTTCATAATTACAGATATATAGAAAAGAAAAGAAAATGTCCTTAAACTAAACTGGCCATTCCCTAACCATGGAAAGTACCAATTATCCTGAGACATTGGCTCTTTTATAAAGACTTTTTAAAAAATCAAGTTGAAAATTGGCTTATTTTTTTTGTTATTTTATTTACTCATTTCAAGTTAAAAGATCACCTTGTCACTGAATATTTTGTTGAAGTTGCCTGGGAAAATTTATGCACCTTTCCTTATAACAGCAAGATTTTTTTTTTGTTTGATTTGACAGCACCTAGTTCTCCTTATTCTTCCATTTAAAATTATAAACATAAAGATGCTTTTCCCCTCATCTATTGAATCTTGGCCAAAAGAATGAAAAATCTGATTCATTTACATTAATTTTAAGAAGCAGCTCCTCTGATGTTATCCTGTAATTGAAAGATGAATGACTGACAGAGTATTTTATGTGATTTGCATATATCACATCAAATTTGACGATGCTGAAAAGTCAAGCAAATTCTAGACGAGAATTTTTGTTTTTAATAGGTGTCCTATTCCTTTAACAAATAGTCTGTCGGAAAAAATAAAAGAAAACCTAGAGGAAGAGGATGATGACTACAAGATTCCTTCATCCCATCCTGTATCCCTGAGCTCACAACCACCTCACTGTCATAGCATAAAGCCTCCTGTACGGTAAGAATATAGGCAACATTTATTAACTTAAATCTTCATAGACATTACTTCTTTTGTTCCTGATTCTATGTGGTTTAATCATTTACATTTAATTAGAAACAGTTGAATTCTTGGGCTAATTTGTATCCTCCCTTATGCTTCCTATTTTCTACCCTTATTCCAGAGTGAACTTAAAAGATGCGAACTTCTCATTAATCAGGAAGCCATTACACTAAATTAGTTAACTGGTGGGTATAATGGAACATTTTGTTCCACGAAAAAAATAGCTCCTACTTTAATATGATTCTGCTCATGTAGGATACGTGCAATTTCAGTAAACTATTTCAGTGCTTGGGATTTGTTCTGCATACCTTCCTCCGCAAGAAGAATGAGTATCTATAGAAACTTTGAAATGGTATAAAGAAAGTCATTATGCAAATTCGCCTTAACATTATCCTTATTATATATTGGAGAATTTTTATATTCATGTCTTTTCACTTATGAACATAGCTGCCTCTATTC
This sequence comes from Dromiciops gliroides, assembly GCF_019393635.1. Classification (NCBI taxonomy): domain Eukaryota; kingdom Metazoa; phylum Chordata; class Mammalia; order Microbiotheria; family Microbiotheriidae; genus Dromiciops; species Dromiciops gliroides. Next base: position 312,609,257 of record NC_057863.1, on the reverse strand, counting down.
AGATTTTGAATAAATGAAACTAAATCATCTCAAAAGTGTCTCCCTTTGCTGTTCACAATACTGGATCACTATCCCTACATCCCTACAGTTTGCATTAGCTAAAATTTCATCAGGCTTACTGAGATCAGATACTGACATTATGATTCAAATTTTTTTTTCTTTATTCCCACTGAAATTATGTTATCCTTAGCTTTTGGAGTAGCAGCTACTTTTAGAGTTCAAAAGTCATTGAGAATATGAAGAGTTTAGATAAGGATTCCCTGAGACTTTAATATCTTCAGGTTGGAAGAAGAAACTGAATTCAAAAAGTGAATTCATTAATAAGGCTTAGCCTAATTGTTGTCTTCAGTTCCATCTAGTTTTATCTGCCTATGTGCATAAAAGATCAGGTGGGGTAGGTTTTTTTTATTATTTTTTGTTTTTGTTTTTCTTGTGGACACTTGATTTACCTCCCTTACACTTTTTTTTTTGGTGAGGCAATTGGGGTTAAGTGACTTCCCCAGGGTCACACAACTAGTAAGTGTCAAGTGTCTGAAGTCGGGTTTGAATTCAGGTCCTTCTGACTCCAGGGCTGGTGCTCTATCCAGTGTGCCACCTAGCTGCCCTCCTCGTTTTCAAATTGTACAAAGTTTTATTGCCATTTTTTTTTAGAATAAGAGAAGAAAAAAAAAAGGGATTCAAAATGAGCAAGCCTTTGTCTTGGTGACTTGGGAGGTAGTTTTAAATAATTAAGTGAAATGCAACTTCTGAACACAGAATATCAACAGCCTGGTGGCCTGAAGCATTGTGTGATGCTAATTCGTTTTGTTTAGGACCTTTACTGACAAAGCACTTAGTGGCTTTGTGAAGAAGAAGAATTTCTGTAATTAAAAAAAGTGAGCCTCAAAATGAGCAAGAGATTATTATTAATTTATATTCCTCTCGCTCTTAAAAATTTGTATTACATTTGAGCACTCTCCTCCCTCCCTCCCTTTTTTTTTCTTTTGGTAATTTGTTGTGGCTAGACAAAGAGGACCTTGGGCAAATCACTTCAACTCTCCTGACCTATGTCCTCCTCATCTATTAGATGAAGGGTTTGGACCAGCTCTAAATCTGTGATCCTAGGAGTCTCAGTTGTTCCACAGCTGAAAATAATGGTATATTTTTATACTTTAAATGAGAGTAAGTTTTCTTGAACTCTTTATTAGTAGGTTTTACAGATCCTAAAGATTAAATTGTGGCCACTATTATCCTTTTTGTACTATTGGGCATTCCAACAAAATATCGTGAGCCCCTAGCTGTCAGGGACTGTGTCTTTTGCCTCTTTTTGTATTCCCAGCACTTAGCTCAGCACCTGGTACATTGTAGATGCTTAATGAACATTTATCAGCTGACCAAATAATAATGTAATTCTGCCAGAGTTTAGTCGTTGTAAATATCCACTGATCACTTCACACTTTCAGATTTGGGAAAGGAAGTCTTTTCTATATACATAAAATAAACTTACCCTCATGACAGAATTCTTGCTATTTAGGATCCTGTGTGCTGGAAGGGATCAAAGAAGTCATCTACTCCAGCCCCACCTTCTCCACTCCCCTCTCCCCTTTTTAACAGATAAAAACAAAAACAAAACAAACAAAAAAAACCTGAGAACTAGGGAAGCTAAGTGATTTGTCCAAGGTCACACAGGTAGTAAATATCAAAAGAAGAATAATTTGTCAGTATGTAGAGAAAGGGAAATATTAAGTGAAGAATGCAATTGTACTTCACAAAAAGTCCATCATTACTCATGAAAATTCAGTACCTGTTAAAATCAGAGATTGAGTAATTTAAAACAAACCATTTTCTTACCTTCTAAAGGAAATAAACTGCCAGAGTCAACTGAATACATTTCTGGCAGATAACTTGTTTTGTTCTAATTATTGAAATTTCCACCTTTTCTGAAAATATTTTTTGGTTCATGTTTGTTCTAAGAATCAGCTCAGTTTTCCTTAAAGAGAATTTGTGACATCTTCTATAGAATTCATTGTTCTTCAATTTTACCAGAAGGGCAGTGGACTTTGATATCAGTATGTAAGATTCATAACAGTTAGCATATAGTGTTGAATAGTACTTTGGCACTACTTTCTAGAAATTATTTAGAGCCCCCTTAAAATAAGTTATCAGTGCCTCACATTTACTAAAACCACATTGTAATAGGCTATGATACTCAAGATCCAGATCCTCTTAGAAGCCTGTTTGCAGAAAATTTAAGAGACATTTATGGAATTCTCATATTTTATCAAATACTATTTGGAACAAGTTAGTGCTGCTTTCCTTTAGGGGGCAGCTAGGTGGCTCAGTGGATAAAGCACCGGCCCTGGATTCAGGAGGACCTGAGTTCAAATCCAGCCTCAGACACTTGACACTTACTAGCTGTGACCCTGGGCAAGTCACTTAACCCTTATTGCCCCACAAAAATAAAATCAATAAAATAAAATGCTATAATGAAATAAGTTAGTGCTAATAAATTTAGAGATATTTTCATTGGGGTCCACCACTGCTAATCATATTTGTTATAACGTGATCGAACCTTTACACATAACTGTAACAAGTACCTCGTGGAAAGAAAAAAAAATAAAACAACCTGGAGACAAAATATTACATTTCATTTATTCATCCTTCCCCAATTTCCTGAGATACTTTCAGTTCCTTAGCCTGTTTTTACCATTTGTATTATGATATTTGTCCCTGTTGGTATTAACTGATTGAGCAGAAGTGTAACCATTAATGGAGTCTTTAAGATCTGCTTATAAATCTTAAAAGTTTAGAGTTTTCTTTTTTGAATGACTCCTGAGTAGTCATGTTTAATGGAAAAGAGCATGTGCATTGGATCTTGGAAATCTGCATTAAAATTTTGACTCTCCTATCTCTTGCCTTTGTACCCTTGGACAAGCTATAAATTCCTCAGACCTCAGTTTCTCAAGCACGGCCCATACACTGTTACTTTTTTCTACTGCTGTAGACAGTCATTGGCCAAATCTTGTCAATTTACCTCTGCAACATCTCTCCTGTTTATCCCCTTCTTTTTCCTCACACAAAATGCTCTCTCCCAGAATGCTGGGAAAGCCTCTTAAGTGGTCTCCCTATGTCCTCTCCCCTCAACAATCCATCTTCCATACACATGCTGAAGAAGCTTAGGAGCTTCCCGTTGCCTGTAGCATAAAATAGAAATTCTCTTTGATTTTTGAAGCCGTGGCTCCAACTGATCTTTCCAGATTTATACCCATTACTCCACCTCATGTGCCCTACATATAGCCAAACTGACATACTTGACATTCTCCACGTACAACAGTCAATCTCCCACCTCCATACCTTTAAATAGGCTATCCTCAGTACCTGCTATCTTCTTCTTTGTCTCTGCCTCTTAGAAACCCTTAGATCCCAACAAATCTTACCAATGAGCTCACAGTCGTTAATACTCATCCTTCCCCCTTTACTTTGAATTTACTTATCAATGTAAATATTGTTTCTTCCTAGGAGAAGAATATAAGCACTTTGAGGAAAAGGGCTGGATTGTTTTCATGTTGGATTTTTTTTATTCCCAGCACCTAGCACAACCTAGCATGTAGTAAGCACTTTAGTAAATGCTTATTGACTTGAATCATTTGTGTGATATATTTATTCCTTTCTACATCTTTGTCTCATCTCATTGGCTAGGTCTGTGACTAATATTTGAGAATCTGAATTTATAATGGAAACTAGTTTCTTTTCATTTTGGAAAAAAAAAAGGTTTACATTGTAGGAAAAAACCCAAAATGTATGTGATAATCAATAAACATTTCTTAACCTCCTACCAGGTACCAGGCTCCTTTTTTTTAACTGTCAATCAAAAATTTATTATTATTAACCTGTTAAAATTTTTGGTTAGGATACAATTTTATCTGTCTGCTCTTTTTTAGTACTTAAGAAATATAGGGGGGGGGGCGGCTAGGTGGCGCAGTGGATAAAACACCCACCCTGGATTCAGGAGTTCCTGAGTTCAAATCCAGCCTTAGACACTTACTGGCTGTGTGACCCTGGGCAAGTCACTTAACCCCCATTGCCCTGCAAAAAAAAAAAAAAAAGAAAGAAAGAAAAAAAAAAGAAATATAGCAGATTTCTAGAGAATTATGTGGTTTATTGATAATTATTATTGCATAAGTTCTTTTCCATAGCCATTGCAATCCTTTCAGTGAAGGAGTACACACTAACTTGTAAAATACCCCTTTTTTTTCACAACTTTTTTTACCTTTGCCTTTTAGGACATGTAAAGTATCTTCAGGTTTATTTCCCTTTTCTTTTCATAGGGAAATAGTTAATCTTTCCTCTCAAATTTTGTTATAGAATGTTTCACTGGGGTTGTCCTTCCTTCATCCCCCTCACCTTAAATAAATTTAAAATTAGATGTGGTTATAGTCAAATAAGCCATGTCTTTTTTTTCCCTCTGCCTACAGGTCATGTGAGAATGGTCAGTGTATAATGAATGGAATACATGGTACCTCATCAGAGCTGAAGAAATCAAATCCCCCTGAATTAGGTCTATATATAAAGGGTGGGTACATGAAAATTCCCTATTTATATTTATCATCTTAATGATAGAATTGAAAGGCAAAATTGTTTCAATTTATTGTACTAAAAACACACTAAGATTCTGTGTTATCCTCTAGGAGATGTTTTTGATTCAGCTATTGTTCCAGCGCCATTACCACCAGCCAGACCTCCATCCCGGGACAATCCAAAGCTTGATTCTTCACTCAACAGGACGCCTTCTGATTATGATCTTCTCATCCCACCATTAGGTTGAAGACTTTTTTATAAAACAAAATGCATTTTTAAACACATAGCATCTTTTCAGCATTTCGAGTTAGACATACCAAAAGCTAGAATGGTACTAATCACTCTCATTTCCTTGGAAGGTTGATAGGATTTATAGGTGATGGTGACTTTCAGGCTCTCATAGCCACAGCTACCGATGAACAATCACATTGAATGTTTAGACAGACAGCCATTAGGCAGGGGGAAAAAATAAATACTAATTTCTCTTGGGGTCATGAGAAATTTCATATTTCTCATGTAACATGAGAAATATATCTTTAAAATATAATATAATTAACATGATATTTTATGTTTCTTTGCAGTTTGTGCAAAATGCATATGTAAAACATGATACATAGGGTTTTTGTTACACTTATTTCTGTAATGGTATAATGTAAATAACTATGATATATTAAAACTAATCAGATGTTAATATGCAGCTGATATTTACTTTAGTGAGCTCTTTATTGGCCTTAATGGATACCATAATAAATAGTTTCCTTAATTGTGTAGAATTCTTAAAAGGTCAGATGCCTTACATCCCTAGGAATAGGAATATGGGATAGACCTGTGATTTCATTGATCCAGGGGGTCCCAGGAATGAAATTCATTCTACCAATGAAAGTTGACACTTTCTTGGCAATTTAAAATCTTAGTCACCTAGAGCTCAGAGAGATTAAGGTGAGTTGATGCAGGTCACATAAGCAGTATGTCTCATGTGGGACTTGAATTCAGCCCTCCCTGGCTACAGGACCCAATTTTCTATCCATTATACTAGATTGACTCTGTGATTTCTTTCCCTACAACTTTAATGATTGGTTAAATTATGTAAAATACATAAACTTCAGATCTCTTGTTGCAGATTAGAAACTGAGTTGCACATGCATCCAAAAGAGTAGTGAAACTAGCACTCTAGGCAGCTAAGTATCATGGTAGATATAAAGCTAGGCTTGGAGTTAGGAATATCTGAATTCAAATCTGGTGTCAGACACCTACTAGCTCTGAAACCCTGGGCAAGTCATTTAACCTCTGTCTGCCTCAGTTTCCTCAACTGTAAAATCGAGATGATGATCATAGCACCTACCTCCCAGGGTTGGTGGGGCAATCAAATGAGATAATATTTGTAAAGCACCTAATTAGCACAGGACCTGGCACGGAGTAGGTCCTTCCCCTCCTAGAGCTAGCACACAGCAGGTGCTTAATAAATACCCTGTGACAGTGGGCAAATCAGTTATTCCTTTGGTGTCTGAGTCTGTAAAAAAGGAATAATGATTCTTCCTAGAGCCTAACTCACAGAGTTGTTGACAGGACAGATGACTTCATACCTAGGAGATCATTTTGAGCTCTTTGGAAAGCTCTCTGTAAATAGAAGATACAACTGTCTCTTTTTTTTGTTTTGTTTTGTTTTGTTTTGTTTTTTGCGGGGCAATGGGGGTTAAGTGACTTGCCCAGGGTCACACAGCTAGTAGGTGTTAACTGTCTGAGGCCGGATTTGAACTCAGGTACTCCTGAATCCAGGGCCAGCGCTTTAACCCCTGCGCCATCTAGCTGCCCCTTCAACTGTCTCTTAACATGAGGGTGTTCCTTGTTTCAACATCAGTGTTATAGAATTTGTCAAGGAACCATGTTAATACATAAGCATAATTTTTCATATACACACATATAATTTTAAACTTTCAGTTAGGGAAATTTTTAATCTTTGCCTTTGTTGCTGCTACTTCCCTGGCAAATGAGCTTAAAGGCAGTGACAAGTACAGAAGTAAGAGAGACATTTAAAAAATAAAGTTATGTTCATTAGAGCAGGACTAGGTCTGAGAATCAGTAGTCATTAGCGGGGGTATTTCAAGCAGAAGCAATCCTGAACAAGTTGACCAAGATGTTACTCAATAAGAAATAGTGAATAGAGCACAGGATGTCGAGTCAGGAACACCTGTTTGAATTCTGCCTCAGACACTTACTAGGTGTATGACAATGGGAGAGTCACTTAACCTCTCTGGATGTCAGTTTCCTTAACTATAAAGTGAAGTGGTTGGATTCAACCTCTGTGGCCCCTTTGAACTCTAGGTCTGTGCTCCTGTGAGATACAGCTACAGCAAAAGAGAAAGTAACTAGGGGGTAGCTAGGTGACACAGTGAATAAAGCACTGGCCCTGGATTCAGGAGGACCTGAGTTCAAATCCAGCCTCAGACACTAGCTGTGTGACCCTGGGCAAGTCACTTAACTCTCATTGCCACACACACACACAAAAAAAGAAAGAAAATAACAAAATCATCAGTTCCCTATTTGAGTCTTTTTTGTTGTTCTTCTGTACTCATTTACTCCTTCAGAAAGAAGCAGATCTGCGAACCTTTGGAAGCCTTTCCTTTGTATCAGAAATGTATATCTAGATGGACATATATCTGTATCCATGGATATAGATATGTAGCTAGATTTTCATATTGAACAGTATTTATGATTGATGGAAATGAACCTCCAATTTTGCAATGGAGAAAACAGTATTCCCATTCACTGGGGCCCCACAGTAACACAAGTCTTCACGGCCTGAAATTTGGTATAATTCAAAACTGCTGAAGCCCAGTCATACATGTACAAAGAGAATGTTACACTAATCTGGTGCCACAATATGGTCCTGTGCAATGTTATCAAGTGGATAATGTTTTATCAAACTTCCATTATAAATTCTTATATGTATTACCTCGACTAAGGGATTCAATATTTCACTGGTATGAGTCCTTCCATCAATGTATGTTGTCACCTTCTGTTCATTACAAGACAGTGTTGATAAGTTATTTTGATTAAACAAAAATCATTAGCAATTGTCCACCTCTAAGGAGATGAACCATTTCAAACATCCCTGAGCTGGTCCCCAGATGACCCACATTCTGTATCCTGATGATGATAGATCAGTACTGGAAAGTCTTTCCTACTTTTTGCTCACTGGGTCATCTCCATGCCAAGATTAAGTATTGGAGCAGGGTTTGGTGTAGAACATCTACATTTATAAATTTAGCTATAATAGAAAGTTATATCTACATCTCTGTATATGATTTTGTATATTTATATAAAAATAAAATCACTTATAAAGGCTCATTTGTACATGCTTTTTACAAAAGTGTAATAAAGTATATGTATGCATTTATATGTTTTATGTATAGTTACATCTGTACATATAGATGTAGCTATATAAAATATTTTTTTACTAGTTTGCCTAGATGAAGACACATGGGAACATTATTTCTTTAAAAATGTGTTGGGTTTTTTTCTTAAAACAAAGTCACTGATTAGATAAATTTGCAGTTTTTGCAGTATGCCAGTATGTTATTATGATTCCTGGAGCCACATAAAAGAAAATGGCTCCAAAACGGAATTGCTCTTTGGTTAAGAAACTGACCATGTCAGTAGCATGTATCCTGATTTTAGGATATATCTCCTGGAGTATTTTGGCTGTAATTTGAGTAAAATAAAGCAATCAGCCTATAAAGATGGAATCCCATTAAGTTAACTCAAAGGGATGGTTGACATTCTTTTGCTATATTAAATAGCTACTCTAGGGGATGGAACAGCAGTGGCAGCAGTAAATCGGGGAGAGAGGCATTTTTGTCACCCAGATTTTTGTGGTAGAGGGAATTTAGTTGTAATAAGTTTGTTCTATTTTGTTTTTTCATATTTTAAAATTTGTATCTATATTCTATAAATTGCACAAGCTGAAAAATTACATAAACTGCAAAAATTCACCAGAGAAATGAAAAGAACATATTGGAATTAAAGGTCAGTCACTTTGTGTGTGTGAGTTTTGCACACATACATGCCCACACAGTTCCTGGACAAGCAATCAGATTTAAAGATTCCATTATCAGAATCAGTGAACTGCTAGATATATCTTGGAAATGAGAAACTGTAAGCAGCAAGAGAAAATCAATTGTAACTTTTGCTTGATACCATGTTTTTCTTAATAAAGTTGGGCTTATGGTACTGACTTTTCTCTGAATACAGGTGAAGATGCTTTTGATGTCCTCCCTCCTTCCCTTCCACCACCCCCACCTCCTGCCAGACATAGTCTCATTGAACATACAAAACCTCCTGGCTCTGGGAGCCGGCCATCCTCAGGACATGACCTCTTTCTTCCTCCTTCAGGTAAGAGTAAAAGTCAAATCCAAGTCTTTAACTGAGGGAGAAACAAACATTAACAATTTGCTTGCCTCTAGCTAACTATCAGAAAAATTTAAGAGTTTGCTTTTTGAAACAAAAGAAACTGAAAAATAATGGAAAGAGACAAGAAATAGAATCATAGATTTTTAGAGCTCTTTTGAGATCTAGTCTGATCTCCTCACTTAATAGATTAGATTAAGTAAAATGTTTGAGGTTACTTTACTAATTTGTGGCAAAACCAGTTCTTTTGAATTTCTAAATGTCTTTATTCTAAAATAGTTTTAGGCTTTGGAGTAACTAGCTGTTTTTCCAACTTGTACTAAATTTTCCATTATGTTGTTTTCTCATACTCAACTATTTTTAAATGGCTTTGTCAAAAGAATTAACTTAATGTTGGTTTTCAAGTTGAGGACCCCTGAAAGACAAATATGTTAATTAACAATATTCATTTAGAATTACTGAGAAAAATTTTATTTCCTAGATAGAATTAACTTTTGTTATAATCATCGCTATATAGGCTAGAACAATATGCCTTGTTAGTGTTAATAAAATCTATATTTTGCAGTAGGAACTGCCATGATTGTTTGCTTAACCATGGAAATGGATTTTTTAAAAAATTATTTTCTTAGACTTAGACCTAAGAATCAACCATATAAAGCCATGAAAATTGAAACTCCCATGGTACCCTTTTAAAGCAAGGATATCTTAAGTGAGGTCTGTGACGTTAAATGATTTCCCTTAGTTGACTGCCATTCACACTGAGAATTTCTTTGTCTTCCTTTTTTACTTGATTCTATAATTGAGAAAGTATGAGCAAGTTTGTTAGAAAGGTTACTCAAGTACTGTGACATTTACTGCCACTTCATAATTTTCATGTCACCATTTAATCTTCCAAATTGGATCAGTTCGCTGCTTAACAAAACGACCTGCAATTTGAATATGTTGCCACAAAGTGGTGATAGTTTTCTGCTACAGCTAGTTGATTTAAGTAGTTTGGCTAAAATTAGCACCTTTTTTCACATTTTCTATTTTTCTAGGTCAGAAAGTTATCACATTGACAAACCATTCAAAAAATGCTTTTATTGATTTTAATTTTTTATTGATTCTTTTTGTATATTGTTGTCCTTTTACATTACTATTACTTCCTAATAACCTGCCACAACCCAATAGAATATACTTTGTAACAAAGAATTTAAGAAAACTCACTGGCATATTGACCAATGAATGCTTCATTCCATAGTCCACCATTTCTTTTCTGAGGGTAACATGTAGGTATGTTTTGTCATAAGGCCTTTGGGGTCAAGGTTAGTATTTGTTTCAGTGTGAATTCTGATATCTTCTTTTGTTGTTTTCCATTTTATGGTCATTTTGTATGTAGGTCTCTTGGATCTTCTTACTTTGTATTATATCAGTTAAACTAAATTTTTCTACAGCTCTCTGAATTCCTCCCCTTATTCAGCATCTCTTGATGTTGCCATTAGTTTTATACATCACAGTTATATCCCCAATTGATGGGCTTCCACTTTTTGTCCAGGTTTTAAAGCACGTATTTTTTTGTTGTTATGTTCCGTCATTTCAGTCATGTCCTACTCTTTGTGACCCCGTTTGGGGTTTCCTTGGCAAGAGATTGAATGGCTTGCCATTTCCTTCTCCAGTTCATTTTACAGATGAGGAAATGGAGGCAAACACGGTTAAATGATTTGTCCAGGGTCAGAAAGCTAGTGTCTAAGGCCAGATTTGAAGTCAGCTCAGCACCCTATCCACTGTGCCACCAGGCCTTCCAGGTATTTTTAGACTAAACCTTTTAAAGAAGTAAGCATTAAACTATAGACTAATATTTTGCTCAGTATTCATTTAATATCTTAAAATTATTCTATAATATTTTGCATACAGCCTTTCATTTTAACTTTTTTCCCCCACAATTCATTCTAAATATAAGTTGGTGCCCAAACACTCCAGGACTTTGTACTTTCAGAACTAGGCTGGCATTAACAATGCCTACCTTCCTCATTTCAGATTACCTCTTAGTAACTGTCTGTGACTTATATGTCCTAAGCATGGATGGGAATTTCATTCTGCTTAAGCTGTTTGAGCTGACCAGAGGAAAGACATTAGTTTGCCTTTAAAAAAAACAAAACTCATCACTTTCAAAAGTTCCTGCTTTCTTTTCTGTAGTTGTAATAAAAAGACAGGGGCCACTAGGTGGTGTAGTGGATAGAGTTCCAAGCCTGGAGTCAGGAAGACTCATCTCCCTGAATTCAAATCTGGCACCAGACCCTTATTAGCAATGTGACCCTGGACAAGTCACTTTTATGACTAAACAACAACTAAAACAAAGTAAAGACAAAGGGAAAGACAAAATTATGTGGCATGCAATGATACCAATAACATATTCATGCCACACATGCTCTTTTACCTAATCAGATGGTTGGGAGGGTAGGGGGTTTTTTTGTTTTTTTTTTTTTAGTTCCTTCTATCCAGAAAATACTGATTCAATCTACATGCATTCACTAAGTAAATACTGGTCTGTCTCCTTCTGTGGACTTAGCCAAATGTCAGGTGTTCTAGCTGCATATTATACATCAGTGCTGGGTAAATCTTAGTATGAACCAGGTACTAAGATGAATGATTAGAATGACTTCTTTTTAAAACTGCCTTAATGTTTGCAGTTTCCATCCTTTCTATGGAACAGAAAATTTTAACAGATACTCCAGTAAGATTTTAATTTTTCATAGTATCTTAAATGTAAAAAAAATTTCTAGCTCACGTGACAATTAAAAATATGAGACAATTAAAAATACAGGTAATTTAATCATTTTATTAATAGACCAACAGGTTATTAATAAAAGAATGGTCATTTGGCTATCTCTCTCATACCACAGACCCCCTAAAGGTGTTGGGGTCACAGGTTATATACCCTTTTAACTGTAGGAGGTCCATGACATTAATGAAATCTAATTGGTTGACATGATTTGGAGGTGTGTTATATTAAAATTAAGTCTGGGGATACATGACTCAGGTCATTCAACTCTTGGCAAGAATGACATCAGAGAAAGAATCTAGACTCCATCCAAGCTGATCAGAGAAAAATAGTTTCCACCTAGGTGTATTTATGTAGGCCAAATCTCATCAGTAAAGTCCTTGAGCTAACTAGACAAAAGAATCTGTCTCTACCCAAGACTTTGTAAGCTTGGATTGGGTTTGACCCAGATGAATCTTATTTTCAAGGAGAACTTGCCTTTGGAATAGGGGCAAGGAAGAGAGAACATTTGGTCCCCTAAGATATTGATGATTAACATTTATTTCACATACTCACCATCCATTATAATTCATTATAAAGTCCATTAAATATGAAGAATCAAGAAGAACTATGGGTCAAGGCATGTAAATAGTAGGCTTGAAATCAGATCTGTGTTCAGGTGATGACTGACATTTCTCATCTGTGAGGCCTTGGAAAAACATGTTCATTTTGTCTTATGGTCACCTTCACTTTTCCCCATCTCATAAAATGAACAATATTATTTGCTCTTCTTGCTCTGCCGCTTTCCTCATGGAGTTGTTTCTAATCCCATGTAAAACCATAATAGAGGAGTTTTGTAAATTCTTCAGAGCCATTTTTCATAATAATACTCATTTCTACATGCATCATTATATTCATTCACAGTCTGATTTATATTTTAAAACATTTTAAATGGTTTATCTTCTATGTAGAAGACTTAAAAATTTGAAACTTCAAGACTAGTTTACTCAGTTTAGACTTTGAAATCCAAGTTGTTCTTACATCATTTACAGACCTAGATTTTATCAAGTGTTCTTCTGGGAACTCCATTGCAGAAGCAAAGTTGTACTACAAGGAAGAAGGAAGAAAGGCAGGCAGGCAGGCAGGCAGGCAGGCAGGCAGGCAGGCAGGCAGGGAGGAAGGGAGGAAGGGAGGAAGGGAGGAAGGAAGGAAGGAAGGAAGGAAGGAAGGAAGGAAGGAAGGAAGGAAGGAAGGAAGGAAGGAAGGAAGGAAGGAAGGAAGGAAGGAAGGAAGGAAGGAAGGAAGGAAGGAAGGAAGGAAGGAAGGAAGGAAGGAAGGAAGGAAGGAAGGAAGGAAGGAGGGAGAGAAGGAGGGAAGGAGGGAGGTAGTAAAGGAATAGGAAGTGGGGAGGGAGGGAGTGAAGGAGGGAGAGGGGAGAAGGGGGAAGGGCAGGTAGAAGGAAGGGAAGGGAAGGGAAGGCAGAGCAGAATGGATGTAATCCATGAGGCCCTGGGCTTGGATTAGGGATGCCTGGATTCTACTATCCCTTCTTGCTGATGACTAAGAAATTTTGAGTAAAACAGTTTGCCTCCCTGCTTATTGCCTCCTTTATAAAATTGGGGGGGGGGGTGAATTACATCACTTTTGAGGCCTTTCCCTACACTAAAAATCAGTGAAATCTAGAATCTCTGATTTATAACATTTAGTAATTCCTACTGGCTTTCCTTATCCTGCTGCCCCTGACCCTATCCACTAAAGTTAGTCAGAATCAGATTTTATAGTGTTTTCAGAACTTTACAGGAAGAGTAGCAAAGTTTGTATTAAGTTTGCTTTATATGTAAGTATGAGGGAGCCTGAGCCCATCACCGAGCCTTTATAGCTTAATCCTAAATTATAGTGTTAGATTTTTAAAGTTATATTCCTACGCTCGTGGATCTTATGGCTAATTAACAGAGATTAAGTATATGTATATTACATCAATAGCCAATATTGAGAATATCTCCTGAGGGGGGAATGAGTCTGAGATTATACTGACAGCTTTGAGAATAGTGTTAATATTATTAGTGTTCCTAAATTGGTTTTCTTATAGGTTTTCAAGCCTGGACTAATTATTTTTTTTTTAAGGCAGTACACTTTTGTTAACTTGGGGGATGCTGCGGGGGGGGGTTAGTAAACAAAATGAATATTTCCATTGTTTTTAATTGAAATGTATTTATTTTAAAGATCCCTTTTTTGACCCAGCAAATGGCTTAGTACCTATGCCTCCTACTCGGAGATTAGCAAGTGAAAATGTCAAAACGAACAGGACATCCCAGGACTATGATCAGCTTCCTTCAGCTTCAGGTAAGTTGATTACAAATTGCAATAACAGCATTTTTTATATTGCTTTTTTGTGTTATGGGCCTAGTGATGTCTTGTCTATGGACTATCCTTGCCAAGTGCAGAGAGGGGTCATCAGCAGCATGGCGTCATGGAGATGAATTTTTCAGCAATATATTTTTATATTACTCTTAGCTATGGGAGACCATTTATTAAGTTATAGAGGTCTGAGCTGATGTAATGCATCAGTGATCCATTAGTGGAGGAAGTCACTTATACCAGTGAAATCACAGATCCTTATAGTGTTGAAGTATTTTTGCTTTTCAGAGTACTTTCAACTCCATTACATCATTTGAATAGAAGATACTACCAACCTCTGCTTGACACTTGTCACTTACTAGTTTTGTGACCCTGGGCAAGTCACGAAACCCTCATTGCCCTGCAAAAAAAAAAAAAAGACTAATGGGATAATGCTGTTTACTGAAAAGAGCAATGGATTTGGGGCCAAAAGATTCACATTTGAATCTCACATGTGCCACCTAGTACCTGTGTAATCTTGGGTAGTCTTGGCCTGTTTTCCTCTTCAGTAAAATAAGAACGTTGAACTAAAGCTCCAAAATCATTTCCATTCCTGGATCCTCTGATCTGATTCTGGGGGGAAGGGGGGGAGGAATTAAACATAGAAGTAGCACGTTTGGGGGGCAGCTAGGTGGCGCAGTGGATAAAGCACTGGCCCTGGATTCAGGAGGACCTGAGTTCACATGTGGCCTCAGACATTTGACACTTACTAGCTGTGTGACCCTGGGCAAGTCACTTAACCCTCATTGCCCCACCAAAACAAACAAACAAAAAGAATAATATGTTTTGAGATTATAGACTTAGAACTAGAAGAAAGGACCCTAGATGAGGAAACCAAGGCACATAGAAAGTACAATCCAAGGTCACATAGTAAGTGACAGGCAGAGCCTGAACTTTTTAATCTAGGTGTTGTAACTCTTTCTAATGCTTTTTCTACCACCTCAAATCACAGAGTAAATATGCTGGTCCAGTTTGCTGTGTGGGAGATACTGTTAAGTCTTAGAAGTACAAGGTTGAAAGCTTAGCGATATATTTTTCTTAGAAATTTGGTCAGGAGATTTTGTAAATACTATTGTAATCACAGAGACCTCAGATGTCATCTAATTCAACCCATATAGCTGAATGGGAATCACCTCTATGAATTCTCCAACATGTAGACAAGAGCCTTTGCCCTGAGACAGCCTTGCTGCTTTGAGACAGTTCTAATTATTAGAAATGTTTCCTTTACAATTAACCTAAATCAACAGCTCTAGGCCTTCTTCTTCTTGACAGCCCAGTATCATCATCAGAATTAAATCTACATGGTAAAGCCATGGGACACCTAGCACACCCTGCAATGGAGTTCAGAGAGCATTGGCAATGTATGATGAGTAGTTAGCATATGGGAAGTGAGGAACCTCTAGGTAACCCAGATCTGATTTGATTGGTGCTTCTCCTTTCTTAGTGGCAGAGAGGAAAAAAGAACTTGGAATTGTCACAAAAGACAATTATTAATTAATTATTAATTAATGTCAGTTATTAATTTATACATCATTATCCACATATGGGTGAAGATTCTACTCTTCCCACTGATCTATAAGCACCTTCTGGTTAAGGAATCCATCTTTGTATTTTTCAAGGTGTCTTACATATAATATGTTTCAATAAATATTAGAATGAACACCAGCTATTAAGTATAAAAATCGTACTTTATCCTATTAAATTCAAAATCATACATTTAAATGTTTAAAAATTTACTGAAATACAGCAGATTTGTATTTGTGTTTCCTTGTGCATGCTTATAGTTGTCCAATACAGTTATGTGCAAACTAGCATTTTTTATAACTCAAGACATTTCTCATGCTTTCCATTCTAAAAATCCTGAAGTCTTTCCAGATTTCTTCAAAATATTCCCATTTAACACATCCTTTTGAATCCCAAGGACAAAGTGTCTATAGTACTATTTAGTAGCTTTTTGATGTTGTATTTAGCTAATTTTGTATTTGAAAAGTTTAAAGGTGTTAAGAATGTTCTTCTGAGAGTTGCTCTGATTATCCATTGCCAAGCCTTACAGTTGCAAATATGAATACTTATTTCCTTTAGAAATGCCTGGGCACATTTTCTTCCCTTGAAAGTAAGATGGCTTAGCTAGAAACAATGGTCTATGAGCTAATATAAAATTGACTGTCTAGTCTCTAAGGGTAACCAGTGGGTTGTTGTTGTAGGTTTTTCCCCCCTGGAAGCTATTGCAAAGCACATGTCATTAATCTTGATTTATAAATGAAATGAAAGACAAATGACCAGTAAAATGGATGGTATGGGTTTTAACTCATCAGTACAGATTTCTAGGGGGTAAAATAATTTATAATACTTAAGTCAGTTGTTAGTCAGGATTGTGTGATACAACAGTAAAGGTTGTTTTTGAAAATCATTCTCATTATTTTGTGTAATTAATACCATGGGGTGGGCACATCCACTGTAGCACCTCACACCTCTCACATGGGTGTGTGGGTAACCACTTCTTCTCTGGGTTAGTTCACTTATTCCCACCCACTCTTTCCTTATCAGATTGAGGTTCCCATAGAAGGATCACCACCACTTGTTTACATTTCAATTCTCCAGAGCCTTTACAGGGGTAATACACTCCCCCTACCTATCACTCCAGTGCTTAAGTTTAAGCCACCATTGATGCATTTCTGTTTACACAACAAACAACTCCCAAAGACACTTTTAGATCTTAAACATAACGATTTAGTAATAAACCAAAAGAAATAATAATGTCTTAGGTACTCCTGTTAAAGCAAATGCATAAGTAACATATATGTCTCAATCCATATATAAGCTATGCTCTCACACCAGTGTACTCTGTCTGTAGGGCAGTGGGCACACACAAAAACTTGTCAAGGAGGCACATGAGTAAATAAAATTCATATAATCAAAGTAAATTACAGCTCTGGAACTGAAGTCTTTGGTGTCCTCTTTCTGTTTCAGGAACCATTCCAAAAAGTTCCTTGATGAGTATAACTTTCTTATAAGTGCTTTGTAATGGAAATTCTTTGATGACTGATTATTAGGTACTTCCATTGCTGAACTAGTTGATACACTGATTGACTTCCATGACTCTTTGCCTCCAATCTGTTCCTCTACTCAGATACTTATTCCTTAATATCAACTATAGTATTAAATAAATCAGTTCAAAATATAGCTGTTCACCAACAACAACTTTTATTTTCCTGGGCTCAGAGTATAATCAGAAAACTTATACTGGTCCCATAATCATACAGCAGTTTTGTTGTCCTGTATCCCCATATGTACATTTGTCACATTCAAAGTCTGCAACTGTTGTCTCAGAACTCTAAAGCAAAAAACCTACCCAAAATAGTCTCTCTGAGTTGCAATTTTTCTTTAGAACTCGGAGCAGAGCTTAACTAAGCAACATACCTTAAGGAAACAGTACATTACATCTGTAATAACAGCTAGTTGTACCTTATCAGATATGATATTTTATTTTTCTGGGTTGTTTTTGTTTGTGCTGGCTGAGGAGAGTTCACTTCAGTGTCTAAAAGAATTATACTATTGATTAATAGATTGGAAGTGGCCTCAATACTCTTGTTCATTGATTTATCTGTATTTAGCATGTTATGTAGGAAATCCTTGAATTTCAGAGAGTAGAAAAATTTAGGGGATAATCTAATCTAGTAGTTCCAAAATAATTTGACCATGGACTATTTTAGGATTTGATATAATGATATCACCATTAATGAAGAGAATGACCTCAATAATTTTTGTCATTACCAAAGAACATAAGCATAAGAATTTATTGTAATAAAGGTGGTTAGAGTACAGTACTTAACTAATAGCTAAAATAACATGGGAAGTGCCAGAAAGTTCCATGGGCAATAGAGGCATTCTAAGACAACTGCGTGGTGCAGTTGTACAATGCTGGGAATGGAATCAAGAGTACCCGAGTTCACACCCTGCCTCACATGCTTACTAGCTAGGTGACCAGTTTCCTTAGCTGTAAAAAGGAGATGATAATAGTAGCTACCTACCAGGGTTGTTGCAAGGATCAAAGGAGGTAGTATTTGTAAAATTCTTAGCACAGTGTCTGAATCATAGTAAGCACTATATAAAAGCCATTATTATTAATAATCATCATTAATAATCCTAACATTAAATCAATTTTGCTTTGGGGTCCAGCTGAGTAGGCCTAGTGTAAATTTTTTAAGAGACACCTGTACCTTGAAAAAGACCAAAAAAATCTCCCCACCTTTGCTGGGTTGGTGCTTGCATTTTATTTAACAGGGATCCAAGCATGTCATTATAGACAATATTAATGAATTTCAAAGTATAATCAATCTGTCAACAATAATAAATTTCTGACTAATGATCAGGAACTTGAAGGGATCCCCCTATTCCCCCAATGAATAGGCAGAAAATGGAATAGGAAGAAAATTTTGAACCCTTAATAATCATGTTGTCTCCTATTTTTACTTGGTAGTAGAGGGAGGAAGGGGGCAGCTGGGTGGTGCAGTGGATAAAGCACCGACCATGGATTCAGGAGGACCTGAGTTCAAATTAGGCCTCAGACACTTGACACTTACTAGCTGTGTGACCCTGGGCAAGTCACTTAACCCTCATTGCCCCAACAGGAAAAAAAAAAAGAGTTATGGGAGGAAGGATTGCCTAGTGGAGAGCAGGATTGGGCCAAGCTGGGTTGGAACTTACCTAGGTTGCAGTTACCAGGTGAAAGAACACCAGCTTAGTATCTAGTTTAACTAATTATTGTTAGTTTTTCTGCTTCTGAAAGAGTTAAGTGTTGTCCAAACGTAAATGTGACAAATGCAAAAATTACTCAATCTTGAAAAAAACATTATTTAAAATTTTTGCATTCTATATTTTGGTACCCTTAGTCATCCCATCCAACTCACAGCTGTATTTTGTGAATGAATATTTATGCAATACTTTGCTAACTTTGCAAGTGATCAAAAGGCATAATCACTTTAAGTAAAAGAAAAACACTGAAATTATGGAAATGTTTGTGACCAATAACCTCAGACTCTGTGGCTCCTTCACTGTCTCTTCTGTGAGAACACAGTGTTGTAAAAAAAAAAAAAAAAGCTTCACAAATTTGGGCACTTGGCCTCCTTTGAGGACACTCAGACCCCAGCTACAAATCTCTGTCCATCTGACCCTGCACTCCCAGGAATTAGATCCATTTTTTTTTTTTTAAGTGAGGCAATTGGTGTTAAGTGACTTGCCCAGGGTCACACAGCTGGTAAGTGTTAAGTGTCTGAGGCTGGATTTGAACCCAGGTACTCCTGACTCCAGGGCCAGTGCTCTATCCACTGCGCCACCTAGCTGCCCCTAGATCCATTTTTGTACCTGGATCTGGTGCAGCAGCAGCCCTCTAGTCTGACCTCCTCATATTAAAGTTATGGAATGGCCCCACAGACTTGACTGAGTGAGGGTAGCATAAACCCACCATGGAGGAAAAAAAAGTACATGGAGTATCTTACTAAGTTCATAAACTAACATTTATATTAATGAAGGATACTAGATTGTTACACTTCTGGTAAAATAGGGAACAGACTCCTATTTTTACAGTGGTAGGAATAGAAAACCAACTTTTATATAATGAATTTCATTTTACTGCCAAGTTTCAAAGAAGACATCTATACCCTATATAAAGGGGTACCTCCCTGTAGTCATGTTGACATGATGGGATAGCTCTGATAATTTGGTTGTCAAATTTAGGGTAAAATGATTTTTGAAGAGAAAATGAAGGATTCAGGTTTTTTTAGGGAATTGCTTTCATCAGTATGTGTATTGTCAAGACAGTATTCTTCTCAAATACGCACTAGTTCATTTTGAATGGAGAGCTGATAACTTCGGGTATCTGCTTTGCTACATTGATATCAATTTCTGTGAAATTTATAGTTTATAATCAATACTGTCAGGGTGCTATTCATATGTTGTATCATCTTCCCTACCCAAGAGACGTGACAGTGATGTTCTATTATAATAAATACTATAGACCTCAGGAGAATTGTAAAGATGATTTGTTTCTATTGGCATTTCATTTTGTTCACTAATTATTCAAAGAGCCCTGAATTTGGAGTCAGAATCAGGGTTCAGAATTCTTGTAAACTGTGTGACCTGGGGAAAAACTCTTTACTTTAGTAGAACTCAGTTTGTCCATCTGCAAAGTGTGGAGTTACACTAGACAGTCTCTGAGATCTTTTTCCAGGTTTTAAACCTATGATCCTAAATACAGAATCATTAAACCTCTCTAGATCTCCCTCTGTAGATATCAAATCTTTAAGCCTCAAGCAGATTATTCTTTTGTTTTACCTGGCAGTGAGGCTTAAGTGACTTGCCTAGGGTCACACAGCCAGTAAGTGTCAAGTATCTAAGGTCATATTTGAACTCAGGTCCTCCTGAATTCAGGGCCAGTGCTTTATCCAGTGTGCCATCTGGCTGCCCCCACAAGCAGATTATTCTTGAGTGAATATTTAGAACCTTTGTTCATATGCTGATCACAGGGTGCTCTAGTTTATTACAGATTTTAATAAACCAGTGGAGAGACTGAGCTTGTCTTCCAGATTAGTTCTTTTCATATGAAACACTGAGACTGGATGCTTGTGTGCCTTTGGGATTCTAATAGTCCTTATTTGCTGAGACTAATGTGTTTTATTCTGTCCTTTTGGAGATGACAGGATGAGAATTTGGGTATGATTGCTGTACCTTTCAAACCCAATTTCTTCTTTTATGGCTTCTTAAATAAATGATAATGACTCATATTTATATAGAGCATTTCTGTGGAAGGAATTCTTTTGAAGGATTCAAAAGTGCTTTACGATCTAATTTATAAAATCTTTCCTCTTATCTCCAAGTCTAAAGAGTCTGTGTGCTTCATATGATTTATGTATATACACATCTACATACACAATAAAGTCTTAAAACAGTTTTCCATAATTTTCCATAATTTTTCTTATTAAAAGATTTTAGAAAACATTACCTTAACAATATTAATTCTATTCCAAGGAAATTTTAAGTCAGAGATATATGAAAGGAATTTCATTCCTAGACCCATGTACTCATGCAGATAGTAATCCTTTATCTTATAATCCTTTAAAAAATAGTTTTTAGGGATTTCTAAATAATATGTGTGTTCCAATCTTCCATATTTGTTCCTTTCTTTGGAATATCGTTGTATCACACAATTTTAATTGTTTGCTTGAAAAAAGCTCAGAGTGAATTATACTTTTGAAGCTTAACATTATATTCTAAAAAAAAATCCCAGGTTAAAATTAAAATTCAGTACAAAGTAACACATCCTATAGTACAAGTTTTTCCAAATCTGACTAGGAACAAATATTTTGCAATATTGCACTTGGAAGCGACGCAAACTTGTATTACCATTGGTATAGGGAATAATCCCTAAAGGTAGATCACACCATTTCTGTGACTTGTAATGTTTGAGAATGACAGGGATAGCAGTGGGCATGGGAATGGGTGTGATCAGAGGACTGGAGAAGGGATGTAGGAAGAATAAGAGGTTAAATGGCCTGTCCAGCATCTCAATGCCAGTATGTACCTGGGGTAGGACTTGAACCCAGTTCTTGTTTCTGAGTCCAGCTCTTTATCCTCAGTGCCACAGTATCTCCATTATTCTCCCTTAGTATTATGGAAATATATCCCTGTTCCATTTCAGTAGAGATCAGATGAATTTTATACGAGGATCAAATGTTCCCAACTTATCTCCTTTCACTTAGCAACCCTAGTGGCATTTCACACAAGGGTTGTCTGTTCAACATAATCTTTAATGGTAAGATTTTTAAGGGAAATGATGTATTTTAAAGTTCTTCAGCAAAAAAAAAAAAAACAAAACCCTTGACAATGTTATGGGGTGTTAACTTAGTTCTACTAAATTAACATTATAATATCATTCTCTTTCAGACTGCTTCCATTTTAATTAATAACTTCAGCACCTGCAATATTCAGCACATATTGCTTATAAATGTTGCTTTCATATCTATATTTTTCTTCTGAAACTATGTCTGGAAAGTACCCCTAAAATCATATGTTATATCCTCAAATTTAACTATCATAATTATCCAGCATGATATATATCAAGATTTTAATTTGAATTAAATGAAAACTGCATGTTAAATCATGTCCTTCTATAATTGGAAGGTTGTTTTTATGGTGGCAGTAATTCCAGTTTATGGAATAAATTAATTCCAGAATTAACTGATCTATCTTACAGTAGAATTCATAAAGGAATAGTGATAGGGCATATAGAGTTCCTTATATCTTTTAACCAGTTAAATTTACATATCATTTTTCTGTCAAATTCTATTCACTTATTATGAAATACCTCCCTCCCACCTATCCTTTTATTTTTAGTGAAGAAAGTAGTTACCTAAGAATAAGAACTCTTCATTTCCAGGACAGACTTTGCCAGTGATTTACTATGTAAACATGATTCAAGCTTTTTTCATCCTACATATGTCTCTCACATATGCAAACATTTAAGGTTCTCTTTTATTGTTTACCTTTGATTAGTTAAAATGTTGTCTTTATGTTTGCCAGACCTGCTTATAAAATTGGTAAAGCATTGAAGTGTATTTAGTATAATTTTCTCTATTTCAAATCATTTTAATATCTAACATTTGAATATTCAAATTGAATATGTTAAACATATAATCTTTATTAAAAGTATATTCTAAAAATTTTAAGTATATTCTATTCAACATATATAAACATATTCAAATTTTATATATTCAGATTTATAAGTTGAAATATAGTTAGTATAAATTTAAAGAAAATTTTAATTTAGCAGATCCTGAGTTTCTTTAATGTATGGTGCTCCAAAAAGAAACTAAGTGTTATTGCACTCTAATGGAATAAAACCCTTCAGAATTTCCAATCAAATTTGTTTTGCCTCATGGTGAATTTTTGACTGAGCTCTAGTGTCGTCTTATCCATAGTGAGTGTATAATATGTCCAGTTCAATACAATAAACATCCATTATGTGCAAGCCACTAGGCTGGCCTAGACTTTGAGGATACAAAGACACGGAAAAAATCCTAGTTTTAAGGAACTTAGAATCTATTGAAGGATTACAGCATCTACACAGATAAGTTAAAATTTTAAGAAGTCTAATTCAAGGATGAAAAGGGCACAAATAACTAGGGGGAAATGGTAAAAGATCCTCTATTATCCTTTATAGAGATTCTCTTTTTTTCTTCTTTTTTTCTTTAACAGTTCAAAAATTCTTGTTACCTTTTTCCTCTATACAGATATCCAATAATTAAATTTTAAAATATTCCCAACAGTTTATCTACCATGGAAGAAAAATAGTCTACCCCTTAACTAAAGTCTACCAGCCACATAAACATTATGTTGCAAACAAATTTGCTTAGAGAGATTCTGGTCAGTGGCGTTCCCCTTGCTAAACAGAAAACTCTGAACCAATTTCCAGCTCATGTTTTATAGTAACCAAGAAAAGAAAAAAAACTGGAGAAATTCTCCGGCTACAAAAGGAACAAATGTACACATTTCTGTGTGATAGTTTTGAATTATTTGTCAAAGAAACTGAGCATACCCATAAGGAAGATGAAAAGTAAGGGCACACATTCTCTTGAACTAGTCAAAGGTTTAGATTTCTTGGTGGGATTAATATTACTCCCAAATTCTAATCTGCTCCTGGATTTCAGGGAGACAAGGAAGACCAAAGGCTACAGAATAGAAGCTTTGCTGCTCTGGGTTTCCATACTATGCTAATAATTGTAGTCAATGGCACTGACTAAGACAGATGAAGGTTATAAAGATGATTAAAGAATGAAATATCTGTTTTAAAAAGTACATCAGACTAGGAATCAAGTGACCTGCATTGTTGGTCAATATAGTCTGTGCGACCTTTGACCAGCCGCTTAACCTTTCTGTTCCTTGCTTTCCTTGTCTATAAAATAGCAATATATTGATTTATCTCTTAATTTGTCTGTCTGGATTAGTTAAATTACATGTTATCCTACTTTGGGCTTGCCCATTCTATCCAGCTTTCTAGGACACCCCTCCTTATGTGGTATGTCCTCAATGAATGAAAAATGACTCCCACATTAGCCCAAGCAAAATGTAATTAGGAAGGTAAATCAACTGGAAAACACTTATGCAAGGTATGACTCTAAAGCATTGTGGCTATTGTTTAAACACACATACCAGAATTTATACATCCACTCAAACACTGCCCCCACTTTAAAGTCCTTATCTTGAGAGGCTGCATAGTTATTCCAACAATATTGCCATTACTGAAGACATCTTTGCAACTTATATTTCAGAATCCTACAAGGAGATTCTTTTGAATATCCTCATTAATGAAAAATCTTCATTTTGTCACAGTTTTGTGTTTTTGAAACTGGTGCACATAGTTCAGAGGCAAATCTAAATAATGTTAACAATACAGCTGGGTAATACTCAGCATCTAAGTTGCTTCTAAAATCAGGTCCCAAAGGGGTCATTCAAAAATGTGTCTATATGATGACAGTTTTATTGGCATCACTATATAACTTCCAAGGTGACTAAAGAGGATGTTATTAGTTTGGATGAACTTTATGTTTAAAAAAACATATACCTCAGTACTTTAGAATTAAAAGTCTTACATAACATATGACAAAATCAGCATGAAAAAAGACTTGGGAGTGATTAAAGTTTTCCATGCCTGTGTCATTGCACTGTTAGGGCTAAAATTCTAGCTGTACTGTCTATAATATCCAATGAGTGGTCGCCAATAAATTATAAGCTTTAGCAAGAGTTAGACTTTTAAGCATTTATTAAGGAGAATAAGAATTTGGTAAAGAGAGAGAGAAAAGGCCTAGATTCATCTATCTATTAAAGGGAGAGAGCATTCCTAGCTCTGCTCCCCGCCAGAGTCCACAGGAAAGAGAAGAGTGCCAGGCTTCCCCTTCTTCCTCCCATAAGCAAGCATCATTTCCTGACGCCAAAGAAAAGACACATGGTCTTGCCCTCAGAGACCTTCACCTCATGGTGGAGCTTTTCTACAGTAAGTAAGTCTCCAGCAGGTGGCATCATTCCAATCGTTACAGCACCTTTCCACTAACTTGCATGATCAAGTCAAGTCAAGTATTTGAAACTCTTGAGGGGCGTTGTTAAAAATGAACAAATGAGGCTATAAGTGTGAACAGCTGGTGGTTGGTGGAGAGCATTCTACAAGCACTACTACTATAATAGAGAAATGGCCTTTCAATTGGTTTCCTAAACATAACTAATTATCAATTCAGAATCCCCAATTCTTAAGGAAATATTTACATTTATTCAGATGAACAGTTTTTGTTTATTGATATTGTGCTTGGCTGGGAGCTTAGTCTGGAATTAGAGGTGTACAATAAATCGTGTGTTTTCCTCTCTCACATGACCTTTACAATAATTGGCAATATTTCTTATTCCATAGCTTTGGGGTATAGTAATTAAATAACTTACATTGCAGATGATATTAATTAATCCCTACTAGCCTCTACTAAAGAGTCATCAGTAGTAACATTCCCATTTTATAGCTATGGTAAGTAGAAAATATTGAGATTCTAAATGATTTACCCAAGGATATCCATAATTTTAATGGCAGAGTGAGATTTAAAATTTAATAGTACCAAATTCTATTCTTTTATCATAGAGGGATGACTATATTTTCAAAAGGAAGTAAATACTGCCCAGCTACATGGCTGAACTTGGCCCAAAGAAGAGATTTAAAAAGCCACTTACCTCTGAGTCATTGAAGAGGTGATGAAGGACCATGACATTCTGTAGAGCACATCAGACTTTTGATTTTAGAGTCATTGAACCCTTTTTTTTTCTTTAAGTAACATCTCTTTTTTGGAGAGGCTGGGAAGAGGAATATAGTGGGACATTTAGTAAACATTCCATCTATTGAAAAACAAAAGATATCTATTGAAAAACAAATGAATTATTGTAGACTACGAGGGTTTGTATTATTTTTCCTTATTTTTCTTATTGTCCATTAGTTTCCTAAATCAAGGTATATGATTTAATACACTGGTCCATAGATTGTGCTGTTATTCTGGTCCACCATTAAAACAGGTCTGTAGTTGAAACTGTCAGTATGTTGCAGAACTGGGATTAATCAGGCATCAAATTTAAACTCCTTAATTGAATTCAGTTAATATAAAGGAACTTAGATAACAAAATGGTGAGAAATTTCCTTTTTAGAAGCTAGCATCTCTCAGAGCAGAGGAAGCTGGGCAGCTTCAGTTCATAGTATATAATGAAGTACATGATACAGATCAACTTCTGAGAATTAGTGAAGATCTTAAAGGAGATATTAGTTCTCTTTTAAGGTAAATGGGAATTTATTTAATAAGCCGTGAGGACCAGAGGGTGTACTGAGATAGCTAAGTAAGTGGTAAAGCCAATAGAGCACTGGGCCTGGAGTCAAGAAGAGGAGTTCATATCCCACGTCAGACACTTATTAGCAGTGTGACTTTGGGCAAGTCACTTAACCTTGGTTTGTCTCATTTTCCTCATACGTAAAATGGAGATAATAATAGGATCTACCTCCCAGGGTTGTTATGAGGGTCAAATGAGATAATTCATAAAATGTTTAGTACAATGTCTGACATATAGTAAGTGCTTAAATAAATACTGGCTATCATTCTCATCATTTATATTAACATTATTAAATGTTTTATGCTAGCAGATAAAATAATCTGATTTGAGATAGGAGGTCGTTTCTGTTGAAAATCTTGATTTTACTTGCGTTTCTTTGAAAAAACATTTTTCCAGTTGATATTTTGAGTATATCTGTGTGCATTTCAATCCAGCATATATAGTAAAATTTCTAGCGTTTGAATTGATTGAAAGTTACAAGAATTAATTTGTTTTTATTTTTCCTAAAATGCTTTCCCCGTGTTCAATAAGATTACTTGAAACTTTATCATCTCGCTGTAAAAGTTAATAATTTTTTCCCTTACATAAAACATTTGATGTGAACATTCTAGAGCCTCATACCAGTACCTGACCAAAGCACTTGTGTTGATTATTACACAACAACGGGTTGTTTCTTTTTTCCCCAGTGACAGCAGTGCTGATAAACCTGAAGTCTAAAACCAGAAGTCAAAATCCATAGCCCTTACAGTTCCTCCTTTTGGGGTCACTTGTAATGACAGTCCTTAGATATACTCCTCCTCCCCACCAGAGCCACCCTTTTTCTAATACTTGGCACAATGTAATACAATGAGTAATATAGGAAAAGAGCTTAGAAAGCTAATAGTAAAATATCTTAAATTTCTGCTGCATGCACTCTGTGTCTGACAACTGCCTCAGAAGAGACAAGATTAGAACAGATGAGTTATTTTGTAATTGATCCCAATTCAGAAAAAGGTTTAATTTTTTAAAAATTCTGGTCATATATGGAAAATCATTAGAAACCTGAAGGATAATTCATTGTCTTCCTTTCTGTGACATATAAGAGCTAGAAATTGAAAATTTGCCAAGTGTTTTACCTGTATCTTCTCACTTTATCCTCTCAACAACCCTGCGAGGCAGGTACTATAATTATCCCCTTATTACAGATGAGGTAGCAGGCTGAACCTTGTGCCCAGGGTCATACAGATAGCATTTATCTGACTTCATTTGTGATCTCAAATCCTCCTGACTCCAGGTCCATCACTCTGTCCACCATGCTGACTATAATGGATTCTATTATGGAAATGGTTCATAGGAAAATTAATGGAACCTCAAAACAAAGAAGTTCATGTGCTTAGAAATTTATTATTAATAAGCATTGGGGATTACAAATGCATGAAGAGAACAGATTTTAATAGCAACTAGAAATTTTCATATACGTGCAAACATATATGTCCTTATTCATAATACAAAATAAAGCTTTCATAGTTATTCAGTTTTATTCTGAATCCATGTAGCATCAGCCTTTGCTTTTATTGTTGTTGTCATATGGTCTCTCAGGCCTTCTTTTAAAAAATGTGTTATCTTGATCTTGCTCGAATTTATAATTGACAAAAAAGTTTATCTTTGATAAAAAACCATCATGGTTCTAACTCCTGGTTATAAAGGAGATGGGGGAGAGAAGCAAACATTAAATTACTTTAAAATGGTTTAATTTCAGTGGAAATGTCATTAAGCGTAATGACTCATGGGGGCAGCTGGGTGGCACAGTGGTTAAAACACCAGCCCTGGATTCAGGAGGGCCTGAGTTCAAATCCTGTCTCAGACACTTGACACCTAACTAGCTGTGTGACCCTGGGCAATTCACTTAACCCTCATTGCCCTGCCAAAAAAGAAGAAAGAAAGAAAGAATAATGACTCATGAAGTAGCTTGTGTATGGATTCTCCCTCTCCCACCCATCTAGTAGTGTTCACTTGAGCAAGAGAAATGTAACAGAATTGAGACTGTGACTGAAGTGAGAGCCAAGAAATTTGTTTTCTGGCCTCATCAGTGCCATGGTTGGGACTGGATAGGTTTGGTCAATTCCCTGTGCTTTTGAAATATTTAGTAGAAATATACTAATGTTCCAATTAGTCTTACTGTTATTCTTTCTATTATTTATACAAATTCTAATATTTGGTGGGGTGGGTATAGTTTAAAAGTTTATTTTTATCATTTTAACATTTTCCTAGGCAGGGGTTGTCTATCTGTATTTTTAGAAATAGCTGATTAAAGTGCTCTCTCAAGTAAGCTAGTTCATGCCCTAGGGATCAGTGTAGAATCTTTGCTTGTAATTAATTTTCTTTCTCCTGTTAATGTTGCTCTCCTCTCTTGGGTGTCCCTGTCATTTGTTTAACTTTGACAAACTGCTTTCATCATGGGAATCAACTGAAAGTTGAGTTAATGTATTCTTTACTCCCTACATTTCTACTCCTTGTACTTTTCCTATAACAAGACTTCTTAATATTTTCAGTATTGGTGGTAGAGAGTGAATTAAATGGATTTGGGCAAATCACCAAGGTTACAATCATCCTGATCCATTGACTTAAAGCAGATTGGAAACATGCTGTTTTGACTTTCCTCCACCCCCAGTCATCATCAAAACATGAATTCTTACCAGTAGGAAAGCAGCATAATACAATGGAAAGAGTCTGATGCTAGAATTAGAGGACTTAGGTTCAAATCTCATCTGTGACACTTAGTACCTGTGTGACCTTAGGCAAGTGACTTATTCTCCCTAGGCCTCCAATTTCCTTATCTTTAAGATAAAGGGATTGGATGAGGACCTCTGAGGTCTCTTTCATCTCTGGATATATTCTCCATTGAAGTTGAACAGCAAAGGAGGAGATCCTATAAAATGTGTCCAACCAAAACATCTCTGCTAGGACCACTGGGTTTATCTTTTGTTTTTGTCTCCAATTTCTGGGACCTTGCAGTCATAAAGTGGCCTCAAGGAACAAGCATTTATATAGTACCTACTATGTGCCTTGCGCTGAGCTAAGCAGTTTTTATAAATATCTCATTTGATGCCACAGTAACGTAGCTAGAAAGCATTTCTAGAGAAACAAACGTATGCCAGTAGATTTGTTTTTTCTTTGTACTGACCTGACTATAGTGCTAAACTGAGGGGGAAAAGGGTTTTATCTCAGGGACACCTAATTGGCTGGTTTTCTCTCTATTCCATTCTTATGGTCCAAGGAAACAAAACTGTGACTTAGTGTTATTTTTTAATTTGGCTATTTATTCATAGTAACCTGGGTTTCCTCATCTTTTTTTGTTGTTGTTGTTGTTTTTTGTTTTTTGTTTTTTTTTGTAGGCAATGGGGGTTAAGTGACTTGCCCAGGGTCACACAGCTAGTAAGTGTCAAGTGTCTGGGGCCGGATTTGAACCCAGGTACTCCTGAATCCAGGGCCGGTGCTTTAACCACTGCGCCATCTAGCTGCCCCCCGGTTTCCTCATCTTTTAAATGGGAATAATAGGTCCCTACTTCCCCTTTTCCAACCTTCTATAGGAGCATTGTAAAGATTTGATGAAATACTATTTGTAAAATTCTTAAAGCTTTTGTGAATTTATGTGTGTTATGTTATTGCAAAATTAGTACCTTTGAAGGGAGAAGCCCTTTTTTCACCTTATATATCAATGTTCTGTTGTTGTTTTTTTAAACACAGATGGTTCACAAGCTCCTGCCAGACCCCCTAAGCCACGTCCCCGCAAGACTGCACCAGAAATTCACCACAGAAAAGCCCATGGTCCTGAGGCAGCATTGGAAAATGTCGATGCAAAAATTGCAAAACTTATGGGAGAGGGCTATGCCTTTGAAGAAGTGAAAAGAGCCCTGGAGATAGCCCAGAACAATGTTGACGTGGCCCGTAGCATCCTAAGAGAATTTGCCTTCCCTCCCCCTGTTTCTCCGAGGCTAAATCTATAGCAGCCTGGATTCAGAATCTCTCAGATGTAAATCAGCAGATGAGGAATTCTGGGAATGTGGAAGTGAGAGCAAATGCAAGATGGATTTCAAAAGAGAACGTTTTTTTCTCTCTTTTGCATCCTTAGAAGAGAGCCTGGCTGGTGCAGCTTATCAAAGGAAGACAGCTGCTATACTGAAGATGTAAATGGGCTGCGTGCGGCTTACAATATTTTTGCTAGCCATACTTTTAAATCAGGGTTGAACTGACAAAAAAAAATAATTTAAAGAAGTTTACTTCCCTTGAACTTTGAATCTGTGAAATGCTTTTCCTTGTTTACAAGTTGGCAAGTTACAGTTTTGTTTTTGTTTTGTTCGATTTGATATCTGTACTGTGTTCCTATATGTGACCCTTCATAGTGTAGTCAGGTCTGCTGTAGCATTTCCCAGTAACGTCTCTTCCATCCACATCATCAGCAAAATCATCAGGTTTTATTTCAATTTTGATTTTCCCTCCACATGCCCATTTCTGATTCTCCAATTTATGAGATGTGTTCATGGTTTGTTTTTTTTTTTTTTAATTTTAACTTAGTGAACAAATGCAAAAAAAAAAAAGTATGTGGCCTTCACTACTGAGTCTTTTCTTCTGAAACCATCAGTTTGGGGTGGCAGGAGGGGCATGAGGGAGCTAGAATTTTGAATGTATAATGCATTATTTTATCAAGGAACTATCCTTTCTGAGGTATTTGTGCAGTGATGGAAAACTACCTTTCTTTTTACTGGAGATACTGGGACGTTTCATCTGCCAAATCCTGATCTAGGTCATCACAGTTCTGCAAAAACCTAAGAGAGCTGGCCATATAACTGCTGCAGATATTGGTGAAATCCAAATGCATAGGATAATGCTGTACCGAAGTTATTTAATGAGGTCATCTGCTATTTATGCCTGCAATACCTTTGGGCATACTGAATAATGGGGCCTCCTTTTTGAATTATATTAATAATTTTCACATAAAATTATGGTCAAACCTTTTTCCAGAGTGGAATACAGTTCATTTCCTGTTTGAATGATTATACTTGGTTCATAACAGCTTCGGGAACCAGTTCATATTAACTTGGAAACTTTAAATCTTTGATGCACTGTTAAGTGCTAATGCTACTGTGGCAATATTTTTTTCCAAAGTTCCTAGTAATTTCCTCCTTGTGCACTCAAATTAGAATCCATATTTAATTCGTAGATTCACTTCTTCATTGCCCCTTCTAATTAGATAAAAGTATCCAAAAATCTCTTGGTTTTATCATACAGAGGTGGTTGCAATTTTGCAAATTTTAATCAACTGGCAAGTATTAAGTATCTGCTATGCGTAGCTAGCACCATTTTAGGAGCTGCACAAACTGACACTAGCTGACCCTAGTGTAATTTTTCATTGTTATTTGTCTGATCTTTTGTTTGCAAAATGCTCCCTACTTTTAAAAGCCCAAATATTTTTTCAAATAGCTCTTTTTGGATTTTCGGGCTATCTTCATATTTCCTTGCCTTACAGAAAGAACAATGAGAAATAAGATAAAGATAAATCAATGAGCTTTCTTATTCATTCTAAATTGCCTGGTCTATGTAGGAATATTCTTTTCTAATATAAACTAATCTTCAGGTTAGTATGTGACTTCTTCCCTCTACTTCTCCATCAGCATAACATGTTGTAAAAGATATCCTACTTAGGAAGCCTGCCATCAGGGATAAATGCACCTGCAGTCTGCAGTATTTAAAAGAATATTTACCAAACTTCTGACCCAAAATGTTGAATAAAAAGTAGGCCCAGTGGACATTAGTATCATCCAAAACTAATTCCAGTGTTTCCAAGGTAGTTGGTAGAAGAGGGTAGAGAGAACACCACTGTGTTTAAAGCGCAATCCTTTTCAAAGCAGGACATAGTCTATTGGGGATGGAGGGGGGCAGTGAGGGTTAAGTGACTAGCCCAGGGTCACACAGCTAGTACTTGTCAAGTGTCTGAGACCACATTTGAACTCAGGTCCTCCTGAATCCAGGGCTGGTGCTTTATTCACTGTGCCACCTAGCTGCCCCTGGACATAATCTATTTTTAACCTTTGGGTCACATGCTAAGAGACGATCAAAGGGACTTGAGACTCAAGTAGACACATAGAAGTCTTGGCTCTTCAGTTCTATTGCTTAATTTCTGCATGTGTCTCTCAGCCAATGGTAGACCTGATGGGAATTTGCTGTTTGTATTCTTTGTTCACCCTGTGCATAGGCAAACCAAAGCACGAAATGGTCCTATTTTTACTCTCTCTTTTCTGGGTTTCAGTAACTCAATTTCTTCACTGTTCTTTTGACAGCATGCAAGGCTTCCAGTTTTGTCTGTTGGTTACCTCATAAAGGACATACCATATCGTGCATTGGCCATGTTAAAGCAGTTTCTGATTATATGTGTGTGCTATTAAGTTGCAAGTGGCTGCTTTATTAAAGTAATAATATGTTCCTACTGCCCTCATTGAAATGATGAAAAAACAAGGTATTCCAACCTCCGTGGGTTTCAGATTCTCAGAATTTAAAGTGAGCCTTCACGTATCTGTCAGAGAAGAAGGTTTAACATTTAATAAATTTGATTTGGATCTTCAAATCAGTGAACACTATTTTTTTAAAGTAAAAACTCCTGTCATGCACAGAAAATTTCTCGACTGAGCAAAATGTCCACTTTTTTGTTTGACAGTTTACTTTAGTTTTATCATCTCAGAAGAACCAATCAAAAATTCTTCAGCAAAATTGAAGAGGGATACATCAAACATTACATTAAATGTGAGATGCTGTTTGAAAGAATTGTTGCTCTCTTTTACAGAGGACATCAGATAAATTGTTTTGAAAATATCTAAGATACTAAAAACTCCCTCTACCTAATAAAAAGTTGTGTTTCTGTAGTTAGAAATGATCTAGATTTTATGTGCCTGTAACCTAAGAAGGTATATATTTATATATTTTCTTTATGTGTCAAAAAATATCTAAAGAATTGTTTATTTTGATCAGTGTCCTGTATGATAAAAGGGTGAGTGGATGAAATTTAAATTCCTTTGGGGTTTTTTTGTGGGCAAACTTTCCCCATTGGCTTTCCAGTTCACTAATCTTCAGTTTCTGCTGTTTCTTTGTTTTTTATGTGTTATTATTGTACCACTAGGAAAACAAGATTTAGATCCCGGCCAGACTCTCTAAAACTTAACCAGAGTGGTGTCCATGAATAGCTTCAGTCCAACCCAAGCTATGGCTCTTACTCTTACTTCTTTCCTATTCCTGTCACTTCACACGTTGCAGATGGTCCTCAGAGCCCTAATCGTAACTCCCAAGGGCGCACTTTTTATAACTGTGTCAGTATTTCACATTCCAAGAACACTTGGCAAAGATTTCTTCATAATGTGAATTTTTTATGCACCAGAAGCATTTCCTGTAGTTGTTTGGAATTTTTTTCTTTCGAATTTTCAACTTGAAGCTTTACTTTGCACTTAGTTTCTGACTTAGTTATATTTTAAATTTGTGTCTTAAGCTTGACAGATTTGGAAGCAAACTGCAATATATTTTCAATAGTTTCAGGTACTGCCTGTTAACCTGGGATCTAAAGCTTCTAGGAAAAATTTCCAGAAAAATAAAAAGACAGAAATTGAGTGCATATTGAAGGGTTTTCTTCCAAATAACTATTTTATCAACAAAGAAAAAAATACTTTTAAAAATTTGTCTAACATGTGGCAAATATAGTTATGTGTTCAATTAATTTATATTTTATTCAACGTTCTTTTCCAATTCTGGTTATTATGTAACCTCAAGTACTTTATCTGTTCTTGTAAGGTATTTTATAAAATGAATGTTACCAGAATATTGA
This sequence comes from Dromiciops gliroides, assembly GCF_019393635.1. Lineage (NCBI taxonomy): Eukaryota > Metazoa > Chordata > Mammalia > Microbiotheria > Microbiotheriidae > Dromiciops > Dromiciops gliroides. Next base: position 312,574,905 of record NC_057863.1, on the reverse strand, counting down.
GTCACTTCTTCATTTAAAATCAAACAAGCCTTTGTTTCTTTTAAGTGTTGTACTTTTTTCTTCTTTTAGTGCTAAGCTAAATGAACAAATGACATTTAATGCGAGAGAAAATTATGTAATATGAAGTGGACTGTGCAGAGTAGAATTCAGGGTAAGGAGGGTCCAAATTTGAGCTCACCTAAGGGGACGGATTGATTTATTCAAGTATCAACAGAGCACTCACCCATAAAAATAATCCCATGACCTTGAAGTACTAGATTACTTTTTTGGAAGGCCACAGATTTGAAATATTATGTAATAGCCATGAGATGTAAATAGCCTTGTGAAAAGATGTCTGTAATTTCATTGGGCGAACTGCAGAAGGGATGACTGGTAGGCTTTCCATGAAGGCAGAGGCAGAGTGGAACCTCCTGTGACTTAGTAAATCCAAGGGAGTTGCTTGGGAAAAATCTAAGGTAAGTGGCCTGCTTAAAACTAGTCATAAAGGTCATGCGTGTCAGAGGTGGAATTTGAATCTACACTCTATCCACTGTACCAGAGTTGACTATATAAGATCATAAACCTACGTAGAATTATAGATGATCTAAAGCTAGGAAGGTACTTCAAAGGTCATCTAGTCCAACCAAGAATTCAAATTATGATTACATATAGTACTTCTTGGTGGCCCTGCTTTTCTGTCTAATTGACATCTCATTACATTTAGAAATTGTTTTAATACAATATAGCTTCCTCTTATGTGGTATTTTATTGTGATATAAAGGGAAAGAACACTGGTTTGGGAGTTAAAAAAATTAAAAAACAAACCTGGCTTTAAGATCCAGCTCTTATATCTGCAAGCTTTTTGACTATGGTCTAAGTATAGTACCTTCTTGGAGTTTTTCTTTATCATTTACAAAATAGAAGTCATACTTTTTTTTCCACTGGCTATGTCTTAGGGTTATTTAAAAGAACAAATGACATAATGTAAGCAAAAACCTAAAACAGTATATAAATGCCACTTGGGTCTGTAAAAGAAGACTTGGAATGGACTATACTGATTTTCAATATAGATTCTAAGGTATAGAATCTAAGGACTAGGAATTTTTAGGGAAATGAACTTCAAGTGGAAAAATCAACACTCTATAAAAGTCAGTAAAGAAAATCAGATGGTGGACACAAAAGAAATTGAACTATGGCTTCTCTTTGGTTTTCAGACCTGAAGGGATTATTCTGCATCTGTGTGGTTTTATGAGAAAGCACCCCTGGAGGAGGAGGTTAGGAGACCCATCTGGGATATTAGTCCCAGGGATGCCACTGTCTAGAACTTTAACCTTGAACAAAGTGCTTCTCCACTGTGGGCTTTCAAATAGGCAGGAATAAATGCCAAAGACATAGCCCTGAGATATTACATACTGATATCATTAATCAAGACTCCGGCCTTTTTCAACTTCTTCTGAATCCAACTGACTGTTCTTATCCAATCTATATTTTTTCATGTTATACCCAGAGACACAATGATACATTTGTAAGAAAACTTGCTGAACTCCAACTATACTTTCTCCCCTGATTTAATAGTCCAATAATGAACTCATACTAGATCTTAGTGATCTCTTAATTTTCTAAGTGCTCACAAACTGTCCCTTTGATACATTCCAAATTTTTAGCAAAAATGGACATCAAAATCATCCCTCTCTCCTCAGCCCCCCCCCAAACAAAAGGAAATTGGGAGAATATTGGTCCATCTCTAGTTCAGTGGTCCCTATTCCATTGACCAGTGTTTCTCAAAGATCACTAACAGCAATGAAGTATTTACATCCCACGAGTTCTTTCATAGGATCATGCTTTATAGTCAGAGCAAGAAGGAACCTTCATCATGTCCAAACCTTTCATTTTATAGATGTGGAAATTGAGGTCCAGAATGCTTAAATGAATTGCGTGGGGTCATGCAGCCATTAAATGTTAGAGGCAGGGTTCAAAGCCATCTTTTCCTGACTCCCAGGTCCAGTATTCTATCCACTACCAAATACCACCTCTTCTTTATTACTCTAGAGTGTAATTTGGCCTTTCTAAGTGACTTATCTTCATGGAAGGCAGCTGTCTTCTCTTACCATCTACATATTCTGGTTTCAATTCCCTGTTGACTTTAATAACTGTTAATATGTAATAGTATAATATATAATATGTAGAATATAATATCTATAGCTATCCAGCTACCAATCCTAAGTATGGCTCCCTTCATTCCCCTACACATTTTCCACTTTCCCTTGAAAAAATCAAGTGTGTCGCCTATTTAGGGTCCAAGTGGTCCTTTTTTTCCTTTCCTTTTTCTTCTTTTTCAATCCAGTAATGCTGAGCATGAAAGATTCAGTATCATCAGAACCTTAACTATGATATTTGCTTAATCATGATAAATGCTTGTTCAAGAACAATTCTGCATGCCAATTTATTTAGATTTTCTTGCAAAATGTGGAGACATACATAATCCATTTCTACTGAACATTTCAATCAGAACCTAACAAGTGAAAGCACTTATATTGCACTTTAAGACTGGGAAGTATTTTCTATTTAATAATCAGTTATGTTCCTTAATACCTCTTTTGAAATGGAAGGTTAAGATAGCTACTTTCCCTTTACGGTTGTTTTGTTCTGTTTTGTTTTGTTTTGTAAATATGATCAAATGCCACCTATAACTTTTACAGCGATTTAGTAAGAAGAGCTTCATGGCAATCTCATCTAACTCCTCCAATCTGCATGTTTCAGACGTGTGTGTTAACCTATCCCTGAATATTAATTTACGCAAAAAGAAGACATAAGTTAGACTGTCTGCAGGAAGGTTTCTATTGGACAAATAAGAATGTTTCCAACACCTATTGTTCACTGATATGGCATGTGAAAAGTTTGTAGAATCTTTTTAGATAGACTTTTAATAATCATCTAAAACCACTAACCCCAGAGTATTATACAGAGAACAGTCACTTATCTTTCCTCCTAACCCACCTCAAACACTCCTAATGTCAAACCCAGTATGAAGAAGTTAAATAACCAAGTAACTAGTAACTATAAGATAGCTTGGGGCAGCTAGGTGGTGTAGTGGATAAAACACTGGCCCTGGATTCAGAAGGACCTGAGTTCAAATCCATCCTCAGACATTTGACACGTACTAGCTGTGTGACCCTGGGCAAGTCACTTAACCCTCATTACCCTGCAAAAAAAAAAAAAAAAAAAGACTGGACTATAAAATGGCTCAGTACACTGGGTCTTTGTAGCTGCAGCTTTCTGATGATTTTTATTTGTTGGCTATAATTAAAAAGGGAAAACCAAGTCTAGCCCCTATTGCTTCTAAGCAAATACAAGACACTGGTTCTGTGAAGGTACTAAGGCTAAGTGAATGAGACCAAAAGAGTTTTACAGGTTAAATAAAAAAGCATGCGTTTCATTTGAAAAGCACACTTGAGTAGGTATTGAAGCTCTTTTGCCAGTCATACTATTAATGCCTAAGTACCTATAAACTTGTCAGGATGAGGACCTTGCAAATGCTGCTTGACTGTGCTACCTTGCACATTATCAGCAGCTTATAAGAACACTTGTGCTGCACATTATCAAGCTGATGTCTGGGAAGACCAATGGCTTTGTTCAACCTACAGTTTTCCCAAAGGACCAGGAGCACTCCAGAGTGACAAGTCAATTGCCTCCAATATTAACCCTTTCATTTAAACTGGCTTGGTTGTTGTGAATGGAAACAAGAGTGCTTCTTCCCTTTAGAGGACAGACACTCATATTCTTCCATGGAAGCCAGTGTTCAAACACTCCAACAATGATTTAACTTTTCACTTCTATTGGAGTAGATTTTAAAGGCTATTTTGGGGTGGGGTGGGGGAGTAAGTTGGGCAGAATATTTGAAGTGAAAGCCTTTATAGACATGGAACCTGACTTAGTGTTAAAAATTAGGAGGCCTAAATGCTCTACTCAATTTGGTAGTCTCGGGCTAAACTTCAGCTCTGCATGCTATCTTTCTTTGAGTAATTTTCTTTATCTGGAAAAGCAAGTTATTACCTGTAGATATTGTGAAAATTCAAAGGAGAGAATTTTTAGGGACTTAATAGAAGTCTTTGATGAAGTACATTATCCACATCATAATTCTTTTTTCCCCTGAACTACTGCTTAAATATTAAAGCAGCAAAGTAGTACTATGGACAGAATGCTGGGCCTGGAGTCAGGAAGACATCTTCCTGAATTCAAATCTGGCCTCAGATACTTACTAGCTATATGACCATGGACAAATCCCTTAGCCCTGTTTGCCTCAGTTTTATCATCTAAAAAATGAACTAGAGAAGGAAATAGCAAACCACTCCCATATCTTTGCCAAGAAAACCCCAAAGGAGGGTCACAAAGAGTTGGACGTGACTGAAAAACATCTGAACAAGAAAATTAAATATATCAATTACTACAGCAGCACAGAGTCCAAAGTCAGCTGGTTTCTCAATTTCCCTATTACTGCAACTATATGCCTCAGTAGATTTGTTTCTCCTTCACAAAAAGTTGGTGAACATTTTTCTCTTGACTTCTCTATCTCCCTTCTCCTTCAAATCACTCTTTCTGGCAGAATGCAGTCTCATTCAAGCCCTTAGTGAAAAGTTGGGCATCTCTTCTTCTTCTCTTTGTGGGAAGAAACCCTGAATATGATCCTTCTTTGTACCAATGTTACCCTCACCATGATGGAAGTAGGTACATGCCCATATTTAAGGTTATTTTGGTCCCCATTCCCCTTCCAGTTTTTTTTTTTTAATCAGGCCCCAACTCACAACAAATCTCTCTAATTTCCATAAGACCCAAGAGAAATGTTCTACAGTCATTAAAAAATGAACAGCTACTCCTGTTATTTTTAACTGTACCACTTTGCTCAGCAGGGGTCATGGAGAGCATTACATCTTCAATGCCTTAAGGGTTAATGAGCACTTGACATTTTCTTACCAGCTGAGGGCCCACAGCACACACCTAAGTGATGAGGGGAACCAGATAACTCCAGGTAAGTTGTAAGCAGCAAGATCTGATTATGGAGCAATTTTCAGCACAGGTGACCAGGAGGCATGGCAGGTGGGGTCTTCCCAGAGAGGTTCTCTGCTGAGTTTCAGCTGCCTTTAAATTCAGCTACTGATCCAATTTAAGGAAAAATTTCAAAATTTTCAGACAGTGTTTTACAACAGCATTCCAAAGTCTGTACTGTGACTTTGGTGTATAATTAGGAAGGTTAATTTTAATCACTTGCTGGTTTTATTCCAAGCTAAATGACCTGTCTCTCTCAGAGTAGTGTGTTTGCTATAAATCCCTAAAATTAAAATCTGGGGGAATGGAGAGATGGCATTGCTAGGGAATTTGAAGTCTCCTCTTCTCTCTAAGAGACTCACAGCTTATGTGCCTTTGGGGACTGCTATAAGACTTGCCTACTTAAAAGAGGCCCTTAAAGTATGCGTGTTATGACTGACCTTGTTCAAAGCATTATTGATGAGATATTGTCTTAGACTGATGGAGCTAGAAAGTATGTCAAGAGGTCATTTCCTCTAGTCTCCCAACCACATTGTTAAGTATTATACAAGTCACACTGTATCCGGGTACTTGCTTTAGTTTTATAAACCACATATATTCCAAATTCTAGCAGTTCCTTATTTCTGGAAAAAGCATAACATTTTTTCCAACCCTATCACATGGGATTCAAAACCCTCAGAAGGTTGTCTAGTTACATAACTTGACAGTAAGAACATTTTCTCAAAATGACGTGCCTGGGTTTTAACCATACTGATGATCTTGCTCATTTTAAAGAATTTGGAGGCTAATGTTCTACCTATCCAGAAGCAATTATGTTCTTATTTACTGAAAAGATATGATTTGAGTGCAAGCTTCATTATTCCAAAAGCGATCAGGTTCTTTTGTGCAAGAAACTGACTCAAAAGCCTTGTGTGAAAAATGGAGCCAACTGGCTCCTTTGGTTTCATTTTGGAACCTGTCTGCCCATTCCTGGAGGCCCCAGTGATTACTGTTATAAAACTTACACTGCAGAGTCTAATGCAGGACTCAAAAGCTATTGGAGCCAGGGCACTAGCCCAGTAAAATGCAATATGTAGGAAGTTTGTAGATAAATTTATGAATATGCCTTAGAGTAACTATATATTTCTAATCCATGATTAATATTATATGATTACATTTAGTTGTGTGTATTAGAAAAAGTGGGGGAGAGACTCTCAGGGTTTGGGCAGAATATGATCTAATAAAGAAAGCTGCTACTTACAGCACTGTGACCTTGGACAAGTCCTCTGTATTGAAGTTGCCTCATCTATAAAATGAGGGCGTTAGGATTGTCCCTTCGAATCTAAATTCTATGGTCCTTTGACCTTGAACTAAGGAGTTAAATGATATGTAGCCCTGAAACCCATGCCTCAGCTTCTTCATCCATAGGAAGATTAGATTTGGTTCCTGACTTTTGCATAAGATGCTGGAAAATTAAAGGACTAATGACTAGATGGTGTTGAAGAAAGGGACTGTAAAATACCCATTAACAGTATGCTGAGAGAAAATGTCCCTTGATCTCTGTGGAAAGAGGAGCGCTGTGCAACTTGGGATGCTTTCTTCAAGGAAAGGGAGGATGCATTTTTGGATAAAAAGTAGCAGCCATATCTATTTCCCCCTCCCCACCAATTAATCAACATGGAGCAGATCTGCTCTTTAGTCAGTATTAGAATCATGGTAGCCTGCTGAGCCTGTCATCTTGACACAGCAGTTACAGTGCTTGAACGAGACATTAGTATCCATCTCCTGGTACTAAGCCAGTGACAGGAAGAAAAAAAGAAAATAAATCAGAGAAAATGGAGAGAAAAGACAGAGAAGCAACTGCACCAGGAGAGAAGCAGCAAAAGGATACAACAGGCAGTGATAAAATAAAAGCTCTAAAGGAGAGTGAAGATATTAAAAAGGACAGAGAAAATATGGCTCCCCCTAAACCACTGCTGAAGCACGGTTTATTTTCAACAAACCCCAGTCACTGCCTGAGGATTTTTTGATTAATAATAATAACTAAAACTGAAAGAATATGGAAAACAGGAGGGAAGCAGAGTTTTCCTTCGTTTTGTTAGGGAATTAAGATCAAGGCAGGGTTGGCTCTAGGCAAGGCAGGGAAATAGGCCAAGGCGGTTTTCCATTCCCTCTATCCCCTCTGATATTACCTCCTCTTTAATCATTGGCTTCCTCCACCCACATCTATGTTAAATGCTTCTCAGGTAACCCCTTCTCCCATGGGAGTCTTCCTACTCAAGCCTTCCAATTCCATCCCATGTAGTACAAGTCCTGAACATGTGATCCATATTCAAACTTTCCCCATGATGGAGTATGGTGTAGTCTGAAGAAATAATTGAATTTCATGTCAGAAGGTATAGTTTTGAATCCTCCCATTGCCATTTACTAAATGTGTGATCTTGGATGAATCATTTTACCTCGCTGGACCTTTATCTAAAATAAAAGGGTTAGACTAAGCCCCTACCACTTCTAACACCTTCTTCAATTCTTTTCTAGTCCTCCAATTAAAACCCAGACCCCTAACTCCTTATTGTCTGTTTATTGATCTGATAAAATAATTTATTGATGTAAGAGTAATAGTTAGTGGTTCAGTGTTATCCTTCCAAGATAAGATTTTCATGTTTATTAACTTCGTTTTTGACAGTATAGTCATCACATTTGTTTTCATCACATTTGTTACCAAATACATCTCTCCCCTGTTCTTACCCAGTAAACTATTCTTTGTCACAAAGAATAAAAGAAGAGAGAAAAAATTTCAGCAGAACTAATAACATATCACTTTTTTACCACATCCTGGCTGGACACTAACACCCCTCTCCTATCCCTCCACTGTGGAAGGGAACCCAGAATCTTCATTGCACTCAGACTAAAGGCAATGACAGTGGGTCATACCTCTCCAGGTTTTCTGCTGTCCAAAGTGAACTGCTCATGCTGTTTGGATGAAGTAGAACTCACTATCTGTGACAAATTTTAGTAATTTGAAGGACCACTAGGCATTTGCCAGACTGCTGCATGGTAAAATCCTTTATGCTTTATCCTTTGCCCTGCTGCTATTCCTTCCAGACTCCAAAACAACTACTACCTAACCTTCCAATGTACCCCCAAGCACCCCTGGATCTTGTCAATTTACCATGAATCCCTGATGACTTCTGGGCCCTTTTATCTACTACATAACTGAACCTTATATATATGTAGGCTCCCCCACTTAGAATGTGAGCTCTTTGAACACAGGGACTGTCTAACTTTATATACACACATATGTATGTAATATTTATGCTTATACATATATATATACATACATATGTATGTGTGTTCATATATCTCTCCAGTACTTAGCACAGTGTTTAGCACATAGTAAGTACTTAATATATGTTTTTTCATTTATTCAGTCATTCCTCAAAGTACTCTTGACAGTGTGAGATTTAAAATTGGATACAAGAGCATTAAACTCCCCTTTAACCTTTCCCTTATTTATCTCCCAGACCAGTAAGTGGAATAAGCCTCTGATCTTTAGTTAGAGCTTTTATTGTTTGGGAATTACAAGGTGATGTTGATTAGAGAGATAGAAAAGTAGAAATACAAACAAATAGTCTTAAATCTAAGCTTAGTCTATATTCCGTATAGAACTCACCAAAAACCCGTATAGCACTCACCAAAAACCCAAGGCCACCTCTGAGGCTGAGAGCCACGTCAAGCACGTGCTGTTATGGAGAACCAGGCTGAGTTGAACCTGAGTCAGCGTCTGTGTGTGCAGAGCAAACCAGTGGGCCAGGAGAGCGGAAAAAGGACCTCACTTCTGTTCTCTCCTTGCCTTTTAAGCTCGCACCCCGGAAGTGGAGTGCTAAGCAGACGGACTGGCGGTTCGTCACGGTCTCCTCCCCAAAAGGGTGGTCCTTCAAAAAACTGGCATCTTTCAGTTATCGCTGACTGTTAAAAAACTTTCACTTTTTTTTTTTTTACCACAACAGTCTATGCAATGTTCCACACCCATAGTTCTCCATTTCTGTAAATCAAAGAGGGCAAAGCATTTTTCAACTTTACTTCAGGAACAACACAGCCTTTGATTTTGTTTTGTTGTTAAGATTCTCATTTATGCTTTAATTAGATGCATCCCGAAATGAAATAAAATCTTAGAATTAGAAACTGAAGAGACCTTAAAGACATGGTTTATAAATGAAGAAACAGACTCAGAGAATGTCTGACCCAGTGCTTAACACAGTTCCTGGCATACAGCAGGCACTTAATAAATGTTTCTTGATCTATTAGTACAAGTGACCAAAGGGAGAATATAAAGAATTTAGTAATAATCTCCTGGGGAAAAAAGCATGAAAATTCTCAGAAATATCTTTTTTAAAATCCAGAGCTTCTAGGTCAAAGAAAAAAAAATAAATACTGTAAACAACCAGAAAGAAAGAATTCTAGGACTGAGGGACCAGTCAAGATCACAGAAGATATAGCAGCTACCACTTTAAAGGAGCAGAAAGCATGGAATACAATATTTCAAACAGTAGAAGACAGAGGTTGACAACCAATAATAACTTACCCAGCAAAACTGAAGAGAAAATAGATCTTTAATGAAATAGAGGACTGTTAAGCATTCTTTATGAAAAAACCAAAAGCAAAGTAGAATCTTTGAAATGCAAACATGAAAGTAAAGGGAAACAGAAAAGGCAAATTCAAATGAACAATCAGAAGGGTAAAAGCCAGTGATTGGGATATGGGCTAGGCCAAGAGAAGGGAAGAAGAGTGAAAGTTGATTGCATGAAATATAGAACATTGATTCTATGCTGTTCCAAAATCTTCTTTCAAAAACTTTAAAAGCAGGGGACCTCAATGAGATGCACTCCTTTCAAAACTAAACAAATCTAAACAAAAATAAATAAATGAATAGATAGATAGATAGATAAACAAGGAAGAAAGAAGTTAAGGACCTGAATGGAATTTTATAAAAGGTAGCTATGATAGTTCTCCAGTGATTAGCACTCATGGTTAATTGTCATAAAGGTGCCATGCACAGATGAGAAATATAAACATATATATAATATCTGTATATGTACATGTATGTATATATACACATGTACACGTACATATATGTATATATACACATGTACATGTACATATATGTATATATTTTCATAAAGTTGCTATGAATAGCTGAGAATATATATGTACATATATGAGACATATCTCAATTTATATATGTATATATCATAAGTATATATATGTACACATCATATTATTCATATCATACTATATATTCTGCCTACTAGGCATTTGTGCAATATGCCCTCAAATTTAATGATGATGATGATGGCATTTATATAGTAATTTAAGATATTCAGTGACATATACATACATACATTTGATCCCCACAAAAACCCTTTCAGGTAGATACTATTACTACAAATGAGGAAATGGAAATCAAAAGAGTGACTTGACTAGGGCCACATAGTTAACAAGTTTCTGATTTGAGAGAGAGGTATAATTATAGCTAACATTTATATAGCATTTTAAGGTTTATAAAATGTTACATAAATATTATCTCATTTTATCTTCACCTAGGAGGTAAGTGTTATTTTCTCTATTTTTTTTTTTTTTTTTGCTGGGCAATGAGGGTTGTGACTTGCCTAGGGTCACACAGCTAATAAGTGTCAATTGTCTGAGACCAGATTTGAACTCAGGTCCTCCTGAATTCAGGGCCGGTGCTTTATTCACTGTGCCACCTAGCTGCCCCCTATTTTCTCTATTTCAACAGAATGAGGAAACTGAGGCAGATGGAGGTTAAGTGACCTGCCCAAGGTCAAATAGCTAGTAAGTATCTGAGGTTAGATTTGAAATAGGTCATCCTAATTCCAGTCTAAGACTCTCTCCATTATACCACACAGCTGCCTTACTGGAATGTCTATGCTTCCATTCTTCTAGGGCCCTAGAAGAATATCTTCCAAACCAGATATAAGGTACTTGATACATGAAATCCAAACTTGCAAAAACAACCAATTATTTGTTTTACCAAAAAACTAGCCAGCCTTTAAATTCTGAGCTCAGCTAGTACATTTCTAAAGTTTTATATGAGTTACAAAGTACAGAGTTGTATATGAATTACAAAGATTTAATAGACTAAAAGTGCACTAAGACTTTAGGAACAACTTATAGTTTTCTTGAAACAATACGTGTGAAGTAAGTACTGTAAGTATTATCCCTATTTTGAAAATGAGAAAACTGAGCTTTTCAGAAGTGAAATAATTTACACAGTTGCATGGCTACCAATATGGTAAATCCACTACTTGAACAGATCTTCTGACTCCAAGTCTTGTTTTTTTCCCCAGTAAATAATTCAATCTAAGGGCATGCAATTTTTTTTCAGGAACATATTCATTACATTAAATCAAGGCCTATTCTTTTTTAATTTAGAGAATAAAAAGTAGGGAGGTTAAATTTTCATGCTCTGGGAGGGAGGAAAAATAAGGGAGTCATTGTCAGGAAGTCACAGAAACTCTCCTTTGCTAATGGTTGGTACTAGGTGTTTTCATCCTTTTCGTCCTCTATCTTGATCAAGATTGTCAACCCCATTACTGCCTGAGGATCAATAATCCCACACAGCTCTCCAGGGACAGGGACTGAAAAAGTTAGATGGGTGACAAATGGGGGGGGGGGGCAAGGACCAGAGGGGAAGAAAATAGGCTACTGTTTTTCACCCTTCATCTGATTTGGTCAATTACAGCAGTGAAGACCAAAGGGAAAAGTATAGCCATGTGGTCAAAAGAAGAATGACTCTAGACCCAGAGGTCTTGTGTTCAAAGTTGTGTTTGCAACTACTTACTCAAGTGACCTGAGGCAAATCACTTTAACCCTCAGGGCCTCAGGTCTATAAAAGGTGGGGGTTAAACTAAGAGTAGGTGTTCTTAACCTGGGGTCCATGAACTTAAAAATATATATTTTGATACCTATTCACTCATAATTGCTTTCCTTTTGCAAACTCATGTATTTTATTTTATGAATTTAAAAACATATTTTGAGAAGGTGGTTTCTTTGACAAGGGGTCCATGGCAGAAAAAGACTCATGTCATGATCAATAATTTTCCTTCTATCCATAAATCTATGGTCTCCTGGGCCTGCAACTTTACCTGTACCATCACTTGATGTCTCAACCATCTCCCTTTTCCCTTAGTTCAGACACTTTAATAGAAGCATCCAAGGAGGAAATGTGGTGAGGAATAATGGAAACTGAATCACACTAGACAGGAGCTGTAATGTTTTCCAAAGGTACAGAGTGCAAGAAAGGGAAATTCCCACAAAAAGAGAAAGCAAGGAAAAGGAATCATGCCCCATTGGCTTCATTCAGACTAATTTTACATGTGTGGAAATTCTCTTTCCAGAAGGAGGTGCTATTACACATTTCTCTGGCTGATGGGTGCTTCTGTCAGAAATAGTACCATTTTTGTCCCTTGTCAAAGACTTGCAGAATCACAGCCTGCTAAATGGCTGCAAGCAGATTCCCCAGTGGCAGCAGTATTTTAGCCCAGGGTGCAGCGATCTCTATATGCATGGTTTTTAATCACTCTATAAAGTGCTCAGGGATTCCTCTGGATGAAATGTATCCTATAAATGTAATTTGTTGTTTTCATTTGCTTTTTTTACTTTGGAGCTGCCTGGTGATTTAATTCTCAGAGCACTCTATTTTTTAAAGTGTACTTAAAGAGCATCTGATCCCTCTCTGCTTAAAAATACCAGCTCCCCAAAACAGAGAGAAGCTTTTGTAGATATTTCCATAAATAAGCATTTCTTGGGTTTTGAGTTGGATTATTCTCAGTTCTTTCTACTTCCTTCCTCCAAAAGCTACCGTGCTCAGCTCATACATCATCACCATTCCAAGGCATCCAAAGGCTCCTGACGACATTTTTTAACTGTGGGAAGGGCCAAACCAAGATGCTGGAGTAAGCCAGGGACTTGTTTGAGTTCTCCCAAATGCCCCTCCAAACAACTTTAAAGAAATGCCTCCGGGGCAGCTAGATGGCGCAGTGGATAGAGCACCGGCCCTGGAGTCAGGAGTACCTGAGTTCAAATCCGGCCTCAGACACTTAACACTTACTAGCTGTGTGACCCTGGGCAAGTCACTTAACCCCAACTGCCTCACTAAAAAAAAAAAAAAAAAAAAAAAAGAAATGCCTCAGAACAAATTCTAGAACGGCAAAGCCAACATAAGGATGGGGTAAAACAATTTTCCAGTCCAAGACAACTTAGAAAGTTGATAGGAAATGTCTGTTTCACTGGGAGAAGAGTGGTATGCAGTCCAGTAGGGAGCCTTGTGTTCAACTGAGTCAGAATTGGTGACTTTTGGAGCTCTCAGCTCACAGATGGTGAGGGGTGTGTGTATGGGGTGGGAGGTCAGACAGTTGATCTGATGGATAATTTTGATTACATAAAAAAAAAAAAACTTTTGCCCAAACAAGAGCAATGCAGCCAAGATTAGAAGGAAATCAGAAAACTGGGGGAAATTTTTTTACCTCAAGGGTCTCTGATAAAGGCCTCATTTCTCAAATAGAGAACTGAATCAAATTTATAAAAATACAGTCATTCCTTAATGGGTCAAAGGGTTTGAACAGGCAGTTTTCATATGAAGAAATTAAAGCTATCTCTAGTCATATGAGAAAGTGTTCTAAATCACTATTGATTAGAGAAATGCAAATTAAAACTACTTAGAAATACCCTTTCATACCTATCAGATTGGCTAATAAATTTTGATGGGGACATGGGAAAATTGGGATACTAAAGCACTGTTGGTTGCAAAGTGGTACAACCATTTCCAAAAGGCTATAAAACTGCATACTCAGAAATAGCACTACCACATCTGTATACCAAAGAGATTTTTAAAATGGAAAAAGAATTATGTGTGCAAAAGTATTTATAGCAGATCTTTTTGTGGTGGCAAAGAATTGGACATTAAAAGGATGCCCAGCAAATGGGAAATGGTTGAACAGGTTGTAGAATATGATTGTGATGGAGTACTTTTGTGCTATAAGAAATGATGAGAAGGATGGTTTCAGAAAAATCTGGAAAGACTTAAGTGAACTGACGCAGGGTGAAGTGAGCAGAACCAGGAAAACATTGTACACAGTAACAACAATATTGTATGCTGATCAACAGTGAATGACTTAGCCATTCCCAGAAATACAAATATTCAAGACAATTCTGAAAGACTTATGATGAAAAATATTATCCATCTCTGGACTGATGGAGTCTGAATGCAGATCAAAGCATACTATTCTTTATTTTGTGTAAGTGTGAGGTTATTTGTTTCTGTTTTCTTTCACAACGTGACTAATATGGCAATTTGTTTTTCATGAGTACATGTGTATAATCATATCAAATTGCTTGAATTCTTAAGGAATTGGAGGGATGGGAGGGAAGAAGAATATTTGGAACTCAGTTTTTTAAATGTTAAAATTTATTTTAAAATATAATTGGCAGGGCAGCTAGGTGGCGCAGTGGATAGAGCACCAGCCCTGGAGTCAGGAGTACCTGAGTTCAAATCCGGCCTCAGACACTTAACACTTACTACTAGCTGTGTGACCCTGGGCAAGTCACTTAACCCCAATTGCCTCACTAAAATATATATATATAAAAGTGGGAAAATAGATTATTTTTTTAAAAAGAACTTTTTGTGTCATGGACCCAATTAGCAGCCAGGTCAATCAAAGTAAGCACTTATTATGTATGTTCCAGGAACTGTGCTAAGAGCTACAGATACAAAGATAGGCAAAAAAACACTTGTTCTCATGGTTCTCACAGTTTTAATAAATGAAGACAATTATCTAATAACCATGTACAAACAAGATACGTGCAGGATAAATTGGAGATAATAGAGATAAGACACTAGCATTAAGGGGGATCAAGAGGCTCCTTCTTAGAATAGTATTTTTAAATGCATAAAGTAAAATACAGAATATTACAAAGAGAACCAATTATGTTGAAATTTTGTTGTTATTGTCCAGTTGCTAATCACGTCTGACTCTATGTCCATGGAAGGTTTTTTGGAGTAGTTTGCCATTTTTTTCTTCAGTGTGTTCCCATTTTACAGATGAGGAACTGAGACAAGTAGGGTTTAAGTGATTTTCCCAGGGTCACACGGCTAGTAAGTGTCTGAGGCCAGATTTCAACTAAGATCTTCCTGACTACTGAGTACTGACTACTTGGCCTAGTGCTCTATTCATAGCACCACCTATGTAGAAATAGTTATCAACTAAAAAATAAACAAGCTCATGGACTCCAGAAATCTATCCATCTACCCCTTGGAAGTCTGAGGATTGCAACTAAAGAACTTCTAGGCTAGAGTAGAGGCATTAGGATGACACAAGTTTGACTCATTAAAAATCCTTGTTCCATGATACAAAATTAGCACTTTCCTCCAATAGTAGTAGTAAGTACCAAAAATTACTTATTTTGCATCTCTCTGTTTAGAGCAAATAGAAAATGTTAGAGATCTGACCTCTTTTGTTTTGGAGTCTGCCATTGGGGAGGTAATATTATTAGGGGCAGCTAGGTGATACAGTTGATAGAATCCTCAGACTATAGTCAAACGACCTGAGTTCAAATCCAGCCTCAGACACTTAGTAGCAACTAATTACTAAGTTTGTTGTTTTTTTGTTTTTAATTTTCTTTATATAATTACTGGGTTTGTCTTGGCAGGTATACTCCCAGGTCTTTTGTATGTTCTGAGTTATTTTAAATGGGGTATTTTTTTGTAACTAACTCTTTTTGCAGAATTGTGTTTGTGACATATAAGAATGCTGATGATTTATGTGGATTTACTTTATGTCCTGCTACTTTGCTAAAATTATTAATTGTTTCAACTAACTTTTTAGTTGAGTCTGAGATTTTCCAAGTATATTATCATATCTGCAAAAAGAGATCGTTTTATTAACTCATTCCCTATTCAAATTCCTTCTATTTTTTCTTCTCTTATTGCTGTTGCGAGGATTTCCAGTACAATATTGAATAATACTAGTGACAGTGGACATCCTTGTTTCACACTTGATCTTACTGGGAACCTTCTAGTTTGTTCCCATTACAAATAATGCTTGCTGATGGGTTTAGATAAATGCTTTTTATCAATCTAAGGAAAAATCCATTTATGCCAGTATTTTCTTTTTTAAAAAATAATAAACATGTTTCTTTAAAGTTTTAAGTTCCAAATTTTATCCTTCCTTCTCCCCCTTCCCTCCCCCCTCTCTGAGGTGGTAAGTAATCAGATATAGGTTATACAAGTGCAGTTTTATAAAACATTACCACAGTAGTGATTTTTTATAAGAAAACTTGAATAAAACAAAAAAAAATGAAAGAAAGTGAAAAATAGCATGCTTCAGTCTGTGTTCAATCAATAGCAGTTCTTTGGAGGTGGATAGTATGCTTCATCATTAGTCCATTGGGATTGTCTTAGATTGCTAAGAATAGTTGTCATTCACAGTACTTCATTGAATAATATTGCTGTTACTGTGTACAACATTCTCCTGGTTCTGCTCACTTCACTATACATCAGTTCATACAAATCTTTATAGGTCTTTATAAAATCATCCGGTTTGTCATTTCTTATAGCACAATAATATTTCATCACCATCATATACCACAGCTTGTTTACCATTCCCCAATTGATGGGCATTCCTTTGATTTCCAATTCTTAGCCACCACAAAAAGAGCTGCTATTATTATTTTTGTACAAACAGGTCTTTTTGTCTTTCTGGAGATGTCTTTGGGATATAAACCTAGCAGTGGTATTGCTGGATCAAAGGGTATGCACAGCTTTATAGCCCTTTGGGCATAGTTGCAAACTGCTCTCCAGAATGGTTGGATTCTACTGTTACTTAGATAAAATTTTGTGAGGTAAAAGTTTGTGAGGTGAAAGTTCCTGAGCTAAAATTTCTTGAGGCCTTGAATGATGTGAAAGTTGAGGTGAAATTTCTTGAGGCCTAGTCTGCTTCTCTCAGGGCCTCCTGTTTGTTGATTT
The DNA here is from genome assembly GCF_019393635.1 of Dromiciops gliroides. NCBI lineage: Eukaryota > Metazoa > Chordata > Mammalia > Microbiotheria > Microbiotheriidae > Dromiciops > Dromiciops gliroides. Next base: position 312,557,861 of record NC_057863.1, on the reverse strand, counting down.
AGTAGAGTTGGCCTAAAGGTATCTACACTTCACCTTGAAATTTCTGATCTACTCTGCCATCTCCCCAGAATCCACCACCACCAGGATATTAATTCTTTTGTTTTCAAACTAGTGGTTTCTTAAAAAAATGGCTGTTGACTTCATCATGTCATTCTTTTTCTTTGCCCCCCTGGTGCCTAGCTCTGTGACTGGCACATAGTAGGTGCATATTAAGAATAGGGAGAGGCACATGTTTAATTTCTTTTGTAATTTGAAAAGACTTTAGAAAGCATGGGAAAGTTTATGACAGTTATAGATCCAAATCCAGTGATAGTGGCCTCCTGGATATTCTGAAACAAAAATTCTGAGAGACATAATTTCTGGGTAATTAATAATCAATTTACTAATTAGGCTAGAAAATAATAAATTGAGGTCAGTGGTTCTCTTGGTAACCAAAAACCCCACAGTGAAGTTGTTAAATGTTTAAATACCCTTGGAAAAGGGGGTGTCCCTGAGGTTAAAAATCAATTCTGATTGGTTAACAATTAATGAGAAAATAAATATTATAACAGGAGGTTGGCTTTTTCTAAGGAGGGGTGGAGAGTGTCACTTTGATCATGTCAGTGTTTTCCCAGATCATTCTGCCCCCAGCAATCTATACAGAAGAATCTATTCTCCACCCCATCCTACTTGAATAGAGCAATGATGGTGTTACAATAAGAATTCCACCTAGATAAAATAGTCTGGCCGGGGCAAATTTGGGGGCAAGGTAAGTAATTTCATTGAGAGACTGGGCTTTTAACAAATAAGCAAAAAGGGGTTCTATATGTAAAATTGGTTATTAATATAATAAGAAAACAATCATTTTTTCTCAGTTCCGTGAATAAGACACACCATTTCTCTACTTCAGGCATTTTCTCCAACTATCCCTCAAGACTGGAATACTCTCCCTCCCCAACTTCACCCCCCGACCTCCCTGGTTTCCTTTTTTTGTGGGGGGCAGGGCAGTGAGGGTTAAGTGACTTGCCCAAGGTCACACAGATAGTAAGTGTCAAGTGTCTGAGGCCAGATTTAAACTCAGTCCTCCTGAATCCAGGGTCAGTGCTTTATCCACTGTGCCACCTAGCTGCCCCCACCCCCAGTTTTCTTTTTGTCTTAATTAAAATCTTGCCTTATACAGGAAATGTTTCCCAACCCCTTTTAATTATAGTGCTTTCTGTCTTTTAATAATTGTTTTTTCATCCTTTATATAGTTTGTTTTGTATATATTTGCATATTCTTTCCCCTATTAGATTATAAACTCCTTGAAGGCAGGGACTATTTTTTGCCTCTTTTTTGTATTCCAAGCACTTAACATAGTGCCTGAACTACAGTCAGTGCCTAATAAATATATTAATTGATTGATTTATTGAAAAAGTCATGAAGTATGAAGTAAAAAATATCTAAGCCTTTTTGAGTTCCAAGTGTCATTTTTGCATCAACTGACTGCCCAGCTGTTCTAGTTTAAACTACATTTTGGTCTCTATAAAGAACAGGTAAATGTGGGACACTTTTGAAAGCTCTAGGCTAGGACAGTGGAATTTCTCAATCACCAAAGTTTTATTTATTTTTTTTTCTTTTTGTGAGCCTGCAGCCTTGTAATAATGATTGAATGATTAGGTGCTGTTAGCTCACTTAAAGGTGACAATTTAGGCTAGAAGTCCTAAGGCTACTCAAAGTACAAAAGTCATTCTATGATTGAATTGATTTTGAATTCCTGTCTCTAATGATGTCCATTACAGTCCATCTATTACAGCCCCGGGCCATCTTGTTAGGCTCTACCATATCTTGTCCATATTCTCCCATAAGTTTACCAGGGAGAGTCTATCCACTGTCCTGAGGGGCCTCTGACATTACCAGAATACCAGTGGAGCCTGGGAGATGTCCTGGTATTTTTCTCCTCCTATTTCATTGCCTGACTAGCTCATCTTCATTTTTGCTCATATATTTCCCTGATTATATTCCTTTTTCCAGCAGTGTGATCAAACCAATGTACTTCTGGATTCTTCCTTTTATCATATTCCTTCTTAGTTTCTCAGAGACAATTGTAACCCATGATCTATAGTCCTACAACACCAGTAGAAGAATGGTGTTTAAAATATTACTGTCGGGCAGCTAGATGGTACAGTGGATAAAACACTGGCCCTGGATTCAGGAGGACCTGAGTTCAAATCTGGCCTCAGACACTTAACACTTACTAGCTGTGTGACCCTGGGCAAGTCACTTAACCCCAATTGCCTCACCAAATAAATAAATAAATAAAATAAAAATATTACTGTCTATTTCTGGGAGAAGTTTGGGGCATTAATGGAGCACTGGAATTTCCTGAAGACAATTGTCTGCTCCTGCTCCTGCTCCTGCTCCTGTTTAATTCTGGGTTTATTTGTACTGTCTATCCCAAATATATACTTACTAATAAACAAACTCCATATGTTTTTCATCTAACTTCATGTCATAATCTCAACTATTGACAGTCTTCACCCACCTTTTTTCTAATGTTGATGAATGGGTGGATTAATAAATGAATTAAAAAATATGTTTCTTGAGCATTTACTATTTTCCAAGAACTGTGTTAAGTGCTGGTGAGAAAAATACAAAAGCAAAGCCAGTTCAGCCCTTAAGGCACTGATATTCTTAATGGGAAGACCAGAATGGTGGCCAGGGAGGGGCACATTGGTAAGAAAAATTACAAGAACAGTGAATGGGGTTATAGGGAAATAGCCTGAAACATTCCATCCAGGAACAAAGGAAACTAGTTATAGGTTATAGTAGACTGACACATTGCTTCCAGGAACAACGGAAGAGTTGGCTTGATTGTGGCTCATGGTTCCAAGATGTGGAGAGCTAGTGGGAGGGGTTAGGGAGGATGAGGGTTAGGGTGAGATAGGAAAGGGCATGATTTGTGTAGGTGGTAAGGGGTTGGCAAGGAAGTTATGGAGGACGTGCTAGAAAGGAGGGAATGAAGTGAAGCATTCAGGGTTTCCTAAAATAGTGATTAAGTCATTTCTTTTTCCAGGAGGCCTTGCAATGTTCCAGGACTTGAAGTAACTAGTATGAAGTCATCCACATCCAAGAGCATTAAGAAGATCAAATCTACTGGGAATCTCTCTTCAACATGAGAATATATCCCTTTGTTTAGCACAGTGCCTGGTACATAGTATGCACTTTATAAATGTTTATTGATTAAGGGTTTAATACCTCAGCTGGTATTTATGATCCAGGAATAAGATTATTTCTGTTATATTTTTCAAAGAGTCTTGAAAATTCTTTACGTATGGATGGGAACTGCCTCATTCAAAAAGAACTTTAATGCAGCATTTTGCTTTGCTAAATTAAATATCTTTTTTTTAAATCAATAAACAATAAGTATAGTAGAATCTCATATTTTCTGCATCTTTTGGTCAGCTGTAAGATGGTAAAGATGTGACCTACTGTGTCATATTTCTTGTGAATCCTTGCCTGTATCCTACTAAAACACTCATCAAGGATGTCCTCAATATACAGGTAAATGATTCTCTTAACATTTTACGTAGATGACAAAGGAGATTTACAACATTAGCAACTGTCATTTCAGTTGCTTTTTGGGGGGTGGGGGGATTAGTGAGAGCTGAAATTTATTATTTTCCATGCCTTCTCTTCTTTGATACCCAGTGATCAATCCCTCAACATCTTCACAATTTTATTGCCCTTATATACCCTTGGTCTAATTCAGCTTTTTCCCCCTCCCTTTGTTCTTTTCAGTGCTATCTCTCCACTGTTAAATTAATCTGTATGTGATAAGGGATTTACATGGGAAAATAGTATGAATAAAGGGCTTCTTGGTTCTAGCTCTGTTGGTGATGATTATTTCAACCCAATCATTGGAACTGTATGCAATACCAACTTTGCCAGGTAATATATACAACAATATTATCCAATTTCTCTCTAAGACCTACATGACCTTCTAGGCTGCATATATAAGGGTCTTCTGAGTAATAAAAGGGAAAGCTTGTTGAAGCTTCCATCTGAATTAAACCTGAAGTTTTCTGTATCAGCTTTGCAAGGCCTCTGGCAGGACTTCATATACAGCATCCTACAAGTTCCTCCATGTAATCTTTACTATTTTTGCCCCTAGCACCTTCAACAAAAGTTTCTTTTGCTACCACAGTGAGGTTCTTATTCTGGTGCTCCTGCAATATGAATCCTTCATGGGCAACACTTGATATAAGAGGGGATGACAAACTACAAGTTAAAAGTGAAGGTGACAACAAATAACCATTTAGACAGTGGCTTTCTTCCGTGGATAGAGACATTTTGAATATAGACATCTATGTGAACCCCTGTGGCTGAGAAAGTGGTAGAATTAGCCTTACCTGCTACATGGCCCAACCTAAAGAAAGGTATCAACCCCTGCAAGAATGAACAGGAGGTGGGGCAGGAGAATAGAGGTAGGGCAGAAGAGAATGCAGGAGGGCATCTCAAATAGGTTTGCCAACTGGGCTCTGCCATCTTAATGAGCATTTACTCCAAGTAGAGGCCACAGACAGCTATAGGAAGAGGTTGAGGCTGGGAAGAATCAATAAATCATACATAGAAAGATGGTAGAGAATGCTTCTGGAAGAGCTAAGCAGTAGAAAGATGAAGAGGAAGAGGGTGGCTGTTAGTGTGGAAGGGCCCCTTGGAGAACATAGCAACAGCTTTTAAAGTGCTTTAACAATATTTTTGACAATATTATTTAATTTGATCCTCACAGGGTTATTATTATGTATATTTTAATAGATAAGGCAGATGGAAGGTAAGTGAATTGCCCAGGGTCATGTAGCTAGTGGCTAGTGGCTGATCTGAATGTAGATCTTCCTGACTCCAGATTCAGTCCACTACCCACTGTGCTATCTCAAAGACTCTCGGTACTGTCTGGCATTACACTAAGATTAAATGCGCTGAAATTGGGAAGACTTTCCACTTAAGTCTTATTCCACTGAAGGTTAATTGAACCTTTGCTAATGTGATGTGGGAATGAGGTTAGGGAGATTTAAGATTTTTATCACCATAGGAAATGTTATGGCTGGGAGAATATTGGGAGAATCTTTGTTGCATCCCTTGTAGAATGCCCTTGGTCTAGAATAACAGCTTCTCTGCAATTTCTCAGTTTTACTCCAAGAATCCCCAATGGAACTCAAGGTGGGGTAAGGAGTGGCTGTTACTGTACTTATCTGAGGAGAAGACCCTCATTTTTTTATTTCTTTCTCAACATGTTAACTTTACACCACACCTTAGGACACTGCTAAAATGATGGTCAGATCCTAGCCACGACTACCACAGATAACAGCCATGCATCAAGACCACCAGTTCTGCTTGATGCCCAACTTGCCTAGATTCACCTGGTTTTAAAATACCAGGCCTAAGGAAAATTCTCCCATCTGTTAGCAAGTATTTAAATATGTAAATGTCTACCCAGCAGGCCAATCCCAAGGAACCAAAAACCTATTAGAAGACTTTGTTCAAAAAAAAAAAAAAAGAAGAAGACTTTGTTCAGGGAGTAGATTGTAAGAGAGAGGTAATTTGCCAAACACTTTATATGGAAAGAAACAAAAGGTCAGTAAACAAAAGGCCTCTCTCTTGGATTCAGCTGCCTGAATGTAGCCAGGAGAACTATATGCAACACCTGTTCTCCTTAGTAGTATATAAAACACCTGCTTATCCGTTAGTGACCCCTACAGCACCTTTATTTATAACAACTGCACTTACTAGGTTGTATACTTTAAGGCAGTATCAATAAAAGGGGCTGAGTAAAAAGGCAGAACGAGTAAAAGGGAAGACCTGGCTTTTCAAAGCCTAAATCTGGATTAAGCCTGTGATGTTGGAAGCTTCTTTTAGGTGTTTTAAAGTTTCCCCTCGTTGCTATACCTGTAAGTTCTCCCATTTAATCTTTTTTTGTTCTATCACCTTTATTTAAGGGTTGGGTTTTTTTGGTATCACAATGGGCTTCTCATTCTGGTGCTCCAATGTTTTATCCCCAAGCCTTTTGGGGTGATAAGCGGAAAAAAATTAGTTATAAAAATGTCGGCAGGTCTTCTCTCTTATTCATTTTCATCTTTCATGTTTACCTTTAAATGTCCTGGGAATAAGTTTGCTTAATTAGGTCCTATCAAACTGGTATCACCCTCTATTGCTTCTCTGTTTTATGAAGCAATGGAATCTCATAGTTTGTACGTAATCTTTCATCATCTTTTTTAAAATAAGATTTTACAAATGGGTTAACATGATAGGCTTGTGTTGCCTTTGGCTACTCTATCTCTTTGCTTGGCAAATAAGTCATGTTCGCTGGCTCAAGTTTTTAGGCTCTTTTGGGTTCCTTGATTTGGCAGTCAATTTACAGTGGTCGATTTTCTGTATGAAACGACTATATTCTGTGTATGAAATTATTGCAGTCTGTGTCTGATATCTATTACCCATTTTCATAGCTTTTTCACATTTTTATTCTTCGAGCTTTGTAGTAATTTTTATTTTTGCTCTAACAAGTCAGTAGTGTAACTGTATAGAAGTAGCTGATTCAGAAATTACCCTTCCATTAAAGTATGAGCGGTTTCATTTTTGTAATCTTATTCAGTACTCACTATGTGTAATGCTAATTCTTTTCTTCCAGATGATATTAATAAAAGATGGGGATAAGACTTTTCCAATTTTTGGTGTCTCTCATTCTTTTCTCCTGACTCAAGTTCTCTAGTATATTTCTCACCATACTCCCATATTCTCACTTTTCTGTGAAAATCCCTGAGTATCATATTATATAGATATAGATATAGATATAGATATAGATATAGATATAGATATAGATATAGATAGTTTTAACTTGGAGAAGTCATTGATTTCTTCTTGGAATTTCTCTTTGTTCATCTATTGCATCAGATATTGGTGCATAGAACTAAAATTATTTTTATGTTTACCCTACTCCCACACACATCCATATTTATTATAAGCATTGTATTAGGAGACAGACAAATATCTATGAAATGAGACTTCTTGTTGGTTTTGGATACACAATAAAACCAACTTAGAAGAACAAAGAAAATTGTGACTGGTTTAATTTATAGCAAGAACATCAAATTTAATAACATCTAGTTTCTATAGCAAAGTGTCCACTCATTGGTTAGCAGATAAGAATCACACTTTTAGAATACCAATCACCAAGTTAAAGTTTATGCACAGGATAAACTGCAATTCTTACTCTCTGTTTCTTTCCCCAGTATTCTGCAGCTGGCACTGCAGAAATAGAAAGGAATTGACTAGTAATCAGAGCAATTTTGTATGTCTCATTTGTTTCATGGGTTGCCACAGCCAAAGAATTCATCACCAAGAAGCTAGCCTGCTGGTGAGAAGTCAGTTTGTACTAAGCTAAACTAGTTTTAGGAAAATAGACTGTGTTGCTGGGACCACACTAAAGAGCTTTCCAGCAAGGTAGAGATTGCTAGACCTAATGTTCTATTAACAACCTCTGAGCAGTCAAAGTCATTTCCATGACATGAGACACTAGAGTATAACTGTCATTGTTTTTTTTCCAGCAATATTTTCTTCTTGGTATTTTTAAAAATCAAAGAACTTCTTAAGTATTGAATGCAGAGCACCAGAACAAAATCCTTGCTGTTGTCTAAAAATCCACTTGTAGTCTCTAGGTCTAGAGAAACAGTATTTAATTTAAAAAAACAATACATTTTTAAAAATTAAATCAAGATCCAAACATGATTTTATTAGGGATCACTTTATTAAGAACTATTTTGAGCCCCAGGGTGTTTCTTTGATATAGGGGAGCAGTTACCTCCATTTTACAAAAGTCCATAAAAATTGAGTGTCTTGCCTTGGGTCACATTGCTGGGATTCACATCCCCAACTGCAGACTCCAAGAGGCTGTTTAGACATTAGCAAAGATAATATTCTGGTGCTTTGGGTATAGTCAGGAAAACATCTTCCTGAGTTCAAATATGGCCACAGATACTTACTAGTTGTGTGACCCTGGGCAAGTCACTTAACCCAGTTTGCTTTAGTTTTCTTATCTGTAAAATGAAATGGAAAAGGAAAAGGCAAACCATTCCAGTATCTTTGTCAAGAAAATCCCAAATGGCATCACAAAGTGTCAGACATGACTAAAAATGACTGAACAACAAAATATATGCATATCCATATGCAAATATATATGTAAAGTATGCATGTATGTATAACATTTGTAGCTTCCCATTGCCAGTTTCCCTATATAGAAAATGGTAGGATGAAAAGCTTATAAATTTATTGAGGGGAGTTGGAAGTCCTAATGAAAATGTATTTTTAAAAGTCAAAGAGCTTCTTAATTGAAAAGGTTGACTATACTTCCTGTGGTTTCATATGTCTTATTGCTTACCATCTTAGGGAGGACGAAGGGGAGGGAAGGAAGGAGGGATAGAATTTGGAACTCAAAACTTTTAAAAATTGGGGGAAAATATGTTAAATAATAGAATCATGGAGTTAGAAGAAGGAAACCAAAGTTTCTTAGCCTACCTGAAGCATAAATCACCTTTATAATCTGATGGTAAATGGTCTTCGAGAAATAGCGTCGAAAGCCATCAAGAACATGATGAATGCAGTGATCTGACAGTGAAATTTGCTTTTCTCTCATCTTCACTATTATGAAACCTAGAACCATATACAGTCAGACAGAGAAGATGTATTGACTTGTTTTTTTTAATTTCTTTGATACAAGGATTCTATTAGGATTTGTAGTAGAGGGTTTTTTGGGAAATGACAGTGATATAAATGAGTATCAACAAAACAATGTTTGTTAAAAGAAAATGTCATCTTCTGAAATTTGCACCAAAACTTTTCTGTTGATGGGGGAAACTGATAACTGCCCACTCCACATCCTCTTCAGGTAGCTCATTTCTTTCTTTCTTTTTAATATTCTAATTGTGAGCAAGATATTCCTTATTTTGAGCTGAAATCTGATTCCTTCTATCTCCCATTTGTTCTCTCTTTTGGGGTCGAGCAGGACAAATTTAATCCCTCTAATCTTTCCAATATCTGAAAACAGCTATCTGGTCCCATTAAATGTTCTCTTCTCCAGCATAAATATAGACAGTTCCTTCAACCGTGGCATGGTGCCTTGTACATATTAAGTATGTTACAAATATTTGTTAAATTGAATGATTTCAAGTCCTTTCATTATCCTGATCACCTTCTCCTGGACACATACCAGCTTATCAATGTCTTTTCTCAAATGAGACATGCAAAACAACAAACCCAACACTTTAGATAAAAGCTGACATGAGCTAAATACTATTATTTCTGATATTTGAAAAACAATATATTTATTACTGTGCTTATTTGAATTTGACAGCCACATCACACTGTGAATCTTAACAAGCTTGTGATCCACTAAAACTCCTATAACATGTGATAACTTAGCTGCCTCGATAACTTTTTTTAAATTTGAAAAACCCCTTGTTTATGTGAATTGCAGTTTCCTATTGACCACCTTCTCCTGCATACTCTTCCCTCTCAAAATTTTCATGACACTACCTTCTCTTTGACTCTCATCTGTCTGAATATTCCCTCTCTTTCCCCTTTGCTGGCTTGTCATCCATCTTACAATTCCTAATTCTGAGCTCTCATCTTTTCTTCTATATTCAATCTTAAAAATACCATCCGTTACCCTGGCTTAAATGATTATCTTTTTACAGATGATTCCTAGATCTCCATATCTAGCTACTACTACTCTTCTCAAATTTCAGTTCTAGATCACCAGTTGCTTATGGAATATTTCAAACTGGATGTTCTAGAGACACTTTAAACTCAACATGTCAACATTAAAACTCATTACCTTTTCCCTTAAGCCTTCCCCTCTTCTAAACTTCCTTGTTTTTGTCAAAGATATTCTTCCAGTGCCTCAGGTTCATAAACTCACTGTTACCCTGGACTCTTCACTCTCCCTCATAGCACATATCCCTTCTGTCATCACATCTTGTCATTTCTACCTTCACAAAGTTTCACATCTGATCAGTTCTCTCTACTCATACACCTGCCTCCTTAGTTGAAGCCCTCATCACCTCTTACTTAGATTATTGCAGGAATCTCCTAATTTGTCTTTCTGCCACAAGTCTCTTACAACTCCAGTGCATCCTACACACTGCTGTCAAAGAGCAGAGGTCTAACTCTGTGACTCTCATAAAACAAACTCCAGTGGCTTTCTATTGCCTCTAGTATAAAATATTAACTCCTCTATTTAGCTTTGAAAGGTCTACACAATCTGACCCCAATTTATGTTTCTAGTCTTGTTAGAAATCATCCCAATTTCTACATGTTGTGATCCAGCCACTGGCCTTTTCTGTTCCTTATTCATGATATTCCATCTCCCATCTCCCCACCACCTCCACCTCCCAATACAGGGAATGGTGCTTTCTTTTTAAATCTGCCTTTAAGAAGCAGCTTAAGCTAGGATATAGCCTTTTTCCTGATCACCTCCTATCTTCCCCAACTGTTAAAACCCTCTTTCCCAAAACACCTTGTATGCAAATAATTTATATATATGTGTACATGTATATATTTGTGTTGCCCACTTGTCTGCCATATTAGAAAGTAAACACCTTTTAAGCAGGGGTTGTGCCATTCTTTGTACTTGTATCCCCAATACCTCATGTGGTCCTTAGTGCATAGCAGGTGTTTGACAAGTACTTGTTGGTTGGTTGATTTTTATTGAATTCAGGTGATCATTTTAGCCTGTTGAGATCTGTTCAGATCCTTATCTGTTAACTGAAAGGATTTGGCTTTTTCTCTCCATTTTATAACATCCATAGATTTGGTCAGCATGCCTTCTGTGTCATCTCCAAGTGACACCAATATGTTTTAAAACTGTTAGAGCCAGAGGATATAGTATGTGTCATGACAAGGGAAGGAAAACATCCTCCAGAAAAGCCATACAGGGGGTTCACATATTGGAATTAGAATCTTTGTCTTAAGATATTTATTTTTCAAAAGTCAGATACAAAACCTTGGGTAAGGAGTAATTGACAGTTTTTAAAAGACTAGTGTATAAAGGACTGGCATTAACCTGAGGTCGTTTTTTTTCAGGAAAGTTTTTACTATTAATATTTTCAACTAACATTTTGATTCATATACTGACTTTCCTTGTTTTCCTTCATAAATGTCAACTTTTCATTATTTTTTTTGAATGACACTCAAGTGAAAGGATTGGCTTTGAAACAGGGAAGTTCTGTCTGGTGTTGAAAGCATATTGATGAAGAGTCAGAAATGAATCTCTATGGAAGACATGGAGAAGGGGCTCTGAGGATTCTGGGAAGTTTATCCTTTGAACAAGCTGTCAGTCCTATTGTGATTGCCTGCACTAAAATGTTTACTTTTGCCTGAGATAGGAGTCTCCTCTGCTTCTTCCTGATCAATGTGTTAAGCCTTAAAAGAATGACACTCTATTGTAAAATTAAGTAAATCTGAAAACTTATTTAAATGCAAGCGGGTAAGGCAAATATTACCTTATGTTCAACCTGAATGTTTTCTTTCAGGGACCAGGTCAAAGGGGATCAAAGTATTTCCCCACAAGGTGGTGTGGAAATTTTTGATGTGAGTATAGACTGCAAAAATGCTATGTAAATGCTATATATCATTATTATAATGACTTATTTCAGCTTTCCCCAAATTGACCTGGATATTTTTTCTAATGTCTTTGCAATTCTCTTTTTAAACAAATGATGAATAATTTCTCACTCCACTAAGAAATGAGCAAATGTTCTTTCCCATCATCCTTATCTCTGAAACTGCTGCTCCCTCCATTAGAGGAAGATAGTGAGGAGGTTGTGATTCCATCAGGAGAGCCTTGTTTTCCCTTTTCTTTTGGAGCAATTTGGTTGACTGGCCATCCCTCTTATTAATGACTGAAATGCCATTTCATTTGTGAAATGAAAAAGAACACAGAAACAGAAATGAAATTACCTAAATGATAACAGCAATAAAGGAATTCATGTAAAAGTGTGTGGTGAGAAAGACAATAGGGTCTTCAGCCTATTCAGAGTGCCACAGTGAACTCATGGCTTGTGGTAGAGGAAATTAGATATAAATTATGAACTATTAGAGCAGAAGGGCTTCTGTTGGCATGGAAGATGCTAATACTGTAAACTCTGTGTTCAACATAATTTCATCAGAATCAATATCCTGGTCAATACAGTGCCATTTGGGGGGAACATTTCTCTTTATTACTCTGACAATCTGAAGCAATGGTGAGTTTTTGGTTTCTAATTGTAATTGATAAGCAGCTATCATCCTGCCAACTATTGAGCTCTACTAGCTTAGGGCCTCTTCCGCTTTTCAGTATCATTTTGGTATAATTGAGATGAAATGATCAATTAGTCTCTTAAGCACAGCATCTGTGTTTGGAGGGCAAACTGAGAATGTAAGTAAAAATCGATTCGGTAGATGAGTCCATGGGGAAGTAGGGGACAGCTCTTCCCCTTCAGGAAAGCTTCCTTCACTATGCAAAAAAAGCAAATGATAGAGTTGGGGCAGAAGTGACAAATTATGTATGGGCTTAGTACACTACCTGTGGTGAAATTCCAAACTGGCTAACAGCTGGTGGAGGTAGGAAGGGCTCAGCCTAATGCTAAGTGGTTTAAATAAAGCCAAGTGACTTCAGGGGGAATGATAATGAGTTAAGGTTTTGTCATGGGAAGGAATAATGAGGCAAGGGTCACAAACAATATATTCATAGGAATACAGCCTAGCAAGGTGACAGACAATTAATGCCAAGGTTCCAGTATAAAAAAAAATGGACACATTCTTTAATATTAATAAATTTTTTAAATTGTATCACATTTTATTTTTAATTAACACAAATCTATTTTCTCACCTCTATCTCCACCAATTCCATTTGGGAAAAAAATTAGAAAGAAAAACAATTTCCTTGTAACATAAATAGTCAAGTGAAACAAATTCCCTCATTAGCCATGTCCAAAAAGTTGTCTCATTCTGGACTCTTAATGTATCACATCTCTGTCTGGAAGAGGGTAGCATGCTTCATCCGTCTTCTAGAGTCATGCATGGTCATTGTGTTGATCAGAAGTCCTTATAAATTTCAAAGTTATTTGATTTTGCAGTGTTATTATCATTGTATAATTTTTTTCTCCTCGTTCTGCTCAATTTATTTTCTATCAGTTAGGTGGTTTTTTTTACAAGCCTTCAGAATTGTAAATTTTTATAATATTAATTATAATACATTCTCTTGGTTCTGCTCACTTCACTTGACACTAGTTCATAAGTTTTTTTCCTTGTCTCTGAAATAATCTGTTTCTTTATTTTTTTATAGCACAATGGTTTTCCATTATATTCATGTGCCATAGTTTTATACTTGTAAATATAGATTTAGTGCCAGAAGAAGACTTAGAAGTCCTGTAGTCCAAGCCTATGGGTTTAAAGGTCAAGAAAGAAGCCTATCAACCTTCTTACTTTGGCAAAGCTTGAAAGAGTATGCCTTAAACTAGATCCTGACCATTCACAACACACTAATTCAAGCAAATCAATCTAGCACAGGGGAAAGAACCCCAGACTTGGAGTAGGCAAACCTAGTTTTTCAAAGTCCAGGTCTAACTTTAGTTTGTGACTGAGCAAGTCAAGCTCTTAGAATTCCTTTTTCTTCATCTATAAAATGGGGACAATGATCATTTTATAATTTACTCGTCTTGGATTGTTATATGTGAAGTGCTTAAAAGACTACATGAATGTAAACTTATTATTGCTTCTAGTTGGTGGAATTTCTTGCATATTAACTGAGCAAGGTGAAGAATTTCATATACAATTGGGAACTATGCCCCCCAAAGTATAAAACTATGAATAGATTCCCTTTGACCTAGCAATATTGGCACTATACTTATACCCCAAAGAGATCAAAGGAAAGGGAAAGATAGTATAAAAAAGGTATGTCAAGGCTTTCTAAGTGTGCTCCTTAAATGTCACCATATGAACAGACTACTGTCTATCCTACCTAAATAGAGCCAGTGTGGATTGGATGCCCCAGGAAGGCTCCCATATTGCCTCTTTGGAATATGATTGGTAAGCCAGTAGCTGTAGAAAGTTACCCAGTCCTGAAGTGTTCGAACCACAAACTTGGTGACTGGAGGAGTGAGAAATTGATATTCTCCAAGCACCTTCATTATTCAGAACACTACATTAGTCATGGTGAGGAGTTCTAAAGGAATTGATAGAATAATGACCTGCCTAGATGAAGTGCCCTCTGTCACCACCAGCTGCTAAGAAACTGGAAGAAGAGAAAACCAGAGAAGTTGAGGGAAACTAGATGTTTCACCCCACAATGCACTCTATTTAAGAGAAGCTTATTTTCAGTTAGCAAAGAACTGTATCTGCTAGAACATGAAATATTCACTCCCAGAGTAAGGGAATTGGTACTTAACCAAACCACAAGGACCCAGGGGGCCTTGTAAATCACTGAGCTGCTGAATAACCACAGGGCTGTGCTGAAAACAGTGAAGATGTATTCAAGGCACAAAAGAACATAGAAAATGCCTTTTGTAAGCCCAGAGACTGACAGGAGCTGTGCAATCTGTCCTCTGAGAGAACAGAGATCTAGGCCAGTAGTTTTGATAAAGGCCTGGCTGAACTTTCATTTGGTGTATTTACTTCTCCCAACTCTGTTCAGCTGTATTTTTGTTTTAACTAGTAATTTATAATCATGCACCAAGCAGAAGAAAAGTCTTAGTGCTATACTATGAAGTCCTGACCATCTATCCATGGCTGGATATAGCTACACTGTGGGGGAGATGGTACTCTTTAGCCCAGTGACCTAATAGCTCTAAATAACAGGTTCTTTCTACTTCCAGATAACAAGGCTAGTGAGCTTGGTGTAGGAGTCCCCCTGGTCTCTCAATTACTTGTGAAACTCAAACTGGTAATTGCTAATTCACATACTGCTCCTAGAGAAAGCATCCTGTTAGGCCCAGGACCACTGTTCTGTTTCCTTCTATGGTTTTCAGCCTTCTTGGGATAACTAGAACCATGAAGAAATCAAACCATTGCTAGGGGACAAGCCACATGGATTCTTTACCAATCACACAGAAGGGATTCATAACAGGCATCTCTAGTTATTAACAATGACATTTTCTATTAATCTGGAGTCTTTCTCCTAAGGCACCTGTGGGACTCAGAATGCTTTGCTGAGCTGTTGCTCTGCCTCAGATTATTTATTAAAACATTTGGCTGGGCTGATATACAAATAAGAATTTCAAAACCCTTTTTTAGAATGCAAGGCATGTAGGGTCCCACTCAGATGTTTGTACATTATCTAGCTCTGACACTTTCCTATTTCAATTGCATAATGATCTTTCCTTCTAAAAGCAAGTTTTAGTTTTGACTTCAAAGAATAAATAGAAATAGACAAAGTGACCAAGTCGAGGTGAAAGAAAAGACAGTTTAAAATTTCAGGATTTAGATATGTTTTGATTTGTGTTGTGAAACATAATCACTTGTTGAATCAAAAGACACCTTATGTTTTCATCAACTGTCAATATGTACAAAGATCTCCTGACCTTGTCATTGCAATATTGATGGCATACTCTTACATAGCTGTCCCATGGCGTGAAATTCAAGAAAAGTAGGAGTGTGGTGGATAGAGTGTGTTATAGAAGAAAGAATACTGACTCAGAGGTCAAAGGAATTGGGTCCAAATCCTGTCATGGACACTTACTATATATATGACCTTGAGAAAGTCACTTTGTGTTATTACCTGATAACGAACCCCTGAGACTTAATTTCATCATTTGCAAAATGGAGGAGTTAGAGTAGAGGGCCTCTGAGGTCCCTACTAACTCTAGACTTATGATCCTATGTGAAACATATCAATTTACTAAAGACCAGACTGAAGACCTTTATACAAATACATGAACATTGGAAATAAGTTTAAATAGTACCCTAATTCAGGAAACATTTTGTCACCATAAGAACATTGGTATTGAAATTATATAGGGGGAACTAGGTGGCACAATGGACTTTTCCTGTGGTAAAAACCAGAAGTTTTAGCTTAATCATTTGAGAGTTGAGCGCATGCTACTGAAGCAGCTTTTGAAGGATTGCCCTTTTGTGCTTCTGGGACGGCAGTTTAAAAACTGAGGGTGGAACGGAAGTTGTCTGTCTCTCTCACTCTAGCTTCTCAGCTTAGCGGTGGCAGCACACCCATCTGGCGTTTGGTGCTGGTTCTCGGCCTGGCAGGCAGTTTGGAATTCGGTGAGTTTTATAAAAGAATATAAACTAAGCTTAAATCTAAGATTATTCGTTTGTATTTCTACTTTCTTATTTCCCTGATTGGTATCACCTTTTTGTTATCTAATTAATCCCCAAACAATAAAAACTAATCCCTCACTGATTAAAGCTCAGAGGCTTCTTTTTCTTAGTGGTCTGGGAGATATATAAGGGAAAAGTTAAAGGGGGAGTTTAATGCTTGTATATCCAATTTTAAATCTCACATTCCTCAGTTCAAAGTTGACCTTAGATACTGGTTGTGTGACCCTGGGCAGATCACTTAACCCTGTTTGCCTCAGTTTCCTAATCTGTAAAATGATCTGGAGAAGGAAAAGGTAAACCACTCCACTATCTTTGCCAAGAAAACCCCAACTGAGGGCACAAAGAGTCAGGATTGAAATGACTGAACAATAACAACAGTAATTGGAGATAGAACACCTGAGTTCTAGTTCAGCTTGTAATCTAGTCAAGATGTACATGCAAATGATGATGATACAAATAATATATGATGAGTACAAGAACAAATGAAGTGGCAGGAGGGACAGGAGGAAGAGATCAGGGAAAATCTCATAAGAGAAGGCCTTGAACTGTGGCTTAAAAGATATGTAAAAGATCAGGTACAGTGCCTGCAGGCAACTCTCAAAGACTCTACATCTGAGAGCAGCTATGGCCCTGCATTGGTGTAGGGAGTCTCCTTAGTGGAAGTTCCTTATAACCAGATCATGGATATGGTCAGCCTCCCCATGCCCCAACAAACAAGTAATACATAGGTAGTTATTCCAGGCACAGGGAAAAGTCTAGGCAAAGGTGTATAGGCAATGGGCATATGCTTAGGGGACCATGAATATAAGAGGTCTTAACCAATAAATTATGCCACTCCACTTAAAGTAATTCCCAAGACATTCTAGTAATGTTTATTATGTGAGTACATCTCTATTGAATCATTAAAAGACATTAAATGAATGTATCCTCTGTCGCACACTGTGGGATTTGTATAAAATAACAAGTCCATTCATAAGTCGGCATTATAATTCCAGGTGTGAACGAGGAGAAAGGAGTTTAAGCTCAGATGCTGAGAAAGAATAGCTTGGGGGGAGGTGTGGAGGAGGACAGCCTCAATGCCTCCTATACTCACCTGAACAGCAAAGGACCTTGAGAGCTTCAGACTTCTCATCAGCATCCCAGCAAATGTCCCTGAAGAGAAGTGTCTGTCTCAGGAGTTGAGGATAAACTAGGCCCATTAAGAAAAGTCAGCTTTAGGACTGATCAGGGATCCCAGTTGAGAGGGATACCATACTTAAAAGGAATTTCATGAGTTCTCTGTGAAGTAGAGAAAAGGATTTCAGCAACTAAGAAGTAAGTTACCTCTTTTCACATGTTTATTTTAATCTTAAAACCACTTTCCCTTAGACTCTTATGCATTAGATTACCCTAGATTAGAGAGGAAACAGACTAGGTTTGGAAAGCCACTAGAGCAGTCTAGTGGGATAATGAAGGTCTGAACTGGCATAAGGGTGACTAGTAAAATGGAGATGGCTCTTGGCAATCTTAAGAAAGTCAAAGCAGAAGTACTTAGGCTCATCTTTACTGCAAACATTAGCCCTTATAATCACAGCTAATGCTTTTTACTGAGAAAATAATTGCTCCCACAATCATTAATCAAGTTACCTGTTTATATACTTCTTCTGTACACATAAGTCATATTTGTTTTTGTGAACCAAGATCTCTTACTGACAATCTCTCTTACTACCTAAAATAAGAGGATACACTGGGCTCCTTCATGTTATGCCAATGGAGAATTAATCTAGGTAGGTGTAGTGGTTATCTGAGGACTAGTCTTTCTCAGTGGAGAGATGTTTGCCAGTAGAACCTCATGGAGGGGGCAGCTAGGTGGTGCAGTGGATGAAGCACTGGCACTGGATTCAGGAGGACCTGAGTTCAAATCTGCCCTGAGACACTTGACACTTACTAGCTGTGTGACCCTGGGCAAGTCACTGAACCTTCATTGCCCCGCAAAAAAACAAAAACAAAAACAAACAAAAACCTCATGGAGACCCCAGAAATAAAGCCTAGAGAATCCACAGGCTACTTCAGTAAGAGGAAGTTATCCATACCTCAAAAACAAATTCAGGATTTTTAAATAAGAAGGAGAGTATTTTAATTTCACAAATAAATGTGAATTGCCCAGTTGTATTCCCAGGCAGAGACTTGGTATCACTCAAGAATTTCATAAGGAAGCAGCTTGAGTGCTTTGAGGCAAAGATACCTTACCAAAATAAACACATGATTATCCTTTATGTTACAGCTACAAACAAAAGACTAATTCATGAATATGCTGATAGCTCCCCTGTGCACAGACATGAGTTCAAGTAAAACTAACATATACACCCTGTCTTTGAGAAGGCTATGAACAAAATAAGGTCCTCTTTGTCATCTTGATAATAGTGTACAAATCCCAGATTCCCTTCAGATATCTTGCAGTGAGTGTTATTGGAGACCAGGTAAGAATATGGATAGGAAATGTCTATAGTCAGTAATGTCATAGAATTGTAGCTTAAAGGGACCTCAGAGGCAATCTAGTCCAACATTCCTGTTTCATATATTAGGAAACTGAAGCCCAGGAGAAGCAAACGAGTTATCCAAGGTCATATAATTAGAAAGTATCAGGGGCAAGATTTGAAGCTAGCTCTTGATTTTGGCTAGTCTTCTTTCTGCTGGACTAAGCTGCCCACTCATTTATGTGGGTTTTTCAGGGAGTACAAGAACCTCTGGTATGAGGGCTTGCCAAGCCCTTCTCAGGACTGCTCATTCACTTTAGGTGTCCACCTTAACCCAACTTTCACATGTGACTCCAAGAAGGCATAGTATGTACAGTAACCACTCCCAAGTAAGCCCCCACAGATAGGCTTAACCAGATTGAGAGTAACTGACAGGCCTCAAATCTGTTGGTGTTTTAGGGGGATGTCTACCCCAAGTATTTGAAGATTTTCCCTGGCAGAATGTGTGGATGAAAACAATTTGTTCCAATGACCATAAAGGTGACTTAAACAGGAGCCATGAAACTCTTAGAGCTTAGTTAGGCATTAAAGATGCCAAATTCATCCAATGTATCCCAGGCCATTGCCAGTCAATTGGACTTTTTCCTCCCACTGGCCTTTGATGACTTAGGAAGAGAGAATGAGACCAACAACTTCATGCAACTCTGCCTCACTTCAAATTACATTCAAGTCAAGACATCACCCATGATGTCATTGATCCTCTTTGAAAATGAAGGACAAACAAAAAGACAATAATTTTTTTAAAAATTCATTTTTATGAATTTGAAAAACATCAACAAGCATGGACTGTCCTTGTGGGTGGAAGAACAGGAAAAAAGAGACTAAATATGAAGCTATTTTCACTAACCATATATAACTTTTGGATGTGGGAGATATCTCCACACAATAATTCCAACACTGTCCTATTTCATATTTTTTCCTTCTGAACTTCCTTCTCTTTCTGTTTACTTTTTAAATGATTCATTAACACTCATTCATTTCTTCCTTTTTTTTTTCTTTTTTTTTTTGTTTTTTTCAGTAAGGCAATTGAGGTTAAGTGACTTGCCCAGGGTCACACAGCTAGTAAGTGTTAAGTGTCTGAGGCTGGATTTGAACTCAGGTACTCCTGACTCCAGGGCCGGTGCTTTATCCACTGCGCCACCTAGCTGCCCCCATTTCTTCCTTTTTAAAAGAACCACTCACTCCTCGCTTGTCACCAGTAATTATAGTCACACTCAGAAAAGCCACACATTGGCTCTGTGTGAAAATGTATGTCATCACCATCCTGTCAATATTCATTATCAGTCTTTTGGAGTCATGATCAGTCATTTCATCGATAATAGAACTTAAATACTTTATAGTTGTTTTCCCTTACAATAATCATCGTATAAATAAAAGTCATTCCAGGTTTTTCTTAATCCATCTTGTCATTTTTTATGGTGCAATAATATTCCATTATACCACAGTTTGTTTATCCATTCCCCAATTGATGGGTACCCACTTTGTTTCTGGTTCTTTGGCTGTCAGAAAATGAGCTTCTATAAATATTTTTGTGTATGTGGGTCCTTTCCTTCTTTTTTAGATCTATTTTGGGGTATAATCTTAGTAGTAGTACAACTTCTCGGGCAAAGGGTATGTGACATTTAGTTACTTTGTAGCTATAGTTCCAAATTGTTTTATCTAGAATGGGTGGACCACATCATAGCTCTACTGCCAGAGTAATAATATTTCTGTCCTCCCATAGAACCTCCAAGAACTGTCATTTTCTTTGCCAATATCATGAGTGTTTTAATTTGAATTTATATTATTAATGTTTTGGAATATTTTTCATATGGCTATTTGTAGCTTTTCTTTCTTTTAAGAACTTCATGATCATCATATATTTACCTATTGAGGAATTGTTCTATAATTGTATCAATTGCCTATGTAGTTTGGGTATTGAATGTTTATCAGAAAATTGTGATATACAGTGGTTTTTCCCCAATTTACGATTTCCAGCCTATTCTAATTGTCTTGATTTTATTTGTTTAAATTTTTTTTTTAATTTTATGTAATCAAAATTTTCTATTTTATTTTTAAAAATTCTTTCTATTCCTTGGTTGGTCCAGGATCCTTCCATGTATAGATGTAAAAGGTATCTTTTCTTCAAGCTTTTAATTTGTTTATAATAGTATCTTTTACATCTAGGCCATGTATGCATTTGGGGCTGGTTGTGGTATATTGTGTGAATACTTATACTTGAAATTATCTATCCCTAACTTTTGCCGGATGGCTTTCTACTTTACCAGTAGTTTTCATCATATAGGGAATCATTACCCTAGTAGTTGGAGCCATGGATTTTTCAATCACTATTCTACTCTATTTGTTCACTGTTGTATGTTGTATACCTAATTTGTTTTACTGATTAAATTTTCTATTTAAAAAAAAAACTAGAACTAAATTATTCTGATAAATATAGATTTGTAGTACATGTTTAAATCTATACAATAATGCTTTTATTATTCCAAGTTGTTTATAATATATTACATTTTAACATGTAACAACTTTGCTAGGAGTTTGGAAGAATTACATCTCTATTTTTGAAAATAATTTATGTATAATTAAAATTACTTGTTTTTTGAATGATTGAATCAGCTTGTTAATCCATCTGTTTCTTTGGTTTCCATTTAGGATTCCCTTATGGCTTATTTAATTTCTTTTTTTACAATTTGGTTATCTAAATTAATTTTTCTTCTGTTAACCTATGTATTTTATATTTTTATAAATATTCATACCTTTGATTTGTCAATCTTGTTAATTAAATTAAAAGTTTCTAATATTTTTCACTTACTCTTCTTTTTTTGCAAGGTTTCCATTTTCTTTTCAAATATTAGCAATTTGGCTTTCTTCTCTTTTCTATCAGATTAGGCAATAATTGTTTTATTTTATTACTATTTTTTTAAAAAAAGGTGCTGGTTCTACTTATAATGATTTGTTGATTTTTCTTTAATTTTCAGAATTATTAAAATTGTATTTAAGTGGACTATTTTGAGTTACTGCTTTAAAATTTTTTCATTGTTTGCCTAATTCATTTATTTGTTCTATTTTTTGTTGTTGGTCAAAGTGTTTAGAGATATAAATTTGCCCCTAAGTACTGAATTGTCTTCAATTAAAAAGTTTTGGAATGTGGTGTTATTGTTGTAATTTACTTAAATGAAATTCTTTGTTTATTTGTTGTAGTCAGTAAAGAATGCAGTTAATACTTTTGCTTTTATTAATTTGATTCAGGTTTGTGGGTTTATAAATGGTCAATTTTTATAAAAGTGCCATAAATAGCTGAGAAATACATCTATTACTTTATAGCCCTATTTAATAATTAACAGTTCTATAATATATAACCTTTAAAAAATTCTAGTCTGGTGTTTAACTTGCTTTATTCATAGTTGGTTTGGGCGGGGGGGACATGGTTAGATTGTCTAGTTCTGAAAGTAGCACATTGAGTTCCCTAAATATTATAGTTTTGTATTCACTTTTCCCCTTTAATTGATTTATTTTTTTCCTGTAAGAACTTCTTCTATGCCAGTTGTCCATATGTGCATGTATCTCAATTATTACTATTTCATCATTTATGGCGTCTTTAAAATTAATGTTGGTTCCCTGTTTATTTGTTTAACTGGGTTTATTAACTGGGCATCATGACTTTTGACTATTTTGAATTTGCCTATATAAAAAAAATTCAATTCCAACCTTTAGTGTAGCTGAATAATTTGTTACCTCTTAAGTATGTTTCTTGTATGCAATGTACTTTAGATTTTACTTCTAATCCATATTGATATCCTCCTCAGGTTTATGGGTGAATGCATCCCATTCATGTTCACAGTTATGGGTATTAATTGGGTATTTCCTTTTATAATGGAGCAATATGGTGTAGTGCATAGAAAGTTAGCTCGGAAATCAGGAAGATATGGGTCAAGTCTTGCCTCTGACACATATTGTCTGAGTAACCCTAGGATAGTCACCTAATTTTCCAATGCTCTAGGCAATTCTTCATGATGGTAAGCTGCAGAGTTGACCTGCATTTGTAGAGTAAGTCTCCTTACACAATATTTCTTGATGATTACAAAGAGTCCTAAATTTCTCTATGGGCAAAAATTATTGATCCAATTTCTACTATAAGCTCTTACACTTTTTTCTTTTTTTTCTACTTGCCCCACATCTTTATAAAGAAAAAAGGGGGTAAATAAAGGGAAAGAATCTTATTGCTACTAATAAGTAATAAGCAAAGTGGTTTGATCTATTCTACCCCATGCCCCATTTTTAAAACTAAGCCAAGAACTTTGGTTCTTACATTTTCTCTTTTTAAAATTCTTCTTTTGTGATCATCTCTCTGAAGCTGCTTTTTAAAAATTTGTTTGTTTGCTTATGGTTATTCCCTGTCTAACTATAATCTTGAGCTAATCTCCCTTCTCTTTCTCTATCCCACACATTTTGATGTTGATCTTAATGTATTTCTTTTTTTTTTTTTTTTTTTTTTTTTTTTTAGTGAGGCAACTGGGGCCAAGTGACCTGCCCAGGGTCACACAGCTAGTAAGAGTTAAGTGCCTGAGGCCGGATCTGAATTCAGGTACTCCTGACTCCAGGGCTGGTGCTCTATCCACTGTACCATCTAGCTGCCCCATGCGCCATCTAGCTGCCCCTTAATGTATTTCTATACCAAATTTTATATATTTTTGTGTGTACAAGCATATTAATTTAATGTGTTTTTATCCAAACTTTATCTCATTCAGAGAAGAGTGAGGTCATGACGTACCCTTTTCCCTGATGCCTTATTTCATTTCTGTATATTCTTTTTCTATGACCAATTTATGTAGGATTACAAATTCCTCTCTCCCTTTTTAAATTTTATTTAACCTCCTTTATATCCCTTGAACATATTATGATTCAGAAGGGATAATGCAGGGGTGTTCTGGAGTCAGCTTGTACCAGCTTGAGCTGATTGTTAAATTTCTAGTGTGATAATTTTTACCATGAAAATTAGGTTTATAAATCAGAGCTTAATTTATAATTTTGTAGATATTTTAGGCCAAGGGTCAGGATGCTGTAACAGAAGCCAATTCTGATACCCTGTTTTGTTATTCGTTTTTTTTTTTTTTTAACGGCCTGTGATCTAAGGATGGTTTTTACATTAGATTTTAAAATGAATGTAAAAAACAAAACACAATATTTTTAGCTCATAGGACATACAAAAACAGGCACAGGCTGGATTTGGCTATTAGGCCGTAGTTTATCAATCTCAGTCGAAACTTAAGAAAGTGATACAGAAAATGTTAATGCATATTAGACTTTAAAAGTGTATAGTGAGGGGCAGCTAGGTGGCGCAGTGGATAAAGCACCAGCCCTGGAGTCAGGAGTACCTGAGTTCAAATCTGGCCTCAGGCACTTAACTCTTACTAGCTGTGTGACCCTGGGCAAGTCACTTAACCCCAGTTGCCTCACTAAAAAAAAAAAAATGTATAGTGAGGGCAGCTAGATGGTGCAGTGGTTAAAGCACTGGCCCTGGATTCAGGAGTACCTGAGTTCAAATCCGGCCTCAGACACTTGACATTTACTAGCTGTGTGACCCCGGGCAACTCACTTAACCCTCATTTCCCTGCAAGAACAAAAGAGAGAGAGAGAGAGAGAGAGAGAGAGAGAGAGAGAGAGAGAGAAACAAACATGTATAGTGAGTTTTGGGAGAGTGAGTTGTTAAATATTTACCAGGATATTGCTGGATAATTATATAAGCGCTTTATCCCCTTCTAATTGTTTGAATGTTTTCTAAGTTTCACTAGATTCCTGTGTTTGTATTTCAAAGACTTTACTCAACTTTGTTTTTTCATCAAGAGTACCCCAAAGCACTATGTTCTATCAAAGGCTCTTTGCTTCTCTGATAAAATCATATTTAATCAATTAGTAAAAATTTATTGGGGGCAACTAAGTGGCACAGTGGATAAAGCACTGGCCTTGGATTCAGGAAGACCTGAATTTAAATCTGGCCTCAGACATTTGACACTTACAAGCTGTGTGACTCTGGGCAAGTCACATAACCCTCGTTGTCCCGCAAAAAATAAATAAATAAAAAGATTAAAAAATTTTATTAAGTGCCTACTATGTGACAAGCATGGTGTTAAGGGGATACAAAAAAGTAAAAGATAGTTCCTGCCTTCAAAGAATTTACAGTCTAATGGGGGACATAACATGCAAACAAATATATATAAAACAACATGTACATAATAAATTGGAAAAAATTAAAAGAGGAAAGGCACTGAAATGAGAGATTGAAGAAGGTAAAAGGCAGGTTTTTAGTTGGGACTAGAAGGAAGCTAGAAAGGTCAGTAGTTGGAAAAAAGAAGAGAGAAGATTCTAGGCTTGGGTAAAAAATCTAAGGCGAATATCTGCAGCTGAAAGATGAAATATATTGTGCGTGGAGAAACTAGAAGATCAGTGTCACTGGATCAAAGAATAGGTATGTGGATATAAGGTGTAAAAAGACTGGAAAGACAGAAGGAGATTAGGTTATGAAAGGCTTTGAAAATCAAATAAAGTAGTTGGTATTTGCTAGTGGAGGTAATAGGAAGTTACTAGAGTTTGAATTGTTGGGTGGTACGGGAATGACAAAATTGGACTTGTGCTTTAGGAAAATCATTTTAGTGTCTTATTAGAGGATGAAGTTAACTATGGAGAAACTTGGTGTAGGTAATAGACCCTTGTAACAATCTGTGTGCAGTGATGAGGGCCTATTTCAATATGGTGGCAGTTTCAGAGGAGATAAGGGGCAAAATTCAAGAAATGTTGCAAACATGAAATTGACAGGCCTTGGCAATAGATTGGATATATTGGGGGTGAGAGAGAGTGAAGAATCTTGGATGACTCCTAGTTTTCAAGGGACTGGGAAGATGCTGTTGCTTTCTACAATAATAGAAAAGGTAGGAGAGGGGCAGAGTTTAGGGGAAAAGATAATGAGTTCCATTTTGGACATATTGAATTTAAGATGACCATTGGACACCCAGTTCAAGATGTCTGAAAGGAAGTTGGAGATGGGAGATTGAATAAGAGCAGAGAGATTGAGATAGGAAACATAGATTTGAGAGTCATCAGCATAAATATAGTAATTAAATGCATGGCAGCTGATGAGATCACAAAGTGAAGGAGTATAGGAGGAGAAGAGAAGAGACACCAGTACAGTACCCTGAGGAATACCTATGGTTAGAGGATGTGATCTGGAGGAAGATCCAGCAAAGGAAACAGGAAAGAGTGGTCAGATGGGTAGAAGGAAAACCAGGAGAAAGTGGCATCCCCAAAACCTAGAGATAGGAGGCTATAATAGAAGAGCAAGTGATTGATAGTGTAAAATGCTTCAAAGAAATCAAGAAGAATGAAGACTGAGAAAAAGCCATTGGATTGGCAACTAAAAAATCTTTAGTGACTTTGGAGAGAACAGTTTCAGTGGAATGATAAGTTTGGAAGCTGGATTGTAAGGGGTTAAAAGAAGAGTGAGAGGAAAGTGGAAGCATCTATTGTAGATGGCCTTTTTGAGGAATTTAGCTACAAAGGGCAAAAGAGGTATAGGACAATAGAAGGGATAGTAGGATCGAGTGAGGGATTTTTCAGGATAGGGAAGACATGAGCATGTTTGTAGGCAGTAGGAAATAAACCAGCAGAAAGGCAGAGATTGAAAATAAGTTAACAGAGAGGGGCAATCTGGTGGAAGAGATGGGATGGAATGGAATCACTTGAACAAATAGAGAAATCTACTTGCTTTCCTACTTGCCAAGAGGACTTGGTAAGGAGTAAGGCCACCTCATCGTGTAAGACGGGTAAAGAAGGAGAAAGTGGCAGAAGGCACCTGAATGATTAAAGATGAAGAAAAAAAGGAGAGAGTTCAGAGCAAATGGTCTCATTTTTTTCCTATAAAACATGAGGCAAGATTCTCAGCTAAGAGAGTGGGGCAAGGGAAAGTCATGGAGGGTTTGAGGAGAGATGAAAAGATTTGGAAGAGCCACTGTAGAAATTGGAATAGTAAGGTGATGAGGGAGGAGTAATAGGATTGCCTAGAAGCATTGAGGATCAAGTTCAGGTTAACCATAAACCATAGGGTGTGGTGATAAGGAATTCATTGTGATCTTTGAAAGAAAAATTTGTTATATAAATTTTAATAGATTGAATCAGAACAGTTGTGTAAATTTCTCCACTTTCTTCAGCACATTTGTTAGAAGTAAAAGCAATGAAAGTGTTAGTGGTCCATGGTTGATGCTTCGCTGGGCATAATGGGCAATATTATAAGAGGGCTAGGGATTCAAAAGAGGAGGACAGTGTTAGACTTGAACTGGTTTACCAAGGGAATGTAATTCTTACTTGTAATTATTTATCCTTTGCATTTCAGAATGTGGCTTTCCAGAATTTTCTCTTTTTAAAGAGTAGTTTTGGCAAAGTCTGGTGTGATCCTAATTCTGATTCCTTGGTTGAACAATTTATTATTCTTTGTTACTGGTTGCTTGCAGTATTTTTCTTTGATTTTGGAGTTCTGGCTTTTAGCCATGTCATTTCTGGGTATTTTCAGTTTGGGATTTCATTCAAGATGTGTTCAGTTAATTTTTTCTGTTTACTTTACCCCTGGATCTAATGTATCTCAGCAGTTTTATGATTTCTTTAAATGTGTTGTCCAGTTATTTTTTTGGGGGGGGGTCACATGTGTCAGAGAGTCAATGATTCTTAAATTATCTTTTCTAATCTGTTATCAAGGTCTGGTTTTTAAATAGCAAATAACTTGGATTTTTCTTCTATATATTTCATCTTTTTTTAAACATTGTTCTATCTCTCGTCTTCTGTATTCACTGAGTACCACTTACTCCAATCTTTTTTTTTAATATATAAATTTGTCTACTTGGGAAATATTTTCTACCTTCTATTCTGTGTTCTTTATTTTCCTTTAAATTTTTTTCTCCCAAGCAATTATGTTATTTAAAATTTCCTTCTGTCTCTGTTTCTCTCTCTCCCCCCCCTCTTCGAACCTCTCTAAACCATTGAATTTTTTCATTATGTTTGATATTTTCTTCTGTTTACTCATATTATCATCCTCAGTTCTTGGGATTTATTTATAGGGCAAGTAACTTCTGTCACTAATAGAGAAATGAGTGGAAAAGTATTTATTATGCTCTTACTATGTGCAAAGCACTTTACTAAGTATTATGGATACAAGTAGAAAAGAAAGACAATCCCTTATCCCAAGGCATCTTATATATTTTTTTCATCTTACATTTTAATAGGGAAAGAGAACATATATAGCAAGTGCAAGTAACTTACAGCAGTAGCAGTAGATAGTAATGTATCTACTTCAAGGTCATTTCCATTGACAAAACCACATGTGTTTCTATGATGTTGAACCATGTGACAGTGCCAATTACTTTGGTATTGAGAACTTTCCTTTCTAGGTATTTAGTAGCTGTGGCTGATAAAGAAGTTGGAACAGCAGCACTCACAGAGACTATTGACAGTTTATATCTCCAAAAGGGTGTTCTCATGGATTATGGTTGTAAGAATATTATTTAAAGAATTCGGGAAAGTACAGAAAGACATAGAAATTGATTCAGAATGAAGCCAACAGAAACAGGAAAGAGATATATAAAATAGCTACAGTAATGCAAATGGAAAGAATGCTGTGTAATTATAGTGCCCAGACTTGACCCTAGAAAAGAGTTATAAAAATGCACCTCTTTACCACAGAAGTGGGGGACTATGGGTGTAGAATACTGAATATATTGTAAGACAAGTTTGATTTGTTGGTGGGTTTAAGGAAACCTTTTTCTTCCCCTTCCTAAATCTTTCTTACAAAGGATGGCTTATTGAGTAGAGGCAGGAAAGGGTGAAAGGGATGTACTTGGAAATTATGGTAATCAATCAAAAACATTTTTATTTAACAATAAAACACACCAGAACAGTTAAAAAATAAGTCTATACCAGATGCCATTGCATTCATTTCACTTACTGAATCCCCAACCTCTTGAAATCTGGCTTATGTCACTATCATTGTACAGAAATTGCTGTCTCATAGATCACAATAAATTTCTTATCACCACACCCAATTCTTGGTTTATTCTTAGTCCTTACCTTTCACTTGATTACTCCTTTTCTCCTTAACATCTTTGAAAATGCACCATCCAAGAGTATCCTGCAACCTCTTTAACTACTCATTCTCTATGTCTTTACTAACACCTCTTTCTTTTCCTGTCTCCTTAGAGTGGGTTGGGTGTTGGCCCAAATTTCTTTTCTTTGATCCTCTATCTTTTCCACATAAAAAAAATCTACAAGTTTTTTTTAATCCATATCTTCTCTTTCTTACGTTATCATAATTATCCCAAGTATTCTTTCCCCTCCTACTCCCACTGAGCCATCCCATAAAACCAATAGTAGTTTTTTTTTGTTTGTTTTTTGTTTTTTAGTGAGGCAATTGGGGTTAAGTGACTTGCCCAGGGTCACACAACTAGTAAGTGTTAAGTGTCTGAGGCCGGATTTGAACTCGGGCACTCCTGACTCCAGGAGTACCTATCCACTTAGCTGCCCCGATAGTATTTTTAAAGAGGAAAAAATTGGCATAACCGATCAATACACTGAAAAATCTGAAAACATGTACAATGTATGATGACAAGGAACCTCCCAGCTCAATGAAAGGGTAGATTAGGATTGTCCCCTCATATTTCTTCATTGGATTCCTGTTTGATCTTTAAAATTTCATGCTTACTGTTGATTTTTTTATGTCCATATTCTTTCCCTTTACTTTGTTATAGCTATAGTGTATATTGTTTTCTTGGCTCTAGTTCTTTCACTCTGCATCAGTTCACATAGATCTGTCTGTGCTTCTCAGTATTTCATAAGCATCATTGATTACAACTCAGTAATATTCCATTATGTTCATGTACCACAATTTTTAGGCATGTTGCAATTGGTGAGCATCTACTTTGTTTCTAATTTTTAGCTACTGTAAAAAGTGTTGCTTTAAATATTCTGGAGTATATGGGAACTTTCTTCTAATTGATAGCTTCCTTGGGACATAAGCCCAGTAAAAGCCTTTTTGCTTCAGAGTATGGGCATAATCACTTTATTTGCATAATAACAAATTTAATTCCAAAATGGTTGTAACATTTACAGTTCCACCATCATTGTATTAGTGTTCATACCATTCCACAATCCTCTGACACTATTACCACCTTCCCACCCATCTTTGCCATGCAAGGTGTGAAGTGAAACCTCAGGTTTGTTTTGAATTGCATTTCTTTTATTATTAGTGCTTTGGGTTTTTTAAAAATGTGGTTGTGAATACTTTTCAATTTTTTTTCAGAACTGTTCATATCCTTTGATCACTTATCTATTGGGGAATAGTATATATATATATATATATATATATATATATATATATATATATATATATATATATATATATATATATATATATACACATATACAGATATACATACATATAAATGCATATGTATGATCTTTAATATTAAGGTTGCATATTCATTTAGAATGTGTTGTGGGATTTAGTATAAAGTGCTACCAAGTTGCTTTCCAAGTTTCCCAGCAGTTTTTTTGTAATCAAATAAAGAGCTTCCACCCTCACCCCCCAATCAAATATTTTTTTCTAGTTTATCAAACACTTTGTAATTGAGTTCTATGGTTTCTGATTCTTCCTTGTTCAATTTATTCTACTGATCTATGTAGCTTTTAATCTGTACCAGAAGGTTTTGATGACTGCTGATTAATAATATAGTTTGAGATTTAGAAGTGTTATTCCCCTACTTCTTTTAATAATTTCCCTTGATATTATAGAATTTTAATATTTTCAAATGGATTTTGTTAGTATTTTATCAAATTCTATAAAATATCCCATTTGATAATTTGGTACAAATTTAAAATGTAAATTAATTTTGTTAAAATTGTCATTTGTACTGTATTGGCATGGCCTAGTCATGCACACAATATCTCCAGCTATTTGTTATTCTTTATTTCTATGTATTTAAATTTATGTAGATCTTTTGTGTGCTTTCAGATGTTGATCTCTAGATTTTTTTAAGCACTTTGCCGTTATTTGGAATAATATTTCCATTTCTATTGCTCCTTCTGTTTTATTACTATTATGGTAAAAATGCTGTTGATTTTTGAGGATTTATTTTATAGCCTTTAACTTTGCTGAAAGTATTGCCTAGTACTTTTGCTGATTCTCTAGGATTTTCCAAGCATAACATCATGTTATCAGAAAATAGGGAGAATTTTATCTCCTATTTACAAGCCTTTATTCCTTTAATTTTTTCCTCATCTTACTGCTGTTACAAGTATTTCCAGAACCATATCAAATAATAGTACAGAAAAAGGCATCCTTGCTACATTCCTATATTTTTTGGAGAAAGTTCTTGTATATCCCCATTGCATATGATGCTTTTTTTGGTTTATTTTAGATGTTTTTTATAAAATTATATTATAAAATTGTTCTATACTTTGTAGGGATTTTAACATAAAGGTGTGGTATTTTGTTCAAAAAATTTTCTGAATCTTTTGAGATAATCATGTGGTTTGGGATGTTTTGGGGGTTTTATATAATTAATTATATTTATTGTTTTCCTAATATTGAAGTATTCTTGATTCTATGGATTAAATCCTACCAGGTCATAATGAATGATTTCTTTTATATATTGCTGTAAAATATAACATTTAACACAATTTAGCTTAAAATTTTGGAGTCAATATTAATTAATGATATTGGCCTATAATTTTCTTTCCTGTGTTTTATCCTTCCTTGGTTTACATATTAGAAATATATTTCTCTCATAAAATAACTCTACTAGCATGCTTTCTTTCTCAATTTAAAAAAATAATTTGTGAAGTATGGGTACTATCTCTTCTTGAAAAGACTGATAGAATTGTATTGTGAATCTACTAGGATCTGGAATTTTTCTTGGGTAGTTCCTTTATAGCTAGATCTATTTACTTTTCTGAGATTGGGTTATTTAAGATCTCTATCTTATCTTCCGATAGTTTTGGTAGTTTGTATTTTGAAAATTATTCCTCTGTTTCTTTTGTGTTTTGAGTTTTGTTAGCAGAGAACTGTGCATAACATGTTCCCATTGTTCTTTTTATTTCTTCTGGTTATGCTCTGATTTCATATTGCTCCCTTTATATTTTATTGATTTGATTTTTTGCTCTTTCTTTAAAAAGTAATCTTTCCCAATAACCAGCTTTTGTTTTTATTTGTCATCTCTTCCTGCTGCCCCAATTTATCTATTTCCCCTCTAATTTTTAATATCACCTCTTTTGTGCTTATTTTAGGATTGTTTATTTGTTGGCCTTCTAATTTTTAAAAAATGCATGTTCTGTTCTTTCTTTTTTCTATATTGTTGTTGTATATTTGTAAGGATATGATTTTCCCCTAAGGACTGCTTTAGCTCCATCCCAGATACTTTGGCATGTGGTTTCATCAATATTATTTTCTTTTACACAGTTATTTTTTCTATGATTTGTTCTTTGACCCACTCATTATTTAGGATTTCATTGTTAAGCCTCCATTAGGAGATACAGATATCTTTAGTTTTGTAGTCCCTGAAACAATTTGTCATATTATGGTCTATAAAGGATGAATGAATTATATTTGCTTTTATACATTTATTTGCAATATCTTGGTGCCCTACACAGGCAATTTTTGTAAAAGTTCCATGTGGTACTGAGAAATGTGCATTTTTTTGCTGTCCCATTTAGAAGATGTCATAAGTCTTTTAACTCTATCCAGTAATATGTTCAGTTCCATATTTTCCCTTTTGTTTATCTTTATGTAAATCTTATCCAAAATTGAAAGAGGGACTTTG
This sequence comes from Dromiciops gliroides, assembly GCF_019393635.1. Classification (NCBI taxonomy): domain Eukaryota; kingdom Metazoa; phylum Chordata; class Mammalia; order Microbiotheria; family Microbiotheriidae; genus Dromiciops; species Dromiciops gliroides. The sequence continues at coordinate 312,525,178 of NC_057863.1, read as the reverse complement.
GAGTCTCCTGTCACTATTTGATACTGTCTGTCTTCTTGAAGCTTAGATAATGTTTTCTTTATGAATTTGGATTCTAAGACATTTACACCATATATATTTATGATTGATATTGGTTTTTGTTCTCTATGGTTCCTTTCAGAATAATCTAGTTTCCTTGTTTATTTCTTTTCATTTTTTGAATGTGAATGTCTGTTTGGCTTTTCTTTTTTTACCTCATGTCCACATTTCTACCTCCTTGATAGTTAGCTTCACTGGATTTACAAAATTTTGGAGTCTGACTCAAACTAGTAAGAACCCTATGATTTGGGTTCAATATTAGAACAAAATGGGGGCAGCTAGGTGGTGCAATGGATAAAGCATCAGCCCTGGATTCAGGAGGACCTGAGTTCAAATCCAGCCTCAGACACTTGACACTTACTAGTTGTGTGTCCCTGGGCAAGTCACTTAACCCTCATTGGCCCACAGAAAAAAAATAACAAAACAAAACAAACAAAAATATTAGAACAAAATGAGTCACTGATGGGCCATTCAACAATTAGTTTACTTAGCTATAGTAGAAGGATATTTAACAAGGAGAGGCATTGATAACAACTACAGTCGATTCAGCTGAGCCTGAATTACCCATCCTGATCTTCCACTCAAGCACCAGAGAGTCCCTGAAACTGTTTATGGCTGCTTGGTCATCAGATAACCAAGAAATAAGGTCAGCAGCCTGAACTTTTAGTCCCCTGAATCAATCAAAGCTGGAGGATGCACCCAGTGCCTTTTAACTTGCTTGGGAAAAGGGGTCGAGATATTGCTCTTTCTGTCAAATGAGATAATATTTGCAAGATATAGCACAGTGCCTGGCTCATAGTAGGTGCTCCATGACACTTATTTCCTTCCCTTACAATAAGTGGACAATTGTGCTTGAAGGCCTTCAGTGATTAGAAGTCTGCTACTGCACAAGGCATCTCATTCCATTTGAAGAGCTTTAATTGTTTAGAAGTTCTTCTTGGAGCAGCTAGGTGGCGCAGTGGATAGAGCACTGGCCCTGGATTTAGGAGGACCTGAGTTCAAAGGTGGCCTCAGACCCTTGACACTTACTAGCTGTGTGACCCTGGGCAAGTCACTTAACCCCAATCGCCTCACCCCCCCCCCCAAAAAAGAAGTTCTTGACATCAAACCTAAATTGGAGTATTTGCTATTGCTTCCATCCTCTATTCCTGGTTTGCCCCTCGTAGTCACCATATCCACAGCAGAACTTCCACATTTTTCCTCACAAAAATGACTCTTCCTTATGAATGTATCATATCTTCCCTGCCAGGTTCTAAGCTGAATGAGGTCAAGGGCCGTGTCATCATTTTCTTTATATCTTTCCTAGCACCTAGCACAGTGCTGTGTACTTAGGTGCTTTTAATAGATATTTGAATATTTGAATGTAGGAAGTTGTTTAATCAATTAGGATAGTCAGTTAAAGGAAAATTCATAGAGTACATGGAGCTTGAACTAAAGGATCAAAGGATCACAAGGGTTGTACTGACAGAGGAGAGCATCATGTCTGAAACCAGGAAGCTAGGAATGGGAATGTTATGTTATGATCCTGTAAAATCTCTTTTAAGCTGCTTTCTGGTCCCAGAATAGCTTTTTCTTTTTAGGTTATACATGTGCAAGTATGTGAAATATTTCCATATTTAGTCATTTTGTACAAGAAGACTTGGATAAAAGAAAAAAATGAAAAGTGAGAAAAAGCGTGCTTCAGTCTGTATTCAATTAATATCAATTCTTTCTCTGGAGGCAGATAGTATGCTTCATCATTAGCCCTATGGGATTGTTTTGGATCATTTCATTGCTGAGACTAGCTAAGTTATTCACAGTTCTTCATCAAATGATATTGCTGTTACTGTGTACAATGTTCTCCTGGTTCTCTTTACTATGCATCAGTTCGTGTACAGCTTTCCAGTTTTTTTTTTTTCTGAAATCATCCTGCTTGTCATTTCTTATAGCACAATAATATTTCATTACAATCATATACCACAGCTTGTTTAACCATTCCAAACTTGTTGGGCATGCCTTTGATTCCCAATTCTTAACCACCACAAAAAAAGCTGCTATAAATATTTTTGTACAAATAGGTTCCCTTCCCTTTTTTTAGGATATAGACATAGTATTGCTGGATCAAAGGGTGCACATGGTTTTATAGCTCTTTGGTCATAGTTCTAAATTGTTCTCCAGAATTGTTGGATCAACTCACAACTCCACTAACAGTGGATTAGTGTCCCAGTTTTCCCACATCCCTTCCAACATTTATCATTTCCCTTTTTTAACATATTAGCTAATCTAATAGGTGTGAGGTGGTACCTCAAAGTTGTTTTACTTTTTATTTCTATTATCAATAGTGAAGAGTAGACTTTTTAAAGGAAGTTTTCGCATGTGTGTGTGTGTAAGATACTTCAAACAAACTCTGAATTATGTATTGTACTGTGTCCTCTTGTACTACAGGCAGTGTGGCTTACAGGATCGTGTTAGACTTGGAGCCAGGAAGACTTGGATTCAATGACTGTCTCTGATATTCAATATCTGCAAGACTCTGGGCAGGTCATGGCCTCTTTAAGACTCAGTTCCTTCATCTATAAAACAAGAACATTGTACTAGATGACCCCTAAGATCCCTTCCAAACCCAAATCTATGATCTTCTTCCAAAAGTGACATTGAGGGGATATCCAACTTTCCTGTATGCATTCAATAAAGTGGTTATGGATGATAAAATGAAAAATGAAACATACATGAGCTTTTCAGAATGATGTTGATTATAATACTAAAAGAAAATTCAAAGCACAGCTATCCCTTTTATTTAAAATATAAATTGGGAGCTAAAGAAGTTGTCATTAGTGTGGCCTTCAGTGTCTTTCCTAGATTATAGTTTTGTTTTTTTTTTTAATCGGGAAGACTTTGTTGTTACTCACTATGAACTTGTGCTCTTCCTTGGTATTCTTTGGCTGGGACCAATTCCCTACCTTTTGGGATCCTTAAGATATCCCTTCTCCTACTGTCCAAATATTTGATAGTCCAAGCTTGATAGGGAGCACACCATTTCTCTGTACTCTGAATTTCAGTGAAGCATGGGGTCAACTCTTACTTGTCTGTGCTTCTTCACATCCACATACAGTAGTTTGTATTAAATCACATTAATAATAAAGGAATTAAAATGGCTGTATTCTAAAGGAGGGGCCTGTCAGTGGTATTAAACACTGCCTTTCTGATCATTGTGCTTGCATGTTAATTACAAGCTACAGAAGACAGCAACAAGTTCAAGGAAATGATACTCTCCCTGTGTGTTATCATTTTAATTTTGGGAAAACTCCCTAACAGGCAGGCTTCATCTCCACTGTAATGTGTTTTTTTCCTAATCTGAACATGCTTTAATTTAGATAGATGACCCCACAAATCCTTTAAATCCATGACTGCTGGCTGTAATTAGAACGATTCCACAACACTTTGTTTACAGAGCTACCTATCAGGACAGAACAGAAGATGGATTTGTTTACAAAAACTAATTTGTAATTGTGTGCAGTGAAAGACTCATCTCATTAGCTGTAATGGTGATCTGTTCATTTTTGTCACCCTCTATTCTGTGTGTGGGATTTGAGGTGGGGGTACAGGGAAGGAGAGGCATAGGAGGAAAAGGGGGGAAGGATGAGAAAGAAAAGACCACTAGGGGAGTTTTTATCTGAAACTAGCTAATTTCCTCTAGCAGTGTGATTGTCACAATTCAGAGGACTTCCTTTCCCAGATGGTCATTTTTGTGTGTTAAACCCATAAGCTATAAACTAAGCCATAAAGGGACTATTTTGCCCAAACATTGAGAGCATATTCTGGCAGATTAGCAATTGTTTGGGTAACCATATTGTCCACTTAGTACCTTTCAGTCTGAAGAACTGACCTGCCAGGTACTTAGGAACACATGCTTGATGCTTGGTAGGGCCAAGGTAAGTGCTTAGAGATGTTTTCACTGAAATGGGAAATAAAATTTTCAAGCCATTTAAAGCCAAATTGAGTGAAAATTTTGAAGCCAGTGGATTTGTCTCCTATTCTCCTTTCGTACTGCACCAACTCGCCCAGCAAAAAATCTCCCTACCCATTTTCGGTTGAGTCCCTTATCCCCAGTGAAGTGTTTTGTCTTCCTTCCCTCCCCCTTTAGCCTCTCAGCTCAGAATAAAGTGACCCTTTCCTGAACTCTTTTTTTGGCCATTTATTCCTCTTCTCTCTCATAATTCCTGGTATCCCTGGTATTAAATTCCCTTTTCTTTTTCAAGCTTGTCCCCATACTTCTACGCCTCTACCCAGAAATAAACTCTTATAGCCCTAGAGTTAAGGGATTGATTAAGCTCAGTGTTGATTTTAAACTGGGAAAGTAATAGATTCAAATGCTTTCTGTCCTCATCATCACAATCCTTTTGTGATAAATTGGAAAACACAATAGAATCAAGAAATCCCAGCGACTGAGGGAAGCTAAAATGTCACCTAGTTTAACCTAGTTCTTTATGCCAGAATCCCTTAGATGATAACTTCCCTTTGAATACTGCCAGTGATTCATTCATAACTGGTTCCTAAATCTATCTGTCTCTCTGTCTCTCTGTCTATCTTTCTATCTATCTGGAATACATATGTAGATGCATATATAAATACATATATATTTTAATTAGAATATATACACAATTAGAATTGCCCAGGGATGGAATGAGATGCCTTGAAAAGGATAGGTATGTATGTATGTATATATGTATGTATATAGGGGTATGTGTATACAAATATACATGTATGTATATATGTAAATTTATACATATATATGCATGTATGTCTGTGTTTGTGAAATATGGGCAAGTCAATTAACCTCTCTTCCTCAGTTTCCTTGTCTGAAAAATGGGGATAATAGGACCTATCTCAGAGTTGTGAAATTAAATGCAATAATATAGGTAAAATGCTTTGCCTACCTTAACGTGGTATATAAATTTTATATAATTATGATGATTATGAATCCCAAATTTATCTTCCTATAACCTCTTATCATTGGTCTTAGTAGTGCCTTCTAGAGCTACACAAAACAGTAACAGCTCACATTTCTATCGTGTTATATGGTTTGCGAAGTCTTTTGATCACAACTGTGTGTGAGGGGGCATATACCTGAAATTTCACCCATTTTGAGGATTCTCAGTCTGGCAGCACCTTCCACCAATTCAGCTTAGCAATCATTTGTAATGAAGAATCTTTGAAAGTTGACTGGGATGCTACAAGGTTAAATTAATTTCTAGTTAATATGCCACAGAGGCAGGCCTTGAACAGCACTGTCTTCTGGATCTCAAGGCTGACCACACCATCAGGATCCTTCTTGGGAAGTAGGTCGTCCAGGCTGTGAGATGAGGCCATCATGATGGTTGGTTTGGCTGCAATGCTTTTTATGCTCATTTTAGAGATGAAGAAAAGGGTTTAGGGAGAAAAAGTGACTAGGGTCAAAGAGCCATAAAGGATGAGGGTCAAGATGCTGGTTTTTGCTTTCCTCTTCTCTTTTTCTGCTTCTCTAGATTAAAATCTGTAGTTCCAACAATTATTCTTCACATGACTTGGTTTCTGGAGCTATTAACACCCAGGCTGCCCTCCACTGGACATGCTCTTTTTTCCCCTCCCAATCCCTGGTCACATCCATGACCATCAGCTTTACTGTCTGCAAAGAAGATGGCCAGCAGCAAAGTAATGATAATGTTGAGAGCTCCCTCCAGAGCCTTTGGATCATGTTTTTCAATACCTACTATCATTTGTTTAAACTTTTTGTGTTATATAGGCAGATTTGACATTTGGCTGAGATTGACAGATGGTTACAGAGGTAAACTGTCAATTTTTTCTCATCCTTTTTGGGATTTGGCTCATGAAGTAATACTGCTGCTGCCACAACAGCCTAAGAGAGGTGGGCAAACAGTAGACCCACTAAAAGGAGATAAGTGGACCATCCCTGTTTATCTACCATTTGTAATTAAGCCTGGCCATTTATGCTCACACCCAGTGCTCAGTGGAGAAGTGATTTGTCAGATTTGTAGAGGTTTAGCAACGCCTCCTTCAACTTGCCAAGAAGCCCCTGTAATATCTGCAGAACCAGGAAAGAAATGTTTCCTAATTCCAGGTGCCCAGCAAAGAGATCTTAAGAGTAGGAGGCTTTTTGTGAGTTGCATATGTGTGTACACAAATATCTACATATTTTTATAGGATTTTAACTATTTTTTCCCATGCTATTCCTATCCCCTCACAGTAATATAATCCTTCTCCTTCCTGGCAAATTTCTTGATGAAGAAAACATTAGCTGTGTCTGAAATATCCATACTCTGAGAATCTGAGAAAAAGCAAGAAAAGGAGAGTTACAATTTGCTCAATTTCTTTTCGAGCTGATGAATGAGTTCTTTTGCACTTGTGGCTGTGATTTAATCCCTGGGCACCTGGGTACATGCTAATTTGCATGATTGGCCTAATGACCATTGACATGAGTTACTGAAAATCTAATTAGGCCTTCTGAGTGGAGAAGATTTTTTCAAAGCGCCTGACATTTGGTGAGAAATGTGGTGTCAGCAGAATGTCTAGCTTTAATATAATTTCTAATTTGGGGAAAGGTATTGGCATATAATTATGTGGGCACACACAGAGCAATTATCTGAGTCTATCTTGAATACTGAGCTTCTGGGCCAGTGAGGGTGAGAGCAGCCAGTAGGCTTCAAAAGCAGGGACAATATACAGCCAGTCTGCAAATACTCTTCCATACACCTAAAAATCATCTTTGTCAAATTATGTTTGTTGGGCTGGAGTGAATTGGATTCAAATGGGTAGGTAACAACAAAATGTATTTTATAGTGGCAGGTGGCATTTGGGACCAGGCAAGCTGGGTGCAACAACAAAAAGCACACTGTGCAGTGTCAGAAAATCCATGTTCAGCCAGCTCTTAAAGTTTGATTGCTGTGTGACCTGAGGCAAACTACTTAACCTCTCTGAGAAGCAATTTCTTCATGTATCAAATGGGAATGCTACTATTTTCACCGGCTAATTACCAGACTGCTGTGAACAAAGTGCTTTATAAACCATAAGGTCCTCTGTTAATGGCATTGGTACTAATCTTGATCAGAGCATACTTGTTTCAAGACAGATTAGGGAAGATGGAGACAATTTTCAAAGGCTGACCAGCAGGGATATTAATGAAGCATGCTTGCCCTGAGAGTGAAGAAGGCTGAACTTCCTCCATGCTGGTTTGACCCAATGAGCTGTTCACTAACTCAGCTTTCACTAGGGCAAGATGCAGGATGTAGTTCAGATATCATAGGAGAAGAGTACAAATGAATGAAGTTATCCACCATCACAACCCAAAACTACCTTAACTGTAGGGATTAAACTTTAGTGTTTCTATATTTCTGCTGTGGAACTCTCCCTTCCCTCACAAAAAAAGGAAGAAGAAAGGTACAAAAAGTTGTGATCTTTTTCTCCTAAGAAGATCAAGTTTTTAAAGTATGTTTCAATCTCAAATAGACTATGGGCCAAGAGTCCACATCAAAGGCTACTGTGCAGAAGCTAGCTAACCATTTGCTGGCTCTCCTATTCACACAAAATGAGTTTAGAAGACTCAGTCAGTTTTCATTATAAACATGTTTCTTTTGACCTTTCAAACTTTACCTCATTCAGAGACCAAATGAATAATTGAGCTCACTATATCCACTTGAGGCACCTACCCTTTTCCTGATCCCCACTGGTATTTAGTTTCTAAGCTTAAATTTTAAGTCTTTGGGTTAAGCTTAGATGACCTTGCATACAATTTTACATCATCCTCTCTGAGATTAAAAGGCTGGAACTGAAATTGACAAAAGAGGCAATAAGCAGAATGACACCCAGATGCTAAGGATTGGTGATGGCAACTCTTAAGCAAAAGTAAGTTGCTTCCCCATTTAGGTCAAGTTGATTTCTTCAGGCAGAGGTTCACTGGACAATGGTACAGAGAGAGCGCCCCCAAATAATTTTTACCCTGGAAAAAGGATCTGTTTTCTGAAGGTGATGCAAACACACATCTCACTGTTTTACCTTTGGAATACAGATTGTGTATTTAAAAAAATCATTCCTTTTCACTTGGAATCCAGAAATCCCAAGTTCAAGCTCCTCCTTGGACACATTATTGGTTGTGTAGCACCTAGATAAGTCATTAAACTTTTCAGTATTCCAGAATCTAAATTGCTGACATGCATTGGTAGAGGGAATTTCCTTAACCAGTCCCCTATATCAGTGAAAACAGAGGTCCCTTTCCTTGCCATGTTCAAGAAAAATGAACCCTTGCTAGAAGTAGATGATGGTGGCTGAAGACCACTTTGCACATTATTTCTCAGAGACCATGATCCATTTTGTAAGATGGCAAGAGAAGAAGGGTATTTAGGGATCACGTGTATACATCAGTTCAATGCACCATGCTAGAATTCTAAAGTCAATTTTACATAGCTATTGTGTGTGTCATCAAATGCTATCTTACTTTATAAAATCAATAACCAAGAAGAAATTGAAATCAAAATGGCAAAACATTCTTTCCCCAAAGCAATCTCTACACTTGGGATCACATTCAACAATAGGCAATGTCTCTTCAACTTTTGATAGAAGGACCATTTCTAAGTTTGAGGTTGGCAGCTGTTATCTTGCTGATAAAGGAATTTTCTGCTTTTACCAGCAATGTAAGAACCCGTGATTTCAGGCTAAATTGGACTCTAGTAGTGATTTAATATCTGAACAATGGCTTTAATGCTTAGACATAAACCTATCTTTACTACAAATATTCAGTTCCCTTAATCAGGCATCCCAGGGATGCTCCCATGAAGTAATTTTCCAGCAGTAACTTCATCAAATTTTACCCACAACATGATTTCCTCATTGATGAGCACTTAAAATGGGAGACAAGGCTGTTATCACCTGAGGAAGGGAAATGTCTCAAATGTTCTACCTGCCCCTTTAGGCTACTGATGAACTGAAGCTCAATTTACATTGGATGCTTAGCATGCTGAATCAAAATGGAAGCACAGGGGGAAGATGGCAGGGGTGGGGTGAGGTGGGAGTGTAATCCATGCTGCTTTGCTGTTGGACAGTTTGAGTTTTATGATGGATAGCTATCGTCCAAGCTTTTGACACTGGGTTTCTAATTGTTTCCTCTCTGATGAGATAGTTTCAAACAATACTTCTTAATAGACATATGAAGACTAGTGATTAAGGCTTTGTTTCAAGACAGAGAGATTCAAAGGGCAATATGAAAAACGAGGCAGACTTTTTGGACTTGGCAGTTGTGGGAATTTTGTTTTGCTTGATCCTGCATATTTGGTACAAATGTTTGATTTTTATTTTGTTTTCTCAATATGTAAGAGGTGGGGAGAAAAAACAGATATTAATTGAAAAGAAATAAATTAAAATTAGGCATATAGGATTGCCTTATTCAAAATAAAAAATAATAAAATATTTTAAAGAAGAAAAATCCATAGGGCATCAGTGAGTGCTAACAGCAATAATTTAAGAAGGGTACAAAAAATTACTAAGAGCCTACTATGCGGGGTAGCTAGGTGGCTCAGTGGATAAAGCACCCACCTGTATTCAGGAGGACCTGAGTTCAAATTCAGTCTCAGACACTTGACACTTACTAGCTGTGTGACCCTGGCAAGGCAATTGACCCTCATTGCCCCACCCCTCAAAAGAACCTACTATGTGCCAGGCTTCACAGCCACCTTTACAACCACACTGGGAAGTAGATGCTATTATTACCCCCATTTTGGAGTTGAGGAGATGGAAGCAGACAGAGGTTAAGTGACTTGCCTAAGATGACACAGTAAATGTTTGAGGCTGGATTTGAATTTAGTCTTTCCTGACTGCAGGCCTGGAACTCTAACCACTGTACCACCTAACTGCCTAAAATACTTCAGTACATAAAAACAATGGTGTTTAGAACAAGTTAGCTATATCTATTCTATCTGTGTAGTCATTGGGGAGCGGTGGTTAAGGAGACTCTTCCCATGTATGTAACTCAGCAATTTTTCTGTGATTTATAGTTTGAGAGATGTTGGGTCACATAGCTAACATCTGTCTGATATGGGATTTGTACTCAGATCTCTCTGACTTAGAATCCAGCTTACTTCTCATGAGTTTGTGCTGCCTCTGAGCAAAGGTAGTTAAAATAAAAAGCTTCCAAAAGGCCTAGATCACCAGACCTTCATCCCAGGTAAATTCTGTCCTAACTTGTCCTGATGTGCTCTCATACCCACAGCAGCCACTGGGCTTCTCTGGGCCTCCACTCATAGAAGTCAATGTCTTGGGATCTCTCTTCCCAAAGCATCTCATGCACCAGGGTCTTCTAAACTGAATTTATTTTTGTAAAATCTATTTGCTAAAGTGACTAAAGTATCCATACTCTTTGACTCAGAGGTCTCATATTAGGCATATATATTCCACAATATTTACCACAATATTTGTATGTAATGTGACAATTTGTGATAGCAAAGAACTAGAAACAAAGTAGATATCTATGGATTGGAGAATGACAAAACAAATTATGGTAATGAATGTGATGGAATATTATTGTTCTACAAGAAATGACATGTATGATTAATACAGAGAAGCATGGAAAGAGTTCTATGATCTGATACAGAGTGAAATAGAACCAAGAAAATGATACATACAACGACTACAAAAATGTTAACTAAAAAGAATGACAGCCACAAAATCAAAAGTTAATGTTGCAAAATTACAAAGACATAGAATGATCACAAAGATAAGATATGAGAAGAATCTTTCCTCTTTCCCATTCTTTACAGAAGGTGGGGGTTCATGTACATGAGGCACTGCATATATTAAATTTTTACAGGTATTGATCATTTTTACTGATTTCCCTTCTCCTAACTTCTTTGTTATATGAGAGGACCCTTTGAGAGGTGGCTTAGGAAGGGATATAGGGGGAAATTTAGGCAATGTAAAAGCAAAAGATATCTATCTATCTACCTATATCATCTTTGGAACCCATATTATGCTGTTTAAAGAGGAAAACAAAAGAGCTAGCCATGCTATGCTATTTCCTATTGGTTTCTAGAGATTTAACCACCCTGGTAAATCTTCTTCTGGACAAGCTATTTTCTGTTTTCAACAAAACCTGGACATATACATGACCTTCAGCTGTACTGTTTGCCAAAATGAACAGCAGCAAAGTTATAGCATTGGGAACCACATTCAAAGCGCTTGGATTATGCTTTTCAGTACTTACTCCCATTTGTTTGAACACAAATGGTTTCTGTAGTCAGGTGTGGCATTTTACAAAAAAGTGAAACTGAGCCTGGTGTCAGAGTCCTTTTCCATGAAGCCGCTGTGGCAAAGGGGTCTAAAGGATACAGACATTTAACCCTCACTCTTTTGGTGGGAGGGCCTTTGCTTACTGCATAATTAGCAAGAATAATGAGTTAAAAGAGCTAGGCATCTGGGAGGCACACTGTTCCATCATGGAACTTGGAGTTATAAAGACATGAGTTTGAATTCTGCCTAAGACACTTATCAGCCTTGTGACCTTGGACAAGTTAATTAACCTCTCTGAGCTTTGGCTGCCTCATTAGTAAAATGGGGATAATCTGACCAACCTCACACAGATGAATCGTGAGTTAACATACATAAAGAGCTTTGCAAACCTTAAAGCACCATTTAAGTGCCAGCTTATTATTAAAAGGGTAAGCAAGCCAGTATCCATCTGTGAGCCACTCTATTAACTACGTTTCCCTCAACCGAATTTGTATTCATTACTTCTTGTATTATTTTCGCATTATGAATTACAAAGTTGAGTTGAGGGCGCCTTTTGGTCTACTTTTCCCTTTGGTCAAAACTGATTCTTCTCAGATTGATGCTAATACATTTCTACTATATCTCTATGCTGATGATGGCTTCTTTTATTCCAGAGGGTCCTCTCTGTAAAGGAGCCATTTCTAATGGCAAATATTTCAGGGTGGCTATACTTCATGGGCATGTACCTGAAGTATACTGCCATGCCTTTTTCTCATAATTGTGAAAGCTTTTCTTTCCTACTCCCAATGTTTCCCTCTCACAGCCCCTTGTGCCATGCCAAACCTTCCAGAATTATGCAAATGATATTTTCCTTGATAAGCAAACCTCATCTCCCAGTAGAAAAGGAAAATTAGGCCAGGTAGGATAGGTGTACAGATTCTTCTTCTTATTATTATTCCATATTTTATTATGTATTTTCCCCCTCAATTTAATTATCTGGTTAAAATTAAATAATGATTAAATTAAATATTTGAAATTAATTCCTTGTGTAATTATTATTGTTTTGGTTCCTCATTTTAATTCTCTTGTCCTTTATGTCCTATAGAGGTAACTTATGAAAGTAGACAATACAGTGAGGTAGAGAAAGTAGCTCGGTATTACATCTCTGTGGTGTGCGAGTGCTTGCTTAAATACTTCCAATAGGTATCTGTATTTGAGTCATGTGTGTGAAAAGTTAAATAGCCAGGAACAGCAAAGTCCTAGGTTCTAGAGGAGAAAGGGTTTTACATAATATATGCGTTTGTGTGTGTGTTTGTGGGGGGGTGTATTGATGAAGATAAAAATGAAGTAACAGCTAGGTAGCATAGTGCATAGGGCAGTGCATTTATAGCCAGAAAGAACTGAGTTCATATTCTACTTCATATATAATAGTTGTGTGATCTTGAGTAAATCACTTGTCTTCTCTCCACCTCAATTTACTCACTTAAAATGGAGAAAATAATAATACTTACCTTCCAGGATTATTGTGGGGATCAAATATGTCAAACCCTTTGCAAATCTTAAACAGCTATATAAATGCTAACTTTTTAAAAATCAGGGTCAATGTGAAAGGAGAAAAAAGGAAGGGGAAGTAAAAAAAAGTTTGCTTTATTCAAACTTAATGCAATGTATGGTGTTTTGTTTGCAAAATTCTTTTATAAAATACACTTCTATATATTTACACATGGGCATTTTGTTTACTTGTTAAAGCATGATACTAATAAGGGTAGTTATAATGGCTGGTTTCACTGTCTTTAAGAGATGGCAATGCTTCTAATCAAAGCTAAGAATTTTATATTGCATATGTAGAACCTTCAAAACTGGCAAGGATCCTCTAGTCCAATCTGTACTTAAATGGAAATCATTCTACATTTCCAAAAGGTAGCTGTTTTAACCTCTGCCATAAATGCCTCTGGTCACAAGGAAAGGAGCAGACAAGAAAGTATGGGTGACTTAGTTCAAGTATGGTACTTCTTTTAAAAAAAAATCTCTGGGGCGGCTAGATGGCGCAGTGGATAAAGCACCAGCCCGGGAGTCAGGAGTACCTGAGTTCAAATCCGGCCTCAGACACTTAACACTTACTAGCTGTGTGACCCTGGGCAAGTCACTTAACCCCAATTGCCTAAAAAACAAAAAACAAACAAAAAATCTCAAAGCTCATACTTTTTATACAAGTGATTCAAGTGAGTTGTTTCATATGAGAGGAGAGGTGCATTACAGAGAAGCAGAGGAATACAGCTTTTGAGTAGGAGGAACTGGGTTCAAATTCTGATTGTTACTTATTACCAGTTTGACTCTGGACAAGTCATTTAACCTTCCCAGTCCTTTCTAAGAAAGTGAGAGTTTGGGACCAAATGGCCTCAAAGCTCTATCCCTTACACCTCTAACTCTATGATCACAGAATTTTACCTGATTAGTCCTATTATGTTGACTATGGGGGAAGCCAATTTCCTTACATAGTTCATTATCACAGATTCAGAGATGCCAAATATCAAATGGTATCCCTTGAAATCTAAGAACTATAACAAGTTAATCTCTCTTCCACTGTAAGTCTTCTTCCTTGCTAACATTATTATAGGGTCCTATTATAAGAGAAACACAAATATTATCTCTAATGATTACCTGGTAATACCTAACAAATGACAAATATGAATCCAAGGGAGAAGTTACTAGCTTTCTAAAAGTCAGGCAATGCCTCAATTGGTGGCATTTATTATTTTCCCCATGTTCATTTGGAGGCTTATCTTGAATAGAGATCATTTTTATGAAAACTATTTCTTAGGGTAATTATAAATAAGATTCCAGTAGCATGTTGTTTTGTGTGTTGGTATGTAAAGAATTGGGAAATTATTCATTTTATAAAGTGGTGGAGAAAAACCTGAAAGATGCCAAACATAAGTGCATTATGATCCTATCTGTTGAAAGTTCAGTAAGAAATACTTTATAGAGACACTCAGCTGTGGAAATCTGAGGTTATGTTGGCTGGCCAAGTGAGCTAACTTTGGTAGAAGAAAGATTGTAGCAATATTTGTTATTCAGCTCACTCAGGACTATTAGTTACTCTCAGAAGACTACAACCTCAAGTCAGTTGTCCTTGAACATTTGGTTTCATACACAAGGCACTGAAATCATTTCCAAAGGGGAACAAAAGGGGGAGGGATTCCAAAGAATGTTCCTTTAGACTAAAATGGGAGACAGACATTTGAAGACATACTTCAGTTTTATTATCTTTTAGGCATAGATGGGCATGTTAATCCATTTCCACACACAGTTCCTGTAATCACCGACAGGGAGTGACCTTGAGCTGGGAAAACCTGCCTCCTGTTGCCAAAGAGTTACGCTGGAGAGAAGCTGGAGCACAAACTTCAAACGGTGAGGACTAGTTCATTTTCATTCTCAATATTGTTGATGCAGATAATTGGTTCACAAACAAACTTTTTCTTCTTTTTCCAATCTTTGATGTAGTGGACAGTGTTGTCCCATCTGTCCCTGCATGCTTTCTCTTCTCATTCTGGAGCATGCTACTTCAGATGGCCCACTCACGAGGGTTTGACGACTATTTCTGGAATTAGTTAACTATCACAAGCTGAAGCCAAAGTATTGTAGTTTTTAACCCTTTCTTCTTAGTGTCACATTGCTGTTTTCTGCAAAAGTATCTTAGTAGCTGTACTTTGCAGCCTTTATCTCCCACAACCAAAAGAAAATAAAATTATATATAAGTAATTTATTTTTATTTTAGTGTTTATGTTTTATTTTGGAAAACAGGTGTTTAAAAATTTTAGAATTTCCTTAAACAAAACACTAAAAAGAAAAAAAAAAGGAAAAGAAATCACAGTATTTACAGAGATAACAGAATGGCTTAGCCATGCAAAACAAATTACTTTGGTTTTTGTTTTCCCTTTCACTTTGGTTTAAATGTTGACCAAAATTCAATTTTTTCTTGCCAAATAAAACTTTAATAAATCAAAGTTTAGAGGCAATATAGCATTTTCTTTTCCCTCTAATATTTTATACAGTATAGAGTTTAATAGGACATCTTATATATTTAATCCATACCAATGTACTACAGGAAGCTTTTATTAAGACATCAGTCACTACTGCCCAGACATTTAACATTTTACAAATTTACAATAACAGTGTGTTTCTAAAGAATGCAGAAGTGGCAAAATATCATTCCTAACTTCCATTTTAATTTAATTTCCAATTTGTCTGTTAACTTCTATTAAAAAATAAACAAAAACAATAACAAATCTTTCATTGGTCTAGTCAGAAAACAGTCACCAGTTTCCTTTTTTTTTTTTGTCTTCCCTTTCCCTCTGGATAATTGTTTTTTTAACTGGAAATTTGATGCTGTTTGTCCACAAAGTTATGTTACACTCGGACCAAAAATGGCTGTATCGTGTTTATCCAGAAACCAGGCTTCTGCATGAAGGAGGAAAAGTTGAAAAGGCTAATCACAAATACACTATTGGCCCATATCCAGCCTATCTTGAAATGTTTCCATTTATACTACCATCCTAAAAATGTCCAAGCGTAAAACATGTTTATAAAGTTACAAATTTGAATGTAACTAAAGATACATAGACATTTCATTGTTACACTTTCATGTACTGTTTGATAAATTATGTACCAGTTAAAAACACTAAATTATCTCAAGGTGCATTCAATATCTGTAGTGTAGTTAACAAAAACAAACACACACAAAAAATATATATTCTATTCCTGTGGAAAATAATGCAGCTCTGATAATGACCACTGATAAAAATCTCCAATTCTGACTGATATCTTCTTCAGAGAGGAAAAAAAAGTGTCTTTTTAAGGCAGTGGAAAACCCAAAAGATACAAAAGTGATTTGAAGTTTCAGTCACATTTTGAATAATGGAAATGGGGATATAAGCCTTGATTTTCCAAACTGTTATTGATTCATTAATTGGCTATTTTTTTCTTTTAAGAAATATTCCCAGCAACTATCTCTATATGTAAGTACTACCCCCAATTCGGTGTTGATGTTTCTTGAGAACAGGCATCTATTTCATTTTAGGGAACCTGTTGTTTATATGTTAGTATGCTTGCATTTTGACTGGTGTTAGTTTGTTGTATGTATGTTGAAATATTGTTTTTCAACCTGATGTGTGTGTGTGTGTGTGTGTGTGTGTGTATGTATTGAGAGAGAGAGAGAGAGAGAGAGAGAGAGAGAGGAAAAATCACATCTTTGAATAGAGTAACATGTGGTGCCCCTACCACATGGTCCCAAGTTTCTACCTTAGGGTTTCAGGAACTCGTGATAAAATTTGAGGCATTACTGATAGCAATCAGAATCAGAAATGTACCTGCTCAAAGAGTATCCATAAAAAACAACTGAAATAAAAACATTACACTATACATCAGATTAACAGCAACTCCCAGAACAAAGCCTTACAGTGTATAAAAATAGCTACGTAAAAAATTTACATAAAAGGCAAACAAAAAAAAAAGAAATCCTCAGTGCAGACATTTACAGAAAAAAAAAATTCAAACAGAACACAACATAGTGACCTATTATCATGGCTGCCAAAATTTGTTTTTTTTTTCTTAAATTTTTCTATTTGTTGTTTTACTTGAGATAATTTTCTAAAATCTTGTGACAGCTTGGTAGAATGAACTGCTTAACACTTGAACCATGAATAGCTGTCAGTGTCTTTGTATATGTCTTAAATACAATCCACGTTCATGCTTCAATTGGTCTATATGGGGTTTTTTATCTCTGAAAATGTGGAAAGAAAAGAAATTAACCAAGGTAAATTACCATTAACAATCAATATGTACCAGTCAATTGATGATGGGGGAGGGGGGGAGTTGCCATATATAAAAAGCTCAACTTCTACCTGATTCATGTCTAGTTCTATTTCTAAGCTTTATGCATCTTTTCTACAACTACTTCTTTGAGATTGGTTAATACTGGTTCCCCTCCTCCAACAGAAAGTATTAACCAATCTCTCTAATGAATCTGTAAAAACCTCCATAAGAAAAGCAAAGCATTTCATCCCTTTTATATACCGGGTAAAAAATACTTGCCCTTTCCCCCAAATCATACCCAACCTTCCCTATTAAGAAGGAGAGTAATTTGAAGTTCAAATCTTATTGTGAAAATATTTTATCCAATTTTAAAGAAAATGGATAGTGAAATTAATCGGATAGCAAAGACATGGAAATGTTTGTCTGAGTTGTAAAGCCCCAAAGTCAGGGCTCCATTGTGAGAAGGGGATAAGAGTCATTCAGGTCCACCTTCTACATCTAGCTGCTGAACACTTTAACCTCCTACCCTTCTGATCTTTAAAACAAGTCTATGTGACAACAGATCAGTGGAGGTGTGTGTTTTTCTCTGTCAAAAGTCTTCCTTTCATGTCTACATCTTTCTTACCATGTGAATAGATTCCACTTTGCTTCCTTCCATTCCAAATCTCACCTTAAAGGTTTAACTGTAATGACCCTTCTATCTACTGTGCTGGACTGGGCCTCACACACCAAAGGATACCCATAGACTAGCAGTCTATATTATTCATACTAATGCACCAAATACTCATATGTTCTAGAGCTGAGAGGAACCTTTTGTGCAGTCATTTTTCAGTTATGTCTGTCTCTTCATGATACCATTTGGGGTTTTCTTGGCAAAGATACTCAAGTGGCTTGCCATTTCTTTCTCTAGCTCATTTTATGAAGAAACGAGGCAAACAGGATTAAATGACTTGCTCAGGGTCACATGGCTAGTGAGTGTCTGAGGCCAGATTTGAAAGCGGGAAGATGAGTCTTCCTGATTACAGGTCTGGCACTCTATCCACTGTACCATCTAGCCAAATTAGAGCTTCCTTAGAGATCATTTAATCCCCTCATTTTCTAGGTGGGGAAACTAAGCTAGGAAGTGCAAGATCACAGCTAGAACAACTACAAGAAACAAAGCTGGGATTCAAACCTCTATTTCTTGAACCAAAGTTACTTCTTACTCTACCACATTGCATTGCCACTGATGCTAGGTCTATCTGGGCCAAAGGAACATGAAGAAATGAGAAAATATAACTAATAACTCCCTAATCATCATCCTCTCTAATACTCAACAATGAAATACAGAAGTTATATATCTGTACAGATGTATAATCACACACTCTGTAGTTAATAGACAAAGGTCTAGAATAAGCTGCTCTCCTTGTGTTAGTTTTTGGAGGGAAATTTAGACTCATACATAAAACTTCTGTGTTAAAATGCTTAGATTATTATATTTTTTCCACGAACCTCTTCCTTTTGTTTCCCCAAATTTAAAGCATTAGAACCTTGTCATGTACTCTCATAATATGGTTAAAACATCAGCCTGTAGAATGAGGTTTCTGTGGATTTTGAACTTTTGTCAGTAATGGGGTAACAGTTAAAATTCTCACGGGTGACCCTGGTTGTTCAGAGGACAATGGTTTGTTTTGTTTTGTTTTGTTATTCTGTAAATTTCTAATCTTTGGGCTCATTAAAGTGGTGTGGTTTACCCCTAATGGAATCTCTTTCAGGACTTTGAAGGCCTGGATTATGAAATGAGAACCTCAAAGCCTCTTTTCCTTTAATCTCCTAGGTTACTTCATACTTACCCACTGAATCAAATCTTCTTAAACGGTGGCTCACGACTCCATATGGGGTCGTGTAACTGAATGTGGGGGTCACGAAAAATTTAGTAACAGTAAAAGGTTTTGTATACCTATTTTATATACCTATATATCTGTGGTCAAGTAAAAATTTCTTGGGCAAAAAGGTGTCACAAGTGGAAAAAGTTTAAGAAGCCCTGCACTAAATCATTAAGTTTAGACCCTTGTGTAAAATCCACTTACCTGGAACAGAAATTGGGAAGAAAAATTTCTCTTAAGCTTCTGTTTTGTGATTGTTTTCTTCCAACTTTTTGTTTTCCTCCATGTTTCCCAGGTCTTTGTTTACATGTTTTGATGCTGTCCTACAAGGGAAATAAAATAACCACTGTTGTGTTGCATTGTCACATGTGTCCATATACTACCATTAAGGTTCAAACTTGTGCATCTCTGAAAGCTGTGTGATCACCAAAATTTTTTTGAAAAAGCACTAACATGAATAGTTCCAGATACATAGAAGACCACTTCAGATAATTACCAGTGTGGTGGAGTTGTGTTTATAGGCATAAGATCAACCAAAAATTCAATTATCTTTAATTTCACTTCAGATAATCAGTTCTCTTTCATCTTTTGGTTGTACAATTTCCACCTTCCCTTACATTTGTTTTAGGGAAGTAGTAATTCCTTTATAAGTAGTTTTCATCTTAGCAGGCACTACCCTAACACCTATGAGTGGGACAGGGTACCTTTTTGGGGTCTCCTCTCCTATGCACACCAAGCTGACCAAAGTCTCATTCATCCAATTTCAGTTTTTATTTCAACAAAGAAGGATGAGGTGTAATGGTAGATAGGAGTGGATCCTAAAGCCCTTAGGGCTCTAGCAGTGACACTGGTAGGAGATGCTTTGTGGATGGGTATCACACCACAATCTTTGTTCCTGTGATGTTAATTGAGGAAAGGTGGAAATATAGCAGCAGCAAAAGATACTGGATGTTAAAGACTGTTAACATTTGTCACTCTTTAAGCAGTTCACCTCAGATCCCTAGATGGAAACTTCAATTTCCAGGCTCTCCAGGTAGAACTAGAAGAGGGCAAATATTTTACCTTTCTCCTAGATCACTTGCACAATGGTGCAACAACAGAACTCTCTGGTCTCTGTGTTTTGTTTTGTTTTTAAATATGTTTAAGTATTTCGAAATCCATGTAAAACTTTAAGTGTCCTTTGGTTGAGAAGCTCAAAGAAATGTAAGCTTTAAAAAAAATTCAATTGTGCCTTTAAGAACTTCTATACATGCAAGAGATTTCTGGAACTCTTATGGCTAGAATCACAACTTTTCTGGGAAAAGGGAAGGAGTCAAGTATAGTATACATACAGGAGAGATAAAGACTTATGACTCATTCAAACTGGGACACTTAATGCAGGTAGTTGAGGATGAATTCATGATTTTAAATGCTTAGCTTAGTTTGAACTATAGCCTGTAAAATCCATTCATTAAGTATGTGAGCAACTTTAAACCAGTCTGAGAGAGTCTCTTAATGTCATGATGACCTTTTCAAGG
The DNA here is from genome assembly GCF_019393635.1 of Dromiciops gliroides. NCBI lineage: Eukaryota > Metazoa > Chordata > Mammalia > Microbiotheria > Microbiotheriidae > Dromiciops > Dromiciops gliroides. The sequence goes on along the minus strand of NC_057863.1, from coordinate 312,504,696 downwards.
CCAGATATTCCAAGATGCAAATGGAAAAATGCAGTGAATGAACTCAACAAAGCAAATTCCTTAAGTCAAATTACCTTATCACATGAGTATTTCTTGCACTATAATCAAACGAGATAACATGTATAGCAATTTACAAACCTTAAAAAGCTATATAAATGTTAGTTATTATTTGTTAGCTGTGACATAAAGGTACAGGGCACACCTGCATAGACCATCCAATAAAGTGCATTGGAAATATTTTTGCAGAATGTAAGAGCACAAAGTTCTAGTACTAACTCTATAACAAACTAGCATTCGTAACCTTTGAGTGACTTAGTTCCTTATATGTAAAATGAAGACCTTGGACAAGAGCACTGTGGGAAACATTCATAGTCCTTTTCACAGGAAAAGTCAATAGATCTAGATATCCTTTGTCTCCAGTCTCCTTGTGCCCATTTAAAATTTAACATGTCCAGATTTTATGGCAATAATACTAAGCCTTTCCAAATAACTGAGAATCTGAAGTGTATGTTGTGTCAGATAATTAAAATCCAGCAGATGATTACTTATTTCATCCACTAGATTCATTTTTTTTTTAGTGAGGCAATTGGGGTTAAGTGACTTGCCCAGGGTCACACAGCTAGTAAGTGTTAAGTGTCTGAGGCCGGATTTGAACTCAGGTCCTCCTGAGTCCAGGGCCAGTGCTCTATCCACTGCGCCATCTAGCTGCCCCAACTAGATTCATTTTTAAAATGTGATGCATCCAAATTGTCAGTGGTTCTTGCAACAAATGATTCAAATGTTCCTGAATTAGGTAAAATATGGATCTCTTTTAGCATTTATTCATAATATTAGCCTTCATCAAGCTACTGTTCCTCTGTGAAGGTCCAGTGTTCTCAATGGCTATGCTAATAAGAGCTTAACCTCTGGAAGGTCCTCCCAAACTGGAAAAGCTTTGAGTACAGGGCAAGTGATCCTTTGTGTATCTATCATCCAGGTACCAAAAGCACCAATCTCACTGAATATTGAAAAGGTTATCACCAGAAGGCCTGGCAGTAATGGTTTTCTCCCCACAGTAATTTGTGAAATTATTAAGGACCAAAGGGGCTTTGATGTGCCTCCTAAGTGAGAAAATATCACTGAAAAAATATCAGATCATTTGAAATACTGAAGCTAAAGGCAAATCAGTTTATCATCTTATCTTGCATAAAGAAAATGGAGAAAGAAAAACTGAAGACATCATTAAGGCATTCTTACCATAAGTACCCAGGAAACTGCCACTGTTTCCTGAATAAGGAGCTTTAATGATACATTTTGCTGATGGTAATTACTCCATATCAGTGCCATAACCAACCAAACAACAACTACTTTTTAGTCTATATTTTCTATCACCTTACAGTGGAGTGTCAGATACATGTGTGGCTACTATGTAGATGATGCAGAAATCACAGAAAACTACTTGAGCCAACACTTTGGGGGTAACTAAGGCAAATGTGTCCAAGGCCTCAGAGTCAAGTTTTTGCTTTGCTAACTTTCAGTAAGTATCAATGTTAGGGGGTAGCACTCCTGAGTGAAGTGTGACTTCGAATTTGTGGCAGCAGCCTCAGTATCTGTACAGGCTATGTCTTCTCAATCATGGAGATAATTTAAAAACAACAAAAATCCAACAGATAAAAGTACTGAATGTGAAAACAAGCCTAAGAATAATTAACAAGATATTTTGACAATGAACTAAATACCTCAAGATTTTTTTCTTGATGACCTCTTTTTTGTTTTACTTGTTCTGTGCTTTCCATTAAATAAGAAGAAAACATGAAAAATAACATGAAGTAGGACTGCATTGAATCCAGTAAAGGATTGAATGTGTTGGTGAAAGCTTGTTGGTAAAACAAACTATTACATGTCCCTAAAAATGGAAAGATTGAGATTCTGATATGAGAAATTCAGATGAAATGAGGGGAGGACAAAGGAGTGAGTATGAAAGACTGCATACTGTGAGTTTGCTTGGGAAACTCATTTTCTTGGGATTGATGAGCTTTGGCAATAAGTGGAATAGAGAGATCCATGTGTGTAAACATTTGTATGAGAGTACTTCTGACAGAAAGCAGTATTCGAGGCTCTAAAAAGTGAAATATATTGCTGAAAAGGGTTAAGAATGGTAGATTGTGATTATACCTCCGTGAACACCTGTGGTTGGGGTAGGGAGGTAATGAATGGATTCCTGTTGTTAGTTTGTATTCAAACTCATTTTCAGCTTCTGATGAGTATTGTGAATTTTATCTGCCATGAGACTTTGAGTAAGAAGATAATTTAAAAAAAAAGGTACTAAGAAATTGTTCATGGTTGTGCTAGTCCTCCTGAATGCTAGAACTTCCTGATTCTATCCAAAGGAAAGAACCAAACATACTCAATTATACTCCTAGAATCTTAGAACTGCAAGATGACTTTAAAGTCATCAGGCAGGCTTTCTATTTACCAGGTAGAAAGTGGCATTATTTTACAGTCAAATCACCTGCCTTTGTCTGTATAAATCTGAGGTACAGAAATGCATTTTCTTTCATTAATGAGAGACACAGAAACAGAGAAGCTCTGGCCAGGGAATCCACAGGTCACTGATTAAGCTTGGAACTTGGTTTTCTCTACATCCTAATTGGCTGCCTCGACCTCTTTTCGAATAGGAAGGCCAGGGTGAGGTTGGGTACCTGCCTATAGCCATGAATTAAATACTACTCGGCACCATATTTAAAATTCTTATGTGTATATGTGCATGAATGTGTATTGGGTGGGCATCATGAATGGACAATAAATAGGACACAGCATTTAGCATAATTGACCTGGCTGCAACCTATTTGGGGACTTAAGCAGCAATTTCAGTGGTTCCCGAGGTCACCTTGAAACAAAATTCCATTTTAAAAAACCACTAATGGTCTTCTGTGAGTTTTGAGATACAAGGGTCTTGGAAAGATAAAAAATGCCCATAATTCCAGGAGGAAGGAAAAGCTGCATGGTGGATATAAATAGGTAAGGGCTTGTTATTCAAGAAGTGGTCTAAGATATCATTGAGGAAATATGTGATTATAAAAGGAGGTAGAATGATCAAGTTTATGTCACCAGGCTTAGAGGAACTACATAGGGTGCAGAAAGAACTAGTGATCATTGAGTTGTAAGATATTGTTACTGATCTCCAACAAATTATAGAGAATAGCAAAGATACTGCTGCACTAGAAATAGGCAAATATTCTGATTTTCAAAAAAGAGATGAAGGAAGATCACAAAACTTTAGTCTGATGAGCTTACCTTCAATTCTTAGAAAACTTCCATAGAGTACTATTTATTGAGTGAAAGATTTCAGGGGCTTTAAAAAGAGAAGTGATCACTAAAACAAATCAACTAATTCAATAACAATTATTAAGAGCCTGTGTGCCAGGTACTGCACTAAGGTAAAGAAAGGTTAAAAAAAAGTCTCTGCTTTCAAGAAGAAGCAGGGAAACAGAGGAGACAATACAAATAACTAGGTATATACAAGCTATATTCAAGATAAACTTGGGGTGATCTAAGAGGGAAAGCACTAAGATTTACAAGGATGAGGAAAGACTTCTTGTAGAAGATGGGACTTTTCATTCATAATTGCAGTATCAGGGAAGTGAAAACATAACATTTTGATTATATATACTTTAATTATTTTTATTTATTTATTTATTTTTGGTGAGGCAATTGGGGTTAAGTGACTTGCCCAGGGTCACACAGCTAGTGAGGGTTAAGTGTCTGAGGTCAGATTTGAACTCAGGTACTCCTAAATCCAGGGCCAGTGCTCTATCCACTCTGCCATCTAGCTGCCCCGATTTTAAATACTTTAAAAGTTCTCCACAAATAAAATCAATGGAGATATAATTAGAAGACTAATTATAGAATGGGAAAATATTTCTGTTAAATACCACTGATAAAAGTATGATAATCCAATATGCAAGGTATTTAAAAGAGCATTTTTTAAAAAGTGTAAGTTCCACATTGGCATGGTATTTGGAAAATTTTCCTAGAAATTAGAGCTTTCCAGCAATGGAATAGACTACCTCAGGATCTTGCCCCTAAGGATTGCTGAATAGAGACTGGGGAAAGAGTGTTATAGAAGGGAGACCTGTTGTTATTGGTTGGACTAGCTGACTGCTGATAGCTCTTCCAAGTTTGAGATTTGGGGATTTTTATGTGTATAGAATGAAGTGACCGATCAATAGCATGAGTGCAAGATTGTGAGGAGATAAAAGAGCCAAAGGAAGGCCTCCAGAACATGGGTTAAAACTTCTATGGGGCCAGACAGGCACTGAGCAACATAAAAAAAGACAGGGAAAGAGTATACACATCAATGAAATCACAGTAGTTAAAAAGTGTGTGCCACAATACAAAACATGTAGGTTAAGTTTCTCAAAAGTTAGCAACACTTGAACATTTCAAAATTAAAATAGGATGTAAATATATTATGAATCCTAACCTTTTTTGTTTGTTTGTTTGTTTGTTTTTGTTTGTTTGTCTTTTTTTGTTTGGGTTTTTTTTTTTTTTAGTGAGGCAATTGGGGTTAAGTGACTTGCCCAGGGTCACACAGCTAGTAAGTGTTAAGTGTCCGAGGCCAGATTTGAACTCAGGTACTCCTGACTCCAGGGCCGGTGCTCTATCCACTGTGCCACCTAGCCGCCCTGAATCCTAACCTTTTAAAGGTAGTCTATGTGCTCTGATATTTATGAATGGATTCAATTAAAAAAAAAAAAACTTTTAGTTAAATGGCTACTACTACTGTTGCTAGGCACTGTGCTGAGTGCTGGGTATTCATAAGCAAAAATGAAATAATCCTTGCCTTCAAAGGGCTAACTTTCTACTAGCTTTGTGATCTTGGGTAAATATTTTTATCTCTGAGCCTTAGGTTTCACCCTGGTAAAATGGGGAAAGTAAGAGTTGTACTTTCTTCATAGATTAGTTGTGAAGATCAGGTAAGATAACGTATGTAAAGCACTTTGTAAACCATAAGCCTATCAATCTGTCATTATTTTCCCATAGTGTAAATACTCTTTTTATTGTTTTAAGATCTATCTTTGCCTCACTGTCTCCCAAGCCCAAGAAGATGCATGTTTTTGTCAGTTCAGACATACATATAGGATGGCTGTAACGTAAACTAACCTTATTATTTTATAGTCACACTTCAAATTTGTACTTTTCTATGTGCATAGAGAACAACATTGAAAATGTTATTATACTTATATATTATAACATATTTACTGATATGTAAAGACTTACTAAATGGAATTAGCTTTTATATATGTGAAGTATTTCAGCCCTGATATTTCTTAACTGGAATTCCATACATCTATCCCACATTTGAAATAACAATTTTAACATAACTTTAAATTTGGGGAACTGATTAAACTTGGCATTAATTTCATTAAAAAACCCAAGTGCTTAATGAGTTTTCAAATTAGGATATAACATATGTTAGATGGTGGCACCTACTGGTGACATGTGATAATGTAACTCAGCTCTACAAAAAGAGACAGCAAGCTAAACTATGGATTTCTTTTTTCTTTTTAAATTTTTTTAGAGTGGAGATAGGGCCTGTAAAAAAATTCTTGTGTAAGAAAAGGCAAGAAGCATACACTGATGGCAAAGAAAAATAAAATTGAGGGGCACTCCTCAGCCAAACATGTAAATAAGTCAACAAGCATTTGTTAAGTGTTTACTATTGGTCAGGCCATCTGTTAAACTCCAGGGATACAAAGAAAGACAAATGCCATGACTTGGCTACCCTAATAATTCTCTCCTTGATTTATACTAGGTGTTCATCTTTTTTGTGTGTGTTATGGACCCTTTTAGCAGTATGGTAAAGCCTATGTATCTCTTCTGAGAATAATGTTTTTAAATGCATAAAATACATATTATAAAGGAAATCCATTATATTGAAATCCATTCATCACAACATTTTTTAAGTTCATGGACTGTGAGTTAAGAATTTCTGATCTAGAAAAAAATCTAGCTTTCTTGAAGGAAAAGGTTTGTTATTAGATAAAATGTTAATTCCATTAGGAAGAACTAAGCATATCTATATCGTTAGAAAAATGTATACTATAAATTCACAAATCCATTTTTAAAATTTAAATGGCAGTGATTCCTATCGATCTTAGTAAATCTCAAAAAAAAAAAAAAAAGCAAATCTCTTGGATTCATTCTCAGCTTTACTATTTGGTACCTAAATTACTCATTAAGATTTGGGGGATCTGGGGCAGCTAGGTGGTGCAGTGGATAGAGCACTGGCCCTGGAGTCAGGAGTACCTGAGTTCAAATACGGCCTCAGACACATAATACGTACTAGCTGTGTGACCCTGGGCAAGTCACTTAACCCCAATTGCCTCACTAAAAAAAAAAAAGATTTGGGGGATCTGCTTGACACATGAGTTGCAGTGACAAGGAAGAATGGCTGTCAGAAGTCTTACACATGTAAACAACATTTGGGTATTTAATCTGAGCTCAGATGAAAAGGATTTATGTAGGATAAAGTAAAATGAATGGCTAAAACAAGGATTGAGGATTAACTGTGGATCCTACTCTTTTATTATCTTCTTGACTCCCTTGTTAGGGCTAGTGGAAAGTGGGTGGTAGCTCTGGCAGGACTTAACTTTTTGTCATTCTTGCTCAGCTGACCAAATGTGGGCCAGATTGTGCTTTCTGCACAAAATTAATGGTTTATACCATGCATACGTTAGAGATGGACATTGCTAAGCATTCTGCTCTATGATCAAACTAAAATATCATAAGACTTTCAATGAAGAAATATAATGACCAATACTTCTTTACTGTTATAATAGAAATCTTAGAAATTAAGATCTGTGGGGGTCTTACTGTCCTTATTCTGCTCTGGGCATGGATCAACTACATAATATTTCCTTGCTTTAGTTTGCCTATGCCTGCATAGATATAAAAACAGATTTCTTAGCAGTGGTTTGAAACCTGAGATCTAGGTGAGGGGGCCGGATAAAGGAATGTATTATATAATCCTCCATTAAGCCTATTTTAAAATTTACTGTGAAAGAAACAATACTTGGGAGTGCAAGCATGTTCCCAATCCTTCTCATTTAAACCTAATTATTGTTTTATTTAGCAAGTGCAAAGAACTTTCTTACAATGTTGCTACGGTTTGACTCTATGCTTGGCTATATTTCTCTAAAGCTATTCTCCATTATACCTTTTTTGTCTCTCAGAATTGCTTTTGGGAATATGTGAATAAGATAGATATCTATAATATATTTCTTTTTCAGGCTGATAAATCAATGACCATGTACCTAGGATTTCAGAGAAAAGCAGAGGCTCTGTGTTATCTCATTATCTAATATCAATGCAAAAAGGTCAAGGGTTAGCTAAAAATAAGCATTAAATCCTTGTATTGATTTGTAAGGTAGAAGGCATGACCTGTGAGAAGAGTGCCTATAAACAGGCACTTCAATTAGCTTTGGATTATTTCAGTGGCTAACATAGGTAGAGATTTGTGTTCTCCAGCCATTTTCTCAAAGTAATGGTCATTTCACTATTTAGTGATCAAAGAATTCCAGATGATGGCTATTTTAAGAATATATGCAATTATATTTTAGTCTCATAAATCAGTATAATATTAATAAATATGTGGAAAGATCTGCTTCAGGGCCTGGTATGTGTTCTAGGGTTTGAGTCTATTAGCTTAAACTTTCATGAGTTTCAGTTTTTTCCTTCATTTATAGGGTTAATAATACCAAATTAAGTTGCTAAAATGCTAGATAACTGAATAGGGTTTTTGCAAGGGATAACTAATCAGGACTGAGAAACACTTGGAAAATCTGAAGTGCTCTACCAGTGCTTAATAAAAATCACTTTATCCATGCTTGTGATGAGAATTAGGGTGTATTACTTTGATTATCAAAAATATTAACCCTATCAGAGTTGGTACATTTTCCAGGGGGTAAGAATTCTTTGGATAGATGAGCATGTAGAAGTCAGATGGTCAAAGTTGCTCTTAATTAAATGAGACACTTGGAAACAACTGCATCAAACTGGAGCCTGAGTCCTGCACAACCAAATGTCCTACATTCAATATACGGCACATAAGCTGGGGTTACCATATGTTACTAATTCATGGAATAATAGAAAACTGTTAATTTTGCTAGTCATAGAATGATAAAGATCTGTCTGATGAGAAGCTAGCAATTAGAGCAGGATGATTAAAGATGCTGGGCCTAGTTCAAGAGTTTCACATGTACTTGATCACCATATAGGACAGTGACAGTTCTTTAGGTTTCAGCCAAATTTCATATTATGGAGCCAAGTCTTCCTTTTCTTCTGCCTTCCTTCCCTCTTACTGATGAAGGAATCACCATGCTCCCAGTCACCGAGTATTACTTCGACTCTTGACGTTTACCCCTCATATCCAATATGTCGACACTCTTTGTGTTGTCTACTGCCACAACATCATATATAGATATGAATACAACCTTCTGTTTTGGCATTAAAAGGTCTTCAGAACCTAACTCCTCCTTCCCTTTCCAGTGTTATACTTCATGCTATGGATTTTATAATTCAGTTCTAATTCCTGCTTGCTGTACTTTACACACAATACTACAGCTCCTATCTGTCCACCATATGTGGAAAGTCCTCCTATCTCACCTCAGCCTCTTAATGGCTTCCTTCAAGATTCAGTTCAAATTTTACCTTCTGCCAGAGGCCTTTTCTGCCCTGCTTTATTTCCCATCCCAACTACTAGTGTCTTCCCCTCTAAGATTACCTCCCATCTTTACTTTATGTTTTATGTGCCTAGTTAACACATATGTAGTCTCCATGAGTTCCTTGATGGGAGAGACAATTTCTGCCTTCCTTTTTATCGCCAGTGTTTAATATAGTAGCTGCCACAAAGTAAGTGTTTCATAAATGATTATCATTTATGACTTCTGCCTTCTTTTCCCAAGTCCTTCTCAAAAAAAAAATCAAAACCAAATATAATATCTTTGGGCTATAACTGAACTCTGCAGCCAATCAAATTTGAAATATACCAAAGCTCATGGACCTTAATTTATGCATCCCTTATTTGTTGTGGTGGTAGGATAAGTTTAAGTAAAACTTAAAGATTGTGGATTGTTATAAGGTAGTGCTCTCTCCTGATACTACTTCCATTTTCTTACATGTGTGTATGACTTGAGGCATTTATATAATTTTTCATAGTAATCATGGACATGAATGGATTGACCTTCCCCACATGGTAGCTGTTGGAGATAATGTTCATGGTGGAGAAGGATATGTGGATTTAATGGGTGATTCTAATAACTGGGTATAGGGTGAGGTATCTGATCAAGGTTCCATATGGAATTGCCTGGATCAAGATTTGCTATTCTTCAATGGGATCACAAAAAGTGTCTATCAATCACAACATACAGAAAGAAAAAACATTTTCTTGCCTCAAGTGGGTTTGAAACTTCTGTGCTGCTGCCTTCTCAGACTTTCCATTGATGTCACTTTGGGGGCAGGGTTTAGGTGAGTAACTGTTGGAGGGAGGATTCAAACAGTGAATAACTGGGGGTGGGGGGGGAGTGGTTTTTGTGTAAAAGGAGGTTTGTGATTGGACATATAGTGTCCATCAAGATTTCATTTTATGGGGGGGGGGGGCAAGTTCAAGCTACAGTCATCCTTCCAGCATATGATGCATTTTTGAAGAGTTTCTGAACAAAAAGGTGGCTTGATGGGGTATGGTATTAAAAAGGTAACATCTTAAATATGGAAAAAATAAGAAATGGAAGAGAGATTTCAACAAATTAGTGACTTATTTCTTTATAGAATACTCATGAATCAAATATCTTTGTGGAAAGCAATACTGCTAACCTTGTTACCTAGAGCAAGTTGGCCTGTTTTAGCTCTCTGCTGGGTCTTCATTTTGAGAAATAAACAAATTTTGCGGAAAAAATATAATCAAGAATTGAAGTGAACTTGGTTGCAGCAGAGCACACTCCACATTGAGAAGCAGCTGGTAGCAGAGTGAATACAATGCTAGGCCTAGAGTTAGGAAAACATGAGCTTAAATCTGGTTTGTGATGCTGGGAAAGTCACTTAACTCTCTTTGTCTCAGTTTCCTCATCTGTAAAGTGGGGAAAAAAACAGCACCTACTTGTCACCACTATTGTTAGGATCAAATGAGATATTTTTAAAAAAAATGCTTAGCACAGTGCCTGGCAGATAGTATGTGCCATGTCAATATTTCCTCCCTTCCCCTTATACACAAATCCACTCCAAGAAGCTGTATCTATAGATATGACTAGTTATCCATAACTCTTATGACTTGTAGGGCAGACCAAGTGATGGTCATTTTTGTCAGTTGTGAATTACATTTCTGGCTAACTCTTAGCCCAGATGAAAATCACAGTATCTCTTGATGGGAAAACAAGATTTAAATCCAAGTCTAGAGCCTGGTCTGTTTCTTGAGGACTCCTGATCCAAAGAATGTTTTCCTTTTGAGATAGAATATCCAACCCATATGGTTTTATCAGTACAAGTCATATTTCAATGGAGTTCAGATTTGAAACTTTGCTTGTTATTTTGTGCATTCAACTTTTTTTTAATACAGAGGAGTATTGGAATGGGAAGTAAACCTCACTCTGATAAGCTGTGACCTTGAACAAGCTATGTCACTTCTTTGAGCCCCAGTTTGCTTCTCTATAAAATAAAGGAGCTGGATTTGATTTCATGATGACATTCCATGGTGCTATGAGATGAAGCCATAAAACCCATATAAAAGAATGGGTACATTGTTCCCTGATGGGGCAGGCTCCACTGGTCTCAGATTGAATTAGGGGTGCTCACAACTCCCTATGCCATCTCAGCAGCCCTGGTGGTATTTCCATGGGTGGAGTAAAAGTTGGGATCTCTATGAATCACCTGAATTTGGATGGTCTTTTTTAATCTCATAAGAAAAAGCCACCAGATTGTGGCCGGTCTTGAACTGCTGATCTTCTTGAAACATAAATCAAATAAAGCCAACTAAATGGCTCAGAAAATTAACTAATTGATCCTGACCTGCATTTGAAACAACTAGTGGGTACACATGGAACCAAGCCTTAAGGCCATATATCCAATTTTTGCAAGATGTGAACTGGAAAATAAGAAACAAAGTCCTTTCATTTCAGCAACAGCTAATCATTCCATTTTGGGAAGGAGCTCTTCTTTAGTGTTTAAGGCTTACATGAAATTGAACAGAGGAAAATGAGCAAATTCTTTTTGCATTTTAAGTAAGTGAATGCCAAATCTTTTTTTTAAGGTCTTACTTTGATTTCTTCATGTACAGCCAGTAGACTATACCAGCAACAAGAGCTGCGAGGAGGAGGCCGACGACAATTCCCACTATTAACTTGGCCTGGTCATTCACTTTTTCTTTATTTTCATCTAAAATAAAGAAGAAAAGTCCATGCGATTATAGATAATGCCAATGATTTGGAGTGGAGGTAAATCTAAGCTGCTAATTCTAGTTACCAAAAAAAAAAAAAGTGCAAAACAAAGAAAACAAAACCAAACAACAAAAAAAAAGGTGTACTATGGATACATGCAAACTTTACTTGTGTGATTTTTTTTTTTAAGGAAACATTTTTAACATTCTTACTAGCTTATCTCATCTACTATTTTAATTCCAGTCAAAATTGTGGACAGCTGGGGAAATTACTCATCCAATGATACTTCATAAATCTTGAGCTGATAGCCAAGGAAGAGAAATCTGTTGCAAAGTACCTACCACTTATATCGTCTGCCTCATCTTGTTCTGGAATACTGACTGAAATGAAAAATGTTAATATGAAATTAAAAACAAAATTTGTTGATATATGAAAGTCACCTTTACCATTATAGTATGATGTTGTAATACTTAGAAACAAAAGATCTATCCTACAGGTAAAGAGGAAAAAAAATTACACTTAATGAAGTATAAAGTTCCCTGTGAAAAAAATAATCTCGTCTATTTAAAAAAAAAACTTCAAAATTCTGTAATTCATGGGAAAACACATAGCTGACAATGTGTAGACTAACCATGAATACTCTTGTATTCACTTAATTGTCCACTATCCACCAGCTTAGAACTGTGAATAGTTTTGAGACTAGGTATCTGCCATGTGAATAGCCACCTCAAGATCCAGAAAACTGATATTAGCTATTGACTAAGGAGAAAGTGATGTTCAAAAAAGTTTAGTCTGCTAGATAAAGACTCCTCAGACTAGGACAATGAATTAAAATCTTCCAATGATAGAATACTTTCGTGTTTTAGGTCCTCCCCTCCCACCACCTCATCTATCTATTAATTCATGACATTGTTTTTCCCCCACTCCTAATCTGACCTCAATCATTATCCCCATTCAGGTATGTTCTTCTGCAACTAGCTAGCACCTATGAACATCTTATTACCCTGTCTGATCCTGGCCATGTCTGAGGTTGTGAAGTGAAGAGGAATAACAACTTTCAAAAAATAAATCAGCAGACTCCTCTCCTAGCATGGTGCTGGATAGTGAAATAATATTGGCTTGGGAATTCAGAAACCTTGGGTTCTAGTCTGTGCTCTACTATTTGCTAGCCATTACTTAGCAGTGTAGGCCAGCTAGGTAGTACAGTGGATAGAGTATAGGACCTGGAGCCAGGAAGATTCATCTTCATAAATTCAAATCTGTCCCCAGATACTTAGTAGCTATATGATGCTGGGCAAGTGAATTAACTCTACTTGCCTCAGTTTCTCATCTGTAAAATGAGCTGGAGAAAGAAATGGCAAACCATTCCAATATCTTTCCAAAAAAAAAAAAATTCCAAAAGGGGTCATGAAGAGTGGGACATGACTGAAAAACGACAACAGATTAGAAGTGTAATTTGAGCAAGCAAGTTGTTTAAAGCAATCTGGCTCTAAGGTATAAATTCAGGAGTTGGTCTAAAGTCCCTTCCAACTCTATAGTCTGAATTTATCTGACCTTGGGCAAAACACTTAATCTTTAAATTAAACTCAGTTGCCTCACCTATTAAAATGGGAATATCTACCCTGGATACACCCCAAAGTGCTAGTGATACTCAAGTGAAGGACACTATAAAAGAACACTGTAAAATATAAAGTAAAAAATATAGGATTTGGGGAGACTCCAGTCTTGCCTAGCCCTGTTTTAAAGTTTAACAAAGACACAGTGATAAACTTTACATTAAAAACATGGTTTAGAATTTCATGTTAATGGCAAACTATTGTAAACTGATGGAGTTAAGTATTTACTTGTGATACGTTAGTCAAATTTTCATACTGGTAAAATTCCCACTTCCCTTTGAGATGGTTTCATTTAAATGTATAAACATTTAAAAATATATTTGTGTTTGAGTATAACTGTTATATGTTATTATATTGTTAGATACAATTACATATGTATGACATAATGCATAATATATGTGTACATATATCTATCTACTTGAATTCAACTGTAGCTATGTGCTAGATATTAAGCTAAGAGTTCAAATCTTAGCTTTGCCACTAATTTTATTATAGGTATTAAAACCAATCTATTTAACTTTTCTGTCTGTCTGGATAATAATGTTAAGAATATTTCTATGCAGGACTTTAAAATAAGGTAATAAATAAAAGGGAATGAAAATACATTTGGGCCTGACAGTTACAGGAATGTTTTAAAAGATAATTTCTTCTTTTCATTTTTACTCTAAACACAAAAATGGCATAATCAAAAACAACTGAATTCACATCCTTTGCAGCTTAGGGAGGAAAAGTCCCTGCATAGAATGTGGATTCTGACCCATGCATCATGAAGTGACTTGATTGTCAGACAAGACTTTTAATTTAGACAGACACAAGAAAAGAAGAATCTTATGAAAATGATAGTGGATACAAAATAATAAGTGTATAAAACTTACCATGATGAAGAACAGGAAGATGGAATTGAAGACTTTAAACTAAAGAGGGTTAACCTCAGTTGGTCTTATATTTATTTATGTATTTTTTAATGTCAGAAATGAAATACTCACTAGCAGAGACATTCAAGGAGTTTACTGTTCTCTCCAGCTGGTTTTCTGCTGTGCAAGTTAATGTAACATTCTCTTCAGGGGAAATGATAATTTTACTATAATACCTGCCATTGATATAAGGGGACTCCTCCGTCTGTAAATGAAAGAAGCAAAGTCAATTTGGAAAGGGAAATTAAAGAGAATGAGATGAACAATAATTGATGCATTAGATTGTGATGAGGTGTTGTTCCCTGGGAAATAATGTCCATAGCAGAGGGGGAAAAAAGTTGTTAAATGAATTACTTGTGAGGTCCTATTTACATTTCTAACTATTTTAATTAAGCACCTAATTTTTTAATTACTCACCTCCCTTCATTAGAGAGGGAGGCTCAGTCAACATTTCCACATTAAGAGACAAAGAGGACCTAGGGGAAGCAAGCATGGGACTGGGAGAAAGTAGACCTGAACCCCAGTTCTAACTTGGCCACCAGCTATCTAAGTAACTCTGAAAGAATCACCTGCCCCTTTTGACCTCAAACCAAGAGAATGTTGTATACAGTAAAAGAAATATTGTTGGGGCAGCTAGGTGGCACAGTGGATAGGGCACCGGCCCTGGAGTCGGGAGTACCTGAGTTCAAATCTGGCCTCAGATACTTAACATTTACTAGCTGTGTGACCCTGGGCAAGTCACTTAACCCCAATTGCCTCACCAAAAAAAAGAAAGAAAGAAAGAAAGAAAGAAAGAAAGAAAGAAAGAAAGAAATATTGTTTTAAGGAAAACTTTGAGCTACTAAGTCATTTTGACTATTATAAATACCCAAATTAACTATAAAGCACTTATGAAGGAAGAACCTATCTGCATCCAGAGAAAGAATAAATAGAAGGATGTATAGAATGATTTTATATATATTCATGTCTAATAGCAAGTCATACACAATAGATTTGCAGCTTTGTGTACATTCATCTTTTTTATTCTACCATATTATGGAAGTTTTTTTAATTTCATAAATTAACAATAAATTAAATGTAAAAAATAGGACTATCTCTGAGATCCTACCTTGAAAATTCTATTATTTCATAATAATGCTTTCCAATCTGTGGGGCATGCACTTCTCACTGAGTTATGAGTCTCCAAATAATGTCTCACATATGTATGGATTACTTTTCAAATTTATGTGGTTGTGTTTTGATTAAAATAAAAAAAACCTTAATGAACACATAATAGCTTTTGCATCATTATATATTTTCTCAGTCAATGGATGTGAATGGTACAGCTATTATCATAGAGTATGTGGTAATCTGAGAAAATTTTTGTTGTTAAAAAGTTACCCACATACTCAAAGTTTGGGAATATGATATAAAGCTTCAATAAATTATTATTTCTAATAAGCAACCCTCCTAACAAATTATTTTCTTTCATTATACAATTTAAATAGAACTGTTTCATTAGCTTAAATATTTTCCCTACAAATATTAGTGATCTTTAGTTATGATAGGTGTGAAATAATTCATTCTCAGCAATGTTATTTTTATTGTAAAAATAATCTATTATGAACAATTAGTTGTTGACTAAATGTGAAAAGGATAAGCTAAATTGGTTGAGATATAGTATCATTAGACATTAATTCTGATGTGGTCTGGTTAGGTTTAATCTGTTCTGTAGTCAGAGAGGGAGTAGCCTTTACCCCATTAGTTTGTATATTTAGTCTTGCTCCTCAAATTCCTAGTGAATACACTGTCTACACTGCATAATAATCACTTTACAGTGGAAAGAACACTAAGACTCTGAAGTTAAAGAAGCTGGGTTCGAGACCCATCTTTGATGCTTTACTACTTGAGAGATCTTGGGCAAGTCACTTAACTGCCCTGGGCCTCAGTTTTTTGTCACTTGTTAAAAATGAGGGAGCTGGAGTAGGTAACATCTAAGGTCCTTTCAGCTCTAGATCTACACTCCTGAAGCAATGTTGCATAGGGGATGGAGAGCTGGCCTAAGAGTCAGAAAGACCTAGGTTTACTTCCTATTTCTGTAAGACGTTGGTCTATGCGTAGTTTCTGCCATATTATCTTCCAGTTTTCCCAGCAGATTTTGTCAAATCGTAAATTCTTATCCCAGAAGCTAGAGTCTTTACTTCCTATCTCTGACACACATCTCTGGGAATGTGATTCTGGGTTAATTTCAACTCTCTAATGTCTCAGGCAATTCTCTAAGACTGTAAGATTCAGATCTGCACTCTTGGAGTTCCTTCACAAAACATTCCATATACCAATGAAATCACAGGCCTAGACTTAAAAAACAACCACCTTCTTTCTTGATTATTTCATGTGAGAATTCAGCTGTAAGCTTCTTGTAGGAAGGAACCCTTCTTTATAGTATGCAGCCTCCTCTGACAATATTTACAACAGTATTGTGTACATAGCAGTTGCTAAAAAAAAATCATCAGTTGACTGACCAATGGAAGAAGCCCCAGTTGAGAACGTACAGAAAGATTCCCGTAAGTCTATTACTACCTTCCAGAACATAACTCAAAGAATAAAATGACAACTTTATTTTTGTCTGAGAAGCAGAGCATCGTGGATTCTACATGGATAGTAAAATCTCCAATTTTCCACCATTCAATAGGACTTTCATACAACATTTTCTTTGGATCTTTGACTTTATTCCTCTTTTCCCCCCTTGGATATGACGCCTTTATGCTTCTCTGGGTTGATTCTCATTTAGTATTTTGTTGATACTATTGCTATCTTAAGGGCTTTCTTTTTCAACATCATTTACATAAACTGGAATGTGAAAATGGATAGAGAAAACAAAAGCTGTTCAATTTACCAAATAAAGCAAAAGGTAAAAGCAGAGGAATAGCAGGACAAATGATAAATATATATATATAGTTACTTTCAATAGTCTCACTCATGACTTGCAAGTATTGACAAAGAGGCAGTATGGTGTAATATGAGAATTGGAATGACACTCCCTGCTGGGAGAGAGAGTACAGGGAAGCTCTGCCATGAGGAGAAAGCATGTGGCTTGGAAACCATGTGATTTTAGCATCTGGAAGTTACCTGGCATCTGCAAGTTGCCAGGCGTCCAGAAGTTACATCTATAGAACCACCCGTGGGAACTGTCAATAAGAGCTGCCAACCAATTAGCTTAGAGCTCTGTGTGTGTGGACAGCCCTGTTTCTGGTTTCACAAGGGGGATTCTGGGAGAAGCCCCTGAGGTGGGGTCTTTTGGGTTCCTGACCTCGGCTTAATGGGTTGGATGTTGGGGTCTATTAGATAGAGGAAGTTTGCCTTTTACCTCTCTCTCTCTCTCTCCTCACCAACTTCTGATGCACTCTAAAAAATACTTACAAGTCTAAACTCTTGCTAAAGCTTCTTATTTAAGGCAACTACTCATTAGATTTTAGACATCATAGATAGAATTTTAGCCCCTTACAGTAATGCATATAAAGCAATGGGCTTGAGAATCAGGAAGATCTAGGTAAGAATCCCAAATCAAAAAATTAGTTGTGTGCCCATGGGCAAATCACTTAACCACTCCAGGTCTGAGTTTCTTCATATGTAAAAGGTGGGGACTAGAATTGAGATTTTGGAGGTCCCATTCACGTCTAAGTCTATGATCTATAACTAGGATTTATATCCCCTCTTTTACATTCTCCTATGCTTAGGTCTGTCTACATATAATCAGTTACCTGTCACTGAGATCATTGCTCCTACTTCCATGAAGGAGCTGGTAAGAGAGAACTACTTCTGAGTACATACCCCCAAGCCTCAGGAATTAATATTGATTGTGTACTTTATCAGAAATATAGCCCATGTGTTTTACTCCTCTTTCTAATCTCTGACTGTTCTGTGTGGGGGCATTCTACACCCCTGGTTGTGTACATCTGTACAACCACACACAATGCCAAATCACTGGAAAGGGAGAAAGATACAAAATTGGATGAGATATGTGATCATTACCACGCTCTTTCCCCCTGCCATGATATGTGCACTGGCTATTCTAGGAAATGGTATTGCATAATCACCTGGGTACCAGGGAAGCTGGAACAATTTTGATTTTAAAAAGAAACTGACAGCCTTTTATCTTGTGTCTTATGACCATCCCAAAGCAAAACATGAGGTAAGTCAGAAGTTATAAATAACCATATGGAATACTAATATCCCAAAGAGATAATTCTTAGCCACTGTCAGAGAAAGAACAGTTCATGTGGCATCTTTGCATATTTTTCTTTAAAAAAGGAACATATTAGGAAAACCATTAAACCCAGTCTCCAGCAGCTTGTCATGTTTTCTATCCAAGAGTTCAACAGACTGACAATTTCATGGATTTACAATTTTGAACCTCCAATGATAAACCAGATTTTCACTCTATTTGATATTAAAATTGGTATGAGGTAATGGCCATAGTTCCCATCATAAGAAAAAGACATTGTAACTCATGAATTCAAAGACCTAGTTGTCTTTTTAGGAGGCAATGGAAGAAAAAAGCCATGTGATTTAACTACCTTATGAAGGCAACAGAACAAATTATTATTTACTTTCCCTACCCCACTTTATGTCCAAAAGGACCTGGACCTCTTTTTTTCTGGACCCGACTCTGATATAACCAAAGAAGGCCACAGATTCAAATGAAACAACTGTATTAGTAGCACTATGTTAGGAAATAATTTTAGGATGGGCTATCCATTAATATAAGGAAGCAAATTAAATAGAAGCCACTTACTATACTTGAATGTGTAAATTTACGAAGCAGCAAAGAATTCCTGTTAAGATTTTAATCACCTAAGTTTAAGGAACAAGGGTCATTGAATATGCTACTTTACATTCTTTTCAAGAGATACTTAGAGACCAACAGACATAAATTTACTTCTTTTCAAGGCTCTGGGGAAAAGAAATATAGGGAGGCATCATGTTATAATGGATAGAGATCTAGTCTCAAAATCAGGAAGACTGGATTTTAATTCCTACCTCTGACAAATACTGATGCTGTGAAAGTTGTTTGCTGTTTTTTTCTCATTTGTGTCCCAGACACATCTCTAAGACTAAGTGGCCAAAATGCACTGGTAGAAAGAGCTTCCTCACCAGGGAGCTCCCAATACCAAGAAAATCACAAGTCAAATACCCATTTCCTTTACCTCTAAGATAAAAATCAATTTTTTAAAGTTTTTATTCTCATTTTTCCCCCTTCAGTACTGTTCTGAAGTTAATTAGAAAGTCCTCTCTTCACATCCTAGAATGAATATATATATGTATATATATGTGTATATATGTGTGTGTGTGTGTGTATATATATATATATATATAGATGTATAGATGTGTGTATATGTATATGTGTGTGTGTGTGTTGATGCCAGATCACCCCCCCATCTAGGCCTCCAAAATAAACCTCACAAAGATTGCAAGCAAACAATGAGAAGAAAAATACTTGCTTGGTTTATGACGCTTCCGCTGCCTGTAATTGTCCACTGGACAGCTGGCTTGGGAAAACCTTCTACGTGGCAGGTAATTGTTTTAGACAATCCATTTGGATCAGTTTTCTTTGTCATTTTAATTTGAGGTTTTCCTGGAAATATCAGCATAATTAAAATATTGTGGTGAAATGACTGTGATGAATGAAACCAACGAAGAATTACCAAGGTTTTTGAAAGAAAAATTGGATGAATGTAAAATACTCTCCTGTATTACCTTCCACAATTAGAGTCAGAGATTCTCTTTTCTTTAACCCTTCAACTTCTTGTAGATTAGTTTCACAAACGTAGTTCCCAGCATCCTGATACTGTAAACTGGAAAATGATGGCCTAGACCGCAGTTTAGTGTTATCCTGATTAAATGAAAAAGTTAATTATTTTGCATGGCTCAGTTAAAACTGTAGGCATATTTACTCAAGAGTAATTAAGATCTAGACTAATATTTTTTGACAGCCTAATGATCAATTACTCCATTTATCCTACTCATGAAAATATGAGGGTGTTTTACCTACTTTAGATTTTTAAAAAACACATGAAAACAAAAGATTTTCTTTATTTTCTCTTGTGGTACAATTAGACAATTTGGACTAATTATAATATTGATAACTAACATTTATAAACTGGTAACTAACATATATTGTGCTTAGGATAGGCCAGGCATTGTGCTAGGTAGGTGCTTTACAATTATTATCTTATTTGATCCTCACAACAACCCTTGGAGAGATAAGTGCTATTATTCCCATCATTTTACAGATGGGGAAACTGAGGTAAATGGAGCATAAGTGACTTACCCAGTGTCACACAGCTAGTAAATGTCTGACACTGGATTTTAACTCAGGCCTTCCTCACTCCAGGCCCCATTCTCTATTCACTGTGCCACCTAACTGTTCATTGGCATAGTTTGAAGTCTGTGGCTCTATGCTGGGGAATGGTACTATTTCCTCAAAGGGATGACTTTTGTATGCTAAAAAGTGTAAACTAAATCTACTTTATCTACTCTTCCTTGCCAAGTGAGATATAAATATTTTTCAAGTTATCCAAATAATATTACTAACATTATTATTGTTATTATTAACACTGACAACATTGAGAAACCCTTGAGAAAGAGTAAAACAGTCTGATCCAATGACCCAGATGTGAAATGTATATATGTCACTGGAGTGGAAGTATGGTATGTTGGATACAGAACTGGCTTTTCTGTCAGGAAAAGTTGGGTTCAATATCAAGCCTTTTATCCCCATTGGTACTGTGACTCTGGACAAATCATTTAACCTCTTGCTGCTCATGGCAATTCTCTAGGGCAATAACTCACAGGATGTTGGCTGAACTGTATTGGTGGAGGTAGTATTCTCTTTGGGAATTTTCTATGTCAATAAAAAGAAGAGGCCTAGACCTTACCACCATAAATTCTTGACCTCAGACAAAAGGCAACAACTGCAAATGGCAGCAGTAATGATATCATTGCCACATAACTCAGGGGTTCTTTGTTCACCATAACTTTCCCTATTTCTACAACCACTGGCTAAATGGTATTGACAGCATTTTAGAATAGATAATCATCCTTCTACAGTATTCAACTAATGATACTGACAGACTACACAATAGACAGTCAATGCTGAAATAGGTATAGTGACCGCAAGTGAAGCTTTGAGTGAAAATGTATTGTCATGATGGTTAGCCCACTGAAACCCTATGGCCATTGGTCAGGCTGACTGACCTGTAGAATTTTCTACCCAGTATCAGTTAAATATGTATCACCCGGGGCAGCTAGGTGGCGCAATGGATAGAGCACCAGCCCTGGATTCAGGAGGACCTGAGTTCAAATCCGGCCTCAGACACTTACTAGCTGTGTGACCCTGGGCAAGTCACTTAACCCTCACTGCCCCGCAAAAAAAAAAATGTATCACCCTAGAGGCATAGCATATAGAACAAAATCTTAAATAACGTGTATCTGGATTTAAATTATTATAATTAGATTATGTATATATATACACACATATTTATAATTAGATTTTATCTGTATATAGATATATGTATAGTGTATATAATCAGATTGTATACATACATATACACACATATATATCTAGTTGAGTTAAACATGCTAGTTGTTAACTTATGTATCCATACAATTCATGAAGATGGCCTCTGCCCACCCCTGCGGCAAAAGTGTGCCCCAGTTCCACTGTTTATAAATTGTAGTCAAAGCACTGTGACACTTGCAGAGGAAATGTACAAGAGTGACTTCTGATAACACTGGTCAAAAACAAGTGGATGGGGGCAGCTAGATGGCGCAGTGGATAGAGCACTGGCCCTGGATTCAGGAGGACCTGAGTTCAAATTCAGGCTCAGACACTTAACACTTACTAGCTGTGTGACCCTTGGCAAGTCACTTAACCCCAATTGCCTTGCAAAAATTAAAACAAAACAAAACAAAAAAACAAACAAACAAAACAAGTGGATGTTTTGCTGTAAGTTTCAGTTTTGGGGCCATTCATCTCCATTGTTGGCACAACTTCCCCAAATTCCAAAGGAGTAATTACCAGTCCAACTTGACTATCTTTGGTACTGAAAAGATAGCAGTGATTGGAAATGGGTATTATTTACTGAATTTCAGACAATTACTTTGAAAGATAGAGGAATTATTAATGAAGTTTATATAGTTCATTTGTGTTCTTAGTACTTCGGCAACAAATTGATATTCATGGCAATAGTTTTTAATGTAGTATGTATTTCTAATTCTGTTTGGAAATTAACATTTTTTAAAAGTTAAAGCATCACTTTCCATGGAGTCTGTCAATATAATCTCCTTACCTATCATTGCATGAGATAGGTAGGATTTTTCTGTACAACATAAAATGGTTGCACTCTAAATAGTAATGAATTTACAAAGAAAGCTAGTAAAAATATTACTTACTTTCAACCAAACGACAGTTGCATTCCTACTTGAAGATATAGTGCATGTCACAGGAAGAGCATCTCCAATCTGCTTAGTAACTTCTCCACTTGGGTTAAGGGACAAATCCAAATCTGTGAGGGAAAAGAACTGTTTGAAATGGAAACCTCAGAAAATTAAAATATCTTACTATTGCTTTTGGAAGGGAGGAAGTGATGAAAGAATAAACCTTAACAAGTGATTTGAAACCTAGACCACATTTATATGACAATGAATTGGATTGAAGACTGATTACTATGGCCATCCAGTAGGCAGTCTGGATTGTCAACTGGTCAATCCAATTAACAGGCTTGATGTAGAGGTTTCATTTAAATACCCAATTGGATTTAATTTCTTCACTGAGGAAAAATTGTTATTTCTGGAGGGAAACAATATAAGGGGATATATTACTGGGTAAGAAGGTAATATGTAAAATATGAAAATGAAGCATCTTTAGGGAGCTGATAATAAAGTAAAAATCAGGAAATTTTCTAAAACTTTTCATCACAGAGATGCAACTAAACTCATTAGACTCATAAAGCATGGTTTTTGCCAGTTTCAGCTGGTTGAAAGATTAGGCAATAATTACATTTAAGCATACTATGAGAAAATAACATTTTAAAGAATACAAGAGACAAAAATCTTTACCTATATACACAAATATACATCTATCAGGGCAAATGAAATGTTTCTTTAAAGAGCTTATTGCTTGAGGAGGAATGACATAAAGAAAATATCCCTGTTCTCCATTTACCATTAATTTTATTTATACACACATACACACACACATATATGTGTATGTATATCTATATGTATATACACACACATATACTACAAAATTTAGTTTCACCTAGATTATTTGTTAGAAGTGGATTTGAGTGTGAAATTCAGTGTTGGGTGAAGTTGAATGTTTTCTGATTTGGATGGATGACTTAGGGAATGAAGGAATTATCCTAAGGGACGGTGATGAGCTGTAGCAATTACAAGGGTATATACAAAGGTATATGCAGGTTAGGGGGCAGGGTAGAAAAAAAAGTTTCATTCCTCCCAATTATCTGGGGGAGGATACAATGTTTATAGGCTGGGATTACTTTTGTACAGTCTACTATTTAGTTATTTTGATCTTACTATTCTACCTATAGAAGAGAAAACAAGTTTGTTTTCAGAGGGAAACAAATAAAAACTAAAACATGTTACCAGTATTTCTTTTAAGAGAATTAAAATGTTGATTTACTCTGGTTCCTCTCTTAAAACCCAACTGCCACATTCCAGCCTTGCATTTCAATACTAAAATGCATTTTTTTTAAAAGTCCACACAAACACCTGAAATCCAATTAAACTGTCACATCCTTCTCCTTATTCTTATTCTTATCACTACTGATTATCAAGACACCTTGGTGACTTTATTATCAGCTTGTTCTTCCAGCTAGATCCTCAGTTAACAGACACTATAGCTCTCATTTCTTGGGATTTTGTAGTCTCTATCAAAAGCAAGAAAGACTTAATATCCCCATAGGCTATGGATTCTTGACATAAGACCCTTGGAAGCAATTTACACACGACATCTTTCACTATCTATTCGATTCATTTCACCTGTGTCACCAAAAAAAGAGTCAGGTTCACAAAGAAAGCTATTAAGGATGCAGGACAGTCCTGGATGAATGGTCCCATAAATGGCTAGTTTTATACATATAGAAAAGTATGGCAGAAAAGTCATCTGGATTTTTGGTGTCATTACTGTCATTACTCAACAATTGGCACAAGTCATAGATTTACTTAAGTTAACGTAAATTGAATACTGGACAGAACAAGAAAATTATTAATGGAGAAAGATTTCCTTACTAGTCCTATTCTTTGTACTCACTTCTTAGAGTGTGCTCCTAAGAACACATTAAAATGTAGCCATTTCCTCATACCATCCCAAAATGTATCAGTAATTAGGAATTGGTATGTCTGTCTAGCTATTTAGCTACTTTATCTATTTATCCACTTTATCTACCTGTCTTCTTGCATCTCCACCAGAGGCTTTAGCATGAATCCTTTGAAATAACCCTAAAAACGACATTTGAAAAGGAATTTTAGAGCCTCTTTCTTAGGAACGTTCTGGAAGGTTACTGAAGTCTCTCTTCTCTTTGGAAGGAAAGTTTTTGTTTTTGTTTTGTTTTGTTTTAGTGAGGCAATTGGGGTTAAGTGCCTTGCCCAGGGTCACACAGCTAGTAAGTGTTAAGTGTCTGAGGCCAGATTTGAACTCAGGCACTCCTGAATCTAGGGCTGGTGCTTTAACCACTGCGCCATCTAGCTGCCCCTCTTTGGAAGGAAAGTAAAGAAAGCCTCAAGCTCAAGGGATTAGACTGTATCACCCAGAAGTAAAGGTCTCCCTGGCACTACAGGATACCAAAATCTCGTTACAATATTGGTCTTCATCTCCAAGGAAGAATGATTCATGAACTAGGCAGTCTTTGAATTCTGCATTCCTCCTGGGCAACACTGCAAGTGGGTCCCCTGACTCCATGAAACCCTTTCTCAGACTGCACCTATCTTGCCATTATCTCCACGGGGTAGACTGCCCCAAATGGGAAAATCAATCTTTAGGAAGGTCAAGTCAAGTGTTTGCTCTTGATGTGCCTCTGTGCATCTCTCCTTTTGTCTGGCCGAGCTCATGGAACTTTAGTCTAAAGATAAAAAGCACAGGTTAAAAGAGAATAAAAGTGATGCTGAAGAGGACTTTGATCCTGAGGATGCTTCTGCTTTTAGATATTCACTGTCTACCCATCAATACAGTTTCACTAGCCAATGAAATTATTGTAATGGCCCTGATCTCATTCCCAAAACCAAATTCATTTTAACTGGTTTGGGCTTTGGGTATTAGGCCCTATAATTTTTGTTCTCTATTAAATAAAGTCTAAAATAAAACTACTCTGGGCCTGCTGCTGCATCTGTGAATTTCAGGAACATCCAGAAAATTTCTTCACAATATATAAAATGGCTCATTATTCATTAGTATCCATAACAGATGCCAGTTTTTGATGTGATAGATTGTGGGAACTTAGAATAATACTGGATTTTCAGCACAGTTGAAAGTTGTATTAATTAAATTCATACATGTCTCAAACTTTGTAATACACGTGCTGAACCAAAGTGGTGCTGATAAGAATGAACCTAATTAAGTCTAATGAAACAAGATTATGAATGGTGCAGTAGATAGAGTGCCAGACTTATAATCAGGAAAATCTGAATTCAAATATGGCCTCAGACACTTACAAACTATGTGACCCTGCACAAGTCACTTAGCCCAGTTTGCTTCAGTTTTCTTCATCTGTAAAATGAGCTGGAGAAGGAAATGGCAAACCACTCCAGTATCTTTGCCAAGAAAACCCTAAATGGGGTCATGAAAAGTCATATACAACTGAAAATGACTGAGCATTGAGAGATACAACTTATTGGGAAAGAGAGCAGTGTTAAGCTAGAAATTGCTTTTGGAAACTGCATGAAAAAATAAAGTAACTTACAGTGCACTGTGATGGCTGTGGTAGCAATCATGCTCTTTTCATCGGTTAGAGAACATTTGTAGTCTCCTGTCGCATTTCGTCTCACATCTGTCAATACGTAAGTATTTGAGCTTCTTATACCTTCTGTCTGTCCCTTTGGATAAAGGTAAAACAGCCTATTATTACATTGGGTAATAAGATAAGGACAATCATATTTCTTGATGACTGCAATATAGTTCCTTCAGTTTGGAAAGAGAAGAGGCTTCAGTGGAAAACTGGGCTTGTGGTTGGAATTTAAATACAAATGTTTGTCTTTTTATTTTAATTTTGCTAGACTTTTTTGGAAGGTAAAAAATAAAGTCATTTTATTATTTTAATTATTTTAAAATTAAAATAAGTGTATTTTAAACTAATCAATGATTATTATTATTTATTTTAGATCCAAATATCCATATAGTTCTTGGGGAAGTGATGTTTAGGGTCCCATGTCTTCTTGGTGTTCTGGGTGGAATGAGATGCTTGCTTTCAATTGCTCTTGGACAGGTATGTTTTCCAGGATGCATAATTCTCATCTGATGCTTTAGGTACAGTTCAAAAATGTCCAAAAGGATTGTCTCTGTTTTTCAAATGGAGAAACTGAGGCACAAAGAAGAGACAGGACTTTTTCAAGTTCATCTTAGGAATGACTGGCAAAGCTAGGATCAGAATACAGGGTAAGCTCTTCCTCGGTTATCATCCTTTTTTTCTATCCAGTCTTCCCAAGGAGATGAATTTGGCAACTTATATGAGAAATCAAAATCACCAATGGGTTTTTAATAGCTACTGTGTCATCAGGTCACTTTTTTCCCCCCACTGGATTTGTAACTTTAGAAGAGTTTTAAAAATACCTTCCCGTGTAATTTAATTTTACTGGTAAGAAAAAAAAAAAAGGCAAGAAGAAAATATAGTCTACACTGTTTCATAGCTTTCTCATAGACTAGGAAAAATCTTCCATGGGAACTCTGTATGAACAACATCATGCTCCCTTTTTTATCTTATAAAGTGTGAACATCAGACAAATGTCAAACAAAGGAAAATGATAGTTCTAAAGCTAAGTGGCAGGACTGCAGCACTTACTGGGAGGTAAAACAAAAACTCCTCTGGAGGGGGGTTACCATTTCCTAAGCATTTTAGAGTGATGTTGTCTCCTTCCTTAATGGCATTTTTGGGTGGCAAGACTTGAATTGTCACCTTCTCTGTGGGATCTGCAAAAATAATGGACACAAGTTAACAGTTTTTGTCAAGTACCAAATTACTCTATACATACAATGCAAATGACTAAATTATACACAATTTTCTCAAGAAGCAAGTAATGGTAATTGCTTAAATGTATCTTTTTATAGAAGGATTTAAGTTAATAGGTACTTTTCATACTGAGTACTAATCCTAGTTAGAACAAACTACAAAGGAACCCTGTTATATAAAAATCAATTTCTTCTTAGCAAAATGTCTTTAACTATAGTAGGAATGACCATAATTATTTTATGTGTAAAAGACCAGTAGGAACAATCTCACTGTATGATTTCATTACAAGAGAATTTAGCTGTATTCTGTGAAACTTACTATTTGGAAAGACTGAAGCAGCCATCAAAATAGCTAGTTCTATTAGGCAACACTGCACTCACATTACATAATAGTACCCTACATTAAATACAAAGGAACATGAGCTAAATAGTACAGACAAAGCTTTTTGGTATGCTGAAGGGTATATTGCTTTCAAAAAGATGAATCCCATGATCTGAGGAGACCCTTAACATAATCAGCAGAACTGTAAATGTAATATAATTCTGTTCTGTTCATTGAAGCCAAGCTACAACTTTCATTCCAATTTGGAAATGTTTCTAAAGAAAATAGGGCTAAAGGGTATTCGTTACTATTAGTTGCTGTTCACAAACAGAATTCTAGGGAAATTAAAGTCCATATATAATGAGCCATTTCTAACAAACACAAAATAGGAGAAAAGATCTCAGTTTTAGAGTATGTGAATTTCCAAATTGTGTAACTTCTTAATAATGGTCTACTTTTATACTTCAAGATGTTTTAAATCACTTGGTTAAAAGAATACTGGATTAAAAAATGGCCTGATTCAAAGGCTCATTTGATGGAACACTTTTTCACCTTGAGAACTTTACAACTGTTGTATCATTGGTTACGTTCATGGAATTTTCCCAGATGACGTACTTCAACATACTTATAAAGACAAAAGTGATCTCCCCAAGAAGAGTTCATATGATTAATGCCACAAGTGGGACTTGAGGGGCTAACAGGTTAGTTGCCCAGATTCTACAAAGACTTTTTTCCATGTCATGTCATAGATACAGACAAAATTAACAGAGGAGAGTGAAGTAAGAGATCGTTTGTTCCTCCAATTTTTTCTCCATATGCCAGCACAAAGTCTAATATTTTTGCAAAGTTTTGTAATCCTTCTGATGGGTCTGCATCTCACCTAGAATATTCTGGTGTGTTTATTCTTTCCAGATAAGACACTGGAGATTTTATATACATACCTATACATACACACACACACACATATATATAAAATACATATTCATATGTAACACATATTCATATACACATTCACATACACATAGTACTTTGCAAACCATAAAGCACTGTGTAAATCTTATTTATCATCATTGTCATCATTATCATCACTGTCGGTTTTTCTACAGGAAGAAAGGAAAGAAGGAAGGCAGGAGAGAAGGAAAGAAAGAAACCTCTTTTGCCAATCTTTTGAGGAGATTACATTCTAATGGCAGGTCTTCAACCAAAAGAAAACTGATAAATAGAGTAGGGTGTTGGGGACAGAGTAGAGGGAGGCATGGTTTTGAAGTCTGGAGGATGTCAGCAACAGGGTTAGAAGGGAAATAAAGCTGAAGTCTTTCCCCTGATTCACCAATAATAGTCTCCAGCTTGAGTACAGTGAAATGCATTATGAAGTACATAAAGTTGTTTTTGACACTATTTTCTTTCCCTCCACACCCATCCCATTACTCTTTCTCCCTCCCCTGACTATTGTTCTAGTATTCTACCATTTCTACCTAAGACATGCCACCCTATTGGAACTTACCCTCCCAATGCACTTCAAATCATTTCCATTCCTTTTTCTCTATTGTAAGAGGCTAAAATTCTAGCTATATAATCTAAAATCTAATGAGTGGTGGCCAATAAATTATAAGCTTTAGCAAGAGTATTTGTGTTTAAGTAATTATTAAAGAGCATTAGGATCAGAGAGAAAGGTAAAAATCTAACTATTTCTAAGAGACCCCATCATCTGATCCACCATGGCGAGGTCAGGAACCAAAAGAGGAAAAAGCCCTCTGCCAGCGTCCACTTCCTACTTCGTGTCTTCCTCTCAGAAATGGGAGGCTCCTCAAGTTGACTGGCTGGTAGCCTTGATAGACAGTACCCACAAGCAAACATCACCACCTGACACCAAGGACCTTGACCACATGGCTCACCCTCAGATGCCTTCTCCTCATGGTGGAGCTTTCCTACAGTAGCTCTCCAGCAGGTGGTGTCAGTCCAATTGTTACACTATCAACCCTCACCTCTCCTGTTCACAGCCTTGCTCTTCACTAGGAACCTCATAAACGAACCTGGGATAATGGAGTCGTTATATTACCCCACTCTAAGGCAACAAATCAGCAGTTTAACAGGAGCATTCTGGAGAGAACTCAACATGACTAAAACGAAACTAATCAGCTTTCTCAAAATGACAACTCTTTCTTGGCTCTTCTGATCTCATCAATAGCAACATTGTTCTCCTACTCATCAAGTCATTAAATGTCCCTTCGATTCAGCTTCTTCATCTGTAACATAAGGGCAAAAATTCTGGTAGTAACAACTCCTAGGAATGTTGTGAGAATTAATTGAGCAAAATTGTATAAAGAGCTTTGAAAACCATAAGACTCTATAGAGGAGCCATGCAGGAGACTGGATTGAAAGGAAGCTGTGGATTCAGGAAGCTATGAGGTTAAGCCCTGCCCCTCATGTCTACCAGCTATGGGACCTTGGACAAATCACTTAAACCTTCAGTGTCCAAGAGAAATCTCTAATTCTACAGAAATGGCTGATCTGAATTGGTAAAGGACGTTCCTCGTTTTAAAAAATCCCTATGTAGATAAAAATCACATATCTAGTAAAAAAAAAAGTGCTAAATATTTCAGAGAGCAACAGCATAATCATGATATTTGACTTATGAAATCACAGAATCTTTTTTTTTTTTTTAAGTGAGGCAATTGGGGTTAAGTGACTTGCCCAGGATCACACAGCTAGTAAGTGTTAAGTGTCTGAGGCCGGATTTGAACTCAGGTACTCCTGACCCCAGGGCTGGTGCTCTATCCACTGCACCACCTAGCTGCCCCAAATCACAGAATCTCAAAGAAGGAAGAAGTGTCAGGAACCATCTAGTCTGACCTATATCCACAAAAAAGTTTCTACAACTTGCTTGACAATTAATTCATTATCTAGCCTCTAGAAGGACCAACATTTAAGAACACCTTGAGGGAACAAAACCAGTTTTCTGTCAATTGATGTTCCTGGTCCTTTCTAGTGTTAAAGGTCACCAATAATGGGATATCCACTATCTGATGAGAGAGGTAATTCCGCTTTGGATAACTTTTACTGTGCAGGAATTCTGTTGTCTAATATCTGTCTCTCTGCCACTTTCATCCATACCCTCTGAGATCAAGCAAAACAATTGTAATTTATACTAAGAATGCTTTAAATGTTTGAAGGGTTAATTATGCAGAAGTTCTGGAAACAGATTAATATATTCCTGTCAAAAGCAGGATGTTCTTCCTATCTCATGGGCTTGGCCAGCCCTTGAGGAAGGAAGTAAATATCCCTACAGGTCAAGCAAGCAGTTGACTTAGTGTCTTCTTTGTTTAAAACTGTATGTAAGTCTTCACTGGGAAAATGGTCTTTGGAATCTCACCCGTGGAGAGGACATTCTGCCCAGGACCTTTCCCAGTCTGGACTCTGGATGCTGTGAACTGGGATTCCCCAGCCAGAAATCCAGATGTTGGTGCTGTCCTTATTTGGTGATATATGTCTTTTATTACTTTAGTTGTGATTAGAATTGTTTTTGTGTCTTTGTTTCTCTATTTCTATGCTTCTGAAAATTATTCTCCTTGTCTAACTTGCTATTCTATAATTAATAAAGTTCTTGTAACTCTAGAAGTGTGAGTGTGCTTCTTATACCTCACAAATCTCAAAACCTTTACAATACAATGTCCCACTAAGCAATTATGAGAACCTAAACCTTCTCCAGGCTCAAGTTCCTTCAATTAGTAGTTATATGAGATTTTTTTGTTGTATTGTTGCATGACATACATTTGTTGTATGACGTAGTGACTGTACCATGCTGCTATCTGTGCTTTGGACCTTCTCTTCAGCTTTTCAATACTTTTTCCCTTTCACATACAGTCAGGCATCAAGTCCTGTAAATTTTTTTTTTCATAATGCCATTGGGGTTACAGATTTAGAGCTGTAAGACACCTTAAACATCATTTATCCTGTCCTCAGAAAACAGATGCCCAGGAAAAGATTCAGTGGCTTCTTCCAAGTCACACAAGTAGAAAGTAGCATTGGTGGGACTTGAACACCAGCCCCACTGCTGTCATCCTAGTCTAGGTCTCCTAAATTTGATCCTACATTGTCGTTAGTCTCTCCTCCAATCCATTCTATATACCACTACCAGATTAATTTTCCTATGATGCTTCTTTCTGAATGTTGTATTCCTGATTAAATGGGGACTTATTGCATAAAGAGTCAAGTCTAACCTTTCTAGAAAGGCATCCACAATGTAGGACAACCTCTTTCTCCTTGATTTATCTCAATATTACCCTATGTTAACCATGTTTCTACCAAACTGATCTACTCATGGCACTTAAGCAATGTTCCTTATATTGCTTGTTATCATTCATATGGCCTGATTATGTAGCTATACTATAAGCACTTTGAAGGTAAGGACTCTGTCTTATTCTTTTTGTCTACAGTACCTATTCGTTGCCTTTCTCAAAAACATTCAATGGATTGTGCTAGCCATGGTGATATCTCATAATTTCCAAACAATTTTATGCTTTCTATCTTCTTCTCTTCTCACCATTCCCTACTATACTTAACTCACTGCCTATTATCTCTAATCCTCTTTTCCCTTCTCAATTTCTATAAACCACTTTGACAACCTCTACCATTTTGTATTCTCCAGTTCATGGTATCAGCAAAGCTAAATGCCATATAAATGGCTTGGGAGAAGTTTTTTTGCGTGTGTTCTGCCATTAATTAGGCAAATAAATGAATTTACTTCAGAAGAGCAATATTACTTTCTAAATAAAAGTGAAAGAGGGCAGCTAGGTGGTGCCGTGGATAGAGCACTGGCCCTGGATTAAGGAGTACCTGAGTTCCAATTTGGCCTCAGACACTTAACACTTACTAGCTGTGTGACCCTGGGCAAGTCCCTTAACCCCAATTGCCTCACTAAGAAAGAAAGAAATGAATGAATAAATAAACAAACAAACGAACAAATAAATAAAAGGGAAAGATCCAAGTTTATTGACCCAGTGCTTTTCAATTTGGCTGGTTTAAGGGATATGAATTTTTTTTTTCTTGAAAAGCATTGTACTTTTAACTTTTCCTGGTGTCAATTCAAAGCAGTTTCTACTTGTTTTATAACACAGAAAACAAAATGTAGGTCATTTGGAAATTTTCCTTGGCCTCACTGGCATTTTCACCATTTGGAAAGAACAGATAGAAACTGAATGGATAGCTACTCTTGAACATACTATGCCATTACAGGAATCTCAAGCACATTTTCACTTTAGAGGGCTTGCCATATTTCTTACTTGAAGAAAAAATACTAAAGGATCTTTTCCCCTGAAATACTCTCTACTTCTAATATCAAATTGTGTAGTAAGCAGGAAGAAAGCACATAGAGTTATAGTTAGAAACTTTAGCTGGCTGTATTGTATGATCAGGAGCAAGTCCTGTCTGGGTGCTTATCCTTTTGTAAAATGAAGAAGCAGAACTAGACTCTATTAAAAATTTCATGGAATCACAGTTAGGACTTTAGAGTTCATCTAGTCCAACCTATGCCTTAACCAACATGACCTCTACAACATACCTAACAAGATGTAATTCAGCCTTTGCTTGAAGACCTCCAATTAGAGGAAACCCATTACCCCTCATTACATTCTACTTGTGGATGGCTCCTATTGTTAAGAAGGTTTTCTTTGCATGGAATCTAAATTTATACCATTGGGCGTGCTTACATTGCTTCTAGTTCTAGTCTCCTTGGCCAAGCAGTTAAACAAACATTTTTTAATTACTTACAGAATCTACTTGTAGATTCTGGGAGTAAGTCTAGATGACACCTAGGAATTTTTCTAGTTAGAATATTCTATAATTCCAACTGTTAGGTCAAGTTAAATGGTAAAAAGAATGTAGAGAATTCTAAATATGTTAGATATCATTTGATTTTAAGGTAGCTTAGGATCATAGAATCTAATAATAAATGGCAGAGCTAGGATTTTAATCTACGTCTTCTTATTCAAAAACTTTAGTTGTTTGTTTTAGAAAATATGAAAACACTATGTTTTTTTAATTGACAAAGATAAAATTATTTTATGGGTATGTAAACAAAGTAAGGGCAGCTAGGTGGTACAATGAATAGAGTGCCAGGCCCACCATCAGGAGACTTATCTGCCTGAATTCAAATCTGGTCTCAGACACTGACTAGCTGTGACCTTGGGCAAGTCACATAACCCTGTTTACCTCAGTTTCCTCATATGAAAATGAGCTGGAGAAGGAAATGGCAAAGAGCTCCAGTAACTTTGCCAAGAAAACCCCAAATAGAGTCATGAAGAGTCACACATGACTGGAATGACTGAACAATAATAAAATGGAAAAAAAGAGCAACTTACAGTAAATATCAAAGAATGCTTGATCAGAATGAATTGTTTTTTGGCCTGATGGACCATAATATGTCACAGAACATGTGAATGGTATCTTTATATCATTTTTTGTTGTCTTGTACATTAGAGACGAAGTTACAGTATAGAGTTGAGTTACTTGATCCACTTGTCTTTGTAAAGTTGTGACCACACCTAAAAGAAAGAAGGAATATTAATCATAGAATGTTTTACCTGGATTCAAAGTACTTTAACTTTACAAAACCTTTGAAAGGTGGCTTGGTCCTGCTATAGGTATTGTACAGGCAGGGAGACTGACATGTAGCAAGGCAGATGTCTTTCCGGCGTTACAGAGTAAAACAATGGTGTAAGCAGAAATAGAATCCTACAGGCCTGTCTCCCACACACTTTAATTAACTATGAGAACATGTCACACACAGAAGTAATTTTCCTTACTCCTATCTTTTCTGCAGGAGCACTAAGTCAGCATTTGGGAAAAAATTTAAGGGATACTTAAAGCCACAAAGCCCATTGTTGTAGATTGAAATTGATTTCAAGCAAAATATTTACAAGTTGGATTGCATATCCAGTCCAAACTCACTCACCTTCTGAAGGGTCCAAAGTCTTCCCATTCCTGTACCATGTAATGTTGACATCTGGATAACTGTCTTTTGAAATACAATCACCCAACTGCCAAACAGAAAGTGATATTAACACTTAAGTCTAACTGATTTATTTAAATAAAAGTTAATGACCCAACTGTGATTGTTAGAAAAACGTAGTTGGAGGTGACCTGTCAATGCTCATGTTGTTTACTAATGTTCATTCATTCAGACAGTTATTCTATCTACCCAGTCAAAAGCAAGACTACTTAGTGACCCTACAGCATTTGCATTAAAAATCATTTTAGAGGGGCGGTTAGGTGGCACAGTGGATAGAGCACTGGCCCTGGAATCAGGAGGACCTGAGTTCAAATCTGGCCTCAGACACTTAACACTTACTAGCTGTGTGACCCTAGGCAAGTCACTTAACCCCAATTGCCTCACTTAAAAAAAAAATCATTTTAGGACAAACATGATATTCATCATATGGTATGCTATGGCATTAATCAATAGAACTTGAGACATTTTTTTTCTTTTAATAAAGAAATGTTTAGTTATACTGGTGAGAAGAAAAGGAGTAGAATGTAATCAGCAAAATGATCCACCCATACACAATATGTGGAAATGGCTATTTTGGCTCTTATTGATATATTTTCTAACAACAGACTCGAGGCATTTTGCAAGAGAGATGAATCACCTTTCTCTCCTCTCCTGCACAAAGTCTTAAACTACTAGTCCCCTGCCTGTTCTGAATGAACCAAATTTGGATCCTTATGTAGCTATTATCAGTCCCTTCAGACTAGATAAAAATTAAGGTAGATAGTTAAGCAAGAAATGTGTGCCATACCTTTTTCAGCTGTTCTGTTTCCAAGAATTGTGCTTTATTTACAATTTCAGGTTTCGATGGTTGCTCTGAAATTTAAGGGAAAAAAAAAATAAATCTCTGTGGAAAAGACAGGACCCCTGTTTTGCTTCATGTCAGATATTGCATTTCCCCAAAGGTGGAAAACAAGTGACCAATCAAAGAATAGAATCAGCACAAAGATTGCAATTTGGCAAATTGGGCTAGCTGCAAATGAAGAAAAAAAAAATCGACCACACACCAAACCTTTGCATTATTTATTTTAAATGTTATTTTAAGTACCTGGAACTCTTTTGAATATGATCTCTCTAATTAGAAAGCATTATTTTTCTTACAGCTTCCTAGGCATTTTACCAACCCTGCTGCTGGCTCTAACAGGGAAGACTGCAGTCAAAAGACTAAATAGTACCCTGGTGGTTTGAAAGAGCCAGTGTACCTCCAAATGGCTGCCTGTCCCTCTTCCCATCAGGAGCATCAGGCTCATTATAACATGATGAATACTATCACCACAGTAGTACAAATGCAAAAACTGAAGTGTGAAAGTCATTGGGAAAGCTCCTGCCCTCCATCTGGATCTGGTAAAGCACTGAATTCAAATGCTCACAGCTGGTCTACCCTTGCACTATAATGGTGTGATGGAAGGGTCACAGGACAGAGAAACAGGAGACCTGAGTTCAAAACTCTGTTCTGCCACCAAATATCACATGTCTCAACCTCTTTGAGCCTCAGTTTTCATCTGTATAAAATGAAGGTGTTGGAATAAATAGGGAATGGAGTGCTTACTCTGTTCCAAAGCACTGTGCTAAATGCTGGGGGTATAAATGGGTCTGAAGTCAGGATAACCTAACTTCAAATCTGGCTTCAGACACTTATTAGCTGTGTGACCCTGGGCAAGCCACTTAACTGCCTCATCTGTAAAATTGGGATAATAAGAGCACCTACCTCCTGGAGTTGTTGTGAGGATTAAAGGAGATAATATTTGTAAAGTGCTTAAACAGTGCCTGGCAAATTGTAAGCATTACAGCATCATTTAGTCATTTTCAGTCATGTCTGACTCTTCATGACCTCTTTTGGGGTTTTCTTGTCAAAGATACTGGCATAGTTTGCCATCTCCTTCTCCAGTTCATTTTACAAACAAACTAAGGCAAAAAGAGTTAAGTGACTTACCCAGGGTCACACAGATGTCTGAGGCTAGATTTGAACTCAGGTCTTCCTGACTTCTAGCACTCTATCTACTGTGCCACTTAGTTGTCCAAGTATTACATAAGAATTAGTTATTGTTGTTGTTATTTTATTCTAATGGGGAGAAAACAGTATATGAGTGCTGGAAATGGGGCAGAAGGAAGAATGTGAGTAGGTAGCATGGAAATGCCATGGATGTTTGGACTCCAAGCTATAGCAAGGTAATGCAAAAACTCAATCACCAGAGCTGGGCAACTCAGGGTCACTGAAGGTCTAAAGTTCTGTCTAGTCTTACCAATCTGTGAATTTTTGTAGATTATACGCAATAATCATTCAGTCAACTAACAAATATTTATTAAGCACCTACAATGTGTCAGGCACTAGGCCAAGTTCTGGGGATACAAAGACACCTCATTAAATAGTCACTGCTCTCTAGGAGTTTGCTATACTAATACCTATGCTCAAGCCGGGGAAGCCCACATTTTATAAACATGTCAAATTCTTTATAATTCAACCAGTAGAAAACTCAAAACATAGTATACAATTTGCCAAATTTAGAACCTAGGTGATGCAGGGACTGAAAAATGGAAGAAGACATATAAGCTTTAAAATATCCAATAGTATAAGATGTTAGAGAAGTGGACAATTTAGCAGAGGTTACAGAGGGGAAGTTGCTTGAAAAACTCAGAAATATCTTAAATTTCAACAGAGCCATGGTGTTAATTTCATTTTTCCAATGGGGTGTGGTGAAAATGAAGTGGTTTTTTTTTTTTTGTTTTTTTTTTTTGTGGGGCAATTGGAGTTAAGTGACTTGCCCAGGGTCACACAGCTAGTAAGTGTTAAGTGTCTGAGGCTGGATTTGAACTCAGGTACTCCTGACTCCAGGGCCGGTGCTCTATCCACTGTGCTACCTAGCTGCCCCTAAGACCATGCTTTTTACAGAAGAGCAAATGTGTAACATTAAAAACCACTTCATAAGGGCAGCTAGGTGGCACAGTGCACTGGCCCTGGAGTCAGTAGTACCTGAGTTCAAATCCAGCCTCAGACACTTAACACTTACTAGCTGTGTGACCCTGGGCAAGTCACTTAACTCCAATTGCCTCACTTTAAAAAAAAAAAAAGCATGGTCTTTTTTCAAGTAGATGGATGGTCTTGCTTTCAGGTGGATGGTCTTGCTAGTGAGCAGAAA
This sequence comes from Dromiciops gliroides, assembly GCF_019393635.1. Classification (NCBI taxonomy): domain Eukaryota; kingdom Metazoa; phylum Chordata; class Mammalia; order Microbiotheria; family Microbiotheriidae; genus Dromiciops; species Dromiciops gliroides. Next base: position 312,467,029 of record NC_057863.1, on the reverse strand, counting down.
AGTGTTTTATAATTCTACCATTCATTCTCTTTTCCTTTAATTTTACTGCTGGTAGAGTGGCAAGATGTACTGGGGTCTATCTCTTGAAGCAGGAGTGGGGGAGAGCCTGAAGGGTGCTGAGCTTGTGCTGTAAGCCATCTGCTTTGGCCTCAATACAAGGAATGTACAAAGAAAGGCTTCTTGGTGGTCCCTTTGTCTCCCTCCTCCCTGTTCATTAGAGGGTGGGGCTGTCTCAAAGAAGAGGCCAGTGAGCAGGAAAAGCCTCCTACTTGGTAGATTTTAAAGGGAGAGAGAATTTCCACTCTCTTCTTTCTCTCTTCTTTGCATGATGCTTGAGACTCTTGTCTGCTCTCCCTTGGACTTTTCTGAAAGGGAGATTTCCCTTTTCTATGGTGCAATCCCCAAAGCTGTGGCAGCTGCTCCCACATAGCAGGGAGTGTATGTATTGTCTAGAAAAGGCTGATAAAGGAACTCAAATTTGTTTCTTTCCCAGAACAAAGGTGACTGAACAGAGATCCTGAGATGAGCTTGATGGCAATCTCATGAGTTCTAGAAGTTAGGAGTCTCCTACATCCCCCTGTTGGCTACCCAGAAGGAAGAAATAGCCTTCTAGTGTTTTTTTTTTTTTTTGGCTGGGCAATGAGGGTTAAGTGACTTGCCCAGGGTCATAAAGCTAGTAAGTGTCAAGTGTCTGAGGCTGAAATTGAACTCAGGTCCTCCTGAATCCAAGGCCAGTGCTTTATCCACTGCACCATCTAGCTGCCCCTCTAGTTGTCTTCTTACTACATTCTGGTCCCCACTCTAGTCCACCCTCCACTCAGCTGTCAGAGTGATTTTTCTATAGTGCAGGTCAGACCATCTCTGTACCCTAGTCAATTAGGTTCATTGGTTCCCTATCACTTCCAAGATCAAATGTAAATTCCCTCTGTTTGGTATTTAAAGCCCTTTATAACCTGCCCCTCCCACCTCCATTTCCTTTCTAGCATTTTCATTGACTGACAAGTTCTCCCTCTAGGCTTCCTTCAAATCCTGGCTAAAATCTCACCTACTGTAGGAAAAACTTCCCAATGTTCCTTAATTCTTGTGCTTTCCCTCTGTTGGCTATTTATAATTCCTCCTGTATTTATCTTGTCTGAGCATAGTTGTTTACATTGCTCCCCAATTAGACTATGAGCAACTTGAGAGAAGGGACTGTCTTTTACTTTCTTTGTTATGCGCAGACTTAGTACAGTATGAGAATTACAAAATTTACTGAGAACTGATTCCCCACCCAGTCCCCTATTTCCCATACAAATGAATTGCCTGGGGCTGGCTGTCTTTGTCATTTCCTAGACTCTTGATGGACTTATGGACCTTTCCCCAAGTAACTTATCCCCTCCCAATGTTCTCCACCTTACTTCCTGGACTTTATGTTATTATGTTAAAAGGGTCCACCTACATTAAATAGTTTCTATTCAGAGTCTGTAATACCTATACTTAACTTAGGAGCAGTTCTATTATTTCTTTTGTCAAAGGTTCATTTACATTAAGTAGCTAAAAGTCACTCTGGAGCAATCTTTTGGTTCACTTTTTGTTCTGTTGCCCCATAAAAACCCTGTCCTCAGTTCCCATCTTTGGGTATTCCTAGCTTTTGAGCTTTGTGATACCAGGAGCTATATAGTTCCTCTGCCCCGATTAAAAATCTTATTTCTCCTATATTGATTGTTTCCTTAATTTCCAGGTTAACAAGTGCTTGCCACATAGTAGGGGCTTAATGCATGTTTATTGATTGTCTGATAGACTGAAAAAGAAAACCAAAAACTTATCAGAGGAGAAGATGATCATCATCATCAGGAAGAAGAGCCCAAACCAGGGTTTGCCAAAAGTTGTGGTTCTTAAGTGAGTTTCTTGAACAGAGTACAGAACCAAAGCACATGTTGTGGGCTCCCAATCTCCTCTATCCTCCGCCCCTCCACTGCAATATCTTTTAATTTTACATAGCTTTCATCTTCAATTACATTGCTCTACCACCTCCTGGTGAACTATTTCTTGCATATATATATAGTTAACCTGGAAATTAAGGAAACAATCAATATAGGAGAAATAAGGTCTTTAATTGGGGCAGAGGAACTATAGCTCCTGGTATCACAAAGCTCAGAATCTAGGAATACCCAAAAATGGGAACAGAGGACAGGGTTTTAATGGGGTAAGAGAACAAAAAGATTGCTCCAGAGTGACATATAGCTAGTTAATGTAAATGAACCTTTGACAAAAGAAATAATAGAACCGCTCCTAATTTAAGTATAGGCTTTACTGACTCTGAATAGAAACTACTTAATGCAGGTGGACCCTTTTTACATAATAACATAAAGTCCAGGGAGTAAGGTGGGGAGCATTGGGAGGGGATAAGTTGCTTGGGGGAAGGTCCATTAGAATAAAATAATAACAACAATAACTAATTCTTATGTAATTTTGTAGTTCTTATTATATATATCTCAGCCATGTCTAACAATGTATGTGAGGATACAGACTCATGGATTCCATAGATATCATGGTTCTCCATATTTGCAAAGAAGGGAGGGAGGTGCATTTTCTCATCTCTTTGCTGAAGTCAGTATTGGTCATTATGCTTATATATCTGCTATTCATTTTCATGAATCTTAGTGTGGAATTATTCTGTATTTATTTTAACATGAGTCTAGGAGTTATATTCTCTAGGGCCTTCTTGTTTGCTATGTGAAATACCTTTAATCCTGTTCATCCAACAGAATTAAAGTAGCTTTAGGAGAGCCACTGACACTTCACTAAACTGAAACTTGGCTAATTTGGCCAAGAAGTAGGAAGGAAGCAGAAACAGTTCCTGAGCACAAACAACATAGCAGTCCCAAGGTTCATACAACAGGACTCCCACAGAGCACTAACAGCAAAGTCCCTAAGGCTCTCTCTCTCACTAGGAAACTATGTGTTTGATTACAGTGTTTCTAAGACCATCCTGGATAAAAGCAGCAAAAATGCAAGGTGGGAATGATTATTTTGGGCAGGCATGCTGTCACAAGAGGAATGAGGGAGGGAAAAATATGACATTCCAGGCCCACTTAGGGTAGGAGAAAAGTCTTACACAAATCTCATTAGCCCCAAAGGCCATTTCAGTATTATACAATCAGAATCACAGAATCTTAGAAATGGAAGAGACTTTAGAATAAAAAGTCATTCAACAAGCTTTTAGTTAAGGACTTATATTTTCCAGGCACTGTGCTAAGTGTTGGGAATACAAACAACAACAACAAAACCCCAAAATACAGTCTCTCTTTTCAAGGATCTCTTGTTCTGATGTGGAGCAGTGGGTGAGAACATGCAAATAATGATGTACAACATTAATCTCAGAGGGAAGGCCCTTGCAACAGGGGTGTTGAGCCAGGAAAGGATTCCAGCAAAAGGTAGTATCTAAGATGATTCTTGAGCAAAGTCTTAAAACCAAAAGGTAAAACTGAGGAGGGAGAGCATTCCAGGCATGAGTGACAGTGTGCACCAAGACACAGAGATGGGAGAGGGAATGTTGAGTGCGAGGAACAGTAACTGGGCCTGTGCAGCTAAATTGTAGAGAGTATGGCAGAGAATAAGAAGTCTGGGAAGTTCAGGAATGAGTGAGTCTATGAAAAGCTTGATAGCTCAAAAGAATTTCTATCTGGGGCAATAGAGAGCCACTGGAAAGACCCCATTTCAGCACGCCTCCAGAGGGATCACTGAGTCTTTTTTTTTTAAGACCCAAGATGAATCTGCCTGTTTCACTTCTATACAGCTCTAACTATTAGTAAATTAGATTCTCTGTAGCTTCCCTGCACTGGCCTTTGTTCCTAGTTCTGGACCCTCTTCTCTCTGATGACACTATAGATACTTAAAGTCAGCTCTTGTGCTCCATTGAGGTATTCCTTTTTAGAACTAGAGATCCTTGTTTCTTTTTCTTTTCTTTTCTTTTCTTTTCTTTTCTTTTCTTTTCTTTTCTTTTCTTTTCTTTTCTTTTCTTTTCTTTTCTTTTCTTTTCTTTTCTTTTCTTTTCTTTTCTTTTCTTTTCTTTTCTTTTCTTTTCTTTTCTTTTCTTTTCTTTTCTTTTCTTTTCTTTTCTTCTCTTTTCTTTTCTTTTCTTTTCTTTTCTTTTCTTTTCTTTTCTTTTCCCTTCCCTTCTTTTTTTTTTAAGGGCAATGAGGGTTAAGTGACTTGCCCAGGTTCACACAGCTAGTCTCAAGTGTCTGAGTTCACATTTGAATTCAAGTCCTCCTGAATCCAGGGCCAGTGCTTTATTCACTGTGCCACCCAGCTGCCCGAGATACTAATTTCTTTTGGCCTATCTTCATATAACACAATCTTGAGGACCTTTACTATCCCGAGTGGTCTTTCCTAAAATGTGACACTTGGGACTGAATGTAATACTCCAGATGTAGCCGGACAAGGATAGGACTATTACCTCTCTAAATACAACCTATAATCAATCATGGGAACTTCATTAGCTAACATATCTTACTATAGACTCATTTTGAGCTAATGGTCCACTAGAATCATCAGCTCTTTTTCAGATGAATTACTGTCTTGTTTTATCTCCTCACATAGATATCACAGCTTCATAATTGGTGTTCATAATGATGACAGAGAGTTATCAGGAAAAGGTTACATTATGCTCACTGGACTTTTTTCTAAACAGGCATGAAAGTGCAGAATACATTTTTGAGAGATTTTTATCTCAGATGACTAATATGAACAGTGATGTGGTGCTTTAAAGGGACAAGTTAAGCTATCTTGAAAAGGTCGTTATTCAAAAGATCCATTTCCTCAGGGTTCTGGATAGCCAACCTTACTATACATAAGTCTATTAAGTGGGAAAAAGTACTATACTGGGAGATGTAGGATTAAATTGTGGCTCTTTATGTTTAACTTTGGGAAAGACATTCTCTACTCTAGTTCTGTCTCTTTATCTGTAAAACAGGAGGGTGAAACTAGATTATCTTTAAGGTCCATTTGAATTCTTAATTTGATTTTCTCTACCTCCCTACCAAAATAAGTTGTCACCTTCTCTGCCACCTAGAGTCTTAGAGTTGCCTAGGATATTGACAGGTTGAGTTACTAAATCAACATTATACAAAACTCATATGGCAAGACTTGAACTCAGGTCTTTGAGGTTAGCTTCTACCCAGTATGCCACACTGCCTTTGAAAATGCAAATACACATAGGGAAAAGGAGCTAATTTGTTTTAACACCACCTTTGGCATTTTGTGTGACTGGAATGTATGGATAACTATGCAATCTCCAGCTAAAAGATGAGATAAATGGGCAGGCTCTTTGAAGGCTGCTGTTTTCCATGACACCAAATTCAATGAGGAATTCAGTGTAGAAATACATGGGTACACATTCACTTTCCTTTACATAAAATGTACATTCACTCTGTTCTCAAAACAGTGATTCATGGTGTTATTATGTATATATGATCACATATAACCAGTCAGTATGATATAATATATAGATAAGTTTAGTACATTTTAATATGTAGGCGATAGCAATGTATGCTAGTTTTAAAAATATTCTTCCTGTCTGATTAAAATTAAATTGCAGGCAAACTTAATAGTAGTCCCATCTCTTTCCCACCTCCAAAATGAGCAGTTTGGGATATCAAATTTGCATTTAGGGGCCTCTATTTATTTGGAAGAGATTCACATTATTAAGAAAATGATATATGTTTCTTTGCACTATATACCTCTTTTAAATTTTGTTTCAAAATCTCTGCATTGCTTAAAATTATTTTCCTGTGTAATTTTCTTTCACATCTATGGCTATTAGCTGAGAAGCTATAAAGAAAGACATAGGCTATGTTAGCAGAATTACAGATCAATTCAGGAGCATTTAAGAAACAATATGTAAATTATATTTTAATGTTTTAAGAATTCCCATGTATGTACAATTTGTAGGGAAAATGGTGACAAGGTAATATTATTAAAGACATTTAATTAAATGATACTAATTACAGTCATATTTTGCCTCTGGACACTTTATCAAAAGCCATTTTGAATCTAACTCTATAGCAAGAGACAGAATATGATCTTAGGTTTTTGTGGGGTTTTTTGCTTCCTTCCTGACATGCTTTTCCTTACTGGAGGAGTTTGGAACCTCATTACCACAGGGCTGCACTACAAAGGTTTAAAATGAAAGTATAGCAACATTTTCTGAATTTTCAGAATGTTCATCTTAAACCTGATCATACTTTAAAAGAAAGGAGGGGAGAAAAAAAAAACAGAAAGAGCTGGCAGTCTTGCTTCATTCCTGAGCAAAGATTTACTACCCTATAGGATGGATACACACACACACACACACACACACACACACACACACACACACACATAATATATGTAGCCTGTGGGCTACAGTGAAGGTTGATTATGTTATGACTCAAATGATTTTTTGCCAAATATACTATAGAACATTTGTGGGCATCCTATGCCATGTACTCATAAATAATTAAAGCTAAGGTATGTTTGCTATTCACCACCTATTAATATATTTTCACAGGTATAGTGGATAGAGCTCTGGACATGGATCCAGGAAGACCAGCTCAAATTCAGACTCAGATACTTATTAGCTATGTGTGACACTGGGCAAAGTCATCGCTTAACTTCTATAAACCTCAGGTTCCTCATCTATTAAAAAAAATGGTGATAAATAATACCACCTTCCTCCTAGGCTGTTGTGAGGGTAAAATGAGATAATCTTTGTAAAGTGGTTTGCAAATCTTAAAGCACTGTATCAATGCTAGTGGTTATTATTATCATCAGAATAATCTCCTTTTCCTTGCTTTTTATTATCCATAAAGTTCAGAGCAGTTTAGACCAAAGTAAGACTGAGCTACAAGTCTAGGATTAAGAAGGGGAAATGGCTGGAGAGAAATCAATCCACTTAAAGAGAGACGGACTTGTCAAGGAATGATTAGGTCATTTATGTTGTTGTTCAGTACATCCCATTCTTTGTGACTCCATTTTGGAGTTTTCTTGGCAGAGATACTGGAATGGTTTGCTATTTCCTTCTCCAGCTCATTTTATACATGAGAAAACTGAGGTAAACATGGATAAGTGACTTACTTGCTCAGGGTTACACATCTAGCAAGTGTCTGAGGCAAGATTTGAATTCATGAAGAGTCTTCCTGACTCTAGGCCAATCACTCTATACACTGTGCCACCTAAATGTCTTAGATCAAATTTATATGTAATCATATTTGATGGAGAAATGAACATTCCATTAGAAACTTTCTACCCCAAACCTCTCACTTTGTAGATTTGGAAATGGAGGCACTGAGAAGCTGAATAACTTTCCCAAAGTTACAGAGTAATAAAATCTAATAGGTAACATTTATATGGAGCTTCGAGGTCTAAGACATATTTTATGTTTGTTTTTTTTTTTTTTTTTAGTGAGGCAATTGGGGTTAAGTGACTTGCCCAGGGTCACAGTTAGTAAGTGTTAAGTGTCTGAGGCCAGATTTGAACTCAGGTACTCCTGACTCCAGGGCCGGTGCTCTATCCACTGCGCCACCTAGCTGCCCCTTCTAGGACATATTTTACATAACTTCTCTCCTTTGATCAATAAGCAGCAGAGTTGGGATTTAAACACAACTCTTCAAATTCCAAATTAAGTCCTCTTTTCACTATCACAGATTGCTTACTTATATATTCTCTCCTCTCTCCTTGAAAGGCCCATGGTGCCTAAACTTTCATTACATGATATAATTCTTAGTATTTGCTTTTTCATTATTTCATCACCAATGAACTACTTTAGAAAATTTTGTAGTACAGAAGATATTGTACTGTTGGCCATTCAGTATTTTCCTCTTGCTGGTCAATCCTACTATAATACTTGATTGGGATGTTAACAAGTAACATTTAAGGACAAGGCACAAGGTTGTTACATGTCAATATGAGGTCACTTTCATTCTTTGCCCTCTACAAAGTCTCCCAGCACAGAAAGCTGTCTGGTCCCAATTTCTGAGGATAAGAGCCTCCCATTTACTCAACACTCTGCCACTCAGAGTGACTGTCACACTGCTGTGACAGAGGCTGTCCTTTCAGACTTGTCCTTTCAAGCCCACCTGAACCATATCCCAGGGAACATTGATTAAAAGAGTTTTGAGTATAGAGGGGCTATGGTTTCCCTTGTTAGATCTTAGGAACCACCTGTGAAGGGCTATGGAAGTTGGAATCTTGTATCCTTCCTCCTTATTCTTATTTTGAGATTTATCATGACCAAATAATGATGAAACTTCAAATATTTCAAAATATCTCTGATTTCATCAATGTGAGTATTTCCTTCACCAACAGAGATCAATACTTCAATATAAGGACACTCTCAAGGTCTCTTAGATACTGACAATGGACCTCATAGCATGTTGTGCCCTTGTCAAAGAAGGTGCTGTACTCTATAAGCAAAGAATTGCAGCTCAAAATAAACTTGAGATATGCAAATTCAGAGATGTCTCTACTCCAAATGTTCATACAAACTATTTGTGCTCAACTAGTAGCAGAACATTCTGAGCTCAAATTGGCCTGATCAGCCATAGTTGGACACACTATAATTTGACTCCAATATAGTGATGTCATTTCAGTCCTCTCTGAGAAAGGACAACAGTCAACCAATTAGCCAAGTTAAAAAGAGAAAAACACACACACACACACACACACACACACACACACACACACACACACACACACACCCAATACAAAACACACCTCCATGTCTTGGTTCTCAGACAATAAACAGTAGTCAGTCAGTCCATAACTAAAAATCCTTCTTGAGTTCTGTCCAGCTGAATGTAGGGCATGCCAGACTTGGACTGTGTTGGCATAATGAAGCACCAGAGTAGGACTTTAGTGGAAGGAGCATGAAAATGGTCCTTAATGCAAAATTCTCTTTATCTCACTCCCATTTACCAGTGTTGATTTCTAGAATCATAATCTTCATCACCAGTCATCTGGAATTAGGGTTGGTCATTGCACTGATTGGAGTTCTTAAATCTTTCCAAATTGTTTGGTTTTTACTGTTGTTGCTATTTCCTGGCTCTGATCATTTCATACGTTATCAGACATAGCCAGTGTGAGAATTTGTTTTGTTTGACTATCCATATACATTCATGTATCCATGTGTGTTACAGGAATTTTGTTTTTGCTTTCAATGGGAAGTAGGGGGTTGGAGGGAGAGGAAATATTAATTGAAAAAAAAAATAGAAGTCATGTTCCAAAGTAGCTCAACCCAATGAGTTCATAAGATGAATCCATGCTAGGGGAAAGGGAGAAGAGGAGAAGGGGCAGATGCACAGGCTAATGTAAAATGTGGAATTCAGCATCTTTCTGTGAGAAATGATTATTTATAACCTATATCTTGGGGAGACTCAGAGCTCCCCCTTTCTTCCACAGTCCTTTAGGTTTTCCTGAAAGACATTACTTATGAGATTGCACTGACTTTCCTCCATTTTGGTCAGACACCACCCAACCATTGTGTTCTCAAACTTGGGTGGAGACAGATCCTTTTGTCTATATAGCCCGAAGGCTTCTCCTTGGGGGGTGGGATGGGGGGGGTGGTGCAAAGGGGGGGGGAGGGGGAGGAATGTGGTGTAATCACAGTGGAGATAATTTCTCTATAATTTCTCTGTACTGCAAACAACTCTTGGCCCTATTGAACACCTACTGTTTCAAAAGTATATAAGCTGTGAGCCCTGCCACTATGATAGTCTTTGGTCTGAGAGAGCTATCCAATGACCATCCTTTTATTAACAATCTGCTGGCCTAAATGACTAAATTATCCAGAAATTATGTCTTTCAACTTTTTAATCATCATAATCCAAAACTTAATTTTAATAATAATAATAATCATCACCATCATCCTCATCATTATATAGCAACTAGTACATACCAAGCACTGTGCCAAGCACATTAGGAAGATCTCATTTGATCCTCACAACTCTGGGAGTTAGGTACTATTATCATCCTTTTTAAACAGTAAAATGAGGCAAACATAATTTAAGTGACTTGCTGAGATCACTTTACTAATAATGTCTGGCCCTGGATTTGAACTCAGGTCTTACTCACTGCAAACCCAGAGTTCTATCCACCGTGCCACCTAACCACCTCTGGGTGTTATCCCCTCATAGAACTCCAGAGGACAAGAAATAATCACAGATTTTAGTGTGATCATAGGTACATCTTCATGATGAAATGTAAACTTGTTGTAGAGGAGGGGCAGAGTGAAGACCATGATGAATTGTAGTCTCTTTTGCTTCACAATCAAGAAGACTAAAAAGCCAAACAATGATGGGCACCCAAATGTAACTAGGGTGTTATGTTAATATGTTAAAACATAACAAAGTTATTCATACTTTGAGTGGACAACCATAATCTAATTATGAAAATATCAAAGACCAGCTTCAAAAAATAAATTTGACAATGGTAGATGGTCTCTGGACTGCCTGTGGAATGCAACCAACATTACCTTATGAAGGACCACTCTTCATATCTGTGGGTATACAAAGAGATTTTTTTTTTTATCAAGGATCACAGAATCTCACTGTTGGAAGACACCCCAAAACAATTCAGTCCAACCCCTTTCCCATTTTACAGATGAAGTATTTTAGAGCTCAGGGAGGTTAACTGGCTTGCCCACAATCACAAGCAAGGAAGATACAAGAGATGAGTAGAATCTGAGGGTTTCTTAGGTTCCTTTCATTAGACTGTGTTGCCTCTTCCACAGAACATTTGAATCTTATGCTCTTTGTATAATCTCAGGGCAGAATATTTGCATGTGTCTCTCACTACAAGTATAAAAGCAAACTGTCTCTTTTTTTCCTTTTCTACTGGATGACTTCATTAACCCCAAGTCTATGCTCAATGAAACCACTCTTTAATGTTGATATGTTGCAGTTACTAAAATTCTGTGGTTATGGTAGGGGAAAAAAAGGGATGTATTTTTTTGAATCTGTGCCTGTTTATTGGCACGATTTCTACTTTGCAAGTTACATTTAAAAACAAAACCTGAACCTCTCATTATAGTTATTAGCCTTGGCCACTAGTTGGAATATACAAGTTTTCTTTGAGCCCATGTGTATGATAATCTGCAATAGGTTGCTCTGTGATTGGTTCTCATTAGCCATATTCAACTATGTGTTACCCTATGTATGTTGCTAGGTGACTCAACAGAGGGAAACAGAGGGCTGATTGATGGAGCTGGTTACTCTTAGACAGCTACAATATAGACACTGCATAACATAAAAGCATCCTTGTCACAGCTGCTGTTAGCTTTACCAATATGACCCAGTGTAAATACATTTTTTTAAAAAAAGCCAAGATCGTATATGCTTTTTCAGACATTTTCTTTATCATGAGTTATTCACTTCATTCTGTCAGGCTTGGAGGGTCTCACAGTTTCTTGTATAAAAACACCATTTCTAAGAGTGTGTCACTTTGTCTATTTAAATTCTCCTTGGCCCAGAGCCTGGAATGCAGATTCTGTTTCTGAGAGTTACTTTGTTTTCAACAACATTCAGAGGAGGTAGGGGAAGTTTGTTTTCACAATCATAGAAATCCTCTGTGCTCTAAAGCAGCTTGCAGATTTTATTGAAATAGACCAACCGAAATTTCTTTGGGTAGCTCTACATCACCCTCCTATTTCCTTATCCCTGACCAAAAAAGCCACCGATCAACCAACCAACCCCACAGCTAAATGGCAACTCAATCAATTCTTATGAATCCCAAAATACAGGTTATTTCCTAATTTCTCGTCTTACTACCTTGACATGCTGACTTTCACTGTGTTAAAAACAAAGCAAACACGTAAAACAAAACACTAACCACTGATTAGTTTATATTCCATACATGAATATATACAGAGAAATATTGCAATTTTGTGAGTCTATCTTTGTCTCTACTATGGCTCACCCTCTGTATTTGCTTATGTTGATGATATTAGGAACAGTAATCATAATAGTTTTTATTAGTGGTTGTTATCTTTAAGGGGAGGGAGGCACACAAAAGCATCTTCACCATAGTAATTTTTAAATCACTGCTCTTGCATCCATTGGCAAATGGATGAGTAGCTAATATCATCTGGAACACAAGGAGCAGGAGACTGTGACAGATGAACACTTATTTATTTGATTCCTAAAACTGACAAGACTGTTGGCTGACTTTTTGAAAAAGGCCTTGGAAACTGAAAGGTAATCAATGGAAATAGGCACTTTATTTTTAGAGGCTTTTTCTGGAGTACAAAGGTTCCCCTGGATTATTTAAGCATTCTTTGAATCCCACCCTAAGGTAGATACTTTGAAGTTGATACAAGCACCTAGGGAAATTCTTGACTGTTTGCATATACTATTTCTATACACATTTTAGGTTAGTTAGAGAACCCTGTGTTTAGCTTCCCATAATCATTTCTAGGTGTGGTTGAGGTATCAGAATGCAAGAAAAAAAAGTTCTGAAGAGAAGGTTTGATTATTTAATTTTTTTAAGACCTCTGTTTGCCATACAGTAAGTTAGAAGTCTTCTCTAATTTCTAAAAGTCTTTGATGTAATTGAGGTGGGGTGTTTTTACTTGGATTTGAGAAGCTGCCTTGCTTTAATTAGGACCTCTCCAATAACTTCCTTGTCAAGGCCATTTGCACTGTAATACCAGCCGTATATTATCATTAGGCAAACTAATTTTGTGATTGTGACTACTGTAATTTTCTGACTTTTTGTTCTTTGCAAGTTTCTTTCTCCTGCCTACCTCTTCTTTTAACTGCCTGCTCCCTCCCACTTAGTTATTCAGGCTCTAAGCTGTTCTCCCATGCTGAAAGAAGCAATTTTCTAATTTCTAAATTTCTAAAACTGGTGAATTCCCCCAAACAGGCTGAGAATCACTTTGTTATTTAATTTTTGAAATATATATAACTGGAGTGAAACAGTGGAATAGACTTTTTAGTTTTCAATGTAAAAAAAAAAATAGACCTCCCCCCTCCCAGTCCCCAAATGGGCTAGCCCTTTATTTTTAAGGTCAATCAAATTCTGCATACTGTGGTCAAGTTAATTATTAAGTAAAATCTCTTATCACATGGAAAATTCACAAGGCAGAACAACAGACAACATTTCCTGGCTTCCCACTATAACTCTACTGTTTGAATTTCAGGCTGCCTGTATTCAATGCCAACCTTCTGCATGAGCAGAATGAAGATTTCTAGGTCTGTTACATCGATCCTAGTTAAAGAGACAAAGCAGATAGTTCAGTCATTGTTCTAAGCAAAAATGTTCTGGTCATAGCTATTGATTCCATTTAAAGGTTATATACTAAAGACTACTTACTGAACACTTTGACCACTGTTGGGGCCTCGAACACATTGTCCTCTGTAACTAACATGCACACAAATCTCTTTTCATCACTGATCCTTGCATGACTGATGGATAAGGTGTAGTTTTCTGAGAGGTTTAATCTGTCTTTGTATTCGGGTACTTCATCATATTGCACATTTTTTCTCGTAGAGGATCGGAAGGCAATAAATACTGGGCTGCCATCAGGCTTTTCCTACAAATTAAAATAAAAAGAAGTTTTTTACTTCAGATTTAAACACAGGCTCATTCAGATATTTCAGGATTAAATTCCGCACAATATAACTTCCTTGGGCATTTCTTTCCACTAATATTTGCAGTTTCTGTCTAAGAAGAAAAATTTCAGAGGCAAGCCTTTACATAAATTTTGGTTACAGAAAGTTAATATTCATAAGAAAAGCAATTGCAGGTTATTCTCCAGGATTTGGTTTTGCTCATGTAAAAGTGAAAATACAAATGCTTTTAAAAAATGCAGCTTCCTCTGGATATGTTGGACAAGAATCAGTGATCTATTCTGATGTTGACAAGGAATGTTCTCATTGCAAGCAAACAATGAAAGAAAATAAAACAAAATGAACATTTGCACAAAATGAAAATTCAGAGGTCCACAGTGGCAAGTATATATTTTGGCTGCAAACTACAAGTTAAAAGTCTATGCAAATAATATTTGGCACTAGCTCTTTTTATCACCATGCTTTAAAGGTCCATTGTTCGCCCAAAATGGCAGGTCTAATCTTTAACTACATAAATATTATTTGCCTTTGTAAAACAATCATAATAATTAAGAATAAATATTAATAACTAAAAGTCCTTCTTATTATCATAGCCATCAATGGATGCTATAAGCAAGTCTAACAGTACTTTGGGTAAAACTTGATCAAGAGTTTTCTAAAATACAATGTTTTTCCCCCTTAGCTTTCAGGAAAATATATTCCCCCTCTTATCTACTCATCATTAAAGTTTACTCAGTATATAGAAGTCAGCTCTTCCTCTCCCTCCTTAGGTATTGATGGGAGAATCTAATGAGATTTCAAAAAGTGCTTGCAAAAGCATGAAGTGCTATGTCTGTAAGGTGACAATAATGATGATAAAAATACTGACTGATTATTACTAAATGAATCCTGAAAAGTACAGAAGTCTGGGTTTGTTGAATGGTTTAAATATTTGGATAATATTGGCAAATGTCTTTAGGCACCACTTTTTATAGGGTCAATCTTTTACTTTAAACCACTGGAAAAGAAGTATGAAAAAAAAATCAGCAGGCCCAGCAGACTATTGGTGTGTCATTCATTCATTTAATCAGTGAATATTTATTGGGCCTGTAATATGTAAGGCACTTTGCTAGGCACTGTGAAGATTACCTCCAAAGATGTATAAGCCAAGTTTCATTCCCTTAGGGAGCTGCCACTTGGCGGATTATTCTATAATAACAGGAAATCTACCGGCTCTTCCAGTGGGTATTACTATTCAGAAGGGGATTCCCAAAGATCATTCATTCAATAAATTTAACAAATATTTGTTATAGGCAAGGCACTGTGCTAGGTGTTATTGGGGCGTGGGAGGATACAAGCATGGGCAAGACTCTCTCTAACCTCAAAGAATTTATGAGAATCTAATTAGCTTTTTCCTTTAATTTCCCTTTTTTATAACACCGAAACATTTATTAGCCATAATAATAGGTAGCATATTTGAATCACCCCTTAAATTCACAAAATGCATTCAGGCATCAAAGGTTTGGGTATGGTAATATTTGTTAAATTGTTATGTCTATTCGAGTAGTTGACCTGGCAGAAACATCAGAGGAGGTGCTTAATAAATGTTTATTGAATTGAATTATAATACAAGGCAGCTAAGAATCTAAGCCCTGGATGCCAGAACCTAGTTAGCAAAGATTACTAAAGTAGAGATAGTACCAACTGTGAGATAGAACAACAATGTTCTAATTAAGTGATAGTTCTTCTCTTAGGTGTTGATATTAACTAGACTCATCTTGTGGATATCTGATATTTACTTATGCATTTTATTTTTCTATATGGGAATGTCCTTTTTCTTTGCCAGACTTGGAGAATTTTGAGGAGTCATGGAATTCATGGAGACCTGACTCCCTCCCCTGAAATATACATGGTTTGAACCCATGATTAAGATGCTGTAAAGAACTGAATTTACTAGCCATAGATAGAGTATATATGTTTCTCTTTCCCCACATGTTCCACTTCTCCTTAAGCAACTTACATAGGATAAATAGATCAAAAAAGCAGTTGTAGGGGCAGCTAGGTGGCGCAGTGGATAAAGCACTGGCTCTGAATTCAGGAGGACCTGAGTTCAAATCTGGCCTCAGAAACTTGACACTTACAAGCTGTGTGACCCTGGGCAAGTCACTTAACCCTCATTGACCAGCAAAAAAAAAAAAAAAAAGGCAGTTGTAGCACAGATCCAGGAAGTGATTAATAAATGTTTTCTAACTGATTTATCCAATGTAAGTTCCTTAAGGAGAAGTAGAAGATTTGGGGAATGGGAAATATACGTTATAATTGGTCCTAGAGATAATAAGGAGTCACTGTTGTTTTCTGAGTGAGAGGATGATGTGCTAGACCTGAGCAGTTTATTCCATTCCATTTTGGAAAGATCTAATTGTCTGTAGGGGTTTTTTTTGTTTGTTTTTTGCTTCTTTATACATTCTGGGGTCAAGAAAGGCAAATCTAATCCTTTTTCCACATGTTAAGAGGCTACTGCAATAGCCCAGGTCAGAGGTGATGAAGACCTGAACTAGAGAGGTGGATATGTGAGTGGAAAGAGAAGAACAGATACAAGAGATAGTGTGAAAGTAGAAGTAACAAGATTGGATATGTAGGATGAGG
The DNA here is from genome assembly GCF_019393635.1 of Dromiciops gliroides. Classification (NCBI taxonomy): domain Eukaryota; kingdom Metazoa; phylum Chordata; class Mammalia; order Microbiotheria; family Microbiotheriidae; genus Dromiciops; species Dromiciops gliroides. The sequence continues at coordinate 312,450,815 of NC_057863.1, read as the reverse complement.
AAGAATGAGTGTTTAATAGTGCTTTGCATGTTTATTGTTGGTGTTTAAAAGTGAGGGGAGGGAGAAGGAAGAGAGAAATAGAAAGAGGGAAGAAGTTAGACAATGCAGGAATGATAAAGATAATAAAGTCTCTGGCAACATGGAACTTGCAGTCTAGGGAGTATGTCAAAATAATATGTAACAACAACACAATACTATTAAGCAGATTAGAAGATGATGAAACAGTACAGTAGAAAGAGATGGGAGGGAGGTAAGGAATTTCAGGTATGGAAACTGCTGTGAATAAAGGCACAGAAATGGGAAAGTGCTGCCCATGCAAGAATGATGGCCCTGGGCATCTTTAATGGACGTAAGTGTTTGGTTATAGAGGAAAATTCAAATATGATGGCTGGCTTCAGCACAGTAAACATGGAGAAGAATACTATGAGGTAAAGCTGGAGAGGGCCTTGAATGATAGTGTAGGGAGTTAGGACTTTATTTGGAGGGTGATGGGGAACTACTGAAGTATTTTAAGTAGAAGACAGATGTAATATTTGGGTTGGTTGGCAGTGATGAGGCTATCCTGCTCAGTTCTCATTTTATTTCTGCCCTCCCCTCCCTCCCAAAGTAGACTAACAGTTGGACTATGAAGAATAGAATAAATATGAGTGAAGGTATGGTAAGATAGCATCTATCTAGTTACCTTCAGTGTTTTCAAGTCAACAGGATGAGAGAAGAAGCATCCTGGGTTATTGAAAGAAACAGCAAAGGTGATTGCTGGGCTGATGTCAATCTCTGAAAGATGATGAGGGGAAAGTGTTGCTGGACTGGTGAAGAGCAAATATTGTTCCAATTTAAAAAAATAGGAAAGAATGAAGTCTAAAAATTCTGTTAGTAAACTTGATTTCCATTCCAGGCAAAATTCTAGAACACATTATTAAAGGGATAGTTTGTGAGAATTTAAAAGGGAAGTAGAGATCCCTAAAATCTGTCATGTCCTGATGGAGCACAGATCTTACTCGAGTGAGCACATTACCTTTTTTGATATAGATAAATGTATCAGGCGAATGCTAGTAACATAATATATTTAGATTTAAGTAAAGTCTGTTTTTCTACTCTTGTAAATGATATGGAAATGTACTAGTATAGTCAGAAGGATTCAGAGCTGGCTGAATACCAGGCCCAAAGAGCATTTGGTGGGGGGAAGTTTCTAGTTCAGTGCACTGAAAATAAGTCCTTGATCCTATTAAATGTTTTTGTTTGTTTATTTGTTTTTTTATTTTTGGTGAGGCAATTGGGGTTAAGTGACTTGCCCAGGGTCACACAGCCAGTAAGTGTTAAGTGTCTGAGGCCAGATTTGAACTCAGGTACTCCTGACTCCAGGGCTGGTGCTCTATCCACTGTGCCACCTAGCTGCCCCTATTAAATGTTTTTAATCAATGAGACAGCTGGTGGTTCAGTGGATAGAGTGCTTAGCCTGGAGTCAGTAAGACCAGAATTAAAATAAAGTCTTAAACACTTACTAGCTGTGTGAATCTGAACAAGTCACTTAACTTCTGTTTCCCTCAGTTTCCTCATCTATGAAATGGAGATTATACTAGTAGCTACCTTTCAGGGTTGTTGTGAGGATTAAATGAGATAACTGTAGAGTGCTTAGCACTATGCCTGTTTAAGTGCTATAGAAATGTTAACTATAATAATATTTATTATTATTATTGTAGGAGGCATCCTCATGAGATTTGTACATATAACATGAATCTGTTAATTGATGCTAGAGTTAGCATAAAAAATAACAGTATAGAATAATGTGCATAATCCAATAAGATTAAATTTTATAGGGATAAATGCTAAATTCTTTGGTTTAATTTTTTTTAATTGACTTCACAAGTACAGAAACAATGATGTATGGCTTCTCTATTAAAAATAAAAGTCTGAGGGTATTAGTGAACTATAAGCTTGATATAAGTCAACTATATGACTTTGTAGCTAAATAAATAAATAAAAGCTAATGTTTCACTGCTGTATTAATAGAGGAAGAGTGTCCAGAAAGAGAATTGATAATTCTGCTGTACTCTATCCTGGTCATACCACATCTGCGGAACTTTGTTGCTTTTCGGATGCCACATTTACATGAAGGCCATAAACAAGCTAAAACCCATTCAAAAGGGGGTAAATGGGATGATGAGAGGGCTATAGACCATACCACAAATGGTCACTTGAAGATAATGAGCAGGTTTAGCCTGGGTAAGTGATTTAGAGGGGATATCAAATATCTGAAGGACTCTAACATGGACAACAGATTAGATTTGTCCTCTTCAGCATCAGAGGGCAGAAAGAACTAAGAGCAGTGGCTTAAGTTTCAAGGAATCAGATTTGGGCTTGATACAGAGAAAAAAAGAGGCAACTCCCCATCCCCCCCAACAATTAGTCTAAAAGTAGCATAAGATCTTTTGAGAGATAGTGGATCCCCTCTTGTGAAGGAAAATATTGAAGACTTTTCCAAATCTGAGATTATCTGGGTTTGTAATCAGATCTTTGTTTGTTTGTTTTTAACAGTAAAATGGTCATTAAATTCAGCATATATATATATTTTTTTGCCAGACTGACTGGAATATTTCTCCTCCAATTATCTTTGCTCTATGTGGAATCTCTCCTTTCCTCTATTCTCCTCTCCTCTCTCTCTCTCTCTCTCAGATTCTTATTTATATAAATAGGCAGGAAATTACTATTATTTTCAGTATTTCATAATGTAATTAACTTCTTTTTTTTATGACATATGTAAACCATCCCCCCCCCCCCAATTAGTGACTTGGCCAGGGGTAATTAACTATTCTTTATGGGAGGCATTATAAATGTGAGAAGTAAGAATGTTTTATACTGTTCAAGATAAAGTTTTCTTCAATTACTTTACAGGTAGTGGGTACATAGAGAAAGAAAAATGGATTTGGAGTCAGCAGACTTTAGTTGGAATCCTGGATTTGCTACTGAGTAGCTCTGTGACCTTGGACAAATTGCTTAACTCTTCTGGTCTTCTGTTGGCTCATCTATAAGTAGGTCAAGAGCAGATTAGGCTTTATCTAAGGTCCTTCCAGATCTAAGTAAGGGATCCAGTGAACTGCTATTGTATATGTAGCTGGACAATGAAAAATATCTTTGTGAGACTGTCATTATTCTCTTTCCCTCACTTACACTTGTTACTAGGTTATAAGCACACTCTATCCAAAAACACATATTGCTATGTACAAGCAAGATGAATCTGCGAGTGGTGTGAAGGATGGATTGCTAGAGGAAGAGCCCAGAGGTAGGGAGAAAATAGTTAGGAATATGATTTGGAGACAATTGAGTGGGAATGATGACCTACATTAGGGTTGTGACAATGGGAATAAAAGGCAAGAACAGAAGGGAAATAAATCCCATAGGCTCCCAAATTTAGAGCTGGAAGGGACCTCAAAAGACATATTAGTCCAAACTTCTCCTTTTACACATAAAGAACCTGAGGCCCAAGGAGAGTAAATGTCTTGTCCAAAGTCACATGGGGAGTAAGCATTAAATCATTTGAACTCAGGTCCCCTGATACCAGAACCTACACTTTTCCAACTGTACCATGATGCTGATTATATATAGCGAATGGAGGGCAAAGGAAAAGTCAATGAACACCAAATTTTCAAGAATGAATGGCTGGGAGGCAGCTATGTAGTGCAATGGATAGAGCACCGGCCCTGGATTCAGGAGGACCTGAGTTCAAATCCGGCCTCAGACACTTAACACTTACTAGCTGTGTGACCCTGGGCAAGTCACTTAACCCCAATTGCCTTACCAAAAAAAAAAAAAAAAAAAGAATGAATGGCTGGGTGAATGGTGATGACAAAGAAAGAAATGAGGAAGCCCAAAGAAGTGGTCAGCTTAGCGGGGAAAAATGTCAAATTCTCCTTTACCATGTTCCATCTGAGGTGCTAAAAAATCCAGGTGGAGATGACAGGTGAGTAATTAAAAATCTGAATCAGCTCAGCAGAGAGGAAGGGGATGGTGAAAAATTTGGGAGTCATCTAGGTAAAGGTGATAGTTTAAGTCATGAGAATGGATAATATTGATAAAGCATAGCATACAGAAACTGAGAAAACCTTAAGGGATAAGGAAGAGGATTAAGTGAAGGAGTGGTCACAGAGATAAGAGCATCATTAGGAAAATATGGTGCTACAAAAGCCAAGAGACAAAAAAAGCATCAAGGGTCAGCAATGTTAAATGTTCCATAAAGGTCAAGGAAAATGAGGTCTGAGAAAAGGCCATTGGATTTAATGATTATGAGGTCATCAGTGACCTTTGAAAGAGCAGTTTCAATAGAACAATGGAATGGAAACCAAATTGCAAGGGGTGGAGGGACCAAGTGGAATGGAAAAAAACTTTGTGTGTGGGTTTTTTTCCCCCCATGAAGCTTGGTAGTGAAAGGGAAAAGAGAAGCAGGCTTATACCTGAATGAGAAATAGCTATACTCTATTTAGGCTATAGCTACAGAGCTGATTGAAGGGAACTAAGCACATTTGTAGGCAGATGGTCAGGAGAGAGAGAGTGAATGAAGATGCATGAGAGGAAGGGGATGATTGATGAAAGGTGGTTTTGGAGGATACATAGGAGTCTGAATCTAGAGCCCAGGTGGACAATTTAGCTATGATGAGAAGAAAAGAGCAAGAGAGTTAATGAATATGTTGAGATGTTTACATTTGTGAAGGTAGGAAATTGAAAAATCATGGCCTTGATTTTAGTAAAAGTGAGAGTCATTTTCTGTGAGGAGCATGGCTGGATGAGGAAGTACAAAAGACAGCAGTAGGTGGTGAAATTTGGGACACAAAAGTAAAAAATATTTCAAAAAACCCACCTGGCTATTCATAAATCTAATGAATAGGTCCTAATTTATTTGTTCTACATTTGTTATTTTTACTGTGTGTTCAGAGGATACACACTAAATCTGAATAGTGCTTCACATGACTTTCTCTGAAAAGTGTATGTTCAAAAGCAGGCAATAATGGAGAGATGTTAAAATATGGCTCCTGAAGATTTAGACAAGGCCCAAAGCTTCCTTGGTAAGCACTATCCTAGGATTATCACTATTTCTAATGCATAAAGATGTCTTTTCAGACTAATATGATCTAGGGGAATAGGTCAGGCATTTTGGGGGGAGGGGATGGTGAAGAATAGATTCTGGCATGCAGGACTCAAGGAATTATCCTTGTGGCATATTTATAAGACTAATTTTACCTTCATACATTTTACTTGACAGCAGAATATTGCAATTATGTTAATCTGAAGCTCCCATTTTACTCACAGAAGGAATCTTATTTTGAAAATGGGAGACAATTAACAAAGTTCAAGGTAGGCTATACTTACATATTTCCATTTTCCAAACATAAGGGTCTGAGGTACTTCGAGACGGCAAGGCATCACAATGGTATCTCCATATACTGAATTTACAGTATACAATCCAAGGCCTACAGAGAAAAAAGAAAGAGAAGAATGTTTAGTATTATCTTAAAGCAAGCAAGGTAAATTAATTAAGCCTGGTTCAGGATGAAAAAGAAGCATGAATTTGTAAAGTTGGTTGTCTTCCATTACTGTAATTATTTATCCTAAATGGTGCTACAAGGCACTAAACATATTTGTTATTCAAATCTTAATAGCTTTTCTTTACCAATTAACCCTTTTGATACTGTGCAGTACAAACAAAGGGAGAGGAATTGGACCTGTCATTTTATTGGCATGGGGAACTACCAGATAAAGAAACTCCCTCTACCAATTCAGGCTGATTTGTCTTATGCACTGAGGCCTTAAGTGACTTGACCAAGGTTACACTATCAATAGGTATCAGGGATTCATTTTGAACCCTGGTCTTCCTTGCTTCAAGGAAGCTCTCTATCCACTATGTACATTGCCTCTCCATGGCATAGTTCAAACACACAAGGCCTACACCTGCTTTCTGGGTACACAAATACTGTTCTGCAGGAAAAGGATATGAATTGCATATTTTGCTATTTATCTTTCTCATTAGAAAACTCTGCCTTAGGGCAGCTAGGTGGCACAGTGGGTAAAACACCAGCCCTGGATTTAGGAGGATCTCAGTTCAAATCAGGCCTCAGACACTTGACACTTACTAGCTGTGTGACCCTGGGCAAGTCACTTAACCCTCATTGATCTTCCCTCTCTCCCTCCCCCGCCCCCAACAAAGAAAACTCTGCCTTGTCCATTGATAGACAAATTCTGAAAAGAAGAAAAGCCACTACAATTTAATGATTGTGATGACTGACATTTAGATACAATTATTTAAACTCATAAATATTTCCTTTATTTTTTATAGCCATTCAAAAAAAAAGTAGTAACATTCCCTCTACTAAAGTTAACAGTGGAAATGCAGATCCTGAATATAACTTGAAGTACTCTTTGCCTTTACTAATATAAGTAATGGAGAGACTAAGTTTCCACACAATTTTCTGAAAATATGCTCAATTTGATCATTTTGGTTCCAAGCGGCATCATCTGTTAGCTTCTTCTACATAGTCAGGATTTGCAAATCCAATGACTACTGAATAGAAATCATTATTTTGTCCACTTAGTTATTATCATAGTGTTGGAGGGACCTCTAAAATCATTTATCTGAAGTAGAAATCCCATTTACATTTCTGAGTTAACTACTAAGCCTCTGCTTAAGATTTCTAAAGAAGGGAACGCATTATCTCCCAAGATATCCCATTCCACTTTTGGATACTTCTGACAAGAAGTTTTTTTTTTTTTTCTCATAATGAGCCAAAATTGGCCTAAAAAGCTTGTAAAGGACTTTTGTATGTACTGTTTCATTTCAGACCCCACACACTCTGTAAGGTAGGCACTTTGAGAATCAGAAGGGTTAAGAGATTGTGGTCACAAAGCTAGTAAATGGCTAAGGCAGAATGAAGTCCAGGTTTCCTGACTCAAGATCCCCCACTCTATTTACTTCCTACACAAGAAGCCCTCTGAACCTGTATTGGAACACTGTTTTAAGGTTTACAAGGCACTTCCCTAAAATTAATGCTTAACATTGATTTTAGGGAAGTGCTTTGTAAATCTTAAAACAGTATTTATAGGGCTTTACGTGTGTGTGTGTGTGTGTGTGTGTGTGTGTGTGTGTGTATAACCATAACCATTTTAATCAATAGCCTGGGAAACTGAGGGTTAAGTGATTTGCATTTCTAGAACCAAAACTCAAACCTAATTTAGTGTTCTTTCCACAGAACTGCCCACTTACTTAATTCATATTAAACTCACTTTTTATTCACAATGTGAATATTAATGAAAGGAGAAAAAATGTCCATATTACTTAGGGCATTAACATTAGGATAATTTAGGCTTAAATTATAGTCTTAAATTAAAAATAAAAATTAAGGATGGATTAGGGATTTTATTATATAAATGTCCTTTTTGAGATATACTAACATAAAGTGATTTTCCCAAACTTTATTTCAAAAGTTCTAATTCTAAAATTCCAACCATAATTTGCTACCAATGAACAGAAATTTCTTGGCTTGTATTAATCACTGGGAAAAAAAGAAAAAAAAAGGAAGCATGTAAAGAATGAGATAGTCTATATAATATATATCATATTGTTCTCTAATATTATCCATCACATATATAGATGTTTACCATGTCTATATTACATACTAGTAAAACTATGAACACATGTAGCTGTTATTTTAAACATTAGGATGTAAAATATTATGACAATATAGAGGGACAAATTCTTTAACTTTGCTAATTCTACATTTGGCTGAGAAGACCTTTAAAATTTCAGTAGATATACAGAAGATGCAGACTTCATGGCCCTCAGAAATAACTTTAATTGGTTTTAGTTTGATTAACATCAATTGTTTCCAAAACCATGACAAAAATAAACAGAAGACATTTAATCCACCAGGTGGTGCTGAAGAAACACTGAGTTAAAACACTGAGCTAAACTCTCCCTCTCTAAAATAGCTTTACATTTTGCTGAGGCCTACAGGGGTGTGGTGGCAACCACATCTTAACCAATGCATTACGAACATCAAAACCTCATTATAAATAAAATCTAGATGTAGAGGAATGAACAATTTTCAAAGCAACATTGTAATTAAAGTCATAATTCCAATTTTTGTCAACTGCCTACCTTGTTCCTTTAAACATTGCCCTCCCAAACGATAGATAAATATATATTCTTATGTGGATGTATATACATATAAAGGATGAATATTTTATGTAAACAAGCAGGAAATAATTGGTATTTTCAGCATTTCAAACAGTACTCAACTTTAGACTGAGAAATATGAGATTTGAACCTGTAATAAAGAGGTTTGCTGTTGTATGCTCAGATTCACAATGAAAAATTACCTTGGTGAGGCTTGCATTGTTCTCCTTTTTCCTTTATAGACAAAAAGTTAAACCCCCTGAAGGGTGCTAAAGTATAGTATCCAAAATGCCATACCATCCAAAAGCTTATAAAAAGTAAAAGAAGAAATGGCATATTTAACTTGGTTGCCCCTGTTAAAATGAAAGCTGTGGGATTTTAGAACTACACATGGAGGAATAGGAATTAGTGATAGCCCAGAGAATGAATGGCATGTTTTTTTGTCTTGCCTCAGAACTTTTGGTTTTTAGAAATCCTTGGTTCAGAAAAGCACCATTTGCTGTAATATATAAGAAGTGACTGTATACAGGGCCATTTGAGATTAGTCAAATTAGGGAAAACTATCATCTACTACAAAAATATTAAACCACCTGCCCAGTGTATACACCTAGTTAGTGGCTGAGCTGGGACTGCAACTCAGGCCTCCTAACTCTCTTATTCCAGTACTCTTTCCACTCTACCAAACTGCTCTTTAAAACAAAACAAACAAAAACAAGAAAAATTTTTAAGGATGCCCTCTTTCACATCAGTTATTTAGAATTTCTTTTTTTCCTTCCATAATTATCTGGCATGTATGTGGCATTTCTGAATTTTTAAGAAAAGGGTTGTAGCAAGATGGTTCATCACCTCAGAAGAGCAACTGATGTGCTAAATATGAGTAGACAAGCAAAAAGGATAAAAGAGAAGAAAGGAGTAGGAAAACTCTGGTGTGGGGGGGGGCCGGGTACCTTGAAGTAAAACTGAAATAGATTGAAGAAATAAATAAGAAAAGAGGCCCACATACAAGAGAATCTTAGCATCCAAGTTCAAGAGCTAGAAGGGACATCAGAGACTAATCTAGTCCTACCATCATTTTACAGATGAATGAATGCTACAAGCTAAAGGAAAACAAGGAGAATTACCAAAAGTCGGTTGGGGGGGAACCTGACAAGACAGCAATAACAGGTACCAATTTTCCCCTCTCCTCTACCCTGAAGAGAAAACGGACCTATTGCAAAAATGTCTAGTGCAGTAGCTCAGAAACTCAATAAAAGTTTCTTAGGAAGATTTGGTATCTAAAAATAAGATCTAAGATCTAAGAAATAAGATCTAAGATCGTCAAAAAGTAGAAATAAAATTTTCAAAAAGACTGAAGTACTTTGAATGAAAAGTTATGTACCAGACAAGCAGGAGAATGAAAAGCTTAAAAAGATAGGATAAGAGGGCAGCTATGTGGCGCAGTGGATAGAGCACCGGCCCTGGAGTCAGGAGCACCTGAGTTCAAATCCGGCCTCAGAAATTTAACACTTACTAGCTGTGTGACCCTGGGCAAGTTACTTAACCCCAATTGCCTCACTTAAAAAAAAAAAAAGATATTAAAGATGCAAAGACAAAACTGAGACAGTTCCTGTCCTTTAAGAGCTTATATTCTAAAAAGGAAAGTACAAACACGTTCATTTCCACTTCTGTCTTAATGAAAGTACCAATTACCTTATTATTTTGTTCCCCACCCACAAACATAGGTTGACATTTATGTAATTAGGAAGCCAAAGATATCCATTTTCTTTGGGAATTTCCAATTCATACCACTATTAAGTACTATGTTGAATATGCTGAATCTCTAATATGTTGAGTATTGTGTACTTTTGTCATCATAAGTATTTAGATCTTGTTTTATGCAGCATTCTTGATAAAAGCAAGTAAGTCCTTGGAACCCTGAAAGCTATTAGCAATTCACATCATTTTCCATTTAAGGAAACTTGGGGGATTTCAAGTCAGGAACTGAGTTATGAGGATACTACTGTAAAGAATTAATTTGTATTTGAGGTTTTTATGACCCCATCTTTTGGCTAGAATTAAAAAAAAAACAAAACCTCGGCATGCACACTGGCCTCTGGGGCTCTGCAAATGGCACGGTGCTCCACCCACTGCTTGCAGCCATCACCATGGCACTGGCACCTCATGTCATCACCACTCGCCAACACCTACATGGGGCTGGCAAAATTATAATGATTGGAAGCCTAGTGAGGGCAGTCATGTGACTGTCAGAGCAGCCAGCCAACTGGCTGGGAGCTGTCTGGGGTCTGCTGGGAAGAAGGGGGGAGGAGATTCACCATTCTAGCTGGAAGCTGGAAGGCGACAGGATGCTACTGTGTATTCTCAGCTGATTCCTGGGCAGTGATGTTATTCAGGTTGTATAATTTCCCTTTCCCCATTTTATTTCCTTTCCCTTGATCCTACTGATCCTGTTTGTGTTTTTTTTTTTTTAAGTTTGTTCTTGTTAAATAAATCCTGCTCTGTTTTGAGGGAGGCTGCCAGTCTCCTTCCTTGCCCCAATATTGCATCGAGCTGCTTAGCTAACACTCCTCAATTAAAAATTGGTCTCCACACTACTATGGTATTTTCTTCTTCCTATGGTGACCAGAGATTTACAATAATCAAAACCTACCACACATACATACATATACACAGACACATGTGTATTTGTATATGTATGTGTACCTGTGTGTGTGTATTGGGAATAGACTGGAGTATATCTCATGGAATAATGAACCTTCACTGACCACTTCCAGGGAAACAGTTCAACAGTGAAAGATTTGGCCACTTAAGGATGATGAAGAAATCATCTTATTGGTTACTGAGCAGGAAAAACCAATGACTCAGTGAATCTTAAAAAACTAGTGACCCACCTTTGTTCTCTCTAGTCTTCCTGTGTGAAGACTATGCCAGCACTATTTGAGCCTCTTCTTGGAGGGGCAGGGGGAGAGGACTTGAATTCTATTGTCAAAAGAACATAAGTGGGTTCTAAACATCAGAGAAAAGTAGTGAATAGGGTGAGCTGTCGACTCCTTTATGAGTAAGGGTGTCAGGAAGGAAGGCAGCAGATGAAGGTGCCACAAACACTGGCTTATATCCCCTGGGCATGTCAGATGAAAATCAGGTGGTAAGTATAAGAACCCCAAATGACTTTAGAAAACTCTTTTCAAGGCCTTTCGTGAACACATCAGCTTCTCCTCTGCTGTGTAGTATTTACAACTTGTGATAGGATGGCCAATAGTTTAGGCTCTGGCAGCTGACCGTAGCAATTTGGAGATGTTAGCTTCCTAATTTTTACAGATGTCTTAACTCTTTCAGATGAAGTGCCAGCTAAGACCCACAGTGGCTGTCACCACTAATGATCCGGGTTCCACCTTTTGCAGGAGAAAGAGCTGTTTATCCTGATTTCCTTGCCAAGCCTAAGTTGGGAAATTACATTTAGCTTACCAGAATTCCCCCTGTAATTTTAGTTAGATAAATTATTCATAGCTTTGCAGCCTAAAGACTATTGGGCCCAGTTACAAATACAGAATGGTTGCCATATTTCTTCTTGGAGCGACTGCATTTTAGAATGTGAGCTGGTTTGGAGTTGGTGGGAGGGTGTGTATTATGCATGTTATGAGGATATTGGCACTCTCTATACGTATATACAAACACACATAGAGGTATGCACATAGTAAGCTTTTAAATTGCCTTTCAAGCCTTCTGGTTAGAAAGTGGTATATAAATGCAAACCATTATTATGAATTATTACTACTATGACTACTACTACTATCAAAATGTCATGGCATACAATAAAATGTGAAAATGGGCTATACTTCAAGAGAAATATGCAATTATTTAAGTATTTTTACAAAGGATTATTAAACCAAAGATGAAGAGCAAAGCAGCTGGGAAGGCTAATAATAGAATCAAGTGGAAACACAATAGGCTGACCAGAGTATAAGAATAATCTCTCAACTATAACATCCTGAAGTATAGGATATTTGTCAACATGAGGCACAAATCAATTACAGTCATGGATTGGGGGGGGCAAAATTTTTAAAGAGATACTGACAGAATATAATTTTCTAGGAAATATCATTACTTTGACATTTTGGACATCAGATACTTCACAGAGGTTGGCTAATTTCACACATTTTTAGGAATTGCTCTCTAATACAAAGACATTTGGGTTAGAGAATACAGCCATTTCAGAATGGCCTGACAACATCATTACCTTCTGAGTAACAAAATAGTACATTTAACTCTAAGTTGAATGGCAATTTAATAGGTAGATTCTACTGTTTTCTATTGGAATTTATCCAGAAGTCACCATTGCTATCACTATTTACTGCAGTGACAACGCAACATTGCCAGTCAACTGACAAGCGTTTATAAAACATTACTTTGTGTCAGGGACTCTACTAAACACTCAGGATACAAAGATAGGGAGTAGTGGTGGTGGCAGTGGTAGCAGTAATTGTGTTAATAGCTACCATTTATATAGTGCTTACTATGTACAAAGCACTGTTCTAAATTCTTTATAGTTATTATCTCATTTGTTCCTCATCATAAACCTGGGAGATGAGTGCTAGTATTATCCCCATTTTACAGATGAAGAAACTGAAACAAATAAAGGTCAAATGACTTGCCCAGGGTCACACAGCTAATAAACATATCTGAGGTGTCAGATTTTCCTGACTCTGTGCCCACGACTCTGTCCATTAAAAAACAAAATAATCTCAGCCCTAGAGGGGATTATATTATATTGGTCAGATAAACATTTATTAAGTGCCTACTATGTGTCAGGTACTGTTCTAAGTGCTGGGGATACAAAGAAAGGTAAAAGATAGTTCCTATTCCCGAGCTATTGAGTCCATGGAAGGAGTTGACATTCAAACAATTATGCACAAACCAACTATTATATGGGATAAATTGGAAATAACAAAGGGAAAGCACTAGAATTAAGGGAGATGAGGAAAGGCTACTTGGGGAAGGTATTATTTTAGCTGGGCTGTGAAGGAAGCCAGAAATCCTGGAGGTAGAGATGAAGTGGGAAATGCCCAATTAAGTCTTGTTAAGTGTCTTGCTCAGGGATCATCAGCAAGGAGACCAGTAGGGAAATGCAATGTCTAAGAAAACTGGAAAGGTAGCAAAGTCCAGGTTATGAAGATGTGTGAAAGTCAAACAGGATTTTGTGTTTGATCTTAGAGGTGATAGGGAGTTTACTGAGTGCCATAGTCAGATCTCAGCTTTAGAAAGATCACTGATATCTAAGTGAAGATTAGCCTGAAGTGTGGATGGAGGATTGTGGCAGTAGACCAGCCTGTAAACTATTGCAATAATCTAGGCATGAAGTTATGAGGACCTAGAAGTAAGTGGTGGCAGTATCAGAGCAGAGAAGCGTAGAAAAGAGACCTGTTATGTAGGTTAAATTGACAGGCCTTGGCAATAGATTGAATATGAGGAGTAAGAGAGAGTGAGAAGTCGATTACATCTAGGTAATGAGCCTTGGTAACTAGAAGGATGCTTTTGTTGTTCTGTCATTTTCAGTCATGTCCAACTCTGTGACCCCATTTGGGTTTTCCTGGCAAAGATACTGGAGTAGTTTGCCATTTCATTTTCTAGCTCACTTTATGCATGAAGAAACTGAGACAGAGGTAAGTGATTTGCCCATGGTCACAGCCAGATTTGAACTCAGGAAGATGAGTCTTCTAGACTTGGCACTCTACCCACTGGAGAAGGGTGCCAATACTCTCAGTAGTAATAAGGAAGTTAGTAAGAAGGAAGGATTTGGGGATCATGGAGAGATGTTATAATGAGTTAAGTTTTGGACATGTAAAATTTAAGATGTCTAAAGTACATAAAATTTTAGGTTGTCCACAGGCAGTTGGAGATGTAAGGCTGGAGGTCAGCAGAGAGATTAGGGCTGGATAAGGAAATGTGATAATCAGCATAGAAATGGTCATTGAAATCCAGAGGAGACGATGAGATAACCAAATGAAAGAGTATAGAGGGAGATGAGTGAGCATAGGACAAAGCCCTGGGAAATACCCTTGGTTAAAGTGTTTGATCAGGTTGAGGATCCAGTAAAGGAGACTGAAGGCAGATAGAAGGAGAACCAGGAAAGAGTGTTATGAAAACATAGAAAGAAGTGAATGTCAAGGAGAATAGGGTGTTTGGCAATTTCAACTGCTACAGAGATCAAGAAAGATGAGAATTGAGAAAGGGGCACTTAGATTTGGCAATTAAGATATTAAATTTGGAGAAAGCAGTTTGGGATGAATATGTTGCCAGCTAGATTGGAGACGATTAAGAAGAAAGTGAGAGGAAAAGGTAATGAAAGCATCTATTGTAGAAGGTCTTCTCAAGGAATTTAGCTACAAAATTATGATGAGACAGAAGATAGTGGAGATGGATGGATCAAGTGAAGATTTTTTGAGGATACAGGAGACATAAGGGTATATTTGTTGGTATTAGGGAAACAGCCATTAGACAAATAAAGATTGAAGATATGTGTGAGTTGGATAAGAAAGGGGCTGATCCTCTGGAACAGACAGAATGGAATAGAATCATTTGTGCACAAATGGGGATTTTCCTTGGCAAGAAAGTCCACCTCATTATGTGAGACAGGTGAGACAGAAGGTAGTGGGAGATGGCATTTAGATGATGTGTGATGATGGAGGACAGAAGAGGCATCTTCTCTCACTCAGTATATAGCTTCATTTTTTCTTGTCTGAGAGAGTAGGGGGATGAGGAGCCGTGGGAGGTTTGAGGAGGGATGAAAAGGTCTGGAAGAACTATTGTGTTGAGTGGGACAGTGAATTAGGAACATGTAATGGACGGAAGGGGGGAGGGGGAAGAGACTGTCCGCAGCCTTAGGCTCCTCCACGGACAGGAAGCTGAGACTAACAAGGCTCTAGGCCCCTGTAATTCCCTAAGCACCAAAGCATGGAGTGAACTGAGGCCATGATGCAAGTAGTGCCAAGACCCAAATGGACCTCAGCTAAGAGAAGCAGAGCGAACAGGGACATGTAAAAGGATTATCTTGCATCCGCAAATGCCCAGTCAAAGTTATGTAACATACATTTGTAGTGGACTAAAGCTGTCTGGTTTTATGATTTTCTCCAGCCTCATTCAACAGTATATGGGTAGGAGTGACAACAATTCACATATAAGTACACAGAAAATAAATACAAGGTTATTTTGGGGGGGCGGCACTGATGAAATCAAGAAAAATCTCATTTAGCAGATGATGTTTGAGCTGAACTTTGAAGGAAACTAGAGATTCTAAGAGTCCCAAGTGAGGAAGGAGTAAATTCCAGGCATGGGGGATAGATAGCCTGTGCAAATGCATGGAGATAAGGGATGGAACTCCGTTTTTGAGAAATAGCAAAATGGCCAGTTTGACTAGATTGTAAAGTGCATGAAGGGAAGAGATGTTTAATGAGTCTGGAAAGGTGAGCTGCAGTAAGGTTTTAAAGGGCTGTAGTTGTTAAACAGAAGAGTTTGTATTTGATCCTAGAGGTAATAGGGAATTGTTGGGGTTTCTGGAGTAGGGAAGTGATATGCTCAGACCTGTATTTTATGACTATTTTGTCAGCTATGTGGAGAAAGGACTGGAGAGGGTAGAGGTTTGAATCAGGAACACCAATAGAAAGGCTATGTTTTAATATTTCAGGTAAGAGGTGATAAGGACCTGAATTAAGGTGTTAACTGTTGTTTGTCCTTCATTCTTGAAGAGGGCCATGATATCTGGAGGTGATGTCATGACTTACACTGAATAGGGTTTAAGTGAGGGAGAGCTCCTCCAGAGTCATCTGGGTCCAGTAGCAAGATATATATTGGGATGACTGAAGATGATCCTGGATGTTTTAAAGGCAATTGGGGTTAAGTGACTTGCCCAGGGTCACACAGCTACTATCATGGATCTGAGGCCAAATTTGAACTCAGGTCCTCTTGACTCCAGGGCCCATGTTCTATCTACTGTGCCACTTAGCTGTCCGCATTTCCACCAGTGTTAACTGTATGAGTGGAGAGAACTGAAAGATGTTTTGGAGACCAAATTAATAAAACTAGGTAATTGATTGGATCTGTGGCTTGTGATTGGATTGTGGGATAAGGAAGAGCACCAAGTAAGAATGATTCCAATGCTGTGAACTTGGGCAATCTGAAGGATAGTAGTAATGCTTTAAAGAGAAAGAGAGAAATTAGGGAGAGGGATGAGTTTCATGGAAAAGATAGTGAGATATACCAAATGAGTGTAGGGACTGTCCTTTTTGTTTGTATTTTTCCTCCGGTGCTTAGGACAGTACCTGGCACAAAGTGTTTAAAAAAGGCTTTATCTAACTAGTTTTAAAATACTTATTAAACATTTCAGTGCAGCTGTGATAGTCTCAGTGCTCTAAAAATAGTTTGAGGGAGATAACAATAATGTACTTATGTATACATAAAGGAGAGAGAGTAGAAATCAAATATGATTCAAAGTATACAGTGTTGGAGGCAAGCACCTGTGACTAAATCCAGCTGCAAATGTTTATTGGTGATGGGATCATGGGTCATTCATTTAGCCTGTCTAACCCTCAGTTTCTTCATCTATAAAATGGGGATCATAGTATCTATAAATCTACCTCACAAAACTACTGGGAGATTAAAATGAGATAAATTAAGTTAAAGCACTTTTCAAACATAGAGGGCTATATAAATGTCAGCTGGTATTATACCAAAATTACATTTTTACAGAATGAGTTGGGACCAAGGTCAGACTATTAAAATTGATTTTCCACAGAAAGGGTGAGGATGAGGAAATTAATATTTTTCCTAAGACAGGGGTTTTCAACCTGGGGTTTGTAAACTTTTAAAAAAAATTGATAACTATTTCAACATAATTGGCTAGGTGGTAGCCCTATGTATTATAATTTAGGCATTTAAAAGCATTGTTATGAGAAAAGATCCATAAGCTTCAAGAGCCTGCTGAAAGGATCCATGGCACACAAACAGAAAATGGTAGGAATCCCTGCCTTAAGGTTTTTATTGGGGGAAATAAATGCTGGCATATATAAACATACTTTTATTCCTCTTCTTTTTCCTTTTATTAATGAACTGCCTTACAAAAAACTTAATTAAAAATATATAGAATACTCTTAGGAATTGTTTAAATCAGTAACAGTCTGTTGCTTTCATTTAATAAAACTGTTTTTCCCCTATCAAAATAGTATTAAGTAAAAATTGAATTTTATTGTATAACTAAACATTGGGACACTCATTTAACATCTCTGGTCCTCAATTCCTTCAACTAGAAAAATGAGGATATTTAAATAGATATTCTATAAAGTCCTTTTCATTTTAAATCCTATTATTCTAAATTACTTAAAAATGGTTAGTCACAGATTCTAGACTTAAAAGGTAACTCAAGGATCCACTTGTTAAACCCCTCAACTCAGAAGGTTTGAGTTACTTACTCACATAGCTGGAAAATGGGACAACAGATATTCAAACCCATGTCTTTTGATATCAGATTCCATGCTCTTTCCACTACATCAAATTTATACTTACAGTGGCCTTTGTAGAGGGAAATATATTTGTATAAATATAAATCACAATAATGTAATTTAAAATCTGATTTTCCTAGAGAAGCAATATTAGGAAAACAGATTAACTTTATGATACCCACCTTTTGATTTGAATGACTATAAAAACCTTATTCAAGTACAAATTAAGGGCATGTCAATGGAGTCTGTGTCTACCATCTGAAAACTAACCAGTCTTCACAATGATGATAGGAGGGTGATCAAATTTTTTTCCTCATAGAAACTTACGAAAATTTTCTATTGATGTTCTACACTGGTGAACAGAGTGCCTGCATTGAAGAAATTTTGGATCCATGGAATTATTTTAGCAATATTTGCTCCAGATGCTAACATACAGTGCTTTCTACAGTTTGTCATTTTGTTGTTATTCAGTCATGACCAATTCTTCCTGACCCCATGTGGGATTTTCTTGGCAAAAATACTGGAGTGGTTTGACATTTCCTTCTTCAGCTCATTTTATAGATGAAGAACTAAGACAAGCAGGGTTAAGTGACTTGCCCAGAGTCATACAGCTAAGAAGTGTCTAAAGGCAGATCTGAACTCAAGAAGATGAATTTTTCTGACTCCAGGGCCAGTGCTCTATGGCAGTCTCTAGGCACCTTGCCACCCAGCTGCCCTTGGTTTATTATTAACTAACTCTAGAATATTCCAACATTTCTGCAATTTCATTAATTTGGCTATACACTGCAGCGATTCAGATGAGAGCTCTTCCATGCTCATCCATTTCCTCCTAAGAGTTCATCATGGGTAAGGCAACCAATATTTTGGAGGCCTTCCTTGAGCTTTCCTCATATTCTGAGTATACCAATGGTAAAGATAAAGAAAGTGTTCACGTACTTCTTTCTTTTGATGCATGAACAATTTCTTTTTAAAAAATTACAAATTTACTTGATGCCATCCTCTACTCTCTGCTTCTCCTCTGTAATTCTCTGTTCAAAGGGTATTGCAACCTTCCTTCATCCACCTTAAGGGTGATCTTCACTTCAGTTTTCCCAGTACTATAAGGTTCTATGATTTATAGCCATACAACATCATTGGAAAATGTTAGTATTAAAAGGATAATTTTTTGTTTCAAAGAGATTCTTGGAGTTATCTAAAAAACTACACCATGTCCCAGACAAGTCTAGACCATTTTCGTCCTCATGTTCAATCCTCTATCCAATTCTTTGCCAATATGCTCTGTCAAGTCTCTTTTTCCCTCCCTCCTTCCTTCCCTCCTTCTCCCCTCTCTCTCTTTTTTCCATCTATCTCTAGACTGATCTTTGTATGATATAATATACACAATTGTATTATATTTCTTGTGGAGAAATAAAAAAAGGAAACACATGACAATGATTCAATGTTGACTATGATTCTATTTAGAGATATGTTGGAAATTTACAATATTAACCAAAAAGGAAAAGATAAGGATATGAATAAAGTACACTATTTAGTATCAAAAAGGACAAAAAATAAGGTGAAAAGAGCTAAAAGAGAAAAAAGCCAACTACTTTATTTCCTCTCATCTATCTCTTGTTCTCATCTAAGTTTAGGATCACAGATTTAATGAATGGGGTATTTTGTACCCTAATAACTGGCAGCATGGCATACCTGCAGTGTACCTTGCAACATTAAAGCAAGCTTTTTATTCTAAGGCAGAATAAAACTGTTGAATTAAAAAAAAAAGAAATCAAAGGAGCCTCACTGGTTTATCTAGTCCAACCCTATCATTTTACAGATAAGAAAAGAGAGTCAGAGAGGTTAAATGACTTGCACAAGGTTGCACAGGTTGAAGTGAAAGAACCAATATTTGAACAGTAGAACCCTAAGTCCACAGCCAGTGCTCATTCATCTACATCATGTTGTGGTCGATGAAAGGCTTATACCATCAATATTTTGTATGTAATTCAAGATGTTTATAAAGATAACATTTTCTTTAAGTTCAATTCATCTTTTTGACTAGCTTCGACCGAATGCAAGAACAAGTGAATTAATTTTATTTCCATAACATATGGTTTCTTTCAACTCAGTTAAATAACCTATATAATGAGAGGCAGCATATTGAGGTGGGTAGAGAGCCAGTCTTAATAGTCAAGACCTGGGTTTAAGTGCTGCCTTATGTGATCTGGTGTTGACACCTGGAGCACTGAGAGGTCTAGTCTGAAAAACTAGGAGTTCAATAGAAGGTGCCAATCTATATTGGCAGGGAGATCTTCCTTATCATGAGTTTTCTATACAAAAGAACCAATAAAATATACCAATACAGTGAAGTCAAGGAAATACAAAATCAACTGAACGTGTAATTTTTAATATTCTCCATAGTAGATTGAAATTCCCCCAGAGAGTAAGGACTTGCTATGCACATGTTAGATGTTTAAAATGTGTGTCAGATTGGATTGAAATTAATTATTTGGCATTTTCTACATACTTAATATCACTAGAAAAATATTTCTATTTTTCATTTTTAAACTGGTTATTTTGTTATGATATGGGCATACTCCTAGTTATTTTCCTGAAACTACAGGTGTAAGTAGAGCATCCTGGAAATTGCCTTTGGGAATTAGGAAGAGATGGTTATTTTGAGGACCTACATTTGGTAATAATACAAAAATATGAATGACTTATGAAAGATAGGAAAAAAATATGTTCTAAGATCTCAAACATTTCCTTCAGCATGAAAATCCATGTTTAGGTATTAAGAGTATCAATGCTAGTTAAATGAAGAATAGTATCATTTTCTCATGCATTTTTGATGTAAGTTCCATTGAAACTATGAATGTGGTTCAATTATTTTGGCAAAAATAGTATCTGCACTATATTCATGAAAGCACTATCATCAGCAAGGCAGGCACAATACTCCACAAAAGACTCCTAATTGCATCTTCTGAAGTAATGGAAACTTTTGGTAGTTCCAGACTATCTTCAGAAAAAGTATGTTAATATCCAATTTGTTTTACACATATAATTCTGTATTATGACAACAAAAAGACATTTAAAGTTAAAAAAAATCCATGCATGTTAAGAAATTCATGGTTTTAGTCAGGTGTGTGTGTGTGTGTGGGGGAGGGTGACATTCTCCAGAAATTCTAGCTAACTTTGTACAACAGATATGTAGACTCAAAAGAGTTGAGTTGGAATCCCAGCTCTTCCCTTTATGATTCAACTTTAGAAAAAACATATTTATTCATCGCTTTAAGACTTACAAAGTATACTTTTCACAACAGCTTTCTGAAGCAAGTAAAGCAGATCTTATTCTGCCCAGTTTAGAGATGAGTAGACTGAAGCACAGAGAGTGAAAATGTCTTATCTGGGGCCATACAATTAGAAAGGCCTTCATCCTGGATACAATTCTGGATCGAGGCCAGACCTCTCCTGACTCCAGATGCAGAGCTCTTTCCACTACAACATCATATTCTCCCTTTGCAATCTTAGACAAGTCACTTCGCCTCCTAGGGCCACACTTTCCCCATCTTTGAAATGTGAGCTAACTTATTTCTAAGGTGGCTTTCAATTTTAAAATCCTGTGACCCTACTGTTAGAACTGGCAAGAGCCTTAAATATCATCTAGAAATTCTTTTCAGATGAGAAAATGAGAACGAGAGAGATAAAAGAACTTACCCAACATCAGACAACTACTGAGGGGCAGAGATGGGACCAGAAGCTATACTTCTTGGCAGCCAGTTGAGAATTCTTTCTATACTTCCTCTAAGCCCCAAAAGCACATTCCAAAAAGCTAGACTAGCCTTTCAAAATATCTAAGAAAAAAAATATAACATTTATTTTACGGTCTGCTGAATGATACATACTAGGTTCCCTTTACCGGCATGTTATATCAGGAATACCCACATTTTCCATTTTGCCAGGGTATCATAAAAGTTTTGACTCAATGATAAAAGCTTTGAACCTTCTCTTTACATGCATCCTGTTAATGTTGGCCTTATCCCTTGTGAATATGTATTTGATCCATCAAATATGGGAAGCAAACTTAAGCCCAAAGTGGAAAAGAACAATTTTAGAGATTCAGATTTTGTTTTCCTTATTAAATTCTATGTTACTAGAGGGCAAGAGAATGATGGAAGGATGGAAGTAGTGAATTATAACTTTTTCTAAGTAAGGCATTCCTTTTTCTGGCCTTTAGGAAAATTATTCAGATTAATATCATTTTTATAATAGAATGAGTATATCATCTTCTAGAGAAATTTGAAGGGAAGCAAAGGAAGACAGGACAGTTAGGTGGCCCAGTGTATATAGAGTTCTGGGTCTGGAGTGAGAAAGACTCATCTTTGTGAGTTCAAATCCAGATTCAGACACTTACTAGCTCTGTGTGAGGCTCTGAGAAAGTCACTTAACCCTGTTTGCCTTGGTTGTCTCTTCTGTAAAATGAGCTGCTGAAGGAAACAGCCAATCACTCTAATATCTACTAAGTCATCATCGAGTGGCTTCGTGAAGAGTTAGACATGACTAAAAAATGATGACAACAACAACAAAAACAACAAAAAAAGGGGGCACTCTCAAAATAATAACAAAAAACCCTACCAAAACAAAAACCCAGTTCAGTTATTTACAAATATAATGGCTATTC
The DNA here is from genome assembly GCF_019393635.1 of Dromiciops gliroides. NCBI lineage: Eukaryota > Metazoa > Chordata > Mammalia > Microbiotheria > Microbiotheriidae > Dromiciops > Dromiciops gliroides. The sequence goes on along the minus strand of NC_057863.1, from coordinate 312,428,506 downwards.
ATTCTAGGATCTTGAGAAGGCAATATGGCAAAATGGCAAAATGGCAAGAGCACTGGATTTTGAATCAAAGAACTTGCATTTGAAGCCTAACTCTGATACCTACAATCCATGTGATCTTTGTTAACTCCATGGTCCTCAGTGCCCTCATCTATAAAACAAAGGGTCAAACTTGATGTCCTCTGAAGTCCCTTCCAGTGATAGATCCATGATCCTATGATCAAGTAGTCTTTATTTAACTGTCATTCCATTGTGTTCAACACTTTCTTTGGTAGAGATACTGAATGCAATTTCCTTCTCCAGACTATTTTTACAGATGAGGAAATTGAGGCAAACAGGATTAAGTGACTTGTCCAGGGTCACAAAGCTACTAAGTCCCTGAGGCCATATTTGAACTCGGGAAGATGAGTCATTCTGATGTTAGGTCCAGTGTTCTATCCACTGTCACCTATCTCTTTATTTAATAGATGAGAAAACTGAGGCCCTGAGAAATGAAATGATTGGTTACACAACTAACAAGGAACATAGTTGGTATGTGAACCCAAGTTCTGGAACTCTAAATTCACTATGCTTTCTCTCAGAAATATGAAATATCTGAAAAAATAGTGTTTTTAAAAATTAATGAATAAACGTTTGCAATTGGCTGGCATTATCCACACAGTATAGAAATAAAATTCTTCCCCTGCCTGGGTGGGACTTTCAATGTAAGGAACACTGATGAGTAAGGGTAAACAGAGACAATTAGAGGTCTGCTTCAATTTTGTTTTTCCCCCAGGCAATATTCTTAATTGATAAGTGATAAGTAGTGTAGAAAGGTGAAAAATCACTTGGGAGAGAGCTTAAAAACAGCTTATTTTTCTTATTTCTAAGAGAATCACAGAATTAGTAATGAATTCATGTTCTTGGGCATCTGGCCCAGGCTTTGTTTATTGCTTCGGCCTTTTTGTACTTATTCTGAAAGATATTATCTCATAAAAATCTTCATCTGAACAGTCACATAACCGAGTTGGTAAGAAAGTCCAGCTTAAATATAGTACTAACCATTTTTATTTATTTATTTATTTTCCTTCCTCATGCTTAAGTCTCTGCCTCTAGGCTATTTCCCTTTGGAAGAATAGATCCTCCTCGCTACATCCCCCACCCCCTAAACCCCACCTCTGAAATCTTCTTATATTAGTTCAAGGTCCAACTTAGATACTACTTTTATCATAAAGTCTTCCCTGATGCCCCCAGATAAAAGTGAATTCTCTATAAAAATTTCAAGACATTTGGGCATTTTCTTTGCACTTATAATGTAAATGTGCCATACTGTGCTATATTATACTGCTTTTGTTATATTGTTCTTTCTGTATAAGACTGTAAACCCTTTGGGGACAGGAACTCTGTCATTGTTCATCTTTTTATTCCAAATACCTAGGATATTGTGTTGAACATAGTAGACACTTTTTGAGTTTTACTGAATTGTTGAACTAAATAGACATATTTGCACAGCCTCAGCTCACATTAACTACAGGACTTCATTTGGTACCCCACCAAATCCTTCTTGGAACACATTAGGATATTAGGGATGAGATACAAAAATCATAACCAAATAGATTACATAATTCCTCAAAAGCAAGATAACTGAGGCTCTCCCATGCCCTACTTAATGAAATATAACATTCTGGCAGATGGAAAAAATGTCCAAAAATGGAAGGAAGAATTATACTTTTCAATGCACATAAATACTAGATGAGAATTTCCTGGATTGTAAATTCCTTGAGAGAAGGATTTTTACCATATCTTTGAATCTCCAAATGACTAGCACATTTGCACTTAAAAATAAGCCGTTAATAAATGTTAGTTAAATGGAACTAAATTGAGTTTATTTTGTTTTTAATACGTCCCTTTCTTTCTCTCCTCTTCTTTTACCCTAGTCCTTTATCTCATTAAAGCTAGCAGATTTGTAGGATTTTCCTCCCTTCCTTTTCATTGTCGTTTTTGTTTAGTCATTCAGTAATGTCTGTTAAGTCATGACCCTTTGGACTGTACTGTCCATGTGGTTTCCTTGGCAAAGATACTGGAGTAGTTTGCTATTTCCTTCTCCACCCTTTTCATTGCATACTTTAATTACTTTGACAATATTGCCTGAAAAGTCATAAAACCTTCTGATTTTCCAAGTCAAACCACAAATAAGCATAGAGGTGTGTATGTGTGTGTTTGTGATGAATACATATATACATATATACATGTATATATACATATATATGTATGTGCATACATATATACATATACACACACATATATCTATATCCAAATAGGCATGCAAACCTAAAATTTCTATCCTTCCTTTCCATGGTCTCATTTAATATGCACTGAAGTAGAGGGTAGTACACAAAAGTATTCAAGGGCAAAATCAGAGCCTCCATCAGTAGAGGTGATCTGCATCACAGCATGGGCTAGGACTGGATATTTGGGTAAGTCTCAGTAGGTGCACTAACTTTCCGACACTATTGAGACCTTTGATGTGCACTGTGTTCTGTGTGACAGGAGTGCAGATTGTCAATTGCTACTTCATGATTATGTTCATTCCATATGAACTCTTCCCCACTGAGGTGCTAATACATTTGGCTCATCTCTTCATTTAAAAAGCAAAAAAAAAAAAAAAATCCTTTGATGCTTTATTTGTGGTCATTGCTTGCAGAGATAATGACACTAAAAATTCCCCTAGATGAAAATTATCACATATTCTTTTCAGTTCTGTTATTTTTTTAGAACTTAAAAAAACCCCCACCAAATTCATACACACGCAATAGTATAGTAGAGGTTAAAATAATACTTTGTAACTCTTACACAGTAAAAAAAATGCCAAGTCATACAGAAGAGCCATAATTTCTATGGCAAGAGTTTAGACTGTTTCATATGAATTATTGGAAGCTTTGTTTAGGAATGTTTTAAATTTTACACTTAACAGGTTCCAAAATCTCCCTCCTATTCCCAACTCTCCAATAAATAGCATAGTTTATATTAACAAGTCAATTAATAAATCAAGCCAGTCAAACAAGATATTAAAGAGATGCTTATGTTTTCCTAGTAGCAAAAAGTCCAAATGATGATCTTCAAAATCACAGTCTATTTGTAACTATAAAAAATTCTGACATCACTATTATTAGTACTGCTCATGCAGGAATTACACCACCATAGTCCCACCTCTTAAGTGCAATGTTGGTACATACTGTCCCTTTTTTTCTTCTTTTTGGAAATGCAGATAGCTTAAATATAATAGTACAATTCTTGGTATGGGTTCAACCAAATATCAATCAATCAACAAGTATCTGTGTGCTGCCTACTATGTTTTCAGCATGAGAGAAAGGGTTTTGGTCAGTAAATCATAGACTTTTAGGGTATCTCAAGCACTTTAATAACAATAAATAAATTACAATATTATGTCAAAGGAAATTGCTAAAGAGACTTATGACTGAGCAGTCACCAAGGTGAACCAATCCATAAAAAGGACTGATTCAAATTCAATACTTAGAAATGACAGCAGAACATAAAATATAGTCTATGGCTATTAAAACCTTTGTTATTTTAAGCCAAATTCTCATCAAATGGGTAAGAAAGTAATACAAACTGCTCAAGAACAGTAAAAATTGAATATCTCAGATGAGCAAACCACAATAACTATAAGTCAAACTTTTGACCCATATTATTTAATGACAATGTTGGGAGGTATTATTTTCTCAAGATAGTGGAGAAAACAAAGTTCTTTAAAATATCAATGATCTGGTGGCAGCTAGATGGCGCAGTGGATAAAGAAAGCACCAGCCCTGCATTCAGGAGGACCTGAGTTCAAATTCGACTTCAGACACTTGACACTTACTAGCTGTGTGACCCTGCGCAAGCCACTTAACCCCCATCCCCCCTCCCCCCCCCAAAAAAATCAATGATCTGGGTACAGAGTGGTAAAGAATGAAGAATTAGGTAAAGCAAGCATTTGATAAGTACTGAGCTATATTTTTCTCATGAGCAGTGCTAACAATTTTTTTAAGTGATTCATTTTAAAAAAAGAAATTTGGGGGATTTAATGCATTTAAAATTATTGAAAAATTAGAAATTTCCCTTCAAAATGAAATCTTCAACTTCTTTTAATATACAGATCAAGAGGACTTTTTACGCTTGTTGTATCCTATGATCAAGTTCATATTCTCCAACACATTGATGGCTACTCTGGTGGAAAGGTGCTAATGCTTTGTCTCTTCAGAAGTATATTAGACACTTTGTGTGAAATCACGAACTTGCAGGGCAAACAGAAAGCTGCCTTTTTGTGTGACTTACTTCACAAAGCTTGAGACTAAATAAGCATAGTGAACCAAAGCAAATATTAACTCTTGTAGAGGCAGGAATCTGTATTTCCAAACACAAATTTTTAACTTGAAACTTATTTTGGTATTAACATATGCCAGCCTTTTACCATTTCTAATATCAGCAACACACAGAGAAAGACAAATCCAAAGCTAAATGTGAAACTGTGCTTTAGTTTTGTACACTGTCTGATCTTTGTACCAACCATCTTGAGTCTTGGGATCAAGCATGGTAATGTAATTTGAAGGAAAGAAGCAGAGAGAGAATTAATGTTCTCCGTGGCAGTTTTAATGTATGGCCATGTTCCAAGTCATCCTTGGTAGTAATCAATGATTTAGTATTACAAGGAACCTTAGAGATCATTTTGTCCAGAAATCTAATTTTACAGATTAGATAGCCAAGTCTTAAATTCAAGGGATTTACCCAAACTAAAAAAGGAGTTAAGCAGCAAAACCAGTATGCCTCTAGGTTCTCTGCCTCAAAATGCCATTCTCTTTCCACTATATCACTTTGTGTTAATTCAATACCTGCACAAGTTCAGAGCAACCTTCAGCATCCTGTACTATTTATTTATTTTATTTTTTGGTGGGGCAGTGAGGGTTAAGTGACTTGCCCAGGGTCACACAGCTAGAAAGTGTCAAGGGTCTGAAGCCAAATTTGAACTCAGGTCCTCCTGCATCCAGGGCCGGTGCTTTATCCACTGTGCCATCCAGCTGCCCCCATCATCCTGTACTATTTATACTATACCATGAGTTTGAGATTAGCACAAAGGTAAGTACTGGAATTCAACACTGTAATGACAAAGGACAGCATTTTTTCTTTCAATTCTATCACTTCATTTGTATATGATACTATCTAACATAGCTTTGGATTGAGCTTTGCTTTGTCCTTGAACCATTTCACCTGACCAACCTGCTCCTATCTCTCTCTCTCTCTCTGCCTTCCTTGCCATCACTGAGCAAATGCTGCTTGATTATTCTTACATTAAATGTATTCCTTATATTAGGAAAATCTTTCAAAGATGGAAGTTTTAAATTCCAAAGACTGGCTGGGATCCAAGTCCTCACAGCTGGTGATTTTTTCCCTGACATCTGATGATAGGTGGCACATAACTGGTGAAATCCACTTAGTAAGTGATTGCTATATAACTAGAAAGTCCTCTCTCTCCTTCCCCCTTTCTCCCTTCCTCTTTTCCTCTTAGCTTTTCAATGTTAAAGTTTATTCAGGCAAAGATACAATTAATATGCAGTTATGCTCATAATGAGTAACTGTCATTTGCATATTCTGTTGTTTAATCTTTCAATAAGAGAGTGTCAATGTGTGTGATAGTAGAAAGTATATTTTATCTCTACTGTAAGATTTCTATACTTGGAATGACCTCTTAAAACAGCATAAAATTAAAAAAAATATTTACTTGAATTATGTATGTGATCTATTTATCTATCAAAGAAATATCTACCATATTTTTAAATGATTTGAACGTAGCATATATCTAAGAAATGTTAAATGAATAAAAACTTCTTATTGTTGATAAATTTTCATTAGGAATAATTAAAGGCTAATTGTTTTTCAGACTCATAGCAGCATGGTAGTGGGGAAGGATCATTAGCTTTGTAGTCAGAGCACATAGGTTAAAATCTTGTTCCTGATTACTTTAGTAACTGTATTACTTGGGGTAAGTCACTTAAACTTTCTACACCTTTATTTTCTCAATTTGTAAAATGAAGGGTTCAGCTAGATGATCTTTAAGGTCCCTTCTAGCTCTGCCTATAATCCTCTGACCTTTTATAGTCATCATTGTTAAAGGAGGTGTTCAACATTAGTAAATTTTCCTATATAAACTCCTTCATGTTCAACTTTTTTATAATAAAGCTGTTTCTCATAAACAAAAGCTATCTTCAAAAATATTCATAACAGCATTATATGTAATTAGCAAAGAAGGCTGTAATCAGTGTCAAACAATAAATTGATAGTTAAATGAATTGTACTACATTAATTTAATTAAAATTTTCATGCAATTAAGACCAAGATGATTCTGGAGGAGAGAGTGAGGCTGGTGTCTTGCACAGCCCTTCCTCATTTAAATCCAATTCATTGCAAGTCGTGACATCATCTCTCTGATGTCATGGTCCTCTTCAAGGATAAAGCACAAGCAACAGCATATGAGGAATGTAAAGAAATCTGGAAAGATCTTTATGAAATATTGTAAAGCACAAAAAAGAAAAAAAGAAAGAGCTGATCACTTAAATAAAAAACCAACTATGGGGCCTGCAGGGTGGCACAGTGGATAAAACACTGGTGATGGATTCAGGAAGACCTGAGGTCAAATCCAGCCTCAGACACTTGACACTTATTGGCTGTGTGACTCTGGGCAAGTCACTTAACCCTGATTGCCTCACAAAAAAGAGAGAGAGGCTGACAGACAGACAGAGAGAGAAGAATTCTAGGCCTAGGGAACAGCCTATGGCAAAAGTACCAAAACATATTGACTATGTACTGAATAGTTAAGGTCTCAGCTATATGACCTCTAGATGAATGATTACTATATTCTATGCCTTAAAGAAATCTCATAATGAATTTGTTTAAAAGTTCTTGGTAGTTTTAGTTTCTCGGTACAAATGGAATTTCTGAGTATGAGCAGGATGGAGCTCTTTCCATAGGAAATATAAACTTAATAAACAATTACCTTGGAGTAAAGAATGCAAAGCTTCTCTTTCCCACTATTAATATCAGCAGTTTTCCAACTTTTCATTTCTTCTGATAGATTACAAAATTAAGGATGAATTTTTTTTTTTTTTTAGTGAGGCAATTGGGGTTAAGTGACTTATTTAGGGTCACACAGCTAGTAAGTGTTAAGTGTCTGAGGCCAGATTTGAACTCAGGTACTCCTGACTCCAGGGCCAGTACTCTATCCACTGCACCACCTAGCTGCCCCTGATTTTTTTTTTTAATGATATATTGCTGAAAATAGCACCTCACTAGAAATTAACCTTGCCTAAAGCAATAGTTGGGGCAGCTTGGTGGCACAGTGGATGGAGTGCTGGCCCTGGAGTCAGAAACTAATTTTGTGACCTTGCGAAAATCACTTAATAGACTCAATTTCCCCATCTGTAAAATGAGCTGGAAAAGAAATGACAAACCATTCTAGTATCTGCCAAGAAAACTCCAGGCATGGCTAAAATGACTGAACAACAAAGCAATAACAGCAGATCCCTTCTTAATGAATTAGAACTAGAAAAGAAACCTAATGTTCATGTTGGTTACTCTTGCTAATTGAATATTAGTAGATCATTATACTTTTACATATTTTTATTATTTGCTATCCTAAGAAAAGGCAAAGAACAGTGTGTGGCTAAAAAAAAGTAAGGATGTTTGGATTACAAGGTGTGGCTAGGGGTGCAGATAAAATGGTTATTTGGAATAATTCTATAATGATTTCTTTTTCTAGTCAGACATTCATTTTGGGACAGAAGGAAATTATAGAATGATAGAGATACCTCTTTCTCAGCATTCAAATTGGTTCGAAAGCTTAAATAGTATTTTATTTTAAAGTAATTTTTATCTAATAGAAGAAAATGAGCCTTGACATTTATCTACTTTTTACTTTCCCAAACCCTTTCCGCCATCTTTATGTTTTAAGAGAATACTGTGACATACCTATTCTTTTGGATTTGTAAAAAATGTCCTAAGTGTATGAAGCTTTTAGCCTTTGTTTTTCTCCTACTGAAAGAATTTGGTTAAAATGGTTCTGCCTCAACTTCCTATATCAGCTAAACAGATCTAACAATGGGCATCCAATTTCCATTTTGTGCTACAGACCTATTAAGTTATGTGAAATATAGATGTAGTAAGGGTTAGTGAAAAGGGAGTAACCTAGAAGTATTCTCCTGAAACCATTAAAGGTACTTAGCTACATATATGTGTATACCAATTTATACATATATATATATATACATTTCTTTTTTAAAAAGTCTTGAGTTTTGACAAACTCTCCTCAAAGCCACTTCAAGAAATTCTATATAGCATATAAAGTATTCAGCATTCCAGTGGGATAAGTTGTAGAAATATTCCTCATAGTTGAATGCATAAAGGTGAATTCTTGAATACCCATAGGAAAGTCCCAGTGACAGTATATATGATTGTTTTAGGCTTCTTATTTTCCCATATCATTTGTTTTAACCTTTTCCCAAATCCAAACCACGAATCCAATCACTACAGCTGATCTTCACTGGATTTTATAAACTGATCTTATTAAAGCAATGAGCTCTAAGGTGTGAATTTTCAGTGGAATAAACCTTTTCAAGGAGTACATACATTTCAAAAGAAGAACTCTTTAAGAGAAATAAATTTCTAACAGATTCTACAGAGGAGTTCCTGAAGGGGACCTTCTGGTGTTACTAGCCTATTCCAGACAATGGGATACTGGTATTCCACCTGCTCATTTCAACAAATTGAATTTAACAAATATTTATTGGCTATTCTATGCAAGGTTCTGCTCTTTGCCAGGGAAAACCCAGTTGAAAAATGACAGTTCTTTCCATCAAAGGGCTTACAATGTAATATAAGACATGTACACAAATAAATATTATCCAAGTTAAGATGTAATAAGGGCAAAGGAAAGAGATAGGCAACGCAATATAAGAAAATTTAAAGAAAGAGTTGGGATGCCTTCGTAATTATGTAGAAACCAGAGGAAGAACAAATGTAATAATGACTTTTAGTTGTGGAAATATATTATGATGACTACGGTCTGATAAATTACACAATATATTTATATAGAAATATCAATTTTAACTTTATTATAAATGAAAAACTAAGAATTTCTTTAGCTCCCATTCATGACAAGATGAATCAACCTTGAATTCGAATAAATATCAATACTTTATTTCAGAACTTGTATTCAAAACCACAACAAAGTAAAAATATTATATAGCAAAAAAAAATTATATAGCAAAAATAAATGGTATCTTAAGGAGAGGGGAAAAATTCCAAGAAAAAGATGCCATTTGTCTAATTTAATTGTAACTTTACCTCTGAAATATGGAAATCAGTTAATATCCTTAAGGCATAGCTTATAAAACATCTTAAAGTCCCAAGGAAAAGAAATTCTGAGCTTTAAGGAACTTAAAAAATGTCAATTTACAAAGAAACCTATGTAGTTACTACTCTTTATACAAGAAAATAGTCCTATTGACATACACGTTCTGTATGTATGTGTGTATTTGTCTCTCTGTTTCTGTCTCTCTGTGAATCTTTGTCTCTGTTTCTCTTTCCTACCAGTGGTAACTGCCAAATCTACTCATTGTCTCTTAACTACATTCATTAACAAGGCAACTGGCTTGTATTCATCATGGAGTCCAATATGGCTGAGTTGCTGAACCTGGGACCTTGACTTAATTATCACTATGTTCTAATCCAACCATTTGTACAATGCATCTCACAGAGTTGTGAGGAAAACAATTTCTAAGCTTTAAAATGCTCTATAAAATGAGTTATTATAACTAAGCTTGCTGTCTCAGGAAACTAGTATGATATTACAGAAATCAATTTCACAAATATCAGAGTTGCAAGACAGAAGGTTATCTCTTCTAATCTGTTAATAAACAAAAATCTCCCCTATAATATTCTTGAAAAGTGCTTATTATTCCTGCCATTACTTGAAACCTTCTGATGAGGGGAATTCTTCCTTCCTTACCCTCCAAGATATATGATTGTACTCAAAAGTTGTTAAAATCTTTGTTTAGTGAAATCTCTAACATTTGGGAGAATATGTCCAACCTTTTTCCCATTCCCAACACTGCTATGCACTTGCCATTTTCTCCACTCCAAACACAATTAGCATGTTCTAAACAGTTTGGAGAATATATAATTTTCTAAATGGAAAGGGGAAAAAAGATCTGCTGTAATTTTTTAGTAAGTGATTAAAGAAGGCATACACTCCAACCATTTTCAGTGTAAATAGTCTCTACTAAGATGAGGATGAATTTGTCCAAGGTAAAATGGCACTGTTAATCAAAATCTACACCTGAGTTTAATTTGAAATATTTTTCTTTTATTGTACAAGTTAACTGAAACAGATTAGACATGGTGGAACATACCTTTAGTTCCTGCCACTGGGGAATGCTGAAACTGGTGGATGCCCTGAGCTAAGATGTTCAGAGCTGTAGTCAGGCTAAAGGTTGTCTATACTAGGTCCAGTGTCAATATGGTGGCCTCCTGGGAGTGGGAAGCCATGAGGCTACCTCAGGAGGAGCAGAATTGGCTCAAGTCAGAAATAGGGTAGGGCAAAGCTTCTGTGTCATTCAGAAGAGGGACTGGCCCAATCACTGAGATAGAGAAATCAAATCTCAAAAAACCCCAAGATAAACAAGTACAAAAATCCAAGTTAACTGAATACATGTGCGTGTGTTGTGTGCATATAAAACACACATTTTTTTCTTGGAATGCCATTATTTTACTTTTTACTAATTTTTCAAAATGCTCAAACACTAATAAGAAATTATAACAATGTTAATCATATGCAATGAAATCCTAATATTTAATAATATGTAAATATGCATACAAACACACATGTGTGTATATATGTATGTGTGTATATATATATGTATACACATATATATGTTATTAGGAAAAGAGATGATTTGATTCTTTTTTTCTGTTTGAATAGTTTATGCTTAAAAGCCAGACTTCATTCTTAATATCTAAACAAGGCTTTCATGAGGAAACAAGGAAAAGTTCTATTTCAAGAACACAGTTCATACTAGACCAGTGAGAACTGATAACCTTATTTACCCTAATTCGTCCCTGTTATCTCATCCTAGTGACTGTCAATCCCATATAACCATATTTTAAGAAGTCTTTCTTTTACTATTTTATTATTATTAAGATGCACTAAGATGCTTATATTTACATAAAAGATATAAAAAGAGCGAAATGCATTAAATAGAAGGAAAATGGATAGGTTTCTCTCTCTCTTTTTTTTATCGTAGCCTTAAGAGGAATACAGCTCTATTGCTCCTGTTTCTTATCTCTGTCTCTACGTGTGTGTGTATCTTAAATGAATCACAAGCCCTAGGGAAAAGGGTCCATCTTTGCATATTGTATCCATTTCTAGGGTAGGGGCTCCTAACTTTGTTTTGTGTCATGGAGTGCTTTGGCAATGTGGTGTAGTAAATGGATTCCTTCTTAGAACAATATGTTCAAATGAATAAAATAAAATATAAGAAATCAATCATACAGAGTTATTGTGAGGACCAAATGAGTTGAGATATATAAAGTTCTATATAAATGCTAGCTATTATTATGTTAGAATATAATTATCAAATATTTAAAATGTAATATAGTAATATATTATACAGTGGTTCTAATAACTACAGTCATTTTCAAGTAGTGATGAGCAAAAATTATATTTCAAGATATATTTAGCAACTGTAATGTGACGTGAAAATATATGTGATTTCTATTGGTGGCAATTACAGGTACTGCTAATGCTATGATGCTTTGTTGTCTACATTCTTAATCAAAGGAAATGCTCAATATCAGTTGGAGGTTAGTAAAAATAAGGTATAATTTTTTCCCCATCCAAGTTCACAGACCTCAGGTTAAGAAGTCCTCTACAGGTTAACATTTGTGCTTAGTAAACTTCCCTTTTAGATTTTTAATCCTTAGTGATTGGTTTGAATTCTGGTCCAGGTCATTTATACTTGACATTACTTCTAATGAATAGCTTGGTACAATGCAGGATCCAACAGTATATTTAATACCAATGAGGTTCTTTTTGTACAATGTCAAGTAATTGGCAGGCTGAGCACTCACAATAGGTCTATTCAAGGCAAAGGTACTTTCAGGTCTTCAACTTTGTTCAGGTAAGAGGCAGATTTAACCAGTATCAAGTTCTGAGACCATTCTGTAGGGAACTCCAAATCTATCTGCTTATAACTGAGAGCCAAATCAGTACAGTGAGGATTTGGGAGAAGAAGGAGGAAAAACTGCATGTGCTAATTAACAAAAGAGCTCGTGTTGATGGCTCAAGGTCTTAACTGTGTGTAACCCTGAACACATGATTAAAAATGCTCCCAATATTTCCCAGATTTGCAAGATTTGTTATAGGAGAAATCCTTGCCTCTGATCAACAAAGAAATGGAGGGATATTGTAGAAGTTGCTCAAGTTATACACTTGTATCACACTCCTTTCAACAATCATATTTGAAATCAACCTATAAATCAAATTTTGGTAATGATTTAAAACATCGTGAAAGTCTATGCCCATTGCTTGAGATTGGCAAATGTTCCTCCCTTTCTCAAAAACCTTCAATGGCTTCCACTCTCTAATAAAATTCCAACTATTTAGCCTGGCAATGAAAGCCCTTCATAACCTTTTCCATATTTATTTCCTTTTCCTCTTTCTGAGTTCCCTTTTCCAGCCAAACTGGTTTATGTAATGTTCTACCCATAAAACTAGCTTTGTACTTCCCCACCTCTACTATTGTATACTGACAAATCCTATCTGGATTTGTAGACATTTAGTGATAGAAGAGATTTGAGAGATTACATAGTTTAAACATCATTTAAAGTTATGTAATTTACCTATGATTGAATAGCTAGTTAGTGGTAGAGCCTGAATTACCTGTCTACCCATCTCTACCTATTGGATCACTATGTAATTCCTGTCCAGCTCAAGATCCATCTCCTACCTGTTCTTCTCAGTTGAAAGATCTCCCCCTCCTCCGAATGACTATAGCACTCATATATGTACTGCACACAGAATATTATATAATATGTATTTTTTCAGGTTTAACCTAGGATTGGAACTCAAATCCTATAGCTCCCAAATACAGTGTCCTTTCTACCACACTGCCTCTTATAGCTCTTATCCATCATGTCACTTAGTATTCAATGAAGTCATTGTTTTCTTAATGCTGGCTGAATAAATGATGATGCTGTTAACTAAGGGTTAGTATTTGATTGTTATGTTCTGGGGGAGGCAGATTATGAATTTTAGGGCTTCATTCAAGTAGTTACTAAGAGTGCTCTTATTCATTTACACCTAGAGAAAAACTTGAACATGAAATACCTTTCTAAAAACTGTGCAATAGGGAGAGTTTTTGGTGTCCTTTATTAAATTACATCAAAATTTAATGAAGATTCATCAAGCACATTCTGTAATGGATGGAGCCATCCACAAAGTATCACATTTAAAGAGAGATTAAGTGAGCTACCCATGGTCATACTGCTAGTACATGCCAAAGGCAACACTTGAGCCTAGGTTTTTTTAAGGCTCTCTTCCTATGTGGCATCTTGTTTCTCAGAAGCTCATCAGGTATAAAATAATCATCATAATGAGCATGTCAAAAACCTCAGCCTTCAAACATTTGCCCTTGACCTCCTTGACAAAGTATAAGACACTGGTTTAGAATATAAACTCATTTGCAAAACCTTATGGAGGAGATGTTGGGGTAATATGATCAGCACTGTCTTATTTTTATGAATAAGGAGTGGGGAGGTGGAGGGGGGAAGAAGGGGTGTATAAATGTGCAGAGAGCCCTCAGCTAAAGCCAGATCATTTAGAGAGCTCGTGTTGGGCAGGACAATAAGGAGACAAACATGTCATAGGTTTGGCAACATTGCTGTAACAGGCTATTTTCCTCATTAATGGCAGTGAAACACAATATCTGATATCTAAAAATGTAATCTCTAATATGAGGAAGTAGGAATGGGTCTAAACAAGGCAGAAACAGGAAAATAAAATGGGACAGACCAAATGCAAAGAGAAGAAATCTGTGCTTGAAGTGCCACAATTTTGAAACACAGAGAGGCTGATTTTAAGATATCCCCCCAAAAGGGTGGGGGAGATACCCTAGGAGTGGAAAAAAATACAGGTAGTATCATTTTGAAAAAAAAAATGTGATCCAGAAAAGAAATCCATGTGGCTCCTTTGTCATCTCTAGAAAAACCTTTCTGGGAATGACATACACATATATCCAGGATATAATTTCTGAAAATAGGAAAAGTGGAAAGATAGGCAGGCTTTTGCAAATGGTTTTCTATAGCAGACCATATCTTCAAAGTCAACAATTTATTGGAAGGTTTAACAAATGCAAGATACTTCTGCATTGATTGTTTATTTTTTCTTTTTTTTCTTTTTTTTTTCTTATTTTCTTTTTATGGGGCAATGAGGGTTAAGTGACTTGCCCAAGGTCACACAGCTAGTAAGTGTCAAGTGTCTGAGGCTGGATTTGAACTCAGGTCCTCCTGAATCCAAGGCCAGTACTTTATCCACTGCGCCACCTAGCTGCCCCGATTGTTTATTTTTTAAAAGCATTTCGCTTGGTAGGGTAAAATGCAGTCTTAACATTTCCTCTCTAATAAGCTGTTAACACGTGTGTATAGATGTATATATATACATACACATACATGTATATACATATGTATATGTAAATGGATATGTTAAGATTCTGTAAGATTTCTTGGCAAATGAAATAATAAAGGTAAATTTTCTCAATACTGTGATTATCATTTTGAGATGAATAAGAAGCTGTGTTTACAAAATGTGTTCATTAATGAATTGGACAATTTATCATACAGATTTCAAGTGGAAGAGTGATTCCCCTTAAACAGTGATGTTCTCCAGGTATTTCATTTTGAAGATGACATTGTAATCACTGCATTGAGCCCCACGGTCCTACAGAACTCCGCACTGAGATCCATACCATTCATAAGTAGAAAAAGCAAGTGAATGAAGAATGTGTACTGTCCAAATTATGGCATGCAGTTTGATGGACTGCCCATTAAGTTAGTCCATCAGTACATATGTCAGCATACATATGTACTGACGAATGGACAATGACCTTAGCTCAATTGAACAGCAGGAAGAAAATGGACTTGATTGCATTTAGGGAAATTGTACAGTGCTTTCAATTAGGCCTAGCCACTTTATCCCTAACTTCTTGACATGTAACATGAAAATCATCTTTTTAACCCCGATAGATTTCTGTTGATGCTATGTGGTTTCTAAGCATGGAACATTGCAGTTTTCAAAGAATCAAAATGGGTGGGGGGAGATCCAAAGCATGATGAGGAAATATATAGTGGATTTAATTTGGTTGGAGGATATCAGTAACAAGGCCTCTGCACAAGAAGTGGTGTAAAAGGTTGTAAGGAAACATATGAAGAGATAGGCTGGTCTTGCAGCCATAATTATGAATAACATACAGCTTAAATAGTTCTTGTAAAATGTTAAAAAAAAAAAAAAGACCTAGATGAGTGCCAATGGAGTGTTAGATGGATTCTTGATGGAGGAGGGTTAAGAGAAAAGTTTCACAGGATGATGAAATGAAGATGAATTGCAGTTTGTACTATTTATTTTTTGTGAGGCAATTGGGGTTAAGTGACTTGCCCAGGGTCACACAGCTAGTAAGTGTTAAGTGTCTGAGGTCAGATTTTAACTCAGGTCCTTCTGAATCCAGAGCCAGGGTTCTATCCACTGTGCAACCTAGCTGCCCCTAGTTTGTACTATTGAAGAGAACATTCATATCAAGAAGAACATGGGAACATTGAAATACTAAATATATATACATTTGCTATCATTTAAAATTCTAAGTTTTTCCCCCCATAATTCCACTAATAGGGCTGCTAGGTGGTGCAGTGGATAGAATTCAGGGCCTGCAGTCAGGAAGACATTTTCCTGAGTTCAAATCTGGCCTCAGACACTTATTAGCTGTGTGACCCTGGGCAAGTCACTTAACCCTTTTTTGCCTCCATTTCCTCATCTGTAAAATGAGCTGGAGACAGAAATGGCAAACTACTTTAGTATCTTTGCCAAGAAAACCCCAAATGAGGTCACAAAGAGTCAAACACAACTGAAAAGATTGAACAACAAATTCTACTAATAAATGCATATTGAAAGTCACCTTTTATCATAAGCCATGGGCTCCTGGAAGGCCTATTTCTATTGAACTTACTTTTTCTAAAGAATTAAATTTAGAGATGGTTATAGATCTACTTTTGGTTTTCCACATGATTCTGGAAAAGTCATTATCTAATTTCTGTTTATATCTATAAATTAGAGGTTAACATTTTGAGTCCTTTGATCTTAGAAGCAATAACTTTACTATCTCATTTTATCAAATATTTTCTCCTATAAAATGGCCAAAGCAAGTGGTTGTTTTCAGCAATTATATTACGATTTTGTTCTCACTGCTACTGGTATTGAGCATGATCCAGAACCTCTCATCAATATCGTGTGTGTATATGTGTGTAGTATCTATCTTTCTACATACATACATATGAAAGGGAAGTGGATGGAAGGGGTAGGAAATATAGATTTATATAGCACCTATGTACCAGGTGCTATACTAAGAATTTGTTTATTTGTAATACACATCTCATTTGATCCTCACAACAACCCTGTGAGCTATGTGCTATTATCATCTCCATTTTACAATTGAGGAAACTGAGTCAAACAGAGATCTTGCCCAGGTCACACAGTTAGGACCAAAACCAGGTTTGAAATCAGGTCTTTCTGATTCCACGATTGGCACTCTATTCACTATGCTACTAGCTACCTGAAAGAGTTTAGTGTTCATATCACATGTAGGAGAAAACATAGTATTTATTTTGGGATAAAATTAAGCCAAAAAATGGTGGGGGAAACTAAGCCAAAGGACAAGAACTAAGGGCATTAGGAATTTTCAAAGTATCAAGCTGAATAATTTTTTGTCATTTCAGTTTACACTTATCATACATGTGAGTTTAATCACACAGAGTGCTTTTTCTCCCCATTTACTGTCAGCCTTCAGTGATACATCAATGACACATCTGTCCTTCAGGGACAAAGCCCTGATGTATGGATGGGAACTTTGGGAAGCCTGTTTTGAATCTTCATTGATGCCACGAAGCTAATAGCTAGAGTTTAATTCTTTTCTGTTAGCAGTAAGATAGGTAATGATGTACTGTGCTAATAAACAAACAGATAAGAAACCAAATTTGGCAGGCTGACAAGCAGAATATGGCAGTAATGAGGTATCAAGTTTAAGACAAATTAAATTGCAATCCAATCTTCCTTTTGGTCTTGAGATCAGGACTCCCTAATGTTCTCACATTTAATTTCTGGAAGAATTCCCCACTCCATCAGTGCTTCAAATTTCAGCTTGTTTGGCAGGGCAATGCACAGCAATGATATCCTGAACAGTTACTGTGAAAAAAAAAAGGAGCCCTGTTGGGTACAGCTTGTGAAGAAAATGGATATACACAAATTATCCAAACAGCATTTTTATAGTGTCCTAACGGACCCTGACCTACATGCCCAGGGCAATCAGTTGCAGTGCCTACTCTAGACAGAATGTTTCCTTCAAACATCATCTCTGGACTGGGGAGTGCTATAAGAGAATAAAACTATTGAGTTTGGGGAAAGCAATCTGGGATCTGTGACACATTCAAAAAGAAGAGGAAGGCCATCACACCCTCTCCCCTCATCAAGTTCAAAGCCGATTCCCTCCAGAGGGCGCTGTAGCAGAATCCAGAGGTCACCACAGAGAGCTAGCAGGGCAGATGGGGCTGCCTGTCGATTAAATTCCAGCTCCATGCGACACCTAAAGCAGGCAGCAGCATAAGGGGGTGTCAACTTAGTTTATGAATGCCTCCTTCTATTTCCTCTAAAGAACTGTGGCACACCATGCCAGGGACAAATGTGCAGTAAAGGGACTTCCCCTGGAAAGGATGTAAGCATTATTCTCTCTCTGCTTCCTGTAAAATTCATTGGTGCTAGATTTTGAATTACATACTGTTTCAAATGTAGTGGAGCAGAGGCTTTCAAGTCGCTTTCCCTCCTGGCTTGTGCTTCAGAAAATTGTTCCTGTTTTCTAGTACCTAGAGAGAAATAAGTTCTATTCTCCCATATATTGTGACCTTTTCTAAAATTCTTCTTTCCTGTCAAGAATGATTCATTATTGTCAAGGAAAAAAAAAATGGGTAAAAGGAATCTCCTCTACTTAGAGCTTTCCTAGATTTAAGTGGGAAGAATATTTTACAAGAATACTTTTCCATTAAAAATACTATATAACTTTCTTTTCTTTATCACCGTGGTCTTTAAAAATACAGTAGAAGAAAGTTTTAGCTCCTTGGAATAATGTATTAGTTTGAAAGAAGGAAACGATAAAACCTATTTAATTCTTTTCCCCTATGTTTGCGAGCTAATCTTTACTTCTCTTCATTGGTCCCTTCTTTATACATTCCTTATATATCCTGTAAAAAATATTTTGACTTGCCAACTTGAATTTCTTTCTGTACCAAGGTCAATAAGTAATTGGCCCTATCATAGACCTTTTCTATTAATAATAAATTTTCAGAATCATTCCCTCACTCTTTTGTCCAAGGATGACTCTTTCTACATAGCTCTCTTTGCCCTGTTAAGGTACTTAATGCTAACACATGTCAAAAATGTTGCCCCTTGAGGAAAATGTTGCTATTTTAGTAGAAGTTGAAAATGGCAAGTGAGAGGGCACATGTCCAAATTAGTCCTGAGATTGGGATGCTGTGTTCAAAGAAGAATGAAGGTTATGGTAGAGAAAAAGAATTTGCTTCTTTTCCTGAACGATTGCAGAAAAATCCAGTAATACTGAATGAAACTGCTTTCCTCATTCACTTTCCTACCTCTTTCTTACACCACCCTTCCTCTCTTCACACATATGAAAATGAAAAGTGAAGGTGTATTACATTCTGAGAACAGAACTGAGCTCTTCCTAACAGTCTGGCTGTTAAGTCTATCTTAAATAGATTTGAATCAATAATGTGAGAGTTGCTGTATCGTAATGAATACACCTTGGTGATGTCTTAGCTACTACTATCACATAATTTAGTCTTTAGGATAAGGCTATTCACCTGATTTAAACTCGAATAGGGTCAGATCTTATTCTATCTAAAGTCTTTCCCCAAAACTTGTTTAGATCATTCAGGTGACCGTGGGTTCTTGAAGATTATTCCACCGAAGTGAAAACTGGCACATTCTTCCATACCACAAAGGCTTTTGTGTATGGTCTTAGCTACAGACTGCCTGTCTGTCATTTAGCTGAGTTGAGAAATTCATGCCCAGATAGCTGGTCAACAGGTGATGAAATTATTTGTCCTGAGCAAACCAAAAGGAGTGGAGGTACAGGAGAAATCAAAGAACTTTATTTGCAGTGGCTTCGATGCTCTTGATTTGGAATGCAGCCTTAGGTTCAGTTGAAAAGAGAAGGTATAGTTGTCCTGAGTACAGCATCTTAGTTGTCCTTCAGGCACATAGGACCTAGTGTTATTTTGGCTGACAGTAGTTTTATATTGTGCAAAGCTGCCAGGCAATAGGATTTTCCTCAGTCTGAATGAGTGGAAAGGGAAGCTAGGGAAGCTATTGAAAGAAAGAGAAAAGAAAGGATTAGAGGACTGAGGACAAGAGAGGCATCTGGGAAGAAGGAGAATGAGAGATAGGATAAATAGGTGAGTGCCTCATAAGGGGAGAGAAAATGCATTGTTGCCATATCAGAATTGAACATAACTTTTTCAAGAGGGGTCTGACAGTTTTCCATATTTATTCTTTTCACTTCTTCCACATCAAACAAGTCTCGGGAGAAGTTCAGCAAGGCCTTAGCTCTGAGCATCTCTGAAGCAGCTTCATAATTAAAAAGGCATTTATTGCATTCCACAGCCAGAAGCACTGATGCACTGCCACAGACTGGCCGCCAACACTCCCAAACCAGGTTACAATCTGACTGGGAAGTACTTAACAAAATAAATCCAAGTACAACAGGATGTTCATATGCACAGGGATCCGTAAGTAGGGTTTAGAGGCTCCCGTTTCCATGTGAGGTCGACACCTCTACTATACAGTATTCTAATTGCTCAGGTCACCTCAGACTGGTGACATATGCATGTATTTCCTTTGTTGTAAACTACCAGAGCTGGGTGGCCTGGAGTCAAGAAGACTCTTCTTCTTGAGTTCAATCTGACCTTAGACCTTACTAGCTGTGTGACCCTAGGCAAATCACTTAACCCAGTTTGCCTCAGTTTCCTCATCTGTAAAATGAGCTGGAGAAGGAAATGGCAAAGTCTTTGCCAAGAAAACGCAAAAAAGGGATCACAAAGAGTTGGACATGACTGAAAAATGACTGAACAACCACAAAAACACCAATATCAATAACTCAAATTGAAATAGTTTATATAATTTAAAGAAAGTTGTCCTCACAAAAACCCTGGGAGGTATGTAGGGAATATATAATCCTTTTCAATTTACAGATGAGAAGGCTGTGGCTCAGGAAGATGAAATTACTTATCCAGGGTCACAAAATTAGTAAGAGTCACTGGGAGGGGCAGCTAGGTGGCACAGTGGATAGAGCACCGGCCCTGGATTCAGGAGTACCCGAGTTCAAATCCGGCCTGAGACACTTAACACTTACTAGCTGTGTGACCCTGGGCAAGTCACTTGACCCCAATTGCCTCACTAAAAAAAAAAAAAAAAAGAGTCACTGGGAGCCTAGGTCATTAGATTCTAAGATCATAGACACAGAGCTGAAAGGGACCTCAGAGTTCAAGAAGGCTAATCTCTGTATTTTATAGATTGCCTGACTCTTAATTTGATTGCTTTTCCTACCCTACCATGCTAAACCTCAAACTGGTCTGATTATAAAAATATGGGAAGTTGGTAAATTTAGAATGGTTGGACTGGATCAAATTTATAGAAAAGGCATAACAAAATTCTTTACATTTTTAGAGATTCATGTATCTGTTCAAAGTGCTTCCCTGAGAAAATATCATTGATTCTTCTTTTAAATGATATATAGTTGGTAAAATATTGTTTTTTCCCCATTTTCCAGGCGTAGAGATAAGATTCAAAGAAGGTTACATGTTTCGCTAAAGATATCAGTAATAGGTATTTGTTCATATTGAATTGTTTTCTTCCTGGCCAGTACAAGATTAAGGCCAGATTAAGTGAAAGGTTACACGGTTATTGGGGGACTTTCTCTCAAACATCTTGGTTGGAATAAGAGAAAGCTAAAAAGACTTGTTTAATTATAAATAGTCTACGTTTTAAATATATTATTTGCATCAAATTTGAATTTTAGTTTTAATAGATTGAAACTTAAAAATCTAGCTAAACTCAGCTTTCTTTGAAAATTGAAATTTTAATTACTTAGCTTTAACATACAACCTAAAAGAATATCCCCCCGCCACCAGTTTTGCCAATTCCCCATTAGGATTGTTTGTCCATTCGATCTTATTCATTTATTTTTCTTCATAAAGTTCTGGGGTTTTTTTTCCCACTTTGTATTTTTTCAGGAAGAGCTTTCTAGATTTCTTTGTATTACTCATTTTCAACACTGATGACATTGTTGCAACCCATTAATATACTGCATTTAAAAAGCATTTCTCTACTATGGGCCGTTTACTTTGATTCCAAAATTTTTGCAATTTACATGCTACTATGATGCAAATCTTTTAGCATGGTGGCACATCTTTCCCCCACTTTGATCCATCTTCCACTCAGCTGCCAAGGTGATTTTTCTAAAGAGTAAGTCTTATCATACATGTCATCCTCTGGCTAGTGAATTCCAGTTTTTACCTCCACATAGAAATTCCTGTTGGGCACTTAAAGCTCTTCATAACCTATTCTTTTCCTACCTTTCCAGTTTTCTTACAGTTTATTACCTTCCCATACATGAGATTCTTTTTGGATCTCCTTACTTCTTGCCTTCCCACTTGCTGTACCTCATATCTGGAAGTCTCTGTTTCCTTCCCTCCACACCTTAGTTTCTCTGGATTCCTTCAAGACTCAGTTCAAAGCTCCATTCTGCAGAAGGCCTTTCTACTCCTCCTTGTTGGTGATGCCCCACTTTTTAGATTTACTATCCATCTATTCTGGACATATCTTGTACAAGTACCTAGTTATTCACACATTGTCTCCTCCTTTAGAATGTAGGAGGCTGGAGGGCAGGTAGTGGTTTTTGTTTGTTTTTCATCCCCACCTAGTGCTTAGTAGAGTGTCTGGAACACTGTGAGTGCTTCTTAGATTAAACATTTCTTGACTGCCTGAGGGAAACATTTGGGGGGGGGGTGGGCAATGAGGGTTAAGTGACTTGCCCAGGGTCATAGAGCTAGTAAGTGTCAAGTTTCTGAGACTGAATTTGAACTCAGGTCCTCCTGAATCCAGAACAGTGCTTTATCCACTGTACCACCTCGCTGCCCTGAAAAATCTTTTTAATAGATAACTTCTTGTTTTTGATTTTACTGTCAGTGCATATTCCCAATGATGGAATAACTGGCACACCAAGACAATTTTTCAAACCATTAACATTGTCTTCCAATTATAGGTTTAGTTTATACTCATATGAGCTCTTTCTTCCTTTAATGTCATTATTTTTTGCTTTCTCTCATTCATACCATATCACTTTAGCATCAGCAGAACAGAATATATGTTACCTAATAGGTAAGCATCCTGATTTTAATGTTCTTTTCTCAAATAAATTCAACTGATGAAGGTTTTTAACTCATCCTTAGCCTCTTCCACCTTCCATCTTTCCTGGACCAATTCACTTATGAAAAATGCCATTAGAAGATTGGCAGGAGAGGTAAAAAGAAATGAGTAAGACAATAAACTATGCCACTTACTATAAGCTCTCTAAAAATTTTGACTGGGGGAAAATGTTCAAAACTGTTAATTTAAAATACTGTTAAGGGCAGCTTGGTGGCACAGTGGATAAAGCACTGGCCTTGGCGTCAGGAGGACCTAAGTTTGAATCAGTCCTCAGACACTTGACATGTACTAGCTGTGTTACCCTGGGCAAGTCACTTAACCCTCATTTGCCCCACAAAAACAACCAAACAAAAAAATGCTGTTAAATTTGATCCCATATTTCACATGAGTAGGAGTCCATGTAAAGTCAATTAATTTACATCTCAAAATCTTTACCAGGCAGTTACTTATTTTTGCAACCCCATCAATGTCTTTCTATATTAAGGGCATAATAAATGTTTGTAGAATTGAAATTCTCTTTGCTTCTCCCTCTCCCCCCCTGTCTTTAGCTCTTTTGAAGATTTGTCAGCATGGCCAATGTCCTGCATACAGAAAGTAGGAGAAGTAAGGAGAAAAAACAAATCAGTCCATTTTTCACACAAAAGTCTGACTTTGGCAGCTCTTTATAGTAGGAGAAAATAACACTTCAGGGAAGAAAATAAGTTGCTTCTAATTCATGGCTAGGGTACTATTTCTGTAAATAAAATATTTCTTCTAAGAGTTGCTATATCAGTTCAAATACATTATAATCTCTCTAAAGATAGGACCATTACTTTTCTACCTTTTCTTGGAGAATGGATGTATAAATAAATGGATGAATGGAATGAAATGAGCTTCCCTAAATATATTTTTGAGATGGTCAGGGTTGGAGTTTGGAAACTTTTATTCATGTAGAAGGAGGAAAAAAAGGAACAATGGCTTCTCATGAATACAGTTTAAAATTTTCTTTCATTCACCCATCTTTACACAAACTGTCAATCCTCAAAAGTTCTGTCTCTCTACTTGAGGTATTAACTAATGACTTTAGCTGATGAATTTATAATTAATTTATGAAATTATGAAATTGGTGCAAGCATGCCTTGTTCTTTAGGTACTCACTAGGAAAGATCGCTATTTGAAAAAAAAAAGGAGCAGCCAATAACACTTTAATAAACACAGAAACAAGTTTCGGAAGTGATACCAGTGAATGGGATGGTGAGGGAAGGCAGCCTGGGGAAAATGATAGGGAGGAGAAGAGGCAGAGAATATTCCTCATTAACCATGCATTAGAGTTGGGAGCTCTAGGCTGCATGGAGCTGATGGAAGAATGCTCAGAGAGCTGGAATTTGAATAGTTTTTAATAGTTTTGGTTTGGGGCGGGGCAGATCAGCTCCTATATGTGCCACTTCAGAGTTAATTTATTAACATATCTAAATTATCACAAAGTTATCGGTAGTATTTCAAAGTAATCATCCAGAAGTTATGAGAAGGTCTGGATTTTGCCTGGAATTTACATGACATAGGACCAGCAGCATTGACAAGTGACACCTAGATGATTCCTCTTGATTGGGCAAAAATTACCAGAATGTGAATTTTAGTTAACATATGATACTATTTGTAAATTATGTTCCTTTAATCTTTGGGATGGTTTGCCCAAGACTTCCAGGTTCCCCTTTATGAGTTATTTCCTGCTAAAATTTACTAAATATACTGACTAAAAGGGTAGGGGTGGTGGTGGTGGGAGGACCAGAAAAAGATATAATATTTTTTTGGGGGGTGGGGCAATGAGGGTTAAGTGACTTGCCCAGGGTCAAACAGCTAGTAAGTATCAAGAGTCTGAGGCCGGATTTGAAGTCATGAATCATGGGCCAGTGCTTTATTCACTTCACCACTTAGCTGCCCCTAAAAAGATATAATTTTAGCACACTGGCATCTTCAAATCAGATATCTGTCATTAATCTCCTGGTGGCAAGATGATGTCTTCTCCTCCTTGCTAAACAAATAGATGCCTATATACCCCTTTGGGATGTACTATTTCCTCGGAGAAGAGTTTTCAGAAACACACCTTAGTGAATGATGAGGAATGTGAACAAATAGGTTCTGCCAGGATGCAAAGAAATCATCTCTACAAATTATCTAATTTTTGGTAAATCCCACATTCTTTTTCTCATTAAGAATCCCTGTAGGGAATGGTGAGATGGTTCAACAGGTGAAGTGATTGTCTCTTATAAGAAGGCTCAACAACTCTTCTGACTGTTTGAAACTTGCAGAGGTGTTGGCATTTCTGTTTGCACCTGTTACTGGTGAGGGAAAGGTCAGGACCTATCCTCTTAGTGCCTTTAAAGGGAACTAAATTAGAAGATCACATTCTTACCATACTTCCCGGCTTTTGTTCTCTTTCCAAGTGTCTCAACTCTATTCATTATCTTTTCCTTACAACAGGAGCACTCAAACTGAACAGATGCCCTGAGAATGTATAAGTTATTTAAAATTTGTATCATTCTGTGTATAGTTCCTTCCTCTGTGGAGAATTTAGCATTCTTATTAATTTTCTTTCAGTCGGCAGCTGATTGTCAGGTATAGATTACAGATGATGAAAATTGTCACACTCTTAATTTCTGAGTGCCATTGTAGCTTAATTAGAATGCATTTTAAATTTAATTAATTAATTAATTTTTGGGATTGTGTGTCCCTATCTTGCCTAGGTGAGACACGCAGTGCCTGATTCTATTGCTGATCCCATTGTTTACTGGCATGGAACCTCTGACCTGCTCTGTTTATGCTGTGGGCTGGCTCACATAGCCTGGGAGACCCCTGTTCTCTGGGGCTCACAACATTGGTGTAGACTTTGAGTCAACTTTAATCCCATAGAAGCTCAGAATTTCCAAGCTCAAGAGGCCTCCCCTAATTGCAGGGATTACAAGCATTCACCTGGCTCAGTATTTATCTTTTAACTTAAGTCTGATAGGGCTCTGAAATATTTAGAGGACACCCTTCTCTCCTCTGACACTCCTAGCACCCTGGTGCAGGCCCCAGTCACATCATGCCTGGATAATTACAATAGCTTGCTGATGGGTCTTCCTACCTCGTCTCTCTCCACACCAATCCATTCCCCACTAAGCTACTATAGTGATTTTCCTAAAGCGCAGGTCTGACCGTGTCATCTCTTGTGCTTAATAAACTCCTGTGGCTGCCCCCCATCACCTCCAGGATCAAATGACAAAATCCTCCTTTTGGCATTCAAAGGCTTTCATAATTTAGTTCCCTCCTTCCTTTTCTGGTATCTATCTCCCTGCCATTTACTTTTTTTGTTGTTGTTGTTGTGTTTTTGTTTTTGGTTTTTTTTTTGGTGGGGCAATGAGGGTTAAGTGACTTGCCTAGGATCATACAGCTAGTAAGTGTCAACTGTCTGAAGCCGGATTTGAACTCAGGTGCTCCTGAATCCAGGGGTGATGCTCTACCCACTGCGCCACCTAGCTGCCCCCACCATGTACACTTAAATTCAGTGACACCGGCCACAAAGAAGACACTACATCTCTTGGCTCTGGAAAATTTTTCTTACTTTCTATTAATCCTGGAATGCTCTCCTTCTTCATCTCTACCTACTGGCTTCCTTGACTTCCTTTAAATCCTAAATTCCCAATCCTCTTAATTCTAATGCTTTGCCCTTTGACCCAGCAATACCACTACTAGATCTATATCCCAAAGAGATCATAAAAAAGGAAAAGGACCCACATGTATAAAACTATTTATAGCCGCTCTTTTTATGGTAGCAAAGAATTGGAAATTGAGGGGATGCCCATCAATTGGGGAATGGCTAAACAAGTTGTGGTATATGAATGCAATGGAATATTATTGTGCTGTAAGAAATGATAAACAGATGGGTTTCAGAAAAACCTGGAAAGACATGAATTGATGGTGAGTTAAATGAGCAGAACCAAGAGAACATTGTACACAGTATCAACAACATTTTGTGATGATTATCTGTGATAGACTTAACTCTCTTCTTAGCAATACAATGATCCAAGACAATGCCAAAAGAATTATGGTGGAAAATGCTCTCCACATTCAGAAAAAGAACTATGGATTCTGAATGCAGACCGAAGTATACTATTTTCACTTTTGTTACTGCTTTTTTCTTATTGTTGTTGCTTATTCTTTCTTGCATTTTTCCCCTTTTGTTCTGATTGATGTGGAAATATGTTTAACATGATTATAATGTATAACCTATATCAAACTGCTTGCTGGCCTCAGGAGGGGAGAGGAAAGACAGGGTAGGAGAAAAGTTTGGAACTCAAAAAATATCTTTACATGTAATTGAGAAAAATTAGAAATAAAAACAAAATCCCTAATGCTCCTTTTTTTTGCGGGACAATGAGGGTTAAGTGACTTGCCCAGGGTCACACAGATAGTAAGTGTCAAGTGTCTGAGGTCAGAATTTGAATTCAGGTCGTCCTGAATCCAGGGCCAGTTATCCACTGCACCACCTAGCTGCCCCCTCTAATGCCTTTTTAAAAATTATTTCCTATTGATCCTGTATATAGCTTGCTTGTATATAATTGTTTGCATGCTGTATCCCTCATTACACTTGTTAGCTCCTTGAGAGCAGGGAGTATTTTTTACCTTTATATCCCCAATGCTTCCCATAGTGCCTGGAACATAGTAGGTGTGTAATAAATGCTAGTTGACTAAAAGGGTATCAAATTTTTGGATAGATGGATATATTTTTTTAAAATCCTAAAGCTATGTTATGACTCTCCATTCAACTACTCCACCCATTTCTTAATAATTGCTTGATAAATCCTGAAAATAATTCACTCACAAGATATGAATGAATAATGGCAAATGATATATTTACTTAAAAGGGCCCTGCAGGACTGGACATGTATATCTATAAATAGTCCTGCAAACCCAAATTTAAACTCTTACATTTAATTTCAGGCTGAAGCCCTGCTCCTTCATTCTTCCTTTTTAAAAAATGTAAAACAATTTTTCAGTGACAGTAAACTCCCAGTTGGTATACTGCTTTCATATTGAAACATTATCTGAAAGGTTTTAAAAGGTAAAAGGAGGGAAAGGAAAGCTTCAAACAATTCAGAGAGTTTTATAATAGTATAAGTAAAACTACAGGGTCTGAAGGATAATACTTCGGTCCAACCAGAATATTTTATATCTCTACATTTACTCATGAAATAATATGCATATTTTAAGATCATTTGCATTCTTGAAAGTTGTTTTTTAAACAGCACATCTCTAGAGCACTACTTTGTCAGTCACAAAGATGCCTTTAAATATTTTTATTTTATCTTATGCATTTATGCATTCTATGTATTAGTCTTACTGTTTTACTCATTGTACACTGAACTCTACATCCTACCTACCTTCTTGCCTTCTTGAGCTGTTCCTTATACCTAGAATGCCCTTTCTACTTATTTCTACCTTTAGGAATTACTTGCTTCCATCGAGGCTTAGCTTTCATGCTATTTCCTACACAAGATCTTTCTCAATTCCCTCAATTGTTGGTGCTCTGTATGCCCTCTCCTGGTACCCCTGATTACTTTGGATTTACTTATATGAGTACATGCCCTAATCCCCCAGTAGACATTAAACTCCTTGAGGGTGGGGACCATTTGACCTTTGCTATCATATCTCAGATGCCTAGCACAATGACTACATATGTAGTAGGGGCTCAACAAATGTTTCTTGAATGACAAAGGGGATGGTTTCAGAAAAACCTGAAAGTTTTATACAAACTGATGCAAAGTAAAGTGAGCAGAACCAGGAGGACATTGTACACAGTAAAAGCAATATTGTCATGAATATCTACTGTGAAAGACAGCCACTCTGATCAATAAAATGATCCATGACAATTCCAAAAGATTCATGATGAAGAATGCTATCCACATTCAGAGAGAGAGAACTGATGAACTGAGTGCAGATTGAAGAATATTTTTTTCATCTTCTACATTTTTCTTGCTTTTTTCAACATGGATAAATATGGAAATATGTTCTGTATGACTTCCATGTATAATGTATATCATATTATTTAGTTTCTCAATGGGTGGGGTAGGGGCTAGAGGGAAGGAAAAAATTTGGAACTAAAAACAAAAATTTTAAAATAAAAATCACTCCAAAAAAATCCTTCTTGTTGTTGCTCTACTTTGAACTGGGTCTTGGGAAGTAAGAATTGATAGCAACAATATACTTTATGAACTGTTTTAAGCAGTACTGCTGGAAAGTGAAGGTAAAATATATAGGTAAAAATCACTAAGTGGAGAATAAGCTATGTAAATTTAAATGATATATGGAAACATATCTCCAGACATTTTTTAAAAGTAATAACTTGTTTCTCTAAGTCAGCACTGTCTACAGAAAGAATAGTTTATATGAAACACCATCAAATAGATTTAGTAATGTCTAAAGCCAGTATAATATGGAAACACATACATATTAAATGACATCTCATTTATCCACAATCATTGGAGAATTAGATGTTCTGGATGAGCACATTTTTTTAGGTAACAAACTTATCCCCTTAATACCAACGTTTTCAATGGAAATCTTTCCCAAACAGATAATACATTTCACTTCCTTAACATATTAAACATATTATATTGAAAATGATTTCACATTTCTTTGAAGACCTTATTAATGTCACCAAAACTGCAATATCCTTAGTGTATTGAGCAATAATTCAGTGATGCCTGCAGGGGCTACTGAGGTGTAGAGGATTATTTACTCCTTCATTGACTAAATACCCCTTAACTGCCATGTTTTTCCAGATGGTGATTTTTCTGCCTCCTCCCTCACTGTCACCTGATACTTCACTTTGTAGTCCAGACTGAAAGCAAAAAATATGAAATTAGATTAATTTTAGGTGAAGTCATATTGTGGGGAGACGAATACCAAGCTATACTCTTCATTTTATTCTTGTGGAAATAAAGAGATGGAAATAGTTTTTGGTCAAAGGAATGATAGGGCTGAACCTGTGCTTTAGAAATATCAATTTAGTCATATTGCTAAGTTTTATGATTTTAAAAATTTCTCTAAATTGTTTTTCTTTTCATCAATGTCCACATCCTAGTTTTTCTGCAGTAAGGATGTCATTAGTTCATGCCTTTCCACAAATGTCCTTGCTACTCATCAATTATAAGTTATTTCTACAGTTTTCTTTGATCATCTAGTCTTCCAAGAGCCAGTGTAAAGTCATAATATATAATAATTTGTGCAAGAGTACTTTCGTCATGCACAACAAAGGGTATTTTTACCTCAGAGATACTATTTCCCCAACCCATACCACTTTTTTTTTTTTCTCTCTCTCTCTCTCTGGAATATGCCTTTCTTTTTTTATCTCATTATCTAAGCTTGGAATTCTTCCTTCCACCCCCAACAGACCTAATCAAAACCTTTTGAAATCTAACCAGTCTCCAAAGTCTGACTTTAAAAAGCCCCCCACTTCCAACAAACCTTCCCTGGTATCCTCTCCTTTCTTGTTCTGCCTCAGGAATCACTACTTCTGAATTCTCATTATTTGTCCTTCTCTTAAGCATGCAAAATATTTTGGCATTTTTCAGTGAATATACCTTGTTGCACTTCCTACAGGGACTCTTAAAATAGCCTCGTAATTGCTATCATCATTTCAAGTCTCTCTCATTCCCATCCATCCTTTTTTTTTTTTTTTTTAGTGAGGCAATTGGGGTCAAGTGACTTGTCGAGGGTCACACAGCTAGTAAGTGTTAAGTGTCTGATGCTGGATTTGAACTCAGGTACTCCTGACTCCAGGGCTGGTGCTCTATCCATCCATCCTTTTCATGGCTGTCAATATTTTACACATTACTCCTTTCCAAGCAATCTATAGTCCAGCCTTAGTGGTTCACTGCTGCTCTTCACACACAATCCTACAACTCCCATCTTTGTGCCTTTTCACTGGAATGTTCCCCTTCCTCATCTTTACCTTTTAGGGTCCTTGGCTTCTTTAAAAATTCTGTTCCAACACTCCCTTGCTCCCCTTTCTTCCCCTTTAAGGTTATTTCTTAACTACTCTTTATGTATCTTGTATATACCCATGTGTGTATATATAGTAACCCCCATTAGAATGTAAGCTCACTGGGAACAAAGACAATTGTCCCTTTTGTTTTGTATTCCCAGTGCTTAGCAAGGTGCCTAGAACACAATAGTAATTATGTAATTTCACATATATACACATATATACATACACACATGTAATAACTAGTATAGAGAACTCTGAGGTGAAGAGATTCCCTCTACTAAGGCAGGTCAACATCTAGGCATTTCAGTCTTAGAGTTGCCTAAAACCTTGAGAGGTTAAATGATTTGCTCAGTGTCACAAAAGCAGTATATGTCAGAGGTGAGACTTCCGAGTTTATCCTGAACTCTCTATCCATGACTCCATACTTCCTCTCAGTTAAAAAAAAAGTACTTAATTAATGCTCATTGATTATTTTCCATGCTGCTTATATGCCACTGAAGAATTGCCTCATTTTTACATCCTTCTAAGTATATAAATATATATGGGTGTCTATATGCCCATATATACATATATACACATGTCATAGCACACATATAGAATAAAACATGAAACTGTGCAAACCACAGGCCCTACACAAATGCTTGTTGAATTGAATCAGTGATTATTCATAGAATTTGGAACAGAATAGATCATTGAGGTCATCTAGTCTAACCCCTTCATTATATTGATGTTGAACCTTAGCCCCTAAGACATTAATAGGATTTGACTGAGGTCAAACATCTAGATAATGGCAGAATTTAGACCAAGGCTTAAATTGCCCAGCAGCCTTATCATCAATAGAAAAAAATCATTATTGCTTCAGCTTAACATTCAATCATAGAATGGCTTTTCTTTTAAGCATAAGGGGAGGGGACAGCAAGTAGAAAGTCAAAGTGAGGAAAATTAAATCAGGTAGTGAGCAGGCAATTACTTTTATGAAAATCTCTCTGATTAGATTAATTTAGAATTCATAGAATGTTTGGTTGCTTGACTTTAAACATTTTGGTAACTTATATAACTATTATAACCTCATTCCTCGCCAGTCCTGAACCAAAAAATAGTGATGTTCTTCTCCCCAATCAGGACATGCTGGGGTGGAAAGTAATGTTTACCAAAAATGTTTACAATTATAATTATAATTACAATTACAGTTTTATTTTTAGAATATTGGATTCTTGCCCCAACCCCACAAATCCCATAGCATTTACATTTACATGCCTAAGAAAATATTGGTTTCCCCAAAAGGACAGCTTTGGTCTTCACAGGGTTTATAGATGAAAAACTAGCAAAAGTGGCAAAAAAAACCCCCAACCCTTTCCTTTGCTGCACAATTCTGTAGGTACTCTATTTTGAATCCTACTATGCAAAAAAAGTAAAAATGGCTCATGCTCTGTTCAGAGAGATAGCAAAGAATAATTTACTGTTAAAAATAACCTAATTTTTTTTTTGAAATGCATGTGTTCATTTTCAAAATATATTTCACTCATTTTAAAGTCAGACCTTCTGGTACCCAATTTGAAAGTAATGTTAAAAGATAAAAGGAAGCCATTTTCTGAAGCAATAGTTATTGAATCTGTATTTTTTGGAATGCCTAAAGCTTGGCACTTGATTAACTCTCTAGACCTGACCTCTGCAAAAGTCTAATATCTAATGGGAGCTGAGCTTAAAGGTATATATTTTTGTCTTGTTGCCTAGTCAATTAAACATGCAAACATAATACATTTTGAGGCTCACAATGCTCACTGTGATGCTAAAGTCAGGAATCCACTTCTGGCATGGAGCATATTTAAGGACCCTTCCTTGGGTTGAACATATCATTTGTCCATGACCTAAGGGCATGATATGATAGTGTTAAGGTAAAATGAACTTTATAATGCCATCTGCTGGCTACCTTGTGATATTACATCTCCCCACCCCCAATACTCCCAATACTTTTTTATGGAAAAATCATTGAGCTGCATATAAGTATAATATTAAGTTTTTTGAAGTGTCTTATATATCCACTGGCATGCAGAAAATACATTATAATCTAATAATTTACTTCGGTAGCATTACGTAAAAGTTCATCCATTTACATGGCAAGTAGTTAAGTAGTGCAAACACCTCCCAAAGCAGCAAAGAGAGTAAGAATCCCCTAAATAGGAATGCATCTTTAAAAATCCAAGTAAGGCTTTAGAAATAATTGGTTCAATATTAGTATCTTCATTCAACAAATTGGACTAGTGTCTCTCTTATGAGGCTATCATTATAATGAGACTTCTCAATAGGGATGCTGTCTCATGAGACACAGCAGGCACAGTACTTCCATCTGAGAACATTTATATTCAGAAAAATTCAGAATTGTCAGAATAGAGATCAATTTTTTTAAAAAATGCTCTTGAAAAGTTAGAGGAACAACTGTTTAACATAATAAAATTTGAAATTATTTCTAATAAGAAACTTTTTTCTATTGATCTTAATTTAGTACTTCAGAAAATTCATACTATTCACTGCTAATTAATGTAGTTTAATAATATCTTTATCAGACTTTCCTCTTAACACCAATTCTCTGTTTCTATTGAATTATATAATTGTCTTTATTACTGAAATTAACATTTTAAACACAATAGTGAACTACAAACTACATGGAAAATTTGAGACATTTAAAATAATTAATATTAGTTATTCATTCAAACTAGTAGACTATTGTCTTATCAAATGAGATAATATATTGTAAAGTACTTAGCAGAGTGCCTGGCACACAGTTAATATGCTTAATAAGCATTTGTTCCCTTTCCTCCTCCTACCCCCTTATATGACAACTAAGTGAAATGAATTTAACATACTAATAATTGACTTTTCATTGACTGTCGAATTTTCTTCTTAGGCATCTATTGCTTGAGACATCATTTCTGGGTCAGTTTTATGGGTTTAACATGTTTTGTTGTAGTATCTTGCATTTCATTTTTCTTATACATCTCCAACTTAATTTTTGATCAGATTCATTAATTCATAAAAACCTTAAGCTCACTGATCCTGGAATGGTTTGAGTTCAGTCTGATCAAGAGACAAGGGCTTGGACTAGTTGACCTCTCAGGTCATCTTTTCTGTAGTACAATGCCATTATTTCTTATAGGGAAAGCAGAGGCCAGAAGGTAGTAGCTGGCTCAGAGTAAAGTCTGTGTGTACAAATGTAGGTAATTTAGATTCATAAGCCATTGGCTTCTTTTCATGCAACATTAGAGATGCCTGGATGCATCTCTCTTGAACAACTCACTTTTTTTTTTCATTCCAGCATGTAATAGTGTGTACTTCATTTTCATAAATCAAGATTTAACTATGAAAACTACAAACTGAATAAAAGGCTATTAAAATATTAATTTCCTAACAAATATTTACTGGACCTTGGAATAGCTGATATTTCGGTATGCTTCTTACTCCTGAGATTCTTCAGGTAGATGCTTGCTTCTTATAATCTCACTTTGTCTGTTGCTAGGGTTTTTAACCTAGGGTCTTTGAAATTTGTTTTTCCTTCTAAAAATACTTTATAACTACATTTCAATATAACTGATATCATTTGTAATCCTATGTATTTTATTTTATGCCTTGTAAAACCTTATTCTGAGAAAAAGACAAGAGGCTGCATCAGTATTCTGAAGGGGTTCATTATACCAAAATCGATGAAGAACCCCTGGTCTATAGGTTCTTGTGGCAAATCTTTTGCCTTTTCAAAGCCCTAATATTGTGCCTTGTAAACAAACGGTAGGCACATAAATGCCTGTTAAGTTGAAATGAATTGAACTGAATCCCCTACACTCTTATAGCTTCAACTATCATTTGGTTGATTTTTATGACTAATTTAATGCAAATGTCTCCTAGCCCTTTTTTTCTGAGCCCTAGAGGTATAGGTATGGCTGCCTAAAGATGACCACTTCCTTTTGGCCTTTTAAAGCATTATTCCTGGTTTTTCCTGCTTCTCATTTCAGAGCATATCAGGGTGTAAAGGCAGAAATAGAGCAATCTCCGACTACAAGAAGCTTACATCCACATGGGAGAGATGTAGAGGGAGGATAAAAAGAGACCAAGGAGATATACCCTTAGGGAATACCCAATATCAGCAGTTCTCAAATGTTTTGATCTCCAGACCCTTTGACACTTCTGAAAAATTGTTGAGCTCAAACAAAAAGTTCAAAGAGCTTTTCTTTATGTGGGTTATAGCTATATTTACTATATATTAGATATTAAAACATCTTAGTACTATTATGAAAGTTGTCTTGACCTTGTGTACCCTGTAAAAGTGTCTCAAAGATTGCCAGGGGGTCCTGGACCACACTTTGAGAACCCCTGCCCCATACTAAGGGCTTGAGAAGAGAAGAACATTTCAGGAAGGAGAATTTGATGTCTTTTGACACCAAAGATAATGTCTTCGAGCAATGTATATAGTAGCTCATTTTGGAAAGTGGAATAAAAAGCTACAAGTGGAAGAATGAATTTGTAGGAATAGACTGGCCGATGCTGATGGAACTTTGTAGTAGTTCTGGCTGCTTTCTGTGGGTGGTTGAGAGGGAATACGGTGGAATAGAGTGCTAGAGTTAGAGTAGGAAAAATCTGGGTTCAAATCTTTCTTCAGACACAAACGAGCTATATAAATTTGGGTAAGTCATGTTGCTTCTCTCAGTTTCCCTTATTTGCAATTGGAGGTTGTATTTGGACCCTTCTAGGTCTAAATCTGTGGCCAGGTGAGTCAGATGCAAATGAGGCTTTATAATTTGGGCAGGTAGTGGCTACATTCTTGTGATTTCTTCCTTGATATAGGAACATAGATCAAAGATTTGGAGTTATAAGACCATCTAGCCCTACCCCCTCATTTTACAAATCAGGAAACTGAGGCTGAGATTGGCTTGCTCAAGATGATGCAGATAGCTCCCAGGGGTGTGTTATAGTCAGCTTGAACTGCTCTGTTAAATTTTCCGTATAAGCATTTTTACCTTGGGAATTAGGAAATGCTACAAATTGGGGCTTAACCTATTATTTTGTTGATTGTCTAGACTTAAGAAAATGATGGAGAAAAATGTTAATAATGACAATTAAACTTAAAAGTATGTCTTGCAGCTATATCTACATAATGGAACCTTTTTGAAACTCTTATATCATACTTTTTTCCCCTTTGGCAGGGTTTGTGGGAAAAGAGTGATACAGAGAATCCCAAATTTAACAGAAAGTGTATGATGATGCGGATAAGTCTTGGGGCATGGAAGAGGGAAGTCCTTATGTCAGATAGCTTTGAACTTTTAGGTGAGACAATAAACTCAGTAATCTTCCCTGTGTGTGCAGTGCTGCTGAAAGCAGGAAGAGAAGAAATAAAGTTTAGAACAGTAGCTGTGAGAAATGAGATAGGCGGTCCAAAATGTTAGAGGGAAGGATTTATTTAGCAATATCTACGGTTTAGCTGAGGTTATCATCAAATTATATTTGATGAAATTAGCTCATTTGCCTGACTTTCCTTGATGATATTCAACAGCCTTGAAGCAGAAGAGGGGAGAGAAACTGGATGGTGAGGGCACCAGAGGGACAAGGGTTCACAGGTAGAGAATGGTGGAAGGTCAGGAATGTTTATGTAAGATTCTTAAAAATCACATAATGTTAAAGTTGGAAGAGACCTTCACAATCATTTTTAATAACTCTGTCATTTTACAGTGATGAGGTTGAGTCACAGAGCAGTGAAGTAATTTTCTCACAATTACATAATGAGTACTAGTACATCTCGGCAGATAGATGGGACAGAGGCTAGAGCACTTGGTCTGGAGTCCGGAAGGATTGGGTTCAAAAACAGGCCAAGACACTTAGCAGTGTGGCCCTGAACAAGTCACTGAACCTGTTTGTCTTGGTTTCCTAATCTGTAAAATGGGGATAATAACAAGACTGGCCTCCCAGTGTTGTTGTGCAAATTCAAGGAGATAATAATTAAATAGCACTTAGCACACTGCCTGGCACATAGAAAGCAAGATGTAAATGTTAGCTATTGTTGTGCTTATGGTTAATATGATTTTAGTAGTAGTAGCTAGAATCCAGGTCTCCTGACTCCTAGTCTAGCACCTTTTGGTTTAGCAAATGATAACAACACGACTAGAGATTTCTCCCTCTAAGGAAAGCAACTTCCTAGTCACTGAATTTATAGAGTCCAATAAAACAAACAACAAAAAAGTTCGAAAGAACTGGTACTATACGTGTATGTTTGTGCTGAGCCATTCAAATTCTCTCTCTTGATCTGCCCCCTGTGACCAATGCCATGAAACTGTGAGACTGCCAGATAACAGTGATGTTGTTTTCAGACCCCACAAATAAGCCCAGATTATTAGGAACATGACTGTCATTGCAATTAGTATTTCAGAATTAGAGCTGGCCCTAAAGGAAGTGAAGTACAGATGGCTGTGGTTGTAAGTCGGAACTTTTCTAAGTGTAGTTAGTTGGCACTTTATTTGTTTTGTCCATTCCTGTGATTTCATCACTGCAAGCAGTTCCACTTGTGAAAGCTACCTTCACTGAGTTAGAACAGTTGACTAGTGGGTAATTTATGTTCTTGGACGCTTTGACCCCAGAGAGGTAAAGGCAATTGCCTATAGTCATAGAGCTAGATAGTGGTAAAGGCAAAACTTGAAGATAGCACTTCCTGACCACAAAGCCAGGCCCCTGTCCACTGCACCATGTTGCCTCTCAAGGGGTTACGTCAGGATTAAATTCCATGGCAGTGACATCATTAGCACCAGGCTTTTACCAGTTGAATTACCCATGTTCCTGGTCAGTTCCTTGGGTAAAGAAATATATGCTCCAAATCCCACTATAGCATGACTTCCAATTGTTCATGCTGTTGAGGGCAATGTTAACAGAGAGACTTAGATCTTAGTCTGTCCCAAGCTTGAGGTGCCCTTGGACTCCCCATGGAGGTCAACTGGTAGGGCAATGAGGAGAGTGATGCACTGTCACAGTCTGAATGTAATCTCATCAATCAATCAAATGAATTTTACTCTCTTGTGCTTTCTTTCTACCATAGTGGAAACAAAAGAAAGAATCCCCAAATAAGCAATTCTATTGAATTACTGTGTAAGAAAGAGGAAACGAATGGCTGTGCTTCTATCTCCAGTAAGCACTTTCAAACCTGAATAAATTGTGCCCAGAAAACACACTTTATGTGAAATTTTATTTCACAAACACAAGGGGCTCAAAATAAGAGCACATAAAAATACCAGAAACCAAAGTTAAGCTTTTGGCTATGTAGGAGAAAAGAGAAAAATCTGAGTTTGGGGAATTAAAACCCATTGCTTTCTCATGGCCTCTCTGGCTGCTTACATTACCCTAGCATTCCCCTTCAAGAGTCCCACATGACATCCCACACTGAAGCTATGCCTTGGGGGGATTTGGTAGAGAGCTCTATGATTTTGTTCTCTTAAGCCAAAGGCTCAGAATGTACCCTTCCCAATCCATGTTTCATGATTCATTTCAAAGGCTGTAGCATCTCACATACATAACAATAACAAACTTTAAAAAGCATCAGGCTGACCAGATACTCAGGGCCTTTGAAGAAATAAGTTTTCAAACCATTTTTTCTAATGTTAAAAGTGTGTGCATGGCATTTCTCTACCTTTTCTTTGTTAATAAATCATGTCAAAATAGCATCAGATGTTTCTTCAGTAGATTTGGCCTGGGACAGAGTAAAATTAAGGAGAAGAGCTCTGGTTACTTCAGACTGGGCTTCAGTCAATTGGTCTCATCTTAATGGAGTCACCTAGTTCAAGATCTGAGCCTTTACTATTGAGGGTCAGAAAGTAAATTTGAACACAATGACTAAACCCATATGAGACTTTTAATAACTACTGATGCTCAGATAATGCTTTTAAGTTTTGCAAAATGCTTTAAAGACATTATCTCGTTTGATCCTTACAGCACCGTAAGTGCTTTAATTATCACCCTTTTATGAGGATGAAACTGAAGCTCAGGGGGTTTAAATGATTTTCTCAGCATCATACAAATAATGTCTGAGGTAGGATTCAAACCCAGGCCTTTGTGGCTCTAAGGTCAATGCTGTATCCCCTGCACTATACTGATTATGTTTTGTAAACTATAATGCTAATTAATTTACAATGATAAATAATAACTCTAAGCAGACAGTAATATTCACCACCCCCAAAACCTATTTAAAAAAACAAATAAAGATTAGCTGCTTTCAAAATTGGAGTGGGGTGAGAAATAAAAATATTAAAAAACGATGAAGGGGGGGCAGCTAGGTGGCACAGTAGATAGAGCACTAAACCAGAATTCAGGAGGATCTGAGTTCAAATCCAGCCTCAGACACTTGACACTTACTAGCTTTGTGACCCTGGGCAAGTCACTTAACCCCAATTACCTCATCAGAAAACAAACAAACCAACAAAAACAACTATAGTATCACTGTAGGGAAATACAGGCCAAGTGTGTCAAGTCAAAGCCGTATCTAACAAATTCTTATTTTCCTATTTATTTAGTCTATGTGGTGACCACTCCCATTATTTAAATTGTTTATTATTTCATAATTCAGCACTTTGGATCTATTTCCACATTTGTAAAATAAAATGACTAGGATGAAAAAGAGGCTAGAACTCATGCTATATGAGAGATGGTTAAAGAAACTGGGGATATTTCACCTGGAGAAGATGAGGTACAGGGGAGATGTGAATAATGTTTCCAAATTGCTGAAGGTCTGTCATGTGGAAGAGTAATTTTCTGTACTTGGCTCCAGAGGGCAGAATTAGAACCAGTGAGGGAGAAGTGACAGGGAGGTAGATTTCTGCTCTAAGAAACAAATCTCTAATAGCTAGATCGGTTCCACAGTGGAAGGGGCTGCCTCATGGGGGTACTGAATTTTCCATCAAGTGACATTTTGAAAGCTGAGACTGAATGACCTCTTAGTGGGAACAGTGTAGATGGGATTCATGCTTCATATATATTTTGGACGACATACCCTCCTGAGATGGCTTCCAATTCTAATGTTCTCTAAGTCCAAGATCTCACCCTGCTTTTCCATAATCACAGAATGTGAGAGTTGGAAGGGACCCTCAGTAGCCATTTAGTCTAATCCATACTAGAAATTAATTCCTGCTTTGACAATCTGGCAAACAGTCATCCAGCCTGTGCTTGAAAACCACCAAAGATCAGCAACTCAACATCTTTTGAGGCTTTCATTCCACTTTTGTACAGGTCTAATTGTTAGGAAGTTTTCTCCAACATGAAGCTGAAAGTGGTCTTTTTTGTAACTTCTAACCACTACTTGTGTTTCCTATCTCTGGAACCAAACAATCGAATCAAACCATCAAATCCCTCTTCCACACAAAATGTTTGAATAGAGTATCTTTCCCCCTGTTTTTTCCCCCCATTTTCAGGCTAAATCTCTCCAATCCCTTCTACCAATCCTCATATATGTGGACTCAATTCATTTCACCATCTGGGTTGCTTCCTCTGTAGGCCTTCTGGCTCATCAGTGCTCTTAAAGTGTGATGTCCAGAAGCAATCAAAATACTTTAGTTGAGGTCTCATGAGGACAAAGGAACTACCACCTCATTACTTCTAAAAGCTATGCATCTCAGTGCAGCCCTAGATCACATTAAGTTTATCTGACTGTCACATCATGCTGCTTTTACATTAGTTACATTTTAGGGTTAGCTATTTCCTGAAGGCCACCATAAAAGGAAAACTCCTTAATTCGATAAAAGAGGCAAATAAACTCACAGTAGAAAGGGACTTCGAAGAGTATTTAGTTTGATTTATACCTGTAGGAACCTCCTACAACATCGTAAACAGATAGTTAATCAGACTTGATTTGAGAACCTTTAAGAAACTAAGCAGTTTAGTGGATAGAGCATTGGGTCTGGCATCATAAAGACTCATCTTCCTAAGTTCAAATGTGACCCCAGACACTTACTAGCTGTGTGACCTTGAGCAAGTCACTTAAACCTGACTGCTTCAGTTTCCTCATCTATAAAATGAGCTGGAGAAGGAAATGGCAAACCACTCCAGTGGTTTGAAAAAACCTGAATGAAAACCCTGAATAGGGTCATTAAGAGTCAGACATGACTGAAAAAAGACTGAACATCATTGAATGAGAAATGTACCATCTCTGCAAAAATGAAAAGATTATACTAGGTGACATATACCCTTCTACCTTTCAGTCTATAATCTTCTGATCTTAAGAATTTTTTCAGAAAATAAATATCACATAAAAGGCAATGGAGAGAAACATGGTAGATATGAGCAGGCTGCAACATGTAAGCAATGGGGAATTTTTTAAAAGAGTAAATATATCTTTAGTGCAATGGGAGGATAAGGGATAACAGGTAAACAAACCAACTGCTCAGCTGGCATCTCTGCCATGTCAGGAGAAAGTCCAGAAGTCCTTTGGATTTCCACTTTGGATTTCCATCGAAGAAGCTATGAGAGGACACGAGTAGCATGGGATGGGCAGGCATAAGGAAGTTGCAGTGTGCATAGTTGAAGAGAGCATTCAAGCTAATGATAGATGGGTCTATTTGAGTATTATCTCCTGAAGTCATTCTTTTGTTGCATAGATCTGTTGGCTAGGATGTTTTTACATACAGCCAAATTTTGCTTTCTCTTTGTAGGTTCTACCCTTCATTTCTTTTTTTTTCCTTTTTTTTTTTTTTTTTGGTGGGGCAATGGGGGTTAAGTGACTTGCCAAGGCTCACACAGCTAATAAATGTCAAATGTCTAAGACTGGATTTGAACTCAGGTCCTTCTGAATCCAGAGTCAGTGCTCTATTGACAGCACCTCCTAGCTGCCTCCCTATCCTTCATTTCTTATTCTGTCCTGTGGGACCTAGTGAAACAACTATAATGTCTGTTCATATGATGGCCCTTCAATTATCTGAAGACAGCCATCACTGCCACTGAAATCTTCTATTACTCTGGACAAATATCTCCAGTTTTTTGAACCCATCTTCATTGAACATTTTAGCATGTTTTCTAGTTCGACGGAACTCTCTTACCCTGTTCTATATATGCTCCAGCTTATCAGAGATCTTTCTCAAAAATGTGGTTGTTGTTCAGTCATGTCTGACTCTGTGACCTCGTTTGGGGTTTTCTTGCCCAAGATACTGACCTGGTTTACCATTTCCTTCTCCAGCTCATTTTTTTGATGAAGAAACAGAGGCAAAAAAGGGTTAAGTGACTTGCTCAGGGTCCTACAAGCTAAGAAGTGTCTGAGGCTGGATTTGAACTTGTGAAGATGAGTCTTCTGAGTCCAGGCCCATCACTCTATCCACTGTGCCACCTAGATACCCACCCCCAACCCCCACCCTGGCATGTGGTAACCAGAAATAAATATAACATTCCCATTATGGTATGAATGCAAAGAAACTATTACCAAACCACATGGTAAGATGGATTGAAATATAGCCAATTCACTAAGTGTGTTTTCTTGTCAACATCAGTTACAGAGAGTGATACTGCTGAAGTTTACTTTGGGGGCTTGTACTATCCAATTACTACTTGAAAGAGTGAAAAGAGAAATTTCTTTGAGTTATAAATGCTGTTGTCTACATTTCTATCTGTGTGACCTGGGTCAAGTCACTTAGTCTCTGTGGGCCTCAATATCATTGTCTTTAAATAAAAGAGTAAGACTAGGTAGCATCTGAGGTCATTTCCAGCTCCAGATAGGTAACTCTGTGGCTCCAGGAGGAAGCAGATGTGGTCTAATTTCCAAATAATACTGAAATATTTCTTCGTTTACTTTATCAGTGCATGTCTTTTGTTATTCTAGGTTCTGAGTCAATCAATTAAAATGCAGTTAATTATGGTCTTAATGAGAAGGATACAAAATTATATGACAGGATCCCTATCAATTAGGCATTATGTTTATGAAGGCAGAGAACATTTCACCAAAATGGCTAAAATTTAAAAAAAGTTTTGCTGCTTAAAAGGGTTAAGTTTTATTTATCTGAGAGAATCACTTAAATGAACAGCTTATTCAATAATGATGCCATATAGATGAGGTATTTCTGGAGCAATGTATATATATTATATTCACTCTAAGCATCTTCAATATACTTAAACACCTCACTATATAATCAAAAGAATTTTTAAAAATTACACTGTACTGAGACAATGTTCTAGTTAGTAAAAATCTTTTTTGTATGCCAGACTTTAAATAATGATTATCTGAGTGCAAGAATGACAAATGATGCTTAAGATTCATTTTTTATTCTGTGTCTAAAACATATTGGAGAATTTTTATTTGTCATGGCTGTAAAAACAAGGAAGTCTGCTATATAAATGTACCTAAGTCAATACCGGTTGCCCAATACTTTTTATTCCCTGGGGCTATTTTAAAGTATCTATCCTGCTATGTGGATAGATCTTTAACAAATTTTATAATATTTTACTATTGGAGGGGGACAGTAAAATACATGTGAAATTTATATGACAACTATAAATATGTAAGAGGAAGAGTGGCACGGTCAGGTCTTGGAATCAGAAAGACCTAAGTGCAAATCCTGCCTCTGACACATGGCTGGTTGCATGATCTTTCATATGGAAGTTGATTACATTTCGGTGCTATCAGACAATGCTCTAATGATAAAAAGTATAGATGGTAGATGAGCTTCCAGTTGTTACAGCTAGGAAGAATTTCCACACTGGGAGTTCCCATCATTAACCTGTGTTATCAGAGGTCTGGATCCTTCCCAAAATTAAAAATGCAAAACTATAATATTCAGACCAACAATAAAGTAAATGAGAGCTAGAAATATTTAAAGAAAAACAACCAAGAGGAAATTGAGTTTATCTCCATTGTAAATATTATTCCACAGCATTTTAGCTTTTAAAAAGTATGAAAATTATTATTGCTATACAACTTAGAATAAAACAGAATTATTATTCCCAATTATAATACTATGAAATCACTTGAGTTTTTATCCAGCTATGAAAATGGGTTTTTCTAAGGGATTAATATAGGTTATTAGCTACCAAAAGTTGTTCTGGAAATCAGAGAAAAT
Source organism: Dromiciops gliroides (assembly GCF_019393635.1). NCBI lineage: Eukaryota > Metazoa > Chordata > Mammalia > Microbiotheria > Microbiotheriidae > Dromiciops > Dromiciops gliroides. Next base: position 312,384,597 of record NC_057863.1, on the reverse strand, counting down.
GTGAAAATAAAATTAATTTAAAGGAGGTTGTGCTCCTTTAAATTAATATTTTAAAAAAATTCTCCTAAGTAGAGATATTGCTGAGTATCAGGATATTAAGTGCTCAAAATTGATGGTTTTTTTTTCAAATTATTAAGCCTGTTTGGTTAACTTATGCCCTAGTTAATGAAAAACTATAGGCATATTTCAAATGTTCTGCAAATGCCAATTAAAAGGAAAATGTCAAATTATGAAGCTAATATATTTCAAGAACATACCCAGCTGAATCAGGTTGACAGCACACCTAGAGGACATGTAATTTTGTTATTCTGGCAGATTTACCTGAACCATTTTTCCTCAGAGGTTCCAAGATAAAATTTATGCACAAAATTTGGAGTCAGAGGATTTGAATCAGAATTTGCCAATATGTATGACCCTGGACAAATCACTTAATCTCTCTCTGTGTGAGTATTCTCATCTTTAAAAACTGACACTTGAACTAAATGACCTCTGCCAGTTCTAAATCTATGATCATGTAATCTCAAGCCCTTGGTTTCTATTTCTGGCTCTACTATGAGCATTCTGTGTAGCTTTCAGGATGTCACTTCACCTCTGGACCTTAGCTTCTATGAGAAAATAATAGGGGTTTTGGGACTTCCCGGGGCCTCAAAACCATACCTACCTGGAAGCCTTGTTCCCACCAGAGTACCTGGTCTCTGGGCTCTGACATCAGCATGACTGCCCTCAAATCCAGTGAACAAATAGATTTGAGTGATGCTAGCCATTGAGCTTTGAACGAAGTTTATGGGTGGGCTCTGCTCCTGCCCTCAGCGAGCTTGCACGGACACTCGCTGGACACTCGCTCTCTTTGGCATGGGAACAGGGTGAGTGCAGATGCAGTTCTCTAGGGTTCGCCATTTTCTCTCCTCTCTAGCCTTTCCTATATTTCAGAGACATGTACGCTCTCTTTAGTAATATTTAATATACTTTAATAAATGCTTAATGCCCCAAACTGGTGCAGTAGCCTCTAATTTCTAAGTAACAAATATATGATAAACCCCAGTTAATTTTCCCTACACTTGGGACTGTAATAAGTGACCACATTTAATTTTACATGTCACACTTCATCACACATAAAACATTAGGAGATCTTTAGATATAAGAGCTAAGGGACCTTTGTTGTCATTAAGTCCAATTTCCTCATTTTACACCTGAGAAAAGTAAGGTCCAGAGAGACTTGTCCAAGGTTACCTGGAAGCAAGTGACTGAGGTGGGATCAGATGCCTCTGAATACAAATCTTTATATCATAGTCTAGATCCTAGCTTCTTAAACCATGGGTTGCAACCCCATATGGGATCATGTAACTGAAGGTGGAAGTTGTGAAAAATTTGGCAACAGTAAAAAGTTACATATACCTATTTTCTATACCTATATATTTGGGGTCATGAGTAGAAAAAGTTTAAGGAGGCTTGGTCTCTAGATAATCTATGGCTTTACTTCTGGTTCTAAATTTTTATGGTACTCTATGACCTATCTGTTAGTATAAAATAAACCTTGTACATTTCATACTGTTAATGGTTATGTTAACTATTTATTAATTCATGAATTATTCATTAATTTGTTTTAATTTATTTTTGATAATTATATATTATTATATAAAATCATAAAATTGATACTAATTTGTTAACTGATTGATTAATTTAAAGGGGTAAACTTGCAATGCCATAAAACCACTCTCATGTCATCAATTTAAATTCCAAATGTTGTAGCAACATTTTGCAAAAAGGTTCCCTGGACCCTACATAGTCCTTGGCAACACAATAAACTAGGAGTTCAGATGAGGATATAGGTTAGAAGCAGAGAAAACTTTTGTCCCAAGTTGGAAAGGTTACCATGGAGTTATTTGATAGTAGACTTGTTTATGCTTCTAGTTATGTCTATATTTATATGGCAAATGGTACACCTTGAAGTTTTGGTGAATGCAAAGCACAACAGTAGACCTATGCAACTGCCAGACACTCAGAACCACTGAAGCCACTACAGTGGAGAATTGTAGTTTTTTATAGAATTTTTAATAGAAACTACAGTGACTATGGCAAGGGTAGAAAAGCCTGTGAGAAGAAAAGCATGGATACAAAATGGAAAATAGGGAATTAAAAAAATAATTCTTCAAGTCATTTGTATAATAAATTGTGATATTGTACCATTACAACATGCAATTATATATGTCCACTGTCCATGACCTCTACTTCCAGTATTATCAAGGAAGCAGACAGCCATTAATTTAAAGTCCTAATGTGACTTATAAAAAGGGAGGGAGGGGCAAGCACATTCACTTCTAACCTGAAAAGCTGACATACTTTCTCTTCTTTTTTGTTTAATGTTTTTTTTTTTTTAAAAAGACCCTTAAATCTGTGTGGTAATATTTGTCACTGAAAGCAGAGCTACTTAGAAAATTGAAACTATTATGTATTAAACTATATATGGATGCTGTAAGAATCCTAGGTATTAATCTCACGTCCTCATGAAAATTTAATCTGCCTGGACAGCCTGTCATGGAACAAGAGAAAGCAAATTCTTATAAAGTGTCCTGAATAATACATCAATCAATTCTAAGAATCACTTACTGTGAGCTGGAACACACACACTTACTGTATGTGCACACACAGGGTGGCAAGTGTACTTACAGTGTGAATACTAACAGGGCTATTCAGTGACTGATTACATTTTAAATTCAAAATTATGGAAGGGCAAATAGCAGAACAGCATCTAAATTCTTGTAACAAAGTCCACATAATCTATTTGATGTTGTAGGAAAAACAGCATATGTTTTGGGTAATTACTAAAACCTCAGAGAACACTTTGTAAATTACCGACAGTTCAATTAAATGATACAAAATATAACCTCTACCTATGGGGCATGATATAAATACAAAAATACCTTCCCTACTTCTCTCCCTCTATCTCCCTCCTTCCTATTCTCCTACACACCAGAGAGTCTATGCCTACATGACAATCCCAATATATTTTGGAAAGAAAAAAATGGCAGAGTGGTTGATTCCCTTGATGATACCCATAATCAGTGGTTAAGTTTGGTCTTCATACCCTTAATGGTCCCCTTTTCAACAGTCTATAATGTTAAAACCATTTTTATGATAATACTAAGATCTTAGCTATCTATTAAAATACTCCTCCCTAGGAGGCAGCTAGGTGGTGCAGTGGATAAAGCACTGGCCCTGGATTCAGGAGAACCTGAGTTCAAATCTGGCCTCAGACACTTGACACTTACTTGCCATGTGACTGACCTTGGGCAAGTCACTTAACCCTCATTGCCCTGCCCCCCCCAAATAAAATAAAATAATCTTTCCTTTTCTGACTACGTTTGTACGAGGCCAAATTTTCTTCATATACTCAAGCAAAACAACATATCACAACAGATTGAATATAGAAGCAGATATGAAGATCCAGCTGTCTCCCAATAAGCCAGGCATTAAAGAAATTTGCAAAAATATGTAAAACAATTTCATTCTTCATACCATTTTTTTGGTAAAAATATAGTTACTTTTCCATAAAATGTTATTTGATGTTAACATGTTTGTTATTATTTTAAATGAATGAATAAATACATTTAATTTTTTTCCATTTTAATTTTATAAAATTTGAAAGGTAACTTACACAAACAAAAGATCTCTGAGGTCCTCAGTAGTTTTTAAGAATGTAAAGGGGTCTTGAAACCCACAAGTTTACAAACTGTTGCCCTGAATATTCTGTTTCAGTCTCAATGATGGATGATTCCTTCATTTTAAGACTGCCAGACTGGTTTGACTGTTTTTTTGGTTTTTTTTTGTAAGGAGAGTGCAAAGAGATCTGATCTTGGAGGGAAGACCTCAATTCTAGTCCTGGCTCTGGGGTGGTGTCATTTACTACCCATTTGACTGTAGGCAAGTAACTTAATTTCTCTGAGCTTCAATTTTCCTATCCATACGACAGAGATAATAATAGAAATTCTCATCAGGCTGTGAGGAAAAAATAAGATGATGTATGTAAAAGCTCTATAAAATGTAAAGCCCTATCAAATATAAAGTAATAATAGCTTAATTCCCTTCCCCAGTTACCTAGGGGCTCAAGTAACTGTGAAATGTGACAATGCAAAGTTAGTATAGCTTTCCAAATCCCACAGGGAAACAGAATTGATGACTATTTGTTCAACAAATATTTGAGCTCCTATATGTATAACCCCATGTTAGATTAGGGGGAGGGGTTGCTTTGTAATTTTGGCATCTCTAGGCATATGGGGTTTAGGTAGAGGAGCCTCAGGCAGGGAAATGGGAGGAATGGAAGGGAAGCAAAATCTAATGGTGCTTAAACTTGAAAGCACAGCTGGCCTTTCCCTTCCTACCCAAACCCTAACAGATTAAATATTGTTAAAATGGAGAATGATGCATAGGTATGGCAGAAAGCTCACTAGAAATTATTAAGGCTTGCTGTGGCTTGTATAAAGCAAACTCTTTGCCTGTTCAATAACTGGAGAGCCAATCTCAAATGTTTCTTACTTCAAAAGAAGCTTTTCCTGATGCTCCAAGGTAGAAAAGTATTTCCTAAAAAAATAACAAAACAAAAAGAAAAGGGAAAAAAAAAGTATTTCCTTTCTCAGACTTTACTGCTTCTTAGGGGGCAGCTAGGAGATAGAGCAGATAGAGCCCTAGGTTTGGAGTCAGGAAGATCTGAGTTCAAATTTGACCTCAAACACATCCTATTTGTGTAACCTGGGGAAGTCACATAACCTCTGTTAGCCTCAGTTCCTTTATCTGTAAAATGGAGATAATGATAGTACCTGATTCCCATGGTTGTTGTGAGGATCAAATGAGATTAGAATTGTAAAGCAGTTAGCATGTTGCATGACACATAGGAAGTGCTATATGAATGTTAGTTATTATTGTTTTTATTATTTAATCATCATACTGTATCATAATTATTTGTGTATAAGTTGTAATCCCTTATAAGCTCCATGAAAGTAAAAATTGTGCCTAATTTTATTTTTTTTATCCTCTTCAGTTGCTAGTTCAATGCTCTGTACCCAGTAAATTAAATGTTTCTTGAATTAAATCCAATCAAAGTCATATAGTTTTGCAACCTTTACAACTCACTTAAACATTAGAATGAATTAATTTTGTATATCATGGCGCATTTGATTTCCAAAATAGCGTCACTGTATGTTCAGTCATTTGGTAAGCTCTCTCTGACTACTTTTCAAAAGTCAGACTTTGCTGGCTATTTCAAAGGTAGGATCCCTTGTCCTGCCTGAATATGTGTGCATGCATATATTATGGGGCTGTCAAAATTAGACACATTTTCTTTTTAAATTGGGCCTTCTTCTTTAGCTTCTATGGGACCCAATAAATACAAAATGTTCATTTCAGGATCTGTAGTTTGTTTCTAAGGGGCCAACATAGCCCTATATCTTTCTGTTGCAGAATCTGCAAATTTTGTCTCAAGACTTGTAGTTAACTTTACAGGTACTGTCTCACATTCATTACATTTAAAAAATTTCCTTTAAAGCCTCATCTAAATCCTCCTCTCAGGATATAATGGATCTCATGTGAGTTTTCCCTAAATAGGTGAAATCTAAACTGCCTTTTCAGCCTATGTGATTCCTGTCCATTTTCTCCTATTGATCCTTCATAGAGGATCTAGCCAACAATGCTGAAGGCCATCCACTAGGTGCTTTAAAAAAAATTACAGTTAATGGAATAGGGTTGTCTGTTAGTGCTAGTTCTCATTACATAGAAGTATTAGATTTAGAGTGGAGAGGGCCCTTAGAGGTTACCTACTCAAATTCTTAGACTATATAAAAAATGGAAACCTAGGTTAAATTCATTGTCCAAGGTCACCGAAGGAGTAAGTGGAAGAATTTGCATCAGGGATCTCTGATTCCAGAGCCAAATGAACTACCTTCCTTATCATACATTTCCTTGCTATGTCCTCTGCAAACTATTAGCACAAATTTCACTGTTGGAAATACAGAGTTGCCTACTTTCAAATCCATCATGTGTCACTCATATGCTCTTTGTATTATTCAAAACTTTGGTTCTTTAAAGTTTATGATTTTCCTTGGTTCACAATCATATAGCTTCACCAGGAAAAAATTTTGGTTAAAAACAAAACACAAAAAAATAGCGACCACCATGCCTTTAAAAAAAAAAGTTTTAGAGCTTATTGAAATCATGTAAAAAGTAGTGTGCCATTGCGCAAATGCTTGAACACTCTTTTCCTCAGGTTGAATTCTAGCCTCCACTCAGAGCAGACGCTATATTTGGCCTTTCTTTGGATCCCCAGTGCTTTTCACAATGCCTGACACTTGATAAATGTCTGCTGACTGTTGTATGGAGACTTTTTTTCAGTTCCAAATTCTCTCTTTTCTCCTACCACCTCCCCACTCATTGAGAAGTCAAGAAAAATAAAACCTATTACAAATATGTATAGTCATGCAAAAGAAATTTCCGCATTATCTATCTTTCCAAAAAAAAAAGGAAGAGAAAAATATGCTTCAATTTATACTCTGAATCCATTAGGTGGAGGTGGATACCACTTTTTCATGATGAGGCCTTTAAAATTGTGAAGGGTCCATTGTGTTCATTAGAGTTATTAAGTCGGCGGAGCCAAGATGGCAGAGAGGAAGCAGCAAGCTGCCTGAGCTCTCCTTCTGTTCCCTCAAAACGAACATTAAATCAAGCCTCTGGACGGATTCTGAAACTACAGAACCTGCAAAGAGACAGAGAGACACAGTCCTCCAACCAGAGATAATTTAGAAGACTTCAGGAAAAGGTCGGTCTGACTCGGGCAAAAGGGAGGCCCAGCGCAGGGCAGCAACCCAGCGCCGAGGGGGTCGGGGCAAATCAGCAGGAGCTGCGGGTCACAGCCGAACAACTGAGGCTCCCGGAACCTGGTTCAAAAATCTGGTGGCCAAGAAGGACAGTGGAAAAACTTACCTGCACCGGCCGAGAGGGCCACGAATGGCGGGATCAGACGCCGGGGTCTGGCGCCTGGCTGGCCGAGCACAATCAGACAGGAAGTGCAGGACAGGGGATCTCCACACACCATAAAGGCCTCAGAGTAAAAGCCCGGTCACACAGCACCTATACACCTGCACAAGAAGCCCAAAACAGGGACCCTGGTGCCCCCAGAGCAGACCTCAACTTAAAGAATAAATAAATAAGCTGCAATAATGAGTAAGAAGCAAAAAAGAGCCCTCTCCATTGAGAGCTTCTGTATCAATAGGGAAGAAGCCAACACAAACTCAGATGAGGACAATAGCCTCAAATTGTCTACATCTGAAGCCTCACAAGGGAAGGTGAATTGGTCGCAAGAACAAAAAGCCTTCCTGGAAGAGCTCAAAAAGGATTTTAAAAATCAATTGCAAGAGGTAGAAGAAAAAATGGGGAGAGAAATGAAAGCAACACAAAAAAACTATGAAAAAAGAATCAGCAGCTTAGAAAAGGAAGCTGAAGAAAACAAAGCCTTAAAAAATTCACTTGGCCAAATGGAAAAAAAGCTGCATAATCTCACTGAAGAAAACAATACCTTAAAAAATTCACTTAGCCAAACGGAAAAAAAGGTACATAATCTCACTGAAGAAAACAATACCTTAAAAAATTCACTTAGCCAAATGGAAAAAAAGGTGCATAATCTCACTGAAGAAAACAATGCCTTAAAAATTAAAGTGGGACAGTTGGAAGAAAAGGAATACATGAGACACCAAGAATCGGTCAAGCAGAATAAAAAAAATGAAAAAATAGAAGAAAATGTGAAATACCTCATTGGAAAGACAACTGATCTGGAAAACAGATCGAGGAGAGACAATTTGAGAATCATTGGACTGCCTGAAAGCCATGACCAGAAAAAGAATCTAGATACCATATTCCAGGAAATTATTAAGGAGAACTGCCCTGATATCATAGAATCAGAGGATAAAATCATCATTGAAAGAATCCATCGATCACCTCCTGAAAGAGACCCCAAAAGGAAAACTCCAAGGAATATTGTAGCCAAATTCCAGAATTATCAGGTGAAGGAGAAAATACTCCAAGCAGCCAGAAAGAAGCAATTTAAATATCATGGAGCCACAGTCAGGATTGCTCAGGACCTGGCAGCTTCAACATTAAAGGACCGCAAGGCTTGGAATATGATATTCCGGAAGGCAAAGGAGCTTGGATTGCAGCCGAGAATCTATTACCCAGCAAAAATGTGCATTTTCTTTCAGGGGAAAAGATGGACATTTAATGACATTGGGGACTTTCAATCTTTCCTGGTGAAAAGACCAGAACTGAATAGAAAATTTGATCTCAACATACAAGACTCAAGAGAAGTTTAAAAAGGTAAACAGAGGGGGAAAAAAAAAGTTACCCTATTAGGTTAAACTGTTTATATCCCTACACAGGAAGATAATACTCATAACTCTTAAGAACTGTAAATGTATTTGGGCAGAGAGAAGGACTTTATATAGAGGGTATAAATATAAATTGTCTTTGATGTGATGATACAAAAGAATTAAGGAGATAAAAAGGGAGTCTATGGGGAGGAGAGGAAAGGGGAGGTGGAATGGGATGAATTATATCATATGAAGAGGTGGAAAAAAACCTATTATAATAGAGGGAAAGAAAGGAGGGGGGGAACATGGTTTCAACCCTATTCTCATTAGATTTGACTCAAAGAGGGAATAACATATACGTTCATTGGGATAAAGAAACTTAACTCACTCTTTAGGGAAACAAAAGGGGAAGGGAAAGGGGGGGACTGAGAAGGGAGGACAAAAGCAAGGGAGAAAAGGGTAAAGAAAAGAGAGGGGGGTGATAAAAAGGGAGGGCAGATTGGGGGAGGCAGGGGTAAGAAGTAAAACGTCGGTGAGGAGGAATAGGGTGAAAGAAGGGGGGAAAAGTACAAAGGGGGTAAATAGAATGGAGGGGAATAGACAGTCAGTAATAATAACTGTGAATGTGAATGGGATGAACTCTGCTATAAAACGGAAGCGAATTGCAGAGTGGATTAAAAACCAGAACCCTACAATATGCTGTTTACAAGAAACACATTTGAAGCAGAGAGATACACACAGAGTAAAGGTAAAAGGCTGGAGCAGAATATATTATGCCTCAGCTAAAGTAAAAAAGGCAGGGGTAGCAATCCTTATCTCAGACAAAGTGCAGGCAAAAATAGATCTCATTAAAAGAGATAAGGAAGGAAATTACATCTTACTTAAAGGTACTATAGATAATGAAGTAATATCAATATTGAATATGTATGCGCCAAGTGGTATAGCATCCAAGTTCTTAGAGGAGAAGTTAAATGAGTTACAAGAGGAATTAGATAGTAATACTATACTAGTGGGGGATCTGAATCTCCCCCTCTCAGAATTAGATAAATCTAGCCAAAAAATAAATAAGAAAGAAGTGAAAGAGGTGAATAGATTACTAGAAAAGTTAGACATGATAGATGTCTGGAGAAAATTGAATGGGGATAGAAAGGAATATACCTTTTTCTCAGCAGTACATGGCACATTTTCAAAAATTGACCATGTATTAGGGCACAAAAACATCATAGTCAAATGTAGAAAGGCAGAAATAGTAAATGCATCCTTCTCAGATCATGATGCAATAAAAATTACATGTAAGAAAGAGCCAGGGAAAAGTAGAATGAAAATCAATTGGAAACTAAATAATTTCATTCTAAAGAATGAATGGGCCAAACAAGAAATCATAGAAACAATCAATAACTTTATCCAAGAGAATGACAATAATGAGACAACATACCAAAATCTATGGGATGCAGCCAAAGCAGTGCTTAGGGGAAAATTTATAGCTCTAAATGCTTACATGAATAAAAAAGAGAAAGAGGAGATTAATGAATTGGGCATGCAACTTAAAAAGCTAGAAAAAGAACAAATTAGAAATCCCCAATTAGACACTAAATTAGAGATCCTGAAAATTAAAGGAGAAATCAATAAGATTGAAAGCAAAAAAACTATAGAACTAATCAATAAAACTAAGAGCTGGTTTTATGAAAAAACCAATAAAATAGATAAAATACTGGTTAATTTGATTAAAAAAAAGAAAGAAGAAAACCAAATTACCAGTATCAAAAATGAAAAGGGTGATGTTACCACCAATGAAGTGGAAATTAAAGCAATAATTAGGAAATATTTTGCCCAACTGTATGCCAATAAATTTGACAATCTAAATGAAATGGATGAATATTTACAAAAATACAAACTGCCCAGGTTAACTGAAGAGGAAATAAAATCCTTAAATAAACCCATATTAGAAAAAGAAATTGAACAAGCTATTAATGAACTCCCTAAGAAAAAATCCCCAGGGCCAGATGGGTTTACGGGTGAATTTTACCAAACATTTAAAGAACAATTAATTCCAATATTATACAAATTATTTGGAAAAATAGGTGAAGAAGGAGTTCTACCAAATTCGTTTTATGACACAAATATGGTGGTGATACCAAAACCAGGCAAAGCAAAAACAGAGAAAGAAAATTATAGACCAATCTCCCTAATGAATATTGATGCTAAAATCTTAAATAAGATATTAGCAAGGAGATTACAGCAAGTGATCACCAGGATAATACACTATGACCAGGTGGGATTTATACCAGGAATGCAGGGCTGGTTCAACATTAGGAAAACTATTAACATAATCAACCACATCAATAAGAAAACCAACCAAAATCATATGATTATCTCAATAGATGCAGAGAAAGCTTTTGACAAAGTACAGCACCCATTCCTAATAAAAACACTAGAGAGTTTAGGAATAGGGGGAGCTTTCCTTAGAATAATAAACAGTATCTACCTAAAGCCATCAGCAAGTATTATATGCAATGGAGATAAATTAGAGGCCTTCCCAATAAGATCAGGGGTGAAACAGGGATGTCCATTATCACCCCTATTATTTAATATTGTCCTAGAAATGTTAGCTTTAGCAATCAGAGAAGAGAAAGGAATTAAAGGAATTAGAATAGGCAAGGAGGAAACAAAACTATCACTCTTTGCAGATGATATGATGGTATACTTAAGGAATCCTCGAGAATCAAGTCAAAAATTACTTGAAACAATTAACAACTTTAGCAAAGTAGCAGGATATAAAATAAATCCACATAAATCATCAGCATTTCTATACATGACCAACAAAGTCCAGCAGCAAGAGATAGAAAGAGAAATTCCATTTAAAGTAACGGTAGGTAATATAAAATACTTGGGAGTCTACTTGCCAAGACAAACCCAGGAACTCTATGAACACAACTACCAAACACTCTTCACACAAATCAAATCAGATCTAAATAATTGGAAAGATATCAATTGCTCATGGATAGGCAGAGCTAATATAGTAAAAATGACAATACTGCCTAAATTAATTTACTTATTCAGTGCCATACCAATCAGGCTACCTAAAAATTATTTTATACAGCTAGAAAAAATAATAACAAAATTCATCTGGAAAAACAAAAAATCAAGAATATCCAGGGAAATAATGAAAAAAAATTCACAGGAAGGTGGGTTAGCGGTACCAAACCTGGAGCTTTACTATAAAGCGGCAGTCATCAAAACTATCTGGTACTGGCTAAAAAATAGAGTGGTAGATCAGTGGAATAGGCTAGGCTCAGGAAATGCAGTAGTAAATGACACTAGTAATGTAGTGTTTGATAAACCCAAAGACTCCAGCTTCTGGGATAGGAACTCAGTATTTGACAAAAACTGCTGGGAAAACTGGAAGATAGTATGGCAGAAATTAGGCTTAGACCAACATCTTACACCTTATACTAAATAAGGTCAAAATGGATACATGATTTAGACATAAGAGGTGATACCATAGGTAAATTAGGAGAGAAAGGAATAGTGTACCTATCAGATCTTTGGAAAGGAGAACAGTTTTTGACCAAACATGAGATAGAGTATATTATAAAATGCAAAGTGGATGATTTTGATTATATTAAATTAAAAAATTTTTGTACAAACAGAAGCAATGCATCCAAAATTAGAAGGGAGGCAGAAAGCTGGGAAACAATTTTTGAGGCCAGTGCTTCTGATAAAGGCCTCATCTCTAAAATATATAGGGAATTAAATCAAATTTATAAGAATCCAAGTCATTCCCCAATTGAGAAATGGTCAAAGGATATGAACAGGCAGTTTTCTGATGAAGAAACCAAAGCTATCTATTCCCATATGAAAAAATGCTCTAAATCTCTAATGATTAGAGAGATGCAAATTAAAACAACTCTGAGGTACCACCTGACACCTATCAGATTGGCTAAAATGACAAAAAAGGAAGATAATAAATGTTGGAGAGGCTGTGGGAAAATTGGAACACTAATGCATTGTTGGTGGAGCTGTGAGCTGATCCAACCATTCTGGAGAGCAATTTGGAATTATGCCCAAAGGGCGATAAAGCTGTGCATACCCTTTGACCCAGCAATCCCACTTTTAGGTCTTTTGCCCAAAGAAATCATGGAAGGGGGAAAGGGACCCACATGTACAAAAATATTTATAGCTGCTCTTTACGTGGTAGCAAGGAATTGGAAGTTGAGGGGGTGCCCATCAATTGGGGAATGGCTGGACAAGTTGTGGTATATGAATACAATGGAATACTATTGTGCTGTAAGAAATGATGAGCAGGAAGAGTTCAGAGAAACCTGGAGGGTCTTACGTGAGCTGATGATGAGTGAGATGAGCAGAACCAGAAGAACATTGTACACAGTATCATCAACATTGAGTGTTGACCTACTGTGATGGACTATATTCTTCTCACCAATGCAATGGTACAGAAGAGTTCCAGGGAACTCATGATAGAAGAGGATCTCCAAATCCAAGAAAAAAAAAGAAAGAAAGAACTGTGGAGTATAGATGCTGATTGAACCATATTATTTCTTTTGTTTTGGGTGCTGTTGTTTTTTTTTTCTATTTTGAGGTTTTGCATCACTGCTCTGATTCTTTCTCTTGTAACAGGATTAATGCAGAAATAGGATTAATGTTATTATGTGTATATATATGTGTGTGTATATATATATCTATATGTATATGTATAGATATATATAGATATAACCTATATCAGATTACCTGCTGTCTAGGGGAGGGGGGAGGGAGGGGAGGGAGGGAGGGAGAAAAATCTGAAATTGTAAAGCATGTATAAACAAAAGTTGAGAACTATCTTTACATGTAATGGAAAAAATAAAATATCTCAAAAAAAAAAAGAGTTATTAAGTCTTTCATAATTGTTTATCTTTCACAATATTGCTGTTATTGTACAGACTGTTCTCTTAGTTCTGCTAACTTCACTTTTTTTTTTTGGAAGTAAGCATTTATTATTTTTATTAATAAAACAAAATAAATAAAAGTAAAATAAAACAAAAAATAAGTAGCATCATGTTTTAAAGCTAAGTCAATATTCATTCCATAGAGATCCTTACATATAGATTAATGGCCCCCATTTCTATTTAAACTTGACACCGGTGGTCTAGATGACCTCTGATGCCCTTTCCCATTCTAGATCTATGATCCTATGCTCCCTCCTCTCAGTTTCCTCACTGACAAAATGGATAACCCTTGCCATAGTCTTTTTTTTTTAATGTATGAGGTATTTTATTTTTTCCGTTACATGTAAAGATAGTTCTCAACTTTTGTTTATACATGCTTTACAATTTCAGATTTTTCTCCCTCCCTCCCCTCCCTCCCCCCTCCCCTAGACAGCAGGTAATCTGATATAGGTTATATCTATATATCTCTATACATATACATATAGATATATATATACACCCACATATATATATATATACACACATAATAACATTAATCCTATTTCTGCATTAATCCTGTTACAAGAGAAAGAATCAGAGCAGTGATGCAAAACCTCAAAATAGAAAAAAAAAACAACAGCACCCAAAACAAAAGAAATAATATGGTTCAATCAGCATCTATACTCCACAGTTCTTTCTTTCTTTTTTTTTCTTGGATTTGGAGATCCTCTTCTATCATGAGTTCCCTGGAACTCTTCTGTACCATTGCATTGGTGAGAAGAATATAGTCCATCACAGTAGATCAACACTCAATGTTGATGATACTGTGTACAATGTTTTTCTGGTTCTGCTCATCTCACTCATCATCAGCTCACGCAAGACCCTCCAGGTTTCTCTGAACTCTTACTGCTCATCATTTCTTACAGCACAATAGTATTCCATTGTATTCATATACCACAACTTGTCCAGCCATTCCCCAATTGATGGGCACCCCCTCAACTTCCAATTCCTTGCTACCACGTAAAGAGCAGCTATAAATATTTTTGTACATGTGGGTCCCTTTCCCCTTTCCATGATCTCTTTGGGAAAAAGACCTAAAAGTGGAATTGCTGGGTCAAAGGGTATGCACAGCTTTATCGCCCTTTGGGCATAATTCCAAATTGCTCTCCAGAATGGTTGGATCAGCTCACAGCTCCACCAACAATGCATTAGTGTTCCAATTTTCCCACAGCCTCTCCAACATTTATTATCTTCCTTTTTTGTCATTTTAGCCAATCTGATAGGTGTCAGGTGGTACCTCAGAGTTGTTTTAATTTGCATCTCTCTAATCATTAGAGATTTAGAGCATTTTTTCATATGGGAATAGATAGCTTTGGTTTCTTCATCAGAAAACTGCCTGTTCATATCCTTTGACCATTTCTCAATTGGGGAATGACTTGGATTCTTATAAATTTGATTTAGTTCCCTATATATTTTAGAGATGAGGCCTTTATCAGAAGTACTGGCCTCAAAAATTGTTTCCCAGCTTTCTGCCTCCCTTCTAATTTTGGATGTATTGCCTCTGTTTGTACAGAAATTTTTCAATTTAATATACTCAAAATCATCCATTTTGCATTTTATAATATACTCTATCTCTTGTTTGGTCAAAAACTGTTTTCCTTTCCAAAGATCTGATAGGTAGACTATTCCTTTCTCTCCTAATTTACCTATGGTATCACCTCTTACATCTAAATCATGTATCCATTTTGATCTTATTTTAGTATAAGGTGTAAGATGTTGGTCTATGCCTAATTTCTGCCATACTATCTTCCAGTTTTCCCAGCAGTTTTTGTTAAATGCTGACTTCCTATCCCAGAAGCTGGAGTCTTTGGGATTATCAAACACTACATTACTAGTGTCATTTACTACTGCATTTCCTGAGCCTAGCCTATTCCATTGATCTACCACTCTATTTTTTAGCCAGTACCAAATAGTTTTGATGACTGCCGCTTTATAGTAAAGCTCCAGGTTTGGTACCGCTAACCCACCTTCCTGTGAATTTTTTTTCATTATTTCCCTGGATATTCTTGATTTTTTGTTTTTCCAGATGAATTTTGTTATTATTTTTCTAGCTGTATAAAATAATTTTTAGGTAGTCTGATTGGTATGGCACTGAATAAGTAAATTAATTTAGGCAGTATTGTCATTTTTACTATATTAGCTCTGCCTATCCATGAGCAATTGATATCTTTCTAATTATTTAGATCTGATTTGATTTGTGTGAAGAGTGTTTGGTAGTTGTGTTCATAGAGTTCCTGGGTTTGTCTTGGCAAGTAGACTCCCAAGTATTTTATATTATCTACCATTACTTTAAATGGAATTTCTCTTTCTATCTCTTGCTGCTGGACTTTGTTGGTCATGTATAGAAATGCTGATGATTTATGTGGATTTATTTTATATCCTGCTACTTTGCTAAAGTTGTTAATAGTTTCAAGTAATTTTTGACTTGATTCTCTAGGATTCCTTAAGTATACCATCATATCATCTGCAAAGAGTGATAGTTTTGTTTCCTCCTTGCCTATTCTAATTCCTTTAATTCCTTTCTCTTCTCTGATTGCTAAAGCTAACATTTCTAGAACAATATTAAATAATAGAGGTGATAATGGACATCCCTGTTTCACCCCTGATCTTATTGGGAAGGCCTCTAATTTATCTCCATTGCATATAATACTTGCTGATGGCTTTAGGTAGATACTGTTTATTATTCTAAGGAAAGCTCCCCCTATTCCTAAACTTTCTAGTGTTTTTATTAGGAATGGGTGCTGTACTTTGTCAAAAGCTTTCTCTGCATCTATTGAGATAATCATATGATTTTGCTAACTTCACTTTTAATCAGTTCATATAGATCATTCCAGGTTTTTCTGAAACTATCCTCTTCATTATTTCTTTTCTTTTTTTTTCTTTTTTTTTTTGTGGGGCAATTGGGGTTAAGTGACTTGCCCAGGGTCACACAGCTAGTAAGTGTCTGAGGCCGGATTTGAACTCAGGTCCTCCTGAATCCAGGGCCAGTGCTCTATCCACTGTGTCATCTAGCTGCTCCCCATCAATTATACCATATGAATGTGATAAAATATTATTTGTCTGTAAGAAATAATGAAGGGGCAGCTAGGTGACACAGTGGATAGAGCACCGGCCCTGGATTCAGGAGGACCTGAGTTCAAATCCGGCTTAACACTTACTAGCTGTGTGACCCTGGGCAAGTCACTTAACCCTCATTAGCCTGCCAAAAAAAAAATTAATGGGCATCCCCTCAGTTTCTAACTCTTTGACACTATAAAAAGAGATGACACAAATAGTTTTGTACATATGGCTTCTTTTTCTTTCTTTGATCTCTTTGGTATATATCAGTTAATTAGATTTTTTTTGCCTGACTTTCTTTTTCATTCTCTGAGTCTTTTCCTTCTAAAATGATCTTTTTGAAATTGTCCCTACTGGCATGGATTTCCTTGGTGATTTATTTATTCTCATACAGCCACTCTTTCTGATAAAGTAGCATTTCTGCTCCATTGAATAGAATGAGGTATAAGTCCAAGTGTAATGGTTTCCCTGGCCATTGAGAATGGAAATAGGTCATTTTAGAAATTTTGGCAAATCTGTTCCATCTTTTGTCTGTCTATTATCTTGCCAGTTTTATCTAAGAATGTTCTTGGGAAGATGTGGTTCAGTTGGGTCTCCTGCCAAACCTTCTGTAGTCTTGGTCTTGCTTCTACTGATCTTTGCTATTTTATATACTCCTCTGCCATCCTTCTCTCCATACTGTTTTACAAATGTATTTATATTCTAAACTGCTGTCTTCGGCTATTGTGATTTTCTGGCAAGATAAAAGTGTTTTCTTACCTATGATAGTTTCTGCATTCTTCTCATTGTGGCAACTACTTTATATTGATTAAACCTTTTCAGGAAATGGATACAATATCTTTGCCTTTTACCATTTCCCATTTTAGAATAGGCTTAATAGAGGCTATTGTAACTGGCTGGAATCTCTCTCCTCATCTTGATCCTTTGTGTGGTGTAGTGGATAATGTTTTTGACCTTGAGTCAGGAAAACATTTGTTGAGACTTGCCTCTAACACTGATTAGCCATTACCCTGGGCAAGGCATTTAATATCCCCAAAATTCATTTTCTTCATTTATAAAGTAGATGGACTAATTTATGTTTAGAACTAGAAGGATCAAACCACTGCTAAATGATGGTCAACACTTTTATCTATACATTATCTCCACAAAGACTTTAGCATCATTTCAGCTACCAAGCTATCCCATTAGCTATAGGAGCAGCTAGATAGCTCAATGAATACAGCAACTGGCCTGGAGAGCTGTGTGACCTTGAGAAAGTCACTTAGCACTATTTGCTTCAGTTTCCTCATCTGTAAAATGGAGCTAATAATTGTATGTACTTCACAGGGTTCTGGTGAGACTCAAATGACATAATAATTGTAAAGAGCTTAGCATAGTCCCTGACACATAGCAAGTGCTACATAAATGTTAGCTCTTCATCATCACTTTTATTATTATTAGTGGATACACCTGATCCTTGAGGTAAATAATTTTTTCATGGAGACCAGGAGCTATAACATCAAATAAGCCAGGCTGTGTGGCAGAGGAGAGTTCCCTTTTGTCCAGCATTTGTACCTCTGTTTGGGAATCAATAAAACCCTAAACCCGCAAAACACTTAAGATAAATGCAATCCTACCCCAGCATTATTTTTTTTCCTAGTTAGAAGTCATAAATTTAAAAAAAGATATGCCTTTGGGATGAGTCCGAAGTTTCTTGGATTCTCACATTTTTTTCAGCTACCATGACACCCAGTCAGTTCAGAACCACATCTCCATTCTCCATTCTGTTTTCTTGCTACTAGGAAGAAGCCCATAGTCTCCAAACCACTGGGATGGTACATTATGAA
This sequence comes from Dromiciops gliroides, assembly GCF_019393635.1. Lineage (NCBI taxonomy): Eukaryota > Metazoa > Chordata > Mammalia > Microbiotheria > Microbiotheriidae > Dromiciops > Dromiciops gliroides. The sequence goes on along the minus strand of NC_057863.1, from coordinate 312,366,384 downwards.
ATTTTACCCTCCTTGATAATGCTCTGCTCCATTAAAATAGCTGATAAATTAAGTCACATCAAGGTGTTAATGACTGTGGAAAGCTTAATGTGTTAAATCTCTCAGGGATAATTGACTACTGTCAGAAATCCTTTGATCCAAGACGGTAGGATTCAAGAGTGGAGAAATAAAAGTAAAGACAAAACTAATTCTATATGCTTTGCTCAAATATAACAATTTATGTATCATTTAAAATGTTTCCAATAAATTAGCTGTTGTTGTTGTTTGTCCTTCATTCTCAAAGGGGACCATGACGCTGAGGTGATGTCATGATTTGCAATGAATTGGATTTAAGTGAGGAAGGGCTGTGCAAAGTCACCAACATCACTTTCTCCTCCAGAGCCATGTGGGTCTAGTAACAAGATATATATTAGGATGACTGGAGATGGCCCCATATGTTTGAGGCAATTGGGGAAAAGTGAGTTGCTCAGGGTCACACAGATTGTGTCTGAAGTAAGATTTGAACTCAGGTCCTCCCAAATTCAGGTCCAGTACTCTATACTCTGCACCAACTAGCTGCCCCAATAATTTAGCTACTATAAAAAGAAATGTGTAATACACATACTTTCACATCAGTTCCTAACATACTTAAGTAGTAAAGTATGCCTCTAGTTTCCCTTGGGCTTCTTTCCTTTTCTCAACCCAACTACCTCATCTGGACTTTTGACTTCTCTGACTGTCCCACTTCAAAAGGCCTGCCCTCCTCTCCATCACTTAAATTCTTATTCATCTCATAGTCTTTTTATCTTTTTAGTCACACTGGAGCAAAATAGATAATGCCTTAATCCCCACCAAGGTGTTAATGCCTGATTTAAGCTTAAAATGTTAACCTTCCTGGGGATATCTGCATTTTAAAAGATGGCAGCTCCCAAACCAATGAATATTAGAATGTTGAGCTGAGTGTTAGTACAGTTAGGGAGGTATTTTTGGATATGGAAGGAGGAGAACTTTCTGGATAACCCCCCAGTTACACCATATGTAATCACACCAACTTGGCTTACTTCTAATATAAGACTGTTGATAAGGCTTGGCTACCTTCAAGAGGACAGGAGCTTACATGAGATTTTGCCCTGTGGAAATAGAACTTTGTGACAGGAAACTATGAGAATTTGCCCAGTGTGTTCCCCACTTCTCCAATTTTTAACAATGATGCCAGGATTAGAAAGGCATCTATCTTCAGAGATTCTTGAGAGCTTCCTATTCAAAGGCTCTTATGTATTTATCAATATGGGCGGGGGGGGGGGGGACAATGGTAAAGAAAAAAGTATGAGTTTGTTCCGTGTTTTTATGTTCAGAATGTGAGTTCAGAAATTGAGAGTTGTTTTATGTTTCTCTCCTAAGACTCACTGGCACCACTTCGAGCCAAGCTGAATCACAGAATACTAACAATGAGAAGGAACTTAGAAATCATTTAGTTAAGTCCCTTCATTTAATCAGTGAGGAAACTGTGAGTTAGGGAGTTCACAGCTAGTTAGTAGCAGTTATAGTTATAAGCAAGGATTATGGACTTCAATAAATTATGGGGCCTCTTCCAAAAGATGCTTTTATGATGATATGAATGAGGTTCAAAAATTTATCAGGCACCTACTACATGCAAAACATTGCGCTAAGTACAGAGGATATAACAGTAAATGAGTCAAAAATCCTAATATCAAATGTATTGGGTCGGGAATTTGGGACAATTAAAGTTTAAACTGGCCAGCCAAACTCAAGGACTAACACATGTTGAGAGGTAAGGGGGATAAACCCATTAGGTGTGGCTACTGTCTGGTCTTTGCCAAGGAGACAGAGATAGCTCCAGAAATCAGAACAACCATCCCTCATGTGACTTCTCTCAACCCACCCCCAATAAGGGACATTCCACCCTCAGGTGATCACCCTCATCTACCAGCTACAAAAACTTTAGCTTTTCTCCTGTTCAAGGAGATAGGTATCTCAGAGAATGTATCCAAACCATCTCCTCTCAAGAAGTCCAAGGACTACTCTTTTGGTCTCTTTTCTCTAGCACTTAAATAAAAGATTATTTTATTCTAATTGGATTTGTGTGCAAAAGGGTGTAATTCTTTTTTTTTTCTTTTTTTTCTGTGAGGCAATTGGGGTTAAGTGACTTGCCCAGGGTCACACAGCTAGTGTTAAGTGTCTGAGGCCGGATTTGAACTCAGGTACTCCTGACTCCAGGGCCCGTGCTCTGTCCACTGCGCCATCTAGCTGCCCCAAGAGGGTGTAATTCTTTAAAAAGGAATACCTAATGCCCTCCACCCCCACCACTAATTTTCCGCGTGACATCAAACAGCTTACAATCTAATGGGGGATGGGTGAAGTATGTACTCCCTGGGTGATAGGGAGAAGGGAAGAATCCAGGCAAAATGCTATGAGAAATGTGAGGAAAGACTAATCGTTTGCAGCTGGGGGAGGAAGAGAAGACTTCATGGAGAAAGTTTTCCCTGAATTGATCCTTGATGAAAGTCAGGTGTAGTTTCTTGGGAAGTGGGCAAGAAGTCTCTATGGTGGGTAGCATGAGCAAAGGCACCTGAGCTCTCCAAATCATCTTGTATCTATTTTGTGTGTACCTACTGTATATGTACCTGATGTCTCACTGCATCCTTCCCTCCTTAACCTCACCAGTAAGCTCCTTGGGGGCAGTGACACTTCATTTTTGCCTTTATATCTCTAGTACCCAGCACAGAATTTAGCACATATGTGCTAAAACAAAACAAAACAAAACAGGTGCTTAACAAATGCTTATTGAGCCACCAAGGATAATACTCCACCTTCCTTAGAGCACAGAGCACATCTAGGAAAAGTGTAAGAGAAGGCAAGAAAAACGTCAAGTAAGAGCCCATTTATGGAAAGGGTTTTTTTGTTGTTGTTGTTGTTGTTAAGATAAGGCATTTATACCTTTTTCATTAGACAGTGAAAACAGCTGAAGGTTTTTGAGTAATAAGTTGTTGTTCAGTCATTTTTCTAGTCGTATTCAGCTCTTAATGATCCTATTTGGGGTTTTCTTGGCAAATATACTGGAGTGGTTTGCCATTGCCTTCTCCAGCTCATTTGACATATGAGGAAACTGAGGCAAACAGGGTTAAGTAACTTGTCCAGGGACCCAGCTAGTAAGTGTCTGAGGACAGATTTTAACTCAGAAAAATGAGTCTTCCTTGACTCCAGGTCTGGCATTCTATCCACTGTACCACCTAGCTTCCCTTTGAGTAATAAAAACAGAAACAAAAACAGGAAGATCTTTTAGGAGACTATTTTAATAGTTGAAGTGAGAGATGATGAGCGCCTGAATTAGTGGGAGTAAATGGAGTGAAGAGATTTGATAGATATTGTAGTTATAAAATCTAAGGCCTGACAGTTGACTGGATATGGGGAGTGAGTGATGTGGTAAAGTCACATATGATAGAGAAAAGCAGATGGGCTGAGGAGGGAAAACTGCAAAGATGGTAGGTGCCATCAGAAGAAAATGAATGAATGAATGAGTGAGTGAATGAAAGAAAATGAATTTATTAAATGACAAGTTAAATGACAAGTCCCTGTATGGAAAGCATTGTGCAAAGCACTATGAACACAAATAGAAACACTATCCAATAAGTTGGAGGAACAAGTAAGAACTTTAAAATGGGTTTTGCTTCTGGATAAAGGGTACATTACTTGGGCTGTAGAGGAATTTTCACAGGCCTGTTTTACTTTTACTTGTTTCAAGTAACCCAGGAGCAATTACAGTCTACTACTGTATCATACTCTTTGGATAAACTGTTGCATTTACTTGATAGGGCAATACCTTTCCTTGGTTGTAACCTGTTTTCAGTTTTTTAAGGTTTTCATTCTGAAAAATTTTCTCCACAACCATACATGGCTTTAGTTAGTTTAACAAAGGAACAAAAGATGAGACATTTGACCTTATTCATCTGTTTTCTGCATCCAAACATTCAGTGGTACTTGAATTATTTCTAAACGGCATTTTTGGTTTCTCTCAATCAACAGTGCACAACACAGTGCATTGTATATTGAAAAGTCTTAATGATTGTCTTTTGAATGAAAGAACAACGGAGATAGCAGACCTATCTGAGTAAAAACAAGCCAAACAATGTTTCCAAAAGCAAAGAAAAATATATATTTTTTCTCACTGAATATGCAGGCAAACAGGCATCTTGTATTTAGTGTAACTCTACAAATATGTTCCATGCACTTAACCTGCCTCGTATAACAAATCATTTAATAAAACAGTATTATAGGTGTTAGAAAACCTGTTAAAGACCTGAGTTTGAATCCTGGCTCTGCAACTTATTAGCTCAGCAACTTTATTAGACTAGTTATGTAAGCATTCTGGGAGGCTTCCTTGTCTACATACCCCTCCACCCCTCTTTCCCCCCTCTCTTTTTGAGTTTAGGTTTCTTTGTATTTTCCAAACTGGAAGTGAAGCAGTCACTTCCAGCCTGATCCACTACTGATGACTTTATGGAAGCTTTTACTTGTTCCATTTCCAGTTTGGGCTAATTTGCCTCTCCTTAAGCATCTTGGGCTCAACATGCTAGTGCCAGATTTAGTTGATGTTGTTTGTCCTTCATTGTCAAAGAAGAAGACCATGACATCAGGGTGATGTCATGACTTGCAATGAATTGGATTTAAGTGAGGGAGGGCTGTGTGAAGTCATCAACCTCACTCTCTCCTCCACAGTCATCTGGGTCCAGTGGCAAGATACATATCAGGATGACTGGAGTTGGTCCCAGATGTCTGAGGCAATTGGGGTTGTGACTTGTCCAGGGTCATACAGAAAGTGTTTGAGATGAGATTTGAACTCAGGTCCTCCCAGCTTCTGAGCTAGTGCTTTATCCACTGCACCAACTAGCTGCCCCTGCCAGACTTAATGAAGACAATGGATCAGCATAGTCCATTGTAGCTCAGAGCTCCTAAGCTCAAGTGATCCAACAGCCTTGACCTTCCTAGTCAACAGAATTATAGATTTGGCTTCATCTATGTTATTGGTAAAATAAGGGTGGTTCTTTCTATCTCTAGATCCAATGACTAGGATGATATCATGTTGGGATGGAAGAAGTATGATAGATAACTACAGTTTTTAAAAGTTGGGGGCAGCTAGGTGGTGCAGTGGATAAAGCACTGGCCTTGGATTCAGGAGGACTTGAATTTAAATCCAGCCTCAGACACTTGACACTTACTATCTGTGTGACTCTGGGTAATTCACTTAACCCTCATTGCCCCACAAAAACAAAAGAAAGGGCAAAAAGTAATTTACACATTTTCATCCCCATGTCTCTTCTTTTTCTTATTTCTTTATTGGGAGAAGCTTTAGTAAGACCATCTGCTCTTTGGCGAATAGCAAAATGGGTTTTGGTGATAGGAATTTCTTGGAATTGTTTCTGTTAGGTGTTGAATAAAAACAAACACTGAAGTTGATGCTTCCAAAGCAATATATCTGCATGACTCTTTAGATAACTATATGTTTGCTTAAATCATGTTTCTGTTGGAAAATTGTAGGTTGTTTACCAACCACTCTTATTCATGGTCATAAATTAGTGCGCAATAGAAGTATATGAACTCAGGCCTCCTGCTTCTAAATGAAATCATGCTTCTATTTTGTTTGCCTCAGGTTCCCCTTGGGCTACCTTCCTTTTCTCAACCCATCTTCCTCTTCTGTACTTTTGACTTCTCTGAAGTCAAAAGCCCAAGGGGAACTAGAGGATACAAAGAAAATAACTAGGTATATACATGGTGTAGACAGAGTAGATGGAAGAGTGTAATCTCATCATGGAAGGCACCAGTAGCTGAGGGAGCCAAAAAAGGTCGTGTAGAAGGGGAGAATTGAGTTGGAATTGAAAGGAATCCAAGAAATATAAGAGATGGAATTGAGGACAAAGAACATTTCAGTCATTGGGCAGAGCCCAGTTCAAATATATGGAGATGGAAGGTGGAGTGACTAAGAGTCACATAGCAAACAGATTGATACAATTAAGGGCACTCTCTAGAGGTCATGTTTTCTTAATATATATGCATGTATACATACATACATATGAAATAAAAACACAAAGAAAAATAAAAATGGATAATTACATGTAAATATTACTCAGAAGTGCCTTGGATTGATGGAATTTTATTAATGTTGTGATACTTAGTAAGTCAGAGGCTTAGTAAGTCAGTATGGGAAAGCAGCAGAGGTGGAAAAAATAAGTTAGCTACTCTTAGAAATCCTGACTTTCAGTCTCTAATAGATCTATTACTATTGGTTTTATGACCTTAAGGAAGTCATTTAATCTCTGATCATCATCAGAAATAATTGTATTGAGGAAAGACTAAGGATCAGTCTGCTGATACGAACTGTCTGGATAGAATAAAAACAAAAAGAAAAACAAAAACCTCCCACAAAAACATTGGATGTCAATAGTCATAACACTATCAAGTGCCTTCTATGTGCTAGTTGTCATTCAGAATACAAAGATAACATAACCCATGAATATAACTGTATACAAATAACTATAATGAAAGATAAAATATGGTTAAATACTATAATGGAAGTATAAACAAGATTCCACAGAAGTACAGAGGAGAAATGATTCCTGGTAGGAAAGACAGAAACCTTCCTTTCTCTTTTTCACCTATTTTTTTTTCTTGTAAAGGGCTCTGACTGCCATGCCAAGAAATCTCTTCTTTGTTTCTTTCTTCCTTTCTTTCTTTCTTTCTTTCTTTCAGGGGCAATGAGGGGTCTTGCCCAGGGTCACACAGCTAGTAAGTGTCAAGTGTCTGAGGACAGATTTGAACTCAGGCCCTCTTGAATTCAGGACCAGTGCTTTATCCACTGTGCCACCTAGCTGCCCCGATGGTAGCTATAGTTCTATGAGGAAAAGGTGGTTTTTTTAAAGCCCTTATTTACTTCTCTCAGCTTCAAAGCAGTTTGTTCTTTAAATTAATCCAGGAACACTGTTAAAAAGCACATAATGAATCCTTTTCTAATCAGCCAAATAAGAAGTAAAATATTATACTAACATGCTCTGCGTTAAGTCACTAAATAGTACAGTGAATATGCCAACTTATTTTTTCTACAAAGAATCTTCTCTCCTTAGGAAGATTAGGGTAAAATTAAGTTGCATTTATCTAGAGTGCTCCATACTACCAAATTTATCTTACTAAAGTTGACTACTTTTATCTAGATCCATTTTCCATTTACCAGTCTTTTTATAGCATAATAATCAGGCTTTTAACAGCCAAGAACATCTTAGAAGTTGATGTAGTTGTTGGCTATAAATTCCTTTTTTTGCTTATTTTTTTTTTCTTTAGCAGCTTGGACCAATAAGTTTAAGTTCTGACTTTCAACTGGGAATGATTTAATTATTTAACAATAAAGAATCTTATTTCCCACACTATCAAGTTTGGTCTGTTCTACAACAATAAAATCTTAATAAGCATTACGCTAATTAAACAAAAAGAAACTAATAAATTGACCTAAATGTACAGAAATAAGAGACTTCTCTACTTTCCTTCATTTCTTCCTCATTGCCATCCTGTACATTTTTGGGGAGGGTAGTTGAATTTCAGGAATTAAAATTCACATAAGGGTTAACTGCTTGTAACAACTCACACAGCAGTTTGGACTTTAAGATGTTGTTTACATACTATTTTACAGTAAAACTTAAATTAACTGGAATACTTGGGGAATGGGGCATTCTGGTCTATTGAGTTTCCTGGGTAACTCAAGGACAGCCAGAAAAAATACAAAACAAAATAAAATTCTACCCTCTTATGGGTTCAATCCTTGTCACTGAAAATCCTTCTAAAATGCAGGGCATCCCCCAAACCTTAGTGCAGTGAAAGCTTTAATGGATTAAGAGAGCATTGGTAGCTCTCTTCCCCACCTTATTAAATACTTGAAAATAAATCAGTTAGGAAGACACTATATATAATATTTATATATGTATATACAAACATATATACTATATATGTGTATACATGTTATGTGTGTATACATAAATTTTATTTATTAATTTGTTTAATAGAGACCTTATTCAAGGAGACATGATTTGCCCTAGGAAGGAGCCCATTCCCTTTTGCAATTTAGTGCTATTACATTACACCATAAACTCATTTTTTGTCTGAGTTAAATCTGGCTTTCAAATTCTTATAGACTTTGTCACCTATTTTGTTAATTAAGTCCTGTAATGATATCAAACTGAATCATTGTTTATGTATGACATCTAGCAAGAGCTAAAGAGCACTTCTTTTAAGTCAAATAGCTTAAATGCCTTCCCAAGGAGAAGATCTAACTGACTTGGAAGGGGAGAACAGAAACAGTCATGGAAAACAGAGCTAGGAAAGGAGAGAAAAATGAAACAAAGAGGGAGAAAGAAATGGATATTTAGACAAAGACAATGGCAGAGATTTGAGGTCAGAAAAAGAGAGAACTTTTGGGGCAGCTAGGTGGCACAGTAGATAAAGGATTATCAGTCCTGGATTCAGGAGGACCTGAGTTGAAATTTGGCCTCAGACACTTGACACTTACTAGCTGTGTAACCCTGGGTGATCATCAATTTATCTATTCATTCAACAAGTATTATGACTGCCATGTACAGAGCAATGTGCTAGCCACTGTCAGGAACATGGCAGATTATAAAACAAGGTTCCTGCTAGTTTACAACCTAGATGGAGAGATAAAGCATGCACCAATGAAATAACAGACATAAGGGGCAGCTAGGTGGTGCAGTGGATAAAGCACCGGCCTTGGATTCAGGAGTACCTGAGTTCAAATCCAGCCTCAGACACTTGACATTTACTAGCTGTGTGACTCTGGGCAAGTCACTTAACCCCCACTGCCCTGCAAACAAAACAAACAAACAAAAAGTACATGCAGAAATAACAGACATGTATGGTTAAGGGCCAAAATAACTGGCCCGGGCAATCAATGTTCTAGGAGTTCAGAGGAAGGTGAGAAAGTAGATTTATTGTAGGTGTCAAAGGAACCTCATGGAAAGGGTGAGACTTGAAGTTGGACTTTAAGGACAAGTAGAGAAGTTAGGATATAGATTATGGAAGGAAATGTGGCAACAAAACACAGACATTTTGAAAAGATGAAAAAAGCATGGGGAATTTTATTTATTATTTGTTTGACAAAAAGTGTATTTTTACTAGCCGTGTGACCCTGGACAAATCATTTAACCCCAATTGCCTTGCCAAAACACACACACACACACACACACACACACACACACACACACCAAAGAAAGAAACAAGAAACAAACACCCCCCCCCAAAAAAAAGTTTCATTTACAAAATCAGAGAATTTAAGGGTTGTAAAGGACCTTGGTGGCCATCAAGTTCAACTCATATGCTAAAGGAAACCCCAAAAACATACTTCACAATTTGTTGTTCAGTTTCAGATTGGAGACCTCCAAGGAAGAGGAACACACCACCTTTCTAGTTAGCTCATTCCATTTTGGGGGCAAATTTGTTAGGAAGATTTCCCTTAAATTGAACCTAAATTTGTATCTTTGTAACTTCACCAGTTGCTTCTGGTCATACCCTGTTGGCCCCAAAGCACAAGTCTAATCCTTCTATATGGCAGCCCTTTGAAGGCTTCCAGATAGCTTTGGACCCCCTGAGTCTATTCTTCAAGGTAAACATTCCCAATTCTTTTCAACATATCAAAGGTATTAGACACCTACCTTCACCTTATTTCCAGGATATCAGTCACACCCATAGTGAAATGTTAAAAGCAAGAACACATAGTGAAGCCCAACAAATGATTTGCTAGTTGACATACCCAGGATACAGGAAATTTAGTATATCATGTCACTTGTAGTTTTCTCTTTGGGTATTATTGCTCTGCCAGATGCTATGAGGGCAGAGTACCATTTAAAAAAAAAAATTCAACTACACCCCCCACACACACACATGCCTCAGTTCTTCTCATACTGCTTTGCACACAATAAGTTCTTAATAAATGTTTGTGGGGTGAACAAATTAAAGAATATTGACTCCAAAGAAAGAACACTGGGGGGCAAAATTCAACAAGAAAGCAATGAAACAGCAGTTGTATTGCATTAGGAAATTATCTTAGGATTTAACTTAAAGCTTAGAAAAATCAATGATGATTCTCTGTATATCTTTTAAGTCAATATTTTCAAACTCAAAATGTTCCTTTCTTTTAACTTTATATCACCTATCGGTTTGGATTACTCTTATGTTTCTTTTAACACAATCATTAATTGGGTTGCAATGGAATAAATGTGTGATAAAGATGATGAGGGGAAACTAAAAGCAACCCAAAGCAGACCAGGCCCAACATTTGACCTACATGCTTAAGACTACTCATCAAATACTAGTTTCTTTCCCAAAACTATTTCCAAATATAAGAGCAAGAGAAATATCTGGATTTCTTTTTAAAAAAAAACATATTTTGGGGGGCAGCTAGGTGGTGCAGTGGATAAAGCACCGGCCCTGGATTCAGGAGTACCTGAGTTCAAATCCGGCCTCAGACACTTACTAGCTGTGTGACCCTGGGCAAGTCACTTAACCCCCATTGCCCCGCAAAAAAAAAAAAATTAAAAAAAAACAAAACAAAACATATTTTTGGTCCAGACCTTTGAATACCTGAGTGTAAGAAATTCATTCCCTCAATACAACCAGACCACTAGTCTACATCTTATAGTATACCTGTCAGCTCTGGGAGATTAAATACTTTGCCCAGGGTCACACAATTCCAATGTGTCATGTTTAGGATTTGAATCCAAGTCTTCCTGACTCCAAGTCTTCCTGACTCCAAGTCTTCATGACAGTAGGCTGCCTTTCTTGGGCATCTAAGAACTATTGATTATGGCTGTCACCAGGTTGGATTATCTCAGGAAGGCAGTTTAATATTTGCCCTTGGATCCATGTGGTAACCTCCACTTTCTATATTTTTCTATGTAGGCCAGGAGGAAATAGAAGTGAAATAACCATTTCAGAACAACTGTCTCTTACCTCTTTTCACACTCAGCCCTCTCTACAGGTCTCTAGAGAGGCAGGCTGACAGGATAGAGCCAGTCAGAGGCTGCTGGAGGAGAAGTAACAAGAGAGGTAACACACTTTAGGAAGTGAGGTGATATAAGCCAGGAAGTCCATTTGCTCTATATTTGAGATTTTCAAGCTAATTTTACAAAATAATACTGCTAAACATGCTCTTGTTATGTATAGTTAGTCAGTGCTTAGGGGAACAAGAGACTCCAAATTGGGAGATCCCAAAATGTAGAAACAAGGTCAGAAAGTGTCAGATTGTAAAACTGAAGCTAACAAAACAGATGAGATTAGACATTGGTGGAAATAACCCACACTAAGAAATGATTTGTAGATGAGTTGTTCCCCTGATTAGGGCATCTCCCAAATCTCTTATCAAGATTCCTAGGGTCCCTCACTAAAATCTTGTCAAGAAGATATCAATCTAAAATATAATGAATATAAGAGAAACTCCAATTTGTTAATTATGCTTTGTCTATTGTGAGAAGTTATCAGTATCAGTCAACACACATTCATTCATTGCTTACTATGTGCCAGGAACTGTGCTAAGAATGCTGGGACACAAAGGAAAGCAGAAGATGGTCCCAGGTCTTGAAGAGTTCACTAAAAGTTTTTAGTGACAAAGAAAATGGGGGAAAGTAGAATTAAATTGTAAAAAAAAAAAACAATCAAAAAATATTTATTAAGTACCTATTATGTACCAGTCAAGAGATACAAATACTATAAATGAACAATCCCTCCTCAGTTCCAATAGGGGAGACAAATGATTTATATATAAGCGTATACCGAAATAAGAAAAAGGGGGAAAACTAGGTGGTGCAGTGGATAGAGCACAGACCCTGGAGTCAGGAGGACAGGAGTTCAAATCTGGCCTCAGATACTTAGTAGTTGTATGACCCTGGAAAAGTCACTCAATCCTAATTGCCAGAAAGAAAAAGGAAGGAAGGAAGGAAGGGAGGGAGGGAGGGAGGGAAGGAAGGAGAGAGAGAGAGAGAGAGAGAGAGAGAGAGAGAGAGAGAGAGAGAGAGAGAGAGAGAGAGAGAGAAAGAAAAAGAAAAATAGGAAAAAAGAAAACAATTACAAATAAATCCAAAGTTGTTGAGTACAAAAGAGTTTGGGAGGGAGGGCACAAAGAGCTGAGGGGATCATTTTGTCTCTAGCACTATCTAAAGCAGGTTTTCTTAATTTTCCACTCATGACCCCTTTTCGCCCAAGAAATTTTTATGCAACCCTGGGTATATAGGTATATAAAATTGGTTCGCATAACGTTTTAGTGTTGTCAAATTTTTCATGACTCCCACATTCAGTTACATGACCCCATATGGGATCTCGACCCACAATTTAAGAAGATTTGGTCTAGAAGAGGTGCTCAGATTCTTATGAAAGATTATGAGTTATCTAGACAGAAATATTCCCTTTAGAATATCCAACTCTCTTTGCTTTAATTTATGCTTTCTTCAATTCCATAATTTAGTCACTTCATTAGAGAGACTGAAGACTGAAGTGAAACCAGCATAAAGTATGCTATGAAAAGTGGTGATATTATTCTTTGCTAGGATGTTTATCATGGTAGAACAATACTGTGTCATTTTGTTTTATAAATCAAACTCTTGTGATTTTGGGTAGTGTGAATGGATTCCCTGGGGCCTGTCTACTTCTGGGTGAAAAAAAATACAATTAAGTTTCTGAACCCATAAAAGCTGAGGCCAGGACCAACAAGGTTTATTGTACCAAAACATAAATGCCCCTGGAGAGTCCAGTCTGGAAGAAGCCAGGACCAGTTTTTACTAAAGAAAAAAAAAAAACCACCCAGAAGTTTGTGTGACCTGTATCCAAATTGAATCATTACAGGTCATTCATTATTAATTAACATGTGTTGAAAGGATGTGCTGGCCCTCCAGGGTCATTAACCTTTGTATTCTGTTTGTCTCAGGAGTAGTGAAGTCATAACCACCTCTTGATTAAGCTGAATGTACTTGGTAACCTTGGTGCTACATCTGAACCTATTTAAAAAGGTACCTGAGGGTGCTGAGAAAGAAAAAAAAATGTTTATTTTTAAATGAAGAGTAAATGGAGCCAAGAAAGAGCAGTTAGCTACAAGTCCTAAGCACAAGGAAAAATTTTCTGAACATAGAGAATATTTCATTAGCTAAGGAACCATTAAAGCAAAAGTGAAGATGTCACATTGAAAATAATGTCTTTGCCTAGTCCCTGCCCCCTGATTCCTGAAATGGCTGCTTTTTGAATAGCAAAGTACTGTCGCCCAGGAATGTCTGTCAGTGCTTTCCTGGAGATTGACCAGGATCACCAGAAGCTATTTGTTGGATAGAGATACACCCAAATATTAGAAGTGCTTAGCCCTAAGAAAAGATTTTTTAAAAAGCAGTTTCACTCAATAGAAATTAAAAAGCAGCAACATCCTTTGAGTTATTAATTGCTAAGAAATGGAGGTAAAAGAAAGAAAAAATAAAATATAGGAAAATCTTCAAAATATTTGATTTTTTTCCATTTCACCTAAAAGAAAATACTAAATTAGTGTGCTGCAGAGTAGATGGGCAATATTAATATGGCTTATTGAGGAACTGGTAAAGCATCCATCAGTAGCAAGTAAAACCTTTGTCTCTGTCCAATCCTGCAGTAACATATGGAAGCCTATGTGGATCAGGCTGAATAAAAGGGAGGGTGCAGATATTTTAGCAGAGTGCCTGGCACATAGTAGGCTAGTTTCATTAATAAACTTCAAAATTTACCCTAGGATGAAAGGAGCAAGAATCAAATTGAATACTTTCCCAAACCTCCTGATTAGTACTCATTAATTGTGTTCATTGCAAGATGTAGCTCGGCTATAAGACAAAGGAACAGGCTTAAGATGGAAACATAAATTTTCCAGCCTGTCTTGCAGCCAACTAACTACAAAAACTAAGTTAACTTTTAGCCTCTAGGTTTTTAATAAGGTCCTCAATACCTTAGCAATGGGAATCAATGCCTCACAACAGATAACAAGGAAGGTGTTAGTCTTGTCTGCTTTGGGCTTTGGGGAAGGAAAGATTAGATCTAGGATTAAAAGTGAAAAATCAATTAGGATATGTTATGCCAACATCACCTGATGCAATCAAAACCTCTTACATTTACTCATTAAGCATCATTGACTGTCTGCCACATACACTGTAAAGTACTAATGGATAGAAATGACAGATAAAGAAGAGACAACTTCCTGTCTTGAAGACTATTGAAATCTAGTCATAAGCTTCATGAGGTCAGGGACTCTGTCTTATTTATGCATGTTTCTGAACAGCAAAAAATAAATATTTGCTGAATTTTAATATAAACAAGATGTGATACATACACACAAAGTAACCAGAGACCATTTTCATTTATTTATTATATGCAATGATTTTCTCTTTGTCATTTTTGTCTTTATCTTTAACCTTTGAATTCTATGTACAGAATAAGATTGTTCAGAAAGTAGATATTCTGTGGAAGTATTTTCAACAATTATCTTGATACAGTGAGTAATTTATTCTGAGTAGAATTCCAAGGAAATGGAACATTTTGCCACATTAAAAACAAAACAAAACAAACAAACCCAAAACTCTTGAACTAGAAACAAAGTTAAAATGCTGATGGGAAATTAATTTGTTTCACCAATACCATAGCATGACACAATAGGACAAGGAAGAAATTATGCATCTGAGCTGTATAATACATCACTGTTCCATGCACTACTTAGCACTGATAAGGTAGTTGACTGATGTGCTCCCTCGGAGATCAACAGATATTTCATAGGTACCAAATGTGACAAAATAAGCTGCATGTGTACTTTAGCTTGCTTATGGTAATGAAACAAAAATCGATGAATTTTGAGAACTTTCTCTATGAAAGAAAAAGATTTTGCAAATTGCCAGCTGTCCAGATAGCATAACCTAGAGTGGGATGGGGAGTGGTAATTTTTTTCACTGATTTTGCGACTTGAAGTAAAAGTAAAGCTGTAACAAATAAAATAAGAAAAACCGCCAACTATATCCATCTTTCCATAAGGTAGAGTCCTCAATATTCCAGTTAAATAATATATGTTCAGTGTGGAAAATATTTCAGGCATCTGTCTTATCTTCAATTCACCAAAGAATTTTTAAAATAACTGTGAAATGTAGATATTTCAAGAGAATTCGTGTAGTCTTATAATGCAGATAGAACCCATTCAAATGATCTTTTTCTATAGGCTCTACAAAACTCAAATTCTTGAAAATTAGATTTTTAAGACAAAAATTAACAAGGAAGTTTTACATTGCATCAAAGTGACAAACATTTTAAAAAATATATTAAGTAAGGAGCTCACTATTGGAAAAATCCAACATCAGACATTCCACTTTGCTATGAGCAATGACTTGTTAGAATTAGAGTGCTACCAACCTGTTGAGAAAGATACTGCAGGGAAGCTCCACCATGAAAAGAGAATGCATGTGACTTTGCGTCCAGAAGGCCAGATTGGTGTCTGGAAGTTACTGCCTGTTAGTTGTGCTACCAACCAATTAGACTGGAGCTGTGTGTGTGGATGGCCCTGCTTCCAGTTTGAGAGGGGACTTCTGGGAGAAGCCAGGCCTTTTCAGTTCTGGACTCTGGTGTGGTGGGGGACTTCACATGGGCTCATAGGAAAGGAAGGTTTTTTTCTCTCTGGCTATATAAAATAGATCCCAACTAGGGTTTTCTTCTCTCACTCTCTTTACTAACTTCTAATACACTTTAATAAATACTTAAAGGCTAAACTCTTGCTAAAGCTTCTAATTTAAGGCAACCACTCATTAGATTTTAGACATCACAGCTAGAATTTTAGACGTTACAGACTAGTGTAGAATTTTCTATTATATTACTTTTTCATACTCATTTATCAGACAGGCAACTATTCTTTTAACATTTTACCTTGTATACTTTCACATTTGGGACATTTGAATTATACTGTGCTTCAGTTAAAAATTGAACTAGCTTAGTTTCCAAAGACCAGAGAGCTTCTGCAATGTTATAAAACTGGTACTGAAATTTTTGTATACAAGTCTGCTTATTTCACTTAAAATTCACTGGTGTGTATTGCCAGGATATTTTTTGGACTCTACTATTGTCCTGATGAACATTGTAATCTTCACAAATGTGTTAAGGAAGGAAGGAAGGAAGGAAGGAAGGAAGGAAGGAAGGAAGGAAGGAATTAAATAACACATTTGTGAAGATTACAATGTTCATCACAGCAAGCAGAAAATAAATGCAAAAGAAATGATCATCCTGACCATCAAAAGCTTAAGAGATTGCTGTACCTATAAGATTAAAATGAGTCCAACAGGAAATGACATATTACTAAAATTCAAATATAGGGATATCACTCATAAGTGTATATCTTTTAATAAAAATATTAAATTACTATTGATTCATGTCCTATTTCATGATGAAAATATAGTTTTTTAAAAGGTGCTATACAAATCGCACATCTTGGTACTTCCAAAGGAATCAATTTTTTAAAAAAATTCTACAGAGCAGATTTAAGATAGTCATGCTGACACTTTATTTTTCTTGCACATATGGATCTGATCTCTTTAAATTTTCGAGTTAAATTTAGAGAGTGTGCAGCTAATATTGTGTGTGTCTTGGAAGTGTGCCTGGATATGAAGACTGTGAAAAATGGATTGAAGGTTAGGCCAGTAACATAGTGTTTTCTGAAGTAAGTTCTGCATTGCAATATAGACTTTGTAAGTGTATATTTTACATTAAGCCACATAGACTTTAACGGAGGCTCTTGGCATTACATTCCACTGTTTGATGGTTTCTTAAAAGCAATATTGAGTTTGAAACATCAACATAGAACATTTGTTAGCTTTATGTTCTGGAATTTACTTTGCTGTGGGCAATGACTAGTGTGGAATTTTCTATTACAGTACTTTTTCATACTCATTTATTAGATATGCAACTACTCTTTCAACATTTTACTTTGTACACTATCACACTTGGGACATTTGAAATATACTGTGCTTCAGTTAAAAATTAAACTAGCTTATTTCCCAAAGACTAGAAAGCTTGTACTATGTTACAAAACCAGTTAGCTTTGAGAATTTTGCATACAATTCTGCTTTTTCCTCTTAGAATACACTGGCATGGAGTGCCAAGACATTTTGGGGGCCTCTGCTATTGTCCTGGTGTCCTGTTTTTGTGGAAAGTATCAGTCATTTTTTCACATCACTTTATACATCTATGTTTCTATCTATTTTTCCATGAAGACTACCTGTCTAGTATATGTTTCTTTCTTTCTATCTATTTAGCCTTAGATTCATAGGATTTAGAACTGAAAGAGAACAAAGATCATTTCTTTATCTCCCTTATTTTACTGGTGAGGAAATTGAAGACTGCAGTTCAAGAAGGCCCAAGATATCATGACACTGCCACATGCTTCCATGATCTACGTCATTGTGTACAATTTCTTCCTATAAAAGAACTAGATGTCCATCTGTATGAATTCAACTAGTTAATTTCCTCTCCATGAAATTATCAAGAGGAAATGAGATGAGGTGAATTAGAGTTCATATTTTAGTTGGATTCATTTATTGTTTGCTGTTAACAGTAAATGCTCAGTAAATCTGTTGAAATGATGATGATGATAATTCTAATAATAATAGCTAACATTTGTAGAGTGCTTATTATGTGCCAGGTATTGTGCTAAGCATTTTTTTGTGGGGGCAATGAGAGCTAAGTGATTTGCCCAGGGTCACATAGCTGGTAAGTGTCAAGTGTCTGAGGTCGGATTTGAACTCAGGTCCTCCTGAATCCAGGGCCAGTGCTTTATCCACTGTGCCACCTAGCTGTCCCTGTGCTAAGCATTTTACAAATATGACCTCATTTGATCTTCACAACAATTCTGGAAGGTGGATGCTATTATTATCCCCATTTTAGAGTTGAGAAAACTGAGGCAAGCAGAGGTTTAAATGACTTGCCCAGAGTCACACAGCTAGTAATTGTCTGATGATGGAGTTGAGCTCAGTCTCCCTAACTTTTTCATTGTCTGTTTAGCTGCCTATTACTCACTTTTTAATGATGTTGATTATTTTCATAAAATCATATCCATTTTCATAAATGCATGAGATAAATTTTATGATGATGGCTATTATTTTGTCCAGATTTCATTGATGCAGGGAACTCTTTGGTGAGGATGGTTCTTTAATTTATAGTTTTAGAGGGTTGTCTGGCAACCACTGACAGATTAAGTGACTTGCCACAGGTCACAGAGCCAATATGTGTCAGAGGTAGACCTTAAACCCATTTTGTCCTGACTCTGAGGCTAACTCTCTAGCCACTATTCAATATCACCTTTATTAACAACAACAACAACAACAACAACAACAACAATAACAACAATCTCATTCTTTTCAATACAATTCAAATAGAATCACCCGTGGTACAAGTCACTATCCTGTTTTTATTCTTTCATAGTCAGTGTTCCATAGACTAATTCACAGATGGATAAAATAACCACCTTTTGTAACTGAATAAAAGGATTGTGATATAAGCTCATCATCCGTAGGCTCCCTGAAAGCATCTCTGGGATGACTCAAGTAGCAGACAGGATTATAGGAATAATATATAGTTCATTTTGTTTCCAGATGGTTCTAGTTTCTTCTTCTAGGTCTTAAGTTTTCAAAAGCTTTTCATCGCACACAGCTTGAAGATTATGACTATTTGGTATTGTGACATCTATTAAAAAATGTTCTTACAATTTTATGGACTAACATATGAATGAGCAATTGTAGACAACAGTTTCATCTGAGATCATTTTCTGGTTCTAGTACATTTTATTTGCTGGATTTTAAATGATCATTTTAGATATGTATTTGCAAAACAGGGATATGTCATCTGATAGTTTATGAAAGATAAATGGATATGCTGGCACATGCCTATAAACCCCACAACCAGGAAGGTAGAGGCTGGTTCAGTCTGAGTCAAGCATTTTGACCTTCAGTTTTCTAAGTCATTTGGGTGACTATCCTGTATCTGGTATTGATATTGTGAGTCCTCCAGAGCAGGAGGTTACCAGGCTGCCTTAAAAGAGATGAATTATCTCAGGTTGGGAATGAACCAGGTCAGGGCTTGCACATTGATCAGTAGTCAGATAGGGTCCATGAGTGACCTTTGCCAATTCCAGCCTAGGTCAGACAGAAACATATTTCAAAATAAGAAAATGTTAAATGAAAAACAATCATCTTCTCATGTATTCTACCCAACAGACACTATCTGGCTAGATACATGGTAGGTAAGAAATTTTTGCCACCTGCAGCTATATGATGTACATTTTCTAAAAACTTTCCTAGCAAAATCTATATTGAATGGGTTTATGATTTGATCCCAAATTACCATCAGAAATCCATTCATTGTGATAAACAAGTCCACTTCTTCTACACTTATTTGTCAACATATCAATTGAGTGAATTCTTGTGGATCTTCTCCATCTTGTGCCTCCTGACTTCTCTTGTATCTTATAGTCATTTCATAGGCTCCATCCAGAGGTAAACCACCATCAGTTACTTTTGACAAATTTGTTAGCATGTATCTATTTTCAGCCTTTACTATTGCTCAATGGAGTGATTTATGCTTGTTCCAACAGTACTTCTCTAAGTTTTTAACCTGTTTATCATGTATTGTGAGAACATATATTAATCTTCTTCCTCCTTTCAACAAGGAAGTATTCATCTTCCTATTGATACCTTAGGGTGAAAGGCCCTATTTTTGTTGTTCTTGTTATTTTCCTCCTTAGAGTTCCAAAAGTATACACTAAGTTTAGTACTCTTCATAAGTGTTGTTTGAAATGTATTTTTTCTTATTGAGCTTTGAATTCTGGATTCCACCGGGTATCTTGACATATATAAATACAGTTTCGCCCTTGATAACTTTTTGCTCAGGGTAATCTTACCTGGAAGAGACCAAGAATCTATAGGTATTACCTTCATCCATTAGTCCAATTTGACCCCTCATTATTATTATTGTCATGGAAAATAATTATTCAACCAAATAGAATAATACCTTGACAGCTTGACTTTCCCGGGCTAGGGAGATGTCACAAAATTACATATTCATTGTTCTAAGACTTTGATCTCCTCAGGAAGCAGTCAAAAGAAATATAACATGAATGTAAGACTTTAAATTTATTTCTGTGTGTGTGTGTGTGTGTGTGTGTGTGTGTGTGTGTGTGTGTGTGTATACATTCATGAACCTCTGCTTCTATGGGTAGGTTTGCATGGTATGCCTATAGTATACTGAATTTTTCTGTGTCAATGTAGAAGTCATCATCATACAATAAAAAGAATGCCACTGAAATAATCAGAGGCTAGAGTCCTAGTTATAACTGTCTGTAATTAAGTGTGCAACCCTGGGTAAGTCACCAATGCTCTCTGAATCTAATTCCTTAGGTCTAGGTTAACTATTCTCTAAATCATCTCTCAATTTTCTTTGATATCAAAAGTGTTGTTTGTTTGTTTCTGACACTGGTTACCCTACCTCACCCAGTTTAGAAGTGCAATATATAGTAGCTATTCACCAGCCAGATCCCACCACTGATAAGCAATGGAGACCTGACTGGTTTTGTTTCTGACCTGCCTGAAGACTCACCATATTGGTGCCAAGCCTATCAGCTAAGCACACTGAAACTCAGAAGTCACGAGTTCAAAAGGTCCACTAGCCTCAGTCTCACCACTAACAGAGATTACAGAGGTACTGCCTCTATACCAGGCTAAAATGCTATTCTAAGATATACACATGTATATTGATAGAGTATGACAGCTAGGTGGCAGCAGTGGATAAACTTCAGGACCTGAAGTCAGGAAGATCTGAGTTCAAACGTGACCTAAGACCAAAACTTCTTCCTCATCATTGTTTCTTTTCCTTTTCCTTTTTTTGGTGAGGCAATTGGGGTTAAGTGACTTGCCCAGGGTCACAAAGCTAGTAAGTGTTAAGTGTCTGAGGCAGGATTTGAACTCTGGTCCTTCTGAATCCAGGGCGGGTGCTTTATCCAATGCGCCACCTAGCTGCCCCCCCCTCCCGGACCAAAGCTTCTTAAACTGTGGGTCATGACCCTACATAGGGTAGCGTAACTGAATATGGGGGACACAAAAATTTTTGCAACAGTACAAAGTCATGTATACCTATTTTATATGCCTATGTAACTGGGGGCACATAAAAATTTCTCAAGTGAAAAGGGATAGCAAGTGGAAAACATTTAAGAAGTCCTGCCTAAGATACTTAGTAGCTCTGTGACTCTGGTCATGTCATTTACTCAGCCTCAGTTTCCATCATCTGTAGAATATGGATAATTATGATACCTGCTTCCCAAGGTTACTGTGAGGATAAAGTGACACTCTTTATAAAATCTAGTTATAACTAGTTATCACCACCACCACCACAATCATCACTAATTATTGGTGGTAGAGGGTACTGTTAGAATTGTTAATTAAAATACACATTATGAAAAATAAATTTAAATTTTACTGTATTCAAATGTGCATTGTTAGTATCAATACAGGCATTTTCCCTAGTGAAATAAAAGGACAGAGATCTATGATTAGCAACATACTGGATATTTTTCATCTTTTCTGTAAACTCATTTAATATGCACTCATTTTGGCAGGCAAAGGCTATCCTGATCCACCTGAAGTCTAGTGCCTCCAGGATGACTGGATTGGCCTCAAGGTGAGAAAGAATCTATAACCAGACTCAGAGGGTATGCTGCCTCTACCATCCACAGAGCCCCAGGAGAATCGTTGCTTCCTTCCAGTGAGATCCCAATTATTTTTAACTTAATCAAAATACCCCCCAACATTTCAGAATCCCAAGGTTCTTCAACAGATGTGAGGCCTTACTAATCTCAATGGGATCCTACAGGGTGGGAATGGGAATGGTTATAAACCTATAATAACCCTAAAATTTCCTAGACACACCACAGTCCCACTTAAACTGTTTAGGATTGAAATCCTGGGGTAAGTGAGTTTGCCTTATGTTTCAAAGTTGTAGACAGGTGAATTAAATTGGAACTTTGGGCTATGAAATAATATTTTGTAACCTTTAGTGAGCCAGCTAGCGGCAAGATACTTAGTGAACCCCTATGGGAGTTACTTTATTGCATTTTCCAGACTACTTTGCTAGCTCTTAACTGTTTCACAGAGGTGCGATGTAATAACTTATAATTTTTAGCTACCAAGAGCTTAACAAGAGCTGCCAAACCATGTCTCAATCTCAGAAAATACACGATAGAAGTGTGATGCCCAAGAATTTCAATGCCATGTTTCAAAATGCCCTATTGACTTCTCCTTCAGAATATCTTTTAGATTTGTCCTTTCCTTTCTATCCCCCTGCTACCTTTCTCTTCTCACATATAACCAATCCTACAATCTGATTTTTAGGATTCTGTCTGAGACACGCTTTTATCAGTTAGTCAGTGAATCTCTATTGCCCAGTATATCAAATTTAAATTTATTTTCAAGGCTTCCATAAGATATGGGCCAAATATATCAAAACGTGTTTCCACCTACTTCTCAAAACACAACCTCAATCCCATCCAGATCATTCTCTCTGCATTTCTCCAAAAAAAGGCCATTCTCACTTTCCGTTGTCTTTATTCATAGTTTCTCTCTTAACAGTTATAGAATCAACATCCCGGGTACTCACCACTTCCAAGAGATTTTAATCCCCTTAAAGCAGAGACACCATGTCTTTTTTTTTTTTTTAAATCCCTGCACCTTCTAACACGGTGCTATGTTCAGAATAAGCTCCTTTATAAACACTTGCTGAATTGTTCTGAAGTAAGGTTAGGAAATCAGTGCTCTGAATGACCTCTGCTGCCTTATCTGGTTCTAATTCTTTCTGAAAGGGTGTTTTTCTCACTATCTCTTCTTCCCATTCAACCTTTGTCCATGAACAGGAAGCAAGAGAAAATTCTGAGAAATTTCAGTCAAATTCTTAATTCTGCATCTACCTGAAAACTCAAGCACACACATACATGGAACATCATTTTGTCATTATGAGGCCAATTTTGTGATAATCACAAAGTAAAGATAGGAGGCAGTGAAAGACTGAATTAGCTTCCTAACATCATTTTAAACAATCACAAAAATAAGTTTCTAGAAAGATGTATTGATATCACCCATTCATTTTGTCCAAGTAATTCGATGATGTGACATAAAGATTAGTACAATGGCACTTAGGACAAATTATACTGGGTGATCATAGGAATACTGTCTTTTAACTTTCTCTACTCTGGTATCTCAAGAACACCTGAATTCCTAATCTTAGATTAATGTATTTATCAACTAAATCCCAAGAGATACTTAGGAGTTGTTTTTTTATGGGAAGTTGTAAAAGGTACAACTTATCATTACACTTAAAAGTCAATCATTTCTTTGTTCCTTAACATATATTGCAGTGCTTTGTTGCGTCTTGTTCTATAATGACTCAAGACACGGGGCTTCAATTATTTCTCTTGGGAAACATGTTAGGGAATGCTCCTGTTCTAATGTACAGATCTCATATTTCATAAAACTATACTCATTACTCTATGTGAGCAGACTTGCACCAAAAATTATAGACTCTCTTTATGGCACTATTCATAGAGTATAGTACTTTGGGATTTTGTTTAATATTCCAGAAACCAATGAGTCCATTTACAGTCAACCCTGAAAAGCATTGTTTTAGTGGGTGAATTCATTTTCAGGAAGCCTACAAAATGGCACTTAGAAAAATTTTAAATGATCTAAGAGATGATTGGGTTAAATGTTTTTGGCACCAGAATGTCTGGCGTCCAGCCCTCTATAGACATACAGCATATCAACCTGTATCCTATTTGACTCTGCACGGTAGCTCTTTACCTATTAGTAATACACTCTATGATAGAAACAGGAAATCTGTACAGCACTTTTAAAACTATGTGGTGAATTATAAATTGATGAGAGCTTAGTATAGGAAGGGAATAACATCTGCAGATGAGAGCATTTCATAAAGCAAAGGGGGAAAAGGTTTCCCTTAATAAAACATAACCTTTCTATATGCACAATCAATTCTCAATTAGCTGTACTATAAAATGTCCATATGCTTCAAGAAGCTGCCTCTCTCCTTTTCACCTTCACCTCAACACCCTACCTAACCCTGTGTTTGCTTTCCCCCACCAATGATGCTCCTTGAATATATTTTCTCTGTTTTTTTCATCTCTTTGTGCATTTTGAACTAGAATTTATGTTCTACTTTGCTAAAGCTACATGACATGGCTCCTACTTTGACAGTTTATTATCCTTTCTTTGTCTTAGAATGGTATCTTTGCCAATCAGCTGTGAATGAAGAGGTCTAAGACTACTTTCCTGCCCCATGTACACTTTGATCCAGTGACCCTGGCCTCCTTACTATTCTTCTCACAGGACATTCCATCTCCAAAACTCTGGACATTTTCACTGGCTGTCCACCATACCTGGAACACTCTCCCTCTTCCTCCTGGCCTCCCCAGCTTCCTTCAATGCACAGCTAAAATTCCACTTTTTAAAGGAAGTCTTTACAGATTCCCTCAATTCTCACATCTTTCCTCCATTTTCCAATTTTCTCATATGCGGTTTGTACAGTTGTTTGAATGTTGTATCGCCAGTTAGACTGTTGACTCCTTGATAGCTGAGACCTTTGTCTTTCTTTGTTATCATTAGTTCTTATCTCACAGTGCCCGGTACATAGTAGCAGCATAGGCATGTTTACTGAATGACTGAAAGTTTGTTATTTGTATGAGAATTTCTTGAAGTCTTCCTTGGATGCTCCTTTAGCAACTCACAGCATCTGAGTCATAAATGATGAGAAGAGGGCTCACAAAAAGTTATTTGCTGTTGAGTTCTTAGAGATTCCATATGATTGATTTAAATGATACCAGAACAAAGGAGTAAAGATGTGAGGTCAAAGAAGTATCCAAGCATGTTAGCCCTTTTCTCATTCCTAATATGAAAAAAGAATGTAAAATAATAAGAAAAATATTTTTGTTAATAATTATCTCATGTCTGCTTTTTAGTCTCACTCTGTTTTTATGTGCATTAAGCCACTTTGGGTCGTTTTTTGTTTGTTTGTTTGTTTTTTACCACATTATTTGGGTGTGAGTAGACGGGTTTATCTGGAGCTTGTGGGAGTCACAGCTTCTCCTCCGATATCTTGGCTCTGCCCCCTCTCATGTCTGCTTTAAATGATCCTCTCTTCCCCTAATTTCTTATCTTGAAATCTTAGTGAAGGCAAAAGGGGATAGAAAATTGTTTATATTCACCACCCTGAGCACCAATTCTTTCTGGAAATTATCTATAGCTTCCC
The DNA here is from genome assembly GCF_019393635.1 of Dromiciops gliroides. Lineage (NCBI taxonomy): Eukaryota > Metazoa > Chordata > Mammalia > Microbiotheria > Microbiotheriidae > Dromiciops > Dromiciops gliroides. The sequence goes on along the minus strand of NC_057863.1, from coordinate 312,341,004 downwards.
AACCTGTTTGCAATTTAAAATATCAAGTGGTCTATATAGGAAGTTCATAGAATCACAGATTTAAGAAAGGGAATTGGCTTTAGAAATCATAAAGTCTAAACCTTTGATTTGATATATGAGAAATCTAAATCTCAGAGAAGTTACATGACATATTCAAGGTAATATAGGTAGCAAATATCAGAGTCAACATTTTCTGAGCAGGATTAGAGGTGGGGAAGGAAAAAAAAAAGAATAATTCCTTTCTCTATTAACTCTAATTATGTCCTTTCCTTGGCTATCCCATGACTATACCTGTGGGCATTTGAAAAAATAATACAAATAATAGAAAAATATTTTAGGATGATGGACTTTCCTCTATAAACTAAGAAAAGGATCTAAGGGTTATTTTATGCTATCACTTGAAAAGACAGACTGTTGTCTAGGAAGCATCAGATGGGGGGATCATATATCCTTTATTCTGCTTTTATGAAAAATCATGGTATCTTTGCATATGGAATATTGCACATAGAAAAACATATAGAAGAGGTAGAAAAAAATGAGAGGAGAGGAAATAAAATACAGTGGATAGAGCACTGGACCTCGAGTAAAGAATGACTGTGTTCAAATCTGGCCTCAGATACATACTAACTGCGTGTCTCTGGGCAAGTAACAACTCTCAACCTGTATTTTTTCTTCTATTAAATGAGAAAAATAAATAATGGCACCTACCTCACAGAGTTAATGTGAGCATCAAATAAGAAAATATTTGGAAAGCATTTTGCAAAACTTAAAGCACTACATAAATGATAGCTATTGTTGTTATTATTATTAATGTAGTACTTAGTTATTAAGAAGGTTTTTTTTTACAATGACCCATTATATCAATAAGATCCTTCAGTCCTGAAAAATAATAAATCAAAGGGTATAGAATTATTTATAAACTTATAAAGGATCTAGATAAAATGGAAATAGATTTATCCATTCAAACCTGGAATAACAGAGGTAGGGACAACCTTTAAAACTGGGAAGAAAACAAATAAAGTTAAATGAATCCACAATGGATATTAAACATCTTTTTTACTCTGAGTTTGACCAAAAAAAAAAAAAACCTTTATAGTTTTTATCTTCCATTGGTAACAGGTGATGTTGAAAAAAAAAGCCCAAGAGCACAGACAAAATACAGGGACACCTCACTTACCTGGAGGTCACTTATCTGGCAACCTCAGCTATCTGGAACACAGCCCAGAACTGAGAATTTTAGCCAGGAAACAAGCAACAAAAGACCTCTGAATAGCTGAAATAGATATTGCAAAGTCGATACACTTTACTCATAGGAACGTCCTCACTAAAACCCTATTTATTCTTATTTTAGAAACTATTCTAACAAGTTTGGTTATACAGTCTCCCAGGCCATAACAGATAAGAAAAAGGAAGTTAGAAGGAGACAATGGCTGCCTAAAGGAACACTGAAAGCAGCAAAAAGGGGCAGTTGACAGTAAGAAAGAAGACATGACCATAAAAAAAGCAGACACAAGAACTCATAAAGCACAGTAGCATGGGGTCATAAAATGGGGGGGGGGGAAGATCCTCTTTACCTCAATAAGCCAAGTTCATCACAGTACAATACAAAGCAAGGGGTGAGAATGCTATGTAGAATACTGAGGAGATGGCACCAAACTAGGAATTAGGAAACCTGAGTTCCAAGTTCTATCCCTGGCACAAAGTTTATTGTAGTGTGACTTTGAGTAAGTCATATCATTTCTTTGGGTCCTAGTCTCCTTATCTATGTATTGGAAACTTGTATTGAACTCAGGAAGCTTTTGGTTGGAATCCTCTTTCAAATACTTAGCTTTTTTTTTTTTTAATCTTGGGCAAGATACTTAAACCTCTGGGTCTTCACTTTCAAATGACTAAGTTTCATCACTGTCAACAACATAATCATCTAAACATAATAAAAACAAGGACTATATTACTTCCTTTTTGTATCCCTAGTACTTAACACGAAATATTTTGTGCGTTTGTTGTTGCTCAGCAGTTTTCAGTCACCCTTGCCTTTTTAGTGATCCCATTTGGGGTTTTCTTGGCAAAAATACTGGTGATTTGCCATTTCCTTTTCCAGCTCATTTTATAGATGAGGAAAATGAGACAAACAGGGCTAAGTGACTTGACAGCTAGTAAGTGTCTGAGGCCAAATTTGAACTCTGGAAGAGGAGTCTTCCTGATTCTGTCCTGGTATTTTGTCCACTGTGCCACTTAGCTACCCCATTCTGTACATAATAAGAGCTTAATAAATGCATTTCATTCATTCATTCTTGATTTGTTAATAATAATGACCCTGAGTTATTAGGGGGAAAGTGCCATTGTGCCCAACTTTAAAAGGCAGAGAAGTGGAACACACACCATGTCAAAAGATATTGATGAAAAATAAATAAATAATCCATATATAGATATATGTGTATCTATATCTATATGTCTTAAAACTGAAATTATTGGACCCTCAGCTAAACTAAACTATCTGAAAATGAATCATTCCCTAAGAATTCTGATTAAATGAGGCTTCATTATATTTAAGAATATTTTTGACTTTTAATATGCCTCTTAAAAAACTATTTTTGGATGGGTGCCAATGTATTTATTAAGAAAAAATACAACACTTTTCTAGACTTAAATAAGAACTGGCTGATTTTGTATTCAGATTTAAGTATAAATACATAAGCAGTTGCTTTGTAATTCTTAAGGAACACATATCCAAGCTCAAATAATCAGCCATACTGTTTTCTATAAACATATTCTTACTGAAAAAAAGGTGTATTTCAAAAAAATAAGCAAGCATGGAAAGTTTATACTTTATATGCCATAAAAATCACTTTTTAAGAGCTTGCTTTAGTGGAAAAGTCAGCCTCAATTTGCATTCTCATTGGCATTGTGTACATTTAAAGGTCAATTTACCTTATGTTGCAGGCATTTCAATGTATGATTTGGTGTTGATTTTTTCATTTGTGCATCAATTTTGCTTTGGTTTTCATTTTTTCTGTCATTATGGTCTTGAACAATCCATCCCTCACACAAAACCTAATACTGGATAAAGTCTCACTGAACAAATAACATCATATTAATGAATAACACATCTGCTTAAGCATCATATACTAGAGGGGGCAAAGCTTAAGTTCTTTCCATTAACTCTACAGGAAGGAGTCACGCAATAATCAATATCCAGAACTCATTTATATTTTCCCGTTGGAAATCACTGACCATTGCTTTCCTTGCCTAATAATACCAGCCCTTGGCTTTATTTAGAATTCACCAAGATATAATACAGATCATACACACATATCTATTAAATTTTCTCTTCCTTCATATCAATGCATTCAAAGTTCCCAATTACAAACTATGCCAAAATTGAGAAATGGAATTCAAATCATTCAGCATTTATTAAATGCCTTCGATGCGCTATGCCAGGCCCAGTGCTAGCCACTAAGGATACCAAAAAGGAAAAAAAAAAAGCCCTCCATGGTATGTAGTTCATAATATAATGGAGAAGTTCATAGTTAAATGTACATTCTATGGTCCTAACATGATCTGGGTAGAATATGGTTCATTGTACTTGTGGCATTGAGATAATAACTGAGAAGCTGAAGGATTTTTGAAGTTCTTTTATGTGGGGGGTGAATTATACCACTCACACTTTGAATATAACATAAAAGCAACTTAATTAAGAAATTGAGACAATCATGTAGAAAAAGCAGGATTAACAAATGGGAACTCTTATGCATTGTGTTGTTTTAGAGCAAATACTAAAACACACTGCAGCAGCCAGGCCCCGGAGTGAGAGGCTAAGACACTACAATGGTCAAAACTGTAATGTTATATCTGTTAATACGCTTAAGTATTTGACACTACAGGATTAAATTTATTATATACTTTAAAACCATTCATAACAAGCTCACAGTTTCACATATGATTCTTTTTGTTCTTTATGTATTAAATAGTAAAAGCAAGTGAAAATGTAAAAGTTAAAAAAAAAAGATATTCCTGAAAATTCTCCATGGAGGTCATCTAGTTTACTTTTTTTGGGGGGGGGGCAGGGCAATGAGGGTTAAGTGACTTGCCCAGGGTACTACAGCTAGTAAGTGTCAAGTGTCTGAGGCTGGATTTGAACTCAGGTCCTCCTGAATCCAGGGCTAGTGCTTTATCCACTGTGCCACCTAGCTGCCCCCTGGATTGCTTTTTGCATGAAAGAAAAACAGCTAAGCTTTAGTTTCTCAGGCCTGTTAGAATATATAGTGAATCAGAAGGTTGTAGGATACTCTGAGCTGGAACAAACCTTAGAGGCCAGTGATTCAAACTCTCTCATTTTACAGATGGAGAAACTGAGGTACAAAGAAGTGAAGTGACTTCCTCAAGCTCACACAGCTTCTAAGCATCAAACCAAGTCTTCCTGATTTCCAATCTAGTCCTATTTGCTATAACACTCTCTCCAAATGATCAGAACACAGCATAGCATTTTCTTGTTAGTCATTTCACTGGTATAGCTATTTCCCCAACACCACCTCAGCCCCAAACTCCCTCCACCAATATAGATCAGCAACTGTGTCTTAGAGCATCAGAGTTGCCTGGGCACTAAGAGGTCAAATGACTTGCCTGGATACTGAATACACAGCCAGTATATTTCAGAGGTAGTATTTGAACCCAAGTCATCTACGTCTGATTCTCTGTTCTAACTCAGTGCTGCCTCATTTAGTATAGCAATACCAAAATCTCTGTTTCCAAATATAATTGCTGACTCAAAACCTTTTTTTCCTTGAAAAGAATGATGACAAGAGCTACGTAAAGAGCATCGCATATGGCTTTTGTGATACAATACTTTGAAACTATTTTCATAGAATACAAGAGATGGTATTTTTCTCCTCTATTCTGCTTAAGTTTCACCCCATTAAAACTGTTGGCTGAATCTAAACCCTTTAAGGTTGATTAATTTGATTAACCTAATAAAGAAAAGACCTAAGTCACATGTCAACCTTCACATGACATTGATACAAACATCTTTACATGGAATGGTTCCTAATATACATTTTTTTTTTAATGGAGAGGGGTAGAAGAAAAGGAGGAAGGTGAACCAGATTTGTAGTATAACAGATTAATTAATAGTTCTGAGGAATGATATTGAAGTTAACTGATTAATTATACATTGGGACAATCTAATCAAATACCCAACACAATATATTTCTGCAAAGATAAATTATACCCCAAGGAACACAGTCATTTGTAGAGTTGGGTTTTTAACTCCTAAAACACCACTCCCTGATTTTTCATCATAAGTAGGAGAAATTCAAATATCTACCTAATGTCCTTAAAATGTTCAGAATACCTGGACAATTCTTCTAAGGGAAGTATGTGCACACCTTATTTGTGAAAACTGAAAAAGTATAGCTTATGACAAGAATTTTTTTTAAATGAAGCTCTTGAATCAATGAATTGCTTTCCTGTATATTCTGCAGGCAAACTGAGGGAACCCTACCACCATCAAAATCCCATCTTGTGGCAAACACATGGTTCAGCAAGAACTCATTAAAGACACAAGGAATATTAGAAAAAGAGGTAAATTATTATTTCAAAAACACTGTTGCAAAAGATTTGGCATACTATTTGCCCTTGAAAATATGCCCCCTGTGCTATCAAAACACTGCTGTTTACTTCAGCTGGGTTTGTAGAAGAGAATACCACTTTACAGTGACGAAGGTTCAAAAGCACAGGATAAAAGATATATTTTAAATTTTATGGCAAGAGGAGAAAATAATTTAGCCAGCTTGATTCTGCTTATCTGTAATTGAAAGTGTTCTAAATGTTTTTTTCTTTAAAAACAAAACAAAACAAAATAAAACACGTTTTTCTTTTCCCTGTAATAATAAAGCCCTGCTTCCACTTTGGACACCAAGACAGAATCCAGGTGCAGCAGCTGCTAAAGGAAAAATGAATGGTCAGAATCTCTAGTCAGCCACTCTGGTTAATCATCATCAAAGAAAGTCTGTCTCCTCTCCTCTAGGAATGGGTTCCCTGCCAGCCTAAAAAAGCAAGGCTAGGTTGGGGAAGAGAGAGAGAGGGAAAGGATGAGAAATGTGGCCTTGTCAGTGTTTGAGCAGAAGGAACTTCTAGGACCAATCCTCATTTGTCCCTCCAAGTAGGAGTAGAACAGACTTCTGCTCTTCCCAGGAGAGTGATCTCATGGCTGCTGCTACAGATGAATTGCTGGGAGCAAGTAGCCATAACTGGAGATTATCAGGTGTAAAGCAAGAGGTCAGAAAGCTTCTTGTTAGAGAGGAGCTACAGGTCTTTAACTGGTGGTCTGTTTTGGAGTGGAGGACAGGAAATGCTAAAGCCTCACTTTTTTTTTTTTGGTCCAAGGAACCAAATCAGATCTGACACTAACTCATTACATACCACAATCTGGGTTAATCAATTATCCTCTGTGGTTAAGTCTGTCTACATAATGGATTTTATAAAATACATATATCATGGAATTGCTGCTAGCCCTCTATAGTTAAAATGTACTTACTTCCAAAAGAGTTTGATAGAGTTTTCTAAACTGTAGAGCTGATACCCAGGATCCCTACCTAGCTTTTCCAAAGTAAATATAACTCTATTCCAAGACACCATTGCAAAACTCCCCTCTCTACTAAAAAAAACTTCAGTTAACACTAAAATAAAAAACCCAGCAACTCCATCAGCCTAGTTTCTATTTGGTTTAAACAAATAAGGTCCATGATGATAAAAGAAGCCTTAACATAACAGTATTAGTAAATATAATCAGAATTAAAATATTTCCCTTTTATCCTTATATGCTAGAGGGCAGCTAATTGACACAATGGATGGAGTGCCGGGCCTGGAGCCAGAAAGATTCATCTTCCTGAATTAAAATCTGTCCTCAGACATTTACTAGCTGTGTGACCCTGAGCAATTCACTTAACCCTGTTTGCCTCAGTTTCCTCATCTGTAAAATGAGCTGGAGAAGGAAATGGCAAACCCTTCCAGGATCTTTGCCAAGAAAACTCCAAATAGGGTAACAAAGAGTTGGACCAAACTAAAATAACTGAACAACAACAACATATGCTACAGGTTTTTTTCATTTCCTTACACTGCCAAGATTCATGCGCTAAAGGAGAGAGAAAGAAAAGAGACAACAAGAACAATTAAAGCTTATAACTGCATGAGGACTTTTGGGACACCCTATATATCTTTTCATCTCCATCTTTTGTTTACTGATAAAGCTAGCATGTGTTAGTTAATAGTTGCCTGCAGTCCTGAATTCCAGTATCATTTGATAACAATGTAATATAATTATGCCAATATCTAGATGATACTGTTAGAGGTGTTATAATTTTTTTATTATCAAAATCTCATTTCTTCTCAGCTTAGGGAATAGTCACTTTTGTTATTGTTCATATTCCTTTATACTTCTTAACTATGAAACACACAGATATTACGACTACTACCACTACTATTAGCATCTAACTAGCATTTATAAAGCACTATGGGGTTACCAGAATGCTTTACAAATATTATCTCATCTGATCCTCACAACAATGCTGGTAGCTAGGACCTAATTATTATCCCCATTTCACAGTTGAAGAAACTAAGGCAGACAGAAGTTAAATGACCTGCCCAGAGTGACATAGCTAGTGTTTGAAATTGGATTTTAATTTAGGCCTTCCAAACTCCTGATCCAGTGCCCGATCCGCTGAGTTTTCTCAACATTAAGACACATTTTGATTTGTTTTCATACAAATTCAACATGGCTTTAAAGAAATAGTATAATTAAATGTTATGTTATCTAATTATCTTTAATATACATGGTTTTATTCTAATCTTTAATTTTAATTATAATGAAGGTAAATAACCTGCAATCATCAATTCTAGAGTATCATTGCATGTCAGTGCCTTGCACATAGTGGGCATTTAATACACTTTTGTGAATTGAATTGTAGTCCAAGACTTAGGAAGACCATTAAATTACATGGCACTATGTCAAATAAAATATTAATCGGGGTTTTTTGGATGCACTTTCTAAAAGGGACCACAGAACAAAAGCTAAAAGGGATTTTAGAGACCATATGGTCCAATTCCTTTATTCTGCAGGTGAGGAATCTGAGACCCACAAAGATGAAGTAAGTGATTTCCTGAAGGTAATACAGCTAGAAAGCAGGAGAGCTGGATATCAAATCTAGGTGTTCTATCTCCTAATTCACTAGTCTTTCTAAATATGTCTTTCTAGTATATGCCTCTTGAAGGTAGGGTCTTGGTTTCACATCTCCAGAAACTAGCATAGTGCCAGACACAGAAGAGGTCCTAAATAAAGGTTTGTTACATAAATTAATTAATGAATGCTGCCGTATTCTGCCTCTTTGTCTTCTATTTTCTAGGAAAGCTCATAGAGGAGAAATAAACCACTTTTGAAATGCTATAATAACCTCCTCTTTAGGAATGCTTTCAAGGTTTTCAGAGAAAAGTCATTATTCATACCTGTTATCACAACTCAGGTTGGTGTCATGATTTATTTTGATCTAAAACTATTACAGTGATTGCTTACCAGACTGATTAATTTTCTTTTAAAATAATACAGGAAGATGAAAACAGCATGTATTATTTTTAAAGTACCATAGACTGAGAAAAGTGTTTTCAGTCTCCTAAATTCTAATTGCAAAAGCAAACATTTTGCATATAGAAGGCATGTAGATTTGGGAGGGCAGTGGTCATTATATTGTTTTCAAAGTCTAAGTCCTTTAAGCTTAAGAACACTTTTTTTTTAACATGGAATTCTTTTGGTTACAACAGTTTGGGGAACCTGATTTGTTGCCCACCATTTGGGTGGGGGTAGCCTCCCTACACTGGCTACCCAATTCTTTAAAACTAGCAAAACTAAGCCTGGTTGCTCTTTTCTTCCATCTTTTTTGGCTGTGCTCTTCAGCATGGATACCATGAACTGAACTGGTGAGAGGGGAAGAATTTGCCTTCACTTGTTACCCTTCTTTTATTCCAGTTATAAGAAATGGGAGTGTGTGTGTTTTCTCTTTTCTGTGTTGTTTGTCCTCAGTTTCAGGTTCTGGTGATTCCAAGGGACCCAGGATTTCAAGGTATAGCAACCCTGGCGCTAGGATTATAGATGGAATGTTGTAGCCAGCCTGGCAGGAAAGCCTGTAGAAGCCAAGGTACCTGAGACTCTAACAGAGGGATGTTTTGGGCTTAGAACTGGGGTTATGCTCTTCAGGACCTGAGCTAAATCTATGAACCTAATCCCCCTTTCCCCCTGAACTCCCCAAGAGACTTAGGTGGTGCAGGGCAAAAAGTGTGGAGGAGTAAGTTTGTATGTTTGTGATTATCTTTTGAAGTAAATATTCCTCTGTAAAAGCTTATGTGTTTCACTTTTAAAGCATCATTAAACCTACACTTACTTTCTTTTTAAATAATTGGGACAATTCCAACCCAGGTGTACTTGTTAAAAGGTATTTCCATTTTTCCCCCTGCAAAAATGTCATCTGAGTATTTAGAAAAGATGAAATGGGAGTCAATTTGTATGTTTTAAAATGTAGATTTTAGACTTTTTTAACCTCAATTACAATGATAATAAACAATTTATAGCCATAATCTTCAGAGCCTTCAACAACACCCTGCACACAGTACACACTTAAGAAATGACTGCTCAGGGTGGCTAGGTGGCGCAGTGGATAAAGCACTGGCCCTGGATTCAGGAGTACTTGAATTCAAATCCGGCCTCAGACACTTACTAGCTGTGTGACCCTGGGCAAGTCACTTAACCCTCATTGCTCCGTGCAAAAAAAAAAAAAAAAAGAAATGACTGCTCAATGAATTGAATTATATCAAGTCATAGGAAGGCTATTTGTTACATAATTACACATCAAATAACATTTGATGATCTTATTGGGACACACTTGGTATAGAGTCATAGATTTCAACCTGGAAGGGCTAACCTAATCCAAACCCTTAATTTTACAGATGAGGAAAGTGAGGGCCCCAAAATGAAGCTATGTGTCCCACATTGAACAACTAAGAAAGCAATGAATAGAACCCAAGGCCCTCTGACAACAAGTTAAGCTACTCTTTTTACTGTATCACAGTTTTCATTGGGAGGGGAAAAAGGAAGAGGCTCAGGCCTGTGATTTATAATGGATATGTCAACGTCTTCCAGATGATTTTCCAAAGACATCTGAAAGCGCTACAGTGGATTTGTTTCCAGTGAAAGAGTATAATATGAGTTCTGCTTTCAAGCTATCACTCTATTTTTTTAAGACTTCATACCAGGAACCTCACTAGAGCCACAGTTCATGTTTTCTGCATTGTGATGGCAGACTTCCAAAACTGGATGTGGAATGATTCAAAGATGGTGCATTTAGAAAATGGGCAGTTTTTCTCTAAGTGATGGAAAGTAAGAGAGTGCTAAATTTGGTACAAAGGAAGAATGAAAACTTAAATTGGCCTGATTTGAAACTATGCTTGGTGAATGAAGAACTAGGTCTAGAGTCAGGAAGATCTGAGTTCAAATGTGGCCTTGGAAACGTATTAGCTGTGTGACATTGTCCAAGTGATTTAACCTCTGTTTGCCTTAATCCACCAGAGAAGGAAATGGAAAATCTTAGGGCATCTAGGTGGCACAGTGAATAAAGTGCCAGGCCTGGAGTTAGGAAGACTCATCTTCCTGAGCTCAAATCTGGCCTCAGACAATTACTAGCTGTGTGTCCCTCAGGAAGTCACTTAACCCTGTCTGCCTTAGATTCCCCATCTATAAAATGATCTGGAGAAGGAAATAGTGAACTATTCCAGTATCTTTGCCAAGACAACCCCAAATGGGATCATAAAGAGCCAGACACAAGTGAACAATAACTACAATGTTAATATACACACACACAAACATGCATACATACATATACACACAGATGTGTGTGTTTTAAGCTATCTGCATATGACTTAAGAAAACTAACATCTTGGCTCTTTTGTTAAACTATAAGTGCAAACTTGCAAATGCAAATCATAATGAAATTGAAAAATCAATTTTAAATGATATTGTTCCTTACTTCCCTGGCCTTTAAAGACCTAGTAAAACACAACTCTTCCACTGCTTAAATCTGAATATGAACCTTGTTCTTCTTTGTTATTCATGTTCTAACATAAGCAAACATAACACAAATGTCACTGTTGGTTTATGCATTAAACAATATATTGCCATAAAACTACAATGTTATTAATCATTTTTGAAATAGTCAATTTTTATTTGTTCCAAGTGTTGGAACAAATGCAAAGATCATTTCCATTCAGTATTGTGATTCTCCCCTCATGCAATCATAATCTCTCTTCCATACTTCCTTCACTGGGTTAGTCACAGTAACTCAAGGGCTTTCCCCACAATCCCTCATGTCTCATGGCCTACTTCAATACTCAGGAGGATCTGAAATGTCACTGATGGGGGTGATTATTCTGTCAATGCAAACTGCCACTCCTTTAACAACTTAGTATATGCTCCTCTTTCAATGTTGCTGTGGCCCTTAAAAAAAATTACCCAACAGCTACTTCAAACTAAACTAAACTAAAAGACATCTGGTCTGTGACTAGGCCCATACTCAGGAGTCTTTCTGGCTTCAATGGACTCCATATGAATAGTCTTTTAATCTGTCACCTCCATGCTAAGAGAAGGCACTGGGCCAGAACTATAGTGGAGGAACTATACCTGTTTTAGTAATACCTATTATTACTTAACAAAATTTAAATGATATATGATATATAATATGCAATAATATGCATATTATACTAAATATAATATGTTTGCCTGTATAATTTCCTACTGAATGCACTTATTTATTTATTGGGAGGCAATGAGTTTAAGTGACTTGCCCAGGGTCATACAGCTGGTAAGTGTCTGATACCAGATATGAACTCAGATCCTCCTGACTCCAGGATGCATGCTCTAGCTTCTGAATGTATTTAAAGACTTCTCCCTGCCCCCTGGATCAATTGTAAGGAGATTCCATATAGAAGTGGAAGAGACCTCAGAAGTCTTCTTGTTCAACCCCTTCATTTTAAAGGTGAGGAAACAAAAATCCAGAGAGGTTTTTAGTGACTTATCCACAGTCAAACAGGTGGTAAGCGCCTGACCCAGAAGCCAAACCCCGGTAGTCTAACTCCAGATTCAGCTTTCTTTTCTACAGGGTCACACAGGAATAAGTGATAGAGACATAGCTGATTTTCCATGAATTCCAATACAGTATAATAGATCCCAGCTTATTTTACCTATTTCTAATGTGTTTTACACTTTGTAGCGCACAGTTACATAGCACTCTAAGGTCTGCAAAGTGTTTTATATAAGTCAATGAATCCTCACAACAATCCAATGTGGTTGGCAGTATTATTATTCCATTTTGGAGATGAGGAAACTTAAGTTGAGAGAAGTTAGGCGTCTTACCTAGGGTCATTCAGCTCTAAGTGACTGAAACTGGATTTGAGCTCTGGTCTTCCTAAGTACTGCATTCTATTCACTGTACCATCCAGCTGCCTCCTATTTTAGATTAGTATCTGCCTGTGTTGGGGATTCAAAGACAAACACATTTATGGACCATTTCTTAGGCAAAGTAATAGATGGCTTATCTCATTCACTTTCCATAGTTTTTTATAGCTTCAGTTCTAGGAGACAACATCTTCTGACCTTGTCCCCACATATTGTCAGCACACCTTATATGCTCTGTCTTCTCTAATATCCCCAGTTTTGTTCCCTTCCTCCCATCTCTTTTATCAAGCTTTAGGATATTAAGTTGAGATGAAAGAGAAACACTGACACCTATTACCACTAGCTATGGACTAACCTATAGATGGAAGAGGCTTTACAGGTTTGATTCCAGGCACATTAAGCAGTGTAAAAGTCTATTTTTTTTCTTTAATTCTTCCATATTTCAACTCTCCTTTGCTCACTGCATTCAGAAGCTGGAAGATTCAAAGAACAAAACCTGTTAGAGCCAAATTCCCTTAGTTGTCTAAAAGTTTATAGATGAATCTTTGAAAGGGAAAATAGATCAGTATCACAATCTGAATAACAACTAATAACTAATTGGTCAGCTATAGTGACAAGCCTCTATCATGTGGCACTAACACCATGATAGGACTGCTGGCATTAAAGACACTTCCCAGGGGAGTTAGAAAAGTTTTCACCAATGGCATCATGTTTCCAATTAGTGCATAATTTCACACTATGACAAATTTAGTAAAAATAATAAAAATAACTGATATTTTTTGCATTTTTTTTTGGTGAGGCAATTGGGGTTAAGTGACTTGCCCAGGGTCACACAGCTAGTAAGTGTTAAGTGTCTGAGGCCGGATTTGAACTCAGGTCCTCTTGACTTCAGGGCTGGTGCTCTATCTACCGCACTACCTAGCTGCCCCAATAACTGATATTTATAAAGTATCTTGATGTTTACAAAGGACTTTCATTATTTCACTTGAATTTTTAAAGGGCAGCCTTATGGATGCCTGAGTTTGCTTACTTAGAAACTGGTCCCTTTGTATACCTTGCATATAATAAGCAAAATATAAGTCTGGCTCTCAGGGAACTTAGAATCTTAAAAAAAAAAAGTCAAGCCTGATGTAATAAAATGATCTATAAAAAGTATAGAAGATGTGTGTAGGTAAGGGGGTGGGTGCAATCTGATGGTGAACAATGTAACCTCTGATAATAATGGAAAGGACCCATCATATAGTAAAGTCTTTATAAATGTTTACTGATTGAGAGTCTTATTAAGTCCTCACTCTATAAGCTGGTATGACCATGGTCTAGTCATTGAGTTGAAATTCTCTCATCTATGAGAGGGTAAGAGGGTGTTGTTTGAAAAGTACTTTACAGATCTGTAAACAACCATATTAATGTAAACTATTGTGTGTGTTATTTATCATAGGATTCAAAAGTCACTTTGAGAAAGGAGAAACAGAAGTCAGTATCTCCTTTAAATTTAAAATCTTACTTGATAATTAGTGATTAAACACAGCCTCATGTTTCTTAGATGAAAGTTTGGGAAACTTTTTTTTTTTCTTTCAACTGATTAAAAATCAGAAGAAAGTTGACAGAGGGGATTAATGAGATGTGCATAATAAATACACTGATGTTATCCATCAACATCCATTTTTTTAAAAGGTAACAGAAATTCAATTCAAAGGTGACAAACTAAAATGTCACTTTGAAAGACTCTGAACTGTGAACTTGGGTCACAGTAGCAATTACACCGTTGAGACTATTACATCATGATTAGGGGAAGTGTGCAAACATTTAAAATGGAATCAATTATGCAGTTATGTGCTAAATAAGTAAAGAAGAAAACAAAGCCAGATTCCCAAAGAAATATTCCTTTTCTTTATTCTTATTAGATTCATTGTCAACCTGGAAAAAGTGATGCCTAGCCTGTATGAATACTAACCCAGTGCTTCTGCACAGAGCCAGGATTGGGGGCTCGGGCAAGGGAGACAAGATTCTCGAAGGCAACATGATTTTCTTACTGCTATCATGGACCTGGATGAAACTTCAAAGGGGGCAGGATTTGTGCTTTGACCACACCACCTAATGTCTTTATTGCACTTTTTTCTTTCTTTCCCCACCAGGAACCTAGTGCTTTTCCATCGCTAAAGCACAAAGTTTTGCAAAAATGATTCTTTAAAAAAAAAAAACCCACACTATGGAACAGAGGATGAAATGTACTTTCCTTTGTTCTGTAGAGAGGGGAGGAATTAAAAGTGTAGAATTTGGGAAATGTAGTATATGTTTGTTGTGAGATACAGTTGCTATTGATTTGGCTTGCCTTGCTCATTTTGTTACAGGGAAGATTCAATGAAAAGGGTATCATCTCCAACACCACCACTACCACAATCACAACCACAACCACAACAACAAAAATATAGGGCTTTACGGTTTTCAGAGTGCTTTTACAAAAGTTTTCTCCTTTTTCTCCTCAAAATAACCCTGAGAGAAAGGTATTAATATTATTTTCATTTTACGGATGAGAAAACTGAAACAAAAAAATTACAATGATGTGCCCAGGGTCACTCAGCTAGTTTTTGAGACTGGAGTAGAACTCAGCCTTCTGAACTCCTGAATGTTGTCATTGTTGTTGTTGTTTTTAGTTCTAAAGTATTCCACATACATGTTTGCTCCATCCCTAATGCATCATTCTCCTGGTCACTGAAATCTCTACCACTGCAAGAGTCTATGATTAAAATGAAAACTTTTATTCTCCTAAAAGTGAGGTGAGGGATAGATACTAGCTAAGTATTAAGAAGAATGGGAGCAGCTAGGTGGTACAGTGGATAAAGTACAGGCCCTGGATTTAGGAGGACCTAAATTCAAATCTGACCTCAGACACTTGACACTTAATAGCTGTGTGAGCCTGGGCAAGTCATTTAACCCTCATTGCCCCACAAAAAAAGAAAAGAAAAAAAAAAAGAAAAAACAAAAGAAGAATGGAATTTGATGGTAATACTAAGGAGGAAACCAATCTGATCATCTCATTAAGATAAATTAAACCAAAGTGTAAGTGTTCCATAGATTTATATGCAGATAAGAGTATTTGCATTTTAAGAGGAACCTGTAAATCTAAATTAACTCTTAATTGATGGAATGTAGGGTAAGTAGAGGTATTTTTTAGAAAGGCATTTCCCTTGCCCCTTTTTTATGTATGCTTCTTAAGGCATGGTAGAAAAGGGGTTAGCAACTTGGCACCCTGCTTTCTAGAGGTTACTAACTATTGTTTGTTATGATGAGACTAAAGTTAAAATTAATGTAGTAAAATGAATGGATGAACCAATGAATAAATGAATGAACAAAAAAACAAATGAATGAATGAAGAAGCAGTGGATACTGTTGACCTTTACTACACTCCAGTAGGAAAGACTCAATTAGCATACCACCTAATGTCTTTATTGCATACTCAAATTAGCAACTATTACTGTAGCATAAACACAGTATATATTCAATACATTTTTGCTTACTAGCTGAATGGCCTTCTATTTTCAGGGTTTCCATAATATCAGGCCAGCCTGTCATGTGAGAAGGATAGGGCACCACAGACACATTGACT